>NC_138918.1:13821151-15219406 GCF_965231255.1 Vanellus vanellus | reverse complement strand
CCACCAAATTATTCCTTTTTACACCTTCAAACGCCTCTTTAAACCACACTATGATGCCCACAAAAGTGGCACAAGCCACTTGTTTTATGAGACCATAGACAGCTAATACTGTTTTAATATGTTCCCTGTACATCTAAATCTGTTGCATCCTGTCAAACACTTAAATGAGATGCCGATATAGTCTCTTTCTGATCTGTGTTTCATACTGTGTCTGGCTTATATATGTGAATTTCTAGGTGCTACTACATAGGGCTACAGTTCCTATGTCCTTTATTGTTAAATACCTAAATATGTACTTTACTAAATCATGGAGGGCATAAAGCCCTATAATAGGTAGAATGAGGTCCTTTCTCAATGAAGCCAAGATTTAGATCACCGACTTCAAAATCTGAACTTTTACAACAGCTCCATTTTTGTCATAATGCAAGTACTAAAAAAGAAGCTATACCTGAGTTTATGGGGAAGCACTAATGAATTGTAACACAAAAGATACTGATTTACAGACTGACACGAAGAAAGCCTGTTGGTATTATCCGTATATGATTAGACTAACATCCACAGTTACAACAAATGAGTAATTTCTTCCATTTTCCATCTATTGCATCTTTATAATCCTTTCTCTTCCCATGACAGGAATTGTGAAGCAACCTGAATTATAATTTGGAGGAGAAAGTTTATTTTGGGGAAATGTGCTATGTTTTTAAAATACCAACAGTATGCAGGGTTTTTTATGAAAATCAAAATTTGCTTGTAAATGAACAAGCAAAACATTAAAGCTTCCTGTGCTTCAGAAGCCCTCAGCAGAATGGAGATTCACATATTTACCAGACTTTGACATACGTTTGATTCCTCAAAGTCATATTTTAAAATAAGCAATAAGTCTAAAGAACCTCAGTGTTCTAAATGAAATCATTATTCTGCAGACTGAACCTAATGCTGAGGTAATGTAGAGTCTGACCTTTCCAAATAAATCTCTCTTAATAAATGTTCCTCTCTAGTCTCTGGAACAACAGAAGCCTCCAAGGCAGCAACAAACTAGGAACAAGGGCAAGATGCAATCGTGAAGCAAGAGGCAATGTGATTTAAAGGTGAAAGGATTTGGACATGACCCTACTGGGCAAAAAGAGGCAGAGAGGCTACATTTTTCATGAGTGCCTAGAGCATGTTGTTTGCCGAGTCTGAACCTCTGGTGAACAGCTCACTGCAATTCCCGTCTACTACTTTTGAATTTTATCAACCTGATTTTTATGTCAGAAAGATGAGAGGTACAGTGGTTGCTGTACATCAATTTACATCAGGGAATTATCACTACATATACTAGCCATTCATAATACCACTAGAGGTGCTATTATTTTTACCAGCATCAGTAAGTTTTAATTCCCAGGTATAAAGAACACTTCTTTTAAAAAGTTCTGTATAAATATAAAATGAAATAATCCCACATAGATCCATCTTTGGAAGGATAATGCTTCACTTTCCCAGCAAACCGGGGATAAAGGATTGCAACAGAGGTGAGACACAAAAGATGCTAATAACCTAACTGAAATGAGTATTTGAGAAGAGATTTCCTGAAAGAGGATTAAACAAAGGGGCATAGCAGGGGAGCCATCCAGAGTCCACAGGGCAGCGCTAAGAACCTACTTAGGGCACTTTGGTGGAGTTCTTAAACAAATTGCGCCACTTACTGAGTCCAGGGAAAGTTCCTTTCACATGTAATAGGCTGTAATGGTTCCTCCTTTGTTAGCCTGAGTATTTAAGACAAAGCAACTCCAGTTAGACACTGGTTCTGATTGGACACCTGTAGAGGTAATAGCATTCAATGACACATCTTCTGAGTGACAGGCCAAACACAAAAGGACTGTTCAATTGCATCTAGGATGAGGCTAAGATACACAGAATCACAGGCAGCAGAAACGCTGACAGAGAAGCACAGCAGAAAAGCAACTTGCTCACACAGCTTAAACACCAGACCTATGTAGTTATCCTGAGATTTCACAGTGAGGCTGGCTGCTCAAAGCCATGCTGATGCTTCTTCTAGCAGGACTCTGCTATCCAGACAGATAGCAGCTATGCACCAGTGAGGCCCCATACCGACTGGTCAGTCAGTTTTACTCCAGAGTTTATTCAATGAGTTCATACTCAAAGACAATGCTGGACGGATTTTCTTTCTCCTTCAAACACTGAAATGATTCTTTAACAGTGTGCACACAAGTACACTGCAATGTCCTCTAAAAATCCTTCTAAAGAAAATATATAAATAAAAATTCCTTGTATGTTTTAGTAACTTTATTCCTATAAAGGACAGAGACACCTATGCTGAGATAATACTCCAGTTATGCCTTCCTAGGTAATGAGCTTTATCTTTCAGGATCAATTTTCCATTAATAGCATTCAGTGCTCCATCCAACTTTTAAATTAATTTGACCTGCGAACCTGGGGTGTTCTGATGCTGCTTTTTAAACAACTGGAAGATAATGTCAACATAACACAGAAAAATTATAGCAGCAAGACTTTAATGGCCAAACTGATGCTTACTGAAGAATTTTAAGGCAGTATAATGGCAAGTAAACAGTGTCAATTCAGAAGACACTAGAAAAAAAAAAATGGAGAAAAATTTTAAATACAGAGGTTTCTGCTGTTTCTACCTAAGCTGTTGAGTCAGTAAGATAAGCAATCTAAAACTGCATTTATCAGGATTGTTTGAGACAAGAAAAGAAAGAGTGCTACACTATTGATCTGCAAGAAGTTTATTTCTTCCACTCTGCAATGTTAAAGGAATCAATCTCTTAACGAAAGAAAAAATAACAGTATTGATAATCAAAATGATGGCTTAGCTTTTGTAGGACAATGAGTGGGTTGTATTGGTAGTGTAATAGCATAACTGCCAGGTTTGATTGTGTCTTTGGCATGCCAGCTGGTAGGTTATGATTACTGGAATCAATTCTTGACAGTGAAAGAGATCTCTCCAAAATGTTCAGTGGGACAAGCAAATTATTAGACGACTAACTGCATTAATCCCTCAGCGTTGTGCACAGCACAGGTACATTTTATTACACATAGTCCAAAGGGTTGAGAACACATTCAAGTGAATGCAAATGAAGTATCTGTAGTCAATGTCAGGTTGAAGTACATTTCTAGCCCTGTATCTGTGGCTGTATACATGAGCTTGCATTCCTACCTGCTAGATTTAAGTTTTGTTTTGTTTTGTTTTGTTTTTTGAGGAAGGTTTCTTAGCAGGCATTGTTTTGGTTTAAAAAACAAAATCTGTTCCACCAAAAATTAGTTCATTGAAAAAGATGCTGAAACTTCTAGGATGATTAGCTTTGACAGAAGCCAGTATCTTGTTACAGGAAACAAATATTAAACTGTTTCCACTTACCTAGAAATGTACAGCGAAAATGTAAGAAATTTCAATTTTTTTTCTTTAATTTCTAATAAGGAAATCACCAAGCATCAATCAACTTTTGGAATATTGAGATTTTGGCTGCGATATGCAAGTTACAAGTATTTTAAGAGCCATAGTTAAGATGCACACCAATTAATTTAATTCTTGAAGGTACTGAAAATACACTGCTGTGTTCCAACAAAAATATTATCTCAAGGAAATAGCCTACCTTATCACTGAAAAAAACAGGGCATCCAAGTTTATCAGTGAAACGAGAAAGTACAGGCACACTGAGAGTAAGTACTGCAGCTCTCTGGGTACAGGGGGCTATGTGGAAAGGATATAAATAGACAGCTTACTGTAAAAAAAGTACACAGACCTTTAGAGTAACAATTGAGAAAACCTGTCTTCTATGCAAATCATCAATGAACTGAGGCACAGATAAAAGCAAGTAAGCTTATATGCATCAATCCCTGACCCTTTCACTCTGACCTGCTATAGTCATCTTCCTGTAGCTGTAGCTGTGTAAGGATTACAGCCTTTTTTGTGGGTTTTTTTTTTTTTTGGTGGGTTTTCTTTTATCTTTTTCTCTCCGTGGCCTTTTAGAAGATGATGCAACATGCCATTTTAATTAAGGGGATGATCTGTCTTTGCATTCATAGCAAAAGAGAAGAAACAACAGGAACTACACAGTTGAGCCTAACAAACCAACATACTTTGGCGCTCCAACCAGCTGCACTGCAGCCACAGAAAGGCACAGACACGCTAAGTTTTCCAGAACCGGCACCAGCCACAATAGCAACGCAATCAGCTATTGGAGAACTCAGTTTATAGCTTTAGGCAAGCTCATAGAATCCTTACTTTCTTCACCATGTCCTCAAAAATAAATAGCACCACCCATCAGGCTAGACAACTCCCACCTTCGAAAAAGGTGTGCACTCTCTCTCCTTTCACTTACAGCAATGCACTGTACCAGGAAAAGCACCTGCAAGGCTTATGAAAGTTACAGTTACCACAGGATGCTGCAAAATACCTCTCTTTTGCAACAAGGACTACCACGTGCACTTCTCAATTGTCCTCTTTCATTTCCCAAAAAAACCTCCAACCACTTACATGTGCTTACTTTTCTTTCCTCAGGGAAAGGCAGATAGGTATAACCACATGACAGATATTAATCGGATCACATGGTAGGATGCTTCAACACTAATGGGATACTTGTCATTCTAGCTCTCCAGTGTAGGGCATGGCAAAGCATGCTTTACAGAACAAATAATAAACTTAGCTTGCAAAGACAGAAAATACTTAAAAAAACAAAAAACCAAAAAAACAACCCTGAAGAACTGCCAAAATATACAAAAGTAGCCTTAGTTTTGCATCTCATATGCTAGCAGGAATTTCTGCTTTTCCAGGTAAATCAGATTTTTGTCTTAGTATATCTCTACAATGCTATCAAATCCTAAAGGGTAGCCTACATCACAACAAGGTTCATTTTCTAAACTCTGCTTCTAAGAGAATTTAGGTCTATAGTATTAAAGTACACCCTCATACAGTTATTCCAGAATTTTAGATAGCCCATTTTATTACATGCAGTACAATCAAAAAGAACACGAGCTCTGGTTAGGAAATTAGGTTAATTCTTACAGCAGAGTAGACAAAGATTACATTTCAGATAACTTTTAATTAGTTATTAGGATGAATATTAGAAATACATCAGGAAAATCAGACAAACAGGTAGTAAACCTTTAAGCATAAAGCTGAGAAAACACACAAAAAAAGAAAAGATCCATTCAAAAGTAGAGTTTTAGAGTGTCTCATTATGACAGGGGTTCCTATTAAAAATGCTAAATGCTTTAGAAGCACTACAGTAATTTAGCAGTATTTCTTTTAGTGTCTCCATGGCACAGCATGCCTCCATTGAAATGGGTGAGGATGTAGCTAACATCACTTTTAAGCTTTTCTGAGTGGTTAATCTTAGAAAGTTTTGTTTGTAAGCCGTTGTAGAAACACTCAGTTTGTAGGAACATTTGGATGTCAAGTCCGCTCTTCATCACCGAAAGACATAGATAACAGATTTTAAGGTTTTTACATAAAATTTATAACCGTCACTGAGTCAAGCTCTTCAATAACATAATTTTATCATAGCAGATAATCTTAGTGGATTTCAACACTGTAAGGCAGAGCATTATAAATATGTTTTGCTCCAACATTCAATACAATTTCAGTATTACTCAAAGTATTATATGACTTCGAAATAATTCATTTCAAGCAAAATCTTGCCTTATAAACACAGTCAGTTGAAAGAAGCAACACAAAACTGACAACATCAGAAAATGCTTTCATGAAACTGTCTTACATGGGGTTTATTTATTATAGTTCCTGAAGATAACCTGTATTCAGGAATACTGAGCCATAGCAACTAATGAATTTGGTCTTAGAAAGACCTAAAAACCACACCATCATAGACCTACGCATTTACTTAGACATAATTACTCTGTCTACTGCATAAAATGCTATTCTACCCCACTTCCTTTTAAAAACTAACCACTATAGTGATTCATTCATATTCTTCTGATGTATCTGTTCACTTATTGAATTATGTTCAGTGTGTTTAAAGAAGATGGCTTATTTTGCCATCAAGACAAAGTAAAGATGTTTTAATAGTTCTTTGCCTTTCAGTGTCTCTCACTATGACGGTGGAAAATTCAGAGATTTTATAAAATAATGTATGCACTGTCAGCATTTTTGTGACAGACAGGCTTCTTAATTTCTTCCAACAGGAGCTTAAATTGCTAGTGGAGACACTCAGTGTATGCTTAAACAAACATGTCTGACTGTTAGAATTGACTAAACTGACTAATGCTTGCTACACAAAAGTAGTGCATTACTCTTAAATGTTTTATCAAGTAGGCCAATCTTCCAATGATGACATGCAAATCTAAACTTATTATTAAACATTAATTATTGCAGAGCTCAGATTCACTGTGTTCTACATACTGCCCCTTCACCATGTAGTCTTTTTTTCTGAGGCTTGATTTAGTGAATTTACTGAATACTGAATTAAATTAGTAGTAAAATGGGATCATGAAGACAAAGTCAGCAAAAAGCCCAACAATGTTACAATTCCTAGAACGCCAGGAACCACTGAAATGGTTAAACACACTATCATCAATCATTTACTAGCCAATGTTAACTGTACCTGAGGAGGAAGAAGACTTCTGACTCACACTTCTGTCAAGGCTTGCCTTTGCCTCTTATTCTCAGTAAAAGCAGCTAAAAAATATAGATAATATCCGTATTTTTACATTGCCTAGTGCAATGGGGCTAGGGCCTCCGAGAAGCTTGCAGTATAAATAATACAGAGTAAATAACAATGACACGTACTTTTTAACTGCAGAAACTCATCAACCATGCTAAAACGTACATCACATACACTGCTGCTGTCTCTCACTGTTCATTAAAAGAGAATGAATCCTGAGGGAGGCATCATTGAATACAGATATGTCTCCAACACACCAAATCATATCTTGAGCCTGCAGTAAAGCTAATAAAACCATATTAAATACATTCCAAAAGTTCCCTTGGCTTAGTCCATGCCACTTGGGCAATTTATAATTTAAAGGAGAATATGAGATTAGAGAGAGATGAAAATAGTGTGATCTAGAATTTGAAACAACAGTTTAACTGTTGTGTCATACTCAGAGGATGTATTGGTTTACAGTACATAGTACTGAAATTTGTTCATAGAGAACTCTTAAGTTCTCTGTATTTTCACTTTCATAAATTGTATGTCCAGTAACGGCGGACTCCCAAATAAACAACAAAAATATACTACTTGTAAAATCAATAGTCAAACCCACTACCCTTTAAAGATGTCTATATGTCAAAGTGATCGTATATATATGTACATGTTACATCCACCCTAACAGTCAATAGCATCCTACTCTCTGGGCTGATGTGGCTTTTAAGTGGCAATGCCTGAGATGCACTCTCTGCCCTTGTCTGAGCTTTAAACTTTAAATGGTGTAACATTATAGTTTTATTATTTTAATGAAAAAGCTCACCACATGATCGATCAAGAGGCTCCTACCATAAACATTGATTCTTTATGAATAAGTGCACTGAAATTCAGCTTCTGCAGAAGAATGAACTCTACAAAAATTCTTTACCAGGTTTTTAAATGATTAAGATTACCTTCACACCTATTTCCATTCAAGAGCAACAGAGGTACTGATGCTATCCTGAAGCTGTAATAGGCACACTCCCTTTCTGAGCAGAGTTGTTTTGCCACTTGAGTTCTACTATAGGCCCACAAAACAATGTAACAGTATACACACCAGTAAAACCTACAGCAGTGATTTTTTTTTTTTTTTAATATTTATAGAAAAGACTGTATTGCCCTTCCAGAGAAATAAAATCTCTGGATATTTTCTTCTCAGCAAAGAGTCTGTGTGAAGTACTGGTGAGATAAATAACCTCGGTGTGATGACAACTTCATATTTATATTTTTTTTCCCTATATTATGTGGCAAATACAAAATTTCATTTGAATTGTCTCTGGCTCAACAACCACCTGATAGTACTTAGTATTGACTAGAAGTAAAATTCTTTAAATGCATATTGTTTAAAAAGGAGTACCTCCCTTTGACAAAGAAGGTCTATTTGAGATAATAAAAGCTTTTCAAAACTTTGCTCATTTTTATAGTCTAAACTACCACAGAAGATGAATCTAAGAACTATGCAAAAATCCAGGTACCATTTTCATCCAGAAAGAAGTAACTCCGGCATGCTGTATTTTGAGATATACTGGGAAAGCACTCTGATTAACACTTTATATCAGCGTAAGGTGAAAGAAAACCAAACTTGCATATATTGTAATATCAAAATTTGTATATGCTCTCTTCCAGTTCATCTTAACTGTTAAAACTTCTGGAAAGTCTTAAAATAAAATTGTTATTAATATGTCTGAATATTCTAAGAAACAAATTTCACCAACGCCACCTTGATTTACCATTAGCTGGATTTCTTTCAAGACTAAGCAATACACTGTTCATAGTTTTTTCCAGAGCAGCTGCAGAACTCCTTAACCGGAACTCCTCTCCTGTTTATTCAAATAAACAGACAGAACTGGTGATGGCTATATCTTCCTATCTGAAGAATTTAAAAGCAAATCTTCATTGCAATTTTGAGAGTCTTAGGCTAGTCTTAGAATAAGCTGCTTTTCACACATACATTTACACAAAACAATGGAGTGGGGCAATCCTTGGTGCTTTTCATTTGTTCAAGGATGACATGTAAAAAGTAACTATATGCTGTAGACAGCTACTGCATTGTCAGCCAACGTCTGAAAGGTGGCACGAAATCCTACATCTTTGAGTACTATGGCGGCTGTAGAACCATAGAATCATAGAATTGTCTAAGTTGGAAGGAAACTTGAGGATCATCAAGTCCAACCATCAGCCTAACTTTACCAAAACCACCACTAAACCACGTCCCTAAGCACCACATCTACCTTTTCTAAATACCACTAGGGGATGGCGACTCCACCACTTCCCTGGGCAGCCTGTTCCAATGCTTGACAACCCTTTCTGTGAAGAACTTTTTCCTAATATCCATCTTAAACCTACCCTGTACAGAAGGAACTGCGGAAAATTAATTTCTGACTGGGATTACAATGTTGACATATACTCCTGGAAAAAAAAAAAAGTCAGCCTTACTGTTCTTTGACCTTTTCTGTAACAAGTTTCACAGGAGAACACAGTGGCAGAGGGAAGCTTAATTCCCCATGTCTGCTACCAGCCCACTAAGCACTGCTGCAAAGCAAGCTGAAACATCACATCTTGGGCTAGCAATGCTGAGCGAGCCCTTTGACGTCCCAAAATTCCCTCAAGTGATTTGGCTCATGAAAAAACAGAGACTCACCCATTTTTTGAGTATTTATTGGTGCTAATTCCTGGCTTCTATGTTATGTAGGGTCTAGTTGTACCTTCACATGTTCCTGAGCCACAAAACAGACCAAAAAATCAGAGGGAAATAATTCCTAATCACATAACCAATTCTCTTAGTTGCCTATATTCTCACAACCTGTAATACCAACAATACAATTGACCATGGTACTACAGCTTCTTTATGCACTGGTATGAGGACGCAACCAGTCACTCACACCCAGCTGCACCATATCAAGGTAGTATCTGCTCAGAATTCATTACTGCTTTTCAGGCCCTGTTCTGCACTTTGTCTCCTTCTTTTATCCTGAGCGTTTCATAAACAGGATACATTTGGATACCTGTATCAACTTCATTTCTCTTTCCTCACAGGCGAACCTTGGCTTCGCTGTAGGCTACAAAAGCTTTGCCACCTACTTGAGAGCGCCAGTATTTAATTCCACTTTCTGTATTCAGTTCTAATAAATTCTGACAGCAAAAATGGCCTGTTAGCCGTCACTGACAGGATCCTAGAAAACATGCTTAATTGGATCAAGAAACTTAATATCTGAAAGTCCTAATTAAAAAATACAAACATTGCATCCCTGTGCCTACTAGCACAGCTCTATTTTGTGTTACTTCAACACATTATACTGTGTACTGTATATAAGCATTCAAGAAATTTAGCTTCCACCTTTCTAAAACTTGCATTAAAATCTCTTTTCCTCTCTCAACCACATTTGCAGCAAGCTCTCCTCATAGCCCAGCTGATGTTCTTTCACACAGGAGAGAGCAGAACATGAGCCCGAGCACAGGGGTATTACTTTCACACCTCGAGTGAAACGTCATTCTCCTGCACCTTCTAACTGCCGTGTTTTCTGCTCCTGCACAGCCCTACCCTGCTGTGGTCCTACCAGACACAAAGTGTTACTTTTGCATTTATTTCTAGCAGTTCAATTCCATAGCACTCCTATTTTCAGTGGAAGTTACAGCTCATAGATACCCAAGAGCAGCACAAGGAATATTCACTGGCCTCAACTCTCCTCCCTTCATTTTTCCTATTCGAGACAATTAGCTCAAGTCAATCTTCTTAAAGAACTGAGGGATTCCTAAGAGAAAACTAAACCAAACTAAAAATGACTGTAACAAATAGCTAATCAGTTTAAATGAACTGGTGAACAATTACCAAGAAATGAAGTGATAAAGTAAAATGAGTGAAATAATGAAAACAAGCTTCTTAGCTAATTCTATCACAGTTCTTATGAGATTCAGTTGAACGTGTAAGGTTTTCTGAAGGAGAACGGCAGTAAACTCCATGAGAAATTTAATATGGAATTCAGTGATATGAGTTTATTTTCTTATAAAACATTTAGCATGCGAAATTCCTTTCCTGATGATATTACCGTCTCACACCACCATAACATTTCACTGGTAAAACTGAGCTTCCAGGCTGGGGTTGGTCTAGAAGAGGGAGGTTGAGGGACTTTGTTCAACAGCCATTGGGAGGGCAGAAATTCACCCCCTACCACACACTGCCCTTTCAAGTGCAAATGATTCCCACCACTCGGGAACTTCTGCACAGTCACTGAAGGCTTCAGCACTGCCTGTTAGGTAATATTACTGACACAAAGGAGAGACCAAAATACCTACCAGCAGCACTTGCTTAGCAATAGATTTAAGGAAACTCATCCCTGTGAAGCAATTGCTAACTTTTGGCTAATTATTGGTTCTTTGTGAGGCCTGTATAACAACTGTCAATTTTGTTTATGTTGCAAAATACTAATCCCTTAAGATGCAGTGACAAGAACTTTTTCTTAGGGGACTAGGCCTCTCTCCCAGCTAATTTTCAGAGTGCATTTGTTTCTGCAGGGTACATGACTATTAAAACTAGACAAATCCTTTTCTCACAGCAGCTAATTGGCACAGAATCAACTAAATAGCCTATAACCAATAAACTATCCCTACTTAACAGAGGCTCAGCTCCTCTAGAGAGAGCAGTACATGCCGACAGAAAACTGGCCGACAACAGAACCCATGAGCTTGATTTTCTCCTCGCCAGTCGCCCTGCCTCTCCATGCACCTGCTGATCCTCTGAGGAGAGGCTGAAAGAGTTGGGGCTGTTCAGCCTGGAGAAGAGAAGGCTCCGGGGAGATCTTATTGCGGCCTTCCAGTACCTAAAGGGGGCCTACAGGAGAGCTGGGGAAGGACTTTTGACTCGGGCATGTAGCGATAGGACGAGGGGGAATGGCTTTAAGCTGGCAGGGGGGTTGGAACTCGATGATCTTCAAGGTCCTTTCCAACCTAAACCATTCTATGATTCTATAAAGCAAATCAAGAACAATTTATAAAGAACTACATCTTTTTTTTTGTATATTCAGTCTCCCAGCTGAATATCTCATCTTCTTTGGTACTTTCAGTCTCACTCCTGAATGAGGCTGTCGTCACACATTTCATCGGTATTGTAAGAAACATACGAAATCACTGTTTACCATCCCAACAATTTTCTTGTCTGCAGTTTGTGATGTTTGTCTGCTCCTCAAACACTTTAAAATCCTTTAGTTGAGATGCAGGGAGTCAAGTGACACCAATGTTTCCTCAATTTTCTCTTGCTTTTTTTGTTTAAACTCCCCAATTTACTCATTTGCCACATCCTTCATACTAAGTGCTTTCTGTTTATCCTCATGTGTGTTCTTAACAGTGGCTGTTAGGATCACCCCCCTGACTTCTTTAGGACACACTGACTTACACCTGAGACTTAGATTCTACTGGAATGAATAATTATATTCTCCTGTGGCTTAAATACCTCCCATAGTTGCAGTCAAAAGATGATTCTTATAAAAAAAAAAAAAAAAAAAAAAAAAAAAACACAATTTGATGGAGTTTTTTTTTTAAATAACATTTAAATATTTGGAAACACTTTTCTAAAAGATGACTGTGAACCTGTGCTATCTGGATGCTATTATGAAATCTGTGGGGCATAAATGTGCATTAGCCTGAATTTTATTTATAATGGCTGTCTCGGTTTTGTGAGAGTAACTTTCCCTCTCCAAAATCTTCTGCATGATACTAAATTGTAGAGAAATACCCTTTCCCTTTTTTTCCCCCCTTTTCTTTTTGTGGTTTTCTGTGCTTTTTATTCCATTAATTCCAACTACTACGAATCAAAACAATGATACTCCAAAATTCCCTGCTCTGACTCCACCTTATTTCCTCCCACAACAGAAGTCACTGACACAGTGACTTTCAGTATGGTTTAGACTGAGCGCTAGGAGACTGAGATTCACTCTGTCCCTGCTCCGTACGGTTTAAGTAAAGGGGAGAACAATGTCAGGATTCTGATAGAAGTGGATAAAATCACATGCAGTTTGAAGACAATTAATACAGACACATGTAACTTTTTCACAATACAGAACATAGGGCATGATCAGACATGAAGTAGCCAGTTTAAAGACAAGGAAAAAGAAATCAACATGATATACACATAGAATTGTTGTCCTGGGTTGTTAGAGAAGCTCAAAGTATTACTGGGTTCAAAAAGGGACTATAATTTAAGAATGACACCTACGTTTTTGTGGATATTAAACATGATGGTCTGAATACATACAGTCCCCAGCTCAGGACAAACTGCCAAGAATCGAAAACTGAGAAAGCTGCCATATTCCTTACACATTTTCTCTTAAAAATACTCCCAGCAAACCCTATATTACTGTCTGCTTTCAGAGACAGGGTATAGGTTAGACAGCTCTCCGTTTCATCCTAGCATTCTGATGCAAAGGGCCAGAAAGGTAAGACATCCTAAAGCAACCTTTCTTGGTCAGAGGTCAATTCTGCTAACATGAAAACTGCAAAAGTAGCTTTTTGTGTTCAGTGGTGCAGCAGGAATTCTAAGAGTTGCAATGTCCATAGCCTCTACAGCACCCACGGACTCACAGAAGGCACTTCCTAAGAGATTGTAACGTACTGAGGATGTTGGCTATTATTGCCATTTTGTTTCTGAAAGCACAGACATTCAGCTAGAGTAGATTACAGACAATGTAAGTTAGTTTTGTATTTAAACCTGTATACATATTCTTGAATGTATGTGTGCATAACTCACAGTAACGAATACAAACTCATTCACAACTGCAGTGTTTCATCTTGCAGGTTTCTTTTCATGGTAAAATCCCCCCCGAGGCATCAGCTTAGTATGAAACATATAAGATTTCAAATAAACATCTATTTTAATCTCAAAGAATGATATTTTTGTGTAGCTTTACCACCCATTAAAAAACACATCTATTACTATTCTTTGAAGTTGTATTGCACCAACAAATCTGGAATTAAAAATAAATTTAAGGAAGATACTACACATCACTGCCGAGCCCAGTAAGCTTTTCCTTTGTTTATGAAAATGAACTGTTTGATGCTTACAAGCCACAAAATGTATTAAATGGTGTACAGTTTTACATTGGCACTGACACTAGTATGTTGTTATTGTATTTGTCAATGGCATTTAGAGCAGTTGGATTTTTGAAATAAAGCGTGTATTCAGTGGAGTATCATTAAGAGCAATTGAATTGCCCTTCATCTGTTTCTGGGGCTCTGCGGAATAAAAAGCAGTGTCTGGAAGCTTTATGGGCATTAGCTGCCTTTCTGGTTTGTTCTGTTTAGGCAGCCTTGTCTGTGTTTTCATACGTTAGACTCAAAGACACAAGGATCTCCAGCAATAACCTTCTTCTTCTGAAACTCATCTTTATCTACTTCTTGTTTCTTAGTAAATGATGAAAAAATCCTTTCTGGGCACAAGATTACTTAAATCAATAGCGACTTCTCCATGCTCAGCAGTGCTCAGTTGCTTGTTCATCAAAATGTCTGCTTACCGGCCTCACAGACTGTCAGTGGGAACACTCACCTGTCTAAGTACTTAGCTCAGTGCTGTAGTAAACAGGGACCTATTTCTTTATAACACTAAATATTCCAAATATTCATGTTTTCAGGCTTATTGGTATCAGGGGCAAAGCCTGGTTTCTGTATTCGTGACAGCAGCAATGCTACACTGGAAGTGAAGACAGCTGGCAGCTCCTAATAACTGGACAGCTTGTTGCCCATATCCCAGTAAGTGCCACCTCATCATCCATCCAAAAAGTAGCTGGTACTTGCTTCCCAGGAAACCTCCCTGAGCTTGCAGGCTGGGCTCAGTCCCAGGTATGTGTCCGTTCAGCTGTCACTGGCCTCCCTGTCCAGACAGCTTGCAAAGTGATTACTACATAACTATGAATTACACACCTTGAACAGTCAGTTCTCTTTGGCAGTCCCACGATCCCCTATCTGTGCCTGCTGGCTCTTTTGACCTCTGTTCTCTGGACAGCATTTTATATCACACTTATTGGATATTTAACTTCTCATTTTCCTTGCATACTGCTCCAGACGGCCAGTCCAGTTCTTGCTGACTCCATCCTGCCAGCTAATCCCTGCTGGGCCAAGCTAAAGATATGCTCATGGCATACGGTTAGCTGGCAAAAGAGGTACGTGCACATTTTGGTGCACATCTGGAGGGAATACCCCAAGCATAATGATTTTGGCTGGATTATGAGAAGTGCTCATTATTATATCACTTGAAGCCAGCTTGTTCAACTGGGCATTTTCAAGGCCAGGTTAGCATGCCCAGAGCAATGCAAGCACTGCAAAGAGCTGTCACTGGCAGGAAGAAACACTTCAGTTAGAAGTTCCATTAATGCCCAGCGTTACACCCCTTCTCTAAATAGATGGTACCTGCCAGTTCCCCAAACATCAAAATCTTCCTTGACACAGCCTATCTTTTATCAGAAAGAAAAAAAAAAAAAAGTCAGGCACATCTGCTACGGAGATACCAGTCACTCCTCATGTCATGCAATAAGCAAGAAGTTTTACGGAATATATTGGGAGCATTTGCAGAGGGCATTTGCCCTCCTGTGATCCCAGGAAAAAATGGAGGAAATAAGAAGAAACTTCATCTCACGAATTGCATCCTGAAAGACTTTTTGCTATAAAAAAGAAGGGACATAAACTGAACTATGTATTGTCCTTGTAAAGAACATGGTTCCTTTAGTACACATCAGCACAAAGCACAACTTTTGGAGAACTGCTGGAGGAAGGGAGGGAAAGAGTGGCTGGTTTCTGTTTTCTCTCCAATGAGGCTGAGTTGCTGTGGAAATAAATGATGTGATTGACGGGACCATCCTTGCCTGGTTCCTTACTCCTTTTTGTTAGTAGGTGGCAGCCTAGTCTCTATCTATTAATCAATCAGGCCTTACTTCATTAGCTTCTTAACTCTCTCCTGGATGTTTTCCCACCCTTGACAAGGGATGCTGTCACACAGCAGGGATTTCGGTCAGGTAGGGCAAGCTTTACTCTTCATATCTGCAACTATGACTATGCATTGCCACCAATGCATCATGCCATCAGTGAGCCTTGCAATCTCATTTTTGAGAGAGAAATAAAGGGGGGGTTGGGCGGGACATGAGAGAATAAAAGGGGAAGAGAGGGAAGGAGACACTCTTCCAGAAAGCAGGTTTCAGAAAAAGCACTGGCCAACTATCTATGTGAATACTGAGTACAGGGGGATTCTTAATTTAGATAGCTACTCAAGGAGTACCACATATGAAGGTAAACTTGGAAAATAAGAGGACAAAAATTAGATATCACAGCTTTTATGTGGCCTGATAAATTGTACTGGTATGGGGTAGGAGGACATATTTTAGCCTTGCAAGTAGCATTTTTGTTGTAGCACAAGACAGTTTCTTTTCTTAATTATTGTTGTTTGATAGTTTAGAAAGCATTTATTTCCCCTGAACAGTCACCAAGTCCGAGTGCATTATTCTTATTTTATTCTCTTGCATACATTTATAAGTGAAACAGAGGTCTGTTTTCACGTAGTCCTGTTAATAGAACACAATCAAGAAGGCCACTGCTGCTAGCAAAGGGTTCTGTTACAATATTGAAGAGAGCAAGCAATCTACACAAGTGAATAAAACAGTACCCTCTATTCCCCAAATAACAAGGGCAAAGCACTATATTCACATTATTTTAAACCAGGCAAAGAAATCAAACCTTTGTTAACATAGTCCATAAAATTAATCACGCAAAAACATTTCAGTTAGGTTAGGAGTCCTCTCATCCTCAGAATTTCAAATAATGAACACAAGAATCACTTAAAAACTCCACAGTGTCAGTATTACACACCTCATATAACTCCACAACATATGAAACAGCACAGACATTAGCAGCTGACCACAATAAAAATGGCTTTACCTGTGACAAGGATATGGCAGTACACAGTATCCTTATTCTTCCTTTCCACTAGGATCCCGGACTGCTATCAGTAACAAGCATTATTTCTCCAGTTATGCAAATTTGCACGATTCATAGGTGTAGAAGTTCCGCAGCACATGACAATACTCACTTTGCGCAATTTTCATGCAACTCAGAGCATGGCACAATCTTGCAAGCGGGGTTTGTAGTACGAGTGTTTAGGTCCGTACTGAGAAACAGTGCTATCTTGTCTACACCTTTCCAAGTTACAGCTTTCTACTATCACTCACAACTGCTAACAGCATAATTCAAGCTAATTCAAGCAGAACTTCAATCCTCAAACTGACTGTGACTCTCAGTGCTTCTGAATTCCTTATTTATAGGGCCCAATGTGAACCACAGACACCAGAGAGGCAAAAATATGGAAACCCACATATTCTCTGCCTCTTTCAAAACAAGAAGACAAACAAACCAAAAAAACCCCACCACAGCAACAACAAAACCTATGGGAACATGTATGCCAGCCCTAATCATGCAGAGGTGGTGTAACTCATTCCATTCTAGTACACTGTAAATACCCGAGAAGTAGCAGCAAGACTGCACGTGTCCAGTACACAATAATTTGGAGAAAAGAATAATTTCCATCCCAGAATTCTGAAAAAGGCAGCATATAGCACTGATGCCAAAATAATTATATCATAGATCTATCAAATGAAGTTTAAAAGCTATATAGCTGGAGAACAGCAAATGCTGAAGCTGTAGATAAAAATGGAAACCTCAACAGACCAGTTAAAGGGGGGCTCCAAACTTTAAAGAATTTTTTTGACAGAAAGCATAAAGACATAGAGGTAACAGAAGATGAGAAAAATGTAACATGCATTTATCAATGACAGAACAAGGCAGTATAATCCAAGAAGTAATGTTTTGAAAGACATGGCAGAGCTTCCATCTGAACTTCATCACAACATTGGAATGGAAAGCTGGAAATAAGAAAGATTTACAGAGAACTGTAGATAAAGCTACTGGCCTAGTCTATAGCAAATGTATTTGTTGAAAGCAAAGCAAAGAGTTACTAATGGAATCCCTTAAGTTCTACTATATTATTTAACATTTTCATCAATTTCTTTGACATACACAGTCAAAGAAATAGGCTGACGTGAGGAGGTGTCATTAGATTAGAGCAGGATTTTTTTATATATAGACACACATATATATAATATAAATTTAATGTTGAAAGATAGAAAGAAAAGGAAATATGATACTCCAAGGTGCACGGTCAAACATGTCGAGAATAAACTGGGATAGAACTCATAAGATGGCAAATGAGAAAGACATATACACATGAAGAATAATAATTTCCCTCTGAAATATTGTTTAAAAAAAAAAAAAAGCAACTTGTAGATGCATCATGTGGGATATTTCTAGCAGAGGGACAGAGGTACTGTGCTAGTATCCAAAGCACTGGTGAGAATGTCCAACAGTACACGTTTTCTCTCATTGTTTTTCACCTGTGCCAAAAACACCTTACTGAAACCAAGATACTGATAAAAATCTTTGCTGGGATGAGCCTGTGTGATCTTTTTACAGACCAAAAAGCTCTCCATTCATTCATGCTACCACAATGAGATCTGGGAAGGCATGTGGATATCTTGAGGAATACCTCATCAAAGTAAATAAAAGAAAGAAATTATTACTGAAGCTAAAGCCTGATGCTGTCACAAGAACACATGGATAAACACACCCAGGAACAAAGACCGAAAAGCGCAAGAAGATCCCTAACCGCATGCATTGCTACCTGTTTGTTTCTCTCTTTGAATTTAGTTACTGTTAGAAAATTTTACTCTGCTTATTTTAGTTGTGTTTAACATGCTGAAATAGAACACCCACATAGATGAGTTGCTCATACATAGGGGATTGAAAATCCATTATAATCCAAATGTCTGCACAGATCAGACTGCAGGGACGCATTTGGTCTACCGCATGTTGGAAGTATTGTGCAGCTACAGTTTAGTGGTACATTCTCAGAAGGTACTCTTTGAGAAAGACAGGGGGTTTTCATACCAGCCAAACAACAAATCTACCAAATCCAAATTACAGTAATCAGGTTACTACATCACTGTCAGGAACAAAAGGACAAATCAGATATGAACTGTAAATAATCTCTTGTTGAAAGACACTGCATATGTGGTCCTCTGATGCAGAAAGGCCAGAACTCAGCAACACGCGGGACTCCTGCTCGTCCTGTATCCTATGACCAGAGATTATCAACAGCTGTGTCACAGAGAATGAGGATCTTTGACCTTTAGCAAAGGCCCCTGGAGCATTCAGGATGAACAAATTTTGTCAGCCAGTCAGACCTTTGTTAAGATATATACAGCAGTGCTATTGTGCTTTGCAAATGCCTTCAGCTAACTTACTATTTTAGCTTTCTTCTCACCATACTAAGGACTCAGTTACAATTCTTAAAGACTTCTCATTAATCCCCACCTCAAAACACTGCCTTTTAAAACAAAGGACATAGCATGGCTTGAAACAGACAAGAAAAAGGAAGCAAGAAGGGTGGCAAAAATCAATAGGTTTCTCATGCCACTGCAACTAAAATGTTCATGGATGAAGGCAGTAACTCAAAGAGAGTCAGGCAAGGATTTGGTCTATTCGTGGATGGAGGCAGAGCTACAAAGGATTGTAAAATAAAGTCATCCCTCACTTTTTTATTTAAATATTACTCAGTCAGAAATATTAGGTTTATATATATGAGTGGCAACTAAGATGATTAAGGGAGTGGAGCATCTCCCTTATGAGGAAAGACTGAGGGAGCTGGGTCTCTTTAGTTTGGAGAAGAGGAGACTGAGGGGTGATCTTATTAGCGTTTATAAATATATAAAGGGGGAATGTCATGAGGATGGAGCCAGGCTCTTCTCAGTAGCGACCAATGATAGGACAAGGGGTAATGGATTCAAGCTGGAACACAAGAGGTTCCACTTAAATTTGAGAAGAAACTTCTTCTCAGTGAGGGTGACAGAGCACTGGAACAGGCTGCCCAGGGAGGTTGTGGAGTCTCCTTCTCTGGAGACATTCAAAACTCGCCTGGACGCCTTCCTGCGCAACCTCATCTAGGTGTTCCTGTTCCGACAGGGGGATTGGACTAGATGATCTTTTGAGGTCCCTTCCAATCCCTAGCATACTGTGATACTGTGATACTGTGAGTGTACAATTCGACTGAGCCAGCTTATGGTACACGGATTTGAAGAATACTGCACTCTGGTAGGAATCAAATTTCTAGAGGATCTCAGGTTCATATGAGAAATCAAAACAGAAACTTCTGAAGCACAGAAGTTTTGAGATTTAAATCAGACATATAATTTTGGAAGGCTTCTAGAATCCCGAAGTAAAGACTTTTGTTTAATGGAAATCAGAGTTTTAAAGGCCAGAGAGAAATAAGGACAGAAAATGCTGACTGAAATGTAGAGGGGTAATGCAGAGAGGAATTCTGCAGCTGCAAAACTGCTCAAATCAATTAAGTTTTGATGGGGAAAGCTCAACATAGGCACCATGGGTTACATTACCACATTACCAAGTAAATAACCTGAGCAACACCGAGATGCATGAAGAAGTCAAAACTTTCTAGGAGGAACACTGAAAATCTAAGCAGAATGACTGTACAGGCAGAATCAAGAACGTGTTCACAAGGCACAAAGGCAAACCTGAGCACTGTCCTATTTTGGTAAAGGGTTACTAAATTTGTGAGAAACCGAATCATTTCACAAAAGCTGTAGACAAGAAAAAGTGATGCTCTTAAAAAGGCATACAAAATACTTACCCCACACAGCAATGAGGATCTAAGCATGAGAAATGGAGAATTCTTTCTGGGACTTTGTTAGAAGACAAAACAGCCATGAACAGCATAATTATATGTTTAAGGAGTTGGTAGGGTGCCTTCAAATGCAAACTATAGAAGATGCACACTCCTGATGACCATTCTGGGTGTATGTCCTCAACAACAACAGGCCAATTAGCAACAACTGCACATCAAGTTCCCAAAAGAAAAGCTGTTACATCAAGGTGGTAGCGGCATGTGATTAGGGAGAGCTAAATAGATAGGTCAAATACTTTGTCTGAGGTCGCTGGACAGCCCCATTCACCAGGTACCACACCTCAAGACTACATCTGTCTGGGATACAAACTCAAGAAAATTTTCCTCTTGGTCTGTGACAAGTTTCAACTCCACTAGAAAACAATACACAGAGCTATTTAATAACCTTCATTCTGCAGAAGCTTTACTCTGCAAAAACTTTCTGGAAACCTACAGAAATGTCGCAAAGCATTCTTGCATGGGATTTCTTTTCCCTGATCTTCTTGCAAGCTTATGGTTTTCATGCTGCAAACATCATGGATGCTGTAGCAAGAACACTACCATTTGAAATGCCAGATTGTTGGACACTGAATTAAAAGAATTTTTTCTCTCTAGCTATTAACATCTGAAAGCCCTGCCAGACTTGCAGAAATGCCTTAATTTATATAAGTCCTCTGTTTAGTTAATGAAAAAATACACCCTTTTGCCCCCAATCCAGTTTGGTGTGCAAAAGTATAGACATTTCATCCCAATAGAGCATCAGAGCACAACACTAAATTTGGTACACTCTTAGTATGATTACTTTGCAATTATGGCATATGTATTATGGCAAATCCCAAGTAAATTATGAACTCTGTACATTACAAAGGCACTGTGAAACACTGATTGATTTGGACAGTTTGTAGTTAATTAAGTTCATTTCCAATTCCATCTCTTCACACAATTTCAAAGCATTCTGCATTGAAAGCCCATTTTCAATTAGTAAGGAGAATGAAACAAAAAAGAATTAATTATCAAAGTGGCAATCCCCATTTAAATCTTCATAGTGCAGCAATTATTTATGTTAAGTGTCAAGAAATTGGAGAGTTGTACTTGTCTAATACAGTTTTTTCCTTGATATATATCTCATATATATTAAATCTGTACAAAGTAGTGGCATAGCATTTTTTAAAGTAAGAACTAAATTATTGCTCACAAACTTGTACAGAGCTCCAAGAAGTAGAAAAATGTCTGTGCTTGGCAAGAGCCAAATTAAGTGTCTTGGCTTGATTCTTCCCACTGCTACTGTGCTCTTACCCTAAAGCAGTTCTATTACTTGGACTAAAGCAAACATCCCCCTTGAAAAAGTAGTGAAGGAATACTAACATCAGGAGAACTTTCTGCTGGGGAATGACCACCTGAAAAGCAGTTACCCAGTTTTATTCTAGTGTTTGATGCCTGTTCAAAATGGTAAAAGCCACTATTGCAAGTTGTCACAGTGAAGAATGGGCAGGAAAGCTTTCAGGTAACCTTTTCTAAAGTCCTTTCCATGGGTACATGCTCAAATCTTCACATCTGGTCAACATTTTCAGATTTTGGTCATTAAAGAACCCTACACTATCTCTTTACAGAATAGGTCCAAGCACCCCTTACCAAACTGCTTTTAGGAAGTGATATAAATAAACAATGCATCAAACTTTGGGGAACACGAGAGAGAAGAAAAAAAAAGGGGGAGGTGAGGGAGTGTCCATCCCTTGAATCGCTGATGTTACTCTTCTACAAAACAGACCTTTTATCACAGGAATATCTGTCTTCATATGAGCCAAATACCTCCAATGCCCACTAAAAAGAGAGAGAAGAAGGAAAAGACTAAATGTACTTAGCGGTGCCATTTAGAGATGGCATATCTTAATTTGCTGATTGTACTGTCTTCACCTCCACCAAAAACTGTCAGCCGTAAACATGACACCAAAATGAATGATATGAGGTTAACTGTAACAGCAGATGCACAGTGCTGAAAAACAACTTTGTTAACTTCACTCACTTGTTTTTAAACTGTCATCTATTGGCCATTTGTCATTGGCATTGACTTCCTGCTCTACAGCCAAGATTACGGCTTTAACCACCAGTGCATGCTTCATTGCCTGATTCATGGTTGGCTCCTTCCCTGTCTCCTTTTCTTTGCCAGTTTGGTGGCAGGCTTTGTAACAACACAGCAACAGCGGAGCAGGAGGGAGAGAATGACGGGCCCTAGAAAAGTGACTAAATGATTCAGGGAAGGTAGAAGGGTAAGCAATAAGAAGGAAAAAAAAAAAGAGTTAAAATAGGAAGTAGGGCTTTATGAAATGGGAAACATAACTTAAAGGGAAAAAGATAAAGCGAAACAAACGCAGATAAACAGCTTTGCAGCTGCAAGAATAAATGCAGATTAAAAAACAAGAAAGGAGACCAATACAAATCTTTCATGTTCCTGACCTGCCTGCATGCAGTATTCTGTGATGCTCTCAGCTCTCACCAAGCATTTTAAGAGGGAAGAGTCTGCTCCTCACACTGTTGGAGATGTTTTTAAGTGCTGTTTTCAACATATCAGAAGATAATTTGTCATAGACAAGCCTGGGACTCTGTGCCAGGGGTTTCAGATACAGCTAGAGCTCACAGTCAGACCCAGACAAGCTGTGCCCAGTGACACCTTGAAAAAGAGTATGAGAGAACCTTTGGAGGTATTAATGAGATACACGGCAAAAAGTTTCCTCGCTTTCTTCTCTTCTGCTTGTTTTCTTTGTTTGAGATTGCCTCCAACTGAGAAAAGCACTTAAGCCAGTATGAAATTTTAACCAAATGTAGACATCCATGGGAGATGATTTCTACCAGTAGCTTATTAGAAGGTATTCCAAAATAAGTACTTTATTCAAAGAAAACTATGTTTATATCATCTGAGTAGAAAACATCTCATCAGTAGCACAATATTTTTCTAAATCTAACTGTACAATCAGCTTTTTATTCTAGTGCAGGACAAATTATGAGAAATGTGTGTGAATTTCTTTTAAACACCCACACTTACAGCTGCAAACGTGCCTAAGTTGTTTGCTGAATCAAGCCATTATGCAGTTGACTCTTACTATCAACCAGCACAAACTGTTTTCTTATCAACACAATGCATGGTTCCAAAATATTGCAGTGGTTCACCGTGACAGAATTAATAGGTACAGGTGCTACACCTTCCGCTTCTAATTCCCATAGCCCTCCTCATGAATACCCCTATTGTTCCCACCTTCTCCCTAGTATCCACAATTCTGCTCAGCTACTTCTGCCCCCCCCGCTTAGGATTATGAATTCTTTTAAATACATCCCACCAGATGATGCAGTATCACATCCTCAGGGAAACAAAGAGTTACGACCATAGCAATCATCACAATCTACTTTAATAGACTCTAACTACTGATCTTGAATGACGTGCAGCCTTCACAGTGATGTCCTCAATGTTTTAGATTAACTTCAGAAAAGCTTCGCAGTTCTCCCCATCAGAGACTGAAAAGTCTATTAACCTGAAAGCCAAATGCCAACTTTTTTTTTTTTTTTTAATCTGTTTTTAGGAAGGTCAAGTTATCAGATGCAAAATACACACACACACCTGTTCTTTAAAAAATGTAATGGCTACCATGCTTTCCACCCCAAAAAGACAGGCACGCCAATAATCAGGGAAGATAATCCAACGTTGGTCCTGTAACAGTCAAGAAAGGTGGCATATATCTTACTCAGACACTCAGTTTCAAAGTAAAATTTGACACTATCTTAGGAATATGTTTTCCTGCATTTAGCCATCAATTCAGATAGATAGAGAATTTTTAGGATATATAAATATCTATATTTAGGATATATATAGAGAGGATATATTTATCCTTTATAAAATTCAGGTGCAACCAAAACAGCAATAATGGAAAGATACTGGGGAAGTCAGTCTTGGAATCAGGCTCACACTTGCAGAGTTTTGAAAGGTTATTATTTTAGATTTTTTTTTTTTTAAATCAGGTTTAGTTACTGACATAGCCAATAGGCAGAGAAGCTACTTCTAGGCTGGCTCCCCTTTAGGAAAATTAGAAAAAAGAACAGTTGGCCACAGAAAAATCTCTTAAAGGATTCAGTGTTATTCACATAGAATTACCTTCCTCAGCATTTGAAATCCATTTAGAAACTGAACTCAATACAGAATGCAGCAATAAGTTTGTCGAGGAGCTCTTTTGGCCATTTAATAGACAGTGCTTTAGGACATATACAGGCTTGACTGTGGATTTCTTTGAAAAATTCAAGCAGCTGGGGTTTTTTGGTTGGTTGGTTGGTTGAGTTTGGTAAATGCAGAGTCCTGGACGGCCTGAAACTGCTTTCAGTGTGTAACGCTGCTGCAATCAGAATCACAGCCCCTGGAATAATGCCAGCCTTGGGAGGAAAATAAGAAGTTACTGACTTTATAGTCTCAGCCACCTTCCTCCTTGATTCAAACTAGCTCAAATCTGATGTGGAAAAGAAAGAAAAAAAGAAAAAAGAAAAAGAAAGGAGAACAAACAATTTTAAGAAGTCTTTCTGTTTGCTTAACAAAGAAATCTAAGAACAATATCGTGCTGAATACTGATAAGCTTACCCTCAAAGGCCAAGATAGTGAGAACACAGCAATTATCTGAAGACTGAATTAATTGCCCATCAATTTATCATTTTGCATATTTATTATTTTCAGATAGAAGTTCACGTCTTTAAGATCTCAAACATACGCACGCCTATATCCAACAACTTTGAGAAAGAAAATAAAAAGAAAACGTCACACTGACATTCTGAATGCTGCAGCTGAAGCACAGGCCCACGTTTCTGAGCGTGTCAGGAGTGTTTCAGAGCCGTGGCCCTGCAGGGATCCTGTCACTGTTCCTTCTGTGCCTAGTAATAGCAGGTGCGGCAGTAACAAAGGGGATCGGGCTCAAGGTGCGACAAACATGGACTTGACCATGGACTATACTGTCACTGGATCAGTAAAATACTAAGTGAGCTACAGGTAAGTTGTCCTGCACAGGAGGCCAACCAAAAGAACAAGGCTCAGTATCTATTCATGACACAGACTAAAATATTTTCAGCTAAGGGAAGCCTGGGAGTTCGCTGAAAGAAAAAAAAAAGGCAGGGTTAACAACAACACTGATTTTCCTGACCCTTGAATAGTCAAGAGTTTTATTCAGAGCAAAGTAGCTGGAATGATGCTAATAAGCAAAAAATATCAACTGTCAGCTCTGCTTTTTAACACAAATATATTGAATCTTTAACCCACACGTACAACAAACAGACAGAGTTGCAAGGGTATTAAATCTTAGTACTTTAAAAGTTAAATTAATATTAAAATAGGTACATTAAATTACAAAGGTTGACATTTCTGATTATTTAGATTAGCCACATTGGGAAAAAGGATCTTAGCTCAAACATCTGGGAGACGGGGCAAAGTCATACTGCTCTATGTACTGTTATTAATGTCAATATACTTCTTATTCACAACAGGAAATTTCATTCTGGACAACCAAAGGTTTAAAGTGAATTGGGTTCATTTTTTTTATTAGAAAATGGTACATATGTTTTATATGTATATAAATTCCCTTACTAAACACTGTGAGCCAAATACAGACATTTTGTGTTCAGATCAGAGATTTAAATATATTAACTTTTTGATCAAAGTATCAGACAAAATGGCATGTAGCATTGACTAATTTGGAACTACACAGTCATTTATGGGCCTACTAGTTCACACTAATGTTTCTTCTTAAAACTATCTGCTTAGGACAATGCAGAAAAAATTTGTGAAAGCAAGCGAGAAGAGAAACTGAATTATAGAAGATTTAAATGACTAAGCGGTACTTTCCTTTTTGAAGTGAAATTTATAGAATTTCTTAAATTTTTATTTAAGCCACATTTTTATTTAATTCAAACTACTGTAAGAATTGATAAATAGAGTTTAAAAAAAACCCTTTGGTTTACACTTACACTTCAGCATCTCGTTTCGTATTTATTTTGAGTGAAAATTCTGTTGTTGATGGCTCGAAGATCAAATCTTTTCTCCTCAGTGCCACACAGGGGAAATAGAGCTCTCAGCACACACTAACAACATGTGCTAAAAAGGCTGTAGCAATCAGCACGTGTACCTTTGAGCTACCTCTCTATATACATATTTTTTTAACATAAATATTTAAAAATCCTGATGACAAATCCAAAAGATGTGCATTGCTATTTTCCTTTCTCCGACTATCCCCACAAAATGTACATACGCTCCTCAGGTAAGTAAACTGAGGTTGGCATAGGGCAGAAATACTATGAGATATTTTGAAGAGTTGCTTTGGTTCAAATTAGAATGGAACCTCAAGTTTTCCTAGGGAACATTATTCTCCAATATTCATTTTAGACTGAATTGTATTACTTCTTCTCATTAAATAATATGGAATTTAAAAGCATAAAAAAAATAGAAAGTGGAAAGCCACTTTGAAATGAAAATTGTAACACTGAGCATTTCAGTATTCCTTTAATTTCCCTGGTTTTCCTGTAAAAATCATATTTTGGAGAATGCCAGGTAATCTTGTAAAGGATTTTTACTTCCGTAGATCCATACTACTCAGCTGCATAAAATGGTTTGGATAAAGAATAACAAGTATTAAGAAGCCTTACATTTACTCAGCCTAGTGCCTCTGAACGTCTCAAAAGGTATCAGAAATGTCACTGAAACAAAGGAGGAAGGCAAAATGAAAGTAAAGCCCCACAACACTTCTTTCTTCTCCTCTTCTAGCAGCATATGGAGAACTAAAAATTACATCTCTGAAGTGCGAAGTTCTTAAAGGTGAAGAGTATTTTTGGAAATGGAAACGAACTGTCCCTAACAACCCTCCCCATCACAACAGCTATCTTTGTTGACTGAAGGTGAACCAGTCACTAAGTGACCTAGTAATCTATCATATTACTTCTGCTGTATAACCTCTGCCAGAAAGTTTCACGACAAATCTAAATAAAAATATTAAACTGACTTTGTTTTACTCTCTACAGCACAATGACATATTCCCCATTTGAGAGATCTAGAAACCTTAAATAGGAATACAACTTAAACTACCTGAGTTTACGCTCATCTGGCCTCCTGCAGTTCACGTAACATAGTACAGAAATCGGTGCTTTCAAGATAATATTGTAATCTCCTCCCTTCCTTCGTGATTACATAAGACCATTGACAAACAGATAATTTGTCACAGGAAAACTGAGTTTTCGAAAGGTCTGTATTACAAGTGCCTGTGGGACCTTCTGTTAAATATACAGGCTTTACAATATTGCCAAAGACATTATTCTGACTTCCAGTTTCATCTCTGACACTTACACTTGCATGCTGCTCACAACCATAGAAAGCCCCCCAGCCCCTAGGATCACTTTGTTAGTACATGTGAAAAAAAAAAAATCTTATATAATATCTTGAGTTCTAACCAATTTTAAGATTTATCAGCAACAAAGATGTTTAAACCAACCTGTATTCTAACTCCACCATTTTTAACTAAGTAGTACACATTTAAATATATAAATAAATAAATAAAATCCTTAAAATCACAGGCCTTTGACCACCTGGCAGATGATACAGGAGTTTACAGAGCTGTTTTCAAATTGTTGTTAACTCCCTTCCTCTCTATTTCAGCAGGGAAAAACTGAACTTCGTAATGATACAAGCACATTTATCGAGCGATAACCGTGTTACCACATGAAAGAGTTACGGCTGTTACACGTCCTACTATGAGAAAGGTGAAAATCTGCTTCTCTATGTGGCATTGGCCATTAAGCTCTTTCAGCAAATTCAGCAATCTTTGTTGAATTCCTACTTTTTCCCTCTTTTTCTTCTATATGAAGATTTTCCTCAATAGCTTCAAAGCTATGAAGAAAACAAGTCGTAACATGAGAAACTTTTCCTTTTCTATTGCTCACCAGCTATTCTGCAGTATAGTGCCGTGTAGTGCCACTTCAGGGAGATTACTTATCCAAATTAGATACTGTAATAGATTATTACAAAAGCTGGATCGCAATAGAGCAATCACCATGAAAGACTCAGGGTAACTTAGAAAAATAACATTTCTTTTCTGGCATTTTTGCTATAGCTTTCTCAAATGCATTTGGAAGAGAGGTTTAAGGCTCTAATTTCCAACTGCACAGGTAGAAATATATTTAAACTAATTCTTTTTTGTTTGTTTTGTCCATGCAGACTCGGCTCTCCTGCTTTGCTTCTGCAGCTGAGGAGCAAGCGCTTACCACGTTGACCCTACTCAACACAGTCAACGCAGCCATGGAGAAAGAAGCAAGAAAGGTGCAGACACTGAAAATTCTGTGCCACTCGGGAACTTCCAAGGAGCAGGCTCCCGTCTGGGTATTACGTACTGCTCAGGTCACAGAGAATTCAAGGCAGGTGACAAGATTTGGGCTTTACACCATGATCTTGAGAAAGCCACAGGAGCTTCTCCTAAACACGCAAAAATAACAGAACCACTGCGCAATCGCTGCTACTGCAATGGCCCTGCATCAGGTAGAGGAAATCCTCCATCATCTTTGTGATCTGCCTTAACTGTGTTTTACAAAACTAAAGCACCTGTGTAAGACCAGAGAATTGGAACCACTGATGCCACTTAAATCAACAGCGGAGCTCCCATTAGTGTCAACAGAAATAAGCCTAGGTCTCCTGTTTCTTAAAGACGTCTTCAAAATAATGGCAGCAACAAGCGTGAGATTGGGTTGACAATCATTTACATGCAAGTGTGACCTTTTTACTCAGTGGTGACATTTGTATCCTATTAGCAAAATACTGTATTGTATTTAAGCAATAATTGCATTTTCTATGAAGACGAACGACATGTAAATCAATAAATGACAAGGCTGCAGGCCAAGCACATTATTGATTTTCAGTCATGTTCATCTCTGAGCTTAATGCTGAGAAAATACAGTGTATGCTGTGATTTTTTTACCAGTTATATCTTTTGAGCCAGACAGAGGTTTTCTGAGAATTCAGAAAGGCTTTCTCCAGTAGAGAGAGAGGAGATTAAAGAGGGGTGAGAATTTAACAGATGTAATCGAAGTTAACACACAGTATCTTAAAAGCAAGTGCTGAATAGATCAATAAAGGCTTGTACCATACCCTTGTCATCTACTCAGTTGTTATGGCTGATCAAACTATGCACGCATATCATGTTAAATGGAATATCACACACCGAAACAAACAGAAGGTTTACAGAAATCTCAGTGAGAACTATTCTTACTGCTTTTGTCTTTCATGAGAAAACCAGATTATTCAAAATCCACCACAATAGGACCCTGGCAAGTGACAGATAAGGAGAAGGGTGTTCCTGAAACACAAATAGCGTGTTTCCAAATTTGCTACACAAATTAAATTTTAATACAAAACTAAGGCGAGAAGGTAGTAATCTCCCTGTTTTCCTTTCATAAATAAATCAAATTCAAGGGTCAGATTTTCATGGGAATAGGCCGTGAGAGGGCCAGGTTTCAGAGGAACACAGCTTTAAGAACCAAGCTGTCAGTTCTTAAGGATACTGTATTGTGACACCTAAATGAGAACTGTGGTTTTAAACAAATTAGTTTTTAGAAAATACAAACTTAAGTGGTTTGTTTCCTCAGTTCTGTAACTGCAGAGAGAAAAAGAAGAAGAATCTGGAATGGATTCCCTAATGCATGAAAAAAGTGATCATGGCGTGGTCTGAATCTCCTGTCACCAGAGCAGCGAGTGAAGAAACTTCAACACTCAGGCACTCAGCCTCAGGCATCCTAGGAAGACACGGGCAATCTTGGCTAGCGAGGGGACCAAGTCATCATTTGTGAAGATGAGGCAAGACGTTTAGCTGCTTCTCCAGATCACAAGAAACAGTAAATTAATTACACTCTCACTGGTATATTATTGCAGTAAAAGCACTGATTTTTCGAGCTCTCCTCCTAAATCATTCATAAGGTTGTTCACTGAGAATATTTTAGGAGAGTCGGTCAGCCTGATTTGGGATATTTTTTCCAATAAATTTCTGTGTAACAGCCATGATTTAAGATGACTCTGTTTTTAAGTTCTTTACTGTGGTTGAGTAAATTACGTGAAAGAAAAACTCTTAACATCATAGCCATAACACCAACAAGTTGGGTTCACCTACTCCTCTATATGAGGAATAATCCTGCAATATTGTTTCACACTGACCAAACCTTTCTATACAATATAAAAGGAGTGGACCCAGATGTTAATTTCCTCCACAATGGCCAATTTTCCTTCCACTAGCAGTTATTTGGAATATGGATTATACAATCTAAATGCAGTTGTTCAGTATGTAAGACTTCATAATATCCTACAATCAAACCAACAGGTTAAGACACTTTTCATTTAACTGCACTAAATTATTGATCTACTGGTCCCTTTTTCAGATTTTAAATCACCCCACAGAAGGAAAAACAAATGCATTAAGGCTTTTCCAGTCTCAGTGAGAAAATACATGTAGGTAGTTTGAGTCCCAACAGTAAAAATAATCACATAGAGTATCTTACAGTAATCCATCTGATGTTGAATTAGCCACTCAAAAAGCAGTTTATTTTTAAAATATATTTTTAGTTTGCTTGGGAGCTGACTCTATAAGTCTCATCGATCAATTGCTGCAGTTTGGGTATTACGGTATGAATAATATATGCCTTTGTCGCGTGAATAAGATAACAGCCTTCACTCTTCAGCACTCTACATTTCTTGTTCCAAATGTGACATAAAATAAAATTTTCCTCAAGTAGCTGAAAAGGAATTTAGAAGTAGTGAATTATGAATACAGTGATAGACACTAATTTTCTTTTTTTTTTTTTTTAAAAAAGAATACTAAGCAAAATGTCAAGAATTATTTATTAAATTCAGTGAGGCCCTCATAAGTTTAGTTGAAGAGTGGTGTTTTCTTAAACACGAATACCTGCATTTAACATCTTTTTAAGTCACCACTCCAAAAGGTTCTGAGATTCTTATGAGCCTTTTCAGTAGCCAAAACCAAACATACGCTTTGAACACCTGCAGGTGTGAATTCAGATGGATTCAATTCTAGTCACCTTGTCTTATTTTCAACATTTTTTGCTCTATTTTATTGCTTCTGGAGGCTCTGGCAATCTTTTCCAAAGCATCAGGAAACCGCATCTGTTAAAAACAGGTTCCAAGGCTGGGCAGAACACTAAACTCATCCAATACACCAGCTCGTGAGTTCCTGTTTGGCAGTCATGATTTCTGTTTCTGAAGCAATTCAAATAATACACTTAAATATCTGGTTCATTGTTCATAATACAGCACTATGGATTCGCCTGGACGCTAACTGCAGCACCATATAGCTTTGGCAGCACAAATAATCACAAAAAAAAAAATAATGAACTGACAGAGCCAACATTAAGTGATTATTTGGCCCAGAACAGATGCCTGAAACCTTCTCTGTATCCATTTTTGGCCTGTGGCCTCCCTTCTACCTTTTCCTTATGTTGTTGAAAGGAGTAAAACAAAGTCTTGGCTGTCCCGTTTTTCACTACCCCAGACATACTACTTTCTTCTCAGACCAAAAGGGAACTAGAGCTTTGTTTTCACACAAGGGTGAGGAAGAAGCCCGGTACATATTTGTTTTGGACCAAGAACTGCTTATTTTTCTGACTTGTTTTTTTCCCGGTTTTAACATTTGGGCACAGGCAGTTATTTGGACTGTCACAACAATTGTTTAAGACAGCTCTGTGTTTGATGTATGGCTAAAGATTCACACAAAGAGCCAGGAGTGGGAGAGTCCAACAATTACAGGCAAAATTAAGGGAGTCCGTGGTGGGGCGGGAGAGGGAAAAGAAGAAAACAAGAGCGGGTTAACCTCTTTTTATTTCAACTTCACATAGCAACAAGTGCCAGAAGCACTGAAAACAGCAGAAGCATCAAACCAAAATTTTCAAAATACAGTATTTGGATTAATGTTTTAAAATGTGTATGTATCTTCATTTTTAAAGGGTTAAAATGAGGTATTTTGGAGAGAACCATATTTTCTAGTAACCCAGAATGGCTTTCAAAATTATTTTTCTTTTCCGGAGGCAGTGAAAAATACAATTCAGGATAACTCAACAAAACCTTCTTGCTGCTTTCTCCTGCAATCTAACAACATAATTTATTCACACGGATGTAATCTGTATCCCTACAGACCTGCAAACAGCACAGCACTTTCCAAAAACCTTGAGAGTAAGCCTTGGCCTGGTGGTCACAAAGAGAAAGCAGCCCATCATTTTAACAGCAATGGTCTTTAGCTTTTAAGCTGTTATAGGAAAGAAAACGTCCTTATTTCAGACAGGGAATTCAGTCTTCAGGCCTTGGCTTGACCTTTAAATCACAAGCTTCCTGAAGAAATGCCACAGATGGATAATGGTTAACGATGTTCACCAAGGCTCAGTGACATCGCACTGAAAGACACAAAGCCATACTCCTGCTCTCTCCCGTTATCCTTGTTACAAACGGAAAGTCACAAGCACTAAGCAGATGATAACATTTGTTTTAAAGGAAATGTTAATTGAAATTGGCATGCCGCTGCTCACAGCTAGGAAAAGGACCTCAAGAGATCAGCAGAAAGAAGAAGAAAAAAAAAGTGGTGAGAGAGTTTTGCCAGATGAGCGCTGACTCCCAGCCAACAATGGGGAGGGCTCCATGTCTGATAATCCATTTTTAACTACAGCAAGATTAACTTTGACCCGAATAAAAAGCCATTTCTGAAGTGCAGAATGCCTATTATCTGCTCTTCTAAGCATATGAGTGGGAAGTGAAGAAAATAGTCACATAAAATCTACATTTTCTTAAGTATTTGTTAAACAGATACTGGGACTTGAAAATCTCAGATTAAGAAAAAAAAGAAATAAAAATACTCATTTTAATGTATGACAAGTAATGCTTATCACTTAATCATTTCAAACTGCCGACAGGTTTAATTACAGCCTTCAGTAGCCCAGCAAGATGAAAAAGTCAGGAATCCGAACACCCAAACCAAATCATAAAAGTCAGCTTTCTCCTCCCCTCCCAGTGTACACTAGATCCCATCGAAAAAACAACATAATTTAACATCCACTTTTAAGCAGAACACCAAAATAAACCCAATAAAGTCTTTGTTAAAACTTGGTTTTATAGCAGGAACCAAAGTTTACTTATAGGCAAGCAGGAACCTAAACCATCCTCACTCTGCATTCGTTATCGCTTAGTAAAGGCGGAGCTTTGCAGGGCTGGGGGGACTCTATAGACACTGAAGATAAAAAACAAAAGGTTCAGGTATCAGTTACTGCAGTGACTGAGCAAGCAGAGAGACAGAAAGACTTCAGAAAGCTCATTACAGCAGCCTGCCAAGCCTGAGCACTGGCGTGCCTACGATCAACAGGTGTGCCCTTCTTCCCAGGGATAAAACTGCAGGGGGAACACCTCTTGAAAGTCGGGGTTTCCCCCCCCTCCGATTTTTCCTCCATCTCACAGGTATCCTACAGGCATGAATAACCACTAAGCCTTAAGCTGTCCTTTCCCCAAGAATTTAGTCACAAACACCTAGATGTTCATCTGAGTGCTTGATACACTCCAAAATTTAGAACACCTGAATGTTTTGAGGAACTGCACTTGAGAACTCCATCAATTAAAATCTTTCACCAATTTCAGTATTAAGTCCAATTTCAGACAAAGGCATGAAACACTAGTCAAGGTAACTGCTTTGATCCAGCAACTATTCTCTGATATTTTGAGGAACACGGTAGATTATTTTTTTTTCTTGTTAAAACACAGAGAAGCGTTGCTGGCCTTTTGGAAACAACCTGCTGGGCAATAGTTACAGAAGACCACTCTGCGTGTCCAGTTTTCTAAATAGATTTATTCACATCTCCTGCCACGAGAAAAATCAATACAACTACAAATTGAAGATGGTCTCAAAGTCACCGCCCCACGGCAGCCCTTCTTTTTGTCGGGTTAGATCTGTTGCTGATGGAGGCGGCCTCGGCAGTTGGACAATTCACTTCCTTTGTGCAGCAGGGTTACCCTTTTCCCCGGTCACTGCACTGCTTCACTATTTCCAGATGCCAATACAGCAGGAATGAGTCCAATTCAAAAGTCACATTGTTCAGTGGGATGCCCTCATTTATTTTAAACTGGCTTCCAGTGAGATTTCCCTGACTTTTGTTCTCTTCTTTGCTCTTCTTCACCATTTGAACAGGAATGCAAACCACCAGTCTCTCTCCCTTCTTGTGCTCTTTTTGCTCTCGTTGGGTCTAGTCCTATTTCCAGATTACATCTTGTTACAATGGCTCTGTGTGTGCAATTGAAAACCTGCTTCTCTCAATGCAACAACAAAGCCTCCTTACAACAACTGGCATCTCCTAAGCCATTCCAATGACTCCTAGGAACCACTAATGCATATGAAAATATTGTCATTATATAAACACCCCCCTCCCTGAAAAAACACGTGTAAAAATACTTAAGACCTGAGACAGTTAGTGTCTTGCACGTACAGGAAAATAAGAAATGATTTTATTGATAACATCAAAAATAGTTAAATGAACTACTCTGAGTATCAACGTATGATTTTTCTTCTTCCTTTTCATTACATTCAAGTTGATTAGCAGTTGCAATATCCATTATTTAGAGAAGAGGTAAGACATACTTTGCTGCAGCTCTTTTCTGACCCGAATGGGCTGTCTTATTTCAAATGTGAATACTCAGTATTGTCTCTTTCCACGGTTTTTGATTCAGCAGCAAAATGATGCTTTTAAGGAAAAGGAAAGCCTAAGACCCATACGGAAAAAAAAGGATGCATTAGAGCTATGGAAATAATTTATTCATACCCTAGTGTGCAAGAGCCACTCTCAGCCAGATATATGCATATGACAAAACTTTTTAGGAAATCAGCTTCTAGAATAGAACATATTTGGAAAGGTAAAGCTGATAACCTATCTGAAGTACATTCAATGGGCTTCTTCCTTTAAGCTTTTATAATTACAGCATTAAATTCCATGCTTTTTAATGCATTAGACACACTGAGGACAAAGGACACTCACTTAATCAACATTATATAGAAAGGAGTGAGGTCTTCACAAAAAATCTCAAGAGTGGAATTGGCTTATGTTGTACATATCTGCACTGAGCTTCTGTCTGAGAAATAAGAAGAGGGAGAAATATTGGTAATGGAAAGAAGGATCACCTTTTGCAATATTAGGTCTCTTGACAGTTACTTTCAAATACTTCTTCTGACTATGTTTTATTTTGATGAATATTAAATGTGGCTATGTGGAGAAATTAAATTAGCCGGATAGAAAAAACACAGCCCATCATCTTCAAAGCTAGATTCCGATAAACAAGAACCTAAGCTTTGATACAGGCACATAAATGGAAATTCATCCCAGAGCAAGAATTAAGAGGCTCCTGATACTGAATAATTAGAACCTTGGCAAGGGGACGGGTTAAGAATTCGAAAATGCTCTGAATTTACATAGTTTCCAAGCAGATGTAAAGGTAAGGCTTTTCTAATAAACTATCTCCCAACATGGTGGAAAACCGCTTTTCCCACCTGCAATTGCCTGCAATGCTTTTTATCACTACCTGACTACCAAGATTCTTTTTTTCATACAGCTCTAAGGGGAAACAGCAGTTACTCTACAGTACAAAAACAATTCATCCACAGAATACAGCGTATGGTTCTGAGTATCTTGTTGAAAGATTGAAATTACCACAGCTCTAATTAAAAAAAAAAAAAAAAAAAAAAAAAAAAAAAAAAAAAAAGAGAGAGAGAGGAGTATCTTTCCAGAGGTCATGTGTTCATTTCAAAAAGTCTGTTTTAAACTTGTGTTCTGAAATAAGGGGTTAACAGAACAATACTTCCATTCAGTTTCTGGCACTTTCATTATGCCATCAATTATTATAGTGCCACCTTCTAATAGGAATTTCATCATGTATTCAAACTGGTGAGCAGAGTCATTTAGCAGCCACAACAAATTGAGCTCAGCAGGCTTTATTTCAAGAACTACAATGGTGTCAAGTGGTCAGTCCTTCATTTTTAATTTCTGGATATATGAGATGCAAATTGCATGGTCTCTCATTCTAACAGCCAGTCATGCCAAATAGTTACAATTACATTCTAACATACTCTTAACTATGGGTAAACAACATTATCAAGCTGGGGATGGGGCAGTTTGCATCACAAAGAAAAGATTTATTGTATTAGAAATTTTTTAAACTTTTTATCTTCATTGACCACAGTCACATCTCCCTAATCAGAAAAGTAAATACCACAATTTGCACCTTGATCCAATGTAGAGAAGTTCAGTAAGTGTAAGAATTACTTCTTTTTTTTTTATTTCTTTCTACCTCTGCAAGCTTGAAAAGATCAGGTCATTTGCTTCATAATAAGCTCCGTGAATCTAGATTTTAACCACTGCTTCATGGTGAAACCCAGTGTCCTACTATACAGAACACAGTGACATCTGCTAAACAGGTATCCGTCGCTCTCTATACAGCAAAAAGGGCGCCAGTGTTTCCTGAGAACACTGAATACTAACTATCCAATGACAATCAACGTAATTGGCGCCTGACACTCTCCAGTTATGTGGCTATATCTCCCTCTTTGGATCAGCGAATGTTGAAGCCTTACTGACAACCGATACTGGACTAATGAAATGAGTGAACACGCTGGCACTCTCTCGTGGCTTTAAGGCTTGGAGGACACAACTGGGTCACTGGCAATTCTCAACAAGCAATGTAAAAACTTAATTAATTATTCAATTCTTCAGCCAGCAGTCTCTTTTCCAAGGGCCTTAGTGATGCCAAACACTTCATTTTATTTTAAGCTCCTTTAACTATTGACTGTTTTATTTTTATTTGGCACTACCAAACAACTTCCTCTGACATATCAGATCTTTGAAGCCCAATCTACTGTTTATACAGCAGAAGTGAGGCTGACGCTCCTTCCCCTACTTAATTGGAAAAACCCCAGTCATTATAAATCAAGCTCCTGCTTCAAATGCGGATAGAAAACAATGCTGGAATTTGTTGTAAAAGACTTCAAAACACACAAGTTTCCTTTCTGAGCTGGCCAGGTCAGTAAAATTTTAATCACGGTACTCGTGCTAAGAAAATGAACATACAAAAGACGAGGTTTAGATGTGAACAGTCCAAATTCATTTAAATATATGAACAATCATGAATACTATCAGGAATTTTATTACTTTTTCTATGTTGCACATCCATATTCTGAGCCTGAAATGAATCTTGCCCTACAGCAACCCATTTTTGAAGTCCTGATGGGCTGTAAACACTTGTTTCTGTTGCCAGCGTGCCAAGCTATTGACCCATAGCACCTTATGGTTGTTCTCATTTTGACAGAATAGCTTGAGGAAGACGCTGATTTTAAATGTCAGATGTATTTTGCTGTTTGCACACGGGAAGCTCTTTTATGACAGGAATTGGGATGATTCGGTGTATGTAAAATCCAGTGGAACGCAAAGGGAAAAGGTCATCTGGCTTCCTAGTGGGACACTGCAGAGTATTGCCGAGCACAAGTGGTTAATCCTCACCCAGACCAGCACACCACATATCTCCGGCCTTATTTACACTTAACGTCCCAGCAGTATTTACTTAAATTAGACGGTTACACACCACTGGATAAAATGAAAGATGGCAGTTAAGGAGTTTTGAATTTCCTCTTTAGTGGTTTAATTCTGAAGTAATTTGAAAGAATTCTCTCAGAATGTACTACCAAATAAATTACAACAGAGTCTACTTACCTCTACCTAGTTATCTTCCATTCAAAGACCTGTCCTCAAACTCCAGGCTCTTGTTTCACAGTGTTCTAGTTAACTATAAAATGCTTATTGAACAACATCCAACTAATTTCTTTCCTTCCCGAGTGCACAGTGTAACTTTCTACAGCAGACATTTGTTTAGCATAGGTCTGCTCCCCATATTACATTAAAGATAAACATTAATGTTTGGGAGTCAGTCACCCCACTTTTGTTCACCCACAAATCATCTTCAATAAATAATTTAATGAAGAAAGAGACATTTTTCTTTCTTCTGCACTACCACAGCCTGGCCAAGGTCCACCCACCTAACCTCCTGTCTAGTGCCAGGACCCTGAAGAAGTGCTGCGTAACACTGCTAATTCACACAGCATCAACATGAAACTCAGTCCTGACTTTACGCTGAATAAATTACAAGTGATGGAAAGCATTTCAAGAGGATGCCCAGGGGAAGCAGAATATTTATTTCAACAATGCTCCAATTTTTAAATAGTCCTAACTAAGCTAGTTGTCAACACAGGAAGATTACACTGCTGGTTCGTTGCTATTCTAGCAGATGGTGAGGACTTGTAAAAGCAGAATGCACTGCCACTTTGCTGTTCTAACAAATTAAAACTGAAGTCTTGAAAAATTAATTCAATCAACAGCAATAACAGCAGAAACATGAAGTTTAGACCTCTGATATATATTTATAATATTCACACACAGAGAATTTTATGGGCGCTTCTGCTATCTTCTGAGAAATATAGAGCTGTGAAAGAGGTTTTCTGTGAAGGAGATTTTGGATTTTGTTTTTATACATATTTTAGATATCCAGTCGTAGCTTATTTATCATTTTGATATTAAGTCATTACACCTACGAAGTTCTGGCATGGCACTCAAAAGATCCAGAAAAACTTCCAACAAAAAACATGAAATGGATTGCAAACACCTAATTAAGTATGACAGCCAGCCTTGCACACGAGAGCGCTGTGTTCGGATGTGTTACATTATTACAGCTCTCTGTGGAATAATTTTGTTAGGAATAAGAGAAGATTTCACTCCCTGGCCCAAATCCCCAAAACATCAAAAGACGACAATGATAAGTGATATACTTCAGACCTCATCTCTTACCGTCTTCATAAACAGGTTATCTACGGCCTTTTTTCCACAAATTGCTGCTGTATGGCCAGAACTATTGCAATATACTCACTCAGTGACTGACGCTAACTAAGGATGATTTCTGACTGATTCATTAACTACAGCTATTTTCCTAACAATTACTGCCTCTCTTATAACGTCTGTACATCGTATAACAACATCTGAAATGGTTTTTTTTCCACATGGATTTAGACTGACACTCCTGGTGAAACAGACAATTATTATCCCCATTTTACAGATGAGGCAGAAGGATGATGAGTCTGGTTTTAGTTGTTTTGTTTGGTTGGTTTGGTTTTTTTTAAAGGCATTTGGATGCCTCTCTGGCTCCACAATACAATAGTAAGGACTTCATTAAATGTCCCTATTTTCACAAGCAAGTTTAAAACACACTGAATCAAGGCAGATGTAAATCAAGGCAGAAGATCCTTCTGAAAATGGAATGTATGCCTCAGAGCACTAAGCAGATCCATACTTTGAAATATGGGCTATAGGAGCACCAGAAGGTCACCCAGGAAGTTCACAGCAGAAGAGGGACGCGAAGCACAGCTCTACCAGTCTGCAGTCAGTCTGCTGAGACAGCCTCTCTCACTTGTCTAATCCCCACCCATTAAATTCTCAGGCCCTTCCTTCCCCTTATCCTCCCTCCTCTCCTACGCTCTCCTGCTCCAAAACTGCCCACTTCACTTTCAGATAGCTACTACCCTTGCTAAACCTAAATTACATAAAAACAACTCCTCGCCTAACTCCTTCTCATACCTTTGCTTCATCATTTGTCTTTCTCTACCCCAAAAGTGCTACAGCGCTCCTTTGTGTTTGGACAGCACCTAGAAAATATCTCACTGATCCACTTTGGGGTTTCTTTGGTTACTATGGAGATAGAAGTAACAGCAACATGACTGAGGATGAACAAGCCTAATAAGAAAAAATACACACCTATAAAAATTACATCATACTGACTAGACCCTTTGAACTCAATGCAATAACTGATTGAGGTTATGTTTCTTCATTGGCTTATTTAATGAGGAAGGAAATAAAAATTTTTCTCCCTGATGCACATGACAACACTCTATCGAACACCCAAGCTGAAACTTTACTGAGGTAGAAAACGAGGATAGGAAAGCAGCTTTAAGATTACTTACACAGTGAGGGAGGTTTATCAAGATTTAGAGATAAATTGCCTGGCAGTCTGCTGAGGTACGCTATGAAACCATACGAATATCCAATTACCATGTTAAAAACTGTTAATTTTGATTGATACTACTATTTGGGCCTGATTTTAGAATGCGCACAGATTTGCCAGTCTTTCTGGGTTGTAAATATCAGTCCTCGTTAGATACATTAGCCTACTGGCACAAGATTTTCTTTAGCTGCTGTTCCTGCCTTTTTATGCATTTCCTCCTTCTATTTCAGTTCTGAAACTTGTCTCTTTCACTACCTGGCAGAATTAATCCCAGGTGAATTGATTAAGCTATGTCACTACAAGGCCAGCTACCTTCCTCTCTGTGGTAATACCACTGACCTAATTCCACGCAGTCGAGCTCCATCTCCCAGTGGCAGCCTGCACCCAGAGCGGCAGGGACCGCTGAACTCATGCTTTATGTTTCAGCATACAAGGGAGGCAAAAAACAGTGGAGCGGGTGGTTCGCAGCGGGCTTGAGAGGTAGATGCACCGCGACTTTTCTCATACACCATCACTGGTTCATAACTGTCGCCAAGACAGTGCAACGATCATCATGTAGGAGTTACCTGTGCAAAGTGAGTGCCCAGGACGATGGCAAACTGGGAATCTATGGGGACGCACTGCTGACAGCAGTAACACCACCACGGTGTTTGTACATTACCTTTCATCCCAGAAAAATTCACTGGGTGCATTTAGCTATAAACAAGAATGGAATGTAGTTAAGTGCTGTGCAGCAATTCAATATTGCAAAGCAATACTGCATAAAAGTTTAGGAGAGAAGTGATAATGAGAATCACATTAAAATGAAACTTCAAGAGACTTTAACCATGAAAATCTAACTACCTGGCTAGAATTTGTCTAGAATGTAGATCAAAAAGTACCAGGGGACAGTTAATGTGCACAACATTGTCTAAAGAATAACAATTTTTCCTCAAGGTCCCTTAAACATAGATGATTATGTTAACACTTTAACTATGTTAACACTAACAATCTTCTAAAGACACGTATAGATATATATGTATATACATATTTGATGCATTACGACCTATATTTTTATAATGTCAGTTTCCTTTTGACAGCATAACTTCTCCTGAGGTGTCAGAAATGCAGATTTATCCCCAATCCTTTCCTTGTAAATACATTATAATATGAAAAAAGATTTTAAATGGAAAGCATATATCCATTTAACTTGGAAAAGTCAAAATACCTCCTCTAAACCTTCTCGCTTCTCTTCCTGAGACCAATTATTCTGTATTTTTTATTGACGTTGGACATGTAATCCACTCTCAATAACTCTATGTAAGGCACAAGGCAAGGGCAAAATATGCAGAAATAGATATGCATCATTAGAAACAGAAACAAATATCAAGACATTTCAAAAGGCAAAAAGAAAGTGTGTGACTGCTGTACATACATTCATCCACTAAATGCGCATACACGAAGTAGATATACAGCTCACCACCTCCCCAAAAACAACATGCCTACCTCAATAGCTATTTTAATTTTTTTCCCCCCACAACAGGCATATCTAGACTATTTTTGAATTTTCTGGCTCAGATCCATGGGTAGTATTCATGTTACGTATTCAGAAGGGAAACTATCCCCAAGGGAAAACATGGGCCGGTGTGCTTCTTACTGAAAATATAGGGAAGTTGTCTCATTAACTCTGCTTCAAATTTTTTGGCACAGCTTATGAGTAAACTAAACAATGGCGTGTGTAGCTGTAAAACATGTGTTTACAGTGATGCAACCACCCACAGGGGATGGCTATTTGCTTCTTGCTGCTGTTAGTAAAACTTGGGCACTCAGACCCCACAGATAGGTTCCAAAACCAGAGCCACACCACACAGCGGAGAATGAACGAATTACAGGATCTTAGCAGTTGAACTTTTGCTTGTTCATCTCCACCTCTCTTGTCTGTATTGCTAGGTGAGGGAATTAAAGCGTTAACATAAGCATTTACAATATAACCTTTGCCTTGAAGATTGTCGTACCTTGTTGGTCATCTGTGTTACTTTGCTCATATTACTGGACAGACCTGGCAGAGAGCTCCCTAACCTCCAGTATACGATACAAGTAAGTCCACCTCTGAACAGCACTCTACCGCTTCTCGGCACGTCTGCTCTTGGTGCCCAGAGAATCACCTGCACATGTCTCTCTCTCACACACACACACACACACACACACAAACACACACACAGAGGCTTTCCTAGAATCTCTAGGGCTTCGCTATCAGCAATGTCCAGGGAAATGACAAGATTTCCTAAAATGAGAGAGAGGCTGTAACAGAAAATCCAAAAAAGTAAACCCAGCATGGTTGCGTCTAAACCAGACTCATGTGAAAACCGTGATTTAGGTCTGAGTGTAGAACCAGCTACTCACAGCTGCATTTGCTGGTGGATACGGTATAATTTCATCATCTATTTCACAAATACTCACAAAAGTATTTTGCATGTAAATATTCATAAGGTGCAAATTAGTGGTTTCACAGCTCTCTTCCCTTTCTTTTCCTCCTACAAGCTGCTATAATAAAACCTCACTTCACAGAATCCCAGTTAAATGTAAGCAAGATCTCTCCCTTGATCTACGCTCACGCATATCACCTCTCTAGATTATTTAAAATACTGATTATTCAAATGTTTCTGATGTCTCTGAAGCATGACATGCACATGTTGGTACTGATTTTCAGCTAGAGAAAAATCACTGGAAATCACAGATTCTGTTGAAAAAAGGCTGAGAGATTAATTCAGCGGCCGGTTCAAAATTTGCAGAGTTAACAAAGCAGTTCCTTCTTGAAAAAGTGTATCTCAACAGTGTGAACTTCAGACAACACCCTTGAGGCAAATCGTATTTGTTTTACATAAGGAGAGGTGTAGCTTGGAGATCTTTTGTATGGTGTGCAGGAAAAAAACAACATTGTCTCAAATAAAACAAAACAAACTTCTTTCCCTTTTATGCAAGGAGCTTAAAAGAAATATCTATGAAGCTAATATAAAATATACAGGTCCAGTCCAGAGTCCTGACTCCCATAAAGCCTCTGTATTTGAAAACATTAAATCCTAGTCCCATACTTTAGCTTCTTTAAACTACATTTGACCAAAAGACTAGGGCTCATTACCTCAATATTGACATCAGAACACTCACATGGAACAGCTCACATTCATCCCGATCTCAGTACTGAAGAAACACCACCTTCAGCTACCACTACTGATGAAGCTCTATATATAGACAATTCGAAGTAAGGATTCATATGAAGACCATACATACAATATCCTCATCGCAAAGGCATTGCATGTGCTTTTTATAAATCATACAATCATAGAATGGTTTAGAGTTGGAAAGGACCTTGAAAATCATTGAGTTCCAACCCCCCTGCCACAGGCAGGGACACCTCCCACTGGACCAGATTGCCCAGGGCCACGTCCAGCCTGGCCTGGAACACCTCCAGGGATGGGGCCTCAACAACCTCTCTGGGCAACCTGTGCCAGTGCCTTACCACCCTCAAAGTGAAAAACTTCTTCCTAATGTTTAATCTAAACCTGCCCTCTTCCAGTTTAAAGCTATTGCCCCTCGTCCTATCGTGACATGCCCTACTAAAAAGTCCTTCCCCAGCTCTCCTGTAGGCCCCCTTTCGGTACTGGAAGGCCGCAATAAGATCTCCCCGGAGCCTTCTCTTCTCCAGGCTGAACAGCCCCCGCTCTTTCAGCCTCTCCTCATAGGAGAGGTGCTCCAGCCCTCGGATCATCCTCGTGGCTCTCCTCTGGACATGCTCCAGCAGGTCCATGTCCTTCTTATGTTGGGGACTCCAGAGCTGAACGCAGTATTCCAGGTGGAGTCTCAAAAGAGTGGAGCAGAGGGGCAGAATCACCTCCTTTGACCTGCTGGCAACACTCCTTTTGATGCAACCCAAGATATGGTTGGCCTTCTGGGTTGCGATCGCACACTGCTGGCTCATGTTGAGCTTCTCGTCAATCAGCACACCCAGGTCCTTCTCCTCAGGGTTGCTCTCCAGCCATTCCCCACCGAACCTGTATTTGTGCTTGGGATTGCCCCGACCCAGATGTAGGACCTTGCACTTGGCCTTGTTGAACTGCATGAGGTTTGCACAGGCCCACCTCTGCAGCCTGTCCAGGTCCCTCTGGATGGTATTCCTCCCCTCCAATGTGTCCCTGGCCAGATTTAGTTCTATCTGGGCTTTAGCTTGTCTAACCCGATCCCTGGCCGCTCGAACGCTTCCTCTGTATTCCTCCCAGGCTACCCGCCCCTGTTTCCACTCCCTATAGACCTCCTTTTTCCTTTTGGTCAAGTCCAGGAGCTCCTTGTTCACCCATGCAGGCCTCCTGGCTTTTCTGCCTGCCTTCCTCTTTGTAGGGATGCATCGCTCCTGAGCTTGGAGGAGGCGGTCCTTGAATATTAACCAACTTTCTTGGACCCCCCTTCCCTCCAGCGCTTCATCTCATGGCACCGTACCAAGCAGATTCTTCAAGAGGCCAAAGTCAGCTCTCCCAAAGTCCAGGGTGGTCAGCCTGCTGCACACCTTCCTCGCTGCCTCGAGGATCTCAAACTCAACCTTTTCATGGTCACTAAAGCCCAGGCTACCCTTGAGTTTGACACGGTCTACCAACCCTTCTCCTTGTTGGTAAGAACAAGGTCCAGCATAGCTCTTATCCTCGTTGGCTCCTCAACCACTTGGAGAAGGAAGTTGTCATCAAGGCAATCCAAGAACCTCCTGGATTGCCTGTGCCTGGCTGTGTTACCCTTCCAACAGATGTCAGGGTGGTTCAAGTCACCCATGACAAGCAGGGTCTGTGAACGTGATGCCGCTCTTACCCGTCTATAGAGGGCTTCATCCACTCGGTCTTTTTGGTCAGGTGGCCTGTAGCAGACCCCCACTGTCATGTTCCCTGCTCCTGATTTCCCTTTAATCCTGACCCATAGGCTCTCAGCTGGCTCTTTATCCATCCCTAGGCCGAGCTCCACGCATTCCAGCTGCTCCTTGACATATAAGACAACACCACCTCCTCGTTTCCCTTGCCTGTCTCTCCTGAAGAGCCTGTAGCCTTCCATAGCAACACTCCAGTCATAGGAGTCATCCCACCAAGTTTCTACAATGCCAATGAGATCGTAGCCTTGGAGGCGTGCACACATCTCTAGCTCCTCCTGTTTGTTCCCCATGCTCCCTGCGTTTGCATGGAGGCACTTTAGCCGTGTCTTCGTTGAGGCTGACTTGGCTGGAGCAGCTGTAATTACTTTGCGCTGCTCTCCAGGCAGCATTCCTGTGCCGTGTATTAACGGTGCCTCCCCATTGGCTCCTGCTGGTCCAGGAGCTCCTGGCTTTTCTATGTAAGTCTTTGAGCACGCTGCCACGTAGCCAGCATGTATTGGAGCGGATGGCTGCAGGCCCTCACCAGCACCCTGTTCCGCTACCCTTGGTACCACATCCCTTGGTCAGTCTCGGGCAAACCCGATAATACCCCTTTCCCCCATCGAATCTAGTTTAAAGCCTTCTTAATAAGCCCTGCTAATTTTGGGGTGAAAACCCTTCTCCCTCTTTGAGTGAGCCAACCCTCATCTGCTGCCAGCAGGCCTGTTGCCACATAGTCTATTCCATTGTTGAAAAACCAAAAATTATGGCAGTGACACCAGCCACGGAGCCACGTATTGACAGACTGAGCTCATCTGTTCCTTTCAATGTCATTGCCCGCAACGGGAAGTGGGGCTGAAAAAATAACCTGTGCTCCAGATCCCCTTAGTGACTGTCCCAAGGCCCTGATGTCTCTTTTAATCATCCTCCCACTCCGATCTGCACATTCGTCACCCCCTACATGGAACAGGAGCAGTGGGTAGTAGTCCAAGGGCTGAACCAGGCTAGGGAGTCTCTTTGTGATGTCCTTGACCCGTGCCCCAGGGAGGCAGCAGACTTCCCTGAGAGTGGGGTCTGCTCTGCTCTACGTAAATGCTGGTAAGTTTTAAGAAAAAAAAAATCCTTTTAAAAAGAGAAAAGATAGTCTTTCTGTCCCAGATTCCTAAATTAATAACATTTATGTATTTAATTTGCACATCAAATAAATTAATCCTTATCATTTGCTTATACACAGTAAACACATGCATGATATCTGCTATATTTACAGCATTGTTTATTTCTCACAGTGAAAAAAAATTCTTAGGAAAAAGAAGTCTACTTTGCAGCTGAGTTTCTTGTGCTCACGTGTGCTGCAGACCCTACACAGGCATCAGACATCACTTTGTAATGTCAGAACTGCAGAGAGGATAAAGGACGGCACTGAAGGAAACTTTCCATTGACACTATTGCCTCAGACCCCAAGATGTTCTAGAGGGTTATTTTATTTTGGTTTACATGCACTAGAAAAGTTAAACATTTACACCAGCTCCAGGCAGACATACTGAATCCCTTTAACAATTCCCCTGCAAACTCCATCTGTCAGATTCACTTTCCAATGAACCAGAAGACTGAAGTATCCTTTTCTACGAACGAATACAGATGACTCTATAGTTCCACATTCAAACTATTTTCCCCCAAGTTCAGACCCAATGACTGCATAAACAAATTCATTTTGCTGTACTGCTTTATTCCACTGTCTTTACCAATGGAGCTAAGTAGAAATGTCATCAATGTTTGAATGATTGTTGGATGTTATTTATTTGATACAAAATGAGCACTGAATGAATTGGCAAATTAATCAGCAAACAATATTATTACCTTGAATTGATTTAAGCTACTCTGTGTGAAACTATAGCTTATTGCTATCCAACTTTGATCACTGGCTAAATGTACAAAGCATCAGGAATGATCTTTATAAAAATAAAATTAGTGAATAATAGGAACAAGGTGGATGCTGGAGATGTTCCTGACATTTCAAATTAAAGCTAGAAATTGTTCTGAAATTGAGTTGAAATGTGCTATAACAGAGAAGAAAGGGAGATCATCAATAAATTTAATCTATTAGAGTACTCCTGTATTGACATTTTGTAAAATTAGAAATCATGAGATTGTTGCCTTCCAAAAATTTGACTAGGAGTAGGACCATCTAATAGCATACTGAGAGAAGGCAACCAGCTGGAAGTAAACAGTGAGGGGCGCATTTTCTCATTGAAGTTTAAAATATTCTATGCAAATTCATTCTTACCCTCTTCTAAAAGAGATTTAGGAACATGCGCTTCAGTGACACGCATAAGCAGCATGTTCTTTTAACCCTACGTGTTAGGGCAATGCCCTGAACAGCGTGAAGATGTGGGAGTGAAGAGTCAGAAAAAGGCTTGGAAGGAACCACCTGGTAGTCAGCTCCCTTTGCTACCCTGTCTTCTCCAAACACTCTCACTGTAGGAGCAGACCGTCAAAATTGATAATTAAAACAGTCACCCTCTATCACATGCCAAGCAAAGCAACAGTCAAGGTTAACTTCTCTACCATTTTATGGATTTCTGGACAGGCCGACATACAAAGCACAGTTCATAGCATTTTTGACCTGTTAGCCAAAGCACTGGACAGGGTTCCTAATTGCTCATTTATTAAATACATTTTACGCCTATCAGTAGGATACGCAAGAAAACGTTGCTATCTACACACAAGACTTCATTATTCAAACATGTATTCTGAATAGTTTTCCAGCCTCTAGAATTTCCTTATTTCCAGCATTCTGTATTTGAGACACTTCCAGTATCTAAATGTTACATTTCATCTTTCTTCATCTATTCCCAATAGAACCATCATAACTTATAATAAGTAACTCTGAATGGCAGATTTCCAAGGCAAACACATGATTTATGATTTAGCTTTAAAAAGACCTCTTACATTTAACATTCAAAGTACTGTCAAACATTCTTGTAAGTCAACACACATATTCTGTCTGAATAGAGCCAAAGACGAAAATGGTACAAATAAGTCAGAAGATTTTTTTAGACAAGTTGTAATCACTCCTTTAGAGTTTCTGGATACTTATTGCAATTAAGGAACTAAGAGTTTGGTTGAAGGCAGTGAGTGATATGAAGGGTTCACCGTCCTTGGGGTACACATTCAGTTTTTCCTACAAAAGTAACCCTGTAGGCCAAATCAAAATATTCTCCACAGAACACATTCTTGCTCTCTTTAAGTGACAAAATTAATCTGTTTGGGATTGCTCGAGTCTTCTGCTTCCATGGCTGATAACTAAACATACCAACGCATTCCTTTAATTTGGGGGAGGATTATTCATCTAGTTATGAGGTAACTGGTTTGTGTCCACACGTCATCCTCACCACCAGCTGCTTTACCCATAGAAGACTCATAGCCACAAATACAGATGTTTCACATGAACCATATTGTTGCTTCAGTGAACAAAATTAAATCAATATCCTCACAGGTAAAATTGGCTCAGAAACATTTACAGCATCATTACCTATTTTATCTTTACATACATATCCTGATGGGACACTGAACTTGCACCTCCCTCCGTCCCAGAAACATGTGAATAAATGTTTCCATCCACGAACTTTATATATGGGACTTTTTATTTCCCCTGTTCACACGATGAATAGCTTCATATATCACAATTAATTCTTTCATTCTTCCTGTACAGAATATACAACCGTATTTATACCCATAAGCTTTGTGTAGATGACTATATGGATATATCATGTATATTTCCATATACTCCTAAACACACACATACAGGACAAGAGTACAAATTAGAGCTTTCCTGTATATCACTCTGGTGGTAGTCACTGATGAACGCATACTAAACTGTGGCCCTATTTAAATAACTCCTCAAAGAAAAGGGTCACTTACAAAAATTAATATTGGCCTAGAGAGGTTAATTCCCCGCTGTTATTGCACGTAGGGGAAACAAGAAACTCTTCAGCTTAGTATACATCGTTTTTTCATGCCAGGCTTGTTTTGCATTCTACCTTATGGCACAGGTAAACAAATGAAACATACAGGCAGAACTGTATTTACTGAGCCGCTCAACCGTGACCCTGCCGGGCTGGCTCTCGGAGTCACCAGCTACCCAAGAGCAGGAAACGGAACACAGCAGCTCTCCCTCAGCAGAGCTACGGGGAGCCCAAACTCTCGCCGACTTCAGAATGGGTTTGCGTCAGGACCATGCTATGCTTTGGTCCATCAAATTCTTTAATACGTTTTACAGTTCTTCAGGAAGGTCCAGTCTAATTCTAGCCTTTTCTTGATACCGTCAGAACTTGGCCCTTCTTTTAGGACAAACTAATCACAAGAAGAGATTCCAGCCTAAATAGTAAAGGAGTCTGCAGAAAATTAGCTGCAGACAGGAGGCTTTTGTGGCAGAGCTGAAAGCTTATGAAAAATAAATTAGAGAAGAAACCTTTTTAATAGACATGTGTAATGTTTTTATTTTTATTGGTGAGAATGCTGAAGTGGCTGCCAATTCAAGTGTGCATCCAAATTGTCAAACATAATTGCTTGTATATGTAACATAATAAAAATCTCCATTGTAAAAGTCTTAAGAACACTAAGTAATATAACACTGGCTTTTACAGCATTAAAAAAAATAATAGACTTGTGTCAAGTTACTGTATTTAGAAAAATGCAGAAACCCCATTAGATTTCATCAAAGACAGACAAATTGTTAAATGGTTTTTGCCGCTTTGATCTTCACAAAAGATACAAAGCATTCCTTGGGAACATTTTCAATTCAAACTTGCCTCCTTAAAATATGCTTTTCAAACTGTGCATTAAAATAAAAGCTATACTCAAATGCAAACACTCAACTAATAATTTCTGCATGTTGATAATTGTATTAATCGGGTAGCAATCTGTGCATCTGTGATATTGTTGTGACCTCTTCAGCTGAAAGCAACTTCTAATAGGCACTCTGAAAATTCAAGAGTCATTGACATGAGTGCAAGAATGTTTTATTTACGTGTTCAGCTGGTAAACAGGAAAAAAAGGAATTCAAGATAATCTGAAAGATGACACAAACAAACTGGCATTAAATGAGGCAAAATAAGAAAATGGAGTAGCAAAACCAATTTAAACGGCCTTCCTGCTGCCACAACCAGACCAATGTGAAAGTTTAACTTATTTCCTTAAGTAGAGCACTTTCCCTTCAAATGCTTATATTCTAACCCTAGCACATCTCTAAACTTAGCCAGGGCATATTCTGTTTCCAAGGGAAAAATCAGACAGTCAAAAACAAAACTAAAAACCTCCCACATGTACACTGGAAAAAAACCTCTTAAAGGTAATGTCAATATTTATGGAAAATAACTAACTGAGGAACAGTTTAAGAAGTGATAAGGTTATGGTGGATTCAAGCTTATTCAATACAAGCTTTACCCAGGCAAGATCCTTTTTCGCAACCCCAGGAAAAGGGAGCATGAGGAAACTTCTGTACTAAGACACAGATGAAATCCCGACTCTCTATACTTACAAACTAGAAATCAGCACAAAGAACAGTACGTAAAAATAAAAGATATTTTTTCTCTTCTTTTTCTTTAAACGATAGAAAAAAAACTGCTGAAGAAGCAGTTAGAAGGGAAATGATACTCTCATACTTTATCACGTTTTGAAAATACAGCCTTAAGTATTTCATTTATGCAGAATAAGAAGGTCAGGATTTATTTTCTAAAAAGTTAATATGAATGTCAGCCTTTATGCCTTCTAAGTAGTAAACAGAATAATCCATTCCTCATAAAAATAAATAATATCCTCAAAGCACGCAGGAGCTAGGATACAACTTTGAAAAGGAATATTTTATCTTTAAGTAAGTGCCACACAATACTCCACGTGTCCTCAATAGTGAGTCTTTGAAAGGGAAGAGAGCCCGAGACTCATACCACCTAATGTTTGAGAACATCCCTTGGTTTACTGGGGAAGCCAGTCCCCTTCACTGCACGGGCAGCAAATCCAGGAGGGTTACATTAGACTACCAGTATCAGTGCAAGAACTCACTGCTATCAAGACTGCCCTACTCCTTTTCCTTTGCTATGGTAAAGACATTAAGAAATAATCAGATAAAAAAAAAATAAATCACTAAATTACATGCTTGTGGAGACAGGAGGCACTCCTCTGAATTAAGAATGAAACTAGAGACAATGGTGCTACTTATTCACTAAACAGAGTCCCCCTTCATGAGCTTTCTCTTTTAAATCCTCATCTGGTACCAACTTCCACATGGAGCAGCAAAATTGGAGACCGAAATTAAGGCAGAACTCAAGAAGAGATGCAACAAGTAGTACGAAGGAGCAGCAGAGGAAACAGAAACAACAGCACTTACTAACACAAGCAAACTACAGGCGTAACTAGATGGTTCCCAGTTGGTTATTTCTTGTAAATTATAAAAAGATATAAATACTACAGAAGTGAGAAACATATGAGAATTGCCTGCTGGATACTACTTAGCTATTTTCCAGCAGTAATTTACTTCAGGCTTCAGAGTAATAAGTTTAAATGCATGAGTTGATACTCTCAGAGTTTGAAGATCACCTTCAAGTTGCAATTGCTAATGTTCCCCTTAATTTTCTGTAATCAAATCTTCAGTTAGACACTGTTAATATTGCTACAAACTTGCATTCTGAGGACACACTAAACAAGACTATTGCTCAGTGTCAAATAATGCAGGTAGGATGTGTTAACAGTGATTAAAATCAGGCACTCTAAGACACTCTGTGCCTCTTTTGCGTTTAGGAGGTAGGCTCCCGTCCAGGCTGCCCCTACAGCAAATACGAACAGGAGCCGATCCTCAGCAGCATATATAGAGACAAACCCTACTCGAGTCTGTACCATTACCAGTTTATCACTTGCTTATATGTATTACCATTATTCTTAGAAAGAGCTCATCTTCACTCCCCTCTGTGCCAGCTATTATCACCAAATTTTAAAAGCCCAGCTCATCTCCTTTGCCTGGATTTTATTTCCTACTTCCTTGAACTGCTACTATTTTCCCTCCAAAGGAGGAAAGGGGGGGGACGGGACACGGACACAGACGGACACAATCAATATAAGATGCAGGTTTCAAGCAGGGTTTCGCAGTATCTCAGTGGTCAGATTGGATGGGGAAGGGCATGCAGTTGGGAGACTGGAGGATTCATACAGACAGGGGATGAGCTGTACCCCCGGCACAGAATCTCCAGCCAAGACACCGCACTCTGCACTGGGCAGACAGACTGAAGTTGAAACCTCTGTGGCTGTTTTCATTTACAATCGCACACCTTGAACCCTCTGTGGCTGTTTTCATTTACAATCGCACACCTTGAACCCTCTGTGGCTGTTTTCATTTACAATCGCACACCTTGAACCCTCTGTGGCTGTTTTCATTTACAATCGCACACCTTGAACTTTATCACGCTTTTTAAAAATACTTATGACAAAAACTGAAGGAAGCTACAAAACTCTTCCCTGACCTCTAATGCCTAAAAAGTCAAATGAAAAGCCCAGGCTGTGACATCCTGTCTCCCACCAGAGGCCCCTCTCCACTGGTACGCTTGGCCCGTCACTGCTGCTTCAAGCCACAGGAGAAACACCGACTTCCCTTCGCCAGTCTCACCCAGGCAGACCTCAAATGCCTGAGAGTTTCTCCATGCCAGTCCTTACCCAAACGTCGCCTTCGCTGGCCTCCTTTATCCCCAGCAGAGCAAGTCCTCTCCTTACATTTTACAGTTTAAATATTTGCACAAAGATATTGTATTCCCTTAACATTAATAACTTCTATTCTCAACCTGTATTTATTACACTTTTCTCATTAATTGGCCTTGGTGACTTGCATGTCCTAGTTCTGAATGTAACCTAAGAACTTCTATGAGGAAAAGAATTCTAATGCTTTAGAGCATATTTAAAACCAGAAAACCTACCAATGTGTATTTCCCAGGAACGGCAACATCCTCAAAACTGGCCATGGTAACAAACTTCCTCCTCTCAAAATGCTTTTTTGCTCAAAAACTGACCAAGCTCAAGGTTTTTTCCCCACACAGTTATTTAAATTCCAGCCCCTTGTCCACATTGCTCTTCAAAAAAAATTTTCAAGTGCTGTGCTCCAGATGATTTCACCACAAAGCAGCAGAATGGAGCAAAAACTGATCCTACACCTACTGGGATGAGAGGTGAGAGCTATATGAAGTTTCAGGAAACATCATGTTATTTCTTAGACCTGCTCAGCTAAACAAGGGGGGAAAGCAATCGCTTCCCTGGGTTGGTTGCTCAGCTGACAGCAGGACCATGCCCTTGGCTTCAGCACCTAACACAACAGGTTTCTCACAGAAACTCTTCTTGTGGGAAATCTTTTTTGATTTCAATACTATGTAAAAGACTTTGAGTCTCTCTTTCTTTTGCTCAGCAGAAACAACAGTGCCTTCTAACTAAGAGATAGTACACAATATCTAATTATAAACGGCACAGTACGTATGGCATGCTAATAAATCTATACTGCCATTATGTTAAAAATAAACAAGGGAGTACTGTATCAAAAGGAGGATTTTCAACTCTTCTAATAAAAAGAAGACTATTACAAACTTCAAATTTTGCATTAGGAGAATATAACATCATTACCACTGGTTAAATATGTAGCTAATGTGTTTTAAATGAAATAAACACTCAAAAAGCTGAAAGAAAAAGGATGGAGTTTACCCTAATTAATACCCACGCAGTACCCAAGGAAATGGGATGAGTGCGGAGAAGAGCTGGGGCATATCCTGCTACAAGGCTTTAGGTCATTAGGAGAAAGTAAAGAAAGAGCAGTCTATTCTCCAGCAGCCAGCTGCGGACGTGGCAAGCACCCGCCTTCGTTTTGTTGTTAAATAACGCTCTAGAGAACTGCGGATAGAAGACATACAGAACATCAAGATTTTAACTGGAACAGACAAAGAAATAATGAAAATGAACCCAGACACGTAGAAAGCAGAATTCAAAAGACAGGGAAATGAAATGGAAAAAGGAAATTCAAAACTATCGTGCAGTGCACCTTTGGGTAGCTGAGCATGTAAGTGCTATCCTGATGAACAGAAATTTCATTAATCTTTCCTGACAAGTTGCTTGTGAGAAACAAAATTGTGGCAATATTTCTGCTACTAAAGGAAACTTCCATAAATGGAAACGACTGCAACTGAACAAATATGGTAAAACCCAACAGGAACGCAATAAAATTGCTTTAAGCAACTGTAATCATAAATATCTCTCCTGCAACGTTATTTTCTCCCCCAGTGCTAAGCTTTATGGGGCATGTCATCAAATGGAGCATTGCTGCAATGGCTTTGACCCTCACAGAGCTGATGTGAAACTGCATGGTATCTGGCCCTCCATTCGTGCCTGTTGTTTTTTGTTTTAAAAAAATATTCTCCTCCTCCATAATTTAGGTGCTGTTCCAAAATTAGAAAAGCAGAGAGTTTTCATTTCTGTTCAACCAGAGAAGAAGCCTACTTGTATTCTGGAATGATTTTTCTACTTTTCCACTTAGCCTTCCCTCAGGATAGCATCCCCAAGACAAGGCTACGCTAGCAGCCGGGGAGGGCAGGAGGAAGCCTTGCCAATCAGCAGTTTGAGGAAGACACTGCCTCTCAATCTTCCTCCTCTTCCATAAAACAGATCAGATGCTTTTAAAGGCAAAACCTTCAGCTTGCTCTGAACACCTGGGCTTCTCCTTGAACTTGCCACCAGTGGGGAGCAGGAATGGATGGCATGGAGAATAAGACAACATGGGTCAGAAAACAAGGCCAAAACCAGTTTCACATCCTCTTCTCCTGTGCCAAGGAAATAAACCACCTGATTATAAAATCCTGAATGAACGGATTTGCTCTACAGTTAAGTCATTAAAAGGCGTCTTGCACTTAATTCTATGTCAGAGGCAAATCTCCTCCGGATGAACCACTCTTTGCTCTTGCTATATATGAAAACAGGAGCTGGCCTCTCCCTTATGCAGCAAAGGGCCAAAAAAGAAAAAGTTTCCTTCATGGGGACACAGACAATGTTGATTTTATCTCAGTGATACTGGTTTGGGTAAAAGTTTATCAGCTTTCTTGCTTCTCCTTCCATTTCAGGGAATTTTGCTTTCTTGCCCAGTGCCACAGGCTGCCTTGCCAGAAGGGGGGAGCCGGAGGAGAAGGGAAAGCGTAGAGTCCTACACAGAGATGAGAGGAGCCGCGATGCTGTTAGAAATGGGCCCTTTTTCAGGTTTTTGAGGCATTGGGAACAACTGCTGAAGTGATTTCTCATTTTTTTCTGTTGCAATGAGAGCATTCTTCCCATCTGAGAAGCCTTTTGAGCTTCAAGCCACCTCTTGTTTTTATTAAACGGATCTTTTCTCCACAGTGTGAACCTCACAGACTGCAAATTTATTATCCACAGCCCATAACGAGGTGACAGGATTTTCTGTTTGGGAAAGAAGACGCTGTCCTGTTTTCAGTCCCTCATTTGGTAACTACTGCACATGGAATGTACTTCTGTCCCTTTCTGCCCCGTGACCTCTAAAAGCAGTAACAAGTGGCAGATTTTCTGTATGAGCTATCTAATGCCCTCTCTCCATAAAAACAAGTTACTTTTCGTCTCTACGGATCTAATTTCTCTCTTAGGTGGTAAGACGACCGCATCCGAGACAGTACATTGAAAGTCCAGCTTTCCCATGCTTGTCCTTCAGAAATTACAAAAGTGCAAAAAAGAGTTTTAAATGCAATAGCAATCTCAACTATATATCCTATAGATTTTATACGTCATACCAAAATTCAAAAAACCTGAAGAGTAGGAGGATCTGGGTTTTCTCTTAGATTGGGCAGAAAAGAGTTATTGTGAGCTTTTGCAGATAACTGGGAAGAAAAGGTAGAGAAAAGTCAGTTTTGATTAAAAAAAAAAAAAAAAACCAAAACGTATACCTTTGGATTGAGACCCTGTATAATACCCACAGCCCAGAGAGAGAGGAGCAACCAGCAACAGGCACCCATCCATTCCTGCTTCCTTATGATATCAACATTTTACCTGCTTCATCAGAAGTGGGGTATACCTACAAACACAACGCCTTCAAGGAGCAGCGGATAGTGTCTGTGTCTCAAGTGAGAAAACACTAAAAAAATAACCCAAGCTTTTACGACACACAAAAGTGCCTGAACAAAATACAGGTTTCCCACCTTAAAAGTATAGATTTTTACTTTGTATAAAACAAGGTCAATGTAGTGGGCCTTGTTTTAAGAGCAAAAGCATCTAATTACAACATCTTTTTTACTGAATTAAGTGCAAGGCAGGGCAGTTCATTTAATTGAATAAATGTAACAATAAAGAGAGCTCCAAATACCAGATCTTTCTAACGAGAGTGTTTACATTCACCCTCCACATTAGCAGCTGGAAGACAAATCAATCACAAATTGAGGAACACTTGAGCAGGCTGACTCCAGGAAACTGCGGGCAGCGGCACAGATACACATTACACGTTGTGCAAGGTTAAACTAATGTGAAGTAAATCCCTCAAGTTACGTAAATAAATTATAGTAACGTTGTCTGACAGCTTGTATTAAATAAGATTAATTCAGCAAGCATAATGTATGCAGGGGACTTATTCCACCCATGTATCCCTATGCTTCTTAGCGCACACGAGGCAAAACTTGACACCCAGAGAAGATTCTGCAGCCTGGAAGCCCACAGAAGCAAGTCCGGTACCTGGCTGTTCAGCAGCAGCTCTGTAAAAGCCCGTTTCTGAGACAGCCCACCTGATTACACACTGGAGGCACAGTGCACACCTCCAACACTCACTAAGAGGTGACACACTGAATTCTGCAGGACTGCTGAAAAAGGCAGAAGCTTGAGAAGTGAAGCAGAGACTCTTCTGCCTTTACACGGATATAAACCGACTACCAAGTAGGCTTATAAGCTGTCCGATCCGCAGAACAGACAAGGCAAAGAAGTTCAAATTCATTCAGAGGCAAAGGAACTGGTTTTGCAAAATTCAAGATCATCCTCCTCCCCAAGCTTTTCTTTTTGAACTGTCTTCTCTCACAATCAAGACCTCAAAGACAGCAAACCAAAATTCCACCGGGAAACAGCAGCAGAGGAACAAACCTCCATAATTACAACCGGTATTTCCATTTTTATATAACACTGTAAAAAGTTTCCTAATCTAAGATACTCTTAGGGGGAAATTGATACAATTCCATAAGACTCACCATTAAAAATCTTTTGTCTCATTCTCCCCTTCAGTTTGGCTTGGCGTGCAACTCTTGGAACTTTCATTCCCTGAATCTGCTTTTATACACAAAAGAATGTATTTCTGTAGTAAAAACAACGAACCACACAGACATATATACGCACACTGCTACAGAAAAGGAGAGCAACCCACTGAACTCTGAAGTTTTGAAACTCAGCCCTAAGCATTTTTCCACAAAAAAAAAAATCCCCGCAGAAGTACAGAAGAATGGAAATTATTCCAGTGATTGTGTAAAATAGTGGTTTAAATGGTTTATAAACCATTTAAAGAGGAAGATATTTTCATTAAAGAAAGAACATATGTAACAAAGATTCATTTGAAAATCTCGAAGTAACCCTAGCTACGGATCACACAAAAACTAAAGATGTGAAGACACTGAAAATAGCACTGTCCAAAACCATAAGGCGTTCATTCCACAACATATTACTACTTCATAATACATTAGATTAAGACTGGCTTTATCCAGCTATCTGTTTGCAGGCGTGACTCTAGCAAGGAAAATTGTTCTGCTCTTGTTAGGTTTAATCTTACTTCTTAATCTTCATTTCAACTTTCATCTTAAATTTCCTGCTTTCAAGTATCAAGCCAAATTGATTTGATGCTTAATGCCTGGCAAATAAATAATGAGCCTCTGAATTAGCCCACGTGTGATAAGGCAATGATCCCATTATTTCTAACATTCTTATAATCAGGCAATGATTAAATTATTTCTAATGTCCTTAGCATGAATGCAAAAATACTCTAAAAAGATCCTTAACAAAGCTCCCCACCATGTTTTTTTATTAAATGCTCTTAATTTGAGTATTTTATCACATGATTACACTAGCTGGGCCATAAGAGCTTATTTTAATGAGAATGGGAAGCGCTCAAACAGTGGGTGTTCTGGGTATCTCTTCGACATCTTTACAACCATTTGCCATTTTGAGTGTGATTAGCTGAATAGCAACCATTAGGAAGGTTGATTAACGCTTTTTAAATATTCCAAATCTTTGGATAGCACTCAGTTTATTTGCTCGAGGAACAGACTGAAACAAAGACTTCCACTATCTCCGCCCGAGGACACAGCACAGTGCAATGCGGGCAACAAAGACAAGACCTCACGCTCAGCTCGCTGCCAGCATCACTGACATTTCTATTTACGGGGATCTGGACTCATATATGATAGCCAAGGACTTATCTTAATTAATATCATGTCCACCTTAGAAGTGTGAGCACAGTGCCAGTTAAAGAAACGGCGTAGGCAGTGTGGTTTCAATGTGTGCCTCCAGGACACTGCTATTGATAGCAGACACCTATTAAAGTGCTGAGAATCAACACGAAATGCCACTTAACATCCTATTTAAAAAAAAAAAAGTTTAAAAAAAAATCCTCCACATATTGAGCTTGCAGAACAAAGAAGTGCATTAAAAGCACTGATAAGGGTATTAAAAGGTAATATTTGATGTATGCCTATCTAGTACATTAATATTGAATCTGGCTGCGATATGAGTTGCACTAGTTAAAATTACATATTTCTCTTTTTCCTTGAATCAGAGGAGACAGTTACAGGAAAAATCAATATCTAAAGCTTACAAAGCCAAAAATCTTCTTTCGACACTGAGATACCATGGTGATAAAGGCCATGAAATAAAGGTCAGAAATATATAAAATAGACATTAGATGTACAGAGACATTTGTGACGTACTGAAATTAGTAATGCCTTGTTCTTATAGAGCTTTGCCCTAAGAGCTATTCCTGCCAGCACAACACACGCTCTTCTTTCCATTAGCCCACAGGTATGCAGCACATGTCAAAAGCGAGGAGGCGTGCCCGACTCGTATACCGAGACTTGGGGGAAAGAGAAGGGGGAAAACGCACTGTTGGCACTGAAAACCACCAAACAATTTTCTGTCATTCACCCTACTATTCAGCCCTGAGGCTAAGTCATCCATATGAAAATACTCTTCTAGAAGAATTTTGTGATGCTTCAAGTCTCCGTAGACAGCAAAAGAAACGGCTGAAGTTCTCCCATCTCACCCGGAGTTTGAGTTATTGCAGCCCTCTGCGAGCAGGTGAGGGACAAAATTCTTTGACAAGGGGGGGGACAGAGGAAGCGATGAGGCCAGAAAGACGTATCTTAATGTGCTTTCCCATTGGCTGTACCTCCTGCGTGGACTACTCCTGGCTATCCCAGCAAAATGCAGGCTGTGCAGAATGGTCTTCTCCAAACAAGAAGCTGCACGTAGTCTGCCGACACTGTCTCCATGAGCAGAAAGGTTGCAGGATGCTTTCAGGCACCTGGTCTGGCTTGCACTGGTTCAGACTGCATTGAAATGAAAGCAGCACAGACCGTGTAACTGTCAACTTCTGCCAATATTCATTTCCTTCTAGAGTACTGAAGGAAGGCTAACTGGAATACACCTTGGTTAAGTCATATTTTCATCACATTCTTAATGGTTACCAGGATGTGCACACATGTGGTCATGCTGCTCGTCATCTGTGTACTTGAGATAAAAGTCCAGAAAGTAGTTACAAGGCAAATTTTAGGCGGAGGGAACAACCATAATCTGTTGCATTGTCCCACAGTTCTCAGACCTACCTAAATGGGCATCCTGGCAAGCCAGCCCCCTATCTCTCGGGGATGAAGGAGATCTCCAAAATGATCTGTCATGTTTTATTGAGAGACCTGGAGGCACGGAGAAGACAGCACGTGTTTGTCTGCAATTGAGGAAACAAACCACAGAGCAAGTTCTTGTGCTCGTACAAACGTACTTGGAGTTTAGATTGTCTCTGGTAGATAGGACTAGTCCCTGGCTTCTCCACATTTGCCTACGCTAATTTTGTTGTATTAAGATGAGAGGAAACCCTTAAATGCATCTGCCCCATCAAAGAGCAAGAAAAAGGTAAAAAAAAAAAAGGTGGAAAAAGAACAAGATGGAAAAAAAAAAAAAAAAAATCACAGCGAACTGGCTTTACTGTTTCTGTGAGGAAGGCGTTAGGAGAGGTGTCCCCTGACCTTAACATCACCTACTGCCGCCTCTCTTGGGCAACAGCAACAATCCTGGCAGGGGGAAAGTCAAGCAAGAAGGCTGTTGTCAGTCTGAATTCCCTGGCAAGCTCCTCTACGGCTGCAGTTTGCCCTGGTGCGCATCCACTTTTAAGGAGAAAGGGGCAGAAAGCAAGACTGGAAGAAGGCCCAGAGGGAAAGACAAAAGGGAACTGGAATGAGAAACAGATCAGCATAAAGGGGAAGAGCATTATGACAGGAACGGACATCAGCGTGTGCAAGCAGAGTGGGTAAACGGGGATAAAGGGAAAAGGGAAGACAAACCAAAACCTACTGATAACTACCACCAATTTCCTGTATCGCCTCTCTGAAGGCTACAGAGCAGGAGGGGAAAGGCAGCATTCCCAAGGAACTTGCCTATTTCTTCTCAGGTAAGCGTTGGTGAATTGCCTTTTAAACTATATAACATACTTCTTCATTCCTCCCAGTCTCTTTTCTCACTACTCTTAAAAGAAGTTGTATTTATCATGACTATATGACAACTCTGAAGGAACAAAATTTACATTTTGTGCCCCGAGCACTAAGGGTGGCAGAACATACTGATGCAGAGAAAAGGGCTTATTTTGAAGCACACAGAAAATAAATAGAAAGGGTAAGGGAATCGATAGGAGGTTATATTTACTTTTGAAAAATTAAACCTTTATGAGTCTGAAGAGTTTACGTGTGTGCACCAGTAAAGTTTAAACAACGGGGGGGGGGGGGGGGGGGGGGGGGAATAAAACACTAATTTTATCATCCAAAATGTGAGAGTCATAGTCCTGCCAATGGAAAAAAATGCCCTTTCTCTTTCACACATACAGCTCTTCTCCCCACAGCCTCTTACAAGAGAGATGATACCGCTAAGGAGACAAATATCCAACGGGCTGCTCATCCACGATGACCTTGCACCACCTAGCTCCAGGGTCCGGCACTTGCAGACGGGTGCCCAAGGCATCGCTTTCCCTGGCCTCTGCTGGCACAGGTGCCATTTGTGAAAATGTCAGAGCAGCACCGGAACCATGAAATCCTTCCCAAAAGTAAATCATTCCCTATCAGCATCATACCTTTTTAGCTTTTATATCATGATCCCAGAAACTTGCCCCAGCAAGCTGCCCCGTGTAACGGGCCCTGCGATCAGACAAGTTTGCTTACAGCAAAGCAGATACTAAACAGAGAACCTTCCCTTGCTTTGTGTGCATAGGGAAATCATATTTCTGCAGACAATCACCCTTTATCTTTCATGAGGGGAATAAAACCACCAAAACCGGTTAGTCTCTATGAAAGAGCAGGGAGCATTCTTGGCATTTTGCAGCAGGATGCTGAGCTGCAGGTGAAATGGCTGCCAGGGCTGCGGGGCTGCACTGCCACTGTCCCTGCTCACCCATCTAAAGCCACAGAGCATAGAGAACACCATCCCAACAATTCACATCTAAATACACACACTGCCATGTTTATTTTCCAGTAGCCAAGCGAGGCCCTTTCCTCAAAGCTGATGAAGTAAATGATTTAAATGCATAATTGAGGATGCAACTTAAAAATGCTCCCCAAAAAAAGTTTAATGATATGTAAGTATGAATGGCATTCTCAACTAGCAGGAAGTCAATACATCTTCACTGTATCATGTGACATCCAGCACTAGGGATAATAAGACAGAAGAGACTTCAGAAGTGGTCTGGAGCTACAGGCATCGATGGATTGCTGCCATTAAAACAACATTTATCAGGACACTGTCAAAGGTCCTTTAATTTCAACAGCAAATGACTGGCCCTTGGCAAGATTCTGGTCAGAAAACTCGCAAGAGTGGCCGACAGCCACATTCCTACCCACACTACTCAGCTAGCTATTATGACAAGCAGCAAAGTCATTTTAACAGTCTTGTCTCATTCCCTCCAGAATGTAATTCTACCACTGTGCCCATTTGCTCTGTCCTGGGAGTGCTTCAGCTGAACAGCTCTGCAAAGAAAAGGAGAGGACAAGCAGCTTTTACCCCTAGGACAAGATAAATCCAGTATCACAATCATTTAATGAGGACTACAAATCCTACTAAGTGCTTTTTCATTTATAAGCCCTAGATAAAGGGGCAGGAGAAAGTATGGTTCCCCTCCAGAATGCTCCAGACAAAGACAATGCCAATTTTGGCCTCATGACAGTAAGTTAATACAAGAGGATCTGGAATAAAGCTTTTACAAAGAACACCACAGAGTATATGTTTTAGTGATTATGCCACAAGACTGGTACGCTTTAGCAGTGTAATTCCCCACCACTATAGTAATGCTTCAGTGAGGTGCAGTCATTTTCCCATGATAACATTCTAACAGTATTACTCCATTTCTTTTATGCTGTGTAATAAACAGGAGTTTCAGTTACTTGGTTTGGCACATGCTGGAGCAGAACCAAGCCTGTTGCTCCTTGCCACTGAAGCCCAGGTATGCTGCTTTACAAAGCATTTTCACACGCTGTTTCTCCTTACCAGACCAGTCAACAGGACATTTCCAAGACAATCTTTGTATTATCTGGACCACAATAAAATATATTACAGACAGAGGAAACAAACTAGATTAGAACAAGCTACAAAGTAACTCACACGCTCCTCTTGCATAATCTTTTGGGTTTGAGACCCTGGAAAAACCAATCAACCAGATCTGGTATTACAGGAAACAGAAGAATCACGCTCCACTCAAACGCAAACAACTTCTCCAGGTTCTCTCACTAGGAAAAAAAAATGCAGTATCATCTTCACACAACACGTATCGCAGCATCCTCAAATATCAACACACACAGAGAAACCAAGAAACCTCTATCAAGATAAATCAGTGATAGAAACAGGAACATAGGCCAGGCTGCATCCAGTTGGCAGTGCATATGAGCTTAGCGTGGCATATTCTGCAAATAAAAATGAAGACTACAAAGATAACTCATTTTCCCCTCCAGGTCACCTTTGCTTCCCTCTTCTCTATGTCCCACCCAAACTGTTGCCTAACAGGCAGCCTTCAGTAGGAACGCATCAACTACATGATTCCCGACCCATTCAGGACTTAATGTCCTGCACTGAATGCACAGCTCCACAGTACTTCTGTAACTCAAAGAACCTTTCTAACATCATGCACATGAGAGTTGACTTTCATACATTATTTCAAAACTAATTTCCACTCTTGAGGATAGCACTGAATGAAGACCAGGCAAAGAGCCATGTGCTTGCATGCCAGCTGTCTGGAGTAAAACAATCACATTTACTCTCCCCCTTTCAAAAGGCAAAACTCCGCCACCTTTTCTCAGACTTCCTCATGGCTTTGCTTTCCTCTTTATCAGCTATGAATGACTAGCAGCCAAATACATCTCTACCACCTAAGTTGCAGAGCACATGCATGCTTTCCCTTGCTGGCTAATGGAACAGAGCTTTGGAGTGGAGGCTTTTCCTGGTTCACGGAATCACGGAATTTTCAGAGTTGGAAGGGACCTCTAGAGATCATCTAGCCCAACTCCCCTGCCAAAGCAGGATTGCCCAGAGCACATCACTCAGGACTGCATCCAGGCGGGTCTTGAAAATCTCCAGAGAAGGGGACTCCACCACCTCCCTGGGCAGCCTGTGCCAGTGCTCTGTCACCCTCACCGTATAGGTTCTGGGCTCCCTTTGTCCTCAGTCTCCCCAGAAGCCACGCCAGCCCTTGCCAGATCGTTTAGGCTACAGGAGCAGGGACGCAGAATCCAGTGTTACAACTGTGAATTTAAGAATGAAGCAAAATTGTCTATTTCACCTGCCAGACAGTGCAACGAGAAGTAAGAAAATAACATTTATCTGCAATTTCCCCTCTGCCAGAATCTGCCAAGAGAAACCAACTTCTAGGAATATAGTCTACATTTAGGTGGACTGTGATAATTCTTCTTGTGGCTATAACCAAAGTTTGTTTGTCAGGGTTTGCACCTTCAGCTCAGTGTACAGTGCTCCAATGCAGAAACAAATAACTTGCTAGTAGCTTCAACCACACATTGGTTTGTGTTATCAGCACAGACATGTTGAACTAGCAAACCATGGACATTTACCCTCTTAACCCGCTTATAAACACTGTAAAAGCTGATAAGAGACTTGCTATCCAAACTGATAGACAGCAAATGTGTTTTTTTTTCTCTTGCAGATGCAATAGGGTAGATTACGTTGCATTTTGCTGTGTAGTGTCATATCAATGCCGTGATGTAGTGCAATGTCACATCACAACAGGACATGATGAGGGGCAGCATAGTGGCATTAGAGACGGGCAGCTGGATTTGCTGGTAATTCTTATTCCAGTGAGCCCTCCAAGTTGATGTCTATTTAATGTCTACAGTCTCTCCATCAGTCAGTATCACGCTGACAAAACTATACAAATGTATACATACATTTTCTCTTTACGTATGTATGCCTGTGTGAACTGACAGCTATACGCTTGAGCAATCTGTTTCACCAATCAATCCTCCTTTAAACAGTTCCCCATTACATATGAACATCTACATCTCTACACACTGCTTTACCTCATCACAACTACGAAAATCCCTTTATGATGACTAAACCGGCCTTTTAGTAGAACAGTTCGTCTGCTGGAGAAGGGAGGGGGACAGGAGGAAGACACCAATTGTACAAGTGAGAATTATGAGACAGAAAAAGACTTTGCACCTTTTAAAAAGGTTCTTAATCAAAGAAGTAAGTCATCCTCAGCACTTGAGAATCTGAGAAAAAGGTTATTATATGAAAAGTGCTTGACAAATCTGGTACCTCAGGTTTCCCCTTGAATTCCCAGAGAGGACTAAAATTACTAGAGTGCACAACACAGAGCTGGCACACCAATAGTTCTTCAGACAGTTCCTAATTACAAACCCAAAGAAAAGAAGGAATGTATTTCCAACCGTCAGGAATACAAAAGACAGAATGGAAAATGTCAAGACAGACTCGATGAAAAGTTCCCGTCATTAGTGTATTATCACCTAATCTGAACTATTTAAGAGAACCAGATAAATGTTTGCTTGCAACTTAAAGAGATTATCAAAGGCCTTCCCATTACATGTGACGTTCACAGAAGAATTTCATACAGCTTTACAGTACCTCGAATCTACAAATTATTTTGGAAACAAATGTTTCATGTGTTAAGGCATAGCCAGTATGTTAGGTCCAGGTTAGCCATCAGGAAAGAATATTGCTCAGCTTCACTGACACAAAGTCAAGCTACAGAAGGCCAGCTCCGCTTGTCTCACAAGCGTGGAGAACATCACTCCAAAAATGCTTTACTGGCAAATCCTCACCAGACAGTATCTCCTAAACCAACCTGCATTTTTTTTCTGGAAAACAAACAAACAAATAAACAAAAAAATCTCTGTAACTTTTCCCATCTGCTCTCCTGACAATGCATTAGTTAGCAATGAAGCTCAGACACAGGCTTCTTACAACAAAGTGTAGTTAACAGTTTGAATAAGACAAAGGCACTGAAGGCATGTTGATACGTCAGTTAAAGGTTTCCAAAATTCCCATCCTTAGAGGAAAACAGAAGACTTTCACCCTTTTTTTTTTTTCCTCCTCAGACAGTGAGCAATAATTTCTGTGGGAATGAGAAACACACCAGTGAATCTGCTCAAACTGGCACAAAGATGATGAAAAATGACAAAATTTGGGGTGAATTTTTTTTCCCCGAATAAATGATCCCTGAGTTTCCTGAAATGCCACAGACTTGCTGCAAAAGGCTTACAAAATCACATTTAAAAGTTCTGTCCAGCTTGAAATAAAAAGCCCTGATTGACAGCGAAAATAGGTCTTTGCTAGCAATCAACATGCTTTGTTTTTGAGCCTCTCTGCATTTTGTGGACAACAGCCCAGATTTTGGCAGATTATTTCATTAGGGGAAGCTTGCAGTTTAACTAAACATGGCTTTCTCAACAGAAAATTGGTATCAATCATTTCACATTTTTAAAGCAGACTGAATGATTCATCTCCAGGAAAGCTGTATGATAATCTAGAGTTACAGCTGATCAGACAAAATTAAAGGAGCAAATCACTTGATTTTTGCCACTTACACTATTGTATCTTTGCACACATACAGGACAAAAAGAAAACAAATCCCCAAACAAGTCTAAGTTTCATTACTCATTTTCCTACTTCTTTCATCATAAAGTTTAACTCCAAATACATCCACTGAGATCCATTTTTCTGCAGAAAGGTAGGAATAAACCATGCTATAGCCAAGTGGCATGACTCAGCTACTGCATTATGAAATTCACTGTTTTCTATTCACAGTGGCCTGCATAACCCTTTTTGTGGCTGTGTTTTAGCTGGATTTCGCTCCCGGCACCCTGCTTAGATTCAGTGGGTCTGAACAAAACACCTTATTTCTGCTGGGGGTGAAGGGGAAAGAAGAGGAGAGAAGGAGCTCTATTAATAAAATTATGAATAGGTCAACACTCAAACATCAAGCCAGGCTTGCCAGAGCAACCATGTTTGTTCAGCATTTGACTGCTGGCATCATCTCAGGCCTCATACTTGGGTGAACAATTTCAGTTCTCTAAACTCCATTGAAGCCAATAGTGCAGAGGCTACAGTTTCTCCCCTGGAATAGTTTTAAATACAGAGGCCTTGGTCTCTTTCCCAGTTTCAGTAGAAATATGACCCACATCTAATCCTACTTAATTATTTTACCAATTAACTGGATCTGCATTTGGACAATTTTCTACAGGATATTACCCAGGCAAATAAATAAACGTACCTGAACCCTCCCATTCAAGGTGCCCACTCAGATCTTTCAAGAGGGTCCTATGTCTTCTCCGGCTTGGAGCACAATAAGGACAAATAGGTCCTACCCCCCAGCTGGGCTTTAAGAAACAGGGGACTTAGATCTAATCAGCAGCATTAAGTGCTATTTCATGCCCACACCTGATCACAGTGTTTTTATTTGCCCACAAAGTGGGGCAACACAGTGACTCCATGTGAAAGATGAGGTTTAATTCCCTCTCTGAATGAGAATTTTTGTTCCTACCTAAAAGAAACAAAAGGGTTGCCCCCCACCCTGGCATCTGCAACTTTCTTCGCAGTCACTGTTTTACTTTGCCAAGGCATTGCTGGGTCAGACAGTCACTTTAAAACTAGAAGAAACCAGGTGCTTTTTATATAAACATAATTAAGCAATTTAATGAAAATCTGTTGAGTCCATCTCTCCCTGAGAATATGCAGGGCTCAGCTTGGTGCACTGCTGCTTGTTTTTGAATGCACACTGCACTTAAATGTAACTTTGCTGTCACCAACAGGTTGCCATGAGAATTAAATGTTTTTCATTTATTTTTTTATTTTATAACTCAGGCTAAAAATAAGAATGCGACTCACCCAGGCTTACTCTTAGTGAGTATTGTTTTAATTTGTAAGTAGTCCTGTTACCTTTGATGTAATTAAGGATGAAGTAGGTAGTAATCTCTGACTATGAGGGGAAATGTGGTATGGGAAGGCAGATTAAAGTTGCTACTGTTCAAAACATCACAGATAAAGAGAGAACATAATTAAATAACCTCTCTGATTTTCAAATTGTAACAAAGAGATGCATCACACAGCATGTCACTTCTGGTTTCTCAGAGAGCTTATTCTTCTTTTATTATGAACAGAATCGTTTCTATCCGCTGCATGAGACAATTGATTGGCTTCAATATAAGTGGATGTTTTGCCAGCCTTCACTGTGCGCCTGCTCAATATGTCATGTAAAATAATGTGCTGAAGACTGGCTGACCTCCCTGTCTGCTTGGTGCTCATGAGGAGTTTGTCTCCATGGTATTTCAGTTCTTTATCTGAAAACAAAACAGGAGATACAGGAAGCCAAGGAAACCTTGAAAGGAAAGCCATAATAGTGAAATACTCAAATAAGATATGATGGCCTGGACACAACCCTGAGAGGCTAATGATGTGTCAACACTCTCAGCCCGCTTCCTGAGAAGCCCTGGGAACACCACAATACTCTCCCTGCTTCCACCTTGCTCAGGGCATATATCCTGCTCTCCCCTCACTGTCAGTGTATCGCACCCAAGGAGGCTCAGTCAGAGCTTGACCCACCTTCACCACTCCGTCAGTACTCCACCCCGTCCAGCCTGCTTCCTCCAGACGTCCTTAACGCTACAGACACAAAAAGCAACAGCTAAGTCTTGAAACGCTTGCAGGAAATTGCATGCTAGCAGCTGTGTACAAGAGATCAGGCAGCGTGTTGGAAAGCCAAAGAAACGGGCATTAAAGAGCACTGGACGTTTAGATCCAGTGCCCCATTTGCTACTGTTGGGGCCGAGCTAAATCACTTTTAGGAATTGAATCATGCGTTTGTAGCTGGGACAGCTCAATTTGTCATGAGTTAACCTGGTGTTTTTTCCATGGCCTAAGTACCTTTTGTCCAGAGCGTTCACTTTATCATGCACGTAAGGGGTGAAGGACCATAGGAGGAAAATGAAGAGACTGGAAAAAAGACTTAAATTCTCACTTTCTTTACTCTTTCATTTTGCATCTAACCCAAGTTCAAGTAAATGATGAGAAATTATAACCATTCTGTGATTCCATGGTAAGAGATGCAAGCCTTCTTCATATTTAGGCTTTATTTCAGCAATATCTAAGGGCATCAAAAAAGAAACAGAAACTTCCAAAAATCTGGGCTGACGCGTAACTTACCTGGGAAATTTAAACCATCTGCTTGGTTTCTAGGGGTTTAGCGTATATTAAAATAGAAGGAGGCTAGTCTGACAGGATCCACAGGTTCCTGGAAATCTCTATACAGGCTCAAGAGTTTTGACAAAGTTAAACAGGGATCAGAGGCCTCCAAATGCCAAGACTACACAACGCTGCTTGCACTTGTGTTTGTTTACTATTGGCCTCTATGAGTGGTGGTGCTAAGAGAGTCCCCGCATACATTCACATGATGAAGAAGAGGATAATGTGACAGATGTTTCCAGAGTGTCATACGGCCACGAAGCAAAGCCTTCCATAAAGAAGCGGAGGCATCTAAGGGGTATACCTGATTTAGAGACTCACCAGGAGGCCGCAGCTCATCCTTGTGGTACCTCCCTACCCACAGGGCGCTGCCCAAAGCAACGGAGCAGGCTCTGTTCCGCACACGTGAGACCCCAACGCAGCCCTAAAACTTGCCAACAGGGCTTGCAGCAGGGAGCTCAGTGGGTCTGTCTCTACGCATGGCCTTTAAACCATGCCAGTTGATACAGATCTTTTACAGTTCTTCAAAGACAAAGGAATTCCTGCTGTCCCTTGCTTTTTACCACTCTGCTTTATCTGCTTCGATTTGTGTTGGCTCTTATATTTTCCCTTCCTTAGACAGCTGTCTCCTCTGGTTGTATACTCATACTATCACCAACTATAACTAAGTAAGGTTGTAATTCTTAGAATGACATATGGCACAGCAGTAAATGGACCTCTAGAAAGCCCCTTATAGCAAACGGCTTATTCCTTTTGTCATACAGGAAAGGGTTATGTAATAGAAGTGTGCCTATAGCAGGATAACTACATCTGCTGCCAGGTCTGAGAGGACAGCAATGATTAAACTACACCACTATCATCAAAGTGGTACAACATTTATGTTTAGACAAGGTTGTAGAACCCTCCAGCATCTGCTGCTTAAATGGGGATCAGGATAAGAACAGGGAGAAACCAGGAGTGAATGAATTTCAGAGCTGTCACGTTAACATGGCTTCACTCCTGCAGCAGCTCTATGCTGTAAGCCCACACGGCTGAATGTGCTTGGGAAACGGCGAAAAACAAAACAAAAAGCAGCTTGCTCACCACCAGGTAGGTTTTCCCTAGTGTCCTCAGCTAAAATGTTAACCTGGATGTCTTTCAGGATAAATATCTCAAGAGATATTTGTACCCAATGCTGCAGTGTTTACCTTTTGATTACAGATCTTTACACGCTGTCTATTATTATTGAATGCCAGGATGAAAGGCAGCCTAAGGGTCTGAATGCAATGTTCTGTCACTAAGAAAATACAGCAAAAGTAATGGCAGGCTCTGAAAGAAGAGATACACTAGGCTGCAAAGAAATATTAGCACGGTCTCGGGGTTTCTTTTGCAGGGTGCTTGGCTTTTGCTTCAGAAAAAAAGCTTCGTGCAGTTTTGCCTGGACAGTGGCATGTAAAGCCTGGATTTGGATACAAACGGAGAACATGTGAATAAAATCCTCCAGGCTAAATTTCTGTCTCTTGTATTTGTGTCCATACAAATAAAATAGGAATTACAGAGCTGCGCTTTCCACGTTACTGAGTTGAACTCCCAGAAAGTTCCCTATTAGGCTTGGATCCTAAACTGGGCTTCAAAAGTTAGGACAATGTAATAAAGTCTGACTCTCTTGCAGAAGGTAATTGAAACAAGTGATTCCTAATATTTAAACTAAAACCACTCAGCTAGTCCATACACCTTCTTGTTATGATAACAATCCCAGAAAAACCATTTAAAATACCACTCTGTATTTCTTTAAAATAGCATGATTAAGAGTATGTACTCGATATTTTGTGAAGATACTGTAGATTACTGACATTAGATATTGACTTTAAGATACTGACATTAAGAGTCGGTAAGCAAGTTTGATTTTGATCAACTGTGAAGTATAGTTATTTAAATAAAAAAAAAATATTCAAGTTTTAAGTGAAAAGGGCCAGGAATGGCATACAGATATAAATCTCAAAAAAAGCATTCCTACAATACACATACATGTACAATACAGGTGGTAATGCACGTGCTTCAGGTCTGAAGATGTGATCGACTTTCTGAGGTGTTAGCATACTTGCCTGTCTATCCAGAACCACAATGAACACTATACTTTTCTTTAAGCTATCTAGAAACCTAATTTTTAAGCATCTCAATAAAGTTTAATTTGTAGCTATGCTCACGTTTCAAGTTATTTATACAAATGTCTACAATTTTTATTAATCTTCTCAACTACACTGGCACACAGTTTACTCCTTAGTCTACTGCTAGAGTCATACAGCTCTCTTGCAATTTTATGCTCATGTTCCAGCAGTTGAGATTTGGATTTTGAAAGGCCAAAGCCTGGGGCTGCTTCCAGGAAGCATTTTGATGTGTCACCTGGTATAGGTGATTCACATTTTGAACAAGGTCACTTGGGAAGCGTTGATAGCAGCAGAGATGTCCAGACTTCTTTTTATAATTGCATCATATTACCCCACTTGTCAGCACACTTTCCTCCACTAACCAAATGCCGGCAAGTTTTTGAATGAAAAACCTTTCCACAACTATTTATTAGTGCATCCACCTGCTTGGTTAAAGCAGATTTCCTGTAGATTTTGAGCATAAGTTTTTATTTTTGTTCTCTTTTACAGCATCTTAATGCTTGCTGCAATACTTCTAAGAATACAAAACCCACTTACTACATTTAAAAAATTCTACCAGCTGACTAGATCCACTTGAAAATATTCCTGCCATATGCCAGTTAGGCTACAACGATTCAAAATACCACAGCGCCACCTGACTTCACAGAAAGGAAAAAAACAAACCGACTTTCAAGTACGTACAACCGCTTTACATTTAAGGGTAGGAAAGCAGGCAGTAACAATTTTTCATACAGTCTTGCATTAGCTTTAATTCTTATTAATAAGAAATGAGAGTCATTAACACTATTAAAAATCTAATTACATTAGCAATTTTCCATCATGTCATATATGAGTAGTTAAGTATTGGTATTTGTTTTTCCTAATGGGATTCAAAAGTCTAATTAAAAGTCTCTCTTTTGTGGTTAAGTGGAATGAATCTTTATGAAAAACAAGACACTCTTAATAGCCACAGACAGCTTATTTCCTTAAATATCATACTTCACAACCATCTTCCTCTTCAGCACTTTAACCAAGTAAGAACGATACAGAGGCAGCCAGAAAATCAAACAAACTTCCTAGCTGCTACAATAGCGCAACTGTGAGCCCCTTCCTCCTCTTCTCATTCCCCTCTCCATGCCCATGTGTTTTACAGGTTGTAAGAACTGAATAACGGTAATAAGGACAGGTACAACAAAACCTTTTGACCCTTTAAAATTACACTCTCAAGAGTACGATTTCGCAACTTTTATCAGTCGTGTTTGCAAAAGCTTTATTGTGGATAGAGTTACAATGAAATAAATTATTCCTCTCAAGGAATCAGTACAAGAGATAGCAAAAAAGCCCATTTTGCCATTCAACTGCCCCGCACAGTTTGCCAGTAGGCTATATGTTTCAGCACAGCTGTTCTAGCAACATTGGGCTTGTTTAGGCTGAGGTCTTAATTTCCTTTTACAGCATAACTGGTAATAGATTGTAAGTTAAAAACTGCCATTGCCACTGGAAGCTTCCCCTGCTCTCATTCAGAGAGGCAGCAGGGCTGCTAGACAGCCTTTTCAGAACTAATTCAGAATTTCTATCTCAGTGGTGGCTAGTGCTCTCAAGAAAAAGCACACTTCTCTGCCTTCAACCCAGTTAGCATTTCCAAGAGAATTCCGACCCTTAATTGTGTTGAATACTGAACCAAATGTTTGTGTAACATACTCCTGGTAAGATGGATAGGGATGGCAGAGGTAAGAAAGGAAGAGCAACAGATGTTCAGTATGTTTAGGAGCCCCTGGAACACCAAGGAAAAGATAAAATAATTTTTTGAGTACAGCAATCAGTAAAACCAGCTATCCCTTAACAGTCTAGAACTTTAACTACACCTGAGGACCAAACTAGCAGCCATCCTATCCTGAAAGCAGCCTGTCCTTCAGTTAGGCCACTTTATTTGCCAGTGATGATATATGGGGATTATTTTGCATATCACTGAGCATTGCTGCTTTGTTCTGCAAAAATCAGAGCATTTTACCGCAAAATGCAAATCTCAAGTGCTCCACAGTGTGCTGGCTTTGCTTTTCCTTAACACGTACAGATCAATGACAGGTTAATGCTTAGTTAACATTTATTAAGAGCAACATGGTTTCAGAAACTTCAGACTAAAGGTGTCAATTAGATGACAGATCCTTCATGAAAGATGAAAGAACCTCTGTGTTGGGCAGATACTCTTTATGTTTTGCTGTCAATGATTTATTAGTTACAAGGTCCCAAGTGTCCAAGCTTATCAGTAATGAGATAAGCAAATACGAACTAAAGGGTACTGTTGATTATTTATTTCGCAGAACCTCACTAACCATGGCTGCTATCAAAATAGTCCAGAAACTACAGATTCACAGTCTTACAGTGACTACCACAAAGCATCGTATCAGACGCAGCGTTAGGCAGTGAGCCAACTTGAGGTAAGGCTGCTAAAAGCCTGTCTGAGGGTAACCAATCCATATTCAAGGTCATACTACAAATCAGACACATCAATGCTGATTACAAATTAAATTCTCTACTGTCTTTTATGTTGGTGCAGACACTGAGACTGTGTGAAGTGTCTGACATCCTGTACATAATTACTGCTAAATCTGAATGGGACAAATTCATACCCACTTGAGCAGTGTACAAATTTCCTGACAGGACAGCAGCAAGTCCGTGATTCTTGACCAGGCAGTATCTTACACCCAGCACGTTTTCACAACTTTTCAAGCTGTGAACACTCAACAATTTTCTAGAAAGGCGTAAACTCAGCACAGCTGTCTGAAAATGGTCTTGCTTTACCTGTTTGTGTCCTGGAGATCAAAAACCACTGCACTGGACTGTCATTTTGCACAGGTAGGAAGGGCTGCACAAAACACAAAAAAGTTAGCAAGAACCCAGGCAGGTAAGTCTGATCTTAGTTCATCCTTAGAGCACAAAATACAAATAAAAGCACGCTGCGAACAAAAGTCAATATCCAGAGTACAAATACATCAAGCCCGCAGGAATCTTAGAAACTCCATAGCATTACTTTACAAGGAAGAACGTATACTATACAACTGAGCCATGTCTTGCTGTGGGCTGGCAAACAGATCTGCCACTTTCTCTTGCTTCCAGTAAGAGTTACTTATCAGTACTTCCAACGACGTCTTCTGAAGAGCTATCACAAAATCTATGCTAGAAAAGGCATACTAGTAAAAATAATTTTTCCCCATCTTCTTTGTGTATGGCCTAGACTAATTCTCTTTCATGGCAAAAGAAGTTATGATGACAATCATCCTAAACCTGCAGGAGGATTTCTATTACACGTATCTATTTTTCAGTATGTACACCATTGAACCCGACCTCAGTTTATCAGTAAAATGAGCATTAGGAATACCTTCTGGTGTAGGAGACTTTTTTTTTTTAATTATCACCTGTCAGCAGAAAAAAATATCACTGGGTATAATTCAATGGACTGCCAAATTTTTGAAAAGTATGGGGAAAAATAGATCTTTTTGCAAAACCAGGGACAGTAAATTCTTTTACAAAAAGGTACTACCAGAAGCTCTTTTGCATCTCAATCAAAAGGCTGCAAGGTACAGCCTTGAATTTCAATTGCAGATGGTAAGACAAGATACAACAATTAATATGATACTATTTGTGCAGTCTAATCAAAGCAAGAGAGAACAGGAAAAACAACTGTAACGTATTGTGTCTCTTCAGTTTCAACCTATGATGCACTGAAAGAGACCATTATGATTTCAGTACCAAATTCACACTCATTTCCCTGCATCTGCAAGAGTTCCCTTCTTTCTCAATACCATCAAGCCATCCTGAGCCAGAGGCAACTCTTATCTCTGACGTGTTTACAGAAACTGCCGAGAACACATTTTTTCCCCTTTGGAATGCACCAGATGATGTATCAGGTGTCAAACTTTTCTGCCAAAGTTCCCCAAGGGTGGATCACAAAATCTTCTTTGTTGTATGCCACTCATCTATATTTGAGTACTCCCTTCCCCTGCTCCCCCATCATTCTTTGTGTAAAAAAACCCACCTACTGGAAGAACAATGTTTTCCTCCTGATCACACTCTGACGTCTTCACTTTCTGTCTCTGCATCTCCTACAGACACAAAAAACTTCAATGCTTTCCTGCTCACCACATGCACCTGACTAAAATCTCAGTACACGGTGCTGTGATCCCATTCTTTGTTAAATTTTTGTTTCATTGTAGTGACAATGGCTTTCTGTCCATCTGGATTACTTAAAGCTATAGAGAACAAGAGGAATGTTCTGCAGGGAACAATGGTGCTTTGGTAAAAAAAGAGAGGCATTAAGATGACTAATAAGTCTTTTCTATATCCTATAATGCGCAAGCATAGCTACTTTTCCTAAATAGCTCCCTTTCTTAAGAAGCCTGTTCTTGACATAATGGGGCTCTGCTATTAGCTACCCAGTTCTGATACTCTGATATATCACCACATCATGAGATAAAAACCCAACAGCCACACAACACTGCAGTGAAAAGGAGACACATTTCTGAACATAAAAGGGATACATTTATGTATTCTGATCTTACATATACCTTATTTGTGTTTTAAACTGGGAATTTCCTTGAAGAACAGCATAAAACACTCAGATAGAACAGAGAATAATAATGGGAGAATGGCAATTTACTAATTTTTCTCAGTACAGCACCATATTCATAGAAACCATTGGCTTATTGCCCCCAAGCCTGCCTATTTTTTCCTAGTACTTATTTTATTCTATTAATTGATTTATTTTATTATACCAGGTGAGGCACCAAGTGTCCCTAGTCTTTTACAAGCTGAGACACAGGTGCACATACTTACGCCTGGAAAGAGAAGCTGGTTACTGAACCAACTGCTGAGAAGAGCTACCAGTTCCTGGTTTTGCTGAAGAGCTCCCTGTAAACGCATCATCCCCCAAACGGAGCCGTTTCTTCAGCTCCAAGACCCTCAGATCAAGCACAAAATGCGCTCAATGCTTCATGCAAATTCATTTCATTCATGAGATGCCGCACAGATTGGCATTACAAATATTCATCAGCATTTACAGGAGTTGCATTTCAGTCTCTGTAAGGATCCAGCCATGATCAGCACTGTGCTCAGTATGGGGCTGCTAATACAGAACACCAACAGTGCGTGGGTAATGGTCTGTACCACTGCACAGGCTGAATTTCATCCTTTTAACTACGTGACAGGTCATTTGGTACTGTTTCTGCTCCCCCTTTGGATGAGAGTAATTGTATAAGCTCTCAGATCAAAACTGTGCACGTTCAAACATGCACATCAACAAAATCTTCCTTCTCTGAACCTCCCGAACAATATACATAAAGAATTGGTAGATAATGCAGTCAAATACTCCAGCGTTCGCTCCTATAGAATTCCTTACATAGTATTTTCCCACATTCAGGCTGACCTTGCAGCTCAGCTCAGAAGTTGGTCCATTCTTAGTGAATTAGTCAAAATTAACTTTCAACTTACAAATAGAATCAAACCCAAGAAGGCCATTGTGCTGGGAGACATAACACCCCTTTCCATGCAGCACAGTTTTTACCGCTACTGAGTACAACATATGTACAGTGTGACGAGCATGTAGAATGTTAAATGAAACATGAATGAATAATTCTCCTTCTACACTTAATTAATTAATCAATTTTCAAGCATATAAGTAAATGTTAATAGCAAAGGTTTAATGCCAGTGCATAATAAATAAACTTAAATATCACTGGCATATATTTTGAAACATCAAAGGAAGGAAAGGAAAAAGGAATTGTGAAAGTGAACAGTTTGAAAGAAAATGAAGTTTAGGTGACCTAATTAAAGGCTTTTCCTCAGCTACAAAAAGACATCAAAGTGCTGCTTCTGAAGTTCTTTTGCCAAACCAACAGCCTCAAATTAAAAGACTGCATTAATTTCAAGGAATGAGTCAGAGAAGTACTACTGTAAGAGCCTTCAGTCCCTCTGTGTTGCCACAGAAACAGAACATTATGGCTAGTTTATAATCCAAGTGCTTCATTTATATAAGAGAATTTATTTTTCATTTTCACCTTTTCATTTACTCATCCAGATATATAAGAAAGCCCCTCAGAAATTAATGATGCTTCTTCCATGACTGACAGCTGGAGTTTAGATGTCGAAAAACGCCTGTTTTTTATTGTTCTTTCTTAATGGCTTTCTGACAGGAGAGAAAGTGGCAGTCTTCTGTGTATTTGCAATGCTGAATGGCCGAACTGGTGAGTCTGTAGCAAAGCTGAGCTCAGGTGCTCTGCCAACAGAGCCAGGATCCAAAGACTAAAGAGAGCTCACGGCAGCAAGGAGCTTGAGGGTACGCACTACGGAGGAAATGCACTCAGTGCAGGAAACATCTTTCTGGCAAGCCCAGATGTCACCAGGAATATTTTGAGGACACCCTGGGGTATCACCTAGGTTTGAGGTTCACGGGGTCCGGTTTGGAGCTGGTCACAAACCCTAGTTCCTGTTCAGTCTGATGGGGTTTACACAGTAACACCAGATGGAAGTCTGACACAAAGCACAGGTACAGCAGAGATGCGATGTTCATTTTAAAAGCTGTGTATGCCTTTCTGTCCCCACTTAGAGTGGCCAACTGCTGGTTAATCATCTTCCTCACGTAGCCTGATGAGCATGTGCTATGCAGTGGGAACACACATATCTACGTCCCCCGGGTGCTGCCGAGGGAGCGAGGCCGAGACCCAGACTGCACGGAGCACTCAGGGCAGCCGGGGAAAGCAGAGGCACCCAGCACCAAACACCTCTGCCCTCCACATTACTTCTGCCAGTGAGATTACTTTTGCCACTGATGTTTCCGGGCTTTAATGGCTGTATGTTGAACCTGGCATAATCCAGCTCCTCATGTGAACAGATAAAATTTGGGAGAGATGATCTGCTGTGAACTCCACCCAAATAGTTCCTTTCAAGCTAAAATTGACGTAAGGTTTTGTTTCACTCACCCTGCATACGCTTTGCTACAAAGGGTATAAACTGTAGGTTGTACAGAAATTCAATATATATACTATGCTCAAACTACAAGTTAATCAGGTTGAATACTACCTTCTTGGAAACAGCTAGCAACATGCCTTGTTTCTATGGCCTTTAATGAATATTCTAAATTGAAGAAATGCATAAACATAAGGGTAATTTACATTGCTAAAGTTAATCAGTTTTCTTATATATTTTATACATCTGCATGATTTTTCATCTGTATTGCATAAATGTGTCTTCTCCTCATTTTTAATATGCATATGCACATCCAAATACTCCACTCGTAGTGCCTTTTTATTTTTACAGATTTCTAGAACCACGCCTGTCTCAAGATTTAAGAATTCTGTGGCTTACAAGAAAAATGATGCGCAAAAGGTTGTAAAATACTTACAGATTCAAGGCGGCATTTAACTTAGACGCGAACTTGCCCTTTTGTAACTCAGTTTTTCTATCAGTGAAACGATAATAGAAGAATCTCCTTCAGAAGCTGGCATATCAGCAAATGTCCAATACAAAGGACAACTCCATTAAAGAGAACGGTTTTGTACATACAAATGTTAGGTATGAAATTTGACAAGGGTACTGCAAATCTCCACTGATTAGCATTTGCAAAGGTTCCCCAGGCGCAGGGATGAAAGGTCTTCACTATGAAACAAAATGCATATTTGTTGTTAACATCGTTCTACATTTAAAAGCTTCCTGAGTCCACCCTAACTAGATACTAATGAACCTTCAGGTATTTCTCCAGTTTATTCCAGCACAAAACCAAGGACTTTCAAATTCTCCTGTGGCAGGGTCAAGAGAATCAGGTACCTAACAAAATAAGTTACAGTTGTTTTCTCTAAAGGGCTGACCTTTACTTGATTTTGTTTAAAACACTATATATCCGAGTTAATTCCAGTCAAGTCCCCATCTAGTTTACCTGGGCAGAACTGGGAGCAGAATTAACTTCACCTTTTAATATGCAACATTTCATTATTTACAAACCAACAAAAGAGGTTTAATAATATAATTTGGGAACTCAAGCACACTGGTTAGTTGAAGGGACTTTTAGATCAGTGAAGCTGCTATTAAAGTGCCATCAAAGCATTTTTGACTCCATAGAATTAATCATGAAATCTGTTCCTGCCAGCTCACTTATCATATCCGAAATATTAATTTTGAGCAAAATTAAATTGGACACCTACCGACAGCAACATTTTGCCCTTCAGAACTCCCCTTCACATTGATTTATTAACGGCTGCCAGAACAGTGTACCAGAGCAATTTATTACTACTTTCTCGATGTTTCCCTGTGCTTACAAATAGTCCTCCAGAGTGAAAGGTGCTACCTGACAGCATTCTGACAAAGGTGCATTTTTCAATTTGCATGATGTTCTTCAGATTTATTGGGATGTAAGGAAAGGAATTTCATTTTATTATCAATGGGAATGGGTGATTCACATAAAAGAAATCAGAGTGGAGATTCTGTGTTGAGTTGCTTTCAAACAAAGCAAACCTAGCATTTTCATTAGTACTTGGTGTGATTTCAGACAGGAGAGTCAGCAAATTCTTTTGGTTTATTCATCAGCATCATTTTCTTTGCATGCGAGACAGCCAAAGAGATTTGTACAGAGTATTCGGTAGAAGAGGGTCTGAAGATGCAGTGTTAGCCTGAAGAGAGCTAATGGCATACAAGCACATGTGTCTCACTGTTTTTCAGAAAATGCCATGTTAGAAAGGCACTTTACGTTGGGTGAAAAATAAAAACAAACAAACAAACAAACAACAAACACCAAAGTTCCCCTTTAACCACATTGAGGTTCCTTCCCCTGCAGGTAGAAGCCCTAGGATAGATCCACAAAAAACATGCAAGTTTGGCATGGGGAGTTTTCATTTGTCATCATAAAGGTAGAGCTAGTGGCAGGGAAACTTGAAGTCTAGGTATGCATAGACTATGTTTGAGCTACTACACCAAATGATCAGCCTGATCCAACCCCCTAACTTTAAAGTGGCTTCCTCAAATCTTTGAAACGTTTGGCATCTGGAATCAGATTCTAACTCGGGCGCTTTTAATTGCTTTCTGTGGAACTATTCCATCCTTCCTGTTTTCTCCATTTCTGTGGCTGCACAAAGTACAAGCAATCCCACTGTTACAGATATTGTTTTACTAACTTGCTGCCTGAGAGAAAGACAATTCATAAATACAATGGCTCCTGCCTGTTAATATTCCTGGCTCCAGTCCAACTATTCAATCTATGTGCTTATTTTTAAGCCTGAATAGTCCCATTAACTTCAATTGGGCTGCTTGTGTTCTTAAGTAAAACAGGTGTTTAAGCACTTTGCTGGATCAGAGCCTATGAATGCACATCTGCAATCTTCTTTGGCTCACTGAAAGGTTCCTTCCTAATCATTATACATTTATCTAGGAATTCCTCTTGTTTATACTTGCATACACATCCCGCCTTTGCAACAGGCTACTTGACACATTTAAAAGCAATTGTGTTTGTAATCAGAGACAAAACTGTCTATGTAGCAACATAAATTTGTGTACATACGCTGAGGGAACACGCACAGCTGAAAGTGTAATAGGCGAGAAGAACACAGGGTTGGACACTCGTGGAGGGGAAGCTTGTGGTAATGCACTGGAAGGCAAAACAAGTTAAACATGCGCAGAACCAATTAAGACACTCCAGATGCAGCTAGAAAAAATGTCATCAGCATCTATCAGAAAGCAGTCTTTTAAGACACGAACATTAAAAGTAAAAAACTGTTAATGCTGTCCAGCAGCTGTCAACTCTAAAAATTCATTAAATACAAAAACTCCTGTCTTTTCTAGAGCTACCTATGGAGAACCCGCTGCTAGCAATTATTTGCATCATTGTATATAATCAAGGCCAACATTTCCAATTCTGTGTAAAACTTGAGCAGCTCCCTGTTCACCAAACATGAAAATTCTCACGTTCACTGCCATCACACTCCTATGTATATATGCATCATCCTATGCCATTTTATACCCTACACTGACACTTGTCATTAACAGGTAAAGCTCCCTCTTGGAAAATGTTACATTCTTTCACCAGTCTTTGACAGCCTACCAAATGCCAACTTCCTCGTAGCTGTTAGCCTACCCACAGTACGGGGGTTTGTGTTTTTACCGCAAAACTTGAGATGTTTGACACTGTCTTCTACCTCTCAAAGAAAGAAAAAGGAACACGCATACACATACAACCCCAAAGTCACATACTGATACTACCCAAGGTCACAATTTTGGCCAGGAAATGCTGGTGTGTAAAGATGAGTGTCTATGGCAGGAAAGGGGCTTGCACAAACAAATCTCTGGGCATTTCCCCATCTGCTCCTGGACATGGCAGACAAAAGTCATGTCTCTAACAGAGGAAAAGACTTTAGGAATAGCCTCTTTTGAACTAAGATACGTATTTCTTAAAACACGCTCCAAAGCCTAATGGATTATCTAGATTTACAATGGAGCTCTCTTTTCCAGTCTTCTGATTTGTCTTTCGGAAAGGCTATTTCCTAATAAAGATTTCAAAATATAGACTTCAGAATAATTTCTGCTGTAATCATATTGCCAGCAACAAGACCATTTTTGTAGTCTTCACCAAGATCAGTTACCTTCAGTCTTGCTTTTCTTTCAGGAACGGTAACGTGTCACAATTAAAGTAGAACAAAAATTAGTACGGTGCGGAAGTGCAAAGGCTTTAGACCTTCACACTGTACTCAGGAGTAGGAATGGGAAAGGCTCCGTCTAGTTTATCCCCCTACCAATGCCAGATTTCATGCCATGTGTTTTTCCATGCTCAGTTTCAAAAACTATTCAACCCTCACTTAAGTTCCTTCGACCATCTAGCATCATTTTCTCATTGCTTTGATAAATATCCTTTGATTTCATTTTTTGTTTAATAGCACCCTTGTTATTCCTATTCACAGTTTAAGCAAGTTGTCCTGTTTTCTGAACCTAGTTATCCTTCAGTGTTCTCAGATGTTTATTACATTTTTTATCATAATTTTGGCTAGTAACTTTTATTGCTGACTAGCTTACTGTTTTCTCTTAATCAGCCTTTCTAAGTTGTTTAACCAACCAATGTTAACGTTGTTAACGTTTTTGCTGACCTTTTCTGACCCACCTTCACTTTTGTCAATTGCTGTCAACTTTTCATGTGCCTGAGAGAGAAGTATTGCCAAAGCAGTACTTCCAATTTAAGATTCAAATATACCAAGACAGGACTAAAAAACCACAGTGCTTTTCAAAAATACTTGAGTTTCTTTTTACTAGTCTTGCGAGGTAATTAATTCTCTTATTTAAATCGCAGAAGGTAAAAACTCATTGAAAATTAAAAATGAGACTCTTATAATAACATCAGGAACAGAGGGGCTTTCAAGAAAGAAAAAACACACTAATGGTTTTGAATTTTGTATGCCAAATCCACAGAAAGTCCAAGCAAATGTAGGAATTCGGTCTTTACCATTATTGTACACCTAGTTTGTTACAAAATAGCCCTACAACTATTCTTTGGCAATCCCCTCCCCATTATTTCACACACATTTTGCATTGTAAAATCATACCGGCTTTACTATCTCATCTCCTTTGTCTTGAAGTACTGCTCACTTATTACATTAAACACCGATTTCTCTGTTTGCACACTTTCTAGATGACTTTATTTATTATTTTCTGACTTATTTCTAACGGCAAGATCTTTATGTTACCATTTGATCTCACAGGTATTCACAGCTCTTCCAAAATGTAATATAACCCGTGAATTTATTTGCCATGCTGCTTACCGTGCCTTCTAGATTATTAAGGTATTAAATAAAAACAGGTCTACCAATAAACTCCAAGACATCTCCCTATAACTCCATGTATCTATTTACCAACTTTTGTGGCAGATAATGGTCATATCTAAGATAATTTCAACTATTTTTCCCAAGTAAGCTATGGCAACCTAAGAGATTAAATTATCCTCCTGGATGTAACTGCACAAATACAAAGCATAAAAACCATGTAGCCTATTGGGGATCAGTTTTAATACAGAACTCTAGATTAACCATTGCTACTGATCTGCCTTATGTTACTAGACCTATACATATTCTACAGATGCACATATAATAACACTAGGAAAGCTATTGTTTTCTTAATAGGTCCACAATACTTATTGCTCTCAAACATATTTATATACTGCTTTGATCAAAGTTATCAGTCAAGTATTACAATATGCACGTGTTAACAAGATACAAATTAAGAGCTGATGATCCAAAGTGTAGCATCGTCAAAAATAGAGAAGGAATACAATAACCACATGGGAACTAAAATAAGCCCAAATGATCAATTTTCAATGGCTTGAAGAAGCCTGAAGCATGAAGAAATGCTCCAATTTTGCGCAGAAAGTGGCCTCATCCCAAGGTAGCAAGAAAAGAAGTATTCTACGCTGCCTAGTCCCTCTTTCCTTCCTTGCTTAAAGCTTTTTGTGCTTTGGTCCCTCATACATCCATCAAAATTAAAAAGAATCAAGCCAGGATCTGTCACTGAGACAGAGTCCTCTCCCTCCTTCATTACAACCAAGCAACTACTCGCCTCCATGCCTTAATGGACTCTGCCTCCTTCGACACTGGTGGAAAAAACCCTGCCTATCTTGTTTCAATCTTCTGTAAGTTACTGGCTTCAATTTACACACGGGGATGAATCTGACTCAGAATCTCCCTCCCCCGATTCTTATCTATTTATCTTTTTTAAGAGAGAGAATTTTCACTGGAGAAACGGTCTTTCAGCAGGGGTTGAGTAGTGCAACAGTGACATCCGATGGCTGGCGACATTAGTCTCCAAAAAGCTTTCCTGACTTGCCAGTGGCCTCCTCTACCTTGTTAAAGACGAGTGGTGATAACCAAATATTAGCTGCCCTCAGTGTGTTTTATTCATTTTACCTCTACATTAAAATTACCAGGGCAGTTTACTCCATGTTTCCAACGCACTAGGAATTGTCTTCAAAAGCGGTCTTGGACACAGACTGACTCACTGAGATCTCATTGCATTGCTCACTCACAAGAGAGACTCAGGAACAGAGAGATAAGCAGGGATGCTTTTCACTCCTCGTTTATAGCTGGAAGGGAGGTGCATGTGAGGCATTTGTTGTGATGAACACAGCTCTCAGGAGTCTGCTGCATTTCTTCATATATCAAAAAGGTAACTAGATCCTAGCAGAAACAGTGGTGAGTGTGTGTAGAGCAGTATTCTCCATGCAAAGGGAGTGGAAATGTTATGAGAAGTGTTAAATATAGCATTGCTATTTAGTTTAAAGGGATCCAAAATTTACATTCCTCAAATCAGAGACCACTCAGCTCAAAGGCTAAGTGAGCAAAATAAATCTCAGCTTTTCATTGGCTGAAATCTGAACTCTACGTTTGTATTAATACCTGAAGTGAGGAGGAGGGGGCTTCTATAGTTTGATGGCAGCACATTTTATTATGCAACTTTTATAGTATGCTTATTTAATGCAATACAGTGTGACCAGGAGTAAATAGGTTTTATTATTCTGTGGACTTTCACTTGCACTAAGAGTACCCTATTCTGATGCTCCCCAGGGTGGCTACGGACCTCCTTTGGCTTAACCACGTACGACCGCTCTTAGGCTTTCTCCCTACAGATACAAATTACTCAGTATTGACTGAACAGTTTGGCAAGTTAAGCAGCAAACCCCTCCTCAGCACAAGACAAATCTAACACAACAGCCAAATAGGAGCAGCACAAAAACTCCACTCACTAGGCATGATCAGAATGAACCTGCCACACAAACCCCTCCAAAGCTTTCAGGCAAAAGAACCAATGACCATCCTGATTCAGAATTCGGCATTTGCAGACAACCATCCAATACATTTTTAATTCAGAACATTTACTTCACATGCTTACATAAAACACATCACAAACTACGCAACAGTCTTAAGACCAAAAGGCCAAAACCCACAAGTATATTGTGTCATGGGGAGAGCTGAGGTGCAACTAAGTTCTTTGTTGCTTTTTTGCTTCTTCGGACACGACACACTGTAAGGTGGGGCACCTCCTACTTCATTCATTTCTTTCATAAATAATGTTGGTTACCTAAAACTTTGCTATTAGCTAATGCAGTAAGCAGCTGGTATTTTTTAAAGCCTGAAATGTCTAACAACTGTGCTCTCTTTATAACCTACTTCTATCGTATTCGTAGGGAAAAGTCACCATAAGGAGCAGCCGCTCATCCCACAATTAAGAGGACCACAAGCCATGTGTAACTCTCCATTTTTAGTCTATAGGCTTTCCCTTGAATGCAGTATACTCTCCAATTTATACACACACATTCCTTTCAAACTCAGGAAAAAAATGAGGTGAAGGGAGTTTGCCATTTTCCTTTCTCCTTCCTTCCCCTTCCCCCTTTGTCTTATTTGTCTACTTTATTCTGTTGTTTCCACTAATGAATCTTACTTTGCCCAAGTCTTATTGTCATTTTGTTGAAACTATTCAAAGTGCCTCAAGCTGCTAAACAGCTGGCAAAATACACAAACATTTAACACTACTCTGAATACTAACTCATGATTTCCAGGAGAGAACAATGTGGTCCTTTCTGATTTAATGCCTTCTTTTGAACTGTATGTCATTTTTGCTTTCAAATTAATCTGAGTGTGGAAAACAGGTTGAGTATATTTTTATTAGAAGACCTCCAAATATTTAGACAGTTATTTGAATCATGTTTTGGCAAACTGATTATGCTTGTCAGTCTGAAAACATACAATTTCCATATTTCCCTTACATTAACTCTCTTTAACAAAGAATTATTAAAACCTTAAATGCTATTTACTCTTCTTTTACCCTCCCTCTCTGGCATGCATACTTAAAAAAAGCCCTGATAAAATATTTGGGATACATTAAGAAACATCTGAATTGCAGTTGCAATTCTAGTGTAGTCACAAGCTTGTCATTAAAATGCACAGCACAGTGCTAGTGCAGCTGTATACAGCTTTTATTATTCAGACCGCTAAATGGATAAAACGTATTTTAATTTAATGTAAACTGTGCAGCTAGAAACACGAGAGTATGAGGCTTTTTTATTTCCTCAGGAGAAGCCCAGATCCTCAAGCTCAATGATAACTCCTCTTGGCCAAGGGCCAATCTAGACTTATGGCAAGAGTCCCCGTGCTGCCTCTCCAGACACACATTTTGTAATACTTGAAGAAGCTGGTGGGAAAGGTGCGCTTTCAGCCTCTACCACCTCTTTTTATTAACATGTACCTGTTCATGTTTCAGGATCTAACTCTACATCCCATAGCTAGGACACAGCAGCAGCACTCAGCGCGGGAGTCAGCTCTGATACCACTGGAGTCAGCTTACACAGAGACCCACTAGAGCCCAGGGCCTCGCTGGCGACTTACAGAACAAAAACGTCCCCAACTCTGCAGCCTTATACACATGCTGCGCCTTTTATTAATGTCCTGAGGAGTTCACAACAGCTTAAACTCTCTCCTGCAAAGATTCAATCAATCTCCATATTGACTGAATTCTAGTTGACCAGTTCATAAACAAGCTTTGATACTAACTTCATGTCTCAAGCATTAGTCTGCTTTACTAGCTGCTAAACATCAATTATTTCTAATCACAGCCTGTATAATCATCTCTACTTTTTTTTTTTTTCTTTTTTTTTTTTATTTCATGTACCAGGTGAACAATAAAGCATAAGAAATGCTTCAAAGCTCACACACAAATCATCTGGAGTAGGTTGCTGGGACAACATGGAGGTCCAGAAAAGCACACTAGAAGACCATATAGAAGTATACTCTGAGACTGGCAGTCAAAGAGTTTAGCACGTACGTTCCTCTTTAAGGCAGTCTTGCAGCAGAAATGCAACAGAAGATAATAATGCAGGCTATAAAAGACAGTCAGTAGAGCCCACGCAGCAGATGACCCATCAGTGTGAGTAAGTAAAGGATCTAGCCTTAAAAGGAAGCAAGTCCTTTGCCAGATTTCAGCCTTCTGTAAGCTAAGCATGAGGTATTTTCTGGCCCGTTGTGAGCCCTTCTATTGAGGTGGCAGTGGAGTCTCATTATCTCCATAGGCTGTAAAAGTGCCTCTAATTAGCTAGTCACCAATGCTCTACCAGAGGGTATTTTGGAGTAGATATATTCTAATTGTCTCTGTTGGGTGTCTACAGTGATTCCATAGAAAACAACCTTCACACAGGGTATGCTCAGCTTCCAGGCATTCCTGTCTGCTCTTTCACTCATTCAGAGCATTTTAAGCCTGGATGCCACATAAAGCCGAGATGGACGTGCTACGATTAAAGACAGAATAAAAATGAAACGAACCAATGGACCGAGGTTAAAAATTGGAAGTAGCAACAGCTAATTAGTTCCATAGTTGAAAAGAGAGAAGCCACGGTGCTTCTGTTCAAGAGGCTACTGCTGCTATTAGAATATGCTGCTATTCCAGCAATGTGTTTCTACATTTCTATTTTTAAAAAAATGAAAACGTACATTTTTATTATTGATTTCCAGTTGCTAAAGCTTCAGCATTTCTCAGTCTTCCTATAGCAATCTATCGCTAGTCACTCTGACATCTACACCACCAGTCATCACCTACTTCTCCCATACCACAAAAGAGGATTCCGTAACGCAAAGTAAAAGAGAATACTCATTAGCTAGTGACAGAAGATGGCTTGACTCACAGACTCCATCCTCTTTCCCTCGAGTTAGAGGCTAAAGGAGTCATAAACATTTGACTGACTTTTATCCCTTCCTTGTAATATTGGTGATACAGATGTTTACTCATACAGACACCCTTTCATTCCCTCACTTAGATCCAAAGGGCCAAGTTCTCCTGTATCGCGCACCTACAGGGTTAAGGGAATGTATACATGTCTTACCATAGATACATATTTATGCTGAAGCACAAAAAATGGTTACTTAGAAAAGCCCTCATGCTACCCCATTTTCAGAATGTTATATACAAGGATCTTGGCCACAGGCTCTTGGGTTCATAGGGTAGTATCTTCAGAAATGAAAATTATTTCATATGATTCACACATTAGAAAAAAAAAGTTAAGCTAAACAAGAAGTTGTATGTATATAATACAACAGCTAAGTGACTCAGATTCAAGACACTTCACTTAAAATATGTTATCATCTGCTTGCTGACAGGATTACTTGTGCATCTGAAAAGAGTTATCAGTCTCTGCCTTTTCCTTTTCAAAGCAGATAGTGCTTCTTGGACCTCACTGGCCACTGGGCAAACTCTAGTCCAGCTTAGTTTGGACTACAGCAGTTTTGGTCCTCCTACAGGTTCCCTTGCAACATGATCAATGTCAGCCAACTGGCCCACAGCCAGATATCAGCCATTTAGAGCAGTATTAAGCTTCCATTCAGGTGGAAGAAATTTTACTTTACTTGGAAATCAGATTTCCTATTAATTTGCTAGACAATCAGATCTCTGTGGGAAGCAAGTCTGCTTAGTCATTCCTCTGTCCTATCTCTAATTATTACTCAGATCTTTAGGTAGCACAGAAAGATCTATGAATAATGCTGTCACATTAGAGACTCAACACACACCAGCAACCTCAGTCTGTTTGTATTATTCTTGGCCACATACGTCGACTGTATCCAAGATTATTCCTATTTACAGCAGGACATTCCTGAAAGCTTTCTCTTTTTCCACATGCAAGTCACATTTTTTTCTTGGCTGTTTATGAGAAGATGTCATCCACTTTCTTTAAGTTTGAAGCTTACCAGAGTTGCTATTCACTCCTATTTCACAGACCCACACATGACTTAAACTTTGATAGCGAATGCAAATCACAGCAGCATATTTTCATGAATTTATTACTTTTAATCAGAAGTGAGACTTTCATGTCTGGAGATTTATCTAGATACTTCATCACTTAAGTATGGACACATCTTAATTGAAAATCACAGGATGCCGACAACACTGGATGAAAAGTTACTATTTTCTAGGAACACAATGTTCTTCCACCCCTCCTCTGATTCAGATGTCTATCAATAAGAATATTTTTTCAAAAACAGTATCAGAAACAATGTCCAACTTCCCTTCAGCTCTGAGAAACATGTTTCAGTTGACTGAACAAATTAGTTCCTCAGTATCATATAAAGGATACAGGTAACCGTTTCTCTGCCTTTCTCTCCTTCTAAACTTGCTGATATGTTATTTACATTCTGTTCAATAAAGAAAATCAAGATTAAAAAGTTGAGCTGCCTGAGGGCACTCTTTGCTAACAGAGATTTTCAAATGTACAACTTGTTTCTGGCTTTCAGTAACAACCAGAAAGATACTTTGGTTTATAAATTACCCACGTGACGTGTGTGCATCATCAGTGGAGCTCCCAAGAAATACCTACATTTTCTCTTCTAAGTACCCGCCATCTACTTTTCGATTGTTCTCTGTGACCTGTATGAACACGCCACTCTAACATCATCTAACCAACTTGCTGGATGAGGACCAAGAGAGCAGGGATTCACGACGTGAACACAAAGAGAAACCCTCCAAGAGCGTAAGGGTGAAAAAGTTGTGCTTAAGAATTATAGTGCTGCTTCACCTCACCAGTGGGAAACAAGGACTAGCCTCTGGGTGGCACACTGGGTTTGTTGGGGGACTATATTGTGTAAAGCCCCAAGCTGAGTTAGATTTCTTGCCAGACCAACAGTTGTCACTGTTTATTAGAGCCATTTTTCCTCAGCCAATGAACTGAAAATGACAAGACAATAATCAACAGTTGTCGGAGAATATAAGCTACCAGCAAGCTGTCCTTCTCAAAAGCATTAAAAGAAAAAAAGCGCAGCCATTAAGCTTGCTTAACACAGCTGGAACTGGAACTGGTTCTGTTTCTAAATTGCTACTGAAAGCAATGGAAAAGCCCAATTGAGAAAGAAGTAGTTGTGGTAGCCAAATTGCAAATGGTCTGAAAAGAGGGCTTTTCAGCTGACACGTTCTTCAGTGCTTTATAAGAGGGGTCAACAACCTCTGAAGATTGATACGACAAACTCTGTACTCCCTCCCAAATTAGGGGTTAAACGGGCAAGAAGGACACCACACAGAAAGCTGCTGATCGGGATTTCTGCCCACATACCCACTTTCACCTGGATTCTGCTGCTTCTCTCAACCCGCAGCAGTTCCCAACCCACAGGCCTGTGTCTGTGCCGCCTCGTGCCACCCAAAACTTGTGCTGGTGCTGTCTTTAGAGTATTTATGCCACAGGTTACCATCCTCTCCCACTCCTCATGCCATCACTCTAAGTGGAACACAGGAAGCATGTCTGAGAGAGGGATGTGTCTAGAGAAAGTGTGTTTCAGAGTCGTCCTTGTGGGTTGCTCCCTGAAAGATAAACATGAGTCTGAAGTTGTTTGCTTTTCGGGGCCAAAACAGCTCCTGGCAATTAAATATACACAAGTGTCCTCTATCCAAAGCCAAACAGGGTCTTACATCAGCACCAAGACACCAAGAAAGTGATCATGAAAATCTTTTGCTTTCTTCCCTTGCTGGGAAAGGGGGTTCCTTCCTGTCATTTGTCTGTCTCATTCTTCTCTTTCCTTCTCCCCCTTCCCCATCAGTGAAGTCACAATGAGAAAGCTGTAACGATAATAATGCTGCACCAAGATAAAGGGGAAAATGGCACAGGACTACTCATATGATATCTTGAAGTGTTTGAGGCTTTGGGACTGCAATACTCACAAATAACACTTCAAGCAATTCTACTAGAGGTCCTTAGCTCAAAAGAATCATAGAATCATAGAACCATTTAGGTTGAAAAAGACCTTTAAGATAGTAGACCTTTAAGTCCAAGATAATAGACCTTTAAGTCCAACCATTAACCTAGCACTGCCAAGTCCACCACTAAACAACTAAACTAAATATGACATAATTGCACTATTAACCTGCAGTCATTTTAGAGAATTGCTAAAAATTAAAATAGAAAAACAATTCAAAAATTCAGCAGCTCACAGAAAGGTTCTTACTTAAAAAATATAGCACTAACCTCTATTTTAATTCAGGTATTCCTGTGGCAAAGAACCGCCAAGATAGCTGAGATCCCATTTCCTTGCCTAAATGTACAAAATGCAACAAAATTGAAATTACAAATACAGAATTATTGTAGAAGTAGGACAATAATTTTAAAAGAAAATCCTTGTTGTGATAAACAATCGATTGTACCCAAACTGAAAACCAACCAACCAAATTGGACATGCACAATCTGTATTGTATAAAATCTACACTGAGGAACACAGAGATAAAGCTTTATTGAACATGTGCAGCAGAGGAAAGACAGATTTTAGAAAGTCAAATAAGCCAATACGTGGTATTTTTTAAACTGCCTTTATGAAATTTTACTTAGACCAAAAATTGATAGTACCAAATAGTTTCTTAAAAACTACATTTTGCAGAGAAGTCCAACCTACTGTTAATTCCTGAAGATTTCCTAAGAACCTCAAATAAGTATCTGAAATTCTAAATTCTTGGCCAAATTTCTCAATCTAGATACGGTCCAAAATCAAAACGCTGAAATCAAAACACAATGAATTTTGAAGTTTTTCTTTCAATACATCATTGCCTTTCTCCTGACAAAGAGAATTTCTTTACGGAGATTAGAACCTGAATATTATATTTCAACCTATAATGTCTAATAACTGACTTACTTAAATGTTTGGTAACAGTGAATGGCAAGGAAGCTTCCCGAGAAGAACAAACAAAGAAACAAGCAAATAAAAGTGATCAGCCACAAGACTGTCTGGATACTTATTAATTTACTTGTATTTCTATTTCTGAAACCAGATGACAATCGTGCCATTAGGCCAGGTAAAAATCATGTGATTTGAAAAAGTATAATTCATTAGTTCATGTCTTCTTAGCAATTACCTTCTAGAACACTTGAGATTTTCTTTTGCGACCCACAATTCAATTTTAGCTCAGTTTTGCTGGTCAGTTTTTTGTCTGCGAATTTTAGCAGAAACGACATGAGCTTGGTAAGGGCCAGAAGGGCTGGTCGCTCCCAGCTGTGGGTCAGACCCCCCCATGTTTATTTGGGCTTGGATTTGGGTTGGGTTTTTGCTTCCTGGGGATCCCTGCTGCACAGTTCTCTTCCTTTGGCTACAGGTAAGAGAGCCCCCCGGCAGCCAGAGAGGAGGCCTTCCCAACCACCCCCAGAGCCAGACTCGCAACAGGCCATCATTGTCCCAGCATACTTTAAAGAACAGAAAATTCATTTTTTTCCTGGCTTCAGGAACACTTTTCCTATGAAGAAAATCTGAGAAATCTATTCCTATTTCTACTAAATCGCATTCTTCCCTTCTGGCTCCACACTGCTGGGCTGCCCTCTGCCAGCGCTCTCTACCAGGGTGGGGTCACTCCCTCCACAGGCTCTTGCTGAGCTTTCCCAGCTCACACAGCACTTCTCCACCTTGTCCCACAGCTGCTTCCTTGTCATCCATTTCTTTGATACTGAGTACAGGAAGCAAGATGCTATTTAAATAGCACAGACCCGCCACCAACGAGATTTCTTACTGTTCATCCAGGAGGCTGAACTTGTCATACCCTGCACTGGGTTCCTTCAGATAATGGCTGAATAGTCTTTGAAATCATACCCATTATGCTTCCAACGCCCATTTGCCACCTGCACTCATCATCTTTGTCCATCTGAACTCATCATGGTCGTTCACCTTTGTCAAATTTATAGCAAACACTCAGTCTGGGAAGAAAGAATGCACAAAGCGGAATTGTACAGATGAGAAACAAAAAGGGGGGAGGATGTCTCTAACAGAAGCCAGGGGTATAAGTTACTAATTAGCTGCAGAGATATGGCATGAATGATTCAAAGTACAATTTAAAAAATTGGCACAATGCATTTGCTTGATGCATCTGAGAATTTTATGCCCCCACCTTTTCACTAAAGCACACAAAATTATTTAGGAAAGCATGTTCATTAAATTCTACCATACCGCGAGAAGCAGGCCCTAACAAAGTATTCAGAATAAAATATTCATATTTCAGACAATGCAGGCAGTAAATTTTGACAGCATCCAATCTCTGGGACTGTAGTATCTGTATGCAAGGCCCCAGAGTAGTAGTGTTAATTGTTTCTTTTTTAAAGCAGCGCTTAAAAAAGAGAGCTTTAATTTGATCAAATGAAACTTAATGAAGGTGATTTAGCCCATAAGTTAATCATCACTTTGGTGTCACTGTTTCACAGGTTTTGGAGACTTTCCATTCTGAGGCAGGAATGCAAACGTCACAGACAAGGGCACATCGGTGTTTCTCCCGCTATCGGTTCAAGATAAAGGAGAAGATGTAGCGTCTGATTCACAGGCACACTGCTTTTCCCAATTGCTTTATGATAAATATAATCTTCCTCTTCTTGGACTTATTTGTAGATAAGCCTCTATTCCACATACCTATCTGTGTACTCTCCAGGCTCCCCAGTGTGTATTTCTGTGCATTCTAGAGCATCTTAAAGGAAGAAAGGTCTATTAAAGCCTTCATCTGCTGGGCCAGGCTCTCCCCTGCGCGCTCAGAGCCTGATCCAAAGTCCACATTAAATCAACAAGAGTGTTTCCAGTAAATGAAATACGCATTCAGTCAGCTCCTTGATTATTCAGCCTTCAGAGGCTACAAGCATTATGAAAGCAAAACACAATTGCAATAGAGATGAATTCTTTTCCCCCGCTTTAAATTATCTTCCTGTGGTAAATGCAGCCTGGGACTGTAGAAGCCAAAGGGACTGTCCAGAGATTTCCAAGCTGTTTCACTTTTTTTCTGGCAAAAAAAAATAACTAGGGAGATCATGAGTGCTGAAACTACAATGAGAGTATCTACATATTTTAAAACTGCTTTCTGCATCATGTGCGAAAGTAATTGCTTTTCACTGCATTCATATTGCTAATGATAAACAGAAGATGCGATCTGGTGCCAAAGTAGATTATTTTCTGTTTCTCTAGAAGAGCAATTTGGCTCTGTGAATCCAGTTATTCAGTACCGTACACATACGTGTACACAATGTTTCCTTCCTTCAGCAAAACAGACTACCAGGTCAGCACGAGTGAGCATCAAAACCTGAGTATTATGAATAACTAATTAGCAATGAACAATAACTGGTTAGGATTATGGTACAGTGACTGCACTCAGAAGATACAAGGCAATTCCTGCAAAGTGTCAGAACCCTCAATTGTACATTTAGATAAGAAACTCAGTACCATGTTCGGGCTTTCTCACGTTTTTTTCATTCTTCTCCATGCCTCATTTTCCACTTCTTTACTACCCAATAAAATTAACCTGAACAAAAATATACACCGGCACTTTCATCCACCACATTCAGTTCAAAGTTGTCTGATCTCAACTCACAAATTTTGTCCTTTTGCTCATTCACATTCTATCAATTGCCAGCAACTATTATGAAGTGGGCTTTTTTTTCCTGTATCAGAAGGCTTTTAGTTGTGGAATATATAACATTTTGATAAATACCATAATTTTAAGTGTTTTAAAGCCTGCTTTATACTGTAAATGAGGTCATACAATAAAGAAGTGGTAATTACAAAGAGGTTTTTTTAAAGCTACTTTGCTTGGAAAATAAAATGCCTGCACAAATTTGCCTGTTAAAAATCAAAATTGTAATATACTACATGTAAGCCTTTAGTACAAATAGAATTCCTGACAGATTTATGTTCCAGATAAAAAATGGTACCTGTCAAAAACAGCTATAAAAAATTAAATATCTGCCTAATGTGAGGCTTCAAGTATTGAGAATGTAGCATTCATTATCATAAATACAGTAGTATGATCTAATTATGTATTCTGTACTAAGTTTGTCAGATAACACAATTTGAAAATGGCACAACTAAATCAAATATGTTCTACTTACCTATTGAGTGATAGTGAAATTGCATATAAAAAGGCTTCTTTATAGCCAATTTTGAAATGCTACAACTTTGCAATGGGTTTTATTTTATTTTAGGATTTTATCATCAGTTTATCAAACTATTTTAGAGATTTTTCCAACATGAGAGTGGAGAGTGTCTTCATATCCAAACACAAATAGATGAGTTGTTAAATTAGTCATCAATCTTATCACCGTTTATCTTCATCTCACACACACTGTCAAAGTGCTCATCTTTTTCCACTGTCCTTTGATTCATCATTTAGGAAAAGTCTTTACAAACCATATGATTGAAATGGAAAAGGAAGGCAAGAATCTGAAGGCCAGCTGACTTGGCTTCAACAACAGAATTATCGCCTTCAAGGACAAAGGAACGTGGTTCGTATCATGCATCTCAGATTAAATAAAAAATAGCCTGTCCTGTTAAACTAAAATCAGAGACAGGAAACTATAAGAAATATAAGAAATTGGTTTCTCATGCACTAGAGAGGTAAAGCTGGGGCAAAATTGAAGTAATTAATCTTTCAAATACCTTTTTCTTAACATCACATGAATTTCACCTCAATCAATCTAGTCTCTACATATGGATTCTCGGGATCTAAAATAGGTCTCACTTCTGCTTTCTGCTCAAACTCATATGTCATTGATTGTTTCTCTTAGCAGCAGTGAAAAAGCACCACTTCTGCTGTCTTATCCTTCAGCTAGCATCATCTTCTCTTGAACAATCCCTCCCCTGCCATTCTCTCATACGGTCTTGCCCTCACAGCCTGCCCAAAGACATACAATGCTTGTTCGTTGGACAAATTTTTAACAGTTCTTCAGGAATCAAGTGCTACACCTATTTTCTGTGGTGCTTCGAATTTCCTACTCCTTCCATTGCTCCCTCCTTCCAAAGTAAGGTTTTGATCATTCATTTCTTCTCAGGTTCGCAGCTTCTTTACTATCAGGTTGAATGTATTCTCACAGCATCTCTTTTACATATTCTGACGTCTGACCGGAGCATCTCAATGGGATTTGCAAAACTGTGTTAACACAGGGAAATAGCCTAACTATCATCATCATCATTTCCATTCCCGTTACTGGCAAAACTGACCCTAGGGTCACAGTCCCATTCTATTCGACACATACACAAAACATCCAGTCAAAAGACCTTCCCTGTTTCAAAGAGCATGCACACTGAAAGACTGTAAAAATGGGTTCTGAAAAATCACTGTATCTTCTTCCTGACTTAGAGGAAGATGTCTCATTTATTGAGACACATGCATTCAGGTTTTTTCCTGACTTTTCTCTGCAGTTTTTAAACTTGAAAAAGCAAATTTATATCCATTTAATGAAAAAGAAGGCAAAGAAAGATCCTATTATAAGCATAAACCAACAAAACATAAGGCTGCAAAGATATATAGATGAAAATGGAGGAAATTGAGTAGTACATGAACATTTAAAAGTTACTCACACAAAAGCTAATATTTACTTCCAAATCCCAATACTAGCTGTCCACATGAAGATACATTGAAAGACATGTGGAGGACCATCAAAGATAACATACATATGGCATGACTTCAGGTACGGTATCTATGGATAATCTGAAACAGCTTAATACCAGAATTTTCCTCACAATTGATTTATTTCATGAAATCAGAAGGCTATATGCCACTGCACGGCACAATTATTTTCCATTTGATTAGTGTAATTATTTCAGAGTGATCCAAACTCCAGAGCTTATTGAAAGCTCATGCTTAGTTTGAGGACTGGGCAAATTTGTCCTTGAAGTGCAGAACAAGGCACCTCCTTGAACTGAGATCCAGGTTATACCCAAGAAAATCACCTCCTCAAGAGCTCTGGTAACACCAAATCTTGCTGGGAAAGATCTGTCCACTGCACACCCCAATCAAAAAGACTGATTTGTAAGACCTTGTAGAGTGATGCACAAGGGTCTTCCTAAACAGAAGTGTGTCTTAAAAAGGAGAGCAAGAAGGTAGCATCTGGCATACCACTGCTTTCAAATGATGGCACAGCCATAGATCAGAAACATGAGAATGCTCCTGCTGCACTGGGTATGAGCTTTTGTGCTCTGTCAGGCATGCACAGACAAAAAATGCCATCAATTTGAACTATTTTGGTGTGTATAAAAAAATACTCCCCAGTATATAGATTATCCATAGCTTGTCCTTTCCTGAATTCAGTTGCTATAAAGAAAAAAAAAAAAAGAACTTTTTTTGATCTTTAAGAGGTTTTGTGACTCTTTCCCTTGGCATGTCTCCATTTTCTGCTCAGAACATTAACATGGGTGGCACAATTCAAGAATGCTTAACATTTGTCTGGGATTTAGGGACATCCGGCAAGCTGGTTTGAGCTACTGCACTGCTGTACATCTGAAAATCCTGAATATTTCTACTGAGTGAAACAGATCAGGTGCCAAGCACTTGTAGAGTAAATCTGAGTGTTCAAAAAGCCCTAAATATGATGCCTCTTAAAAGCACTGGGTTTATTATCTAGGGCATCCTGGTGTACATCACTCTGGCTCATCTGATCATTAATACATGAAACTGTATATCCATCTAAAAGAAAAAAAGATTTTTAAAACTATGTTGCAAATGTTGAACTGTAAAAATGGAAGGACTGTATGCTGAGTAAATATCCCATTCATGTAAGCATCAAACACGTTAGACTTATCTGTGACATAATTAGCATTTTCTATGGTTTTTTTTCCTATTATTAGCAAATGATAGTATTTGAAAGAGATAACTAGGGAATTAATCAATAAAAAAATAGGGATTTTTTACAGTATTTAGTAATTAATACCAAGACCACTACAATAACTGAGAAGGGAACACTAAGCACTGTGGAGCCCTGAATCTGTTTGTGTGCACCTAAACAGCATGTTCATGTGCCTATGATCAGATTGTTTGTCTTCACTTACTCACAATGAAGCAGCTCTTTTGAGATCAAGAGTCCCCTTACAACAGCATTAGTTTGCTTTACTGAAGGACGGCAGGTTCTGTCTCCACTGGGTAATTTCTGAGTTGTTCAGCTCAACTGACTCTTAATTTTAATGTATCCTTCATTAAAAGGTACCAAGGACTTTTTTTTTTCTCTTTTTGTTATAGACACCATTCATCTACTTTGAAATAGAAGATTAAAATCTTCAACTGATTAGAATCAGCTGTATCTGGATGCTTTTGTATAGTCACAAAGGAAGAAACAGAAATCACAATTTTGTGTTTTCACACAACTCAACTCTTCTTACAGTCACTCCTTTCTCATTTATGGTTCCACTTCAGCTGATTTTTTTGTGTTATGGTTTTTAACATTTCTTTGACTTCCAGTGTTGCATAATTTGAGCCTTTAAGTACTCTGATTTTTACATTTTTGTCTCATCTTTGTTTATTTATTTTACTTGATTTCTTCAATATTAGCAAAGTACAAGTGACAAAACAATTCTTGCACAGCACAATCCATCCTAAGATTATGACAATAAACCAAACCTAGGTATAGCTATATATAAGATGCAGGCCACAAGCATCTGTGAGTACCTATGCCCACAAAACACAGTAATACAACTCCTCTTCCATTCAAAGGAAGTGCTGGGACTAAACACCTTCAGAAAATAAACACTGAAATTTAATCTTATTAATACAAAGCAAAGGACTAAATTCTCTTCCCTCAACATTTAGCCCACTGTGATATTGTTCAAAATAGCTGAAGAATTTAATAAAATTCAAAAATATTGAAAAACCAGAAACTCTGTTCGTAATGCTGCAGATAAATAATGAATTGAAATAATTCCATTATTAATACTGCACAACTGGGGCTTACAGGGCAAATATTGGCACACTATGAATTAGAGTTGCAACAATACAACTCTTGATTCCTAATACTTAAAATTTTCCCCATGGTGATTATGGTAAGAATAATAACAATACTGTGCAATAACAGTAATTAATCTAATTAGTTCATTAAAATGATGATTGCAATTATTACTATAGGTCATAAATTAAGACACCAAAATACTGCACAAGACATTCTCTGAACATAAATAGAGATGAAATGTTTTCCTCTGCACAATGGACATGGCAGCAGCTGTTTCCTTGGTGAAAAAAATAGAGGGATGATTATCTAAAGATGCAAATGAAGTTTCTTTCACTAACCACTGTGAAGGTTGAATATCGATGATGTCAAAAGAATGCTTCTTCACATGGAAAGAAAATGGGCCACTGCAGACCAGGGGAAACTTTTCAGTTCCCAGTTCAAGACCTATGACCTGGCAACACTTCCTCTGCCCTATTCTTCTTCCCCTGCCCCCTTCCCCATAAGAAACTTCCATATATAATGCTATATTTATCATTAAAATCTTAATAATATGCTTGCTTTCTTTCTGTAATACATTTATGGTGTTTTGTGCATGACTTTTCGGTATATATTTGTATGCATTAACTATACTTATGTGAAATATCATATATGATAATAAACACATATTGTGGTATGTGGCGGTGAAAACCTTGGGAAAAATTGCAGAAACATATGATAAATCAATTATTTATGCCCTTTTTATTGCCTCTCTGGCCAGATAATTCTGTGTTCCCTGGAGCTTCACTCTAACATTCCAATCCAGTGAGCAGATTACAGCATCCATCATTTACTTGAAATCAACATGCCAAATAAATATTTCTTCCATCTGCCTCTACTGTGAAATGTCACCTCTTTTCTACAAGCACTGGTAAGATTCAGTGTTAAAAGAGCTCCAGGTTTCCCTGCTGTAAAAGCTTTGGAGCCTAACAGCGCACAGGCTCCGAGCAGGGGAAGGCTAAGGAAAAGGATGCCATTGACACAGGACATTCCAATGCTCTGCTCACAGCCACTCCGAGCCTCCTAAGACCCCACATCATCTACTTTGAGTATAGGTAAATCACATGGAAAATATTTTATCAGAAACACGTGTCACTGCAACTTTCCTGGGTTTCCAAGGAAGTAGATGCCCTAGACGCTGTGCCACTATGTGAAGCTCTCCATGGAGGTCAGCCTCACGTACCCTAAATATTGCCTTACCCTCTCCACCCCAGATCCTGCCGGGAAAAAAACATCCTGCAGGAGACATCCAGTCAGAGAGAAGAGTAAAGTGGAAGGTTTAGAGAGTTTTCCAAATGACAGAATTTGCAGAGATCACAGACAAAATGTAAGTCACATAAAATAAAAAAAGTACCGTAAAAGCTTCTGGTTTTGCAGTGCCTGGCTGACCCCTGAGTTAAGTAACCAGTTCCACCCATTTACAAAAGCTCTTTAACACTGGCACAGACAGTCTGATTCTTTTGTAAACAAATACTCTATGCAGAAAAGATGTTTACTATATCCTGAGCTGCATCCTTCACATATTACTACTGGTACACCAAGCTGTTGAAAAATAGGGATTATATTCATAGGCACACAAATGCCATTTGCCCACCTCCCTCCCAGAAGCAGCCTTTCTGTAACACTGCTAACTCCTTTACCCAGCATGCCAAATGTATGCTTTTGTGAGGCTAAAATTTTAAATTCACTTATTTTTTATTTTCCTACCCTGACAATCTAGGTTAATGCCAGTTGATATAGACATGAATGAACTTGAAATAGGACCAAACTGTAGTATCTCCATATCCAAAAAAGAATATGATAAAAGGACATAATCTAAAAACACGTAAGGAATTACAATGATAAGGTTGCACTTCAGCTGGGAAATGGCATCTGATTTTGCTTTCAAATATAAACCCAGAGAAGTCACGAAACAGGTAACTCTCAAAAATATGCTAATTAGTCACAACCTGTGGAAGCTTTCTAGGCATGGATTATTTTTGTTTAATGTGCAACTTCAGTGGGGGTCTTAAGTTAAAAAAAAGGTTATCTTCTGTGCATTTTTGAAGGAAATAATGAATAATTCAATATTAAGCAAGGAAGCATAGGAACAATTGATTCAGTCTTTCCTTTCCACTCTATTATTTCTGCTGGCATTTATTTTCATAAGAGGTAAGCTCCTCTTTCTTTAAAGAACTAATATTTCTAGAACAATTGTTTTCAATTCCAAAATCTCAACACATTTTCCAAGCACCAAGTCTAATTTTGTGAAATGAGCTCAATGAAAAAACAGGAAAAGACAAAAAATGCATAAAATTTGCATAACATTCAATAGCGACTTTTGCAAAAGTGTTACAGACTATTAGCAATTTTTTCCTATGAGCTGTTGTATTTATAGTAAGAATAATGTCAGTCTGCTGAAGGACCGAAAGAAAAACAGGGGAAAAAATCCCAAACTCTTAAAAATAACAGAACTTTTAAGGAAGTGTTCTACCCACAGTGCAAGAAAGGTAAACTGAGACAGAGGCAAATGTTTTCTTCAACAAATCATAATTGTTTCTCACTCTGCTTTATGTTTTTCTTAATAAACCAACTAAAGTTCATGCTCCATTCTGTAGTATACTACACTACTATAGCTTCTTTAGGACCTGATTCTGCTCTTGCTTTCCTTTTGTTTTCCTTAATTTGCCACTGACGATTTATTTTTCCTTATATTCAGAGTGTTGTAGAAGAGATACAGGTCTCACTGGTCCTATAAATGTTTGTGATACACTCCCGCTGAAAGACATGGTTCTTCCTTTCAAGGAAACACACTAACTCCAAGTGATAAAAAAATTCTCGCCCACCCTGCAAATTATGAGCAAGCTTCTAAAAGTCTCAAGATCTTGTTTCCAAAATAATTTTTTTTGGTGTTAAGGTTCATGTTTTCAACTTTTCTCTGGAACAATGAGAAGCAAGAAAATGCACTTTAAAAAATGAAAGCTGGCTCCTGCAAAATCGTGTCAGCCTGGCAGCTGGACCTTTATAAATAATACCAAATACTGCAAGGAAATAGAAACTAGGGAAGCAATTGTGAGAGAATATTAAAGACAAACTGCCTTAGAGGAGACAAATTTTGTCAGAGAAATCCAGAAGTCAAAGATGACCAATCAGCCTCTTCCTCTTTTCTCACATCCTGCATTTGTGTCTTCATGGTTGTTCCTGCGACTTGCATGCTGGTGAGCACTACTGGTAAGCACACAACAAAAATCACAGAACATTGTTCAAGATCCCATTTTTTTAAAACCCCAGCATTTTCTGCCTGCTTCTTCCAAAAATACTATTACGAATATACAGGTTAGGCACTCAGGAAGTCTAAATATCTTACCAACAAATACCAGTGTTCATTTGAAGAGCTTTTACCTCCCTGGCACCGGACACGCAGGTCTCTCATACTTGAAAAAAAGCCCTCTAAAAGCTTATGCACAAATACACTTTGATTATGCCTTCATTGGTAAAGTGCCCTCACCTATCACAGGAAGGCAATGGAATATTAGAGAAGCAAAGAGCAAGAACTTCTTATAATACCTTCAAGACAATTTTTTCTGTGTGGTACACATATCCGTCACGGGCACACATTTGTAGCTGTCAGTCATGACGCCAAACAGCGAAGTCTAATTTAGATACTGTTTCCAAGCTAGCATGCCATACATTTGGTACGTTTGTTGCCATAAAATCTACTTTTTGCCCTCTTAGAAATACCGCCCGCAGGTTTCCCTTTGTCCATCTTGTTGCTGCAGCAGTCCAGATGTTTGCCTCTGTTCCACTCCAGTCACAAAAATCATGAAACACTTCCTCATTTCCTTGTGGGCAGAACTGTGTAAGCACAGCTGGTACAAACCACTGACTAAGAAGCTGTCTGGCACCAGATGGAGAGGAGAGAATAACTGCAGTGCTGCATTTCAATGACTGCCAGACACATTTTTGTTGTTTCTTTGAATGAGGAGCCAAAAAACACTTGTGAACCTATCTGGATCATCTGCATCACTTGAGGTCACCTCATGCGGGCCTGTGTCATCGTAGCTACATGGCACTCTGCCGGTCAGCCAGACCATCCTCGTTTCTACCCAACGCAGGGGATAAAACAATATTGCCTTCATTCAGGATTTTGATGTGAATAATGAACTTGAACCCCTACCATAAAAAATCCCAGTGAAGCCCAATTTTTAAAGCATAGGCGCTCAGCAATTTCTAAAAATCTAGGCCTCTTGAAGGGTACTGAAGATAGGTACTTCTGAGTATGAGGCAGTTCAAGTCAATGGTCAGATTTCAAGATTTTATCCCTCCATTTGCGAAACTAGTGTGGTGAGGAATCTTCATATTCTGCTGCTGGAGCCGCAGGGGCCCCCAAGAGGGGATTATCAGAGGCGAAAGCAGAGCACCCACTGGGGCTCCTGCGCCGCGTGAGCTTCCTCTGCAGGGAACAGCCACCTCTCTGCCACGGCACTCACCAACCCGTCAGGCCCAGACAGTACATTCAAGAAAAGTCTTCATCAGTGTATTTTCGGGGGGAAACAGATCTTCCTTTCAGGTCTATCTGTTCCTAAAATTTACTCTCTCTTTGCTACAGGTATTATTCTCCCTTTTTGATTTCCATGGGGCTGAGCACATGCTCAGACTGAGAAGCAGCACACCTCTGCTAGGGTCTAGCGTTTTTGCCTAGTGACACTCAGGTATGTGCTTAGATTAAATTCTGATGTTTGACTGTCAGAATTCATTCTATTAAAGAATACTGAGTAGAAATTGCACAGCCATGTCATTAATAGATTATAATTTAATAAACTGAAACATTTTTGCATAGGAAAAGAGTAAAAAATCAGCATTTTTTCCGATGTAAACCCCAAACATGAGTCATCTCTCCTGTACTAGAAACAAATACAACAATTAAAAGGGAAAACAGATTTGCTTCTGGGAGAAATTATGACTTTCTCTTAATCAAATGCATGAATTTTCATCAGTAAGTGCCTTAACGTGTGAAGGGAAAATGGCAATTTTCAGAGCTCTTCTCCCTGGAAGGATATTACATTATATCTTTCCCATTCTGAATGTCCCAGACATATTTTACAAGTGCCTACAGATACTGTAAAGGTGGGATTGAATTCTGTATTTAAATTGCAACCCATCTCCAGTTTCAGGTCATTGAGATACAAAAGGTCATGATATTTGCCTTTCATTTTTCTTCTCTCAGAATACTAAAACTTGAGACTATAAAGAATGCTGTATGAAAGATAATTTCTTGCCAACTGCATGAAGAATATACAGTGATTAAGTAAGTAGTTTGACCTGAGTTGTTTAATCCTATTCACCTAGGATCACCTTGAAAAATTTGGCTTCTCATTGCAAGTATGAATATTTTAAAGAATACAGGAAAAGATTCAAGGTGAAAAAAGGCCACAAAAGATTAAAATCTGGTTCATCTTTAGGTCAAAGACATTGTCTCTGAATAAAAACAATGAGAAAACGCATGAGTGACTTTTCTTTTACATTCAGCATAGAATACATTATTTTCAATGTGGGACCTGGGAATATAAAATCTGATAAACAAGAAGCTAGGCTAGAGAAACGCCCAAAAACTTGCAGACAAGCTTTGAAATAAAGTTTTCAAGCCTATTTTCAAGCCTATTTACACACAACCCTTTTTTACTGTCCTACTTGTGAAGAAAGGAGACAAAGTCAGTAAAATCTTGCATCTACTTTAAGGCCACTTAACGCTTCCAGATGGATGTGAAGAGGTCACAGTGCAAATGACAGACAGAGCCAGCATTTCCACAGAACTTATTAGATTCACTGATTTTTAGGAACTGAAACTGGCCATTATCATCATCCAGTTTGACCTCCTGCATATTGACAACCATAGGTTTTTACCAATTTATTCCTGAAGTGAGCCCATAATGCCTATTCTAGATACCTTATACCTTTTGAAATATACCCATTTTGATTTTGAGACATTAACTAATGGATATTCTGTCTCATTTCTCAGTGAATTTTCAATTGGTTACATCAATCTCACTATTAAAACATAATGCCTCAGGTCCAGGAAGTCCATATTTTTCATGTACTCTAAATATGTTGTCACAGCACTGCATGTCACTTTTGCCAAGTACACATTAATGTACAAAGCAAAGGCTGCTTTTAGCATCCCACAGTAGGGACTCCACAGACTCAACTTAGTCTATAAAAGTTACTGTAACAGAAAGTAAAAGTGCAGTTACTGTGTAATTAACTGCTCAGCAGCCGGGCTCAGGAATACAAGTCTGAGGGCCATTTAAACTGCTATGGGGTCAGTGTGCCTCGTGTGCTATTATTCACTTTCTTTTCTTTTGATAGTTTCAGGGGTTCACAGGCGTATCTTGAGGCTTCATTATATGAAGCAATATACAGATACACCCACAAAAGCATGGTGTAGTCTCAACATAAAGCCACTGTTTACCTCTAGCCTATCTCCCATCAGACCCCCAGTGACCCACACACCAGTTGTCTGCTGGAGATGACCAGCTGCAGTGCTGGAAGACATTGCATCCTCAAAAAACTGAACATGTGAAAGCGTGTCCTTCTGTTTTTTGAGGGAAAAAATCACATGGCTGCTTTGAATCACTCTCCTAACACTTCTACACACGTGTAGGTTCACAGCAGTTGCAACCCAAAAAGCAGTTCAGAACTGTGATACTTTTTCCCTTTCCCCCCCATACCTCATCCTCACAAGTGTGCTGGCAGGTCACAAGGCAGTGATTTAGCTGGCTGAGCTTCCCCTCTTTTCCTCTTTCTTCTCTGTTTAACTAGAACACCACCTCCGGGAGGTCACAGAACAGCCCCAGATGTAAGGGAGAGAGGGTGAGGCCAGTGGGAAGAGGGAAGGGGCTCTGTGTGCTGAGCACTGCAGCACACCGAGCGCCTGGCCCTGTGCAGGGGCGGGGGCACCAACACCTTCCCTCTGGCAGCCCTGCCCCAGCAGCAGTCCTGCGGGGTAGCGAGACTCACCACAGCTCACTTACAGGTACACACAAATGACCTAAAACAGGAGTGTGACGTGCTCTTGTAGCCTGCCTTATTTGTGGAGCCAAATCGATACCGAGCCCAGAGCAAGCAGTCACAAAATAATGTCATAACCCACCGATTCCATTATCAACCTCCTGATTACACTTTGAGGAGCCCATTCAAGACAGCGCTCACCAGAGGGTAAGGGCTTTCTATTTACACAGCTGTGGATCTCCAAAGATAACTGATATTTCTTTTTTTTTAATCTGCTCCTTTTGAAGAGATGAAGTATTCAGCAGGTTGATAGAGCTTTCAGCTGCAACTCTCTTGCTTCCTCACCCTTAAGTCTAATAACTCTTCAAGATGCAGCTTGCCAAATCTGCTTCTTTTCCTCCTCAGCATCATTTCCGTTGTCCTTTTCAGTGTCTGGGGTTTTAAAGAGTTCCTGCTTATGGGGTTTATGGCAGGACACTCATATGTCTGCTGATGCTGCATGACATTACTGATTTTTAATCTGGAATCAGTATCTTCTCACTTCTAAATACATGAGGGATCTTTACTAGCTACTTGGTTTGTGAAACTTACATTTGACTTTGTGCTGTGACTGCTAACTTAATGCCTTCACCTGATTCTAAACCACTTCATTCTCTTTTCATAAACACCACCCACAAATATCTATTTAACTTCCCTGAATATATCATCTCACTGTATTGTGCATTCATGATCTTACTCTTATGCAGAAGTTACAATTTGTTACCATTAAAATCTTGTTACAGAAGATTATTTTCAATCCGTTGTTGAAATTTAGCTTCTATGCTAGAAACAGGGAAGAACAGACAGAAAGCAAGAGCGTGATGGACTTATTTTCCAGGATGCTTGTCTGCATTCACACTAAGGGTATTAGATAGATTTACTCCCTCAAAGAGGCGTCAGAGTGGAGTTAAAGATAAAAGGGAGAAGATTAGTTTGACACTGAAGGACTGGGAGTATTTTTTTTAACAGTATTTAGGAAAAAAGAGAAAAACATAAAACCTAGCTTATGCCAAACCTTCCTCCCACTCCTGGCTCCACTGTATGTTATATATGTATGTTAGATTTTCAAGGAATTTATTATTGCAAAAAAAGACTATTAATTTGTTTTCTGTTAAAGACATAGAAAACATAAGTAACTCACAGTTCTTTCACTTTGAAGTGTCAGGTGTCACTTTTCAGTGCAAAGTTTATTAGCATGAAAAGCCTTTTTCTGCTTTTGCTTTGTGCTACTGCTCTTTTTATCATGTGTCACTTTTACGGAAATATTAACCAACATTTCGGAGTGTCCTGTTTATACCACAGACAGTGTGTTTTTAATTTATATATTTATTTTTATTTACTTTTTTCTCCTTTCTGACTTAGACATTTAACGAGCTCTCTCACACCTCATACACAGGGGAAGTAAGAAGACTGAGTAGGGCGCATGAGAAACAGTCACTGATTTTATAACTGTTAAATGTAAAACATGCTATTTATAATAGAGGAATCAGAGCCTGTAGCCCCTATAAAAATGCTCAGTCTGATGAGGAGACGCCTTTAGTTGAGGGGAAGAGTAATTTCTCCACAAGTCATCTTACTACACTGAACAGGAACTCCTGTGGAACAACTGAGTGAAAGAGTAAGAAAATAATATATGTCAAAGGATAGCAGCAAGAAAAAGGACGTTATCCCCATTTTTCCAGACCAGAAACTCAAAAAGGAAGCAGCGAATTCAGCAAAGTTTGATTCAGTTAAGATGCTTCAATTTTAACTTTGTTCTTAACATTCATCAGGAAAATATTTAAACACTAGAACACTTCTAAATGTAAATTAATCACTGGAGTTAAACATACATTTAGACAAATGAAGGTCTAGATCCCCGACGTATGACAAAATAGAAGTCTCTAGCTGATCTGGGATTTTCCTGTAGTTTTCCTAAACATCAGCCTACCTCCTTGGAGGTATGAAAACACAAGGCATGCAAACAGTCCTGGCTTCTCTGTAGGCAGACACATCTAGAGGAAGCTGATACAAAACACTACTGCTAAACTACTGCCACTGGCACTTTGGCGTCTTCCTTGCTCTGCCTGCTGAGAGCATCTTATGCAGCAGGTATTTTAGGCTTTTGGAAAGAGTGGTAAGAGACATAAAGGCTGCAAAAGAAAGCTAGGGCAGCAAGAAACTGTGAAGGAAGGAAGCAAGCAGAGTAAAAGCATGTTAAGTATCGAAACAATTCACAGAACTGAGCTAAAACAGGCAGCAACACATTCAGCCCAAAGAAAGTAAAATAAAGTGTAAGATAGAAACGTTGTCATCAGTGCCCATTGCCCTGAGTGGGAAGGCAAGCAAACTATCAAGGAAAAACAGAGCTGCTGGAGGCAAAGGCTTTCATGAACAAAACTGATGTTGTACAGAACAAAACTGATGTTGTACAGACGTCCATTTCCAGACACCCCAACTACAGACCCCGAGTCTGCGCTCAGGGCAGAGAGCACAGGACGGATAGCCACTTCCGAAAATCCTGACTCTGTTAATATGATTTACTTTTGCAACGTTCATGATGTTAACTGTATGTTACATGTTGAATATACATGATCTATACACACCTTAGCAATTTTGCCACTGTAATAACGTTGTTTCTGCTTCTGAGTGCAGAAATGTTGATAGCAAACATGCATTATGGCAGAAAAACTGTGAAGCTCTAGAGAATCTACTGTGCCTGTATTTACACATCAACTCAGGAAGGATATCTTCTATATTACACACTTAACTTTGCAGCTATTTCCATTTTCCCCCTATGGCTTCAAAGAAGTCAATAAGCAATTGATAAATCTTCTGTCACCCTGGGCAATTAATGGGAGTTACACAGCATTGGCTGCATCAATTTTTGTGTATGTGAAAAGCAAAAAATTGATTTCACAAACTTACTGGTGCTTATTGATTTAGTGCCTGTCCCCAGGCCATTCCCATTTAACGCTTTTGTGCGGTCATTGAAAAAAAATTCAAGACTGTCAAATGAAATCTGTTTCTTCAGAGCTTTATCTGTTACATTATTTTGCAAGTATTTCTAGCCTCAGCAGTATGTTTTCAGGCTGAGCTTCAGGCTTGTAAGATTCTCATCAGCTAGAAAGTAAGCATAAACAAACTGACCCAACCAACCATTAAGTGGAGGTGTTTCAAAGGTTCGGTTTCCTTTTAAAAAAGCAAAAATTCCACTTACAGAAATCCTTACTGAGACTTCACAGGCTCAAGATGGGTTTACAGACAAATCAAAGTACTTGTGTATCTAACCATCCAATTTGCATCTGCATGCATCTGATTGGCAGCTGAATACCATGAACATCCATAAAAATTGTTAGTCCGAGCAGCCAGATTTGTTCCCAGAACTGAGCTACTAGCAGAGGATCACAGAGACAAATGCAACAGAAGTAAACTGAATGTACGAAAGAATAGCAGCCTTTTGGGAAATTTGTCCTCACGCACCTGTAGCTCACAGCTCATCACCCACATTTGTGAAGACACAATAGGCAGAACAGCAAGGGAAAAATGACTTTTCTATTTTTTATTTTTAGATATTAACCCAATTTAAAAAAAAATAACATTGAATGCGAAGTCACTCAATTCTGAACCCTCTTTAGCCTCATCCTGTTTCAGGTCTTACAGATGACAGTGCCGGTTTGATCTAGTTTTCACTCTGTGTTCCCTTTCGTCCCTTCCTTTCTTTGCTATAGAGGCTATTTCCTAGAATCAGCTGTCAGGACCAACAGCAAACAGTCCTGATACTCATGAGCTTGCCGCAAGGAGCAGCTAAAAAGAGATTTAGAAATTCTTAACGAGATACAAATCATCATCCTTTTTAAAGGGATGACTTACCTTCCACTCTTCAAACACTGAAGTAAATTGGCTGTTTCTCAACAACATTTTTATTGAACGGAAACACACTTAATTTCTACAGGATGTATGGATGTAAGTTGTGTGCTCAGCTGTAAACGGAGTCTGGATGAGAGACGATAGGGTTCTTACCTACTTTGAAAACTCAGTATACTATCTTTTAGACCTAATTTTGTATTGGCACTTCAAAACCTCAAGTCAAAAATCTAAGTGACAATTTGCCTCTATGGGAGTGAAGCATACGTGTGTTGTCTGATAGACACAAAAGAATTACATAAGAATATGTCTGCAATCCTAACTCATACAGAAAGCATGATAACCTAAGACCAGCAAAGCTGATCCCTTTATACACAAACGCCAGCCTCAGATAAACCTAAAGGTGCTTTAGGGTCTCTGGATGTGTAAACCATGACTTGCATGAACTTCCTCCACCCCCAAGCCATCATACCTTTCCTCTCTGTGTGAGATGCCACTCTCTGCTAAGAAGCCTTTGTTGGGTCTGAATGCACACGAGGCCACGCAGTCTCAAAAAACCCACTTGGCACAGCGTTTGTCCAGGGTTTAAGCTATCTGCACTCAGTATCTTCTGGAAAACAGAAAAGTAACAGTTTTGCAACAGAATCTTACTTTATTGCCTGTATAATGCAATGAGATCCTCTGAAAGATGAAATAAAAACTAGTAATACTGTTATTTATAGACATGGTAAGTGCTGAGGTAAACTTTAATATGTGAATTGCAGTAAAAGAAACCAGAAAAAATGCAAAAACTATTTCCAATTGGGTAACTGGTATCAGAAACACCAAGTGCATATGTCAAAATACTGTGAGAGAAAGATAAAAGTAATTTTTAATGAGAATCAACAAACTGAAATTTAACAGGATGACTTGTCAGTTTGATATCCAGCAAGTCAAGGATCCCGTATCTGAGTAAGGACGACTAATTATTTAAGTAACGTTGTTGTGGTGACAGTGTCAATTCCATAAAATGTTTCCATTTTTCATTAACAGAATAAAGGATCCCTAAGCATTCTAGTAACGACTGCCCTTGAACAATGGAAAAATGGTGCCTGAAGTATTTCTATAAATAAATAAATAAATAGTTATTCTTTCCTTATTTGGTTTAACAGTTGCACCTTAATACTTGCTGAGTATTTTATAAAATAATATTTAACTGCTCTTTAAAAACTTATTAGAAAACATTGACTTGCTACTAGATAGTTTGTTTTTCTTCTATTACAATGAGAACACAAATGACCATGACAATATAACAGAAAGAGATTTTACAATTACAGATATAAGCAGGAGAATAGATGCTGAAAAAGCTGAAAACCATGACAATCATATTTTAAAGTTTACATAGAGATGAAGAAGCTTTATTCTTTCCTAAGTTGCTTTGATTTCTTTACGAATACAATTACTATTTCAATACAGTTCTTTTGTCCACAGCTGTCCTTTCTCTGTAATTTACCATTCTTACACTTTATTGTAAACATATGACTTTTATTGGTTTATAAATGTATAATTTTCATAACATTACAAACTAAAGCTCCCTAGAATTCTCTTTCACTTACATAAAGTTAAGAATTTACAAGGGCCTATTTTACTATAGCAAAGACACATAATCTGCTTATTTCATGGTCACGTGTGATAATCATACTGAAAAACACAACAGTACATAGCTGTTACCTTTCTATGTCTTCTCAAACATGTTCACACTACAAGCACCAGGATATAAAAAGGAGGACATAAGCTTTTCAAACATAAAGGCACATTAGATATCAAATTAAAATAGAGAGTTATGTAAAAGATGGCTGGTATCTGGGAGGCAGCTTCTTCTCTCATCCCATTGCAGGATTAAAGAAAATAAAGCTTATAAAGTAGTATATTAAATAAACGCCTTTACTCTGTCAACAACCTCGATCCTACCAAATTCTGAGCTCGGAGGAAATAGCATTTGTGCCAGACAGGAGAGAAGACTTACTGGTACACATCTGCTCAAATCAACCATGAGGAGCTCAAAGGCCTAATTTCAGAAGTTTAAAGGAAGAATTCTCAAAAACTTAGGAAAACACCCAAATGCTTTTAAATTGCATCCCTGCAGTAATGATTGAAATAACACCTGTTCAAATATTCTTCTTCATTTTGCTCTGTATTGACTGAAATGATTAAGAGATGCAGAACGGGAAGGAAGCAAACATAAAAAGCTGCATAACACAACTTATAACCACTTTCCCAGGAAGAAATTTTTTAAGTCTTTTTGAAATACACAAAATTTTGACCATTCCTAAAATCGGAACACAATCCAGAGCAGGACTGTCAGGTTATGGCCTCAGCAGACATGAACTAGCATCATTGTCTTGAGGGAAAGAAAATTAACATCAGGCTGTATTGCATCAGCTTGAATTTACAACTGAAAATAATCATTTGGTGTGTTCAGGGGCGATAGATTTCAGAGCAATTTAGCACTGAAAAACTGTGCCTTGTAGAAATTTCAGGACCAAGCCCAAGCCCTTGGCGGCATTTAAAGCCCTTGCTCCCGTTGAAATGAAACTCCACAGTGCCATTTCCAAAAGTGATTAAAATGTCCAAGAAACAGTCAGATAATTGGAAAATAATTACATGCTAAAACTCAACTAAGAACAAAGAGAAAGTATTCTACACCTATCATGTAATTCATTCACAGTACAAAAGAAATTACATTTTAATGGTATTACAAATATTACATTTATTCAGTGTGTATGATTTATTATTAAAACAGTAAAATGAAATATTCTGTTTAATCAAATGTATTCAAAGCAACTTCCTTGGTTGAAAATGCAAAAGCCAATTTTCTTTGTAGCTCTCCATGGAGATTCTCTTACAGACACGGACAGCGCCCATGCTCTGTGGTGAACACCCACACGTTCTGTATGGCATCGTTTCCCCCTTGCCCCATCTGCTGTTCAGTCTGCTGCTTCTCATCCCCCGATCCAGCTTTGCAATAGATCTAATTCAAAATCCACTGAACTGAACAGAAAGATCTGGACTGATTCCTGTGAGCTTTGGACCATCCCTCTCCAAAGAGCAAGCAGTAACGGGAGTTGATTCAGACAGCACTGATCCTGAAGCTGAAGTTTTCTCTGTAGTTCAGTGGTCTTAGGACCAGATTCAAACTTTTTTAATTTCAGAAGTCTATATTTTCTAATAAAGAGCTATGTAAATGCAAAAGAAAAATATTTTATAAACCTCTTAATTAAAAAACCCTCCAATATAAATTTGAAGAATCTCTGAGAATAAATGCAATTCTCGGATCATTCGTTTTTTCTTCTCAGCAATCATTTTGCAACACCACTGATCTCACAGAATAAGAGGAAGAGGTTTTGTTGATTTGGGGGAAAATGCATGGCTATTTAAACATCTATTTTGGAAGCTGTTCAATTCATCCAGTTTTGTAACACTCCTGCTGTGCATACACACCTAAGCAAGAGCTGAAGAGCTAATTAGGAACATTAGGAGCAATGCAGACACACCACTGTAGCATCCTGAATGAGCTACCTCTAGGGGAGCAGCTCAGGCAGAAGAACATCGTGCTCTTATGAGTCTTACCACTTTGAACCAGCTCTTCAAAGGTACTGCAGGTAGTTGTGGACAGGCAAAGCATTATGTTTCGAAGGGTCATTCCTGCCAATGTTAGCATGTTTTAACACTCCCTTTGCCACAACCATCTGTTACTTTCTTTTTGTCACTCATGTTTCCCCTCCTCTGTCTTTTCTTGGACTTATATCCAAGTCCAGCCCACTTAGCTATTATTGATCTTACGTTAGTTTTTCTATCTACAAATTCCTCTGCAAGGATATGCTTTATATTGTGAAACTAGAAGTCTTCCTGATGTGTAAACAGAAAAAGAGAAATTTTAAAGTTACTTTCAGTTCTAGTTGAAACCCTTATCAACCCAAGATATGAAATTCTCATTCAACTGTTACCAAAGTTCTAGTAAACATCTGTAAAAGCTGGTTTTAAATTACATTGATACCTTTTAATAGCGCATTCAGTAAAAGTAAATGCATATTTTACAAATCTCCAGAAAGAAAACATTTTGGGGCTTCTCCTTCTCAGTAAGTCTTTTCCAGGGAGTTGGGGTTTAAAGATATTAACTAGCAGCTACTATAATGGACATACTGTGTTAGCCATTTAAGATTCTGTTGTCTTAGAAAGACTGTAAGATAAATGGATTGTTGGAGAGTTAATTTCAAAAACGAAACGAAAAACTGGCATACATGAAACGAAAACTCTAAAGAACTAGGGAATAACAAAGCAAGCAGATACATTAATGCATAGTTTATTATACTGAATATTTTCCAAAAAAAGAGAAAGATTCAGAGTATTAATGTTTGATTATTGTGGGAATAACTAGGTGTAAATCAAAAGAATGAGCTACTGCATACCACATCAAGTAGGTTAACTTTCCACTAAAATAAAGTTAGTGATTTCAAGACCGTTGTTAAGTCTGACTGTGTTAAAGACAATTCAGTTATCAGACTGTTACGCTTACAGGTTGCCTGTTGTTTAGTCAATCTGTGTATTGATTTTGTGTGGTGCCTGCAACAGTTCATGGTACTCCGCAACAAAGCCACAAATGTCTCAGGGGCACGTTTCACCTGTAACAGCTCCACACAAGCAGCAGGAGCCTCTGCGTGGGGAGGAAGATGCTCCCCGTTACTACCCAGCCATTTTTATTTTCCTTTGCTCTCATGTTCTATTAAATAAATGCAGAAAATCTGAACACTTCCTTCTACTCTTCTCTCTCCGAGTTCCAGCTCCAACTTTGTTCTGCCACAGAAATCACCTACCCATACTTCATTTTCTGGTATGCCCTTTAAACTCACTGTCCTGCAGCTGTTAAGGTCCTCCTGGCTGCTGTCTCCTGCTGCAGGGACTATAGGAGCAGTATCCAAATTTAAATCCAAACAGCTACCGGGTAAACACAAATTATGCAGGCTGCTGCTGGATAAAACAGTTCTTTAAATACTCTGTAAAGCGGTCTTTTATGGACCAAACCACTTTAATGGAGATTTTCCCTGGCAAGCAAAATAGACACAAAACTGTCCTATATCCGAAGTTGTACTGATATGAAGATTCAGCCCTCACGAAACACATTAAGCACGGCATTATAACACCCTCCACTACAGCTCCAGAAAGAGCTACCAAGACAGCCTGGGAACTGATAGTCCCCATCCCATCCTTTCTTCAGGTTCAATTATCTAGCTCTAAGTAAGTGTGCAACCAAAGCCTACCCAGTTGAATTCTGACATCTCTCTTCACTGGGCCAAAGACAAAGACAACTGCTAGAGTAAAGGATAGTGGAGAAAGGCATCCATGTTGAGTATACTGAAAATAAATTTAAATTTTATTTTCCCTCTACTGAACCAGCTGATTACAGTTCCATCGACCTCAGAGAAGAAGCACTCAGAAGTGTTGTGTCATCATTATAAAACATCCCCTTAGTAAAGTAGGTCATGTAACAATGATCCGCTGAAAAATTGCTGACATTTGGGTTATAAACAAGCAAAGATGTTAATTCAAAAGGTGAAGTACACCAGAGCTTGCCTGAATTCTAAATAGTTCCCATCTGCTACAAGGAATTAAAGGCCGAGCGGATAGCAGTTTCTGTTATTATCTACTTGCCTGTGATTAAATCTGTGGCCATTAGTTTCACCTAGAAAAACAATCAAGTTTGCTGCTCCTCTACATTTCCTTCAAAAGGATGGCAAACTAGATCCTGCGGTTTATTTTACATATGGCACTTGAACGACCTGATGCATACCCTCTCCATGATCAACGATAAGAGAGAAAGCATTCTATCATGGCTGCTTCACTTGTCTTTCTGTTCTGGTAAGAGGTATCCTATTTTCTAGCTATTGCGAAAGGCTTGTTGCATCATTGTCCTCCTATAGAAAGGAATGGCAATCCCTACTCTTACATACACAAGAAGAGAACCTACTTGAGATATGAGGTGTAAATATATTGATCTTGTCCCCAGAAATTGATCTTTTTCCTTTAGTCAATCCTCGTTTTCCCCATCTATAGAGATAACAATGTTTTTTGCTTTCCTACTTGTCCTCTCAGCTCCTTTTCTTTCATTGATCTCAGTCCATTTTTACTTTCCTTGAATAAAAAAAACTCTTTTTTTTTTTTCTCTCTCCACTTTGGTATAGTCAGTCTCTTCATCAATTTAACTTCAATGATACACAAGTCTGAAAAACTGATAACCACAGATGGCTATGCTTTGGCTTCTGCAATAACAGTGTGTCTCCCAGGCCTCATTTTAAAAGGATCTTTCTTAATGAATTTTGTAGCTTATGGTTTTCATGCAGTGCTTTTCTTTCACTGTTAAATCAAATGCTTGTCAGTAAGGGGAATTTGCCACTGAACCCTTGACAATGTCCTTTATTCTGCAGTTCTCAACAGATTTGGAGTAATCCAGTTCTGCATTTGTTCAATTAATGCTATGTTGCATTTCATGCTGGTCATCCAGTTGCCTTAAGCTCTTCAATAAAATAACAGGAGCTTAAATAATTTTCTATTGCTTTAGAATTTGAAGATTTATAAAGACAGGATAAAGGCTTAATTCTGTTTGATCAGTTCTGTGAAAACTGTTTTCCTTTACGTGATATCAATCCCATAATTTCTTTAGTTTTAGAAAATATCCTAGAATTATAGCTGTCATGGTTCAGCCCTAAATTCATGGGAGAAAACAAGAGGTACATCCACATGGTGAATAAAAATGAAACTAACAGATTCATCCATTTATTGAAACAGGTGAATAACTATTCACCGGATGGCAGAGCTTGCTGAAGTTATGCTTTGGTAAGGAGTTAGTATTTGCGAAATCGCAGGAATAAGGTGATTTCTGCATGACAAAACAGTCATGATGTGTGCATATATGCATGTTTTTAAAAAAAAATGTTGAGAGAACTCCTGAGCACATTCTGGCTTTAGTCTGTTCACCAGCACAGGGCACAGTTGTTGGAAGTTATATGCAACCAACGGCATGTTCAACGTCACACATGTATTGTTCCAACAGCCTCCCACGGGAGCCGCGCCTATGAGGACTTCTCCAAATTCTTCTGAAGTCAATAGCTGTGCTTCTAGTGACCTTGACAAGTTCTGTGTCAGTTCCATAATGTAATTAAGCAACACTCTACCACCTCCTTTGTCATCTGTCTCACAGAACTGGTTATGACTTCACCGTGCCTCCCAGTGACAAATAGCTCTTCAGGAACAGCAAAACCAGGTTCGTACAACTGAGCTACACAGAGAGTACAGCACCATGGTAAAGTTTCGGGGAAGGACTACATAAACCAGAAAGCAGATTTGTGACTTTGTGTTTCAAGTTAAGATATAGCAGGGCACTTTCTCCTTATAAGGTTGCTTCTGTGTGTCATTGATTTTGCAGTTTATTATTAAAGTGTCTTACAAGAGAAATGGCAACCAGATTTGACACTGGGAGACATATTAATGGCATGGAACCTTAGAAAAATGGGCACTCTGATAGTTATTAATCAGACCGAGCTACTGCATGAGCCTCCCCTTGCTCCCCTTTGCTTTGACAAAGAATTAAATCCTCTGGCATCCTCCAAACTCATTTTAACAGTTCCACAACTGCGGATTTCCCTTCTGCTCATGGAACAAACTGCTTCTTCAAAAACTGTCACACTGGTTCCTAAGCAGTACTTACTACTTCATGACTCTACAATAGCATAATACATTAAAAAGTAATAAAAGCTTGTTCCTCTCTTAAAAAAAATACAGAAAGTTACGTTCCTGTAGTCAGCTGTGATTAGTTCTAATCTAGCTCTCTGGAGGAGATAGACATGACATTTAAGACATTGAACCCCTCTATTCCAAAAGGCTTATTCCTAATAGCACTGAGGGGAAAAATTGATTCTTTTGATCTTGTATTTTAATCTTAAATTTTAATTTGAACCATAAAATTTTAATAACTGTCCTCTAGGTTTCAAAGAGAACAGCACTAAGTATTTTCTGCACACTGCATATTACACATGTAAAGCCAGATTCCTTTGTATCTGCAAGAACTGCGAGGGCTGCTTATTAAATTAGTAATGACCAGCAGTCAACGGCTTTCAACCCCTCTGAGTGTGTGTTGTGTCTTAAGCCAAGAAAAATAAAATCACTGTTATCTGTGTAGAGCCTTTATTTTCATAAACATCACGGCATTTTAAAATAATTATGCGTATCAGCTTCATATGGGATTTTGAAAAAATGCAGGATTTCCCTAATGATTTACTTATCAGGTTTCACAAGGTTGAAATGCAAAGTAATTGCTTATGTCCTTCCAAGATCTAAAAAGCTGATAATGAATTCTACATGGTACAAAGAAACATGTACCAGCTGGTGTAATAATGTCACCATACATCTGGTAAGCAACAAATTTTCTAATATGAGCCCAAGAGGAGAGAAAGTTAATTCTGTTAAAAGGCAGTTATTACAACCTGAACAGTTGTCATGGCATTCTTAGAATTGACCAACAGCTCTATTTTGCAAATCAGCGATATAATTTTTATCTGAACAAAATAGAGAAAAAGCTGTATGTAAGTTCTCCTGGAAAAACAACTTAATAAATTGCAATAATTTCTGAGCCAGCTGACTTGGTCTAATGGGCCTGTCTGTCCTGCCACAGGGCAGAGGGCTACCTGTAAGAAGTAGTATGCAGCCTTCTGTAGCATATGCAGCTTATGTCGGCTTATATGCTGCGACGGCATCTTTGACTTGTTACACTTTCAATGGTAGTAAATGTTATTCCTGCTGATCGCATAATTACACAGAATAGAAGCAACTACATAAAAAGTTGAACTCCAGTTCGTTTTACAGTATCAGCTGTTTGCCTACAGTTCTTATTTTAAAAGGCCAGGAAGGTTACTAATGTTTGCAAAACGTACTACTACGGGGAGGTTAAGGCAAAAAAAGATATTTCTGAGGCAATAAAGACTTCTTTCATTTCCAATTCCCTTTAATGTAGTTGCTATTCATGAAGAAATGGCCTTACATTTTCCAGGCAATCAAAAGGGGAAAAGAAACTTTTTGGCAAATGGTTCTGTCCCTGAACACTATTTTTAAATTAAATTTGCTTGTGTACAGAGGCAGGACAGCTTTCTAGATCTGGCTCAGGCTTCAGCCGAATTCAGGAAGTATGGTTTATGGCAATTTGTACCCCAAACTGGTGTGTTTTTTCTGTTTGTTGCTGTAATGTAGGATTTGAAAAAAACACCGGTGAGGCTTAAACTAGAGTGAAGAACAATGTGCATGCAAGTTATTGAGGCTTCTTATTGCTATATCCCCTATATGTGCCTCTACTACACCAGCAGCACAGCACTGTCCTAAGTACTGGTGCCACCAGTGGTCCCATTCCATCATCCTAGACCAGCACGGAGAATGAGACTATGGCTGCATCTTCTCATCTCCTGAAGCCTCAGGGCAGATTAAACCTTGCCTTGTCATCCCCATCACTGTGAATATTACTGCGTAAAACTGCTGGAACACTGTTGTGGGGAAATCAGAGCTTGCATATGAAGAACCAAGTAAAAGGCTGAATGAAGTCTTCCTTTCATTAAAATTACTCATTTAGAATAAAACCTCAAGTTGAAATCTATCTGTTGTTTTTTATGGTTCTGCAAATAAAGTTTCCTTTTTCCTGGAAGTATAGCAGTTTACTTACCTACTGTTCCAAGATCCAACATGAAGGTAACGAGAGGCTTGTTCCCAAATCCTTCTCATAGCTCTCCCTTAGGATGTCTAGGCAGAAAGCACCTACGAGGGAAATTTTTAAGACATTGTAAGGCAATGTTCTTTGAAAATAGAGCACTATGTTGTCAGGAGCTGGAAAACACTGGAAACGGAGATCAGAAAAAGTGCAAGGGAGCTATTAAAAATGGATGGAATAATAAGACAATAAAAAAGTTTATTATATGGCTGTGTATTCATTGCATGTTATTTCTCAGACTGATATTGTCATGCTATATGTCACGGGATGTTTTGACAAAAAAAGACTCAATAGGTCAGTTACTGAAAAAATAATTAATTTCTCATTTCTGCTACACAGAAATTTCATCAGCTGGCAGAGTCACAGCTTTTGAAAATGGAGTAAAAATTCAAATTTAGCATTCAACCATTCCACCAGGCATCACCAAAAAGCTATCAATCATTTTAAGGCTTATTTTATCATCATAAAGTTCATGTCAGTAAAACCCCTTCAATCCATTTTATCCATATTTTGAGCGTCCATGAGAGATGCTGCTAGCAATATAAATTTAAATTAACAGTAATAGATTAAGACAAAAATTTCTTTGTATTTCTCACAGGTGCCTCCCTTCAATTAAGACCCATAGAGGAGTGAAACAAGTCAGCACTCAGAGAGGCTGGCAAGGATGCTGCAGACAACAAGCACAAATGACCTTATCCAAAAGTCGATGATACATCGTAACATACATGGAGAAATACAAACCAGCGCAGGGAGGCAGGCAGGTTTTGAGGTTTCTCTTTTTTAAAGCCAAGATAGCATGTGAACACCTAGGTAAGTACTGGAACACTGAAACCCAGCAAGACCTCCAAGGGAGAGAACAACTGCTGATACAAGATTAATGGACAAAGGCAAGTTTCCAGTTGCAAAGCAGTAACTGAGAGTGAAGGAAGACTGGGTAAAAAATTAATTGTTCAATTCCACCATGGCAATCTTTAACACGCAGCAGAACTTCTCCTTTGCTTTTCCTCTCCCCCTCACTGTGCTCCTGCGTGTTCTGACTGTGGCTGTGCGCCAGCGCAGCCTGGTTGCAAAGGGGAAGGCTTCCAGATTCAGAGCTTGTCACAAACATCAGTCCTTGCCTGTAAATGTTTGATTCCATTCTGCCAAAATCTTAGGTTGATGTGTATTACCTGGTGCAGTGCATTACATGCATGAAAGCTGTCACTGATTTTCTACTTTCTCTAATTCTGCTTGAATTATATTGTATTTAAGAACATGCAAGTGACAAACACAAAACAATCACGGATGAATTAACTTCATCAGTTCCAACTATCAGGAAAATAGGTTTTGATGTTAACTGGCCTCAAATAGGAATTCTATAATTCTAGGGTAAAACACGGCCTTTTTCTTTTTTCTTTTTTCTTTTTTCTCTTTTTCTTTTTTTTTTTTTTTCCCCAAAGGCATTCACACGGAGAGCATTTTAATTTTCCACACTATAGCTATGTTGACCTTCCAGACCTTGCAAAGTAAAGTATTTATGATCCTGGGGTTTTTTTATGGTATTGTTTCAATATTTTTGTAACATTTGTATTTCTTGCTGATGTTTTTGGCATTAAAAATCACTCAAGCTGTGCTGAAATATAATGATATTCACTGAACCATAGTATAGAAGGATAATTCAGTTCAGGGAGGTTATTCTAGCTCATCATGTACACAAAGGCTTGAAAGAAAATGCAGAGGATTCTCAGTTCTTGACATGTGCACTATTCAATCTCTCTTTAAAAAAAATAACGTGACACAGAGAAGACTTCACTTACATATCGAAATATGCAGCTTTACGTCTGCAGAGCTAGCCAAGCAAAACAGGTATCCAAAATGCACACATGAAAACACCTTTTATGGTCTTCCCAGAAATACACTGTCTTTAAATTCAATTGATCATGGAAAACTCAAGCCTGTAAGAATCTCTTTTTTTTTGTTTCTTCCAGCAGCAGAACCTGTCACCCATTAACCAATTGCATCTCAAAGTAATATAAGCTAAGTCACAAAATGTCACTGTGCTAGTTTTCATATAGGCTATGCTGTGCTTTATATTTATCCCCATCTTCTCTCTTTTAATTCCTCTTACCCCTTCTCTCTCTTTGTCTTTATCTTGTCTTTCACGTCCTTTGCTTTGTCTGTTGTCCACAGTGGCAGTGGTGGAAACTCACGTGGAGGAAGACAGTTCTGTACTCATCTCAAATATTTTGATGCTTGTGGTCAGTCTTCTCCCATGAGTTTACAAAGTTCAACCACATATTCTCTCCTGAAGCTGACCACTTTGTAAATTCTAAGGGGTTCACTGGCAGAAAATCAGACATATATTTGGGGTTTTTTATTTAATTCCATTAGTGTCCTTTAAACGTTAGGCTGAAATCTTGACCGATCCAACATATTACAGATTACCAAGAAGCAATGGTGCGAGCACAGAGCACCAGACAAATGATCTCTCAGCAGCTAATCTTCTGAAAAGCTAGGATATCAGCTCTGCCTTAACTGAAATTTGCTTAGCGTTGTGGTCATACCTGGGGGAACTGAACTGCAAGAATCCAAAGCAGAACTCAAAATATGGATTTAAATCTTGGTTACAGGGCAAGTCACATTCCTGAATCTTAGTACTGCAAGAATCCAAAGCAGAACTCAAAATATGGATTTAAATCTTGGTTACAGGGCAAGTCACATTCCTGAATCTTAGTACTGCAAGAATCCAAAGCAGAACTCAAAATATGGATTTAAATCTTGGTTACAGGGCAAGTCACATTCCTGAATCTTAGTACTGCAAGCTGGAAAGCCAGTTCCAGCTTCAGTACCCATGGCTTGAGCGGCCCAACTGTATGTTAACTTAATACAAGCTTTCCAGTCTTCGAAAATCTCTGAAACAAGACTACATGAATGCAGAATCTCTCCTGTCTTGGCATCAACTGCTATGCAGCCAATTTGTAATTTACAGTGGTGTGAGGTACCTTCTAACAGTCTGTATTTTGACTGAACAGCTTGTCCACATCAGCATTCTCTGCATTTCTGAACAATGCTATGACATGATGTGCATGCTGACCAGTCTAGAATATTTAAGATGACAATAAAGTAATCCATAAAGACTACAACATAGCATAATGGTTTCATGTGACTTATTGTTGTGATTTAATGTTAAGGAATATTATGAAAAACAAATACTGAAACTTAGCTGAACACAGGTCCTAAATTCTGTTCTTCTATTTTATACAGGATGATTTCACTAGAATTTCTATACTATAAAATTTCTATACTATAGAATTTCTATACAAGAGCCAAGTTTCAGAGGGGAAACCTTCATTGCCCCCTGTGCCCAGGATGCCTAAAATAAAAGAGTTCAGAAAGCAGAATTAAGAAATATTTTAGACCCCTGTGTCATTCATTACACTTCATAATGTTAACGTGTTCTATTTCTGAAAGATGAATGGATATGTAAGGATAGGCTCGGCCATCTCCTGACAGTCATACTAAGAGGTCCATGGTATAATGACCCAGTGGGTACAAGAAGTCAGATGGAGTTATTTGCAAGAGTAAGTTGTTAAAAATGGACATGGTCCTGAAATAGTTCTATATTTTTATGGTTTTCTGGGAGACATTTAATTAAGTTCTCATCATAATTCAAAAATTTCTATGACAAATATCATCCTAACCCTGGATTCCCAAACTCTTCAAGGAAAGTTGATATATTTATGAATAAGGATCCTTCACAGCAAGCAGTAGAAACATTGTATGCCTGGGTTTTTTATTTCTTTTTCCTATCCCAGTCAAGTATGATTCTCTCACACAGTATGGTTGCAAAAATAGTTAATACATTAGAGAACATTTCAATTTCATCTCATGAATTTTTTACAGATAAGTTGTAATAATTACAGTATTCTATAAATTGTGCAAAATTAGCATTGCTACTCAGCTACCAGTCTGAAATAAGCTGCCAGGAGCCTTAGCTTACTTTGAGACTTGACATAGGAACTTACTAGGGTAAGAGTATTTTTTTTTCTTTTTGCCCTTTTTTTTTTTTAAAGCATGGAGACGCAATAATATTTGTTGAATGTGTGCTATGAGAAGTCAACTTTTTACATATACATACTAAATACTGGTTCATAAATATTCACGTCAGGATATTCTGAAAGCTTTGTACTGTAAGTACCATAATTCCAGTATCACTGTGGGGAAATGCCAATGCTCATGATTCTCACAACTCCCTCATACGTATATAAAATATTTGGCCTGTTTTATTAATAGCTCCACTTCTACATTCAAGATTTTGTGTTTTCATTTAAAGAGTGGGCTTCCTGCACCTATCATAACAGAGAAGCTGGGAAACATGGACTGTGAATTCACACCTTCAGAAACAAATCAAGAGAAACTACTGTATTTGTTTGCTTATTAAATAGAAAGGTTTTAAAATTATTTCATATTTTAGGCAGACACGAGTCACCACTTTTGAGCTTTTTGAGTTTGATCACACTGCAAGATGACCTTGTCATAACTAGCATTTGTTCTATTCTGAAGGGTGATCTCGGGAGACAACCAATTGTACCTTTTCTTTCTCAGTGGGCTTTCACTTGTATGCAGTAATACCGTTCAGAAATAACAACCTGAGAAAGTCATTATGAATTCGCATCCAAAACACATCTTATTTCATTTTAGGGCTCTGTTGAAAATCTGAGTGTTGGTTTTCCTCGATGTCTTTGGTAGATCCTCCTGGAATAAAGACGTACGTAGAAAGGACCATCCTCCTTACAGATTGTAACCTCAATAAACATAATCCTGCTTTAACTGGTTGCAAACCAGCTCCATCTGTTGTTGCGAATACACAACAGCAATGAAATCTTACAATGAAATCTTTTCTCCTCCTATGCTCAAAGAAATCACTGGGAGAAGAATGGCTTAAGTGCCATTTTGTGTTTCAGTTTTTCAGCTGGGATTTGGTTAGCTTATCATTTATAGTGGAACAGTGGAAAATTGTATTTATTATGTGGAGAAGCAAGATTGCTTTCCTTTATAAAGCTGGCTGTGTCACAGTTATCTACCCATTTGTTATGAGTAAGATTGCAAAGAGAATATGAAGTTCAGTAGCCCAGCAAATCCATGTTATTATACTCAGTCTGAAAACTTGTGGCCTGCTTGAGTTTACTTTAAATAATGCCCACTTTTACCATTACAACAGTAAGAATTAATCACTTGTTGACACTTTTACCAAAGTGAACTTTGAGGACTAACATTTTGCCCAAAGGTCTACAGCTCCTATTCAAATTCTTCTAGTGCTGAGTTTCTGATGGATATTTGGTGTTTATTTTGGCTTTGTGAATCTATATGCCTTCCATGTTAAGGAACATGCCCCTGTAAGGATCTATTCATCACACACCTCTCTTCTTCACCTATCTAGAAAACTTCAACTCTTATCTGTATCTTCTCTGAATTTCTACAGTACCACCACACCCGAAATGAACAGTCTCTGTTTTAAGTCTCCTTTTGAAAATGAAACTGGGACTTTCACAGCCTAGCTTTAGCTGTGGGAACGTCATATTCCCTGATCCTCTTCCATAGTCAACAGAGGAAGATGGACCATTACTTCACGTTCTGCGAACAGCTCCATGAAGGGAAACTCTCCGCTAAATATTACAAGAACACAAGGGAATTAGCTTCTCTAAGCAAAGGTACAGCTCACATACCATTCTCTTGAGTTCTTAAATCGCTGAGCTGCTTTGGATTACTTTGTCCATCTATCTTCTTTCACTCACCAATAACTGCTTTGCATTTGTACTTAAAATCAAAATTTGCGCCTATTTAACATCCCTCATTTGTCCAGGACCTGCTCGCATGACCCTGGTACAGACAGCCTGTGAACTGCTTGTGGTCTGTCTGAAGACTGCCTACACAAACACTCGCACCAAACAGGCATGTTCAGGTGCAAATACGCTCTGGAAAGTAAGGTCTGCGAGTTTGAGTGTATGTGTTGGGATGCACTAATGGGAAGGTACTTCTTTTAGGAAGCCCGAGGGGAGACCCTAAATATGGAATTAGCCGGGAGAGTCAGCGCTTGCAAGGACTATGTTTACAAAGTGCTCTACAGACACCCCAGCAGCATAAGAATGATCAGAACAGCAGCTAACCACACCACACGATGTTTAGACGCTACAGGTTAAAACTGGGTTGGGTTCAGAAATGAATGGACTTCCGTCATCAGTTATACTGGACAACACTAATACTTTTTTCCTAATTACATATTCAGCTGACTTAAAATTTTAAGAGTTATGGGAAAACACAGAGCCATCCTTCCAAAGACAGCAGTTCCGTGGTTTAAGTCCTATTTCAATACGGTTTTCATAAACCCATAGCACAATTGCTGCCCATTTTCCTTTTTTTTTTATTTTTTTGAGAAACCCTGTCAGTGAAAATCACCATTTCAAGGGGTCCAAGTGAATAAGCAGTCTTACTGAAAGTTTTGTAAGTACTGTTTTAATTTAGAGTCAAAAAGGGATTAACAACCACACATTTTATTAGGTTTAATCTAAATACCTGCTTCTTGTTTTTCTGTGCTGGGAGATATTTATATTATCTATTCAGCACTATACTAACCATCAGGCTGACTGTTCCCTGCAGCTCTGCTGACTCAAAATAATGACTTGTAGGGGAGCTCTAACAACAGAACAAGGGGCAATTATAGACACAGCACGAGCCTTGGAATAACTGTGTGATGTATTTTGTGCAGTTGATTGACCTCATGTTCAAGTTCATTTGTGCTCTGCTGCTGTAGATCTAGCCTATGCCTGAAGGTATATGGCTTGTTAATCTCAATATAAGAAGACAGAACAGATTAGATCACATCAGATTGTTCAGACAAAAGCAAAACAGCTTCAGTGCTGGGACGATAAATGATAGCACGAAGATGGGGCTCTGAAAGCAAATATTCCTTTGCCTACAGACAGTAAACCTGAGGTTGTAAGAACAGATTATTCAGCCGCTTTTAACATTGATCTCCATGTATGAAAACAGAGAATGCCACTTTTTCCCTTAGATATTTGAAAAGACTGCTATCAGGAATTTTGAATGGTCAGAATAAACTAAATTTCTAAAGAAAAAAGTTCTTATGAGAATTGATCTACGGACCAAGAGCAAAACCAATCAGACTATGCCCCTTCATGTTTTCTGTCTGAAATACAACCCTGCTGTGATATAATTCACTGCCCATGACAGAAGAGCTTTTCTGATAACTTGTCTTAATCCCGAAGCCAATAATTGATACTAAAGAAGAGAGAAGAGGAAACTGTAGGTGGTTTCTCCCATCAATATTAGTATTTATCATCAAATCAACTACAGTTATCCAAGGTCACTATGAAAAAAAACCAAGGAGACAATGTTTAGTGATAACTCACATTACCTTACAAACCACCATGCAACAATGTTTCCAAAGAAACCCTGCTTTGATCCTGAAATCTGGTTCAAAACCAGTGTTTCTCTTAGTGGAGCCTGTTTACAAGCAGTCCCACTCATCTATTTGTCTTTGAAAAGGACTGTTAATTCGGATATTCACAATATAAACCTAGGAAAAGCTATAGGAGCAATTCTGTTACAAGTTTGTGCATAAGGAAGGAGCTACACCTGGGTTACGCAAACACAAAAATGCTTCTAAAATTTTTATCCCAAAAAGCATCCCCTCTGATATATATGCTTATGCCAATTTATGCTGAAGGATGGTTTTTTTAAACATCAGTCTGTCACTGTTATACTGGACAGCTAGCATTTCATATCTACTCGTTTTAGCATCTCTTTCTAATGCCAGAATTATGTGAAATGGTCTCCTAATAAGGCAGAATCCAGAACATAGCAAAAATCAAACCCTAAAGAGAGAGTGCCAGGTCTTAAAAACAAACAAACCAAAAAAAATTAGAATTATTTGCATATTGTGCCAGGTAGCAAAGCACCTAAATGGCTGCACATGTGACAGACATGACAGAGAACTTGCATCCAAATATGAGGCAGAAATACAGATGCTTAACTTGCTTATAGAAACCTTCAGTGAACGCACAGCCTTCCCAGGCAATCTATTTCCACAATTAATAATTTTTACGTTTACTGATTACGTAGTTGAACACGGAAATCAATTTACTGTTGGCCACACTAAATGCCACTTGCAAATGTGTTCTTCCAGAAAAGCTTCACTTTGATTGGGACATACTTTTAACTTCTACCTCTAGTAAGTATAGTTAAAAAACCCCTACTTTTGAAGGGCCACCTTCAAGAACAGGCTCTGTCACTTGTCAGCCACAAGAACAGGCTCTCATAACCCAAACATTTAAACAGAGAAGCAATATATCTAACCAGAAATAAGCTGAGCACAACAGTGAAATAAATTACTCATAACATAAAAGCAGACTACACCAACTGCATGAAAATGAGTAAGATTTTTCTGGTTTAATGCTCAGAAATGAGCTTATGACTTAGCACTTAGAAGTTATCAAGGAAACGGAACACCTGCTTTACCAGGAGGAAAAAGGCTAGGACTTGGAGACAAGAAGGCTGAAGGCCTTCTCTGGGGGAGATCACGGTTAACCAAATTCATGAATGCAGAACCCTTCTTCTTCAAACCTTAAAATATTAGACCAAGGGACAGTCAATGAAGATAGGAGGGCTTAAGAACAGATCACTGATAGAAAGGCAAAGACACCTCTCTCCTCAGGGTTTTAACTTCCAGGATAGTTTCTTACACAAACTAAAACCGTAAAAGGGCGGGATATTTGGCTTTGTGCTTTATATCTTGTTTTAGTATAGGTATTCCCAGGGATTGTGCTCTGTTACTTAAAAGTGCGTTTATGACTGACGAAAAGCAGCAGCACTAGCAGCAAAGTCTTCAATATTTATTTAAGCAGCAGGTAACAAAGTCTCCCTTGAATTTTCCCCAAAATTCACACCAACTGTTCGAGGTGATTATTTAAAGATTAAAGGATCGGTGTTGCAATACAGAATAAGCTATCTGGAAAGGAATGTTAGGTACAGCAGCCGCTGATCAACTTTGTTCTAAAAACTGTGATATTAAGTATTTTTATTAGCTGACTTGACATTTTACACATCAAAAGAACTAGAAATAATCTTTTACTGCTGGATAACCTAATGAACATTAAGAGCCATGCCGATTCAAATCAAGTTCAAATCAATGACTTAGATATGAATTATCACACCTTCCATTTAAGGATACAACTCAGATCAACGTTTTAGCATAGCAGATTTATTATAAACAAACTACTTTGAAATGCACCAAATTTAAAAAAAAAAACAAAAAAAAACAAAAAAAACCAAGCACACAAAAACCCACCAAAAGACAAAACCCACAACACACAGATAAGAGAAATAATGACGAGTTGAAGGCTTTCTGTGCCTGAAAACAGGCCTCTCTACAACAATGCATGGTTAAGAGTCTGCTCTTACTTACATTGCAAAACTTTCACTGATCTATAGGAACAGGAGCAAGTCAGAAATCATTCTAGAAGTCCTCTGCTTAAGAGAGGCAATAAATGCAACACATTAATTACTACAGAACATTACCATCTATTAAGATCTAGTATTTATTTGATAAAGTCTCTTTCTGATTTTTTTTTTAATAGCAGGAATTATTTACTGACTTGTATGGTATCAATTACACGAATAAACTGTACAACTGCTGCACTGCAAAACTAGATTTCTTTTTGTCCCTATCAGAGAATGTCACCAAGGCTATTTCTCTCATTGTAAAGGTCAATATCTGATTACAATCTGAGTTTGAAACAAAATAATTTAATGAGACATATTCTAAAGACATTAAATCTTTTCCGTCTCTGATGGGCTGCTTCCTTCCTTCATCTTCTGCACTGGAATGTGCTACCCAAAATGACCTTTCTTCCAGTTAATGAGGGTAAGATCTCGAGATGTCTGACTTTAATTTAGCATGAGATCACATCAATGCTGACCGAAGATTAACGTGAGGCAATGTAATCTTCTCTGCTTTGCTAAAGGAAGTCTGACTTGGGTCAATTTCATCTTGTTATTTACAAGACTAATGAGATTTTTCTTAGGTAACTCTTCCTTGAAAAGTTACAGACAGAATAAAACTAAAAAGAGCATAAAAGCATCTGGTAAACTTGCATTTTAGGTAACAGTAAACTCTTGTATATCCTGGCTGCAACACGGGTTAGCTAGATATTTAGCATTCCTCTTAACAACCAAATCCCTTCTTTTTTCCAGCTCCTTTCCAAAAATAAACTGTAGGCTGCAGTAGTGTCCGTTCTCTGCTGAAATATCCATGTGCATTTCAAAAAGGTAAGAAACTAACGTTCTATTGTTATTTTTCCTGTCTAGTTACTCTACTAAATACTTATCAACACCTGTTTATACACATCAAGGACTGAAAGGAATAAACAGTGCCAAAGTGCTCACAACATGCAAAACGTGTTTTGTCAAATTGCTCTATGGAGTCAATATATTCGAAGTGAAGGCAAAACGAGGGAAGTTAAAACGAAGCTGAGGAAATGCAGCATCGCATGGGCTGCACTGAGAGCTTCAGCCAAACTGAAGTTAGGAAGAGCTTTTTCCCCAATAGTTCAACAATTTAGTCAAATAATCTTCCAAAGGATGCTCAACAGTCAAAAATGAGTGGACTGAAGCATTTTACACCAGCCCGGAACAGAAAATCCAGTCGCTCTTTACTTGCTGACTGTTACAATTAAAGACGGCAGTGTCTAACTTGAGGCCGACAATGGAAACAGGTAAAAGGCAGATGTGTCAACTCATAAGACTCGCACATGAATTAAGTGGAGATAAAGAAAGGAGCTTCCAAAACATCCCACATTCTCTCTGCTGAGTGTCAGGCACAGCAGCACGAAAAGAGGTTTCTCTTGTTCTCAAAGGCTAGTGTGGTTTCTGGGAGGAAATCTGTCAGGTGTTGAACACCTAGAAAACACCAGGAACCAGCTCCCACCCATCTCTGTGGCATCTCCCCATCCCTGCGGCACATCCCCATCCCTGCAGAGCAGCAACACCGGGGTTGCAAGACAGATGTGGCACCCCGGCATCACTGCCACTGGAGATTCAACAATGTTCCTTTCCCTTTTACCAATTAGATGGCCCAAAGAAAAGGCAGAGCATAACTGTATCTTTTCGTCCCATTTTTCTCCGACTAGCTTTTGCTCTAACAGCTTCAACAAGATGACAATAAAATGACTTTTGAGACTGTTTGGAGAAGATTAATTTGCTCACTGATCATTTTGCGCAAGTAATTAGTCACAATTGCTACTAGGAGGGGAAACGGAAAAAGATATAGAAAGCAGATTAAAGAAACAAACCATAACAAATTCCATAAAGTCCCTGGAAGTGTCAAAACCTTTTCAATCTTATAATTGCCTATGTAAATATCCAGGTTTTATTCCCAGTGGCTTAACAACTTTAATTTAAATAGGAAATAGCTGAATATATAATAATTGCTTGTTCATTTTATATGCACTATAGTTCATTAAAATAAAACCCATACTCGGCTGGATATCCAGTACTTAACAGGGATTTTATAGCACATGTAGATGTTGATAAATTAAGTTGACAAGAACTGACTGAGGATATATTCCAAAGTCAATTAGCATTTCAGTTTCTTCCTTTAATCGTGACAGTGGTAACTAAGAGTAAATTTACTACAAATAAAAGGTGTAGAAAGCATGATATTTTCAAGTGTTGCTTAAACATACAAAAATAATCCAAACACTATTTTTAGACACTTTTAACTTAGGCAGCTAGCTCCTGCAGAAATCAGGAATCTAATGCAGTTTTACAACCAGCAGTGCTTTTCAGTTCCCTCAGCAAATGAAAACTTTCACCAAATGGTTAGTGGAAAAAAACAAAAAAGTTACAATTACAAACATAAAACACCAGCTAAGTTAAATAAGTGGAAGGATCAACATTACCCATGCAAGTGTAGCCAAGACATACTTGAATACAGATTTAAATGATTGCAGCTTGAAACTGAAAGAGGGGAGCAGACTTGCTACTATTCATCCAGCTAGTCAAGCTTCTTCACAGAAGCTGGTAACTAAAGAGGGATCTCCACCCAAACAAGCAGAACACGCACATGCTCACCCAGCGCTTGTCCTCTTAGAAGGCTTTCTGTGGAAGGAAGCAGGCAGAGAAAAGCGGCAAGGAAGTAAGCCAGCCAGACTGAAGCAGGACCAAAAAGATGGCCCTGAGCAGAACAGGAGATGGCTAAAAAGGTCCAGAAAGAGGAAAGCAAGCTTTCAACCCTGCCATGTCGGAGCTACATCTTTTCGTCTGTCTTTGTAAACAAGCAGGATTTCATAGAGAGGAGAAATTCAGTTAACTATTTTCTCCTTCGAAAACAAAGGCCCTATAGGAACGCAAATTCTAGACATTTGCTCTCATCGAAAAGCAATGACTATTTAAATAGAATTTATAGAACGTGTAAACTACACTGCCTTATTAAGTAGAGGCAAGTTACTAATCCACACAGTCTATGACTGCGGAGAGGCCTATAAATTTAACATCTTCCTCAGGTCTCTGCAAGGCAATTGAATTCCTTTCCTCTTCCCACTCCCACCTCTGGTACTTCAGACCTTTCCCCTTCAGCTAGAACATTCACGTTGCCCAGGGAAGAATGGAGGAAATGTAATGTACCTGCCTATCCCTGCTCCTTTTCCTCAAAGCCCTGCACGGAGTCCCAGAGAGCTATGGCATGAACACCCAGTTCCTGCTTACCGTGGTCTGCAACAGCACACACGGAGGAAAGAGGATAGAAAGCAAATGCTGCCACATTAGGCACTTCCTTCAGGTGCTGAAGTCAGGAATCCTGGTAAGTGGGGAGGAGATTCTTAAAGATCCAGGCCTTGGTCAGGTAGGCAGAATCCCCTTTACGCCCTCCCCATTCACTGTTGTGGCCTCGGTTTTTGCATACAACACAGAGGCTAGTACCTCGGTGTTTAAAATACTTCCTTCTAGATCTACTTCATTTTCTAAAAATAAAACCTTTCGCTCTTTGTTATACCCACTGCAAGATATCTACAGGTTGTCAATTGGTTTGATTCATAGGAGTAGAGAAGACACCTAAATAATTAAAAAAGGGATTTGCTTTTTGTAGCAAATAAAACAGCAGTTCAGCCTGGACATGCTTCAATCAAAAAAAAGAAAAAAGTCACATTAAAAAAAAATCAAAACAAAACAAAACCCACATACACAAACAGGAAGGCTATTGTCTTGTAAAAAAAAAAGATCCAAGCTTACATCAAAACGTGTATCTGGAACTTCTTATTAATGTATACAGAAACACTGTCATGATACTGGTGGAACAGTGTTCAGATTCCAGTTTAGATGCCAGCAGCAGAGATCTGAGCACAGTCTGACAATCACAACTTTTTAAAATTTTTTCACATTATCATTACTTCGCCAGTGATCTGACACACCACCGACACTTACTGTCATGGCATGCTAACCAGAAGATAGGGAGGGCGGGGGGGTTGCAGGAGGTCTTGTCTTTTTCTCACAGAAAGGAAGTGGCAGAAAGAGGCAGGTTTTCATAAAACTCAGGCTTCTGTAAAACAGTAGATTTGTTCAAATGTGGAACGATGCATGGGTTCAGATCCCCTCAGGGAAATCACCATTACAGAGGTGGGATATACACTGACATCTAAAAATAACACAACTTTGGTGTCAGATGCAGCTCCTCTCTCTGAAATCTGCCCCTGGTCCGACTTCAAGAGAAAACATTCATATCCTCAAAGATTTCTCTCCTGAGCTAAAGAAAATCTCCATTATCATTTGGCAGCAAGAGATTTGACATCCTCTCTGCATGTTCCTGCTGCTAGAGGGCACGAACATTAGACCTGCAAGCAAAACACACATATGTAGAAACCCAGTAACAAAAAATGCACCGTGGGGAGAAGCTGTTATCTTTTTACCAAATATCCCATGGCCTATTTTGATATAATAAAAAAATTTATTTAAAAATAGGGGTAAAAATGTCAATCCTGTCTCAATTAAAACATCCCTTTAGTTTCCCTGCAAGGTAGCCAGCCTCATTTGTTGTTTAAAAGGATGACTGGGTGAGCACTACAAGGCAGAAGGTATTATCAGGGCAGTGACCTCTCTGATGCTTTACAGACTGGCAACAAAGCAGCTTTATTGATATGATTTTAAAGAGCTCTCAGAGGCACAAAACGCAGTCGCTGTAGGAATAAACAGCAGACATCCCTTTGAGAACAACAGATGGCATCCAAGGTGACTTATCTCCCAAACAGGTAAGCACTCACTTTCACTTATTTGTAAATAGCCATCATTTATCCTGGTTTGTTCAGTAGGTCCCAGTGGTGTCACCTGCATCAATGACTAAAAGGATCGGATGGCAAAAATAAAATGTAAAAGCGCAAGTTTACCTTCTTTTGCCCCTCAGCAAATCTGAGACCTGAAGTGCCACATAAAGAAACCTGTGACAATAAAAAGTAATGGTACTCTTGATAAAAATTATGCATTCCAGTAGATTCTGAATTTAGCATAGGGGAATACTAATGTCCTTTTTTCCCTACTGAGATTCTAATATAAAAAGAACTTACCTCACTAGAACATCTGGGTAAAACCAAGTTTTGTAACTAGCCTGGATATCAAGAATGAGCATTAACAGCTTAAGTGGAGATGCACAGCTGCAAGTTGCTTATTAAAATGCTTTATCATTCATTACATCCCAGTGGCAGAATCAGAAGGGCTGGAAGACCTTCCAGGCTGTTCTTTTAAAGTGTTTCACAGTCAGCTTTAGAGGCAGCTCAATTAAAGAGACATCATGTCTCAGCTACCACAAAAAAAAAAAAACAAAACCACAACACACAAAGACACCTCCCTAGCAGACATGTCCCAAGCTGATGTTCAATTCATCAGGCAGGTCTGCAGAATGATTTGATCTCTAGAAGAAAGGTGTCTACATTAGCACTGTAGTTTGGATCAGCAGTGCACTTTGGAAGCAAACCCCTCAGCTGTTCTGCTGAGCACACTTTGGTTTGTATTACACTGGGTCTTACAGAATCGTAACAGGGATTCCCCTTCAGAAGATGCTGAAGAGAAACTGCTCACAGACAGAACATTCGGCTACTAGAGGGCATTTAGTCCATATAACCAGACTAAAGGTAGTTCAAAGTAAGCTCCTCCCCACTCCTACCAGGTCGTTACCATCAACTTCTGTTCTACAGATCTGCTCCTACCTGCACCATACTGTGGCTAATGCATTTATTTCCAAAGGCAGGGGCTCAGCACTGAAGGATCCCAAATTAAGCCACTGAACTGCAACAACATTTTTCACAGAATTCCTTCTGATACAGAGACAGCACTCCTCCTCTTCCACGTTCTGGGTCAGACCCTGTTCCAGCCTAGTTACCTGGTCTGTACTTTGCTTCCAGGCTATTTGTAGACCAACCTTTCCAAGCTCCCAAATAAGATGCGCCACTTCTCAGATATTCAGGACCTCACAGAATTTGTAAAGTTGGTAAATCACTATATTTTTTGGCAAAGAGTACTATTTCATGTTAGAGCAAAATATCAACTTTCTTATACTTAAAGAATAAACTAGTGATCAGATTACAATGCTTAGTTTTTCTGTTGTCACATCTTCAGTCCTGACAATGCAGGACAAAACATTAATTCTCATAGTAAGATCTTTCTTCCTAAAAATTTTGAAAAAGAATCAAGGGGAGAAAGGAAAAGAAAGGGTTGTGACTATTTAGCTCAATTTTGCAAACCAAAAGGATTCAATGGGCTCCAATTACAAACAACTTCGAATTGCTACTCCCATTCCTACAGTTCATGGAAGTTTTGGTTGAAGTTGCTGCAGTGGGATTCATATACTCTTCCATTATCAAACCTCTCAAGCAAGGTCGTTTATACCATTCTTTGCATTCAAGCTCCATGTCTGGAAGGAATGAGAAAGAAAAGAGCTTCGATTCCTATTCCCATTAGAGGATTTCTACAGAAATGCACTCTCACAACTCTATCCCATGGTCACAGGAAAACCCGCAAAGCACCAACCAAGGAGGGAAAAGCTGGGCGCTATACCAGGCAGAAAGGATATTCTGTGTTGTCTGTCGGGGAACATCACTGAAACATGCAGCAGCAAGAATGAGCCCCCAGGTAGATGCTTCCTCACAGTGCTACAGCTACACTGCTAAAATCCCACAGACTTCCCTCACTCTTGACCATGTTTCACCTCCGTAACCACAGCCGTCTAAGATCATTGTCTGTTGTCCAATTTCCGGTAAACTAAAACTAATTCTTAATATATTTCTGAGGACCCCCCACATGTTCCTCTCTCAAGGTATTGCAGCATGAAAAAAAAAAAAAAAATCACCCTTTACAATGAAGAGAATGATTGGTAGTGTTAAGGACTTGCTGTGAAGTAACACAAGACATCCTTCAATAGCTGAATATTGCCCTCAGACTAATGCCCAAACCAGCAGAGACTTAAATATTTGAAGGAAGTGTCATCCAGATATCAGCAGTGCCATGATGCTGCTAAGTCACACTCCAAATTTAGGCCATTCTTCTCTCTGCTTTTTGTACAATTTCTGAACAGTGGGGGACTGGGGAAGTGACTACAAACAAAAGAAGGAATGACAGAAGAGATTTGCTTTTCCTTTACAAATTGTTAAAGAGAGCTGAAAAATGCTTATAGTTTACTGATATGAAGATGTATTTTGGTGATAAGTTTCCATACTGCATACAACGTCTCCTCCCCCCCTCCCAGAATGTTATTCATGAAATATTAGTATTCAAATTCATCTGTCAAAACGATTGTTGATGTAGTATAGAAGGGCTACATTATCATCTGCTCTGCAGTTTGCCTCAGAGCAATCTTGATTCAGATATTTACATAACCAAAGATTATGACATCTTTTCCAGCCCTTTTGATGTGTCTGTCAGCAAGATGTCAGTGGAATCAGATTAATTCCAGCTAGATTCTTTCCTGATACCCAAGAATAGCTGTGAGGCATGAAACAGTCATTTTGCCGAGCAGAAAGTTTGTTTTCAAAAAAAAAAAAACCCTGAAAAATCATTTGAAGCAGGAAACACATATACGCAAGTGTGAAAAAATGTGTGTTTTATTATCCTTGAGGCCCAAGATGTGTGGTTATGAAGGCAAGTATGACCATTGATAGAAATCTCTTTAAGAATAGTTCAAAAGAACGAAAATATCTCTATCAAGATCGTATTTTTTATTGCTAGTCCTTGCATTATAGCAATAGATGTAAACTGTGAAAAACTGCATATGCTAAAGGACATCGAATTGGTCACTATTCAGAAGAATCTTGCAAAGAACAACACTTTCCACATACTGTTGAGACTCATCAAGGTGCACAGGTTATACAACTTAAATCTCTATGAACCTCCCCCCCGCACCTTACATCCACTTTGCTTAACACTCTCATTCTTCCACAGTAAGAAGAATGGAACAGAGCTTGTTGACATTGATGAAAATTGTCTTCTAACTTATCACAACTGATTCAGATGACAAAATGGGCAAAGACACTTGTGCTTCGCCAACATTAAGGCTGCTTTATGCTATTGCTAAGGAAGCTAGACTAGGCAGCAACAGAGAAGAAAATTCTCATAAAAGTCAACATCCAAGGACAGAATGAATTGGTGTAGAATAATTCTGTACTAAGACCTTCCAGCGCAAAATATAAAGAATATTTACAGAGAATAAAGTTTGTGTATAAATTGATGCTGAAGGAGAGGAAAGGATTATTGAGTAGATAATAGAAAAGGGTCAAAAAGGACAGATTAAATGACAGAATAGAAAGAGAAGAAATGTAGGAAAAGAAGGATTGGGAGCTTACACATTAGCAGGAAGAAATAAAAACACAATCAAAGGCAACGCAGCAGATGAACTAACAAAGGGCTAGACGCAAATTCCAAACCAGGACTCTAGAAGAGACCAAATGCAGCATCAGGCAACTTGTGAGAATTTCTCCAAGCCTTTCATTCACCTCCTCCCACTGATGGATGAATAAATTAGGTGCCCCTACTACCAAAGGCTGGAAATGACAGACAAGTGGTGGAAATTAATTTGGCTTACAAACATTGTCATAGTTGAGCTTTACAAACCCATATACTTTACATTTTCCAGATTATTTTGCAAAACTTCAAATTCTTCCAGAAAACACCTGGCCTGTTTGTCTAAAGTCTCTCATTGTTAGGAATAGGTTACTTACCAGTGACATATAGTGATACAGTTTGTCTGCTGACCTTATTTGCTTGTCCAATTACAAATATATTATACTAGAGATAAAACTCTTAGTCTTCAAGGGCCCACGTTAAACATCATCTCAACTATTCTTGCCCTCAGAATACAGAGACTACTGTCATTACCAATCACCCGTTGGCTCAACTGTCAGGTTTAAATCCTCCTCCACAATTTTAAAGCTTTTTTCTCCAGTGTACCAGCACCTGACATTGTATCGTGCGTACAGATGAAAGACAAAGGTATCTGACTGATATTAAATGTTGTCACTCAGCTGGGGCTGGGACGATGCCAACTGGTCAAATTCTCCAAAATCTCTGAACAGATGCTGTGGATATTCCAGTCATTACTTCAATTTCACACTCTTCCTATCTATGCTGACAGCTGGTTTTGACAGCCTGCTCTCTTCTTCCCAGCTCTCATGTCAACCTCAGACACATAATAGCTAGGTTAGAGCTTAAACAATAGTGATTAGATCGGGTAGAGGAGGAAGCATGGTGGCAATAAAAATTAAGATGCTTCAGTAAACCTTCAAACTGCAGCCACTTCACCTGAAAGCGACTTTATAGAAACTCATCCAGCAAGACAAAAATTATTCAGAGAAAAGCAGGAATTTTATTAAGGCCTTAAGGTATCTTGTGAGTTTTATGGGGTTTTTTAAATTGCACTAAGATTAATTTCCATCAGGGAGTCTGACTAACCAATTCAGTCTTCACAAACTCAGGATTTAGATGGGTCAACAGGTTACAGTGCATCTCCTTATCCTTGGCAGTTCTCTTTGTGAAAACGTCCCACACTCTCCAAGTCATTTGATGCAATTTAGCCCTCATTAAAATAACGAAGCCCCTTGGCTTTGCAAACCACTTTAACATAGGTAATATCAAATAAATAATCAGGAGAAAGAATTGTGGATCAGACCCCATCACATTTAAGCATGCCAAGTAGTACTGTATGTTGTCAACACTAGAATCTAGCCCTACATAAACACCGCTCTCCTCCACAGTACGGATAGCTGTAATAACTGAAATGCATTTTTGCCATCTGTTAAATAATTCACATAAATAAGAACTGCAGATGTATTTTTTTTCCAGTAATGCTGGCTGTATTTTTAAAAGGTAACCTCTACAATCCTCACATTCATAATTAGGTTTGTGGGTAGACTGAAGAAAAGAACTCCATTTGCAATAAAGCTCAACAGATGGTATAGTGTATTAAAGTAGAAGCATGTGAAAACTATTTGAACAAATGGCAGATGTGTCTGTCAGCTTTCTCCTGTGCCGTTAAAATAAAGATTGGCGTTTAGGCCGTTATTCAGACTACCAGAATTTCACAAAAGTCCTCTGAATCTTGTGTTGGCTAAGGACCTTTGTAGGCCCAGAGATAACCAGCCCATGCAAGGGAGGGGAGAAGTGTGGGACTTGCGTGGCATCTAGGTTTGTCTTCTTATCCAGTCCCACTCAGATTCTTTCCAAAGGTCCCTCTTTAAGGAAGGACACAGAAGAGATTGCACTTAGCTGGATTTCAGACAACAGTGAGTGGCTGTCCATTATGGCAATCTTCTGGGTTTTTTTCTGTAAGGCTGAACATACTGCACATCCCATCGAGGGTTAACACTGCCTCAAGATACACTGCCTTCTATCTAGTCTCTTCTGCAATTGCTTTACTTTCATATGACTCATGCAAAATATGAAGACGACAAATAGCGCAGTACAGAAAAGCCAATCTATTATGGGTTCAGAAAGCTCAATACTTTTAGGATCTGCATTCTACCACATGAAATTTAGTTTTTCCCAGATGCTACCTATTGGTGATGCACCCTTTGTATTTAAAAAAAATACATTCTTTTGTCGTGGGACCAACAATGGGACCAACAGTGAACTTCTCTGTATCATAGTCTGTGGAACCTGGGACCACTGCAAAAAGTTCATCTCTCTAAATACGTACAATTAATAAACATAGACTTCTTCCTAAGTGCCTATACCCACTACTACCGATGTGAGGCAGGAGTATAGCATTAGTATACTGAAGCTGTGTGCCTGTTCACTGAATCAGAAAGAATAAATTTTTTTTTCAGTTACAAGAGAAAATGCTGCTTAAGAAATACACATAATAAAAAGAACAATCAGTTTTACTTTGAAGAGCTTAGATCATTTTATTTTTAGGAATACCTTTGAAAGACTCAAATCCTCTCTAAGAAGCATTTGCCCAAAGCAATAAAACACATCAATATTTTCATGATAAAAAATCCATAGTTTTAAATTTAGCTGTTATGGAAGTTAATTCTTAACTAAGGCTTATCTTAGGCTTTCATTTACCCAGAACACACGAGCTGTCTTCCCTGGGGAAGAATAGAGAGCCTGCTAGCTAGTTCTGATTAGCGAGAATTCAAAGCCTGTCTCACACTCTAATGCTTTAGAAACCGCCTGGTCCCAGTTCTGTCTGACCTGCAATCCGGGCTCCAATTCTACACAGCACCAGAGACTTCCTTATTGTGGTAACTCCTTAAGAGTCTTTTTCATTCTAATGCATTCTATTACTAAGAGAAACCTTGCATAGATTTAAAATGAGGAAGAACCCTTAGAGCCAAAATGTGTTAAAAATGCTTTCTTATTGTGCATGTTGGTTTTAACAACAGGGGGAAGTCTATTGGTCCAAATTCAATGCCAAATGGAAGAACCTGTCTGTGTCTTGGGAGGTAGAATATACTACCATCACACAGGCTGCTTAAACTCAAGTAATCCCATTATACACATCAGGATGTGCAAGAGCATCCCGAGCAGCCCTGTTCTTTATCCACCTTTCTTTCACTAGCTCTGCAGTCTGCCAAGGCATAGACAGCCAGTGACAAGCGAACAGCATGAGGCATATGCAGAGGCTGTTTCTCTGAGAGCCTGCCACAGCAAAGACTGCGCACAGACCAAGGAGGAGAGGCTGCTCCACTCCCAGGGGTACGAATCACAGCTTCATGCAGTAGGAATGTAAATGAACGGTAGCTGTAGCCCATTGTGCATAACGCATCATCCAGAAAAGAGAATAACTTTCACCCCCACACCATCCCAGTGGATTTTTGGGGTATGCAGGTATACCAATTGCTCTTTGCGTAAGCCTCCGCAAAAGTAAATCCCTGTATCAAATCCCTTTATCATCATCCAGAAAAGAGAGTAACTCTACCCTTTCACCCCCACTCCACCCTGGTGGATTTTGGGGGTATACAGGTATATTGATTGCACTTTGCGTAAACCTCTGCAAAAATAAATCCCTTTATCAAAGAAAGCTTAGATGAATGGATTCCCCAGCTTCACAAGCAGAGTTTCTGCAGAGAGCCCTTCTCATGACCGATGCTATGTCCTGCATCTTCTGAACTTTTGGCAGAGCGCTGCTGCAAATTTATCTTCTTCTACTTTACTGCATCTTCCCACTTTCATATACTCACATTAGAGGAGAAAAGCTAATCTTGAATAACTACTTTCTTTAATGCAGCTTTTTCTCTTCAATTTTACATACAACATTTCTCTTCTGCTATCAACTTCAACTACTTAAGGGAAGAGTGTTTAAGCCTGTAAGTAAGTGGGATGTTTTTCTAAAGACTTAATTCTCTAAATATTCCAGCTTTCCCAGCAGGCTGCAAAGAAAAAAGATGCACAAATGTGCCTGCAAAGAAAGATTTAAACACTGACATCACATCCTTATCTTAAAACGGAGGATATGGAGTTTGCAGATTTGTCTGTAATTCATAGAACATATCACTAAATAAGAGAAAACTTTCTGTTGCTTTTACAGCTTCTTTTAAGTTTGTCACAAAGCAAATAACAGGTAAACGCACGAATCTAAAGATCACACACAGCAAATTTATTTTGCATTGACTTAAAAGTGTTATCGTTGTTTACACTAAAGCAACGCTGTAAGCAAACGCTCAGGACCAATCCACAGCTCTAAATGAAGATTCACAACTAACCAGGAACACAGTACTTTCAGAAATACACTAGAGTGTATTTTTTTAAACAGAGTGGACAAGACACTAGGAAATACACTGAGAATATCTTCAATGACAAAAAGTTCTAGTTGCTCCACTTATTTCACCTTTTCCTGTATCTAATACGTCTTAACCATCAACTACCCATAAACAGCCAAAATATGACCTGAAGCAGGTTTAAGACACTAAGTTGCACCTAAGTGCAGTGATTCCTAAGAGCCAGTTGTCACATACACACGTTTCAATCAAGTCCCTTTTTCTTCCTATAGTCTTTTGTGCAGTGAAGGGAAAGACAGAGCATGGCACCTGAGGACATTCCCATGGAAAGTGCACTTTCTATCAGTGGACAATGCTGAACCAGACAGACCCTTTGGAACACCAGAACGCTTGGAGAAGCCACATGAGAGCAGAGCAGAAATTTTATCTTAGAAATAGTTATCCTTTTTGTCCACATTAAACAGATGTGCCTCCTTCCTCACTGAAGATCAAGCATTGAGGTACACTAATAAAGGGAGAATACAGCATCGAGAGAATTCTTCTGATCCAAATAGTTGAACAGGCAGATGAGAATTAAATATCTTCTCCAACAAGCCAAATCATCAAATCAATACTGTACTCATGGTCATCACTTACAGGTTCATGTTACATCATCTGGACAGCCCTAAATAGAGTTGATACGAATATTAGCAGGAGAGAAGTCTGACAAATGGCGAAGCACTAACGCACCGTTCTAGAAGGGAAACCTGCACTGCCACTGCTTGGGTGGGCTGGGGGATTTTTTTGGAAGGAAATTACATTCCTCATTGCTATCAATCTTGTTCCTTTAATTTGTGTTAAACTCACTCCAACAAAAGTAAGAATGACACAAAAAAGCTCTTCTTGCCTCCTACTGATCAATCTCCCATGCAGGCTGTTCAGGTGAAATTTAATTTTTGAAAATTATTTATATTCCCCATTTCTAAAGCACATTACATTTAGAAAATCACAGTTAACAAATCATGCCTCTAAATGTTTTACAGGAATGAAATCTTATTCAACTATTTGTGACAGTACTTATCTGCTCAAATGGAACTTAAATCATCACCTTTACACCTGTGCAGCATGCCACAATGATGTACTGCGCACTGACAATGTTTGGTTTTGTTGCTGTTTTTTATACTAAACCCCACATTACACTGGTTATCGATCCAGTGAAAAGCATGATTGATTTCCTACTTGCCTTTGCCTTTAAACAGAGAAAGTCCCAGCAAATGGCTCGCTTTGTAAGGTGTCCCAGTACATGAAAATCAGCACCTACTCCTTAACTGCTGACAGATGGCTAAATTCTAACTACAAGCTATTAGGCAAGTAGGATAAACGTGCCAGAGAGCTGACGCGTAGTAGATGCAAACTTAATATACATTCTGAAAAACTTAAAGCTTCTGTCTAAAAGGAAATGTTTTCGGCAACTGAATTCTTATCTGCTGTATTTAATCAGCCCTTGACACAGAGTTTTAAGGCCTTCTGCTATATGACATAATAGCAATCGGATGTTTAGCTCTTTTTATCTTTTGACACCATATACCTCCTCAGTTTGTCTGCATGGGCTTAGACTGAAAATGGAAACTTCGCATCAAGAAAACTGCTTGCAGTGAAACAGAGATTTTACTGATGATGTGAACAGAACTCAGGAATATTACCACCCAGTTCACTAAGTTTTCATCAAAGATCTACCTACCTATTTGACAAGGTTAAAAAAGAAAAACAAGGCATTTTTGTACTGTCATTACATTAATGTTCTACTACAGCTCCAAACACCAATAAATAAATAAATAAATAGGGAGAACACAGAACAATGTTTTATCTAAACTGATTTTCCCTGGTATCTGCTTGGGCTGTGAGTAGAACCCTCTCCAATCCACAGAACAAAACTTAAGAAAATTTCTCTAACCACACCACCTAGTGAATCCTGACACTACATTTTCTACTGTTAAGTGTCTGGTTTCATGAGATTTGAGGGTAATATAAAACCAGTGCAAGTCCTATACTTTTATAGTAATTATACCAGAACATTTTCATAGCAAGTAATATGAGCTGCACTCGGAATTACCCCGGAACTCATAACAGTTTCAGCTACTGAAGAAAAGAGCAGTTCCTCCAGTGGTTAAATCAGCAATTAACTTCTATATTTAATAAATGTTTTTATATTTATTCATACATCCATACCAAGATGATCAATGTTACTGAACGGGCTTGCAGGGAAAAACTGGTACTGCATTGCAGCGAATCTTTCCTACCTTGTCACTTCAGGAGGTTAATGACAAAAGGAGAGAGAGAGAAATGGCAAGATAGAAAGTCAGAAGGTTTCCCTTCCGTAAGGAACTGGGAAGAAAGGAATGAATATAGAGACTATATTGACACAACAGTGGATCCAATCCAATTCAGAGCATCACATCTGAATTTCTTATACCTTATCTCGTGTACTTGTCAACACAAGGGTATCTTAAAGCCATCACAGAACAGCAAAGTTAATCTGAAAGACAGAACTAGGCTCACATAGCTAAAGTTAAGAAACATACAATGGAACCCACAGCTGATACACTTCACAGAACCAGATTATTTTGCACTAGTTTTTCCTAGACCCCACTATAATATGCAGTCCTTTCAGACGGAAAAATAACAGTGTTGTATGGACATCTTTTAAGTAGCATTCACTTATTTTAATAAAGCCTTCTCAAAACTTGCAAACCTGCTTACTGTCTTCCTTTACAAAAGGTATTATTCTGCTAGGTGGTTTATCCAGACTCCCACAAGCTTTAATTATCTCTTCACTTAATGAGTACAATAGCTGATCTAGATTTATTGCAGTAGCTAGAAGCTTGTGTGAATAAAATATCAGTTCTGTTTGTGATGTGGCAGCTATCTTTGTTTGCAGACTCTTCTAATTACTTCCAGGTCATTAGGCCCATCTCCAGCAGATATTTTACTGTCATTAGAAAAAGTGGTATAATGACACGAAAAAAGTCAATGAATACTGAAAAAAAAAAAAAGTCAGAAAAGGTCAAAATAAGGCTCAAACCTGTTAATTCAAAGGTGGATTACAGATCACAGAAATCATGCAGATAACTTGGCATGCATCCTATGAGACATCATAGGAATCGATAGGTTACACTGGGCATGTGTCAGGGCAGGATTTCAGCTTATCAGTCACCACATTATGTCACTTGTTTTATACAGATTTGTCGAGGTTAAATTATAAGAATAGGTTAGAATTGCTCACTAGTCTAAACATTGTCCTCCCAATACGCAACAGAGCATTTGGAGCAAAGCATATAGATACATATACACACACACAAATATATATACACACACATACATACACACATGTGTGTATGCATGTCAGAACTGACAGAGGATAAAATTCGCCAAAGGTATCTGTACTTGACCAAAGGCAGCATTGAACCATGTATAATTTTCTTCCATTTCACTAGTGAACAATCTTTTTAGCAGCAGAAATCCAAACGTTCATTTGCTATGTCTTCTTCTCCTATCTCTTCCAGATACACTATTTGCTGAGGCAGAAATCCTGGGTGCTGTAATTGCTTGATCCACTTGTTCACTGAAAGATTGCCTCCATTACCAACATTTTCTTGTACCAGTCCATCCACTATCAGTCCTTTCTTGAGTCATTTGTTTGTGGTATATTTTTAAAAGCTATAGCCATGGGTATTTCAGCCATAATTAGATTCTGCCACTTCAGCTATCCAGTCAATGGCTGTGATTGTAATTCCAAAGGAAGATTTCCAAATGCCAGTCACAGAACATCTAAAAAAGTGCAGTTTAACCTAAATGTTCAATTGACCACTTATGCTGACAGCCCTAATTGTTCACAGGTGGACAAACCCATACATTAAAACGTCTTCCAGCATTGTTCTAAATCAAAGGATAATCTGACTTCAATCATCATGTTTGAATTCACAAACTAATTGCACCTCTTCCGTTTCCTTTCAAAATGAGTTGTTCCTATAATTTAAAAGATTGCCAATATATTCTTTGAGAAATACCACAGTCTTTAAAAAAAAAAAAAAGGCATTATTCAGTACTTCCAAAAAACTGAACCACACAGCTTCATATTAAGTGTCAATTTTCAAGAGGATTCTGACACTCCTGGTTAGGTGCGTGGTGTTGCTTTTCATTCCTTATTAGCCAGGTACATATATAGTTTGTAAAGGGGACAAGAACAGAGTTAAAACATGTAGTTTGCAGCCTTGGACTTAGATTTAAGTAAGGAGAACTGAAATAAGGTAGATTTAAAGGGCAAAATCTATTGAAGAATGTGCCTTCACACTACACCTAACCTGACAATTACCAGAACTCATCACTCAAAGAGGGTACCCTACTGCAAAGCTGCCTGGTAGCGTCTGCATTTCCATTTCTAGTGTTTTTTTCATCCAGCCCCTCCCTATTAAGCAGATGTCATCGTAAAGTCAAGATCATAGTTTTATATCTTTTGACCAAACAATCTCCCCAATAAGTAAGAAGCCCTGGGCTGAGTAGCATAGTCAATACATCGAGTCCACTAGTCTGTTTTCCTACGTATGTTTGTGTACGATTACTCTTTGATTCAGCTGGATCTGGCAGAAAGTCGTAATGGTAGCACAAGTTTGTACTTTCATTTGTACACTTCCCATTCTGTTCAAGTATGCAATGACAGTGCACACTGGTTCCTTTCTCTCACGTTTTAGGGAGCTAAAATCCAAAGCGTGCTGCACAAGCAAGTGAATAATGGCAGTTACCATAATACAAAAAAAAAAAAAACAAACCAACTTCTTCTTCCACCCCTTAACAGAATCACCAAGTATCAGACCACATACTTAAGTTTTATAATTCAGTGAAGGGAAAGAATGCGGTCAGTGAAGTTCCCTGTATTAAACACACCAAATCAGCATATACACTGTAACTGTAAAATGAATACTACTATTTCTGCATCAGCCATCCTACTTCATCACTCAAGAAGTGATCGTCTAAGGATCACTGATATATATGAAGCTATGGAAAATATTATACGTTATCTGTCCGGTGTGTTAGTCACTGTACGAAAAGAAAATGAAGTTTTACAGGGTAAGGCAGGTGAACCAGAGGCTGGGGAATGCAGAAGAAGGAACTGCATTTCGGGGTGACTATGAAAGCAGGTAAGTCACTGCTGCACTAAGAAATTATTTGTACCAGTGTTCCGCTATGCATTTTACATACCGTTTTGTTCACGAAGGCCAAAGACAGATACAGATTTTCCTCAGCACTTCCCTTTCCCCCAAAATCAGTAGCAGCAGTCTCTGGGCTTTGCAAGATTTGCCATACTGCTCGTTTTGTCCGTTCAACTTCCAACTCTCTGAGGTCTCGGGCAGCCAGGGCTCGACAGTTCTGACAGTCCCCTGCGTAGTTATTAACAAAACACTGGCAGCCATTTAGGTCCTTTCTCAAGCCTTACCCTGTAGCTTCAGATTTAATTCTGACACCTCAGAGTCTGAGCAGCCTGTATTCCTAGTGATACTTCCTTAGATGTATTTCTTTTCTCTGCAGTACTCCAAACAGGAATTGCTTGATAACCTTTTCAATTCTTCATTTACTACTGTAGGTCACCAGAACAGAAAAAATGGTCTTCCTCAATACTCATATATTTTACAGTGTCACAGACACAACAAAATAATTCGTAATCACCTAGGGCTACACTGGTCTTTCCTTTGTCCCAGATACTGAAAGATGTATTTTCTATATTGGAAAGATGGGAAAGATACTGAAAATGCATCCTTCAGTTCAGAATGCTTAAATCATCTTAGTTCCTTTTTGTATTCTTTGTACGTCCATTCACTTGCAGGCTGCAGTGATTATAAATCAAAAAGCATCACATCCAATTGCACTCCAAAGTCATAATTTAAAGGATAAAAACCCATATATGTTTAGGGGTGTCTTAGTGATGGAATAAAAACGTAAAACTTCCATGTTCTAATCAGAGATGCCCTAGCAGAGAGTTAGGCAAGTCTCTCTCAACATGGGCTATTAAGAAACCACTGCAATGTGAAGTAACTCTTCTTGGAAAAGGAATTTAATAATACAATCTTTATAATGCCAGGGAGTTGTCAAATCACTCATAGGTCGCATGCATTCTATTCCTTCTTCCAAGCTAAACATGCATTAGAAAAACGATCACAAGATGGAGTTATTAATAAAAAACCATTCTGTTTCAAAGAAAATTTACGTTTGTAGCCTGATAGATACACCAGATTGGGTTATTTATCTCCTTCGCAAAAAATGTTTGTGTCACTCACTCCTTCGTTTAAATATACAATCTTATACCTGTTATTAAACAGTCCGTAAATCTTAAAGAGTAGAGCCTCTAAAAAGCATTTAATCCAGAAAGAACTCCAATTTTGTAACTGAACGGTACCTTCAATCTCAAAAGAAATCTGATGTAGTATGATAAACTCCCAGTTATGTTATCTATGCAATTTCTTTTGCAAAAACATCCAAGAAATAAAGTATTAAATACAAAAACAGTTGTAGAAGGTATAACCTATATTGTTGACATAGGGCTTTCAGGAATCACCTTACCAACAAGGCATGCATCTGTCCCTGAACTAGTTTGTATTGCATTTCAAAGTCAAATCATTGTATTTGCAAAATACAATCTTTGGTCTTGATTTTGATCCAGCTTACTCAGTTGACTGCAGTAGAGCGGCTTTAAGATATACTAACCAACATAAGGATACAGGAAATAAAAAACAATACTGACTAAAAATTTGCTTCCCATTCCTGCACAAATCATTTAATCAGTGATATGAGCAGAGTACCGTCACTGCATTTTTCTCCTTTCAGTTCAATTTTTCAGCCAAAGCCTAAACCTAGCGGGTATTCCAGCTCCAGGGTCCTCTGAGACCACATAACTGTGGTTATATAAGCAAGCGATAAGAATCCTACATTAACCTGGAATTTTCATAGTATAGAATAGGATGTCAAGGTCTTCTTAATTTTCATGCATTTCCTTTAGACCAATTTGAAAATCTTAGGACTTTACCAGTTAAAACCAACCATTAAATTCCAGGTGGAGGGACACCAACAAGTAGTGTACTGGTACCAGAAAGCTCTTTTCACAACTGAGATTCCTTTTTCTACATGGTCCAGATAACTCTTGAAAAATAGCGAGGTGATTAAGTTTCAGGAATGTAAGGACTACAGAAGATGAGAAAATTACATCCTTTGAAAATGAGAGAAATGGACGTACTTTATCGTAACAATTTGTTGTGTCATGTTACTTAACAGTTTCAGAAATTGCTAGTTACAAAAGCTGTAACGCATGTAGCAAAATCTTTGGCAAAAATAAAGCAATATAGGAATTAAAGTAATGTGAATCCTGCATCCCTATCCTTACAAAGTTCAACAGAGCTGTTGTCTTTGTCATGTAAAACACTAGCTCCATCCCTAATAATTCTGGTTCCCAGGTGCTTTAACTGGGTTCTATACTGGAAATATTTCAACACCTGTTTCAACTTAAATCAGACATTTTAAGACCTTTGATTTCATTTGAGCTCAAGCACAAGTGCACAGACTGAAGTCTATGTGCTTCTCCAAGATTGACATCCAATATTTAGCAACCTGCATTAACCTCTATGATGCAGGATCACAACTCTCACCAGTGAGAAAACAAGCGCATACATCACTGAAACCACCTGCACAACAACTGACTGCCTTAGCAAAGACCCTCTTAGGTGGTCAAAAAGAGAAAGAAAATGAATGATTGAAGCAATCCTTGCTGCCAATCACTTCCACATAAAAAACCTCAAGTGCAAATATGGGAAAGAAGAGAGGCATATTTACAGTGCTTAATATCAAGGGCAACGAGAAAAGCTTCTACAGGTACATCAATGATAAAAGAAAGACTAGGGAAAATGTGGCTCTCTCCAGAAGGAAAAGGGAGACCTGGTTACCCATGATATGGAGAAGGCTGAGGTACTCAACGACTGTTTTGCCTCATTCTTCACTGGCAAGGGCTCTAACCACAGTGCCCAAGTAGCAGAAGGACAAAGTCAGGGACTGGGAGAATGAAGAACCACCCACTGTAGGAAAAGATCAGGTCTGAGACCCTCTGAGGAACTTGAAGATGCACAAGTCCATGGTACCTGACAAGATGCATCTGCACATCCTGAGGGAACTGGGAAATGAAGTTGCTAAGCCACTATCCATCATATTTGAGAAGTCAGGGCAGTCCAGTGAAGTTCCCGCTGGCTGGAAAAGGGGAAACATAACCCTCATTTTTAAAAAGGGAAAAAAGGAAGACCCAGGGAACTACAGGCCAGTCAGTCTCACCTCTGTGCCTGGCAAGATCATGGAGCACTCTGGGAGTTTCCTCTTGGAAAATCTGCTAAGGCACATGGAAAATAAGGAGGTGATTGGTGGCAGCCAACATGGCTTCACTAAGTGTAAATCATCTCTGACTAATTTGATGGCCTTCTCCGACAGGGTTACAGTGTTGGATCAAGGAGGAGCAACAGACATCATCTACCTAGACCTGTGCAAAGCATTTGACACTGTCCCACACAACATCCTTGTCTCTAAATTGAAGAGACATGGATTTGACGGATGGACCACTCAGTGGATAAGGAATTCAATGTCCAAGTCGCGACCAGTAGAGAGTGGCATTTCTCACGGTTGGTACTATGACTGGTGCTGTTCCAGATCTTTGTCAGCAACACGGACAGTGGGATTGAGTGCACCCTCAGCAAGTTTGCTGACAATGCCAAGCTGCATGGAGTGGTTGACACACTGGAAGGAAGGAATACCATCCAGAGGGACCTGGACAGGGTTAAGAGGTGGGCCTGTGCAAACCTCATGAAGTTCAGCAAGGCCAAGTGCAAGGTCCTGCACATGGATTGGGGCAATCCCAAGCACAAATACAGGCTGGGCAGAGAATGGATTGAGAGCAGCCCTGAGGAGAAGGACTTAGGGGTGTTGGTGGATGAGAAGCTCAATGTGAGCCAGCAATGCGTACTCACAGCCCAGTACTGACTGGGCTGCATCAAAAGAAGCGTAGCCAGTAGGTTGAGGGAGGTAATTCTCCCCCTCTACTCCACTGTGGTGAGATCGCACCTGGAGTACTGTGTTGAGCTCTGAGACTCCCCTTTTTAGAAGGAGTGGGACCTGTTGGAGCAAGTCCAGAGGAGGGCCATGAAGATGATCAGAGGCTATGTTTAAATTAAGTCATGAAGCCATCCAGAGAGAAAACTGACAAAAGGATTTCAAACACCCTGGTTATGCTTTTCAATTAGAATAAGTTCTTTTGTTCCCACTTAAATAACTGATTGGAATCAGCATTTCAAACTCCCTCTTGTATTCTTCAGGTATTTCATCACTTACACATGTTTAGTTCCTAAGCTTTAAATAATGTTAGATAGGTCAAACTACGTATCAATTGATCTATTATGCAGTACAGAAACTTTGGCCAGCCAATTTTGTCTGACTAATTCTGTAAGTCTGTTTCTCCTCTTTTGACATACTAGCTTCATTAAAGGACTATGAATCAATCACTTTTCCTAAAATAAGTGATTTTTAGAGTTATTTCATGGGCACTAAGCAATTGCAAAGGATGTTCCGACTCATGTATTACTCTTTTTCCTCCTTGGAAAAATAGTTGGATCTGAAATATGTGATTATAATGGTCCAGAAATGTTGTTTTCTAGCTACCACTTTTTGATTACTAGTACATTATAATATACATCTCATATATAATACACACTAACATATGTGAACATATAATGATGATCCATATGCTGTATTTTATGCTGAATAGTGCATTTTGGGTATAATTCTAGATAGGGAAAAGCCCAATTTGAGTTTGTATTTAGAACTAAGATTAAGCTTGGATGGAACCAGGGTTTTGGTTGAAGCCTGTATCTAATAAAACCCTTTTCAGACTTCTGTATCATGAAGTTTCCCATTACCACCCAAGCTGAGTTAAAATTACCCAGAAATGCATAGCCTATTGAGACTTACTGCTTAAATATACAAAAGGTTCAATCAGATAAATTACTGAATCTCTTGGTTTTACTTTTCTTGCACAGAGTATATTAGACTACTGCCTTTTACAATATTTAATTAAACAATTCTACCAATTACCCTGAGCAAATATGCAAATACAACCATAGCTGCTTCATGCAGTGTTTTCAGACTTAGCATTCATTAAAAACTCTGCTAGACTGTGCAGCATATTAAATTCATTTTGCAAACATAGCAATTGTCTTACCTAAGAAAACTATTCCTTATAATTAAAACATTTGCTCTTATTTGGCACTTTTCCCTCTGTAAGTTGAATTAAGAAGCTAGGAAGGCTCCCCTGCAGTATCAATAGGTTTGGTATCTGGGGGTGGAAGCACACACTCAGGTTTGGGTTGTGGTTTATTTCCCCCCTGAGAGAGATATAATTAGCCATCAACAAAAGTGTGTCTCTAATATCATCCACGCAACAAATAATAGACTTGTAAAACCCTTTGCCACAAGGTATTACTGGAACCAAGGCCTCGGTATTACACACAGTTAGACTACATACCTACACAGAAAATAAGAACTCCATATTTACAGTGGCAGAATTAAAAGGCAAGCTTTTTGGAAGGGATTCAAGCTCCCATATCAGCATGGTTTTGCCTGACACTGTTACAGGGCTGCCTATGCCAAGATACATCTAGGATCTTTACAGTTAATCTTGAGACTGTACTCAATCACACTGAACTGACTTTCCACCTACATTTGGCAGAGACTACCAAATGCATCTGTGCAATATTTCACTTGCTCTGAGTCCAACATAAGTGTACATCAGGTATCCCTACACAAAGCATCTGTACAAAAATTTGCTGTGTCCATCCCTGGACTCCCCGCTTGCAGCATCCCTAAAATTTAACCTCCCACGAGAGCAGAGAGTTTGGATGAGCGTGGAAACAGGTCTATGTTCAACTGCAAATTCAACAGGGTTTCCACATGTAGGCTGAACTGCTGTCAAGATTCAAGTCTTGAGGCTTACAGTTGAGATACTTGCCAATACAAGGTTAAGAATAGCCTTCCTTTTCCAAGACTAAGTTCCACTATTAGAGAAGGTATACACTCATGGTGCAATCTGATATAGCCATCGCTATAGTAATCAGCACACTTCCCTACTAACAGCATTAGGTTATCTATATTAGAGTTAATATCAAGGAGAACTAGTTTCTGCAAAGCAATCTCACTGCAAAATAAAGCTTGAGCTGGATGATATGGTGGTATTAACAGCTTAGTCCACACTGCGTTACCAGCCCAAATTAGCAGAAGTATCCAGGTTTCGATCCGTATCTTGACAGCTACAACATTTTTAAACTTTGTGCAATCACTGGAAGAAGCTTACAGACACAGAAAAAAATACAAGAGCATGTCCCACATCCATTGGTAAAAAGCAGATTTATTACGTACACATTGTTGGAAAGTAAACTGAATTCCATAAACATATATAAAAGGCTGATGTGCTATGTCTGAAGGTCTTAGCAGCACGAAGGTACGTCGGGATGGGGAAAAATGCATGAGACATTGGACTCATAGAGGAAAGGAGAGAGGGAAAGAACGGATTCCACTGTGTTCTTCCTGTGTCACTTGAAACTTATTCTCTGAAATGGTAAGCAGCGAGAATCTCCGAATTAACTGAAGCCACTTGCATGGACAGTCTTTGAAGAGATGATCTTCACACTGTTCTAGATAATTTTAAGATTTTGTTGGACTATTTTTTCCATTCATCTCCACACCACATCACACTTGGGGGCAGGCTGCGGCGGTGCAGGTCCGGTCGGTGCGCTGCGCGGCGGTACTGTAATCGCGTCCTTATACTCCTTTATCAGTGTTATTGTTTTTCTTTCTTCTCCCCTTTGGCTGTTCTCTTAAATTACATTATTTCAACCCACGAGTTTTGCCTTTTTCTGCCGATTTTTCCCACGGCTGTGGGAGTCAAGCGAGCGGCTGCGTGGTTCTTTGTTGCTGGCTGAGGCTGAACCACAACAGATACAAAACACATTGTCAAAAGCACTTCCTGTTCTTATCACAATAGCTTTGTAGCTATTTAGGGAATTTAGTCACTTGAGCAAGTCTTTCCACATAAATAAAGACTGGGAGCATGAAAGAGAAAGCATTTTTGAGGTTTTTAAAAGAGACAAGAGATTAAACAGAATGTATTTCTCCATGTTATGGGTTCTGTGTACTGAAAAGTAGTGTTACTTTTTTTCTTTATAGGCCAGTATTTGTGTTTGTCAAATTAGAAGGACACAGTAAGATTTAAAATCCTTTATTTCTGGAAACAGTCTGAAATGGTACACTTGTGAAAGCCACTTGAGGCAGTAACAATAAAAGCAATCACTCAGTTTCCTGAGGTTTCCTGTGAATTCCAATGTATGGCATTCATTCTGTAAGATAACAGGAGATAAAATGAGAAAAGATTCATCATCTATTTGGGAGCTGGGAAGCAGTGGAACTGCAGATCCCAATAGGATCCTTATTCCTCAAAGAAAAAAGGACTGTGGAAGAAGAGTTCATTGCAAAGTTAGCCCAATAAATGCTATCCTTCAGTTCTGTGTAGCTTTTTTAAATGTTCCAATAAGATCACTGACAGTCCTCAAGAATCCTGCTCCACTTACTAGCCCTTACAAGAATAACCATTTTAGAGGACTGTACCGAAACCTTGGCGCACCTAAATAATTTTTCGTTTCTGAAAATATAGGCCACTGACGCAATTCACACAAGTTTAAGTTAAAACAGGATAAACATGTTTCCTTTTTCAGGTATACTTAACTCCTAGTTTCTGTTCTGTTGTGCATCCTCTTCTTCTCACATGTTATCATCCACATATGAACCTTCCACTTACTTGCTAGAAATCCAGACACAAGGGTGTTAGGGTGGTCGTTGGAAAGGTTTTCCTGCTGGAAAGTGAAGAGGAAAACAGAAGACTGGAATCTGTTTTTTCCATTTGGTAAGCAACTTGATCCAACTGAGAATGCAGTTGGTGAGTTTCACTGGAAAACAAAAGCTTGCAGAAGCTTCACATGCAGTTTCATGTAAATACTTTTCCATAGTTCAAAGATGTCCCACATTGCAGATTCATTTTACTTTGAGTAAAACTACTAAATAATTTAGTAAATTATCCAATTATTGATGTAGTAGTTTAATTTCTATTTTGTGAAAAAAATAGCTAAAAAAGATATTTGAAATTATCACAAGTAGCATATGCGCCACACGATATGACTGTCTGGGGAGCGAAATATGTTTTATGAACAAAGCTCTCATTATGAATAAAAATTAAAATGTCAAAGTTATTTTATTGTCATTGGTTACTTTAGAGTCCCAAATTCTGATCAGCACCCTATGGTAATAAATGCAAAAACAGACCAGTATCATTGAATTTTCACCTTCATCTTATTTTATACATGTATATGCACAGAAAACAGTGCTATCATGCCTAAGTCTATCAAGCGGCAAACCACATACGCAGCAACATTTTTACTCTAAGTTTTTTTAACTTCACTACTTAGCCTTGAATTTCTTTTCTGAAACAAGGTTTAATTTTATTACAGACTTAAGAGTGGAGAACTGCTGGGTTCGCTTTCTCACTGCAATGCTCTGGTTGTAAATAACTTTACTGAAGTTGGAAAATTCACAAGATCAAAACCTGCTAACATAAAGCAACAGTTCATGTCCCCTTTTCCCTTTATCATCAGCTGTCATTGCCCACAGAGCACACCTCTGCTGTTACTGCAGGACAGCACATGCTGAAGCTATGTACTCCTTCCATCAGGTTCACTGTGAATTAAACAATTTTTATTACAGCAAAGACCTTTTTCTCAAGACAGAGAAATGACTTGGGTCTCCATCAGATATTAAAATCACTTGAAGTCAGTGGAAAGAAACTATTGACAATACTGGGCTTTGGATCATGCCATATAAGAAGATTTCTTTGTATGTCACATTATGCTAATTTTTCTCCCCTGATATTTTTTACATTCTTCTCTCTATGATGCTTTATTACTATGCAGTCTCTATAGACATAAGAAAACCATTCAAATATAATCAGGTATCTCCTTGCTAAAAGAGCAAAATTACCAGATTTTTCCCTTGCTCAAGGTTAATATTTCATTGTATGCAGGAATAATATTCATACACAACAGCCATGCTGCATGTTGCCCTCTTTAAATCTCAAGTTCCTTGCATGAAGGCATACTCTTAAAGGTCTCCCAAGGGAACCTGTAGTGTTATCAGATTGCATATGCATACCAAGGAACTCATTCAATTAGGACATTAATGATTTTTTAAATCATTACTAGTACAATGGGGTGATGTATTAGTATTTGCATGTGTAAATAAATTCAATTAATGAGTTAATTGCTCAGAGACATGAAAATTAGTTTAAACAAGTCAATTAAATCATAAACAGTTCAGAAATAAGAAAGTGTGTCTGTAATGCAATTAGTGTTCTAATATGCTAGTAACTTTAATAAACAGGATCTTAATTATATGGTGGGTCAAAAAGAAAAAATTTTTTAATTGATATAAAAAGGAGCTTTTTGCTGCTACACTACAGAGTCTAGCTGAGTTTAGAGAAAATGATCTGTATTAATGAGATCAAAATGCTGTTATCTAGAATAATAAATAAGGATTTTTTTTTTTGTAATAGAAATGCATCTCCAAAGCAGTCCAGATGACTGAACAAAGCATTACTGACTGTGAGAAACTAATCACGCCACAATCTACACGTGATTGAATCATACATTCATACAATTCTTTCCCAAAAGCTTTTCAGAATAGTAAAGCAACTACTAGAATAAAATCTTTGGTAATATTTTAATATTAATAATCATAAATTAATCATATTAATACACTGAACAGTACTGGTGCTCAAAATGAAATGAGTTGTAGTGAAGTTATGACTCATGAAAAAGGCCATCTCTCTTGTTATTGTGTAATTGTGTGTTAATTTATGGGGCACTGGGATGTACCAGCAGTACACTCAAGGTCGCTGAATTCTGTTCACCAGGCTTCCTCTTATCTATCAAGTTGCAGTGCTTACTAAGAACGTTCATGGTAGAAGGGCTCCTTTCAGGTGGCTGGTCAGTGGACTGAGGGATCATTATTAGCGACAGACAGACTCACTGCAGAGAAGAGCTAAGATCTTAAATGGAGTGGATGGTATTTTTATTCAAATTCAAAGGACAACTAGCATGTATTACTCTATAAATTTGTAAACTGTACTTAGGAAAGGGCAATAAAGAAAAGCTCCAGAGCCAAAGAAGAAAACTGCCTATCTATAGCAATAACTTTACTTGTTAGCTTTAAATTTAAATACTAAACCCAGCTACTATGGAGTGCTTTACTGCTGGGGCTTAGAACAGTTTAAGTGTATGAGCTAGCTTCTTAAAAACGTGAGTTTCGCTAAGCTGAAGTCCATAGTACTGACTCTTGCGTGCTGTAAATTCTCTGCTGTGGGCTGGACACAGTGGAGAGGGGATGACATGACGCCCCTGTCCCATCTCACTGCATCGGCAGAAGAGCAACTACACCCCAAAATCCTCATCTCCCCAGCAACCTTGAAATGAGAGGGCACAGTAGTAACCATCTGCATCACCAGTCAGTTAACACTTCAATAGCAACTGTTGTGAACATTTAATTCCTATATTAAGCAAGCAGTAGTTCCCTCCATAACTGTGGGATGCAATTCCAACCCAGGTAGTAAGAGACAAAGCCATTACTTGCCTGCTTTTCAGTTCCAAGAAGAATCTCTAATATTTATTCCTTTATTGAATCCACAGTCCAGTAAATTAACGATTAGCTTTACAGGAAGAAGCAGCTAAGAGGATTTCCCTAAGAAGTATTTGCCTAACGCTCCTACAGTAAAGTCTGAATGGAAAGAAGGGTACAGAGGGAGGAAAGTGTTTTCAACCTAACATATTTATACAGAGCCATTATCATCCTATCTTGTAACACATGATATTAAACAACTTGATCATAAAAATCATCCCCCGAAAGCCAGAGAAATGCAATTTAAAAAACAATAAAAATCCCAGAGCTCTAGTCTAGAGAGACAAATGGCTGGTTTAAAACCTCTTTTGATTTTTAACAAACCAGGTAATCTGCTGGTATTTTCTAACAATCCTGAAATTCGGTCTTCCCTCTGGTCACACAGGAATTAACCCTTCTGAACTCAGCATATCCTTCTCATTTTTTACAAGCCAGTAAAGAAAAACACATTAGAAGCGGAAATCAATTAATGACATTTTTACAATATGCCACACTTCCCATAACTGGATTTGCTCATGTTTATATGATTTTTTTTTTTTTTTTCACTGCCTAAGAATGAAGAGCGTTTTTACCTGTTCACTCAGAGCTGCCTAGATACAGGGACAGCAGCAGAAGGGAAACAGCCTGTCACTCCCCCAGGAACTCACCAGTAGAACAAATGGCACAGGGACTCCAGAGACATTCACGTTGAAACATGTATCTGTTCACTCTTTCTTTAAAGAGACGACAGTCGGGTAAGGATACTAGCTCAGGCTGAGAGGGACAACAGGGTAGGGTAGGGATGAAGGCAGCTAAGAAAGGATGGAGGGGTTCAGCACTTTTATATCTGTGGGATAACGGAACGGGACACATCAGCACTGCTCACCTTTTAGGCTCTGGTACCATTAACATGAGGTGGACCACGGTTACCTAAATTTCTCATCCTCAAGTCCAGCATGGATGAGTATTGACTACTCCAGTGACTTCTCAGTGCATGTCTCCAGAAAAAACAGCCTTCTTACATTTCCTTACAGCATTCCTATTACACCCCTGCCATAAATCAGAGCATGCATGTGCTATTTCTGCCCTTGCCTGACTTTGAAATCACCTGCATATCTTTCAATAGCGTATAACTATGAATACCTATTCAGCAGTCTCTGTTGTTTTCAACACCTCCATGCAAAAAGATGTTTCCAAGGGGTGGGAGCAACATGAATTACAGTACATACTTTTTCATCTAGAAGTTTTTCCTACACCGAACTCTAGCAGAATACTTAAAGAGCCCCCAGAATTTCACAAAAAAGGAAAAAGGTACCATGAACACACAAAACTGGGTAAAAACTTCAAGTAGCATTTTTGAACAAATTTCTGAAGCCTGGTGCCCAAACACCTTTGGAAAGCTCTTTCTGTGGCTTTATTGACATTAGCTGCTGCTAGGCTGCCAGCCAAGGGCCTGCTGCAGAGCCACCCATCCCCTGTACACAAGGATCAGACCCACATGTTTAATTGCCCTTCTGGTACTTCCCTTTTCCAAACACATGAAAGCAAAGCTCGAAATAAAATTTACTCTTTGCTCTCAGCAAGAACTAATGCTTATCAAACGCCCTGGTCAAACACAATAAAATCACACTGGGTTAGGAAATTGCTTTTGTAATTGATTTACTAGTTTTCATAGAAGAAAAGGCATTTCAGTTGCATTTTCATTAAACTGCTTGTCTACAACAACAATCACCACTCCCCCTCCCAAACTTCTGTTTTTAAACAGTCAATATCTTTGTTTGAAATAAGTAATGTAATGAAAACATTGTATATGGTGACATATTGTGTTGTAAAAGAAGGTCTGAACATTGAGATTTTGAGAATTCGCTATTACTTGGAACTGCCAAGCATAACATGGAAGCAGCAGCATAGGTTTTTGTAGCTGAAGCTGCAGCAAACCAGTCAAGCACGGGGTGCGCGGGAGGCTTGGGCTCTCAATTTCTTTGATCTTCTCCTGTCTGACTACTGACAAAGCTTCACACAGCAGAGACCTGGCTCGTATTCCATCATTTCTGCTTTCTGGGTGAGGGACTTAAGAGTGACCAGCAGGATAAAATACCTGAGCCCTGGAATATTTTCAAGACTCCCAATTATGCCAGTCAGTGACAAAAACTTTTAAGAGCCTTAAGTACCTAATGGAAATAGCCCCAGAAGAATCTGCATTTCCCCTCTACCTGGAAAAAATGCCTCAGTGAGATGAACCACAAGAGACAGGCAATTCACTCCTTTAAACCACTATTTTATTTTATTTTTCCTAAACCACTTTCAATTAAGATGTTACGCCAACGGGAACAGGTCCATAGAAAACCTTGGGCTGTGTCACTTTTACCACTGCCTGCAAAGCAGAATATCCTTCATCTACTACATAAGAGGTTAAATTCATGAACAGAGCAAGCCAAGCTACTCCTAGAGAAGACATAATTTAAAAACCTGATGTCTTACATAATCCAACACAGTCTGTTTTCCTTTTCTAATCCCCCCGTTTTCTTCCCAAAGAAGGAAAATACTCTGTGAATAACCTATGTCTCAGAAACTACTGGGAAAGATCTCTATTTTACTAACAGAGTGAGGTACATTTATTTTCACATATTTTTCTGAGAAAAACTAAAAAGGCTAAATTGATCTTCCCAGATGTGTGTTTCCAAAGTTTTTCAGTCAAATCCCAGAGATCTTAAACCCCACCATGAAGAGCTTTTTACCCTCCAGCTGTTAGTTTGCAGTTCCTCAGTACCAGCCCCATCCTCTGCAACCTTTTGGTATTGCACTGCATATGCACCTGTCCCGCACTCCACAATTACCCTGCTCACAGAGCTGAAGGGTTTGCAAAGATAGCCATGTATATACAGCTACATCTGAGACAGACTAGAGAGTTAATTGAAGGTATGGCTGCAAAATTCAGCTTAGTCCACACAGAGCTCAAGGCTTCTGCTGTTTGAAGCCAGTCTGTTGTCGAGTCAGTTCAAGAGCGTCCAGCCCCGGAGCACGGTCCCAGTGTCGCTGGATGGCTCTATCCTGTCACACGTCATCCATTTTGAGCTCAGAATCTTAAGAACTGGAATATCTACTCGTTTGTAACTATCTAATATACAAATCTTGTAAATAGTCTCAGATTCTTGATTCTGTGGAATTCATGCAACATATCAGAAAAAGACCAGGCAGAGCAGAGATCCCGAGAATCTTCATTAAAATCAAACTTAGTTTCTGGTGCCAAATTTCAAGTAAATGCTAGGCTGACATTTAAAACACCTTCTTGCACAAAGGGCACCGTTCATATTACAAAAAATTAATTAACCAGATCTCACATGCTTTTATGTATTGTAATTCATGGATTACTGAGATTCATAATTGAATAATATGTAGATGTCACCTAGAGGTACTAAACCAATTCTCCTACTTGTAATTGCCTGACTAAGTAAGAATGACACTAACTTTAGCATTTTCTCTCTGATTAAGGCCGCTATAGATTTGCAGTTGCCTCCATGTAATATAAATCAATAAAGAATAATTTTCCAGGCAGTAAATCAATTGTCAGTTCACAGACCCTAATACCCCTGTGCAGGTTTTATCGAAAAAATGAATGGCAGTCTTGTTAGTGGATGTACAACATGCTTTACAGGCACATAATGGTGTAAGGCCCAGTCCATTTCATACACTGCTGTACCTGTCAAGTTCATTAACGCTTTCCTTACCTTTTAGAACTTTCTTGAAATGGAAGAAAGGTAAACAGACCTCTTAATAGGAAGAAAGGAAATTTGACAAACTATTTGCATTACACTCCTCCAAATTAGCATCTTGGTGTCCAGCTATTCCCATTTCTATTGTAAGACTTTAGTGAAGCATGACACTAGGCAGAGTGAATGTTGTGAAATTATTAGCTGATGGAGCTGAGACTGAGATTTTAGTAGTTAAGCTGTCTGGAAAAGCCCCCAAAGGAAAAAAAAAAAAAAAAAAAATTGGAAAATGCTAACCTGATTAGATCCAAGCATTTTCTATGCATGTTTTTGCCCCCTCCCCCACCCCCCTTTTTTTTTGTTTTAAATCAGATCAGACTCCTTTTTGTGTATTTCTCTTCTTGGCTTTTATAAAATACTGTGCTGTTACAGGGTACAGTTCCAGATCCAATGGATCTCTTCCAGGATCTGTCATGGCATTGTTCATGTTTCCACATAAAAGTGAACATTTTTTGGTCACTAAAACCTAGTTTTATTATCTCAGTGCCAAAACCAATGTGCCAAATGGTAAAGGGCTGCTGGCAAAATCGTACCTAGGCAGCTTGGAAGTCCCAGTCTATCAACATAAAGAACATGCACAGCTAAAGAGCATCCATGCAAACCACTCCCCAGGGACTAGACTGAGTAAGAGTTTAAGATGCATTTGCCTCATAGAGCTAAAGATGCTCACTGCAAACATGCAGTTGTCATTATCTAACAATGGACAACAGGCACATTATTTGCCAACGTAGGAAGATAGCAAAAATGACTTTACCTCCTTCACAACTGCCAAGGGCAAGTTTGGCCCCACGTAAAGTGGAAAGTAAAATAAAATAATAATAATAAAAAAAATTAAATAAACCCCACACCACGGGGAAGTGTCAAGAAAGAATTTTAAGAGATGGTTCAAAAATCTGTTCTATGACAGTCAATCTGCATCACTGTAATTCGCTTCCGAATCACTTAGCACTTCCACCAATGTCACCTTTAAAAATGAAAGGTATTTGAACTTTTCTCTACACAAAGAACAATGGTTGCTTTCTTACAAAGCAGCGGAAAGAAAAAGTAAAACAGAAGTTATACACATAGAATTTTATGCAGAGAGGGCAAAAATTATGCCTTATGCCAGACTATTATGAAGAAAGAACTTGTCATAAATTCAAACTAGGCTCATTCTCTTCCACATAAAATAAAGGTTGAGTGCAACCTTCAAGCAAAGAGACAGAAAATGTGCAGGCATTGTAATATCCACACTCTCCCACAGCGCTGAGAAAATAGGACCTTAATTATCCAACATTGTTGTCACCTAAAATAAGAACTAATGCTCCCCTACTGGTTTCTGAAAATCTGTTCTACCCTCAATTCAGTATCAAACCCACATTGCATAGTCTAACTTCTTATCCTACTTCCAAGGTTTGTATTTTTTTTTTTTGGTATTGTGAATTTTATGTCTTTGCTGGGAAATAAATAGAGTTGGACAAAAAGTATTCATTAAAACCCATTTCTCAAACAAAATGGCCTTCAAAATGAATAGTCTCCTCCCCCCAACCCCTGCCATTTCTGCTGACAGTTTTTAATACAAGACTCAGATACTATTTAAAACCAGTTTGTGGATTCTTTTCATCAACGTAAGATCTCTACAGCTAATCTGAGAGAATAGAACATTTAGGTTTTCTAAGAAAGAAGAAAAAATAAACTATATTCAAACTATTAATTCATTCATATTTGTAATTTATTTCAAATAAACTGCTTGCAGGCAAGCGCTCTTCATTCTTCTTGTTACAAACAATCTTTTCAATCCTTTCAATCTTAGAATAATACACTTTAGGTTGGAAGGGAAGCTTGGAGGTCTCTAGTCCATTCCCCATCTCAAAACAGGTCCAATTAGTTCAGATTGCTTTGGGTCTTGCTCAGCCGAGTTTTGAGTATCTCCAGGAACGATATTCAAAAACCTCTTTAGGCACCTATTCCACCATTTGACTACTCACATGAGTAATTTTTTCTCCTTTTATCTGACGTGATGAAATTACCATTCATCCCTACCACTTGCAACTCCATGATGAACCTCACTCCAACTTTTCTGCAAGTAAATTGGATACTGTAATTTATTCTCTTCTATCATATAAAGAGTATTCAGAGACACCGTTTTTTTGAAAAGCCCCAGCTGCCCAATCCTGCAAACTACGCACTCGTTTGCTGCTATTCTTGCTAGCTTCGCCAGCCAAAGAGGTTCTTTTCCTAATGGCTTATATCCTACAGCCAGCAAATAATGCACACTGAATAACATTGGGAAATGACAAAAGGACCTGCTGGAAGTTCTTTTTCTGCCACACAACATGAAAAATTTCTCCTTCCTAACTGGGTTTTAGAAGTGACCAGTAAACGACCAGTAGTTACACATCATTCTTAATTTTGTAATTAAAACAAAAAAATGCAAATCACAGAGAGAACTTCCCCATCTTTTCACTGTAACCACCTGATGGCTAGAAGTGATGGCAACCGAGCTTCTGAGTAAGTCATTAAAATGTACTGATGATAAGATGAATGCTATCATACAAAAACCAAATATAATGCTATTATATAAGTTTACAAACATCACAAATTAAACCAACAAAAATAGCTTGTAGAACTAGAAATCTGTTCCTAATTACCATGTTTGTCACAGGTATCATTTTACTAATGCTGGGGATTGTTGGCTTTCTTTTCAAGATTTTACTTTTTTGCATTCCCCCCCCCATCTTTTCATCATAAATAGAATGAGAAGGATATCAAATGCATCAACTGTACACAAAATTTAAAATAACAGAAAACAAGATACACCAGGCTTAAAACTGGACCTTGATTTTCTTTCTACAAAGTTTGACTAAAGGGAAATTGTTCCAACTAATTATTTGATGAAGAGCTCAACTCACTGCCTACATATGACCCTGAGTAACACAGGTTTCTCCTTTAAAAAAAAACAGAGTGAACAAAACCCATTCTGCCATTCCTGAAATACGTTATTTCATCAATGCTTTGGAAATAAATCTAAATATTTTGGTTCATTTAATTCAATACTATTTTATAATCTGTCTATGCTGCTGTAGGACTTCAGACAACAATTCCCACACAATTCCTGGCTGATCTACATCTCCCATAAATTACTGCCGCCCCAAGCCCCCTGCACCACACCACACAACCTGCAGTGCAGCCAAGGATTACAGCACACAACATGGAGTCCTCTCACTCAGTTTTGTGGTGTAGTTTGTCACAAACGATTGTGGCAGACATTGTAATGTTTCATTACTTGTTCAGTACACAGGAAAAAAATTTGACAAAATTTTCCTAAAATTGCATGTTTTGTTTTCCACATGATGTAACATCTTTGAGGAGAATGAAGAAAGGCAAACCCAAACATTTTCCCTAATAAATTTATGAGAAGTTTTGTGCAAGAGCAATTGTCCGCTAGCTCTGCAATAATCCTTCTTGCACATGAAAAAACAAACAAGAAGCAGTTAGCTAAGTCAATATGCTTATACCTCCATACACAACTCGCACATCCCTTCTGCATACGCTTCAGCATAAACTGTTTTTACACTGTGCAACTCAGTATGTTCAGAAAGCACCCATTATGGCCAGTGCTGAGAAGATCAGATTGTATCCCCACCTACCTAACCCACTTACTCCATAAACACGAAGTTGCTCAGCTTATACATTTGATTCCTAATACCAGCTTCCAGGAAGTCCCTAATGAAGAGGACTCCATATAAAACTTAACACTGGGTCAATTCTCCTCCCAGCTCCAGGTCCTGTCTTTGCTATAGAAGATTCATCTCACACAACAGTGACTTCACTCCAAGCTATCAATTACTCCTGGATGAGGAGTACCAGAAGCCCTTCTTGTGGAAACTATTCCATTTTTCATCAAATCACTCAATAAAGACAGAAAGAATAGCAAAGAATATTGCTGTTGCCTAGGGGAGCTGAGAGGGCAAAGACAAAGTGTCTAGTTCCTGTTTCAGTTACAGTTGCTGGATGTCATTCAATACCTGCTTAACATAAAACGGAAGCACCCAATGCAGGGACTCTGAAATATCGAGCTGTTAAATGAAAAGGAGATTATGACCAATTTCTTGTGTTCCTGAGGTTATGTTGTAAAAGAGTAATCTTACCTTCATTCTTGAAAGCAAATCTGAAGTGATCCAGAGGTGGTGTGAACGCCATTCTGAGCCATCACCCAGGGAGCCTAAGGGCTGAAAAATGTGCACTGAAGGATAGATGCTAAAACAACGCATACTGAAAATCTCAGTCTTGTGCTTTCTGTCCCTCTTCACTCTTCTGCAGATCTAGCCCAGGAATCTTAAAAACTCTACAAGGCAACATGGTTCCCAAGGGCTAGCCATGCTACCACGCTCACAAAAACCCACTCTATTGATACTCGTGTAGGTTAGACTCCTTTTGAAGATTTCAGAGGGTTGGAACATTTCCTGAGGGTCACAGACTCTGAATGCCCCCCTTCTGCTACACTTGTGCATTCTGCACTCACACTCAGCAAAAATAAATTCTTGCTCTGGATAACAAATGATGCCTTTACACAGGGTCCGATCTGTAGCCCAGTAAAGGTGTTTCTGCTGACACAAACCTCTGAAGTAGGTGACTAATTTCTATTACTTTAACCATACTTTTACATTGAGCACAATATTAAACAGTCCAATAGATCCAGATGGCTAGATGACTTGCCTGAGATGCAGTCAATATTTTCCTTTAAATGACTTTAAATGTTTACAGCTTTTCTGCTATATTGGGTTCATCACTAACAATAACCCAATATACTATTTTTTATGCTTGTATAATGTACAACAAATAATGTACAACATTATTTTTAATAGTTGATCACTCAAAATATATCAGAAATGAGAGAAATGGAAGGAAAACTCATCTGCAAAATTAATCTCGTTGCAAAAACATCCAAGCTGACAAGGGATTTGAACTCAAGAACAGATCTTCTCTGGAGATACTGAAAACCCATCTGGACGCATTCCTGTCCAACCTGCTCCAGGTGAACCTGCTTTGGCAGAGGGGGTGGGCCAGATGATTTTCACAGAGGTCCCTTCCAACCCCCACCATTCTGTGATTCTGAGCAGTGAACATAAGATTCAGGGAGCTTCATCCAATCATTTCAGAGCTGAATCTAGCCCCGTTTTGTTTATCTGTAAGGCTTTTGTGCATATTCCCCTCTATAATTTGCACGTCACTTTGTTCATTATTGAAATAGCATTTCAGTACATGTCTAATCGAAATAATTACTACAAATTGTTTAGAAGTGTGAAGCATGTGGGACTAAGCTTTCAGTTCAGCAGTAAGTCTATATAATCACACAGAGAGCTGCTCTAGAGACTTTTTATAAAGTAATCAAATTGTGAAACTTAGCAATGCAATTGATTTCCTTGTCAGATCTACATCGCTGCCCGGGATGCCAAACAGCTGATGAGAAATTCATTCACCTACAAGCCTGGGAGCAATCACCCACCTACCAAAACATGTGAGTAGGTGGGGGGTCGGTTTTAAATGAGTCACCTAATTATCTGCAATACACTGGTACAGCAAAACAAGCAGCACAGAGGAATAGGCACTTTACTCAACAGTTTTTCTTTTTCATTTCTCATTGGCACTTTTTCCTTCTCAAATAAAGCTCATTTCTCTCATGTCATGTCAGAAAAGACACGTGATAATGTTGTAGCATTCAATGAGTAGCTGCTTCATTAACAACTGAGTTATGTCACATCCTTTCATACCTTGCTATATGACTGCAGCTGCTTGACAAGACAAACCCTTACACAACACAAAGTGGATAGAGAGATACCGCATTCAGAAGCCTGCTGTCATGACAGAATTATTTTTTTTGCTCTGTAAGTTCTCCTTGATGAAGGCTGCACAGGTCCTTCAAACACATCTTGGAGGGCCACACACTGACTCATATATCCTATTGTTTGTTAGCCACTAGTAAGTAGTCACGTGGCACAGAACTGTTTGAAGCAAAATTGCGGACAATACCACAACACCGTACACCATTATTCCTTCTCAGTTTTTAATTTGGAATTTCCAAACACAAACGAAAGGCATGCTATTATGTGGGGCTTCATATTGTATTCCCGATTCTTCTATTTCCTGCAAGGTCTTTTGCATAACACTTCACCTTGCTCTGTCTCAGTATTCCAGCCTGAATACAAATATAAAATTTAATATAGTTTCATTTCTCAGGACTATTAGATGACATACGCACTAACTGTTTACTAAACAGTTAAGAACTCTTACAACAGTGGCTCGGGGACCCACACATCCAAAGGCAGCAAAAGACTTGCACATGAGTACAAGATATTGTTTGTAACCACTTTTTTCCCAAGCAGAGTTGCTGGAGACCAGGTTGTACCACCTTCAGTTGATTTTCAAACGTGCCTCAGGAGACTAAGGTCTGCAAGAACCATTAAAATTCAGAATACTTGTACTCCTAAACTCCATTCAGCACATTTAAAAGGTTCCCCCTATTCCATGTATTAGCCACAAGCTTTGTTGATGAGTACATTCATCATAATGTGCAAATTAAAAGTATGCATTTCTAAAGCTAGAAAAACTGTACAACAAAACTCTTTGTCAAAGTTACATGCAGAGGGTCCATTTCATTGAAACACTGACTGCTGCAGTTACTACTGAACCCACTTACCACGTGCCCTATGGAGAGTTATATGTTGCAGCCACTTTTCCCTTATGAATCACTGTATCATCTTCTACACCATACTAGTCTTAAGTGTCTTCTGCTTTCATGTAGTTAATTATGTGGAACAATCTGACCTCTCTAAGACTCCCTTTTAGAGGCAGGAATTCGTAAAAGAGAGATAAAGATTTTGTACTATAAAAGTTGACATTCTTTTAATACACTCAAACCCCTTAGAAGATAGGAGGTAATATGAAGCCTTGTTAGCCATGAATTTTTTTTCATGTGTCTACTCAAAACGTAACACACTAAAGTCACCAAAAGAATCTCCTCCACAACAATGAACTCAGATTCATAAAATGATACTTCACCCATACCATTAGTACCAGGTATGGTACTAATATGCAGTAGGATAACATGCCTGGCCATTCACAATGCTCACAAAACCCCTTCTCCCATGTGTGTTTTCCATTGACTCCAGTATGCGTATTTTTCTGCTTTTTCAGGCAGTTGATGCATCAGACAACACTTCATAAAGACAAACTTAGTTCTGAGTCAAAGTCCAAACAATTCTAGAAATTATTTTCAAGAACAGATTGAAAAGGGAGATGAGTATTTTATGCTTAAGATTAAAATATCAAGCAACTAATTGACAAGGACAAGCCAAGGTGAAAAGTAGTATCATCTGGCATACAATAAAGGATTGACATGTACCTCACATGTTCATCACATCTTAGCATGCAATGCCAGTTAAAACCAAATACAGAACATCTTTATGTTTACTACTGTTTTTCCTGAGACACCAAGGATTTTAGTCCATTTGGTCATGCTATGGGAGCGTGTGTTCAGCAAAAGTCCTAGGAATGCTTTACCATGTATCAGGGATGAGCTTTCAAATACTAGGAAAGAAAAAAAAAAAGGCATTTACACACCTCTTACTATGCATGTGTTGTTGGGAGAAAGGCCAAGTGTGCTCCAGAGCTTAAACAAGATCTGCATGCTTAGCTCCAACTTCTCAAACTGAGCTGTTTTTCCATTATTTCACCAACTACAATGGACCTCACAGATATATGACACACTTGAATTATGTAGATGCAGATTATGACGACAAACACAGTCTATCTTGTCTGGCATCCTGCTTGGGAAAGGCCCTAGTACTTTCCGAACCTGGGAAAGGCCCTAGTACTTTCCGAACCAAGCATCCCTTGAACATCACTCCCAAACTTGAATTAAGATGCCAGAGAATGCAACAGCAATGGTGAGTTATTCAGGAGGTTAATTACCCGTACTATTAAAGCAACACACCTTATTTCTAAGTCTGAGTGTGTATCTCATTATACATCTATGTAGTAGGATAAAGAACCTTTTGTTTTCTCAGCACTTAAGTACACACTGATTAAATTCTGCTCCAGTTGTGTCTTTAATAAAGACAATGGACTGTACTCCTTGAATCTCTCAGTGTGGTATGTATTTAAGGTTACTCTGTGGACTTCCTCCAACACCTCAATATCACTCCTCAATTTTGTATCTTCTAATAACCACTGCATCCTTATCAAGTAGTCTTTAGTACTAGTACTGTTTTTCTGGTTGAGACACGAATCTTTTCTTATGCTCCCAGGGAGGGGCTGATGGGACTAATATTCACACAAATCCTTCAACTCCTTGTTTGAATCTTTCCCAAAGAACTACTTTTAATTTAAGCATATTAAAAACACATCGCTGTCTCATACTCTGCTTTTCAAGTGACAAAAATAGCACTCTGATGAGCAGTTTCTGCTGTTATTTACCATTTTACAATTGCTGGGCCCTTTGTGAATATCACCAGTGCTAATACTCTTTTGGTGGCCATTTCCCTTCATTCTCTCTCTTCTTTCCGATATGCCACTCTAACCACCATCCTCCCACCCCCAGCACAGTGAACAAAATACTGTGAAACACAAAGCTCCTCCTGGCACTTCTCTTGGAAACATTCCATTCTGGACCACTTCTTTTTTCAGTCTATAACCCTACCTGGAAATCAAAGACCCACCTGATTTTTCTTCTTCTATATGCCTCCCCATAAGTTTGGTTACAGTTAGTTTTTATCCTAAGTCTCAGGTCCACCTTCATTGTCACCTAGGGATGTGTAACCTACCAAAAGACTTCAAGCAGAGCAGGTGATCCCAAGACCTAGATTAAAAGGAAAGAACCTTCAAGGAAGTAAATTTGAGTAGCTTCATCAAGTCTATAAAGCTATACTAGTTTTTATCAATTAAGCACATTGCTCTACAGCTTTTAATAAGTTTTACTGTGAGGTGACTGAAGATAACATCCATTTTCTCCTTTTAAGTCTACAGATGTTTCTCTACACATTCAAAATATTTTCTCAAGACTATAGTCTGTATCAGCTGACCCGCAGCATGAAGAGAGAGAGACTGCACAGTAACACAGACACTAAGTCCTTTCCTTCAGATCAAAAGTCTTCCATGAGCATACATTTAATTAACCTAGGCTACGGAAGAAGCTGAGTACAATCTGGTTCCACACTCCTTTGTAGCATACAAGCTGAAAGGGTGTGTGACTCATCTAAAGATCACATGGGGGGGGGGGGGGGGGGGGGTGAAAAAGGTGCAAGCAGTTGATCCATTCACCTATCTCACCCTAATAGTAAGGTCTGTACCAATATAGAGAAGCATAAATAGGTTCCTGTGGCTGTTGTAGATCTGTCCTCATAGTCTCTCAACTGTCACAGTTTCTCCCCCAGTGAGCTACCATTTTACCAGTCTCTATAAAAAGAGCTATTGGATTAAAAGAGGCTCATGCCAGAATTGCAAAATCTTGTACAACCTGAAGATAACTTTTACAAAGGCTCAGGCATTTCCTACCTTATTTTGTTAGTGTTCTGCACAACAAACTTTCATGTTTTTTCATAACTACTTTTATTACATCTTTCTCTCTCATTCTCTCATTTAAATAAAAGCCCTGGAAACCTATGGTTTCCTAGATTGCCCACAACCCTCAATTTATGAATGCTACTTGCAGCCTTCAAAAGCCTTTAAAAATAGTACTGGATCTATTATTGCGAATTACAGTAATTGCAGCTAAGATTTAAGAGGCACTTTGAGAAATTTCAATTTCATGGTATGGTTCTGAACCCACTTCCTTGGCATCTGTGGGAAAATGCAGTTATTTTTTGTGAAAGAGTTTTTCTTCCTACCTTTTGATATGAAGTCTCAATTGATACTTCAGTATCAAAATTTCTCTTAAGAAAAAAAAAAAATGCTGGGTTTCCTATTCAAACTGCAAGAGACAAAGACAGTGTAAGACTAGAGCCTCACCTCAGCTGTATGCATGTAAGCAGAAAGCAACCCCATCAGCCTTTGGGATCTCCATTTTCTTCAACTTTCTAGGAGTTTCTTTTTCCAATGTTTTAAATTGAAAGGCCTGATGTGGTCAATATATTTTTAGATGAACAATCAAAACTGAACTTCAGAATATGCTATTCGTAAGAACATTAGCAGGTTTAGGCTAAAGAAGGAAGAGTTCATCGATATATAGGACTGGAAGACACATTCAAGGAGCTCTCCAGCTTCCCTTACACAGCCTGCCCACTACCACAGAAACAGATCACTTGCACTGGGAGAGGACAGGAACCATGTGGCAATAAACTAAGCAAAGAGAACAAGGTCTTGTCCTTTACTTCTTCCTTCCAAAAATGCAACTTTTCCTACCTTAATCCTAGAAGCATCTCTACAGTCTGCGCACTCAGGGTACAGGCTGCAACAGGCACATCTATCACCTCACAGACAGACAATAACTGAGCATGGAACAAGAGGGGAAACAGGGGCAGATACATTGAGCCAGACATTTCAAATGGCCTGGGAGGTGGGGGGGGGCAATCCTTAAGATCCTAGGGGCCTCACAAAGAGTGTGCTCTTATCGGGCTGAAAGCAATCCTAGAGGAAAGGATCAGCTCACAAAGATAAAAGCAGAAGCAGTCCTTCAACTTCCCGACCGTGCCCCAGTGATTTCTGGACCTTCAGCCAGATTTCATCCTCTTGAAAGGTGGGGGGAAGTTGTTCTAGTTAACATTCTTGTAACAGCTAGGTTTCATAATTCAAATTCTTTCTGGTGGTTTTCCAGTGTTCATTCCAGTAACAAGATGCAAGTAGATCTCCTTGAGACTTCTAGCTGATGCTACTGTAACAGCTTGATATCTACATCTCCTTCATCTGGGCCATAACTGATGCATTCACTGCAATTTGTATTCGTTGCATCCTCTGGAACTACTTTGCAAAATTTTATAGACAAGCTCTTGAAATTGCCCCCTATCAATGTACAAGGGAATTTTTTTGTCTAGTACAACATAGTATTTTTTACAGCTTTAGATGCCACCCAGATGGATTCCCTTAAAGCCAGCTAAGACCACCTCTCTCTCTGAAGTTGTAATGTTACACTTAGTTTGGAGGAGAGTGGAATATATTTCTATTTCTGCTTTCTATTTTATGTAAAGTGGGGAACGAATCAAAAGTATTAAGTTCTTTCTATGCAACTAGAGCGGCAGTAGCAGAGTAACACAGCAGTAGAACAGAAGTATCTTGTCCCCAAAATACAAGCAACTTTTAGGAGGAAAAAAAAATATCATTAGAATCATTGGCTTTGACTTCTGATTTGTGTGCTACTTGCAAGGCAGTTTCATTGATGGCTCATCAAGTTTTAAATTACTAGTATGGGAGCAATCATGTTGTTCAGATACCAGGAGGATTAGCTATTACCATAGGAACAGGAGCTGAATCACACTCTCCTGTCTCTCTTCCCCTTCCCTCACCTTCAACTCCCTCATACTACAGATATTATCAATGCTCATGTTTGGATGAACAGCCTGCAGAGACGCTAATACCGATCTTCAAATAACAGATTCAGACAACTGATTAGACTCCAGCAAAACTGCATTAGTGAGTTAGACTTGTTCTTAAATTTCCTGTTCAGCAGGTTTTGAAGTGACTCCTTGTCCTAGTTCTGGTGGGCACACCCATGCAAATCAAAAAAGACCCCCAAAAAGTAGGTAATTCTTTTTCTTTAGTGATGAAGCATACATTAATCAATGGACAGGATGGGAGCAGAATGGACTAAGTTGTGGAGAGAGCAGGAGGGAAACAGAGGCTTAGGACATATTCCTGCTTCAACAGTAAATGCAGTGAAGTCTATCACGTAAAAAGAAGCGTGTCCCATATTAACAGTCTATGTAAAGTCTTGTTACAAGAGCATGGCAACGGGACAGTAAAGGGATTCCTTCCTCACTCATCTCTTCGTCATTTCTTCAAATAACAGGAGAACAAAAATAAACTAGCCTGTTTCAGAGGCAGAGCTGGGCTGCCTCTGTTCCTCTGACATATGTGGACTCAAAGGCATGCCAGCTCCCAAAATGCTCTTGCTGTATTGCACTGATCTACTTCAGTATTTGCTGGAGCATGGCAGAAGCTGTTGAATAAGCTCCTTCTGAAAAAAAAAACACTATTAATGAAGCACATGTTTCCCAAGGCATGTTGTTGGGTTTTTTCCCCTACTGCTCTCCTAATGAAAACAATAGCTACATTGCCCACATATTGTACATACTGGGAAGTGCTTCTGCTCTGTTTTGTACAGCTCAGTCATGCAAATTTTGACAGTGACAAGCAAGCTTACTCTGTCCAATGGTATTTTATTATTTTTATTTCTCCAAATGCTGTGGATTTTATTATATTTTACCATTCACTGTGCACAATTTTTACAAGCTAACAGATGCTGATTTAATAGGTCCCCTTAGGAAGAGGTATCTGAGGTCCCCTCCTCTGGCTGGTATTAGCTTAAGCTACAGGACAAATCTGGTTTTATCAATACAGATTTTTTGTCAAGTTATCTGACAATGGGATGTCTAGTCAGAAAGCTGCAACAACACTTCGTGTGTGGTAGATGACATATTTGATTCCTTACGGAATGTTCCCCACCAACATGTTTGGCTTTCAATGGCCTCACTCCTTCCTTGTTAGCAATGTACCATAGAGCCTGGAGCAACATGCTACAGTTCAGAAGCCAGCCAACTATCACTGCTTTACAAAACAATTCTGTTGCTGAATCAATATTTTCATGGCCTCCAGCTACTAGAAATGTCAGTATTTTTAGAGCTGCCAAAACACTGAAATGTCATTTTCAAATCAAGGCCTAGATGATGTGTAATCTCCATTACACTTATATAATTGGATGTCAGCAGGATCACTCAGGATTTGCTGATGAAACTGCTCAAAATACAGCCTCATCACCTTATTTATTTTCTACCTTGTCTCTTAAGCTGTTATTTTTAGAATGCCTAATTATGAGGGAAGGTAAGAAGCCAGAGATCTGACTCATATTAGGACAGCTGTTATGGCTCCTTAATTCTCCACTGACCAACCTCCTTGCAGGCTGTTTAAGTCCTGCTGCAGCAATAGGTAGAAACATCATCAAAAGCACAGATTCCTCAGCTGGTATGCTGACCAGATACTCTTCCCCGCAAACTCAGTGTTTCTTTTGATCTTACTCCTTAGCTTTCATTTTGTCATTTATTTTATCCTCTTCCTGTAATATTATAAAAATTTCTGGCAATCAGTTATTTACCTGTTAGGATTCCTGCAACTTTCTGAAAGCTGATAATCCAGAGAACAAATCCTTTAATTAGAAGTTCATTTTTTACTTGGTTACACATTTTTTTTCTGCAGTTCATGCCTCGTAACATGACTGCACACACAGGAAAGAGGCAGCTTTTAAATACGGCCACTGACCGTGCAGTTAGTGGGGAACAGAGACTATAAGGTATCCAACAAAAATAAAAACTATGATCAAATAAATCTCAAAGGAAATAGGGAGAGGAAAGAACGAGTAATTTATTTTCCCCCTCCCCTACCTGGCTACACCCTACTACTCATATTCATCACAAAAAGTAGTGGAAAGGGAATGACGTAAGCCAGAAAAGAGCTCCTGCGTAGTGAAGGCCAGACACAGCTCTATCAAACAAGCCAGCCAACAGTCTCTTGGGTCAGCAGAAAACCAGCAACTGAAAAGACTTAATTAATATTTTCGGTCCATGACTGTGCTCTCCAGTTTTAATTGGTGACAACTGAGCAACCAAAAAATTGTAAGTGGAATTTCATTTATCTGTATACAGCAGATCGATATTCACTCAGCATGCAACAACTCCTTGCATCTCAAAGGGATAAAATAAATTGTCAGTCAGCAGCATGCTTTTGTTGTTGTTGGAATTTTTCTAGCTAAATTATTCACCTTCTCAAAAGGCAATCTGATAAGTGTTTATTTCTTCATAATGCATTCTAAGAACTGCTGATTTGTGACACTTGCAGTGAACAGAATTTAAATTCAGAGCAGGGCTCTAGGAAAATACTAAGCAGTACAAACAGGAGAGGGCTGCAAGAATTGTTTTTTTCTCCACTTCAGATATTGCAATGGCCTCCCATGGTATAAGGGGCACTAACTGAATTTAAGAGATGTAATAAGCAAGAAATTCCCACGTCCGCTTCATACCACAGTGAAAGCCAACTCAACAGTTCTGGCAGTAGCACCAGAACAGCACATAAGCACCAATTTCACAGCCAAGCAGAAGAGACTGTAGAGCTGTAAAGTTCACCGGTGAGTGTTGGCTGAGGGCAGTCCTGTACAGCAGCGGTGAAAGTTTCACAAGCACTCTCTTCAAGAGGGTACAAAATCAGACTATCCATTTTGCCAATAATAATCCTTGACTGGTGTCATTTTCAATGTCACAGAAAATTTAAATTTCACTCATCCCTTATCAAAAAGTTTAACTGTATACTTCAAGTGTATACTACAAAATCTGGAACCAGAGTCCTGAAAACAGAGATAATTATAAATATTATTTCTACATTAAAGCATTTCAGATTCTGAAGTATTACCATCTCATGAGTTTAACTTCATTTTTACTAAAAAATAAATACTCCTTGTTAGTATCAGTTCTATTATTAGTTTCAGTGCTGAAGAGCATAATGCAGACAAGGATGCATAATTCATACTATGAAGAGCCCATAAAGACACGCACCTGCAAACTGCTATGAATATGACCATTAGTGTCAGTTTGACTTCATGTGAACACAGGGCTCAAATCTGCAATATGCTCAGAACCATGACAGAATCGCAATTGTGACTCAATGTGTCGACTAACAAAAGACAATTTGAGAAGATCAGAGGGGAAGATTCTCAGAAGATGCAATGATTATCCAGGGAAGTTAAATATTTTGCACTGTTTCGTTATCTTTGTTGAAACACAGACTACAGGTAGAAGAATTTCCTTCAAGAAGAATTGGGGCCCAGTATGGATTTTGAATGATGAAATAAGCAGCGCTGATTCTGCACAGAAAGCCTCCAAACAGAGTAATATGGCAGAAAGCTACAGTTAACTGGCAGAAAAAAAGAAAGGGGTTATGATCATTAGTAAAGTAGAAAGAATATGAACAGTGCAATAAAAGATGATATAAAAAAGAAACTGAGCAGCACAAGATGTAAACAGGATAAAACACAAAACAAGAATCTGATGAGGCATAAAGATGGGGTTCATTTAGGGGAAGACATCATAGGCAGGATGTTCAGAGCTGTTGCATTTTCATATACACTAGAAGAGGGTGATACAGCTTTGACAGCAGCTTGCAATGATGCTGCAGTTATCCAGACGGTAAGTTATAAGAGCCTGTTTAAAAGTCCTAATGGTGGAGAATAGAAAAGGGTAAACAAACTTATACTGCCCAATTTTATATGTGGCACATTTCTCATTTGATTCAAATGCTGCTAAGTTTACCTTATGCCAGAGGGAAAACATAAACATAGGGAGCACAAAAGAAAACTCCACTGCAGGGCGGGGGGGGCGGGGAGGGGGAAATCCTGGTGAACGTGGATTAATCTCTAATAATTATTTCAAAAGTCAGACAGAGAAATACAAATTGTACATCAGCTGTAATTTATCTTAAATGCAGCTATAAGTGCCACATGTGATATGCCTACATCCTCAAAAACAGAAAAGGGGAATATAACAGATGGTGTTGCTATAACACATTAGGCAACATGAATGACTCCACTTGTTTTCCTAAATAAAAATTAAAAAGCAAGAGAATTGAACACTAAAGACCTAAATACATAAAATATTAAATACCTCAGTTAGTTGATTTAGTGTCTGACACCTTTTCTCGCTGCAAATCTCACAGCTGCTGTTGTGTAAGTGACGGTAAAAGAAAGGAAGCAAAAGAATGTGCGTTAGTATAAAAATGATGGGACTTTGACATAAGTCATGGCAGAGATGAGAGACCCTAGAACCTGTAATTCAGAAGCTTTCAGAAAATTTGGGGTTGCAGAGCTTAAGGTGATAGCCTGAAAGAACTTTCTACAGTTATGTTATATTGGGGAGAGAAGCAGGACAGAGTTTAAGTCTTGACATGGGAGTTATTTGGGGAAAATATCTGAAAGCTTTTCAGAAAAACATTCTGACCTTTGCTAACTGACAAACTTCATCTGTACCAAGGGACTTCCTTGAAGGCTTTTGTAAATAAGATACTAGTTTTATCCCTCTCACCTTCCTGCTGGAGGAATAGTCGCAATGCTAGCAGGTGCCCTTGCAGCAAGTTCTAAAGTCCTTCTCTCTCCAGCCTAATGACATCCTGCCCATTTTATTCTCCCAGGACAAGGTTCATCTAGACAGAGCAAGGATTGCAAAGAGCAGGTCTGTAGTCAGTCAGTGAGAAATAGATGCAGAAGAAGAAACAGAGAAAAAGCATAGAAAGGCAGAACCTGCACACAGCAGGGTGTGTCTGGGTCACACAGCAGCGATTTCCAAGCAGATGGACTCTTCTGTAAGTAAGAGGGTTTCTTTCTTTTCTGTTGTTTTTTACTGGACATTCATGATTTTTTACATTTTTTTAATCCCACACAGTTGCTCTGATTACTATTGTTTGCTCTTTCATTATCTTGAATTTATCTTTGCAGAACAAAGGTTCCCTTGCTGCTCCAGTTTACCGCATTGCGTACCAATCACTACTGCAACAGAACATACAAAGATACCGTGGGATCAGGTTCTGCTCTCACCTTTCCAAAGAGCTATAGGGCAGGGGGAAATCAAGAAACCCAGTTTCCTACCTCTATGCTTCCCCATCCCTCAGACTGCTTTAACAGGAATCTGAAGATTACTGCCTCATTTTTATCCCCACCTATGCTCTCCTCCACACATTCTCCTTTCCTTGAACTCAATCTACCAAAAAAGCTTTGTAGTATTATATTTGCACCATTCAGCAAAATCTAGTAAAGACATACAGTAATTGCTGAGAAATTTTTCACATTTTTCCCCCCCAACAAATGTAATTCCTGTCTGCTGCCTGCACATCCTCCCTCCCCACTGAGCCAGTGCACTGTGATAATCACACCGGTAACATCCAGATAGAGATCAAGTGATGCAGCCAGTTCTATCTCAACTCTGACGTTCAACTTCACATTTTACTTGGATGCACATATTACTGTCTGAAAAATATAAAGCCATTTTTCCTCTAACGAAAATCGCTTTTAGACAACAGTGGAACTACTCCAGATTTAGATAGGGAAGGGAGGAGTCTAATCCATCTAAACATGAGGAAAAAGGCAAATTCTGTTTGCTGTTCACAGACACGTGTTATCTCAGAACATGCAAATTAACCATCCACATTAATTCCAGCTGAAAAGGCATATTTCATACATTTGTGGCTGTAAGAACTTCACTTAAATGACAGGCATTCCTGAAGGTTTGACATCGCAGAATCCAGTACACCTAATTTTGATGCTAGTAACAGTAGCAAGTTTGTCAAGTGGTGTGTTACCAGTCTGGCCACCCATTTCATAACAAAGGTCTTTTAATCTTCATTTCAAAGCAAATTTCCAGTCATCATTCTTACCTGTGAAATGTTCAAACAGATACATTTTATGTAGCTTCATCACCTCCTTTCTGTCCGTGATAGATTTACACGGATTAAGGGACAGTCCCCACACTGGCTTGACAAATGCTGCAATTGTTCAACTTCACAAGTAACAAAGGATACTCGATGTAAACAATGGATACTCAGCTTTCCCCTCCATCTGCATGTGTCTACCACTACTGTCAGAGAAATTACATTTTAGCTTGGCTAATGGCTTTAAGTCATGAACTGAAAGCATTTCTAGGGGAAAAATCTTTAAGGAACACCTAGAAGTAAGAACAACAGTTACCAGAAAAGTTTGGATTTAGCACAGGTACTCTACTAAAAAAAAAAAAAAAAAAAACCACAAAAAAAAAACCCAACTGAAGTTAAAACTATCAAGATCAATACTTGCAATGACTTCACAGTCCCATGCCTACAGAAAGCTGCTATTAAGTAAAATATTAAATAATTACTGAATGATTACACAAAGGAGTAATTAAAAGTTTTAGGAAGAGCCTGTTTGTTTGTGTTCTGGGTTATTCTTTTTAATACTCTCTTTAAATTTAGAAACACTGCTAGAACCATTTATACCTCAAAAAAAAAAAAAAACCAGCTTCTTGAAAGGGGCAGCATAGACAATATTTCCTTTTTATCAGCCTTTCTAAAACTGGATTCATACTATTAAAAAACCAGTCCCATCCTATACATATACATACAGTCAAAAAACTGAATAGCTACTGAATATGTCAAACATCCAGAGACTTCCTAAGCTATACAGAATGTCTGTGACACAACTGAACACAGATAGACAGAAACATATATCCTGAAATACAAAGACAAAACCTGGAGTTCGCCTTCTTATTATACCTGACTTAAATAACCTGACAGTGAACTTTCTGGCTCTTTTGGGTTTTCCTTTATCGTGAAACACTTATAGAAGAGGGAGCAAACTAAGGGTACAGCTTCTTGTCTTTCATGGAACTGCTCTCACCACCACTTCTCTGTATTTTAACAACGAAGACTGTGGTGATTCTGGAAGATCTTACTGACCATGATGTGCCTGAATAAGCAAATATCTATGAACAGCTCTATTAACTTGAGAGGGGCTGCTTGTGTAAGAAGTGATTCTACAGCCATGACTAAAATGAAAAAAACATATCAATATCATCTGTTTTTTCTGTAAGTTGTCATAGAGGTTGAACCTGCCAACAATCACAACCCCAGTTACATAACTCAAGCTTAAGGTAAGACACATCACCTTATTGCTGTAATGGTTTTATCCATGAATTACCATGGACAGAATTCCAGGTTTCCTTGTAATCTACAATAAAGTGCTATAAAATTGTATTCATCCATCTCATGCTCCTTTTATTGGTATGAATACTTATAAAGTGCCAGTACATTTAGAGCAAATATATCCCTAAATGAAGAAACATATCAGCTTATGCTTCAAAGCACAGCCTGTGCCCTCTTATTCGCTGCCTGGTCTCCCTTTGCTATCATATAACAGCAGAAACTTGGCTTCTAAATCAGCTGCTGAAACAATCATGGCCTGATGCAGCAGTGAGAGACTGAGGGAACCAGCTCTCCCCCTAGAAATCCAGTCAATTAAATTCTGCCCGGAAGGGATCCAATCTAATATCAAAGATGCTGCCATAAGGGTAAGTTCCCTGGAGCACAGGGTTAATGATTTAGAGCATGTCAGGCTGGCCTGAAGCAGTGGAAATGAAGCTACGCCTAAATAAATAAATAAATACATAAGGAAACAACAAAAATAAATACCTGCAGTAATTAAAAAAAAGGGGGGGACATACTGCAGTAATTGGCACCCATTTAAGGGATATTCAAATTTTCCTGAAATCTCACCTTAATGCCTGAATATTTTATTTCCCTAGATCACTAAAACATAAAACACTAAAAAGTCTGTTAATACACATGAAAAAACCCAAGCATAAGTCAATCATCTCTGAAAGCGACTGCAGCTCCTAAAAGGAGCAGGTGAAGAATTTTTACTTCCAAAATGGAGGCTGAAGGTTGGATGTCTTCTTTGCAGATTCTAATTCATCCTTATATATACATTGTCACCAGCATTAAAATACAAGAACAATCATAGTCTCCAAAGTATTTATCCCTGAAATCATACTGAAGGTGTCTGGTGATATGAAGATTCAATTTTTTTAAACGTAATACTCCAGACCAAATCGGTATACCTAACTGCGCTAAAGTTCAAGTGTGTTCCTTTTTCTGTTGGGGATTTTTAAATTATTACTCCTGAATCATTGTTGCATTTATCTTGCTGCAAGTGCCAGATGGGCATCTATTTTTTACAACTACAATTAATTCACTATGCAAAAAATTAACAAAACATTTATTATATGAAAGCCACTAAATGACAACAATTCTCAAATACTATTATGCTGCTTCTGAGGTTACTTTTAAGGCAAACTTAAAATTGCCTGTCTGTCTAGAAGGATTGAAAATTACAAGGAAAAAGTTTACACTTTGCAAATATGGCTAAAATGTAAATTAAACCTGTCTTGGACAGCTCCTTCTGAACCACAGCTGAGCAACATCTAGAAAAAGTACGGTTCAGACACACAGCAGCCGAGAGGGAATCTGTATTAGAATCATTAAGATTCAGCACATGTTTGAAGAGGCAAGAAAGACAGTGTTGTGATTTTGGGACAAGATTCCACCATTAACATTTCTCAGTGTTCTAGTTCTCCATCTAAAAATGGGATTAACAAGTAGTGTCAAGATATTTTTGTCAGGATTAATGAAATCTACATCCCTATATGTGGATTTGGGAACATTGGTTCGCCAGATTAGAAACACAGATCTGCTACTGGAGCAAGAAGCATTAGCTCTCTTTAACCACCAATTCAGTGCTTAAAGCACGTCCTCAGGATGTGGAAAACTCATCCAGAGGGATATGATTTCCCTCTCATTAAAGCATTAGGTGCTACGATACTAAGCAATGGATCTTGTAGCCTCTCCCCACTGGCCATGTTCTGCAGTTAATAAATGAAAAATAATAAAAATAAAATAAAATAAAATAAGAGTCAAACAAAACAAAAAACCAACACCACAAAAGCCTTCCTTGACCACTTTGACAATATACATGAGTACACGTCCTTACTGATCAAACAAGAAATATTTATTGTTGCTCGTTCTCTCTCCATTTATTCAAAATGAAACAGTTCTACCTAGAAAGCATGAGGGCTTACCACCCTCAAATATACAACACAGTTAGGACACCCTCAGAGAACACAATGGCTCAAATTCTCTGCCAGAGAAATTCCAGTCTGCCCTTTTTCCATTGGTTCCAAGCTCAGCTGCCAAATTAAGAGAATCATCAGTTTTGCTCCCCCAAACCAGAACACAGTCCTCCTTTCCTATTTCGTGTGCACTACTTAATAAGATGTTAAGGCAAGGACAATTTACCCACTAGATCAAGAACCATCAAAAGCTTTGAGAGGATGTTTTGAACTATTGTAATAACACATAATTGATTCCTCAAACAGCAGGAAGAACACACCATACTGCAATAGGCATGAACCACATGTAACACCACCAATGGCCAGAGGAATCCAAAGAGGCTGAACTACTCCTTTGGAAGACAAAGAAAAGAGCAAGTGACATTTTTAATGGCTGTGTTTGATTATTACATACATGCAATGTATCATTTCCTTATATGTATTTTAACTTTTCTCTAAAACTTCTGCAACATAACCTTGAAATACATTTGGCCAAGAAGATTTGGAAAACCATGGTAGTATTATAAAGTAGGCAATAGCCATGCTCCTGTTAGCCTTATTCTCATTGTATTACCTTCCCCTTTTCAAGATGAATCTAATAAGTTAATTCAGTGAATGCAGTTAGTTTCCAGGATCATTAACAGAGCGTGTTAAAGTCATCAAAATAAAAACTGCCTAGAGTTGGGCAGGTTTATGTTGATAACTGAAAAATATTTGGCCATTTTGCCAAATTAGTTCTATCATCCTTTCATGGGAATGGACACTGGACACTTCCACTTTGTCAAAAAGTATTTACATATTTATAATTAGATCTATACAAAAGCCTTGCTTTAGGAACTCCCCATGCCATAATTGGTAGAAAGATAGTTACTTACGCTACTTATGTAGTCTGTATTATCTCAGCACCTTAGCTCTCCAGTGCAGGGGAGTTCTCTTGTGCCCACCTTATGGCCAGAGGCCAAGACACAGGAAAGGTTCAATGGATCTTCCAGTAGTAAGATCAAAGCCCTGAACCCATGGTCTCCATAAGGTGAAAAAAGAGACAATATTTCACAAAATACATTTGGAGAATAAATGCCTATCAGAGAACTGCTAATTAAAGACAAAACCCTGTTGACAAAGGAAAGGACCTACTGACAACTCCTTCTTTCTGACCAGCAGCCCAAGCTGGGTCCCATGAAATAATCAAGAAAGCGCTGAGCCTTTCCATACTGCAAGAGAATGTCTGATGCTAGAATAAATCAGCTCTATGCTGTTAAGGTGAACAAACATGACGGTGATGGACAAGACATAAGAAAAGTCAAAACAGCAGAACAATCAAGTAGACAGATAGTTGTTACCATGGCAACCAAACAGCATATGCTAGAAAGCATATATGCTAAAAAGAGCCTCTGAGAAATTACAAGGAGAAAATACAACCAAAACAGGGGTTTGGCTACACTAGACTTGAAAAGGAGTCCTATTCCATATCAATTAGTAAGATGATGACAATCAGACCATAGGACTCTATACTACCTGGTGGCCAGGTTCTTCAGGAACAACCACAGTACAGGGAAGTCATGTTCGAGTTTAGCAATAAAAGCATGGTATCAATGAAGATGGCAGAAGGAAATCTGAACTATTAAGACAGACCATTAAAAGTCATTGCTGTATCCCATTTGATAAAGATGTCTCCCTGGGTCTGTAATGGGTTCTGTATATTAGCAAAAACTACTCATATCTATTGGTATCTTAGTGCCACACTAACTCCCAGTTGATAATCCAGATAAGTCTTGGAAAAAAAATCTGTATTTAGCATCTGGTACATGTCACATGGAAAATTAAGGTCTAATTACTCTGTGTAAGACATTGGACAAATTCTACAGACAGCATTTGATACTTCTATGAAATGTCAGCAAGGAGAAAAGGTGCTGGTGATCTTACTAGGACATGGCAACCTATATCTCCTCAAGTCACTTCCACACCCAGCTCATTAGTCACTCCAGTTTTTGCATCTCAGATCACCCAGATATTTTAGCCTTCTTCAGGTAGTCAAACAGGCAGAACTTTTATTACCTCTTCCTTTGAAAAGGGAGAGAGAGAGAGAGAAGCAGCAGCCAAGGGTCCTTTACTTTCAAGCACTCCTTCCAAGCTGGATATTTAATGTTGGCAGTTGTACTGTAAGCTTATTCCTTTAGAAAAATTCCTAGGGGAAGAAGCTATACCAGAAATACTGGCTGAAATAATAACCCTTCATCCTTAAGGTCAAAGGAAAAACTGCTCTTGTAAGCTCAATGAAAACCAATCTGATGGATACGAATGAAAGCAAAAAAAAGTTGCCTACTGTATAAACACTTCCAAAGTAAATAAAACCCTTGAAGGGAAATGACAAAGTTACAGAGTCAAGTGAAATAGCAGAAAGATAAATTATCTCAGGAAGCCAGATTCACTCCTGTGCAATAAGTCAGTACCAAGACAAAAAAAAAAAAAAAAAAAGATTGGAAATCATGGCAGGTTTTAATAGATTGAAAAAAAAAAAAAAAAAAAAAAAAAAGAAGAAGAAATGGATGAACAGTCTGACCCAACAACTGTGCATTCTAAAGAGGAAAAAAAAAAAACTAAACAAAACAAAAAGGAAGACCCAAACCAACAAAACAAACCAAAAAACAACCTCAGAGGAAAGTGTTAGCATGGAAAATTAAAATTAATAAATTCTTTAAGTATTTTAGATTATAATGCTTTTGACAGGGGGTTACAGGTGCTCATTTCAAACTGGCAAAGCTGATTAAAATCTCACTTGAGAAATTAAAAACATGAAAAAAGGAGCAGAATAAGAAAGTTCAGCACAAGCACTGATGGAAGAGGAGAGCTACTGGGCCCAATTCTCTAGAACTAAAATAGCCTTACTTTGATTGAAATAGCGTGGATTTACAGTGCTTAGCTGAATGAAGTATTTGAACCATTCATCCTCAATTTGAAAGGAAATAAATGATTTAAGACATCAGTAGCACAGGACTTTGCTGTTGGTGCAGAACATAAACGCTAGAAATCTTTCTGCTTCTGTAATGATATACAATATTGACAACTCTAAACACAAATTGTTAGGGAGATTATTTAATAACAGTATAGGTTCACGTCAGCCCCAATTTATTATTATACACTGCACTATTATTTTGTGTGTAAAGCTGTACAGAGGAGACAGTACTCCAAAGCAAATACAGCTAGGGCCTAGGATCAGGATTCGGGAGACCTGCTTTTTCAACTCTGTCAGAAGCTCACTTCCTTTGAGTATGCACTAAATTCTTGATGGAAATTTTAAGAGCCATGCCATCTGCTAGGAGGTTTCTACTGAAAACAGAAGTGCTCTAATGGCAGTAACACTGCTGCCAACACTGTAGCTCTGTTTCAATATACATCTTCATGCCTACCTTCGCCCAACACAACCAAAGAGTAAAAAGCAGTAACAGCAGAAGTCATGCCACAGGTTGGTACACGTTAGTGTCCTCAGAGAACACTAACTTTATGGGGCATTTTTCAAGTGCATAACGAGACATCAGGAAGCCGTACAAGACAAATATCAAAATTTTACTTTTTGCCTCTGTTCTAACACTTTTTTATACCCTTCTTAAGAAGTCTCAGAATTCTCTTTTTATATGTTATTAATATCTTTAAATCTCTTCTTCTTTTTGCAAAGCTACCATGGCAATGCATAGGACAGAATCTAGTTCAATACAGATTAGACTCATGATATGACAGAATTTAAATAAAAACAGTTCCTTCCAGTTTCATTTGAAAATATGACAAAGTCTGTTTATGAAATACAACAAACCCATCTATCACCTTCTAATTGGAAGCCTTTTTTGCCAGCATGCCTGGTGCCTCACTAATCTGTACACAACTTAATAGGGAAGTTAATAAATTATACAAGAGAACTAATTATACCTATTTGTCAAAAGATGAGATAGTTAAACTGAGGACTTAAATAATAAGAAATGAGCATATTATCCTAATTAGTTTGACCTAAACTTTGGGGGACAGGGGAAGAGACAGAAATTTTTCTAACCAATCTCTGAGTGGTAGGACCTATTATCATACAGGCAATACAAGGCTGAAAGGGACACTGTTTCATGAAACACTGAACATGTATTTCTTCCAAATCATACCGTATCACCCTGATATCAGTTTCCTTAGCTGTTCAGAAGTCCATGAAAGGGCAAAGTTAACATTAAACCACTTTATCCGTTTCCCTCCCTTGTTACTTGGAGGTTGTTTGTACCCATACACTTACTGAAAATCTACTTTTGTATCTTCCGTACAGCCTATAAAAATACTAAAATACTAAATACTAAAAAATACTAAAAATACTAAAATACTAACTTTCACTATTTAATGATAGTTTTTGATAGGATAGAAGTTCACAACTTCTACTGGACTATTCTTCTTCATTCTTTTAGGAGTATTAATATTTGATAACAAAACATACAGAACACCATACAGTTTCTCTGTCAGCACAATCATCAAGAGGCACAGTACAAAATACAAGATCGAAGAACGAGGGCAGAATTACAGAGGTGAAATCACCACAAAATTACTGAGTACATCTTCCACATTCCACAGATTCCAAGACAGACCAGTGCCATCAATCTAATCTTAAAGGCAAGTTTTAAAGACTTCTTACAATGGAGAATCTACAGCCTTTGGGAGCTTCTATAGCCTTCATGCTATAATTTAAGCTCCATACTTGCTCTATCCAGACAGATAACAGATTACTCTCTTTCTTCTTGAAATAGCATTCTGTATATTTTAAGATTTATTACATCCATCTTCTTTCTATTTTTAGGCTAAACAACTCTAGCTCCTCTTTATTACTTTCTCCTTTCTACACAACGTTTTCCGGACCTGCTGTTTGTCTTCTAAGGGCTGTCTTCATTGGGATCACAGCTGTCTGAAAAATAGAACTGGAAACAGTTTTCTAATAGAGGCCACACTGATGCTGAGTAAGGTGGCAAGATTATTTCACAAGTGTTACAGGCATGTTAATATGGTGTTAACTATCATCTTAACATTATATTAAAGACTCGCTATTAGTTGCGATTCTTTGTAAATCCTAATTCCCTTTATACAGAAATACCATTTAGCCAAATGTTTCCATGCTGTATTTATGCAGCTGATTCATCCTGCTGCAGCGTACTACCCTGGTCTTGTCCCTGTGAACTCCATTTCCCAAAATCATTTTGAGTTCTGTAGCTGTCTCCCCATACTCTTGTGTTCCTTCTCACTCTGGCAGATTGAGGAAGTACTCTGCATTCTACTGACCAAGTTGTTAATAAAAATACTGATTAATATGAAACATGGGACATTGACGAGCCCTCCTTGACATACTACTATGTTCTGATATTTGGCCAATTAGACGTACTCTTTGAAAATCTTTTTCTGACCAATTCTATACCCACCAGTTAGTAGACTCCTCTAGACCACTTTCGCTCATTTGACTTAAGAGAACACCACATGAATACAGTGCAACAAACTTCAGTCAAGTCAAGATATATAATATCTACTGCTTCTCTCCTAACCACCTGACCTGTAACAGTGCCTTACAAGGAAATTAAATGGGTTTGTCATGATTTGCCCTTGAGAAATCTGTTTACTTGGTAACTGATCTTGCTAACTGGCAGGGGCTTCTGAGATGTCTAACCAATTATTCCTTGCTATATTTAAGCCAAACAGACTGGTCTTTAATTACCCAGCTCATTCTTTCCCTACCCCCTCCTGAAGTACTATATTTGCTTTTCCCCAGATATCACTTTCTTCCCTAGGATTAATCTCATCAGGTCCAGCTTCCCTGAAAACATTTAAGAACTATACTTAGAGCTAGAAAACTTCTGCACCAATTTCTTCACTGACATAAGTCCCTCGGTACAAAAGTTCTCTCAAGGAGCTAAAAAATGTTTTCAAAATACATAAATCCTAAAAGAAAACATAAAGTGATAGTTATTTAGCTTAAGAAAATGTTCTTCCTATTCAGCAGGCATTAAGATCAAGAGAAGCAGTTATTTTTACCTATAAAAATAATTTACAGTTTTCACGAAATCACGGAGTTCAGAGTTGGAAGGGACCTCTAGAGATCATCTAGTCCAACTCCCCTGCCAAAGCAGGATTGCCCAGAGCACATTACTCAAGACTGCATCCAGGCGGGTCTTGAAAATCTCCAGGGAAGGGGACTCCACAACCTCCCTGGGCAGCCTGTGCCAGTGCTCTGTCACCCTCACCATAAAGAAGTTTTTCCGTGTATTTGAACGGAACTTCCTGTGTTCTAACTTGTGCCCATTACCCCTCGTCCTGTCACTGGGAACCATTGATTAAATGGCAAGGGCAAAGGAGCCCAGGAGGCCTGGATGTCTTTCAAGACGAAAGTCCTAAAGGCGCAGGAGCAGGCTGTCCCCGTGTGCCGGAAGACAAGCCGTCGGGGAAAAAGACCGGCCTGGCTAAGCAGGGAGCTAGTGTTGCAGCTTAGGGAAAAAAAGAGGATATACGGCCTTTGGAAGGAAGGGCAGGCCGCTCAGGAGGACTACAAAGAGGTAGTGAAGCAATGTAGGGAAAAAAATCAGAAGGGCCAAAGCTCAGCTAGAACTAAACCTGGCTTCTGTTGTCAAGGACAACAAAAAAAGTTTCTATAAATATATTAGCAATAAAAAGAGGACCAAGGATAATATCTGTCCTCTAGTAGATAGGGCTGGTAACGTAGTAACCAAGGATGAGGAAAAGGCTGAGGTACTTAATGCCGTCTTTGCCTCAGTCTTCAGCAGTAGGACCAGTTGTTCCTCGAGTTCCCCGACCCCTGAGCTAGAATACAGGGATGGGGAGCAGAATGAAGCCCCTGTAATCCAAAGGGAAATGGTGAGGGACCTGCTTCAGCACCTGGAGGTGCACAAATCTATGGGGCTGGATGGGATCCATCCAAGGGTACTGAAGGAGCTGGCGGAAGTGCTCACCGGCCCACTCCGCATCATTTATGAACAGTCCTGGATAACCGGGGAAGTCCCAGCTGACTGGAGGTTGGCAAATGTGACACCCATCCATAAGAAGGGCCGGAAGGAGGATCCAGGGAACTACAGGCCGGTCAGTCTGACATCGGTGCCTGGGAAGGTCATGGAGCAGATCATCCTCAGTGCCATCACACGGCACATGCAAGAGAACAGGGTGATCAGGCCCAGTCAGCATGGCTTTGTGAAAGGCAGGTCATGCCTGTCAAACCTGATCTCCTTCTATGACAAGGTGACCCACTTGGTGGACGAGGGAAAAGCTGTGGATGTTATCTACCTGGATTTTTGCAAGGCTTTTGACACTGTTTCCCATAGCATTCTCCTGGAGAAACTGGCTGCTCATGGCCTGGACAGGATGCACTCTGTCCCCTCAGCTAGGTCATTAATGAATATATTAAGATTGGAGCAAGTGTTGACCCCTGGGGGACATCACTGGTTACAGGCCTCCAACTAGACTCTGTACCGCTGATCACAACTCTTCGAGTTCTGTCATGCAGCCAACTCTCTGTTTTCAAGCAATTGAGAGCATACTGTGCACCTGGGTCTCAGGATTTTTTAAAAGTGTGTTTCTAGCTCTCTCTCCCGCCATTTATTTCAGCTTTACTGTTCCATTTTTTGGAACTAGATCATAATAGTAAAGCTTTCAGCTTTAGATCCAGAAAATGAGAAATGGGAGAAAAGAGAAACCTGAGAGGCAACACAGCACAGAGAGGGCAGTAGAGTTAAGCCAAATTATGGTGGTTTCATTCTTCACTATTCAACTGCAGAAGGACCGGAGCAAGCCACTTCAGTGACTTTGAAACACAAATTCCTCTCCAGCTCTCTCACAGAACAGTTGAGGTTGGAAGGGGGGGTTCATCTTTTTTACTCTGGAAGTCATCTTGTCCACCCCCGCTGCTCAAACATGGTCACCTAGAACAGGTTGACCACGACTATGCCTAGATGGCATTTGAATATCCCCACGGAGACTGTACAACCTCTCTGGGCAACCTATGCCAATGCTCCGTCACCCTCACAGTAAAAACATGTTTATTGATGTTCAAATGGAGCCTCATGTGTTTCAGTTTGTGCCCATTGTCTCTTGTACTGTCACTGGACACCACTGAGTAGAGCCTGACTCCATCATCTTTGCATCCCTCTCTTCAGGTATTTACATACATTGATGAGATTCCCCCCCAGCCCACCCCACCTTTTCTCCTCCAGATAGAACAGTCCCAGCTCTGTCTTTCCTCGTAAGAGATATACTCCAGTCCCTTAATTATCTTGGTGGCCCTTTGTCAGATGGACTGTCTCCAGTAGTTCCTTAACTCTCTTGCACTGGGGAGCTCAGAACTGAATGCAGTACTCCAGGTGGGGCCTCACCAGTGCCGAGTGAAAGAATCACCTCCCTTGGCCTGTTGGCTCTACTCCTTCTGGCACAGCCCAGGATACCATTAGCCTTCTTTGCCACAACAGCACATTGCTGGCTCACGTTCAAATTGGTGCCCACCAGGAAGACACCTTTTCTGCAAAGCTACTTTCCAGTCCATTGGCCCCCAGCATGTACTGGTGTATGGGGTTATTCTGCCCCAGGTACAGAGCTTTGCACTTCCTCTTGTTGAACTTCATGAGGTTCCTCTCAGCCAATTTATCCAGCCTGTTGAAGTCCCTCTGGATTGGCATCACCACCCTGTGCTGTATCAGCCACCTCTCCCAGTTCTCCATCTGTTCCCTGTTTCATCTATTCAGAGCATAAGTTAGAACAGGGAAAGTTTTTCCTCTCACTGTGTGTTCGAATAAATGTAAGTATTTCATATGTCTAGTATATACCTAATACATTCTGTTCTGTGAAACACAAAGGTGAAAAGAAATCTAGGAATGTGAGCTAATAGGTGACTGAACTAGAGAGGTGTCAATCAACAGCTGAACCCATATTTCATACTCGGTGGAATCAGCTGATCCTCATAAAGGAGGCACAGCATTGCACACAGCATAAGACTGTCCTGGCAATATAGATGTCAAGACCAGTTTAACTCTTGATCACATTCAGATGTTCTATGAATAATCACCTATGCTTCCCACTGCTGCAACTCCTCAAAAGAAACCCAACAATAAATCCTTAAGTCAACCTCTGTACATGCCCATACCCTGAACGTAGAGCAGTTTTTAACTTTCAAGTTACGTGGTGTTTGCCAGACAATGTAATGGTATTATGTAGCAGAGAGGACCTAAGATAACACAATGGATCTTCAGAGGACTTCTTCAAAATATGACACAGGTTTTGATTTCACTTCTTCAGAGTATACAACTGAACTAACAAGCAATAATATGTTGTCTGGTACTTAGTTGACTGCCATCTTCATTTTATTCTTTTATTGTTTTTGAGAATACACTTTTACTATACGCTGTCCTAGAAAGATGCATTTCATGTGCACCTACAGGCAGTTATTTCACACCTTGAAAATGCTATTTCTAGGGTCCAAAGTAATTAAGTGGCAGTTAGGAGAAACCTGGGTTTAGTCCTAGAACTGTGTTCGTAACTCGTTATGAAAACTTGTGCCCTCCATGCTCTTAACCAAGCAAACAGCTGAGATGTAGTGGGAAAGAATCAATTCCTTCTTCTTAGATGTAGAGTCCATTGCAGTATAAGTATCAAGGCAAGACTTTAAACCAGGTTCTGGACTCACTCTGATGCCAGCAATTCCAATTCTTGTCTTTACTTTCCATTGACTATAGACATTAGTATATCTCGCTATGGTTGTGCACAATTTTGAACCTTATAATGAGAGCTCGCTTAGTATAGAGGGCCTTGTTCCATGTCTGTGGTAGGGTATAAGCCAGACTCCCTCCTCCTCTTTTCCTGTGTAAAATCAAATCTGCTCCAGAAGGAACAAGACTCACTAGAACAACAAAGCAAATTGCTGACAGACTATCACCTTCTTTAACTACTGCAGTTACTGCTTACTGGATTACACATGGTCACTATGATAAAGTATTAATTCTTGGCAAGTCCCTGCTACCAAACATCCAGAGACAGAGATTTTTCCTTGAGGGACTACATAATATTTCACCTCTGCACTTGTTCTTCCCATATTATTTTATTGTTCATGGCAATCCTATAGATACTGGAGCAAATGACTCTGCCCTTACACAATGACTGTTGATTTATTACAAAATCATTACTCTGAGTCTTTTTTTGCCAAAGATGCTGTGGTTTGAATATCAATTTTCAGCTTAGGTCAGCTTAAAGGTGCTTAAACAATTACATTCAGTTGATCCTAATGGAAACAATCCTGCAGTATCTGCATTAAAGACATCATGATATCAGAGAGTAAACTCTAAACTACATAAGATAAATACAGCTATTATGATTAATTACACTAAATTGCCTGAGGCAGCAAAAGGGGTAAATGCCAAAGATCTGAGGCAGTTATCATTCTACCCAGTAGAATGCCTGTATAATCAATAAGCATAGAGACTTGTTTAGAAATCAGAAAACAGCATTAAGGTTTTTTGGGGGTTTTGTTTTTTGCTGTTGTTTTGTGGTGGTGGTTTTCTTTGTTTGTTTGGTGTTTTTTGTTTGTTTGGGTTTTTTTTGGTTTGTTTGGGGTTTTTTTACATACCTACTACATAACAACTTCTTTAGAAACACTTACAATTAAGGATCATATTTGGTTAACAGCTAAAACAAAAACACCACCAAAAAAGCCACAGTAAATTAAGTATGAATTCCACTTTCACGGGGGCAATCTCTCCTCCTTACAAAACCTAATCTGTCCAACATAAAACATTCCACTTCACCTTCAGGCATACTTCCAAAGCAGAATATTTAATTTTTGATCTTTTGAAAGAAACACAAAGGAAACCAACAATCCCCTTCAACTAACTACTAAAAGGAAAGACAACTTATTTTTTTCTAATTTCCTTTTTCCAAAGGTAGAGCACTCACTGCTTGTCACAGGACCCAATCCCCATACTCTCATTGCTACAACTATCATAGGAGAGACATTTTGCAATGGGGTTTCTAAATATTTGTTAAGTTTATTACAGATTGCATAAATAATGTAACAATTATTTTCTGTTGCAAAATGTAGAAGTCTTCCACTCCTGAACTATCTTTTCTTACTATCAGTTTAAAAAATATTCCAATTCAATGCAGCCTAGGCTATGGAACAAATCAGCAGCAGAGTAACAAACCTACTCAAGGCTGTTTGCACCCATTTTCTGCTACAAAAATTCTGCGCTGCTGTTTATGTAGCATGCTATAAATCCTTCCCAAATTATCTGCATGCTATTTAACAGAGTATCTTCAAGAGGAAGTAATCAATGAACAAAAATTGCTGCTGAACATAACAAGTTATGTTACTCAACAGCTACAGACTAAGGATGGTTGGGAAAGACAAATCTTTGTTTACAGTAAAGAAAGCAGATCAAATCAGTAAACAGAGTAATAAATAGCTTGCCTGTATATCGCACGTCTTTCACAAAGACATAAAAAAGGGACAAAGATACAGAGATAATTTTGTCCTCAAAGTGAACTGTAACACCATACTTCACTAGAGCTTGTTGCTCACTGATACACATACCTCCTACTTCTGCAGACAGGACTAAACAATAGGTAAAAACTATTGAGCCATTTTAGTAAAGTTCTGCTTTTACAGTCTACTTTATTAACTTGCTGGTAATTAATTACTTCCTATAAGCTTAATTACAACTAGTTAAAGAAATGTTGTGCAAGACTGAACAAAGCTTGGTCAATCTGAGGTAACGGGTAGTTGAAACTAAATGAGATTTCTACTCAGCTATGTTCATATGTAGCCTGCTCAACATGTTCAATATTACAGCATGAGGTTCCAGAGGAACCTTGAAAATTAACTGTGGAATTGGTACCCATAACAATCTATAAATTTGTGTTTGTTTAGACTAACAGAGCAAACAATATTCTTACAACAACAGCTGCTGCAAGTTTCTTTAAGAAATCTATGCGATCGGTTCACAAGACTGTCATAGAAACACTTCCTCAAGTAAACCAGAAAAACCTAAGGTGAAGTTTCACTCCAGATTACGAGACGGTCATAGTGATTAAAGAAACAAAATATATCTATAGGAAACAAATTACATCAAAGCTTTTCTTAAATTTATACGAGGAGGAAAAGCGATGGGCATCTGGTTGGGAAATAATTTGGGGTTTGCAGTGAAAACTAATCTCTATGGAAGCACATTTCCATCAACTTCCTGCTGTTTGAGATCCAAATCTAACACTCTATAGAGTTCCCTATCCATCTGAATTCTGAAAGGCAAATGTAGCAGCAAGAGACAAAGAAAATCTAAAGGAAGGAAACAATATAAAGAAAATCTAAAGGAAGGAAACAATATAAAGAAAATCTAAAGGAAGGAAACAATATAAAGAAAATCTAAAGGAAGGAAACAAATACTGAAAGGATAAGGATAGTTTTCCTGAAGTACTCGCACAATAACCAACATTAGATTGTTCCTGCATTTCTGAAGGATGTCTCCTTCTCATGCAGTTCTTAGACTGTATGTTTGATTACATTCATTATCTATTCAAGGTATAATTCGGTGCAGGTTATAAACTTACCAGTTCCTGTTGAGGGGCCAATTGTACTCCCACAGACATGATAGCTCATGTTCCAGTCTCTTCCTTCACTGGCTATTCCTTTCTCTAGTCATTCTACCACTTTACCAAGTTGCTCTGGCCTATGAAATGAGTAACTCACACTATTTATTACTGTTTACTACTTTGCTTCGTTCTCTTTATTAGAGATCAAACTACTGTTCTCCCAATGGCTTTGAGTCCATGGGTACCATTTTAACTTTCCCTTTGGGCAAGTTTAATACGCTTTAAAATCATGTTACAAAACAGATCTTTCAGTGTAACCTACATATTTACTTTCTGGTACAGAAATCGTTTCAGTCTTCCTCAAATTCACACATATCCTTAAGCAATTCAGCTAAAGAGAATGAATCTCAGTTTGAGAACTGCAATCACATTTCTTTGTTAATCCCCAGTGTAAACTCATGAGTAGTCAGCCTGTCCAGGAAAATGTGTATTGGCCCAACAATTCTTTCTCAACACTAAGACAGCTACAGGCACTGCTGCTTGAAAAAGCATACAGTATAAATTGAATGTCTGCTGACTAGTTTCCATTTATCAAATCACTTTTCTTCCCCTAGAACATACACAGTTAAATCCTGAGGAATTATTCCATTTATGGTACTGTAATAACATCCGTTTCTAACCTTTGTGGTGCCATTCTTTAAGTCAATGTCGCAGCATCATGTTTCAACATTCAAAAATCACATGTTCCCCATTAATCAATAAGTCAACAAATTACTAATACATTTTTGATGTTGAACAAACATTAATGCCTCTTTTACAATGAAACCAAATACTTGGCTATTTGTTTAAAAGCTTACCCACAAGTGCTGAAGCCAATGCAAGCAAGTACCAGAAAGAAATGATCCCAAAGAAACCAAGAGTTCAGGAAGATAACATGCATGGCACATCTTGAGCTTCATGCACTCCCCCATAGCCTGCTCCAAAGGCACTCATTTTATTCTCAGTTAACATTGTGCTGCAACACTTCAAAACATAGTATCTAACCACTGCTAACAGGGCTGCCAGAGCAGAGGGAGTCCGATGGGGAAGCTTAAGTTTTCTCCAAGGAAGAACTGCATTGTTCCAATGGTTCATTCAGACAAAAAAAGACCTCGCCACCTCAAAATTATTAGCTCAGGTTTGCCTAAGATTGTGCCATCAAATGCCCTGCATTAAAGGTGCTTCTTGATGACACTCTGCTTGCCCGAACTATATTCCCAGGAATATAAACAGCTGGTACTTTTTTGTGATTACAAAACTTACTAATAAATCCAACAATTGAGTCTTTACATGTTAAACTACTTTTTCACAGATCACTCGGTTTGTGATCTGCACAAACTGATCACTCAGATCACTTTGTTTGGAGTCTTGACATATTTCCTCAAATTCACCTTTGCTGACAAGTTATTATAACTATTTAGTAGCATAAGTTTTTCCAAACAGTAGATGTCTAACTGTCTTCTGGTTTATACCCTGTGAGAACATTTTAAGGTTATTTTTCAATTGTTAAGATCTACTGTTTTATGTGTCTCATCACCACAGCCTTAAAAAGTCAGACAGACTTCATGAGTCCCTTTGGAACTTCATTTGTCTTTTATCATCAAAAGCACATGCTGCTTTATGTATGTATGCATAAAATTTTTCATTTTTCCCCCTGAAAGTTTGTAATTGTCAGCACTGCAAATTCAGACATGGCTTGCAAAACAGTATCATAGTCTTATTTTTAGAATTACAGCAAGGACTTCATAGAGCATTATGCATACAAATAGGTGGGATGAATGCAACAGAGTTACACTGATAAATTAAGGTAATTCAGAACTTGAGCCTTCCGCTCATCTTGCTTGAAAACTCGTCTGCACATGTGTCTACCTAGACACACTCTTCATGCATGTACATTGTTTGTGCTAAAAGCCAGAGACAAAAATAAAGAGAAGAGGAGGAACAGATTTTCTGGTATGTCTATATGTCTAACTTCAGTTTAGTGTACAGAAATCCACATTGGTTTAAAGCAAACCACTTCATGCAGGAAAGCAGGCTAGCTGTAGCAAGATGGTAATGAAGGATAAATTAGCTCCTAAAGACTTCTGGACTGCTGCATTAAAAAAAAATTACTTCTGGTACCCAGTCAACATCTTTAAAGTTAGCTTGGATGCAGTTTACAATATATACATTTTGCTAGTATCTCTGTCATAGATTGTTTCTGAAACCTACAGAGAAAAAAGATTTACAAAGGGGAGCACTATATATAGTATATTTCTTCCATTACAATAACATCTTTCATTCCGAATATTAATTCTCACGTAAAAAAGGCTCAAAAAGCAAAACATATAACTATACAACATTAAACACTGAAACCAGATTCATGATATTGTAACACAAAGATTTCTGCCGCCTTAGTATCATGGCAACATCTACTCTTAAAAGTCTTTCTCACCTTTTATTAAAGATACAGGGGGGGGAAAGGAAAACATTCAAAGCCTTGAAAATGTAAAGGAATAAGCGAAGCTTTCTTTTTAGAAAACACTATTTTCATTCCTTTTAGCTAAAGGATGTGGGGAAGGAAACAATCTTTTAGACAGTACTGACTGTTCTTTAATGTATTAAGTGCAGGCATGTTGAAGTTTGGTTCTGCTTTTCTGAAAATAACTGGGGTACACACAGGAGGAGAATAAGAACTACTCGAAAAAGAGAGAACACCATTTCTGGTGTCAGCATATTCAAATTCCCTCTAGGAACAATTCAAGGGAAGTACAGAATGGTGTCAGCCACTCTAAAATCTGAAAAAATTATACTAGCTTTATGTTTAAGACGGAGGTTTCGTCTGACTTTTTTGGTCATAGGGTTAGAGAAGTGATGACAAGAAATTATCTTGGTTAGGTTGCTTCAGCTTGTTTGCTTTTTTAAGAGTAGATTAATCTAAACCAAAAAGGTAGAAAGAGTCATATGAGAGATGCACAGCAACAACATGTCAGTATAACAATCAAGCTACAACTGTGGCCAACAAGATTAGCCATGCTAAGATCTTAGATCAAGATCATAGAGTTGCAAGGTCAAAAGGAATGGGTCAAAGGATCTGGGAACTCCAAAAGATGAGAGCATTGGCCATAAGAGCAGCTGTCTATCCATCCGGCTTCAAGTTCTAACTCTCCCCAAGCACTAGCCAAATGCAATACTTCATTCCTCTATTTGGCTCAGCATGCAAGCTGAACTTTTGACACAGGCATTTGGTTTACAATTTCTCCAGTCTTAAAAGTCATACGCCTTCCTGTGTGGACTATCCCAACATAACAATAGCAATTGCCAACTTGTATAAACCAACTTACACAACTTAGAGATCTTTACCCAACACAGTAACTAAAACTGATGTGCAAAAGACACCCTAATCCACACTGCATTTCTCTCCCCTTCTGCAGAGGTCTGCAACTGAAATATCATTTCAGGTTCATATTACATACAACATTAAGTACAGGACAAGTAATAAAGAAAGTGGTAGGATGCCAGGTCCAGCTGAAACAAACAGTAACAATCAAGCCCAAATAACCATGGGTAATCTCTTAGTGGAAAGGAGGGTATGTGAAAGACATTAATCCCGTAACAGAACTAACCACTTTGAGAAGTATCAGAATAGGATAACTGCAAAATAACGCCTTTACATTTTTTTACCTTCAATTTTGATAACTTGATTTCTCTCTCCATTTAAGCTCCTCATTCACTTCTCCAGGAATAGTGGTATTAAGAGTTTCCAGGTTCCGGAATTTGTTTTTAATTCCTAAATTTTTGTTGCAGAATCAGCCAGATTCAATTTTCTCTGCCTTAAAATCCATGAACAGGGAAGTAATGCTTGTACAGATATCTGCTAACACCTCACTAAAGGTGGCATAGCAAGGAGCTGAAAAATGCAGTGTTATCTGTATATGTCTATCATACAAACCTTGTACTGAAGGAAACTGCACAGTTGTAAAGTCAAACACTTGAAAGTTAGAAAGAAAACTCTACAAAAGTTATTGTCAAACACTTAGAAAAATATGGGAATTAGGGTCGTTTTTGCAATCTTATTCAGCTCCTGTATATATTTATTTTACACATATTTTACAGAATGTATTACTTCCAGCTGCCCATTTGCCACGCATCAGATCCCAGCACTTCAATTTACAGGAAAAATAATTGGCCCGGGTTCACTCTTCTAATGTTAAGCACATACAAAATAACAGTGCCTGCGCAACCAGGGAGAAGGGTAACAGACTGGAGGAGAAAGGAGAGAGTAAAGAAGGGGAGAGAGGACATGCGAGAGTGGTTTTAAGCTCTTATTCCTGGTCATGTCCCTATTCTCAACTTCATCTTGTCATTTCTCCATCCTAGACTCCAAATCCCAGTCCCATTTTCTTCTACCAAGTTCCTCGCTCTGTCCAAAATAAGAGTGTTCCACAGTGTGGCTCCTCAGATGATGCGATCCTGCCTTCAACACACAAATAAGAACATTTACTTTGCAAGAAATCATCACGTTTTCACCATTATCATTTACAGAACTTTGTAGGACGAGGATACATTCTCAATATCAACACAGCTTCAAACTCCTCACTATGCTTTGAAAAAGGCTATGTGTCTCCTTTGGTATAATTGCACAGCTTGGGAAAGAAAACAAAGACAATCGAGTTGCCTGTAGAGGAATGATCCATCACGCACAACACTCTTCAGATCAACATCCTAGAGTCTAAGCAGACAGGTGTGCTATGCAAGAAGTACTTAAATAAATGGAGTGAGCAACACACATGCTACAGTTCTCTAATTTTTTTTTTTTTTTTTTTTTTTTTTTTTTTTACACAAATACCTGCAAGTACATTCAACAGCTGTCTCTCTTCCTTTTTGGGAAAAGGACAGTCTCAGAGCAGTCACTGAAATGGTTTACTCCAGTTTCAGGTTTGAACTGGCAGCAAGATTAGAAAACAAAAACTTGCAGTGCTTTCATATCCACACATTCAGTTTAAAATCCCTATCATAGATACCACCATCTCCTTTCCCTTCTGAGCAATATCAGAAAACTGTCCATCAGTCATCATCTATTCTGACTCAGACCAACATAGCTGGAAGAGAATTGCTCAGTGTCGTATTTCAGACAGCACTTGGCAAACCTAGAGGAAGAAAGATCTTCTGTTATTTTGGTGAGACTGCAGTTCACAAAGCTAGAGTGGCACCAAGTGGCGAGCAGCCGAATTTGGGTCTTATGTGTATTTTTCCAATCACACTAGAAGTCAGACTTGACATCTTATGAGTTAAAATAAAATGGCTCGGCAACTCACTTTTACTGGGGAGTCCAGATTTATTAGAAATCCTACTTAATCCACACACATGCCCAAACTAACAAGGGGTAGAACTTCCCACAGGGTACTCTTAAGTGAGTAAAGTTCAGAATTACTAAATTGGCAAAAAGCATATGAATGTCAGTAACGAGCAGGAAGTGAACAAAGGTATCCTAATTTTCATGATTAGATACAACCACAATTAATCTTTAGAAGACAGTTTGACTTTTAACACTCAATTACCCAATCCTCCACGCTAGAGCCATTACAGCTCTTACTACATTCTAAAAGGAACACCTTTGCATTTATTTTCCTCCTTTCCAGCATCTGCGACTTGCACCAACACTCATTCTTAAAACGTCTTGCACATTGTTGCTTCTTTTAGTCGCTCCACAACAAACAAAACAAACAAACAAAAAACACAAACAAAACACAAACAAACAAAACCTCTACCCAAACCAAGAACACCGTGTATCTTCAAAGATCATGTCAGGAAAACGATTTTCCCCTGTGGTTAGTTGTAATAACCACACACTTCATCCCACTCCTCCCCACAGTACACTAGGCTTCTAATCAAACCTGGAGGAACAGAAGAGGAAGACAGATGAATACTTGTGTGAATAATAGTTTAAAAAAAAAAAAAAAAAAAAAAAAAAAAAAAAAAAAAGAGTAGTAAAACACACACACAGACACACACACCCTTCATTCCTGTGCTGTCATTCTCAATAAAAAAAAAAAAAACCTACAGCTATTTCAAAGGCATCGGTGCATTATTTCTATAGAAAATGAGAGATTGTTTTCATCGTGAGTTTGTACTGGCTAACACCTAATAGGAGCTATTATTTACCCAGGCTGCTGACAAAAGTGCTCGTTCACATGGAACAAAGTATTTGAAGTTAAACATTTGTTGGCTACTTTGGCCCAGCTTTTCAAGTAGTGAAAGGCAATTTCACCTTTTGCCTGGTATAGCTGATATGTTGAGAATAGAAAAGTCATTGTCATAGGAACAGTAACTACAACCAAAACTGCCTGAATATCCTCACAAATCTGAAAAAAATAACTATGATTACTATCATGATCAGACCCTTAAAAAGAGGAATAGGAGATGTCTTTGGAGGTATGTATAATCAAAAAGCCACAGACAAGGTCAGTTACACAATTTACAAATTATTTCAGTATTTACAGAAAAACGAGTTCTTGAGAAGTGAGGAACTGAAAAACGAAGCCTTATTAAAGCAGGTCTTTGTTGTACACAATGCATCATGGTAATGATGGGCAGGCTTATAATACATCAGTAATGTAAAGATGACAGTCCAAGACTGCAGCTGGTGGTTACTCCACTGAAGTAATTTGAAAAACAGTAGAGGCTCAGAAGTTCAAGAAGCCATAAAGGTCCCTGAAGCTTTTGACCCCTTTCAGTTGCATAGGTTGTTCGTAACATGATCGCGGCCCAGCATAATCAGTTTTTTTGGCTTCCAGGTAGCTCAATCTTCACTTCAGAAGTCAGATGATGCAAAATCTGAGCTATGGAGATTCTTACTACAAAAAACAAACAAAAAAACCACTAAATGTCTTAGACTTTTTTTTTTCATTTAAATTCAAGATGAGGTGGTTAACATTGTATGTATTAACGTCCTGATTGCAAATTAATGCTTTGTCCATAAGCTCTACTTTCTTTCCTTCTTTTAACAGATGGTAGCAGTGTTGATCTACACATTAACAATAACTGATTTCCAATTCAAAAACAAGTGAAATGATCTTTGTATCATTTCCCACCGAGAGGTAATTAATAGATACTTGCAAGCTGCTTGGAGATCCTCCAATAAGGGGGGTGGTGTGGGTGGTGTTTGTTTTGTTGGGGGGATTTTTGGTTGGTTTTGGGGTTTGTGTTTTTTTTTTGTTGTTGTTGCTTTCATTTTTATTTTTTTAAGTGCTGTGCAATATTTACAGCCTTTATTTCACAGTGTTGCACAGTTTACTTTTGTGAGGTTTCTCATACCTCACTTCATTCTCTCACGCTTAAACCCAAGGTTCACTAAGACTAGCCACATCTGAGGCATCACCTTCACTTTCTGTTCCCAGACCGAACAGCTTCCTCTGCCCAAACTCAAAATCTTCTAAAAGCTAGAGAATGAAGATTGTGGCAGGCATGCTGTGGCCCATTGCTTCATTACTTCCCCGCCTCCAGCAACTCCAGCCATTTGTCCAATTGCACTACCGACAAGAGTTTTATCCTTAGATTATAAAAGATTTGGGAGTAAATTATGAGCTTCATGTAATGTGTTTGTACCAAGCACAACAGGGCCCCAATCTAAGGAGCCATGCTTCCTGCTAATTGCTATTTATTACATGAACTTTGAAAGTAACAAGGTAATGCAACTGTGCTGTCTGCAAAGACACAGATGCCTAGTTGCTTCTATTTTGTCTATTAAAAACAATGAGGGGAAAAAAACACAGAAAAATATCCCAGTGTTCAATGAGGTTAGCATACAGTCATTTTATAAACTGTACAATGACAGCTATGCTTCCTTGGACAAGTAGAAACTCATAAAATATTTTACAATAGCATTCATCTCCTTGGAGATATGGCCACTGATAGACAAGTGTTTGAGAATAAAAAAAATATTACCTACCAACTTATTTAAATGAGAAGTTGCGTGTTTTGCTTTATTTCGAATTCTCTCATGAGTGCTTATCCTGGGATCAGTGAATATGGATGAACAGCAGACTAAAGCACCAACTGCTTTTTTAAAAGAAGCAGCGGATCTTTTTCGTTGGATGAAACATAAATGGTTAAATATTCCCTCTGCAAATTAAGTAGGAAATCCATAGATAAACTACCACAGACTACAGTTAGCAGAATGTCTTTATCACTTCCTCTTTCACTTGAGCTTCTAATAGAAGACTTTGTCTAAATATCAAAATACAGTGTCATTAATATCCTCTGATGCAGAGTTGTTAATAATTAGGCTTTAACAAAAACAAAGTTCTGGCATTTAGATTTCTTAGCAGATAAAACTCAAGAGACACCAAGTCAAGTTCACCCTCTTGCACTAAGGCAGAAAATCTACTGAATATCTACTGAGTTTAGCAGCATTTTCAACTGCAGCTGGTAATATTGACTCAAGAAAAGAGTAATTCTCACAAAGACTGATATGTACTTCATAGTCTTCAATGACTGACTCTCTTTCAGGTCAGGCATATTTATTTTGCCATATTTTTGCCTGCCTACTGTGTTCCTCAATTCATATTTTATGGTTCTCTTCAGAGTATGCATTCTGACATCACCACACAGGAATTGACAACTGCATTCCAAGACATAGTTTACTATCAGGAATTACACATCTCTGTTACATGTACTACACACATCCCACCTTTTGTATCTCCTTTAGTTATTAATTGCTGTGCAAAAAAACCCCTAGATTCTTTGCTAATAACCATTTTGCACAGATACACAGTGCAAAGAGTATAGGGTAGTAGAGCAGAAGGACTCATTTCAGTCAATGCTGTCATATATGACCACACTTGGTTTTATTTAATTTGCTTTCAGAGAGCATTAGAAGCGGCTGAAATATCCAAAAGGCCACTAATTATCCTTCTTGAAAGAAAAGAATTACAAAAAAGTCCTTTTACTTCTCCTAGTTCTGTCTAATCACTTGCTACTTGTCTGCAAGTGGATTTGGTCTCATACATAGTAATAATGATGACAGATGTTTTTCCACCAGTCAAACTTAACATCCAAACTTCAGTTGAATATTATGAGTAATCTACAATTTCCTCCACAATTACAGCTGCAACTTTGTTCCCATTAAATCGTTCAATTTTGACCTCCCACTCGCACCTATTAATGAAGGAGAACTTAACTAATACATGAGAATCATGGCAGAAGAGGAATTTTTGTTCCCATTCAGAGTAAATTGAAGGAGGAAATTCCAATTTATGGCAATGCATTATAGATCTTGCCACCTGTCAGTTATCTGTCACTTTATTGGATGGAGAGAAGGAGGGAGAAGAAGAAAGCAATATAACTCTACTGGACTCAAAGCATGTCCTCATGCACAGAACTGAAGCTAAGACAACACAAGTCTGATTTTAAATGTAACTGACAGCTCCTTTACTAAGATCAGGACAGACTATGGGCTCAGAAATAATAGACAACAAACAAGCACTATAGCTATCTTCCCCCTACTTTCGCCTCATTAAAACAAACTACCTTTCTCTCAGTCACAGTAACCCAAACTCCATCAGTAAGATAACCCAGAGAAAGGCAGGAAGTTCTCCTAACACAGCAGAAATCATTTAGATGAGCTGAATGTAGTCTAGTGATAACTGATTTATGATGTTCCGGTATTAGAGGTACTCACTGGATTTCTAAAAATTGTTCTTTGGGCAGTCTCTAACAGAGAGAGAAGGAATGTGATATGACGTAGTTTAACGGATTTATCTACTGACAATCTACTGCACAGGGACAATGTTTTGTTACCCAGAGTCCAATTTTAAAAGTTATTAAGATTTTAATAGGCTCACTAGATGGCTATGTTGACTCTGACAACCTAATTTAGGCTCACTGGCAGTTTCAGAGATGCTGCATTAAGTGTTGGAGCTGGCCAGTTTAAATAAACTCCTTACTTCAGAACAGCCACAAACCAAAATAAACTCTTCAGAATACCTGAGGTTAAAGGATTTTAAAACAACTGAGGGACGTGAATAAGCAATATAGAGCCAGGACCCATAATGAATTTCTAAATAGACAGGCATTTGTTATACAGGACAGAAGGCAGCAAGGAATAGCCTTTGTGAGCAACTTAAGAAAAAAAAAAAAAAAAAACAAAAAAAAACACCACAAACTTCATTTTTCCTACTGCATGGAAACACACAGAGTAGTAGCAGAAGGACTGAAATGCAGCTTGAGAAAGCTGTAGGTTAAGAATCTTTTTTTATAAAAACCTGTTTCATTCCAGAACCTGTGGTGACTCAAAAATTTTAATCATTTTCCAGTCAGAACCCATGAATAAAAATTTTGATTGCTGAAATGATTCCGATGTAACTTTTATTTTCTAATGGTGAGAAAAAAAGAAAAAATACTTTGTTTGGGGGGTTTGGTTGTCTAACATTTTTCCTCTATGTAATTTGTTTTTATCTTGTCAGGAACAAAATAAAAAGGAAGAAAGTGAAACAAAATCTTGGTACTAACATTTAATCTTGGTACTAACATTTCAATGGCAGTATACTTAATTCTAGCACACCTTTTTTTTTTTATTAGGGAAAATATAAGCTTATAGTTAGTAACTGATGCTGTTCCTCAGCTGCTAAAAAACATTTAAGAGTGGTGTTTATTACAACAAATACTTAAGACTATTCATTTACTGATGATAGTTTATTCCTTCACTAAAGGTTTTCCTAAGTGCTTGAAAGTGGCACAAGCATTTATAGCAGAAGCTTTGGAAAATTTAGGAAACTGCCAAAATATTTGTCGACTAACTTTTTTGTATCAGCAGCTGTGAGGTTTTCCATTAAGAACATTTTGGCAATTCTACAAGGACAGATGTGCCAACTCAAAGTTATCATTAGATACTAGTACTTACAATTATCCATCTGAATCTACTCTTTGGACCTTATTTTTAAGTACTTTGTACTTCCCCCAGACAGAACAGTTCACATGCTATGAGCACACAGTATAGTAAGATCTTTAGGAAATGCTAGCACCCAAAAAAACATAAGACCAGAATGCTGGCACCAAACATGAAGCTAGCAGTTGATGCTGTCCAGCAATCTGGAGCATTCTCTGCTATCCTTTACACTGCCCAGCAGGCTATTAATAGCTAACAGTGGTTTGAGAGATTTGTTTTCAGCAGTGTGAGACACTGAACCTGTTCAACAAATAATTCATGTTAAGTGCTACTAGGTCATTTGAAATAATTCAAGAGCTGTCTTTTTACCTTGAGCACTTTTGTCTAACCCCATATTTACTTGAGTATTCTTAGTGTTTATGAGTCACTACAAAACCCTCAATTTACATCCTGTTGCCAATACTTTCTGACTTCTTCCCTGTTAGTTGCTGCCACTAGGTTCGCATCTCCTCTAATGCTTCAGGTTGTTTGCATATAATGTTTGTTCACAGATAAAGTGAAGGAACCAGTATTTTTCTTTCCCCGGATGTCTTTGTTGTTGTCCTGACTTGCCAAGGGAAAGAAAATACGCATGCATCTCTCTGATACTCCAAAGGCTAAAATGATAATCCAGTGGTAAGAGTGGAAACTGATATATCCGGTTAGATGCACAGTTGTCTTAATCCCATATTTTCATTTGAACATGGGCCAGTAGTACCAGTGTGAAGTAGAAGAATTCTGACAGAAGTTAGTTAAGATACCAAAGTTCCTCCCAAACCCTAATGAAGTTTGACCCAAGGAGACAATTCCTATCCCTTCTAAAATACCACTTAACTCTTTAAAATATATACCCTGCTAACTCTGGATGATCCTGTCCAGACAGCATTTCTTGGAATCCTGCTAAACTTTTGACCTCAGTGAAATCTTGCTGCTCATTGCTTCTGTACCAATGCTTTGTTTTCCTCTTCAGTTAGACTACTGTACTATATGGTTTTCCCTTACAAAATATTTACCCTGTAAGGCAGGCTGAAAGCCATCACTATATGCCACCAGTACTGCCTCAGGGCCTCCCAATTCACACCATGTTTCCTTATTGTTGATTTGGATTTTTTATTTTGGACTGGGTTTTCTTTGCAACATTTGTCTCAATGAGGACACATCACTGTCATTTTCTTCCTTGAGGCAGGAATAGGATGACAATTCTAACATTTATATTCTAGATGGCAGAGTTCAGAGGAATGCCTGCCTTATCTGCTGCTGCTTTCTTGCTTGTTGGTACTGAGGTTTTTGCCATTTCTGGAAGTTCATCATGCATATACTGAAATGTGAATTCTCCTTATTTCACCCACAAGCCCACAGGTGAATTTTATTCACTGCAGCATAAGATAGACACACTTACCTAAGCTCACCTGATTTTTCTATCGAAGTTGCTGCTTAACAAGAAGTCTATTATCAGCATATGTCAGCAGCTGGTGAAGCTATGATACACAAGAACTTCAGAGTCAGCTCAAGCCTGCAACATGCACCTCCACTAGATAAGACTGACTTTCAGTGAAGTGACCCATCAGTGGGACTGCTGCATTTATGAGAGTAAGGAAGGATGGAAGGAATGATTGGTGTCCTAACAGTGGCAGCCCAGAACAAAGTATTATTCACCCTGCAATATCAAATACAAGGATGCATAGTTTTCTTGAAACCCACAACAAAAATACAGAAGATTATTTAAATTAGCAGATGGCAACTTGTTCAGCAGAGAGGGTCAACTCCATCTTTTCAGGTTCAAGGCACATAAACACACCGCACTAAAAGCCAAGCACTTACTCACATATTAGCGATTTGATCCAGTCTCACACACAAATTTCATATGGCACTCCAAAGGCACCCATAGCCTCTCTTGAAGTACAATGATTTCCATCTTCCACCTAATACTCCCCATTCCTCTAAACAGAAATCTGAAATCACCAAACTGAAGAGCTCCATCAAGTCTCTCTGAACGGGGAACACTTTATTAACCTAATCACAATATCTCCCTTGCCACACTCATGGTTCAACACCACATTTTATCCTCCTCTTTTCAGCACTGAACCACACCTATGGTCACCTTTGTTTCTTATCACCACAGCTAATCTGAATACACCAAGCCTACTCAGCAGCACTGCAGTACTCAGTAATTCACTTCTCCCTTCTGCAAGTGCTATGTCACAGGTTTAAAAAAAAAAAAAAAAAATAAAAAAATCACACATCTAAAACCTTCCAAACAAAATTATGCAGCAGATGAACAGTATTAGTACACTATACTATAACTGTCCCAAACCAGCTTGACAGGGTGAGGGCAGTAAGGTACACCTCTAATAATGTTCTCAGGAAAAAGACATGCAGATAAGCAAGCACTCCAAGTACTAAGGAAAGTTTTTAAATATCATATTACTATCATGAAACCAATTAACAAAACTGCCACCTTAGAAACCCAAGGCACCAAGTAATTTTAACATGGCCTTGAAATTGGTATTGCCTGAAACACAAGTCTGAGTTATTGCTTGTTTAAGAAAGAGAATTATCTGTGTATGCAGGACATCTTCAAAATATCTTTGTATAAATCAGTGAGAAAGAATGGAAACTTAATCTATTTTATCATCACCTGGGTGGAGCCGATATCCCCTGACTGTGGAAGTGGTGTGTATTAAATGGCAGTAGGGAGACTCCATTTCGTGGCATCACAACATCACTGCATGGCAACAGCTATGGTAAGGCAGAAGAGCTTCAGAGGACTGGCAGGGTATGCCACTGACAGACACATCATGAATGGACCATAAGCCTGAATTAACACTAACGCTCTAGGATTCACTTTGTGGGTTTGTGCATTAAAAAAACAAAATCATAAAAATCAAGTTCAGAACAAAACACCACTACAAAACAGGTATTTTAAAGTACCTACTGACTATTCTGCCAACATCACAATAAATCTTTTGAAACACTTACTTCATCAACCTAATTAGTAATCTGTATCATCATGAAGATGAAAAGAATATAAACTATTATACATATTACATACACAAAACACATACATATAAATCTACTGTCAAATCCCATACAAATTACCTGTCACAATTAAGTCATTCACAGTGAGAAGCTGATATACACACACACACATATGCATCAAGGTAATTATTTTGCACTTTTTTTTTTAAACTAAGATAATGGGCACACTGCTGCTAGTGGGTAAATCCTGATCATACATTATATCACACTTCCTCGCAATTTTGATGAAAACTACAGGTGGAGACAGATTGTAATGGGAACATCTAATTGAAATTCATCTCCATTTTGCCTCAGATGGAAGACATGCTGCTTGAGCCCTGAAACATATTCAATTTCATTCAAATTGTATGCAGATTTTTCAGGCAAAACTGAATTTTAAAAAAAAAGCTTCAAAGAGCCCTGCAAACACTTTATAACTACATTTTCAGCATCTGTGTACTCTTCTACCTCCATGAACGCTCCTTACCAAGGCAGGCAAGGAGAGATACAAATCCCACAGAGGTCTATCCTTTTGATAGGAGTTTGACATCTTCCACTGACATGTTCAGTCACTTTAGGTCCTTGTGAATTCACTGGGGCATTAGCTGTTCAGTATGGTTCCTTCCAACACATTCACATCAAAAAATAGACAACCCATCTGTCTTTCACCTTTCAAAATCAGCTTGTGACTCCAAGTTGCAGCTTGGGTGTTTTGAGTTTTTTTTTTTTTCTGGTTTTGGTGTTTTGTAAGCGAGAAGTCTGAAAACAGCCAGTTATACAGAAGATTTAGAGGGGAAAAAAGCAAACACCACAATAAGCTTTTCTCCCCCCCTCCCCATTTGGTTACAATCCAGAAATCTAATACAATTTACAATAAAAACTTACAGTGAACTCCACTTTAATAATTGTCTGAATTTACATAAAGAATAAAAACATTGAACAAGAAGTTTGAAGCACTATTTGTAGCAAGTAATAGCTAACATGGCCTTCCTCTTCTTGCTGCTCATTGATGCAATCACATTTTATATTAATTCAATAAAAAGCCTGCCTTGTCATGTAAACTAATCATTAATCCAATTACACAACAGAAATTGATACTCTATTGCTTATGCTATTGTCTCCAAACACTAGGCATGCTACAAAACAGGAATCCCCTGTAACAGTTGTATGCATATAAAATACAGCAGCCCTGAATACCAGGGCCCTGACTTTCCTGCTCTATGACTTTGGTATCATGGCACCGAACAGGAAAATTACAGATGCTGACAAGTAGGTGATGACCTGGTATTAGCCCTCGTTCCTGCCTAATGCTTTCCTTGGTATCTAAATTTCTGGTTTGACACTCAATAGAAGATTTTAGCTCAAGTAAAAAAAAAAGAAAATTTTATATATATGTAAAGAGGATTTTTTTTTTTTAAACAAAGATTAAGAGAAATAAAGCATTAACAGAAGAAAACCAAAATTTAGAAATCAATCTCATTATAAGAATAGATTCTGAATTCGAGTTCAGAGTTTGAACATGCCTTATTAATAAGGCTCAAGCATTTCTTTGTTAATGCATTTTATTTTCATGGATACACACAGGGAGAGAAGTACAAAATGGGCTACCTTTAAAAACCAATAGGTAATAGAGAAGTATTTATCACTATTTAAGAAGACAGCAATGAACCTGCTTTCTATTACTGTTGTTTCAGAATGGAGAATTTCCCTTTCGCTGTTTCTTTTCTCTTAATTAATACAAGTGTACAAAAGGTAAACCCTGGTTTGTTCCTCTTCTCTTTATTTAAGCAACAGTCATTAATTAAAGCTGAAACACTCCTAGACTTAATTTCCCCATATAATTCCTCATGAGAGGAGAAAGGTGGGAAGGGAAGAGAGGAAAGTGTGATGAAAACCACACCTGCACCCAATTCTACCAGACCAAGTTCAGACTACAGGAAAACTATGCAAGGCAGAGGGCTACAAAGAACTAAACTTGTAGGATTCCTCCACCTAAAAGTGAGAGCGGCATACATCTCAATTCTGGAAAGAGGAAAAAAAAAAAAAAAGAAAAAAAGAAAAAAAAAAAGAGTTGGACCATGTCCTAACCTCACTTTTCACTTCTAACCAGGATTTCAACCCTTGCTAGAAGAAGGGCTGCAGCAATAGCAGGCCAGGCCAACTGGCTCAAGTACTGCAGGCACTGAACCCTGGATCTGAGAAAACTCTTAAAGAAAGCTTACCCTAGGAGCTAGCAGAAGGTTACAGCACAATTCCAAAGAACAAAAATCCATTTTCTTTAACTGGAACCTGGATTGCAAATTATGATTTGGCAACAGATAGGGCAAAATGTTATACAGTACAATATCCATGTGACAGGATATGCAGCCACCCAACTCTTCTGTTGTGGTATCTTGAGCCATTTCTCACCTTTAAGAATAACTAGCAAACTAGCACTACAATAAATACACAGTTACTATATGAGGAAAGGAGAAAACATTATAAAATGTTAGTTCCTGATGACACTGAGACCCTTCAGTCACCTAAAATAGGTATTGGTGAGGCACACGTAAAAGATAACAGTAAAGAGTTGTTTGATGTACCCACAGATAAATTACTGACACTGGGAAATGTTCTGTACAACAATCAGTGTGGATCTACCCTCTCTTGAAGGCATAAGCAGTCAGGAAACACAGTAAACTGACCATCTGTTCCTCTCTGATAACACATAATTAAGTAATTTATTTATTCAGCACTTAAACCCTTTCCCTTCTCTTCATATTAGTCAAGGATGATTATGCTAAATCCAGATGTAGTTAACATATTGTGCACTCAAGTAAGCAATGCCTTTACAGGCACATGACTTGCCTTCCTGGCTATCCACCTTCAAAGTCTCAGCCATGTTGCCTTGAAGACTCTGGATGTTATCCTCTTCTGTCCTTGCAAGCTGGTCTAGTATTAAGGTATTTTGTACGCGATTAACTGAACAAAGCACAGAATTATGCACTGTCCTGTGGGCCACAGTAACCACACCCACTAGCTGATGTACACATCTGGCTAGAATTTCTTCCTTTTATCGAACACAGGACTGCTGATGACATAAAATTAGATCAGAGGACAGGACCTGAACAAGATTTCCTTCAGTATTGCCAGCAACCAGTATTTGGTAGTCTAACAGACTCTCCTGGGGATCTCCTGGACTTCTGGAGTCTTACTAACATATCAGAAAGTCAATGACTGCCTAAGAGAGTCTTTCTGAGCAAAGCCTATGTGTCTCTCTCTGCTCCTCAGGAAGGTTTGTGTAGAATTCCCAAACTAATGCTCAAGTGATATAATAACCTGTCACACAAATACAGCTGAAAAAAAAGAAACCATATTCTGACAAACTCAAAAGCACACTACATTCAGTATAGTCTTATATATTCAGAAGTGAAAAAAAAGTAATCACGTAATTCATCATAACTCTTTTCCCTACTGGTCTCCCCAGTTCCTCCAGTCCTTAAGTCTGGCAAACCTCCAAGTTCATTAAGTTGACACCATTTCTTGCGTAGATGTCTTCCCCTTGCCTTATGGCTCTTTTAAAGATTATTTCAAACCTTTGGATTTGTGCAGTTTTAAAGAAAGTTACTCATAGTTTTGCCACATTTTCTGGGGTGGTGTTTTTTGTTTGTTTGCTTTAAGATAAAGAAGCTTCACTGGGAAGAGGTAATTAAAACAGAAACTCCTGGCAAGTTACTGCAGTCCTGCATCACCAAGTAAAGCAACTGGACTCATGGAAGTCTCCAACAGAAAGCCTTCGCACATTCTGATGCTGCATACAGACAGCCCCTCTCCTGGAAAGTCTTTTCTAAGATGACACATCTTCATCTGTACTGGCTTTAGGATTAGTCTCTGGGAACTCATTAAAAAATGAGTCCAGGTTTTCAATGGACTAAGGGTTTTTGCCATAAAGGTAGATGTAATGGAAGGTATGCTTTTAATAGCAGCTTCTCTGTATTTTTCCAGGAAAAGAATGCCAATTTAAGATATCTTGAGCTAAGGTAAACCTTCGTTTTGTAGGTTTGATTTATGACATTTCTATAGCCATTACTGGCATACTTCAAGGTGCCAAAAAGCCCTTGATTGCCATATATATTTAGCCTTTTTTCTATTTGCTTTTACTATTAAAGCATAAAGGCTGGACTGAACTCTTCATCCCACTTATAAACCAAGAAGAACAAACTCCCATAAAGCTCAGCAGCTTACCATCATTTGTCTTGCACACTCACACATCCTTTCAAGTCAAATTACTGCTCTGAAATGTGAAGGTGTGATTTACACCAGCTCACTAAGGGCACTTTCCAAGTGATCATTATTTAATTCCAAAAATTTTTTAAAATCAGTTTTTATTATTTTACCTGCAAGTTACCAGCATATACTATTTCCATATTGCAAACACTAGTGTGATTTTTCACTGCAAATCCATGACCTAGCTCAGATTCACCTAAAGTTAAACCATAATTCAAAATAAAACAGAAAACTGAGGAGCTCTTTTAAGTGCATCCCCACTTCTAACAGCAGTACTGAATGAACTTGGGCAGGATAGGGGTGAGGGGGGAGAAGAAAGAAAGAAAAAAAAAACAAAACAAACCCCAAAACATTTAACCTCAGTGAAGCTAGAAGATAAGGTTTTAGAAAATTTGAGGTTTTGAAGATTAGGACTCCCTTACCTGGGCCCCCACTAACAAATCCAAAACACATTTTAACTTTCATGTCTTGTGATTCCTATGACTTGAAACACTAGTTGTACAGAACAAACCACATACCTCAGCTGCATTCATAAAACAAAACTCAAGAACACAAATTATTTCACTGTATGTCATATTGTGGTGGGAGTGGTAAAAAACCTTTACAAATATAAATGTCAAAGTAATACAGACTGCTCCCATAAACAAAAATCCTAGTATACAGCATAAGAAACCTATAAAAATGGTGCTTGTATAGACCATCCAAATAGATACTGATGGAACATTCAAAGGAGCAGAAAACACCTAATATAAAAATATGGGGTTTTTTTCCTGCCACTCTATTTTAATGTTACTAATTTTGATGGGTTGGTGGGGGTTTGGTTTGGACTTCTTTCTAATTGACTAGAATCAATAAAGAACACAATAGTCAAATAAAAATACTATTGAGCAAGTTAATGTTTGTTTGCAGGTAGAGTCAAAGACTCTGGGTCTATAATGAATCCTAGTTTTCTAAAACTTTGGACTTTCCATTTAATTTTGCGTTGATTTATGAGTCAGTCTCCTGGGTGCTAACTGTGTATAAAAGAAACATTAACTCAGTGGAAGCAATAGTTTGCTTTTTTAATAATAAAAAATGCATACTGTTTATACCATTATTGCTTAGGAAATTAGATAACATCCCTTCTAATACCCTGTGCACAGGATACTGTAGCAAACCACTTAATGTGCAATAATAGAGTATTGACTAGGCACAGTGATATGCAAGACAGTGCTCCCACCAGGTTAGACAAGTTCCATGCTGTTAGAGCCCCTGTAGTGATATATTTGTTTCACCTTAACAAAAAAATTTTTGAAAAGAGATTACCTCCAAGGTATAAAAAGATCAAATTCAAATGAAATATTTTGTGGTTATTTCATAATAAGCAGTGCTCATAACAATCAGTGTTTACCTCATAAACAAAAAATAAAACCTTTTTTCTTTTGTCAGTAAGGGCTCTATGAATGGGGTAATCTGGAATGCTGTATATACACCACAAGAAGGCAATACAGTATTTCCCACAAAAGGCACCCAGAAATACACTTGTCACAGGCAAAAAGCATTGCACAAACCCTATGTTTTTAAAGTCGCCTTGTTAGTCCTGAACAGATGTGACCATGCATATTTCAAACAAGCATAAAAGGCTCTGTTTGGCTACTAGCTCCTGCAGGCACAAAGCACTGTGATCAATGCTCAATCCACTGGACAACATACTCTTAACTTCCTTAAGGAGATCTTAGCTGTTTCCCAACCTCTCAGCACACTTATTGCACTTCCAACATAACACTGGCAATATTTGGCTGTTCAAGGAGGCAAAATAACATCTGTCCTGGGACAAAGACCATCAGAAATAACACAACGGCCAAAGTCCTGCCGCCTCCTGAATGAGCACCTTCAGAGACAAATTCTTATCAGTGCTACCACTTCATGGTTACAGCACAAAGCAGGGACCATGGTGACACCACTCCTCCCACTCTCCTGTAGTAGTAAGACGGGGAAGGCCAACCCTTTAGGCTTCCTTCATTTTCTAAGAACAAACATGACTCTGTCCTTTCTCCTTTTTATGTGGAAGAGAACAATGGAGTTACTGATAAGCTGTGATTCAGCTTTGGGTTGACTTTTCTTGTACAAACATATCCCAACAAGCACATAAATTGCTGTATTGGGTTTGCATGGCAAGGTTTTGGTAGCAGGGGGGGCTACAGGGGTGGCTTCTGTGAGAAGCTGCTAGAAGCTTCCCCCACGTCCGATAGAGCCAATGCCAGCTGGCTCCAAGAGGGACCTGCCACTGGCCAAGGCCAACCCAATCAGCAATGGTGGTAGCGCCTCTGGGATAACACAGTTAAGAAGGGAAAAAAACACCACACAACAGAACCAGCAGCCAGGGAGGAGTAGAATGCCTGAGAGAGACAACTCTGCAGACACCAAGGTCACTGAAGAACAAGAGGGAGGAGAAGCTCCAGGAGCCAGAGCAGAGGTTCCTCTGCAGCCTGTGATGAAGACCATGGTGAGGCAAGCTGTCCCCCTGCAGCCCATGGAGGTTAACAGTGGAGCAGATATCCACCTGCAGCCCGTGGAGGATTCCATGCCAGAGCAGGTGGATGCTCCCAAAGGCGGCTGTGACCTCATAGAAAGCCCACACTGGAACAGGCTCCTGTCAGGACCTGTGGAGAGAAGAACCCACTCTGGAGCAGGTTTGCTGTCAGAACTTGCGACCCCACTGGGGACCCACACTGGAGCAGTGCATGAAGAACTGCAGCCCATAGGAAGGGTTCACATTGGAGATATTCGCAGAGGACTGTTTCCTGTGGGAGGTACCCCAGGCTGGAGTAGGGGAAGAGTGTGAGGACTCCTCCCCAAGGAGGAAGGAGTGGCAGAGACAACATGTGATGGACTAACCGCAACCCCCATTCCTCATCTCCCTGCACTGCTTGGCAGGAGTAGGTAGAGAAATCAGGAGTGAAATTAAGCCTGGGCGGAGTGAGGGGAAGGTGTTTAAGATTTAGTTTTTATTTCCCATTACCCTACTCTGATTTGATTGGTAATAAGTTAAACATTTCCCCAAGTCAAGTCTCTTCTGCCCATGATGGCAATTGCTGAGTGATCTCACTGTCCGTAACTCAACCCATGATCCTTTCGTTATATTTTCTCTCCCCCCTCCAGCTTAGTAAGGGGAGTGATGGAGCAGCTTTGGTGGGCACCTGGCATCCAGCCAGGGTCAACCCACCACAACTGCAAATAAATAATTCCCAAGTTTTCATATGTAGTACATTCCACTCCACCTGTAAAGTACTGCTTCACAAAAAGAAAGCACATCTGTTTTATAGGCAGCTGTACATACTAGCAAGAAAAAATCCATGCAAAGCAAAGCCATCTGCTCCTTTCAGAGGGAGTTTACGTTTGCCTTAAAAGGACAGAGACAATTTGTAATTTAGTTAAATTTTCATTGGTTGGGCATTTTTTCTTCGTTAGTTTGTTTTTTAAAGAAGAGTTAGAGGTAGTTTTATGTACTACATTTGCCCTTGGGTCTTCCCGGCAGGGGTTCCTCATTTTCAAAATCACTGTTTTCTATGTTTTCTAAGTATTTCTGTCTCCCACACCACCACATGAAAGATACGTAAAAAAAAAACCACAGAGGGCCCACTGACATAAAGGACAAATAGCAATGCTGCCTATGCACTGAATGCTGTCAAATGCAAAAAAAATGAAAAAGTAACAAGAAAAATGTTTTCCAGATACAATGAACTTGAGGAAAAGATTAAGGAACTGCACTACTCATAAGTGTGGAAGTAGAACTGTTCAGAGATTAAGACAGGAGAGAAAAAGCAGCAATAAACAAAGGAGAAATAATTTTCAAGGCAATTTCATCCTTTCTGGGGGAAGATAACTAGAGAAGAACCAAAATATTTATCTCAAAAATTAAAATATACCAACTATTTCTTCCACAATGCTCAAGGTGTTTAAATATCTTGAAATATGGGAAATGCAGTTAGCAGAAGGGCGACATGAAACAACCAAATGTCAGCTCTCATGAGACTTCAAAATATTTCTATTTTCAGTAGAAGCATTTGGAAGCAAGGGAGTGGAAGCTTTTTTTTTTTGTTAAGAAAGGAATATGTGAAACAGATCACAATTGTTTTTGTTTTCCAAACTGTTTTTTACCAAAAGCAATTTTTCCAGTCCAAATTCAAAATTTTAGCTCATTGATTCTAAGCTGAGTTTTAGAGCTCTTCCTTAAAGATGTCACCTTGTACCGGGAAAAGAGGTTGAGCTGCGTGAAGGCAACATTTACTCCCACATGCAAGTTCTGCTCCCCTCCAAGTCCCACTAAATGGAAAAGTATAGATAAACAAACGTAAGTACTTTACATGACAAGTAAGGATCACAAAATATAGCCTTGTGTGCAATACTACACACATCAAAATTTCAGTAAAATTACTTTGTTATCTGTTCCATTTATAGCTATAAGTTTAAAAAGCACTTCATTTTTACACAGACCAAACATTAGGGTATATGCACCTTAATGATGACATGAAACTCTTCCACTGCAAAAGTGTTATGAATCTTCAAGGAAGGGGCTTCAAAGGTGCTTTGGGAGAAGAATCGCTGTTTCGTCAGCGATATGACTGCAAGACAACTCTCAAGTTCCAAATATTGCAGTAGAGCTTGTTTTGACATCAACCGAAATAAACCACATGAAAAAGACACAGATAAAAAAAAAAAAAAATCATTTGAGAGTACGTGTTTCTGCACTCATACAGCTGCATCCCAAACTCTTTTAATATCAAGTTAGCCAAGGGAGAAGTGAATACAGCGAACACCTGCTCGCTGTAAGACAGCCCAAGCCCCTTCACTTGGTACAGGCACTCACCATTGCAGCATTCTTTTCAGATGAGTGCAACACAGCTAACAAGCTGGACTTTTGGAAGAAGATTTCTCTGGCATTTATGGTCATCTGTGGTTTTGGCCTACTTGAGTTTAGAAGACCTCCCTTCTTCTGGTGCTAAACAAAAAAATAATACTTTATCCAATTAGTTACCCAGAACTATGTCAGGAAGATTAACCCTGTACGAGGGTTCTGTAATATATTAACATAGACATAGGAACAAGGCAGTCTTAGTGAGGAAATGATGAACTAACAGTTGAAGGCCATCTCCCCAGGATTCAGTGTATTATCCAACTTTTTTCTATTCCCATCTTTAACTTCATCTTTCTGCATACCAAAGCACAACACTTCACAGTATCACAGTATGCTAGGGATTGGAAGGGACCTCAAAAGATCATCTAGTCCAATCCCCCTGTCGGAGCAGGAACACCTAGATGAGGTTGCACAGGAAGGTGTCCAGGCGAGTTTTTAATGTCTCCAGAGAAGGAGACTCCACAACCTCCCTGGGCAGCCTGTTCCAGTGCTCTGTCACCCTCACTGAGAAGAAGTTTCTTCTCAAATTTAAGTGGAACCTCTTGTGTTCCAGCTTGAATCCATTACCCCTTGTCCTATCACTTAACCTCTCTTTGTCTCAGCTTCCCCATCTGTAAAACAGGAATATTAGTACACTAACTCTATGCTTTGAGGTGTTGTACAGCTTTTCTCATTAGCATCTGTGAAGTGTTTTTCACTTCCTTACTGCTTATCAGCTGAGAAGAGCAAAAATCGTACTGCAAATATGAAGAAATTTTTACTGATGTCTTTGGAGAATGGCAAGTGGGGCCATGAATGAAAAAATGCATGAATGTAGAATTAACATGGATTAAAATATAAAATTAACATAGATTGAACGACAAACACCTGCCAAACAAATATAGCGTACAATAGGTACTTCGCTACCACTATTTAAATTCTACATCTGGGGCACTAGTAGTCTACAGAAAAAACTCTCTGCAGTAAGTAAAAACAGATACTAAAGGGTCAGTCAGATTTTGAAAGTGACCAAATTTTTTTCAAAAGCCTGTCAGTCAGTCTCCCAGTACAGAAACAATGAATCCCTCTATTGTCTATATGTAACAAGAGTTCTGATGTGGTAATTCATTTGCTAGCACTGCTGTTGTTCTAAGTGAAGACAAGTGGGACTTGGTGCAAATTGAGCTAATTGGCAGCACTTGATCAACTTAATTAGCTCAAATCAACCCAAGTGTGTCTCTGTCTAACAGTTACAGCTCAACAAGGATGCAGTCAGGCTACAACAGCAAATTACATGCAAGAAATTCAGATTTGCTCTACCTGGCCTAAAAGCTGGGCAGAGGTTACCTGGTTTGAAGTTCCACATCTGTGTTAGCAAAACACCATGTCTTGCTGAGGTGACCTAGCTAAATTCTTGCCTATGTGAATATGAATTGGGAATATTTCCAAGGAAGACATTTTGTTCATAATTAAACAAAACAAGCAGGAATGGTGCAATCAATACCAGTGTTCTAAGAACAATTTCTGCACAAAATTAGGGAGTATGAATATCTTGTATAGGTTTCAACTATTTCAACGCAACAAGATAGGACTGCTTCGTATGATAAAAGAATCATGTCTTAGATTACATTGTTGAATTAGTCCCGAAATTCCAAGGTGTCTCCATGTGGAAGAAATGACAGGAAACAAAAGGAAACTTAACCAGCTTGCCCACTTTGCTCTCATTTCTCTGCTGCCAAGAAATCATGCTGGCCACTGAGACATGGACAGATTACTGCACTGAAGAGTACTGGTGATTTTATTGATGAGTCTCTCAAACCATTACTAAAACAAAATCAGTTGTTCACTTCTCAGCTATAGTCAAACGGACTGATGACTATTATCTCAACCTTGGCTGATGATAAATGAGGCTACCTTACCAGCTCAAGTCCTTGACCCAAATTTACTGTTAGTCCAGTGACCTAGCGAAAACCTTTGAGACAACAACATCTAACGATGCTTGTCTCTACTCAAACTACTCCTTGACAACTCTAGTTGCAACTCCTCTGTCAAAACAGATATTCTTCAATAATCAACGCAGCTGCCAAGACACTTTGTGAAAGTCAATATTTCCTCTTGCTCTCCCCTGTCTCTCCTCCACAGTTAATATACAATTCTTTGTAGTTCCACCAAGCACCTCAAGCTTTTCTTCTTTCGATCACAGGAAGACAAATGGTGCCACTTCATACAAACTCCAAAAATAATAAATAAAAGAAATCACTGGTTTCAGTTAATTGCTTATAACAACAACGCAATATCTATCTGAAATTATAATTTTACTGCACAAAGAACTGTACAAAAGTAGAGATGGCAAAGATTCAGATTTTGAGGACACCCAAATTGCACATAAAGCAGGCAAATTACTGTTATTTTTGAGGAGTGAGGTCAGGGAAACACCAGGATAAGATTCCTGCCGAACATACAAAAGGACTTTAACTACAAAACAAAGTGCTTTATACAGTTAAAATCTGGGTATGCTGTTATTTGGGGAGCTGGGGTTGTTGGTTTGGTTTATTTTGGGTCTTTTCTTTTTCCTGCGTTGTTTCTTTGATTTGAGTTTTTTTTGTTTGTTTGTTTGTTTGTTTTCTTTGAAGAGGAAGGAGATTTTGAGGGTTTGGGTTTCTTAAAGAATATTTCCTCGCATATCTGTGGCAGATTGATCTCTGCAGAACTACTCACTTGCGTAAAAGCACATTTGTGTTCAGCCTTTAGGGACTGACAACTCAATATTCCACATCAGAAGCAAAGGTGCTGGTGGGAAGCAAACATCTAACTCACTCTAGTGAGTTGACCATTCAACTTCCGAGAGTTGAGTAATAACACAGTACTCAAACTGAATTTAAAGCCTGTAACATTTTTGGCTGGAATAGAGTTCATTTTCTTCATAGTAGCTTGTATAGCGATGTGTTTTGGATTTGTGATGAAAACAGTGTTGACACAGGAATGTTTTAGCTATCATTGAACAGTACTCACTCAGCCTCAAGGCTTGTTTTCTCACACTGGCCCACCAGTAAGTAAGCTGAAGGTGCATAAAAAGTTGGGAGAGGACACAGCTGGGACAGCTGACCACAACTGATCAAAGGGATATCCCATACCATATGGCATCGCGCTCAGCAACAAAAGCTAGAGGAAAGAAGAAGGAAGGGAATACCGTTCAGAGTTATGGCATTTATCTTCCCAAGCAGCCATTACATATTATGCAGCTCTGCTTTCCTGGAGACAGCTGAACACCTGCCTGTGAATGCCAAGTAGTGAATTAATCCCTTATTTTCCTTTGTGGTTTGTTCATGCATCTTTGTTTCACCTATTAAACTGTCCCTGTCTCAACCCACAAGTTCTCTCACTTTTACCCTTCCGGTTCTCTCCTCCATCCTCCTGGGTGAAAGCAAGTGAGCGGCTCTGTGGGGCCTAGCTGTCAGCCAGGGTTAAACCATAACAAATACTTATCCTTATTGTTTGTCTACCCATTATTTCATCTTTCTCATGAAATTCTCTGCCCAGCCATGCTTTCAACTATTACAACTCACAGATTTACTGTGATGTAGGGTTATAAGACGTCTGCATAATAAGCTGGTATTTTCTAGGAACTGAAAAAATAGTGAAGAGCCAAAGATAATGGAAGTTATCATCATCCCTCATCAATTCTCAAGGAAGAGACTTCAGCACTTTCAAGCTCCCCTTTATACTAAAAATAAATAAGTAAAACCAAATCCAACAGCCTCTAAAAGAATATGTCCCTAATTAATAATAATGATCAGATTCCACAATTGCAGTATTTGTATTGTTTCTGACTTATTAGTGGAGCAATGCAAACAATCATCCGCACTAGTGAAAAATTAGACCATATATATCTTCCAGAATCTACATTTTGGCATTGCCTTTGACAGTAATCATTCAAGCTAAACCAGAAAAAGTTTAACAAAGCAAGTTTGATTAAAAAATTTACAATTAAAAGAAAAAACACAACAACCAAACCACAAAAGCAAACGACCAACCAAAAATACAGTATACTACTTTAGTGTTTATTAATATTCAAGCCACATATTATCCTCCACAGTCACTCAAGCAGAAACAAACAGATATACCTTACAGGGGTTCTACGAGATTAATTAGTTAATAACTATAAAACAATTTGAAGGTGTAAAGCCATGTTGCAGAAATGCTAAGTGCTGTAACATTATATATGTAGAAACGAAGGTGAGCTTGCCAGAAATTCTGACTGCATGCAAAGTAATTACAGGAGCAGTTCAAGTTATTTTCTTGCTTAATGTAACAAACCATGTCCCAGGCCATCAAACCATTGTTTCCAAGGAGTGAATATTGAGTGGAACTAACAGCTCACAGTAATGGAACTGTTCTCCAGAGAACACAGTATATATCACTACCTCATAAGAAATAAAACTGGAACAAAGCAGACAAACCCAAGATGAGCACAGGAACCAGGCTAACGGCATTCTTTTATCCATGCAAGGACTAGAAGAGTTCTAAGAGAAGCTTAAGAAAGAACATCCCAAAAGAATGGGTTTAATCCTGTCTTTTATGCCAATGCAGTGCTTATTAACCTCACTTTCCCTAGGGTGTACCGCATTTACAGCAATGCCTCAAAACCTGCCCAGAGTGCTTTAGGAATATGCACACACATGTACATACACTAGAAGTCAAGGCCAGATTCAGGTTTTGGCTTCAGTAGATTTAACTCAAGGAATTATGGCAATTTCACAGAAGTGACTTTGTACTTGTCAAGAAATGTCTTCAAAACCACAGAGGTGTAATTCTGAGCTTGGCAGTCTTCAGAGCAGTACACATCTCCAGATCAAGCTAGTATTATTGCACAACAGCATTAACAGAGTTACGGAGTAACACACTTAATCAACCTCGAGAAGTGAAAAATATAATGATGGGACTAAGTAAAAATGCAAACAAACAAACAAAAAAAATATACTGTCAGTGCTACTTTGAATTTCCACATTCCTACATCATTATCCAGACATTTCAAAGTTAAAGATCCCTGTGAAACTGTCCTCTTCTGTGTTACATGACACTACTGTGTAACTGGCCAATGACATGCTACTCCCCAAATCTGCATACTTAATTAGTCACACTGACTGATCAACAAGCTTACCTTTAATAAAAAAAAAAAAATTGAATTTTTGAAAGACTGAATTTTTAGCTTTTATCAAACACTCACATACTAAAATCCTAACTACACAACCTTAAGACATGAGTGTTCTTCAAAGAACAATTCTGGAAAGTATATATATATCAGGTAGGTAACACATCTCACAGTCGGTAAGAACAGACAGCACTAAGAACAAAAGGAAAGTGGCAGCAGAAAAACTCTGCCATACTATTGCCTCTTGAACTCTCCAGCTTACAAAATTAAATCTTAAAGTAACCTAGCTTTAGAAACTAAACTCTCACAACAAGCACAACAGTGGTCCTGCCTCTGCTGCATTACACTATTAAATATGAACTTGAATGCAGTAACAGCACTAGAACTTAAGTGCTGGGCCAACTTGAAAACACCAGCCTCTGGCTCTCCAGTGGAAAACACATGTGTTCAGAGAAGGCACATGAATGTGAGAACAAATGCCTCACAAAATATTGTCAGCATCTCCTACACTGACAGGATAGATTGGAACCGAATACTCTGTAATCCATGAGAGAGGCACAAAAGTGATATTACAATGAGAGTAACCAGAGGAAAGACCAAAAAGAGCTCACCTCCTGGACATTAAGAGGTGAGTGACAGCCTCCTAATTTCAGTTGACAGAGGGGCTAGCTGGGATGCAAAGCTTCTTGCTGGGCATGCTCCCTTGACTCAGCTATATATTTATATTGTCCTACCATTCTAAGACCGCTGCAGTAGATGAGATAACATCTTTTTGTCAAAGCCCACACTCTGAGATCCAGTGAGATTAGGTCTAGACTACAACCAGTACCCTACTGCACCTGTCCGCAGTCTTGTTTGTACAAGCCCTAATTTAAGTGTCTGTAGAGATTTCTGTGCACAACAGATCTGTTTCTAAAGCTTCACCTGAAACCAAAGCTGATCTAAGTGACAGAGAAATATTTGCACTATATTTTAAAGTTTTAACTTTCCTCAGTGCCTTCTCAATTGATTATCATTTTCCTTGCCATTCAGTTTACAACACAAAATTCAGGATATTTTCAAACAATCTGTGCAAAGCCTCCTCATATTCACCAGCTCTACCAAGTTCTCCTGCACTAATCTTTTGTCAACTCCATGATCAGTGTGGGAAATGTTCTCTTGAAGCTGAGAAGAGGACAGCAGAGATTCAACCCATGAAAAAGTAATGGGCAAGAGACAATCTCTGAGAGATTACTTTCCATAAAATTGAATTGGCAACATCTGCTCAATCTACTGTAGATAAACAGTGAACTATTTTCCAACTCATTAACTCAGAGGATAAGATATTAAATAAACCCCAGGGGCCTCATACTTTTTTATCACATTTAAGGCTTGTCCCAAATTCACCAAATTAGTTCTTGTGTGCAAGAGAGAACCTAAGAACGGAGTTGCAGTTACATAGCAAACACATACCCATTTAAATCCCTGGATGATTTAAAAAAGAAAAAAAAAAAAGTCCCTGCTGAATCTGACTGTGTTTCTAATTACTAGTCACTTAGCCTAAATTATTAACCATGTCCTCGGCAGTGATGTATTGTACATGTAAATTTCCAAACAGGATCCTAATAGAATTATCTAATTCTATTAAACCACAAACAACTACCCATTAAATATTTATTAGAAAGCTTGCATTCACTTAAAATAGATTGGAACGTCAGCAAAACACTTTGCTAATACCTTCTTCATTTCAGCCTTCTATGCAAAGGATTCAAAATGAGCTAATCACAATCACTTATTGATTAAGTACAAATTAGTGGGCTAATCAAAAATCAATAAAAATGAAAAAATCTGGAAAAAATTTACAAAGTAGACTCTGCTTAAATAAACACATTTGTTAAATTCAAGATTATTTGATTATGTAAAGAGTTTTAGCTTATTCTACCACAGGGGGGCAGAGGTGATAAATGCCTAATAATTAAATTTTCTTTGTAGCATCAATGAGCTGCACTTCCTAGAAAGAGAGAACTGTTTTAAAGCACTTAAAAGATTCAATAGCGTTTTAAGTTCTCAGTACAGTTGTTAGCTTGGATTTTTCTACAGCTTACACAAGTCAAACCTGGCAACAGAGAAAAAGCAGTATTTCAAAAAAAAAAAAAAAAGGGACAAATATCCCAAGATACTCAAAATCATGCACAACAGCAACCATTCACCTTCCAATAAAAGAAACGCTGAGGACAAATAGAAAGAAGAGGGGAGTCAAGTTACCAAACGCCATGTTCTGTCTATAGCAGTTGTAGGTGAGTTACACAAAGCCAATCCTTATGCCATTACATTTTGTGGCAGATCCTGCCTTTGGTCAGCACAGTTTTACATATATTCACATATCCATTCGAGTCATTCCAACGATATCCAGGCTGCTTACTGTTGAAGTGTAACCAGCCCGCTAGTGACAGATGTCCTCTAGAGTCACCCCTCAGGAAAATACAAGTCTACATTAGCTGAAGGAGAAAAAACAAAACAATCCTCATGCAAGTACAACAATGTTCCTGTCCCAAAAGCCAACAAAATTATGTGTTCTTGAGTCCAGGAATCATACGAAAGAAAGCCAGTCTCTTCCTCAAAAAGATGTACTTTTCAATCCCTCCCATGTCATTTGGAACTTTTATCTATATGAATCATCTCTGTGGCAAACTCTGTACCACATCTGATGCAAATGTGTTCTAAGCGCTGCTACCATCCTACAGGTGACACTGGACACTGCTCAAGATCCAAGTGATTTAAAATGTTAGCCTGAAAGTCCATGTTTTGCAAGGGAAGAGGAAGTAGAAATCCTGGAACTTTTCCATGCTCAGATGAACTGTACACCAATGCTGAAAAACTCAGACAGGCATAAGGCAAATTAGAAAAATACTATGGTATATTTCTCCCAATCTTGTTAGGACTTCAAATTCTCTTTCATTTCTCAAAATGGTGGCTGTCCACACACAATCAGAATAAAATTGCTTTTTAAGTCATCTGGGTTATTTTAAATCCCCTGTGATGCCATTAAAAGTCCGAGTACAATAAATTCATGTAGAAATGCTAACATTTAGTGAGATCAGATGTCTACTAACAAGAAACACTAACACACGAATTCATAAATATTGTGAACAGAAATGCACTGAAATTGACACCTAAGAGTGCATGTGAAGCTTAAAGAAAACTAAATATATGTAACCCTTGCAAGAAAACCAGTGACTTGCTGGTCAGAAACTGCCAATTTTAATAGAAAAAGTAAGCTTGTAGTGTAAAAGTTGCAAGAAGCAAAACCTCCATTTTCAGGGCCATTTGTTTTAAAACCAAACAATTCACATAATGTACCTTAGATGGGGACGGTCATGTCATTAGCTTACTTTATTTCATTCTGCTTTAGTTTACAGTGCTATGCAGAGGAAACAAGCCAGCTTATACTGTAGGATGTTTTTGGTTGGCCAACACATGAGTATTCCCATTTCTTCTCTGTCTCTGCCAATTCCAAGAGTCAAGAAACACTGCCTTACTTCTATTGAGTCAGTTGGAGGTTTTTTTGTTGGTGTTTTAGTTTTGGGTTTGGGGTTTTTTTTGTGGTTTCCCTCTACCCATCCAGGCAACTACTCAGCATTGGCCTACATCCTTCTATATCCTTTGTAGAGACTGCAACAGAAGTAATGTTAGGCTGTTGCATGCTGTCCGAAAAAAATACCAGTCTTAAACAGTGCAGGGGGAATCTACTACTGACATAACTTCAGACCAATTAGTAAAAAAGAATAAAACAAAACCTAAAACTTCCTACACTTAACATCTCATAGACACCTGAAAGGTGTTCAGTTACGTTCAAGTCTTCTAGCTGAAGACTCCGTGCAGAGCCTGACTGCCCAAGCAAATTGCTGAGAGACTGATCTGCACTATCTCTCTGAAGTGTCCAGTGAAAGTAAAGCAACCTGCTGCTGTTTTTTCTTCTCTTCGGCATTTTTGGGGTTTGAGTCTTTTAAACACCTGCCTAGTGTTTTTGCTGTTTTCACATATTTTTCTATGGGTCTTTGTTATCAAACACAACTCCTTTGGTGGTAAGAAAAGCAGGCCTGATTCTGCACTGCATGCTACTTTTTGTACTCTTCTAGACAGGACACAACGTGAGATAAAACTCTATCATCTCATAAATAGTAGCAATTTACAACCACTTTGCACAGGTGTAATTGACTGCAGAGAGCACAAGACGGGGAGAAGCAGGCCTGATGAGATATTACAAGTGAGTAAGGCAAGCAGAAATTGGCCTTAATTTTTGTACAATAGCCAGCACTTTAACTCTTCACTTGGAAACTTCACAGCTGTGAAACATTTACAGAAAGGCAAAGCAATTACAGAGCACTACCACTGGAGGAACTTAAATAATTTAAGGTTCACCATGTCTCTGGCTCATTTTACTTCATTTTTTCCTCAAGACCAGATGCTGCTCATTTTAATGTCCTTAATTTCCGGATATTGAGTTGGTGTTGTCGTAGTTTATATACATTTAGCTGAAACATATGCCTCCATGACAATACAGAGTGATTATTTCCAGAATAGGAGGATATGGGTTCCTTTCCATATCTGAATCCTGGATCTCCAAGCAAGATTTTCAGAACCCATAAATCAGCCATGCTAGTTTATATGGGGCTGTTGGCACATCTACAGAGAACTGCAATGTCATTACAGAAGTTAAACTAGCACTTGCAGGGAAACACTGTCAATGTAAACTGACTTGTATTAAGTATGAACTCATGTCAGCAAGAGCATAAGTGTTCAGCCTTTTGTTTGTGCAGTATTGTGCTCCTTATAGTCTCATTTTATTAATAATTACCATTTCAAGAGGTAGAATTGGAAGAGGCTTATCATAAACATTCTCCGCCAGGCCCTGATCATTCCTGAGAGTATATCCATTAGAATCTTGTTAATCTGAACACTTCAAAAATTCATGTTACTTCAAGACTGAGTTTTTCACTAAAAGAAAATTTTCACATAAAAAAAGTAAAGTAGCTAATCATACATGCAAAATACACTCATTAAAATGCAAGGTTGCCAAGGCTGGTGTATGACTGGCATCGTCATTTGTGTTTGCAAACACCAGAGTAGCAAAGTAGTGGATTTTCTGTTCCAAACACCTTTCTCTCCCCATTTCCACTCCAAGCCTACTCTCTGATGCAGACTTATGCTACTAAATCCAAATTTCACTCCATATAAGGTCAGTGCACACAAGAACACACAAACCTGTCAGCTTTAACAAAGATAACCCTGAAATTCTAAGCTAAATAGGTGGTTTGGGAGAGGCAGGTGTGTTGTTGGGGGTTGGTTTGTTTTAAATGCTGTTTTTTTCTAGGCCAACTCCTTACTAGGGAAAGGGGCGGTTGGGGGGGCGGAATGGGGTAGGGTGGGGGACAGATGGGACACAACACAACACGACAACAGGGTTTATGGTTTGTTTCATTTTTTTTTTTGTTTTGTTTTGTTTTTTTAAACAAATAAAAGTTACGTCATTGCTAATTCCAATCAATTACATTGACAACCAAGGAGCAGGAGCACAGATGATGGGTTCCTACACGATATATTAGTTAACCAGAACATAGGTAGGCAACATGATGGTAACCAAAAGGTTGTTCTACTACTGACAATAATAACTGTACTGTTAAAGCAACAATATTCATGATGAAGATATATACAGTAATAATTCAAGTAGACAGTTATTGGCAAGATGGCTGAGCTCCCATATCCTCCCTATTACTGTATTTCTGGCACATTTTTCAGCATTGTTTACCTGTCTTCCTTCATCAGCACTTTCAATGTGTCCTACTTGAGCACTGTAACTGTTTCCTTTATTTGTGTTGTATTGAAAAATACAGCAGCTTTCGTAAGCTGATCAAACTCTGCTCCTTTTGTATGAAATAGTTGGAGACTTGTCTTTCTGCTAAGAAGGACCGCTTTGTTTGAAATAGTCTTCCATTTAATAGTTTGTCACAACAGTTTTGTTTTAGGACTCTCATATGCCCATGTATTTCACTTTATTCACTTAGTCTGTGCTGTTGTCCTGGTTTGAACGACACAGGATTAATTTCTCTCAGTAATTTTACTTTGCAGTAAGGTCTCCTCTAATGCTAGGGAAAACTGCATTTTTAGAAGACTCTACTGTCTGAATTTGTGAAAATATTTGCTTTATAGCCAGCTATGGTATGCTGGTTTCAAGGTCTCAGTATTTTCAAGTTAGCCAGGGGCAGGGAAGATGAGGGGTGAGAGCCAGGCTGGCCAACAGGATTATTTCATACCACGAACATCACATTCAATATAAATTAGAAAGTTTGCTGAGTAGTTCTCTCTCTTCCTTAATGGCTGTGATCCTGAGAACATCTTGCCCTGGTGCCAGACCCCTGAGGCCTTCCCTTCCTCCCAAAGCCATAGCGCTCAGTGTCCCACATTTGCTGTCCACTGCTGGAAGTGCACAGCTTCCCACTGATAGAATCCTTGTATATTTTATATTGGTTTTGATATCAACATTGGTTCTTACTATTATTTATGTTAATTATCTAGTCTTATTCGATTAAATCTGTTTCAACCCTGGGGTCTCCTTGTTTTTCCCATTCCCCTTCCCAGGTGGGGAGGGGTCATGGGGTGAGAGAATAATTGTCTAAACAACAATAAATTGTTCTCCGTTCCTCAAACCATAACAGCTATGCAAGCCTTGAAGGAGAAAGACATCCAATTAGACCTTCACAAAGGAAAACACTATCAGTGTTCCAGGTGGTTTTGCTGCTAAATACTTTACTGTAATTCAGAGCAAGACCTAGTAGAAACGGCACCATGAGCCACAGACTGCACGAACTCTGAGGGCATACTGGCAAAGCCTAACTTGACTGATCTATGGAACACTGCAATTGATTTCACCTCTGACTCTTACTGATTTTTACATAGCAACAAAAAAGGAAGAGATTATACATGAAACCCCATCTTCTACTGACTATTCTGTCAAGCCTCTTCAGAGAGATTTTGCGTTACATACTAGTACCAGAGGAAGAGTAGCAAACAAGTCAGAGACAACAGTATACATATTGACTTTAATTTTCCATTCCTATTTTCAAACAACAAAATACACACAAACTTATAAGTGTAACCACTTCAGATGTATGAAAAGCTATTTTACTAATCAAATATTGCTATAATATCCAAAATACTTGCAGAAAATGCGACACTGCAGGAAAATTTCTTCAATGGAAGCACATCTTTCCAGCCACAGCTTTTTCTACCGGCTTTACCATTACTATTGCAGGGTACAGCATAGACATGAACACGTTATCTTTCTCATTTGGCCTAACTACATTCTCCCATTTTCTCCTACTGTCTCCTATCAACTGAGTAAGACCTTGGAACTACAAAATTGCTGAAAGAAAAACCTCCTTCTGGAAGAAGGGAGGACAGAAAGCCTGGGCCTTTGTGAAAAAACAATCCCATGGGCTCAGCAGCATGCAAATTTAACAGTGCTAGGTACAAGCTGGAAGGAGTATTACAATAAAGAAACAAAACACACACACACACACACACCCCCCATAGAAAAAGGGAAGAAGGAGATACTACTGCATTTTCAATTTCAGTCCCCTGCAATCACACAATAAGCACAGGCCATAAAACAGGATCACTAAAAAATCCAAAAACCAAAAAAACACACCAACCAACCAAGCACACACACATCTACGAACGGCAAAAAGCTACAAACTGGAGTTCAAATTCCATGCTACCTTGTAGCATGTCTATCTGCTAATTCTCACCTTTCCGTAGCACAGTAAAGGAAGACAGATCATTTAGGCTAGGATCCAAGAAGTAACCCATTTCCCTATGAAATGTCACCCCTTCAGATTAGTTATTTTTCTAACTAATATTAGTCAAGGTAGTAAAAAAAGCCAGAGGGAATAGTTTTACTTACAATGAAGACAATGGTGAAGACAGATTAAAAACTCAGTAAACTGATCACAAAAATGATTCCCCATGTGTAACTGTATCGCTAGCCAGATTTCAGACATATAACTGAAATAAGAACTGAAAAAAACAATAAGAATTTCCACAAAGATCAAGCAGAATAATAAAATATGGAAGGGCATTACGTAATTGCTGGCATAGCAGCAATAAAATTAAAAAGCGTGAGCCACTGACAGCACAAAACTTCATTCTGAAGTATCAAGACAGTCAAGGATTTGACTCTTAGTGAGATATATCAAAAACAACTACTGCCAATTTGAATCACCACTTATCAAATTTAACTCCTTAGTTTGTGAAGTATTCTACAAACTTATGACCTTCAACAGCAGCCCTGCCAACAAAAGCACTATGTTATAGTTACCTCCCAAAAAAGCTTCTAAAGAAAATGTTACGCAAAGGTCAAACTGAACTGAAGAGACAACTTACTCAAAAAGTACTATTAACACACACACTGTAGACCTTAGTGTCTCAATGGGATAGATGACACAGACCTAAAAAGTCCGTATAGACTCATAACTTACAGATTTTAAACTACAGATTTAAGTGACCCCAATTTGAGTAAACCCAGAAGATGGCTACACACAATCTAAAAGCAGGAATCTTGAGTGCTCAAGCAAAATATCCAGCCCCATAACTCTCAGAACCATGCATTATCTGACTACCAATGAGGCACAAAGACTGAGACTGTAACTCCTACGCATCATTTGGAAGGATTTGCATAATAAAAGGTGCAGTTCTCAAATGTCAAAATCTGAACTATTGTCCATTTCATTTACAGGAAAAAGTTTTAAAAGGTATAATGTTTCTGAACGCTCTCTTATTAAAGGGATTAAGAACCCTAGATGTCTGAGGGAGAGATAATAGGCAATGCCTTGCACAAAACTCAAAAAGATGAGCAAAAGACCTCCTAATGACCCACTGGTCACTGAATCCAACTTGTATGTTTTTTTACTTCTATGTTATAACAAGATTCAGGTTATCAATGCTTAGATTTAATCCAATTTAAAATGAGTAATGTGAAACATGCCCACTTCAATTTCTCAGGGCATAAAATCACCCAAACATCCTCTATTACCCACACTACCCACCCTAGAAACAACTCAATTAACCCTCTGACACATATCAGCCATCTCACTATTTGAGATTACTCAGAGGAATTCCATCCCAGTTCTTCTTGTAAGGTTTTCTAACTTCTTTCATAAACAGTAAAGCACTTTCAGACTTAAAATATTTAATTATCAAGAAACCTTGGTAATAACATATAAACACTGTAAATGAACTACAGTTAATAATTTGTGAGTAACTGATAAAGCAAGCATCGGTAGATTCCAAACCAGTAACGTTTAAAAGGCCTCATGAAGCAGTAGTATATTCTTTTATGCAGTGTAAGGAAAAAGGAATAATAATAATAATGAAGTATACATAAAACGATTTAGTTAATTTTATTAATAAGCTTCACACCAGTAATTTCCAACATCCAAAAAACTAGCACAGGACCAGCAAAAGGCAGTCTTGCTCCAAGCAGAAGCTAGGAGAGGAGACTCATAGGATGATCTCTGTGAACTGACATGTAATCAAACTGAAAACAGCAGTTGATTTGTCTGAATAGAGAAAGGGAAAGTGTGCGATATCTTTAATATATGGATGGTTGGTAGACTAAATGACTGTCACAGAAACCTTATCTGTAAACACTGTAGAAAGCCTTACGATTTTACCACAATAAATGACTGGTTTCAATCAAATGCTGCTAAAGCAAATGGCATGGCCCACAGGAGTAATTACCAGTCTCTTGACTGAAACAAAGGGCAATTACAACAAGCTGAAGTATGCTCACAATAGTTGAGCACTTGATTATAGACCGCCGCAGCAATCAGCAAGAAAAGGGGGGGTGGGGGGTGCCTACATGGTCCCCATTTGATATTACTGCATAGTGAGGGATGGGCTGCCATAGAGGCTAACTTAATGCAAAGCCTAAATTTTGATGTTTAAAACACAGTAAAAGTAAGTATTTTTAAGGAATTTTAAGTATTGAAGAAGAAAAAAAAATAAATCACAAGGCAGGAGACAAGGGAGGGAACTCAGTGTGGTCTTGTCTACATCTGGCTGTGACTGTGTAAAAAGCTGCAGAATTCCTGCTGTAGAAACTAATCCTTGCAGTACTGCAGTATAAACAGTGCTCTGCCTACAGTCATTCTCTGCATGATCTTTAAGTTTGTCTTCACGGCACAGAGCTGAAACAGGGCTAGAAGAACTACGTTACTACACTGAACTACACAGCTCAACTGCAATACCACTAAAACTATTTTCATAAAAAGCAGCTCAAGATGCCAAGTTTTGGCACTGCTCCTTTCACATTTCAAATCAGGATCTCAAAAATTTCTACCACCTCATTAAACATCCACTGTGGCAATACTAGTGGAGAAAATATAACTAAGCTGACAGGAAAAGAGCTCTTCTCTGGCTTGGATAGGCTGCAATGCAGTACAGCTACCTGAGAACTTGTATTAGCATGTGCCATACTCACAGCACAGGGCTTTGCTGAAGCACCTATGGCGGTAGAGGTTCCACAGCACAGCAGAGCACTTTAGGTGCCTACACACATAGGACCTACTAGCTCCCTTAAACTCTAATTCCATCAGCTAGTTTATACTGCATTAATTACCCTTTGCAGAATTCATCTTCAAGAAAATGTTGGTAAGTCTGAAAGCACCACTCAAACATGCAGACCCGCCATACAAAATGGACCCTCTGTTTTAGTTTGACTGTAGCCATTTGTACTTCCTAGAGGCTAGAAGGCTGGCAGAGACCGCCCGGCAGAGACAGAGCAGTTAGTGGAAGGCAGGTCGAGAGGAGTGTGGGGGGAGGTGGTGGTGATGATGGTGTTGGAAATCACAAAATTATCACTCTGCATGAGACAGGTGGGATACTGGAGTTGGTAGATTTTCTTTTTGCTAAAGGCCCCCAGGAATGCACTATGAGAACATGCCTTTTGTGGTATGCTCTCTTTCACTCCATCTTTCTGCAGTTTTTAGACGCTTCTCCACTCTAGAGAAATAAAAACTAATTAAACATGGTGGGTCCCATCTGTCCGTGTCGTCCGTCTCCCCCCCCCAGCCACCCCCAAGTGCAGGTACACAGTAGCAGAACAGGACAGCTTCCAAAAAAGTGATTTACCATTCTAGTTCCATTAGGTTATAGCTGGCTTGTCTGACAGTGGCACAACTCCAGGACAGGAAGACAAGCATAATATGATACATTATGTCCAGAAGTTCAGATGGTTTAATAGGGTCTGTGCTCACTGTCAGTGATGCATTGTAATGTACCATACTGCCATAGTATTTTTGTCCCAAATCTGGGTTCTTTTAATTCAGTGTGCAAAGAGCTGATATAAACAAGTATCTTGCCTTTGTGTGTATTTCATTTCTGCGCAGAGCTGGGTGCTAGGTGGTTCATCCACAAAGCTAGAACAACCCGGTAAGCACACGGTTAAGCATTTTTACCTTTTGAGCAACAGTTAAGCAACAGTTATCAGTACTTTCTATAGTTAAGCTTAGCCATCCTCATTCCCATTGGCTCTTGCTGTGCCTTGTAGGGGTGCTCCATATGGAGGAAGCTTTTGTTACAAGGGGGCTTTCCCTACCCAAGGCCCGTTTTTTTTACTGTGTTAATTAGGATAGTTCACTCATAGTCCAAGTGACTTCTTGGGCCTTGCTAACAGTTCTGTTCCCTTTGTGCTTATCTCCATATTCCCTTATTTTGGCTAATTTATGGTATCCTCCTGTTCTTTCTCCAGAGCCACATCTTGCTAAGTATTCACAGTGCTTACTTGTACCCTTTACTTCTAGTATTTCTCCAACAGTATTATTTCAAAGCTCAGGAAACACACACTGTTTGTAGGGAAACTGCTGCACTGACATCAGTTTTGGGAACCCAGCAGGCACCTTTGCCTCGTACACATGCCAACTGTCACTGCTTCTGCTGAGTACCTGCAGACAAGGTGAGGCATATTTCCTTGCAATACAAGGGTTCTGTTTGCTCCACTGCAAGGCAATGGCTTTCACTCTGGTAGAGGTTCCGTAGAAACTACAAGTCCTCATCTTACAGAGAGCCAAGTGGAAGAATACTTATCTATCCAATATATTGTTTAGTGCACTAAAATGATTTGAGGAATACTGTCTTAAATGCCACACAAGCTAGAGGAAGGAAAAAAAAAATAATCTGTGAAATGAGATACAATTTCACTTCTATCTGCAATACAGCAAAGGTAGCTGAAGAATTTCCCCACTCCCCATCCTCATATGGGTTTTCAGGTGCATTTCCTCAGCTGCTCACAGAATTTCTGATGCATTGTACACAAAATTTTAAAAAGAGTGCATAAAAGCCATACTACCTAGGAGGATCAGACTCCAGTCATGGCTCCAGGGCATACTCAGTAGTTTACTGCGTAGAGTTCAGCAAGGTCAACAGCAGGGACTGAAAAAATCACCTTCTCAAACGCACACACTTGGTTGGTCCAGGACATTCTCTCATAGATGTGGAATTCCAAAACTCCTGTGGCAGAGGAAATTACTGTAACCCCCTCCCCCCTCATAAAGGGTGTAGTACACAGCACTTAATGTATTTTTCCCCTTGGCTTCCTCCAACTGCTGCTCATTTTATTTCAAATAACTCAATATGAGCAAGAAATCATTCCATCTCCACTAGAGCAAATGGAGCCACAAAGATTGCAGTCCCCTACCCCATGAGCCACAGGCTTTAACTGTGAAACTCTCCAAGAAAGAAAAGGGGGGGGGGGGGGCAGAATCTGATTTGTTATTTGTGGTTCCTTGCACCAGACATCAGGCTAATTAAATGGCAAGCCTATGTGTTCAAATCAGAGTGGAGACTATCATATTGAATATTACCAACCTTCACAACCTTTCCTGTTTAAGTATATTCCCTGTAAATCCTTTGGCGGTTTGAATTGTTTTAGTTACTGAAGTCACTTTGGAACAATAAGAACAAAAAGTAATCAGTAAGTAGGAAGAACAAAAAAAGAGACAAGATTTAAAACATAGTAAAGTGATCCTCAGTTTGGTGTCGATCTTTCCTGAAATTCAGTATGCCGTTGTGAAAAGCCATATTCTATATTCTGCAGGTTATCCGATTAACATATTTTAGTGCTGTTATTCTCATATTCCATTAGACTTTCAATGAGATGAGAAAGTGCAGTGAGAAAAATTCTTTTGCCATCAACCATTTACTGGTAATTTCTACAGAATTAAGCATTCCTGCGTTTTCCCCCTCTTCCAAACTTAAACAATAGGGTTTGACTATCCTACCATTTCCATTCCATGTCATTCAGCTGGAATTAGTATAGACAAAAGTTCACAAATATAAACCATGAAAGATGTACAGGAGTCAGTTTAAATTGAAAACAATAGCAAAATAAGAAAGTAAAAAAAAAAAAAAAAGAAAAATTCAAGAAAAAAAGTAGGTTTGTGATGCTTAATTCAGATTTGTTTATACTTAAGATTACCTGCTCACTGCTTAATTGCTCTGTAGTAAAGATGAAATTTGGCACAATGAAAGTAGCATCCAAGTTGAAGATACAAATAGCATTATTCACTAAACTGTTTTATTCTCACTGCATGTGCTGGTCAATCTCTTTGGTAGATTTTTACAATGATGAGCTAATGTAATCAATATATGCCAACACATCACAAAACGAGCTAAAAATAAAAGAGCAAGTTACTCACAGGTGGTTCTCAAGCTCTGGCCTGAGTTTTTCTTTTTCTTATTATAGACATGCAAATCAGTCCATATCTTTTCAAAAGACACAAAACAAGATGTGCACACGCACAGAGAGCCCAAAAACCTGAAATGTCAAGTTCTCTGCTCTTAAAAAGCTAACTTAGGCAACACCAGGATACCTTCGCAGCTTTTTTGCTTCACAAAATGCAGGTACGCTGAACAAACTGGATATGCTTTCAGACTGATTATTTCCCCGAGCTCAGTCTAAATACTGAACCTTCTCAGCCGTCCTCATCATCTGTCCCCTACTTTCCCCCCCTCTTTTTTTTTTTTTTTTTTTTTTTTTTTTTTAAGTTCAGTGAGGTTCTTGTACATCTGTATAAAGACATTTACATTTGCATGAGCATATCATAAATTGGATGCATCAGGAATAGATTCCTTCCTGTATGGCGTATTGTCTGTGTGGGTTGGTCATTAATAAGCTTGATTGACTTATCCTTTGTGTATAAACGCCCAGAACTAGGTTATCTGGTCATACTGAATCTGTGACCATTGTACACAAGTGCAGAGGTTTCTGTGCCTGCATTAAGAGACCAGGACAGTTATTTCAGAGGCAGCAACAGTCCCTTTCAGGAGTCCAGGAACAAGGGAAACAAAGTCTCACAGTAGGGTTAATATGGGTCATATTTATTAGATGGTTAGGGCTGACATTTTCCAAGCTGCCTACGGGATCTGAATGTCCAATTCACGTAATGCAAATAAAAATTTTAATAGTAATGCAACACTTGCAGGCTCAATCAATCTTGCTTATTCAGGCAAAATTCCCCATGAAAGTGAGAAAATATGAACAAGCTTCTATACAAATCTATCTGTTGAATTAACCTCTGAATAACTTTCAGTGATCCAGCTGTTGATTCATTCTGCTCTCTCAACTGCCTTGGAGTACTCTGCCTTTCTCTTGTATTTTAATGTCTGCCCTTCCAATGCTTAGCCCAGGCTTACCCTTAACATTCATCTCTTCTTCTGCAGGTACCACACTTTCTTTAAGTTCCCCTTATTTTTTACCAACATGATCTAGTCTTTCATTTGAACACCACTGTCCTACAGTGTCATCATATCTGCATTAAACAGCAGTTCAGTGCTATAATTTCATCACTGTGAGCTATGAGATAATAAAAGTACACTCCAAAAGGTTTTGGTTTTTAAGTGTTAGGAAAAAGCGGCAGACAGCAAAAGAAACTAAAAGTTCTCCAGTAATCCAAGATAGATACAGCATGGTGTAAGCCTTCACGTACTGCCCCATCAGCATGTTTGGATGCTGGATGGAGATGGATGGGCCACTTACGTAACAGCAGAGGCTACTTAAACATCTGAGCATAGGCAGTTTGAGAGTTCTCTGCTGAGTCTGCTAACAATAGAACTATATGGTACAGATCCATTGTTGGGTCTAAATTAAATGTACTTTTCTTGTGCAGCTGAAGAGCAGTAGGACAGGCAATTTTATCTGGTCTTAATACCACTGACACCCACCTTTAAAGAACTTGACCAGTACTTCCAATTGCCTGCCACAAGGCTTTTGTGCTTTTTCTGAACACAATTGTGTGTGTGTGGCCTTCGTACCTTACCTTGAAGAGTCACACAGTTTCACAAAGTACATGAGAGAGAGAGAGTAACACACCTTTCACAGAGGAGGAAGCTCTCAGGCTAAGGAAAGGGATTAGTTGTTACAGACCATAATTAAATGTAAGGGAGAGGGAGGAGGATATGTCTGTGTTTGTTGCTATCAGACATGACAACATGCACAAGGGTCCAAGATCACATACAATTAGCATTGTCACTAGAGGACTAATTAATCACTTCAGACACCTTATCTGTCTCCCACACCTCCCTGCCTCAACAGTGTCATCATTTACATCATACAATGTCGCTAACTAAAAACCCAGAGGTTTAATGGCCCACAGAGCAAGAAACTAAGTGTTAGTGCTGTTTCCTGCCCTCTGCCTCTTTTACATAACATATAAATAAGGCTATTAAAACACCGAACACTTTGTATGGATTTGGCAGAGGCTTGTCTTTAAAAGACACACAAACACACTCATTGCCAGTTATAAAAGGGAGCCAGCAGAAAAATGGTTAGCGATGCCTGCAGCTACTCCACACCAGAAAGGCCACCTCATGGTATCTGCAGTAAGGTAAACAGAGATATGCAAGCTGACTTTCCACTGGACTTCTGTCTACAAATTTTTAAAAACAAAGGCATCCATGATTGAAAGTCCAATAGTCAAGAAGCACATCTGTATTTCTGCTGATAGCAAGGGTGCAGGAACAGGCTAATGCTTCCTCCAGTATTTCGAAATTTAATAGGAAGACAATTTTAACTTTTACCTTGAAAAAATCACATTCAATTTTTTTTCCTTTCCAAGTAATTGCAATGTTTTCACAAAAAAACAAAATGCTTAGTTGTGCTAAGTTCAGAAAGGAAAAGAAAAACATGATAAATAAGAGTGGCTTGAAAAATCCTTAGCTGTCACATAACTCTTCCATCATACACTGGAAAGCCTAGAAACTGTAAAAGCCCTGTTCAAGCTGGGGTTCCACTCTACCTATTAAGGTAGGCTATTAAGGAGGTAGACAAATTAGCCTACTTTCCTGTGACACACCTCACTCTACTGAATCTTAATCAAAAGAAAGATGTTGCTTCAAAACGTTTAACTTAAAGTGAACTAGCATTCTTCCAGTGGAAGCAATGTACAGTGGGAAACTCTGCAACCTACTCTAGCTAGGAGATGGGAATTTTCTATTTTTATGCTCCTCTCCATCAAAGATTTGTTCACTCATCTGAACATAACCAATTTCAAAGATATTATGAAGACCTTCCATGGGTGTCTAGCTCTAACATAACCAAAACCTTCACAGGACAGAAAACTCTGACTTACATTAACAGACAAAACATGAACAGGTAGATTATGCTTTCAAAGACTGAAACCAGGAATCCATAGCGTTTTAAGATCTTTTCAAACATCTATTTAATTTAAAGAATTCTGTCTGAGCCCACAACACTGTGAACAGAGAGTAATAGCTGCACGGGTAGATGTTGCTAATACAAATGAAGTCGACAGCATGAAAAGACTTTATACATCAAAAAATAAAGAAATTAACTAAGTAATTAAGCCACAGACACTGTATCAAGTTAGGAGACTCATTTAAAACAAAATCAGGTGGGACTGTTGAGGTATCATAAATCTAAACTTTCATATTAACATGTATTAAAGAAACACATAATATTGCAAGTGAGGAAGGAAAAGAAAAATCTCTACAGCAAGACAAAAAATATCCAGGTCTATAATCATATCATTAGACATATAAGTTTTAAACCAAATCCCACTGAAATTATTAGGTTGCCTTAAAGTCCAAGTTGGTATGTTCATAACACATGAGCAAAAGTTATACAATAGTTACATCAAAGACAAGCAAAACACTGTAGGTTCCCTAGGTCTGATATATCGTTCTCACCATCATTCTTTTCTTTCTTGACATTGTATCTAGTTGATGCTGGTTTTTTCTTCATCATTTCAAACACAGAGATTATTTTTAGAGCACTATTTAGCATGTTCACTTGTCAGCTAAAGCTCCTAAATTCCCCATTGCAAATGGCCTAATAGCCTTGTAACTGCTTTCAAACACCATTCTGAAGTTGATTGGCATGCAGGAGCAGAACAGATTCAGATAGGCAAGTTTTGTTACAATCAGACCATTAAGCTTTTACTTTCCATCCACAGTTTGACAGCAACCCTTCAAAACCCAAAGAGATGTTTCTTCTTCAAGATTAACAAAATTGTAAAAGAGATCTGTTCTTTTTTCCCCCTGTGATCCAAGTACGTCAGATATTGAAGTGGCCACACACAGACAGATAAAAATGAACTGGAAATTTTTGAAAGGTCAGGTATTCTTTGACACTACTAGGTATGTCAGAAATCTTAACAGAAAATCTGATTTCTATCAACAAATACATAGGCCAAACAAAATATACATCATCTACCTAAACAGCACCAGTAGTAACACGTTGGTAAACAGTCACGCAGTACCAAAGTAGTAAGAAGTCCAGAAAAATGAGGACAGAAGACCAAGATCTAGAAAAGGGGGGGGGGGGGGGGGGGGGGGGGGGAAATCCAGCAAGAAAACAAATTATTTCAATGAAAAGCAATTATACTTTGAAGACAGAAGGAGATGTTTTTTTGGAACAACTGTCATGATGCTACAAAGAAGATTAAAGACTCCTGCCCCTATTTAAAAGAGTTTCTGGGACTCAGAAAAAAACTGCTGTTCAGTTTTGATATTTAATAAGATTTCTCAATAGACATTTCTCACTTAAAAAGAAAGAAGTTAAAGAAAAATGGAAGGGATAGAACAAGGAAGTTCACTCACAACTTTGATCTCAAGTCATCTACATTCGTTGTTATTGAAGAATCAGGAAGGCTGTTTTCACTGAGGGTTGTGCGCTCTACAGTATCTATCACTGACAGAAAATAAATGTACTTGGAAGCAAGAAATTATTGCAAGTCAACATGTAGAGTTAAAGCTCTGGAAAACTAAAGTCATTTCCTTGAAACAAATCACCAAAAAGTTCTGATCAAAAAAAAGAGAATGTCTTTCCAGTCAGAATAACTTCAGATACCTCAAATAAGACAGTAAAAACCAAACAAACCCAAAAAAGTAAACTCATTTGTAATTGAAAATTGCAGCAAAAGGCCTTCTGGAATACTACTTGAATAACAACTATTTCAATGACGTTTAGAGCCCTGTTGTGCAAACACATTGCTAATGGGGCATAAAGCTTAATGTAGTGTGTCATTATTCAGGGCTTCACCCTAGTTCATACTTGGGTATAGGAAGATACCTAAGAAGAGATTAAAGTCCTTTTAGAGAACTTTTATTCTTCTGGTTCAGACATGGCAACTTTCATGCAAGTTCCTTGTAAGCATTTACAAAAAGAAAACGGCCAGCTTATGGCTTACTCCAGACCACTATATCAATACAGCTGGGATGGCAGCATAGTTGTAGTCCACTATACCCAAATTGTCAGAGAAAATGCTAACTTGTGGTCTTATTCCTTTCATTTCTGTTTTACCCCCAGATTAAGGTTTATATTGCTAGAACATAGAAGTAACACGGACCCAAAGAAACAGTTTATGGCTTTAAGTATGACACTGTGTAGTCAGTCACTAAAATCACCAAACAAAGAAAAAAGTCATAATTACATTTACTTTCTAGTCCGAGAAAACAGCTACTTGGTCTGCATCTGTCCGATCCTCCATTTGAATTCCATATGCTAGCTTCCTACAATACTGAACACCTAGAGGTGCATTAACATAGCCTATCCAAGAAGATTAAATGCAACAGTAAAGGCTGAGGTAACAGATGATCGGTGAGCTTAGAGCCTGAACCTTGAAAGCTTGAGAACAATGGATCAGTAAGTTCCAGATGCAAAAGCACTAGGGGGGGAAAAAAAAAAAAAAAACCAAACAAAAAAAAACAAACTAAGAAGCAGGACTGCAACAATCAAGTTGACAGAGTGGAAATACCTGTGTAATTAACATCAGCAGACCAGGTTTAGAGAACAAGGAAAAAATACCATACAAGCATCTTGTATCCACAAATTTCATTTCAGTTCTCCTTTTGAACTGGCTTTGACTTTTCTCACTCCAGTCTGCTTTGTAAAAGCCATAGAAACTGAAATATTGAATATACATGATACACTGTTGATATTTTAAGGGTTTATTTTCTTTCCCAAGAGGCACCTTGGTTGAAAGGACCGTAGTGAGTTGCTAAATATGCCTCATACCACTTTGCCCAATTCAGTCAGCTAATTATGTTTGAATATCTGTGCAGGTGCCACATATTTTAATAGAAGTATTTCATTTTTACTCATCACACCCTATCAGCTGCCACCTTTATGCTCTGCTCTGCATTCTGTTCCTATCACTGCCATTCTTTCCAGTAACTTCTAAGTCTTTGCTGATGAGTGAGTGAAGGAAAATGTATTTAGTAGTAAAGAACAGAAACTATCTGCTTCTGTACAACTACTGAAATATGCCTGAGCATGATTATACACTTTAAGGACTTGGAGAAAAAGAAAAATCTCAGTGGGTCAAATGGTGGACAGCATACCACGTCGCTGCACTTTCAGCTGCTGAATCAACAGCTTTGAAGCCAGAGCCTGTTAGGAGAGACAAGGCTATCGCCAAATCACAGCTGCTTGATGACTCATTTTTCTGCATTCAAGTATGGGAGCACTAGCAAGAGAAGACAACTGTAGATAGCTGACTTATGCTAATTTTTTCTAAGCGACTTCATTATCGGTGACATGGAAAGTTTCCTCTGCTACATGTGTGTCCTCCCTTTGCTTCTGTAACAATTCTTTTGGTTACATGCTCATAAGATTCTACCAACATCAACACAGTACTGCAAACAATCCCTGCTACCAAATAGTCACCAGCCCAGATAAACAAGTAACATTTTTCTTTCAATAAGCGTCAGGATCCATGTTAAGATCTAGAAAAGTCTATTCAGACTAGGATGTTTGTAGCCTTGTTATTACAGCTAAAAGTCAGGCTCTTGGATCTCCCTCCTTTCACACTCCAATAAATAAATAAAAGTTATCTCTTCCATGTTTTGACATGGATCAGCAATTTAGCTAAACTATCACTCAGGGGACGTTCCCATCTACATCTTCTCCAGATACGAATATGCCATTCTGACAAATATCTTAAGTGCCTATAAGGGAGTGCACTAATTCAGCTAATCCCCCAAAATCTACAAAGTTTATCTTACACTGCAAAAGAGGTTCCTTCTTGAAGCCAGACTCACAGTGAGGAGTTTCATTGCTTTTGCATTCTGCATCATCATGCTACATTTTAACAATTGTGTGGCATGTTTGTACCCATGTCTTACTATTGATTTTAAAGTATTCTCCCTTTTCCTTTGTTTTTTTTTTTTGTTTGTTTGTTTTGGGTTTTTTGGGGGTGTTTTGTTTTGTTTTTTTTGGGGGGGGGGGGGGGGGTGGGTTTTTTTTTTTTCTTTCCTGCTTATGTCACTGATCGCAGCACTCCTCTCAGAGCCTGGCAGACTACTCCTAGACAATCACTTATCCACAGAATGCAAGTCTGGTTTTCAAAGGTATCTCAGGAGCCTTCTTCCTAACAGATTTTAAGGGCTTTTTGGCTCCCATGTATCTTAACCTTAGTTTCCTGAAAGTATTAGCAACTCATTCTCACTGAGGTCAAGAGAAACTCAATGCATAAATACCTCTGAAAGCACAGGAAACCAGTCACTTGGCAGATGGCAGGTATCCACATGAAAATTCTTAAGTCCCCATATCGTTTGGGGGGAAAAAAAAAAAGAAAGAAAAAAACACAAACAAACCAACACCTGCCACACACTATACCATACATGTGAACTGCTAAAAACAATCAATAAAAATTAATCCACAGTCCCATATTTTTATGAAAACACTGTCCAGTTGAGTTACCTAAATTGTGCCTTTGTGTTGCCTGTTATTCAAGATCTGGCTGCTTTCGTGTTCAGACAGAGTGACTAAAACATTTTAAGCTGTCAGAGGCCAGCCCTTGGAAGAACAGGAAGTATTCACATAGAAATATAATTTATTCACTGGCAAATCACACGCTATCAGTTCAACTCAATGCAAAAACAGTATTATGAAGAAAATAAAACCCCATGTTTGTTCTACCATCATATGCCATGCACCAGGAGCTTTATTTTACATACAGTTCGAAGTACACAACTATAGGGGTGAATTTGAAGGTCTAAGCTCTGATGTACTGAACTGTTCAGCTTAGATTCAGTTTATGTTAGAAATTGGTTTAACCATTTACTTAATTATTTAGTTATAAATCCAGGTAAGAGCCTCTACTTCAGCATACAGGTGTAGAGGTAGGACCTGAGGTTACAGGATATTTTGTGTAAGACTACCTTTCTCTACTGAGTGCAGGCAACCTAATGCATGGAAATCTTGATTCCACATACTAGGACGTTTGACTTACCACTGCTTGAAACCATTTGTATTGTAACACTGAGGAGCACAATGGGTTACTTCTGCTCAGCCTAGTATCTAAAATATCATGAGTCTGAAAGAAGGAAGAAAAAGATTTCAAAATGTTTTTCCCATGATCCTCAGCTCAAAAGTATTCTTATGGGTGAAATTGCTTAAGATTTTCTTGAACAGAACTGTCTTTGATTAAATCTTTTCTCCGTTCACTCCATTCCAGCAATGGCATCATTATGGTTCTGATAAGCTGATGTTAGACGGTATCTCACTTTACAGTCCCATTTGAACTTGCAGCGATCCTGGCAGAAATTTTCCCCCCCTTCACTGTTACACAAGATTGAGCTGTTACATAAAAGGCATCAAAGTCCAAAGAATTAAAAGCCCATAGCGTGTTGAGAAAACTACGCCATAATAAGGTCTCCCCTCAGCCTTCTCTTCTCCAGGCTAAAGAGTCCCAGCTCTCTCAGCCTTTCCTCCTAAGGCAGATGCTCCAAGCCCTTAATCATCTTAGTCGCCCCTCGCTGGACTCGCTCCAGCAGTTCCCTGTCCCTCTTGAACTGGGGAGCCCAAAACTGGACACAGTATTCCAGTTGTGGCCTCACCAGTGCAGAGTAGAGGGGGAGAACGACCTCCCTCGACCTACTGGCCACACTCTTCCCTATGCAGCCCAGGATTCCATTGGCCTTTTTGGCGACAAGGGCACATTGCTGGGCCATGGATAATTTACTGTCTACCACAACCCCCAGATCCTTCTCCTCCAAGCTACTTCCCAGCAGGTCCGCCCCTAACCTATACTGGTGCCTAGCATTCTTCCTCCCCAGGTGCAGGACCTTGCACTTGCTTTTGTTGAACCTCATTAGGTTCTTCTCTGCCCAGCTCTCCAGCCTGTCCAGGTCACGCTGGATGGCAGCACGGCCCTCTGGGGTGTCAGCCACCCCACCCAGTTTGGTATCATCAGCAAACTTGCTGAGGATACACTCTCTCCCCTCATCCAGGTCATTAATGAATATATTAAACAAGATTGGACCAAGTATTGACTCCTGGGGGACACCACTGGTTACAGGCCCCCAACTAGACTCTGTGCCGCTGATCACAACCCTCTGAGTTCTGTCCCGCAGCCAACTCTCAATCCACCTCACTGTCACCTCATCTAGCCCATACTTCCTCAGCTTCCTAATGAGGATGTCATGGGAGACAATGTCAAAAGCCTTGCTAAAGTCAAGGTAGATGACATCCACGACTCTCCCCTCATCCAGCCAACCAGTTATAACATCATAGAAAGCTATCAGATTGGTCGAGCATGATTTACCCTTGGTAAATCCATGTTGACCACTTCCAATAACTTCCTGTTCCTCAATGTGTTTGGAGATGACATCCAGAATGAGTTGCTCCATTACCTTCCCAGGGACAGAGGTGAGACTAACCAGTCTGTAGTTCCCTGGGTCCTCCTTCTTGCCTTTTTTGAAGATCGGAGTGATGTCAGCCTTCCTCCAGTCCTCAGGCACCTCTCCTGTTCTCCATGACCGTTCAAAGACGATGGAGAGTGGTCTAGCAATAACATCCGCCAGCTCTCTCAGCACTCGCGGATGCATGCCATCAGGGCCCATGGACTTGTGAATGTCCAGCTTGGCCAAGTGGTCTCTGACACAGTCCTCCTCAACTGAGGGAGAATCTTCCTCTCTCCAGACCTTCCCCTTTGCCTTCAGAGTATGGGATTCATGAGGGACAGCTTTAGCAGTGAAGACCGAAGAAAAGGCGGCATTCAGTAACTCTGCCTTCTCTGTCTTCCACCACTAGGGCACCTGTCTCATTCACCAGTGGGCCTACATTTTCCCTAGTCCTCCTTTTTCTATTGATATACTCAAAGAATCTCTTCTTATTGTCTTTAACTGCAGTGGCCAAGCTGAGTTCTGATTGAGCTTTGGCCCTTCTCATTTTCCCCCTACATAGCTTTGTTATATCTTGATAGTCCTCAGAAGTTGCCAACCCCCTTTTCCAGAGAATGTAAACTTTCCTTTTTTTCCTGAGGTCCAGCCAAAGTTCTCTATTTAGCCAGGCTGGTCGTCTTCCCCGTCTGCTCGTTTTTCGAGACAAGGGGATGGCCTTCTCCTGCGCTTTTAAGAGCACCTGCTTGAAGCATGCCCAGCCTTCCTGGGCACCTTTGCTCTTCAAAACTGCCTCCCAAGGGACACACTCGACCATGCTCCTAAACAGGCTAAAGTCTGCCCTTCGGAAATCCAAGGTGGCAGTTCTGCTGGCTCCCCGCCTTACTTGATCAAGAATTTAAAATTCTATCATTTCGTGATCACTCTGCCCAAGGCGACCTCCAACCCCCCACAAGACCTTCTCTGTTAACAAACAGTAGGTCCAGTAGGGCACTTCCCCTAGTTGGTTCCTTCACCAGCTGTGTTAGGAAGTTGTCTTCCACACACTCCAGGAACCTCCATGACTGTTCCCTCTCTGCTGCGTAGTATTTCCAGCAGACGTCTGGGAAGTTGAAGTCCCCCACAAGAATAAGGGCAGATGATCGTGAGACCTCTGCCAGCTGCTTATAGAATACTTCATCGGCTTCTACATCCTGATTGGGAGGTCTATAACAAACTCCCATCACGATGTCTGCCTTATTGGCCTTCCCCTTAATTCTTATCCATACACACTCAGTGTTGTCATCCACACTGTTAAGTTCCAGACATTCAAAACTGCCCCTAACATAGAGGGCCACCCCACCACCTCTCCTTCCTCGCCTATCCTTTTTGAAGAGTTGGTAGCCATCAATTACAGCACTCCACTTGTGTACGTCCTCCCACCACGTTTCTGTGATGGCAACTATATCATAGTTTCCTTGCTGTACAATGGCCTCCAGCTCCTCTTGTTTATTTCCCATGCTGCGTGCATTAGTATAGATGCACTTCAGCTGGGCTAATTGTCCTGCCACTTTCTTGGGGGGACAAGCCCTAATTCGCACCTGATCACACTCAGAGACTACTGTAGCTACCAAATTATCACTACCCCTCATGTCTTTGCTGTCACACAATTCACCATCCCCCACCATCACTGGGACAGGCTGCAAGACCTTGCTAACACTTTTACCCAGAAGCACTGGTACGCTTCTCCCAGGCACCACTTTTGTAATCCTGGTTTCATCCCCATCCCCCTTCAAACCTAGTTTAAAGCCCTATAGATGAGCCCTGCTAGCTCTTGCCCCAGGATCTTTCTTCCCTTTCGGGTTAGGCTTCCCCCACCTGTTGCCAGCATGCCTGGTTTCCTGTAGATGAGCCCATGATCAAAAAAGCCAAAAATCTGCCAGATACACCAGTCTCAGAGCCAGGAGTTAATTTCCTGACTCCTCCTATTTATCCCCTCGTCAACCCCTGCAAATGGTGGGATAGAGGAGAACACTTTGTGCTCCCAATCCCTTAACCAGCCGTCCCAGGGCCCTAAAGTCATTCTTCATTGCCCTTGGACTTCTGGTACCTACCTCATCACCACCTACCTGAAATATCAGTAGCGGGTAGTAATCTGATGTCTTAAGGAGAAAACTCCCTTCCCTGGTTATGTCCTTAATTCTGGCCCCAGGGAGGCAGCTGACTTCCATGTGGGATGGGTCCGGTCTACAGATAGGGCCCTGTTCCCCTCAGAAGGGAGTCACCTACCACAATTACCTTCCTTTCTTTCTTGGTTGAGGAAGTCCTGAGGTGGCGGGGTGAGAGCCCAGCACTGGGCGCCTCACTGGATGGATCATAAATATCATAGGTATCATAAGTATCATAAATAAAGGTATTTTTACCTCTCCTTTGGGAGACTACCTAGTAATATCCTAACTGACAGGGTACTTTTTTGATAGCCCATTTTATTATCATAATGACCAGAGAATGATAACCGTATGACAGAAGCTAAATCCTGATGCAAACTCTATCCAGTTGAGCACCAAACACTCCGTCTGTTACAACTTGCTTGATTTTTGTTTCCTATTGCTGCCTTCACATCAGTTCTAATTTTTCACTTAGAAAATGTGCCTCCCATCATCCCTTTTGTGCCTGTAGGCATAGCACTGAGCAGGCTGCCCCATTCCAAGCTCTAAAACATCCAAAATTCCCAGCATTGTACCAGGTGATGGATTTCAAAGCTAAGAGGAAAGGAATAAATTAATTTAATCAGAACGCATTCCATAGCACTTCAGTTTTCCTTGGATACTCTCAATCAAGAATTTGGAAACAGGCTGGACTTGCACAAGGGCAATTGTGCTGAATGTTAACTGCCACTTGTTCTGGGTGTTCTCTATAAAATCAATTCATGAGTTTCTACAGCATAACACAAGGAACAGTTAGACCTCCTGAGTCATCGAATAAATAATAGTCTGTCCCATTTCTCTTTAAGATGGGTATGGGAGAGCATAAAATCATCTGTTTTTCCTCTTCCTTCCCACTATACCCTAGAACACCGGCTGTTGATAAGCTTTGCTGCACCACACATCAGCCAACTGGTCTCAAAATTAGATTTGAGCAGCCTCAACAAAAAGGCCTACAAACAAGCGAAAATTAAGTTTTAACTATTCCTTTATTTTGTGGAATAGCTTGCAATTCCAAATGAAGCATATTTTAAGTATATTGGTAGCGTGGTATTGTAAGAAGCCTGGAACATCACTGCTTGCTCCATGGCTAATTAAGCCATCCACTTGTATTGCTGTCAATCTAGGAACCTCCTACTAGAATCAAAAGGGAAAGGGTAAGAGATTGCCCGTGGTTTAAAGGCATTTCATTAATGCATATCTTTGGTCATAAATTACTGTTTACCTGTCAACTGGGTTCAGAACACCCACAAGGTGTTCTTTGAAGTTAACCTCTTGGATTTAAAGATTTTTAAACAGCTGTTGAAGGACTGTTTGATCTAGAAATCAGAGTCTTTTGAAGTTGAGAGCTAATGGAATATTTTTATTTTTTTTTCCCCGACAGTGATCAAGCAGTTAATGAGATAAAATGATGGGAAGACAGACTTAATAGAATATGTGGATGCATCTTCTGTTGGTTTTTTGGTAAGGATTAACAGGAAACCCAGACAGAGTCAGGCCCACATGAGTCAAAATCATAACAAAGAAGAAAATTAACTTTAGTCAGACACAGCTCTTTACCGGAATCAAAGCTATTTTGGGACTACATCCCTTCTACACCCCTTCACCAATGCATACAAAATAGAAAATTAAGCTATTAGGTATTTGGCCTGTTCTGTTATTGCATACATAAGATAACTGGTCCCTGACATACGGCTAATACACCAAGGAAAGGGCCTGGCTAGGCAAAATGAAGATCTAACTGAACTATACGCATGCTCTTAATGTTTTTTTGAAGACCCATAGGGTACAGAGTTTTTATAATACCCCAAACATTGCATTTCCATTGCCTTTTGAACCCAAGGAGTGAGCCTTTTGAACTTCATTGTTGAACTAAAAACATTTTTTTCCTAACCGTAAAGCTAGTATTAAGGCATTAATGTTTTAAGATACAGAAACAACCTGCTCTTGTCAAACAAAATCCTCTGATGACAGAGTGCCCTAGTACCATGTACCCGTGGCATAAGTTAGGAACCACCCCTAGCTGCTCTACTTCACATGGGATACAGCACCAGAAAAATCAAGACACAGGAAGAGGAGTCAGGCAGTTCAAGGACAAACTTTAAACTATGAACAACAAGTCTAAGAGGTTATAAGGAAATGATTCCACTATCTAATTTTTATTAAAATAGAAATAGAACAAAATCATAGCTTAATTTACTATGAAATCAAATAAATCCACTTGCCAGTTATATCTGACTTGGCCTTCATTAGGTCTGGTACAAGTCATTTGCCTAAGTCAGAAAAAGAAGTCTAAAAATACAGAAAAGTGTTTTTGATACAACTTTTTAAATAGGGTCATATTCTACAAAGGATGGATAATAATAACATACATTCGTAGTGAAAAAAAAATTGTTTCCCCCTCAATTCTTGCTGCTTTTTTAGAAGACTAGCAAGACTACTTTGAGTATTAAAAAAACAGAAGTCAGGCTACAGATACAATCCACATTTATTTGGGTCCTTCTTTAGGTCAAGCACAGCATTCCCCTTGAAATCAACACCTGAAGATGATGAATCAGTCGAGCAAATAAAATGTTGAAATGTAAAGAAAACAGCCCCATAAAAGAACTTGCAATCTGGCTTGATAGCTTTGTGCACTCTACTTTAGCCTTCATAAGTCACAGTAAAATGGCAGAGGATTTCAGTCCTGCATCCTCTAAGGCTGCAATATAACAGTGACAGAAATGGCAAATAGAAGCCACAGGAACAAAAAAAAAAAAAAAATAGGATACTTCCATTTATTTCCTTTAGCTCATTCTGTTCCAGGGCAGGAGCACCAAGGACACTTGTAACAGAACTATTACATGACCTGAACAAACTAGATAAAATGTAAATAACCCCACAAAAAAAAAAAAAAAAAAAAAAGAAAAGAAAAAGAAAGAGTACATCTAACAGTAATTTAGAAATCATGTTACAAACTGCAGATACTGTCCTTCCATTATTGCCCACCAATAACCTAATAATTACTAACTACATTTGTATGTGTTGTTACAAATCTTCTCTAATGGGATAGTTTATGCAAAACCTCAGCCCAGTACATGTTTCTACTCTTTAATGTACTTGCACAACCTATGTACTACATTTGTTGCTAATGTTTTCCAGAACGGAAAAAAACAAACAAACAAACAAAAAAAAAAACCACAAAACCCACAACTATCCAATGCTCATCTAATCCAGCACCTCATCTCTGCTAGTAGCCAATACCATATGTTGCAGGAAATACAAGGAAACCCCAAGGTGAACCCATCATAACATATAAGGAAAGGTGCTTCTTTCTCTCCTTAAGGTAAGTACTAGTTCATGCTCAGTTTTCTCCAATGACCATTATTAGCTTGAAGTGGAGAACTGAGGATAGAGTAGTTGGACTATCAAATATTATATTCACAATAATTAATTTCAGGGTTGCTGTCTCCAACGCCTCACCTAGATCATAAAGCAGCCAGTTTAGCATTTTCTGTGCAAAAGAGATGCAGTACCATCTGAGATGCAATGGGGAAGCAGGAATAGAGGGTGGAAAACTCCAAGTCACCCAACTAACATTGAAAGCCAGTTGCATCTGTGGCAGTGCAAGTAGTAAGAGCTAGGACATACAATCACTTTTTTCCAATTTTTTGTTCAAGTTGTAGTAGCAAAATTTACAGTCCTACTTAGAATTACTGCTCATATTACAGTGAGATGTTATCTCTCAACTCAAGCCACTTGCGAGCAGAGGACAGTTACGTCATAAATTAGGGAGTAAATTCTGTCAGTATATCTGATTAGAGCCTCACTTGAGCCATCTTTTATTTCCTCTTCTTTTTTGTCTTCTATTGTACTATAATATTAGCCCAAATCTTCCTCAGTCACGTGATGAGTATAATACAGGGTAATGACAAACACTGGAGAGAAATGAAAAAGCAGCCTATAGAGATACATAGGTCTGAAGAAGGGAGGCTTACTATTCACAGTGGTAGGCAGGAGTCTGGTCTTACTCAGTGCAATCTGGAAGGTAACAAGGAACAAAAGAAAAGAAAATACAGGAATAAAAAAAATAACAAGAGGGACAGAGCTTTGTAGTGGCAGATGCCAAGGACAGTTCAACCTTGCCAGATAATAGATGCAACTGCTGTCATTTTAAAATACATGGCCTTGGTCTAACACTCACTTCTGTTATACAAAAATTTTAAGAAGATACTCAGTTACATCTAGGTTACATTTAGGGTTTTCTTCAGCAGCTTAAACACAGAAGACATGATGAGGAGTTGCATGCTCATAAACAGTCTGTTCACAAGCATGTCTGAACAATTAGCTATCAAATGCTGCAAAACACTGGTTCTCCTTTAGAAAAATCTTACATCCAGTATCATTCCTTGGGAAATTTCACTATTTTCTGATCCCTAGACAAAAAGTCAGAAAGTTGAAAACCTCACAAAGCTACCAAAGAAAAAATAATCACAGTACTGTGGTGCTGGCAGTAAAATGTTCCTTGTCCAGCTCTAGAGCATGCTGTGACCTCTCTGTGTTTATTACCTGGATTCCCCACTTGTAAATTCCTGCCAGCCTCCATATATACTGAGTTCAATATCCAGCTGATGTAAGTGGAGCAGAGAGCATGAAGGCAAGTACAGGCATGTTTGGTTAATTTTGTCTTTCCAATTAAAAATGGTTTTTTAAAACAAACTGAAGAGCAAAAATACATTGTACTCCAATTTATTGGATACCTAATGGAGAACACACTGACATTAACAAATCCATACCACACCTCCTAAGGTGAGGGTTATGATGCACATAATTTTAATGGAATGATTAATTTCTTTCATAACTGGTTGGTTGTGCCACCATGTACTATGGCTGAATGAGCAAATTATGACTCCAATAAATGGCACCATCCACGTAAGGAAAGTTTCTATGATTTGAGAAGCAGTTATATCACCGAGACCTATGTTCTCATCTCTTTCCATGTTCAGTAATAGGTTGGCTTAAATAATTTCATCAAAAGTATAAAAAGGTCTCTTCCCACAAATAGAGAAGTCCAGACTGATTTTTAGAGGTGATGTTAATAGCACTTTGCATGCTGAAGCCACAAGCAACGCCCATTTTTAGGGCTCCAAATCCAACTGAATAAAAACAATTTGATGGAATTATTTCCTCATCCTACAGTTACTTATATACTCTATGCTTTTAACCAGTTTTGAATAGTTATCAAACAACCAGAAAGTCAAGGCTGTTTTTCAAATGTAATCTCTTAATGAACATAAAAGTGTATCATAGGAGTCTGTTTCCAACACCAGACAAAACAGGTGCTATACTCTTGAGCTCTCGAAAACTGGCACATGCACTTAATAAGGTTTAAACAGGATGAGGTAGAAGTCACATGTAATACTCTGAAGCAAATTTGTTTATGCAAGCAAGCTTAGATATTTATTTATTTTTTTAGTACATCAGAATATTCCAATTCATAAAGTCTTCGTCACTGACGGTTAAACAGTGACAGGAGTGCACCATTCAAAGCAGGACCCTTATTTGGGTATTTCTGATTTATTAGTACTAGATGTGTCACATAAGGCCCTCCTGACCAAGTGCAAATTTTTAAAAGTGACATATAATACATAACCCTATGGATGTTCGCACAGTTCAGGCTCACTTTATTGGACATACTACAAGGAGACAAGGGCTGGACTGGTGTGCTTAATGTGAATATGCCAACCCCCAGAAAACAAGTCTATAGTTAGAGTAGCCACAGGGAGAGCTATCTAGAGTGACTTATATCAGTGTCTTTACCATAATTGAATTTAAAAAATAATAAAAATAACTACCACACATCAGACTATCATCATTGCTTTTTGAATTAATAAGTTCTGTGATACAGAGAGAAAAATAAATAGAGCAGTGCTCCATGTACAACTGGTCTGCCATTTCACATGTTAAATACTATGTATGCAGATGGGACAGCAAGGAAACATCAAAGTCTTGGCCACAACATGAAAATTGTAATCTCTTGGAGAACTCAGTGATATTGACCTGAAAACTAAGTGATTCAGCACTAGCTTAAGATACCCCCACTGCTCAAAACTACTTGGCACTGAGTTTTGCATAGTGTAAAAAAAAAAAAAAAAAAAAAAAAAAAAAAAAAGCATTTGAACAATTTTATCCTTCATTTAGGGTAAAGTATACCACTGTGCAGGAAACCAATTTGAGCCCTATAAACTGCTTAAGCCTTACAAGTCTACAGCATTTTACTGCTTTGAGTGACACATAGATCTTGTATGTAAAGCAAGTTAACAGTCACTGATTCCCAGCGTATTGTTAAATATATTTTTTCTTACTACGACTGACTTTGACTTTTCATTTTATCTTAATCAGATTACCTGGAAAAGCCTTTTACCTAGTTATCTGTAAACTAAATTGGCTGGGAAGGAATATTTCCTTCTCTTACAGAAGCTAATTTTGAGAAATGCAACTGGAACACAGATGTAGAAGCCAATTCTATAGAAAGAGTTTTTCCTCTCCTCATACAAACATGTCTCAGCTTCTTCACAAGCAAAGAATGTATACAGCTTTTTCAGAAATGAAGAAAAAAAACAAACCATAAAACAATGACTAACAGAATACACTGCAGTGTTCCAATGTTAGAAGACAGAGCACAACACTTATGAAATAGCTCACAGAGAAAGATGCTCTGGCGTAAGATGATGTTTAAATGCAGCATGATGCTATCCTATGTCCCCAAAGTCAAGAATGGGACTCCAAACACAAATTTTGAGGAAACGCATGCTCAGACTTCGAGTCAACGCATCTTGCAAATACTATCCACAAAAAATGAATTTCAATATTAAATAGCAGATAAGAACAAACTGGAAGAATCATTTCAGGTCAGTGTGGATATGCCAGCATCCAAGACTACATTTTAGAGTCACATCTTCCTGAAAATTCTTTCTAGATAAGTCACAAGATCAATTTTTTTAAGATTCCTATTTTAAAACAACCCTCTTTAGCTTTCTCCTAGCACTTGCATCGCAGGTCATTTTAGAGAACCTGAAACTCAAAGAAAAGAAAGATAAAAAAATCCCCGAAGTATAGAGAGGGGAGGTACTGTGACGCTATTAACTATTAATCACAAGGGGTCTGGAAGCCAATAAAGCTAGTCTACTTCATTCCCAGTATATCACTGAAGCAATTCAGTTGGTTCAGATTTTTAAGGCATATTTTCTATCTTTTCCAAATGACTTAATTAAGTCTCCAATTATGTCCTGAATTCAAACCAGCTTCCTTCAAGTTCAAAGTAAAAACTGGTACACGTTGGTCAGACTGATCTGCTTTAAGTGCCTGCAAGAATTGGTATTGCACTGAACTTTGGCAACTCAGTTAGTCATGCAAGTTGTCAGTGAGAAAGGAAGCGGTGGGAAGAAACATTCATGAATATGCATGCAAACTAAAGCTGAATTTTGATTTGGCTGCATTCATAACCCATTTATGTTAATTTCTGTGGATGATCAGATGCTAGAGATTTATTCACGAAAATGAACTGAGCACTCAGTCACCAAAAGAGAATTCTGAGCAGCATTTTCAATGGCAAGGTCTGCCAGTGCTGGTGAGTTACACAAGTCACATAATCAGGCAAGGAAAATAAGAAAAAAAAAAAAAGTAATATATGTAAATCTAGCACAAATTACAAATATTCACAGTGAGATGTTCACAGATGAGTTTCTAATCAGTACCAATTCATTGAGGAGTGGCAGTTCAGTGGTCTGGGTTCTGCCCTGTATCTATCTTCAAGCAACATAAAGTGGTAATAACCATTTATATAACAAAGCATTAGGAAAGCTACAAGTAAAAGGCATGAGATAGGAGAGCTAGCTATCAGTAATAAACCTGGGAACTGTACAACTGTTTGCTGTCCTTTCACAAATGAAAGAGGGGAAAAAAAAAGAAGATAAAATTGATGATTATTTGTTATGACAACCTGCACAACCCTACATGACAACCTAGACAAGGACTCAAATTAAGTCCACTGTGATTTTAAGTTTACTGAAAATCTGCACAGTGCTAAGACATAGCCTAGCTGTCCTAAATAAAGAGATATCTCCTCTGTTCTCCCATATAAAGGCCCTCTTTGCACACGGGACAGTTCTCTAAAGCTATATAGTACATCAGATTTCAGGAGGGCAAACAGCAACTTGGCTTAATCAGAAGCCATCAGGAGAGCTGTGTCGCACCGCTTTCTTCTTCAGACTACATGAAAATCCAAGAACTGTGTTACAGGAGATTTAAGTTAGAGCAGCACAGAGCTTCAACTGTAAGACTCCCTCACATTTCGGACTTTCAAATTCTTAAATTTGCCCTTTACTTAAAAAAGTCAATGATTTCACCAAGAAAGTTTGATTAGTTTCTTTTACTTTCTGTAATGAAGTGCCATCCTTTTTACACTTGAAAGGATCTTTGTAATAATGCAACATTGATCTTTTGAATACAGATGAGCTAACCCAGATAATAAGATTTGGTACCCGAAAGAAACAGCTTCTGAGAATATATATCTAAGGCTCCAGTGCCATCAAGAGGATTTTGAAGATAAGGCACCTATTCGTGAGCAAACATTTAGATTTGGCATTGCAACAATACTCTTTCATTTCCATTATATTTGTAGGTGATCTTTCAATGCAAAGAAAAATTCCATGACATAACTAAGAACGTTATACACACACACACAAGCAAGCGATGATGCAGAACCAGCCATAAAAAGGTAATACAAAGAAAGAAGCCATTATCATCAGCTTCCATGGATAAGAATTTTGGAGCTTTTCTTTTTGGTAGTTCTTACCATACCATGGTGCCTACTTTATTAACCATAACAGCATCTTCTGAAAGTAGGAACAGTGACAAAAACATTGACAGCATTTTCATAGACAGAAAGGGAAATGAGGAATTTTTATTTCTTTGTAATATAGCTGTTCCTGTATTTAAAATGGAGTTTCACAACAGAAACCACACCAACAGCAGCGCCCAGTGGAAAACAAGTTACCTGCTTTCCTAATAACCAACACTTACCATTTCCTCAAAGTGCCTAATGGCAAACCCATCATTTCCAGCAACAGAGCACGGAACTGGGTATCAAAATACTTGGATTTTCTTTCTAATTGTCCTACAAGCTTGCTGCATTCACTTTCTAGCCAGTATAACAAATATGTACCTTTATTCCTCCATCACCTTCTTCCTTCTGTTCATTTACTTGTTATGTGCTTATAACATGCTTGCATTGCTAGGTCTGTTTAATAATCTGTCATAATTTCATTTAACTCTGCCCCTTGCAAATGCATATCGGGTCTATTCTGAGAAGGAAAGACATGCTGAAAACAGTCTTAAAAGCAATTCAAGGTGGACTCCGTATCATCTATGACCTGTAACACAGAAAAATGTTTTGCACAAAACCCACCATATTAAGAAAAAAAAAATTAAAACATTCAAAGCACCTGTGCCAGATAGCACTTTGTTTAAATATGACAAAATCAAAACCCTTCCCCTCCTCCTCCAAGAGGAAAACATAGCTTCTAACATCTCATCCAAGCTCTTGCCAGGCTGCCAAATCATTGTCGTAATGGAACAGCAAGAGCTGAACTCAAACTGTGCCTCAACACCGTTTTCAAACACAACTCTATTCCAAGCGTAGGCAGAGCCTTTGAGGAAGATAACATAAAGAGTCATTTCAACTGACCTTTATGAAATCCTTTTATGATATAGCCCATTAATAGGCTTATTGGGAATCCATTTTGCACCAGAAAGATTTGTATTGGTCTGGATAACTTCAATTGGACTTTTCCTATGCAGAGCAATCAGATTTTGCTGGTGACAGCACGCACGTACCATCATTTCAGCTTCAGCTCTCCAGGCTTTCAGACTACTGAAACACAATCATTCTATATTCAGAACATCAAGCGCTTCTGTTAGACCATGATAGCAGCAGGATATCTCCCGATTTTTTCCTTTGCAAGTGCCTTCAGGCAGCACCTATAGATTGGTAGTTTAAGAAGACAGACAGACTGAGGGATGGCTTTAACTTGTAAACAGGGTCTTTGAAAGAGCAAAGGTGTGAATTTGTCTCCAGTAAAGCAAACTTACTTTGCTATTTGCTTTAGGCATTTTTGTGATAACTCTACAGAGTAGGAATGGATTTCCTGTCTGTCTATGCAAACTTGCCTTTTACTGAACCAAGCAAAACTGCCAGAATTTTATTTCCAATGCCAACATGTGTGTCAGGGTCAAAGACAAGGGGTCAAAACTGCATTTCAGGATTAGGTGCATTTCTTTTCAATGCTTATGCAATCTGCTGTAGTAAGAGAAAATTAAACACTAGGATTTCCAGGGTACCACGAGGCACAATGAGAAGACTCTGGTATTTGTTCCTGACTTCTTTATTGGTGCACTTCTGTAATCATGTGTGATTAACTGGCACTTCCAAATGAAGCAGATGAACATTCCATTTAAAACAGAGAGATTTCACACATTATTAAAATTAGATTGTTTATATTTCAATTAGATAAAGAAAATGAAATCCTGTGTAGTGTTTTCTACCCCAAGATCTCAGTATGTTTTACAAGAAAAATCCCAAACCAATCATGATCGTGATTTTCTTATTACCAGGTGAGAAAAGTACAATACAACAACTTGCTTGAAGTCACACATTTTTTCGGAATTTGGGCCATTGTTATTGCTTCTCAGCTATCCTGCATAAAAGGAACAAGCAGACACATTCCCATACATACACCCCAAACATGATCCTATTGACTCCAGCCATTCTAACCTCCATGTAGAAAAACACACCTGAATCTTAATGACAGGGTTGGCAGCTAGCATCCAGCAAGTGATGCATACACACTACCAACTAAATATCATCTATTCTACAAGTGTTACATCAGAGGGGAAATTAACGTCCTACTCGCACCATTAACATGTGTCCATCAAATTGACAAATGAAGATAAATCAGCTACTTCACTGCTTCCATCAATATAAACACATACAGAAATAATAAACATTATAAATTTTTAACTACCTATCTGCTTGTACCTGCAAACATGAACTTCCCTCACGCTTCAATAAACGAAAAAATATACTCGATGAAGTCTAACAAATGTGCCATCTGTTCTGAGAAAGCTGATAAACGAGAGAAGCACTTACATGGGACAATACTGACCTCCTGTGGCAACTCTGCAGAACAACAACTCCAGAAGCAAATTGCTCCGAAATGTCTGAAAGCGCGGGAATTTTCCTATAGACTATCCTCACTGTTTACCACTGTTGTTGCAGCAACGCGAGAAAGCCGTAGTCACAGGCAGGTGCACTCAGCCTCAGACACACAATTCAAAGTCAAAGCAAAGCTCCCAAGGACAGACTGTACAAGTTAGCAATGCTCAAAGAGGAAAGGCTGTTGCAAATAACCCTTGCTGCCTTGCTTCAGTTTAAGTCAATTACATCTCTTCTCTTTGGCAGTACACAGAGAGATTTAAAGTAAACGAGGTGAGGACATCCACCCCGACTCCCCCCCCCAAAAAAAACAACAAACCCCAAGCAAACAAAAAACCCAACCACCACATGCAAAACCCCCACCTTTCTCACAATAGAATGGTTAAGCGTGAGAACAGATCATTTAACAAGATGGTACAATTTCCAGAACAGGTTGGTCTCAAGAACATGCCTAGTCAACTCCTCCAGAAACAGCCATGCTTCCTTGCACTGGGGCTAGACATAGAGGAAGCTTCTTCCCAAGACAGCATCTGTAGCTCACTTGTCCCAAAAACCACTAGCTTTACACAAGTTCCCCTACTGTAGTACACAGGCTGTTCACATCATTATCATGTGTTAAGCTGCACTACTTGATGCATTACTAGAAGCCATTAGCATCTATCCTGCATTGTTTGTTCCTTTTGTGGAGAGCAAGAACCTCAAAGAACAACTATTGTTTTTGTAGGCATCAAGATGATTGCCAGCTGCACTTACCTTCAAGGCCAAGGCCAAGGAAAAGAGGTGGAGTTTTTTCCCCACCTGAAGGCAAAGGTGAAGATGTTCATAACTCTCCATTTTGTAACCTTTTCCAGCACAAAACCAAACCAAAAATGTATTCCTGAGACTTACCCTTAATCTACTAAAAGGAGTGTAACTACCACCTAGAAACTTCATCCACAGTTTTCATGCACATCACCTGCAGCAATAAAATCCTTCATACTTGCTACATGCAGCAGTTGGATACTGCCATACAGATACAGATGACAACCCTGACCCTCTGTTAAATTCTTGAGGAACCTTATTCTTTTTATTCATGTGATCTAAATAAAGGGAAATACAGGGAGCAAGCAGAGAATGATGATATGCTAATGCAAAATACCTGTGAGCAGTATCACAGTAACCTACTGCCCACGGAAGAAGGTGGTCCAAATAGAACCCATGATAAAGACACACTTGTAGCCATAGAACACACCAACTCAGAACAGCACACGCATTACCTAGAATACCTGTAAGAGCTATGCCTTTTACAGCAAAAATAGCACATCACGCACTTAGAGGCACAGCTAAGTCCCCACAGGAGCTCTCACAGCCTCAGCAGTCACTGAGGTTACAGTAGCAAGCGTGTAGCAAAAACATAAAGCTTCACACCTCAACAGTGAACTCACTTTACAATTTGGAGAAGTCAGAAGTATTCAAAGATCAGAAAAAAGGAGATTCCTCAAGACTCCTTTTAAGTAACCAGCTTAAACCATTATACTACCAAAAAAAACCCCAAACCCCATAGTATCTAAAAAAGCACAGCAATTTCTCCTGAAATTTTCTCAAGACAGGGTACCTTACGAAAGAACAAGAAGACAGTAGTCCTGAACATAACCCTGAAAGAATCCTAAATGGACATAAGAGAAGGAGGGGAGAAAAAAGAAAAAAAAAAAAAAAAAACAAACCCAAACCTGCAGCCACGCCCTCAAGCCCCGCCAGCCATCCTCGCCCCTCAGCCCGGCGGCGCCATTTTGAATTCCAGAACCATCGCCCCCTGCCGGCCGCGCGCAGGCCGCGGCGGGGGCGAGAGGGGGAGGAGGAAATGGCGGCGGCCTGGCAGCGTGAGGTGGGTGTGTCACTTTTTGCTTTCTGCTTTCACACGTCCTGCTGTGCTGGTAGTTGTGGTGCACATTATAAGATTTCATTCTCAGAAGAGAAAAATGGAAAAAAAAATCTTGTGGAATTCATCTTTTTTAACTAATTGCTGCTATGCAATTTAAGGATGACTTAGGCCTCAGACTCGAGGATCGTTTTTTACAAAAAAGTAGCTTCATGCAGGAAAGTAATTTTAGAGCACAACTTGAATAGAAGTGCTTACAACATTAAAAACTGGCTAGAAAGAAGCAGGTGATGTGTTTATTTAAACACTTTCTCATAGTGCTAGAAAACCCCATGAAACAGTTCACTTTGTGCTAGAAACTAGAAAACAAGATTGTCAACTATAGAAGTTACCCTGACCAATTTAATTTCCCTATGTAAACTGGGTGAAGCCTTCAGTGCAGTATTAAAGTGAGCTTTTGAAGTTACTTCAGTTTTAAAGCTCCAGCTGTTCTAGTCATAGGATGCTCCCCCTGAGGAGTACTGGTTGCCTCGCTCTAGGAGTGGCCCTTATGCAGGACGTGCCTTAGGTGGACACCAACTGCAGCTGAAGATATGAAAAACCACTGGGGTCCAATCAGGGAAGAATCTTCCAGCCCAGCCAAAGTACTCTTAGGTGAAAATGTCCCTGCTGATCTAAGTTCTGAAATTTTTCATGTTGAATAAAAGCAAAGTCATAAGTGGCTGCTGGATATGGAAATGAAAAATGAAGATGGAGGCTGAGAGAGTTGTAGTTTCCAGTGGTTTCCATCCCTGAGTTAATGCAATACATGGTCTTAACACATTCCACCACATCCTAAAATGGGTGACTTAATTACTACCAGGGTCCTTGATGCCCAGTTGGAGCCCTTCCTCTATTCCTAACTTCTGTGAAAGTAGACACTCATAAGGGAGTAGTCACGGCTACAGAAACTGCTGCAGTGACTGGGGTTACATTAGGACAGTACTAAAGTCAGTAGGGGTTACTTACATGCAATAGAAACACAGAGCCTCAGGAGTCCACTAAGCAGTCTCTGAAAATCAGATGGAGAAATTTTGTAATGAAAGTGTTACGTAGTATTTATGCTTGTTGTCTCTACCTGCCATAATCCAGTCCACTAGCTGTTTTTTCTCAAACTATGTTTATGGACTATGTGAATCATCTTTTGGTTTATGTAGGATTAAGAAATTTTCCCCTCCCACCCCATAGTCCAGATAAATGATACCCACTCTCTCTGTCCTGCCTACTCAGAGCTAGCAAGCACATTTATCTTGCCTAATCTTCTTTTCCAGGATCCATGCTGACTAACCCTTAAGCAATTACATATATCTAAATGTTCTGTGTGCATAATTGCTCTCCATGTATTTTCTGCTGCTGAGATGAGCTTTACAAGCCTGCAGTGTTCTCAATCTTCGTCTAGTCATTCTGCTTCTATTAGATGCACACTGGTGCCTAATGCCGTGCTTTGTCCTTTAATAAATTATCAGTAAAATCACGGAATCACGGAATTTTCAGAGTTGGAAGGGACCTCTAGAGATCATCTAGTCCAACTCCCCTGCTAAAGCAGGATTGCCCAGAGCACATTACTCAGGACTGCATCCAGGCGGGTCTTGAAAATCTCCAGAGAAGGGGACTCCACAACCTCCCTGGGCAGCCTGTGCCAGTGCTCTGTCACCCTCACCGTAAAGAAGTTTTTCCGTGTATTTGAACGGAACTTCCTGTGTTCTAACTTGTGCCCATTACCCCTCGTCCTGTCACTTAGAACCATTGAAAAGAGCCTGGCTCCATCCTCCTTCAACCCACCCTTTAGATACTTGTATGCCATAATAAGGTCTCCCCTCAGCCTTCTCTTCTCCAGGCTAAAGAGTCCCAGCTCTCTCAGCTTTTCCTCATAAGGCAGATGCTCCAATCCCTTAATCATCTTAGTTGCTCTTCGCTGGACTCGCTCCAGCAGTTCCCTGTCCCTCTTGAACTGGGGAGCCCAAAACTGGACACAGTATTCCAGTTGTGGCCTCACCAGTGCAGAGTAGAGGGGGAGAATGACCTCCCTCGACCTACTGGCCACACTCTTCCCTATGCAGCCCGGATTCCATTGGCCTTTTTGGCAGCAAGGGCACATTGCTGGGCCATGGATAATTTACTGTCTACCATGACCCCCAGATCCTTCTCCTCAGAGCTACAATATATACTTTCTGAAGAAAAAGTCAAAATGGCCACCACTAAGACTCAAGAAGGGAAACTTTGTAAGCTCTAGGTCTCACCTGGCCTAGAGGCTTTTCCTTTTATACAGGCCTGACAATTTGGAAAAGCCAAGTTGAAAGTGCCTTTCTTAACACTTCCCCGATCAGGGTGAAGCAGGAGGAGCTGCCCATGAGCAGGCCAAGCTCCTCATCCACTGGCCACAGCCCCTCCACATCTGGCAGGGAAAGCGGGCAGGGGGATAACCGCATTCAGCCCTGGGGGCAAAGGCCCAGGGAGGCTTCCACAACTCTTCCCTGGAGAGCCTCTCCTGGCAGCCTGATCCTAGAGCATGCTGTAGTGTGTCAGGGCTGACCCTGCACTGCAGCCAAACCCAGCCAGGGCCAGGGGAAAGGGTCTGCAGGGCCAGTGGCACCCTCAGGGCCCAGACATCTACCTGCAGTATACCCTGATGTTCTAAATCTGTATCTCCAAACCTATCACTCCACTATTAAATATATTCCCTTGCATTTTTCCTATCTGATCAGTATTCTTTGTTTCCTATATTGTTCCTAGTAGGTATTTCCCTACTCTTAGCCTTCTCTGTTATCTCTCTCCTTTCCCTACTGGAAGCCGTCTTCAAAAATCAAAGAAAAAAGAGACCAATCGTAACCTGAGTTCTGAACTAAAATAGAAATAAAAGAAAGACTGAATACAGAGAGTAATATTTTGCTGAACTTCCATTCAACTCCACATGTATTGCCCCAGAGAGAGGAGGAAATAAGAGTCCTTTGCCCTGTACTGTGAGAGGACCAGAGACAGTATTCCCAGAAGTCCCCTCCTTTTGTCTGGACTGCTTGTTTCTACCTCGCTGTCTTCCCTTCCTCTGTGTTAGTTTAACATTAACCTCCAGAAGTGAAGCCTCTAGGTCTGTGGGATAATCAGGCACTTAGCAAGAATGTCCCTGTGGTCACAATTTGATGAATCAGGTTTCTAGAAGCTGAAGAAGCTGTACTTTTCTCCTGATAGAATAAACCAGAACAGTCCTCAGCAGGAGGGAGGACATTGTTCAAAGCTCCCCACTTAATTGCAATGAGTAGATAATGAAGACAGGGGATGTCAAAAGTATAAGTGAAGGTTCAAGTAAGTATTATGCATCCAGTTCACATTGACTGGGTACATAATATTCCTGTTGTGCTTTTGAAAGTCAGGTTGAAATGAACAGTACCCTTATGAAGTACACAGGCCATGTGTAAATTAAGAAAACTGCCTGCTGCAGAATGGTTCGACACTTAGTGTGTATGATGCGGATTTGGATGTTCCACTCAGTGCCTGGCTCCCAAACAGCCTTGAAATGCCTTTGTAAAAGGAAATTATCTAACATGTTGAACATCGCTTACATATCAGTATGACGAAATATCTCTGTAAGGCAGAGGTTTACTCTTTCAGTATTGTTATTTACATCTTGTTTGCATGAAAAGGTAAGATTAATATTACACATGTTAATATTTTAGTTATTGAGTTAAGTATATCTTAATTTATGCTAATGTTATTTAACTTGTTTTCAGATAGAGGACTTTGTTTATGTATACTGGTTATCCTGTACTTTCACTATGTCTGTTTATGCTTTTTTTCTTCTAGCATTTGTGTACCACTGTCATCAGTGTACACAGTTGCATTTATAACGCAGCTAACTATCCACTGAAGACTTGAATCAGTCATGCACACTCTTGGTTCCTGTTTATTTTTCCTTTAGCTAATCAGAGAAAGTGCAGTACCCCATAGTCCAGGATGTATGGTGCTCTAGCTCCTCAGGGAGAAAATCTGAAGCTACTGCTTCAGCTATGTGAATCAAGCAGCTCTTCATAATGCGTTTTTCATGATGCCTCTTTCATGTTAATGCACCTGGGAGGGGATAAAAAATACCTGCTGCTGTCACCCCCAGGGTTATGTGTGCCTGTATTGTCTTACTGTTGTAAGACTGTTGATTTACAATTTAGTTGAAGTATTTTGAGAAAATATACAAAACATCACACAGAGAAACAGGTTTTGCTTTAATTTGGACCCTTCCTTTTCCTTTTCACAAACTCTTCCCTTCCTGCTGTCTTCCTGTGGAAACTGAACTTGGGCAAACTAAAGCCCCCTTCTCTACAAGGGCACGTCTGTCATTCTCGGTTCTTCAGACCTACACCCATCTTTTGAAGCTCTACTGTTGCAAAGCATGTACTGCTCAAAATATTTCTCTTGCCATTCCTGATAGGATACTGAAATTCTAATTGCCTTTCTGCTCCAGCATAATCATAAAACCTTTTAACATCTCACTTACTCCACTTTCCAAAATTTGACCTTCTTCAGCCTTTCTCATGAGTAATGGGCCAAATAAATTCATTGAAGCTACTGGCAGTGCCAGCATCATTCATCTTCATCTTTTCTTACTGAATTTTACCCTGGTTATTTGCTGCTTGTAAATATAAAATAATGTTTCACTTATATCTACATTTTCTTAATTCTCTTAACATTTTTCTGTCATAGGGTCATAGGATAATTCAGGTCAGAAGGGACCACAGGAGGTCTCTAATCTGACCTGCTCTAAGCAACTTGTTCCACTGCACAACTGTCCTCATGGTATGAAAGGCTTTCCTTATGTCCTGTCTGAACCACTCATGTTTCAGTTTATGTCCATTGTCTCTTGTTCAACAGCTATTCAACAGCTCCCTGTCTGCCAGGACCCCAGAGTCTTTCCTGTAGAGCTGCTCCCCAGCCTGGATCACCTGCAAAGGACTCCTCCTTCCCAGGTACAGCACTCGGCATTTGTCCTTGATGGATTTCAGAAGGTCCCAGTTGTCCATTCCTGCAGCCAGTTTAGATCCATGTGAATGGTAGCCTTGCCCTTGAGCATACCAACTGCACCCCCCAATTTGGTTCCACCTGCAGACTTGTTGAGCACACACTCCATCACCTCTCCCAGGCTGTAGATTCATCCAATTTGTTTCTTCCAGCTGTTACAGAGAAGGACACCATTTTCTTCACAGTAGAAAAGATGCAGTTGGCATTGCCCTTCCAGTATTTGTCTCAGGGCTGGCGTTTGCCTCAGAGATGAGTTCTTCAAGGTTACTGTTGAAGTAATTTAACTTATATGGGATATTTGTCTTACCTCTTTATATGTCCTGAGTCAACAGAACTAAGTGGCTAAGGACTGGTATACAAATCCAAGCTGCTTTTTTATTGATTCTTTAACCTTGACTCCTGTTAAGCCGTTTTTCCATACCTTACTTACCCATCCATCATTCAGGACTTTCAAAAATACTGTCCTGATTTTCCTATATTCTAATGACTCAGAATTGCCAGGCAACTCACTGTTAGATGATGATCAGTAATTCTGAAAATTAGACCATTCGCTGTTGAGTTAAAAATAAAAATACACTAGTTGAATCAACAGGCAAGAACAGAACCTGGTATTTGAAACTGTAAAGTACAGAGCTGTTTGGAAAACTTCCCACATGGGCAGCAGCAACAAACACAACAAGCTGTGCATCAAACATAGCAGGCAAATAAAGTATGTATATATAAAATGAGCTTCAGAAACTCCAAACAATTAAAATTCCTACTGGTGACTAAAAGGATTTGTGTGCTGGTGGAGTGAAGAAGAGGATAGCAGGAGGTCAGAAAATGTTTTTAGGTACAACCAGGGACTGAAAGTACATCAGCCGTGAAGGTTCAAAAGAAGCTTGACCTGGACGTATGAGCCAAACTTGTCTTTTCAGTCTTCTGGCAGTGGGCCAACCTGAAGGACTAAGAGCCTGTTACCACAACTGCTAACCACTTAAGCTGTTCCCTTAGCTCAAATGGTTGAAGCATGTGTGTTGGTACAAGAGGACCTTTTCCTTTAAAATGTTTCTCTAATTTCTCTGCTTTACTACTGATAACTGTGAGCAATTAGCTTTCCCAGATTTCTTTGAAGTAAAATCTACAAGTTGTTTAGCCCCTCCTTTGCCTTTTACCAACACAACAATCCCATAAAATGCAGTGCAAGCCCTATCTGCATATATTTCTACTAGTACAGAGTTGTCACAGGGGCTGGGGTAGGAGCAGTGGCTTTGGGGATCTGATCAGGTCCATCCTGCTGTGATTACACTCACTGCCATCACTACCAGTTCCTAGACTGCAATATAAAGATTTGGAACTTAACTGCTCTGCTCTTTGATACTGATATAAATTACAGTAACCCAAACAGAGTACTATCAAAACTTAAAAATACTTGTAAGGGGACAATCTGTATCCTTATTCACCCCTCATCAAGATACTGTCAAGCACTGATGCTTCCAAGTTTTATGCCTGTGCTTAAATGTAAGCATGGTAAGGAACCCTACTGAAATCAGTGGAACATTAAGCACAGACAGAAATCTTTTCTGTAAGTTTTCTTAATGTAGTTCCTAATCCCTACTTGTCTACACACGTTTTCTTTTTCTGTAACTATTAAGGACAATTTTTCATGCTGGCAAATGCCCTATACCATTACACAACAGTCATTATTTTGGAAGCTAGTGTCACGAAACAGCCAATCCTCCAAAAGAGCCCTTTCTCAGGTTATAAAGAAGCCATTTCAGACAGAAGTCTCATTTCTCTAAGGTTTTCATTAAATACAAATTCAGGCAAAAACAAGTTATAAAGTAAACAAACAACACTGCAAAGCCACAAGTTCCCTGAGCCCAAAGCTACAACTCAAGGTCCCTCAAGACAATGCTAAGCTTACCATTCAATTTATTGCTGAAATCCAAAATCTCATCAAAAATAGTGTCTATCATAGGAGGCTATATATTTCAATTTTACTATACAGTTCATCTAAGCTCCTGTTACACTGTAATACAGAGATGCTCAAGCATTTTTATATGCGAGTGACTGGTTGTAAAGTTAACACATTAAACCAACAGCCTAAGTAAAGAGGTGCCACTTAAAACAGAATAATACAGTTTTTAATTATAGAGCATGTGGGAACAGAACTTGGAAACTTGGATAATTTATGTCATTAGTGAGCTAGTGTAAATCAGCCTCACATAAATTAGGTCAGAATTCACTGATACCATTTGAAATTAAGTTATCTGCCAGGTATGCACAGGTCTGTCACAGTTCACTAATGAGTTTTCTCTTTTCATTTAGGAAGTAAATTAGATTTAAATTTGGATTGTCCATTTTGGTATGTTGTTGCAGCCAACAAAGAGACAAAAATTCTAAAGCAAAATGAAACACTGTTTTGAAACTTTGATTCCTGCCCCCCCGCCCTCAACATACACAGAGAACACCTCAATCCACACGGCCCTGCAGCTTCTAGCACTGTCACCAGTCCATGCACAGGAGCACACATGAGCATCCATGTCTGCCTTCATACCTCACTGACTGCTTGTCCTGCTTTTTGCCTGCTCTGAGAGATGCCACACAGACACGGGTGCTGTGGAGCTCCTGAAGGTACCTCTTGAAGGTACATTAGGGTGGTTTGGAGCAAGAGTTAGCGGGCATGCCATCATACTTTCTGAGGCTCCTGAATAGATGTGCAGACCCTCCAAAACACATACTGGGAGCAGGGGAAATCCTCCATGATGGACTTAGTTATTTCTTGTGCTATTAACCACTGAAAAATTGGTTTCAGCTGACTGTCCTAATTCAAATAACCATATTCACTTCTGCAGCAGAAAAGACTCGAACGCAATGAGTTCAGATACACGCTTATGTGTGTGTGCTGTTGTTCTAGGTGGGTGGCAAGCAAGGCTGAGTGAATTCTTTCAGCCATTTCTTAAGAGCTTGAGCACACAGAAGAACTTGATGCATAGGAATTATTTTTTTAATGAAGTTTTTCTGTGAATCTGTATTAAGAAGTGAATTAACACATTATAGAAAGACTGAAGCAGAGAAAGCCTGGATAGCAAGACATCTGGGTTTTATGAAGTAGTCTGCTTACAGTATTTCACAGAATTTGAGATGTTCTCTGAGCAGTATCCTCCTTCTTATAAAATACACACATCAAAATCCCCAACCCCACTGCTTCAATTGTAGTACCCATTTCACAACAGCCTTTTAAGTGCGTCTTCTCAAAGGCCTATGATGGGTGTGGGAGGGGAAAGCTATTGATGTGGTTGCATCCTAAGCCAGTTGTAATGTGACAAATCAGTATATTAGTTTTGAGTGGACTACAACTGTAGCTTAGTGGAGTGATCTGGATATCAGAATGTCATCTCTCCTTTGCTCAGGGATGCAGCATTTGGTGCAAATTGCTTCTGCCTTCCTTCAGCTATAGTAATTTAGTATGGAACTGACAGGTGCATTGATCACTTGGCCAGATCCTCTTCCAGACAGCAGACAGAAGATGGGAAAAATACCAATCTGCCATTTTGTAACTTACATTTCTTTTTACGCGATGAGAAATTTCAGCAACTTCTGACAACCTGGTTTTATTTGAAATCTACTGTATAACGTACAGGAGGAAATGAGAGAAACTAAAAGATTTCAACTGAAATTATTTTCCTAGAGATTTTCACATAAGTTTGCACAAATATGGCTCTTACCATCCAAAACAATTTCATGCATTATCTGATTTTCCTGTTTCACTATCTCCTCATAAACTAGGAATCCCAGAGTACCAAAGCAGACTGGATATGTAGAGCTATGACATCAGTTTTACTCTTCTTTCCGCGTTTAACAGAGAAAATACTAAGTTTTGGAATTTAGGAGACACTAGCACTCTGGAATCCAGCAAGTGCAGTTCCTACATTTACTTTTTTTTTTTTTGATTTTTTTTTTGCAAAATCCTTAACAAATTGGAAATTTGGAATGCAAGGAGGAAGTTTAAAGCTTATTTTTGAAAACAAAACAAAACAAAACAAAACAAAAAACTGGCAACAACCTGTTTTATAAATCTGATGGGCATGAAAGTCCAGCTGTGCACAAAAGCCCTTGGAGATTACATCACTGGCACTTGTGCTACAGAGCTTCTACTGGAAAGCAAACACTTCTTATACCTTAGTGCTTCCCAAAACAGCCAAGAAATTTCCTCAAATGACTTACTTCTGAAAAATGTCAGGTTTCTATTGAACTCGAAGGAGGCCAGCTTTCTGGGAAATTGGTAGTAGATATTGCTTCATGGCTTCAAGAGCACTGGTCTAATAAGAATTCTCTGCCTTTCCCTGATGGCTTTTCAGTTTATCAGTTACAAGCAGAGAAGCATGCCATTTTTGGAACTGATCCATACTTTAGTTGCTTAGAACAAACTTTAACAGCAAAATGGAGTCAAGTGGACAGAATGAGAACTGTGAAGGTTTACAGTGACAACTGTAGCAGTACCTCAGCCCAGTAATAAACAGGAAAGTACTGAGTTTAAAAAGTGTTCTGTCACTGTTTGACGAACAACATGAAACTCTGCTCTGTGCGCAGCTATTAACAGATATCACTGCTATGAAGCCATGCTTACAAAATTAGCTTTAGAAGGTAGAGAAAGGGCACAACACTAAATCAACAAGTTACATTTCTCTTGAAATGAAGTAAATAATAGGTTGCAATATTTTTTTTTTTTATTATTCCAATGGTGTGTTTCCCTAGAATAGTGGAGACCTGGAAAAAAACTGAAACATTTATAAAACGCTACCTTCAACTTTGTTTTACTTTCATTTTTTTTAGTGACAAATCTGTATATTGTTTATCTCATCTTTATGTAGAAATAAATCAGAAGAGACCAGATGAGATAATAAACTTCATTTCATTTATGAAAATCTGTCCTTCAGGTTTAGAAGGCCTGGAAGATAAAAAGTGAAGTGCCTCTTCGCAGTCTACAGAGAAAATGAGACTTTAAAGCCAGTGACTTTTCTTTCTTTATCCCCTTAGCTGACAGAGAGCAATGAATAAATGAATATAAACATCAAATAACCCTAGAATGAGGATTCAAGCAGGACTGATTCTGTAATGCCATACTTTAACAATCACTAAGCTGGCAGAAATGGGCACTGCTTCTGTAAAAAGAAGCTGTTCTTTCCTGTGCACACAGAGATTGTGTCTCATGCAATCACAAGGATTTTGACCCCGAACAGTTCCTGGGCTCTTGTTGACCAATACAAATACCTATAGAGCCATGGAGCCAGAAACACAAAGCCAGAGAAGAAAAGGGAAGAGCATGATCAATTCTTTCAACAGCAACATAGCTTAAAACTGTTTGGAAAATTACAGTACTAGTTCCACTGTCTCTTGCAACATCCATAGTGCTCTCTTAGATATCTATAACCAAAGGAGGGAAATGTCATGAAAGCTGTCTGTCTAGAAACAAAGTGTCTTGGAGACTACATTCTCTGGGGCAACTTCTGCTTTATGGTCGGGGGATGCTGAGGGTGCGAATCCCCTCTGACAAGATATAACTGAACGGTAGTCTTTTTCTTCACAGGAATTACAGAGTTAACTAATTTCTGTATTTTGATTTAAATATTTTTGTCAAAGATGATAGACCGTAACTGATTTTTTAACATCATATGTTAAAGCTATGATTTTTACCTTTTAAGCATTAAGAACAATTTTTCTTGGCTAGAAAACTATGAAACAAACAGACATGACGTTTAAGAACATACTTACCTTTCGTCTTTGTAATCTGTCACAGCCTTCAGATTATGGTAGCAAAACAAATAAATTATAGCCAGATGGAGTTTGGTATTTACTTTTTATAGACTACATATGGAGCAAAATGGAAAATACATTGCTAAATAAATATAGATTGCTAAATTTTGTCATTAACACACTGAAATAAAATGTATATTTATCTGAACAGAATCCAGATGTTAATACACATTTATACAAAAGGATTGAATATCTCAGCTTGGGACTTCACATGTATTTAATTATTACAGCTTGATGTTCATGATCACCTTGCCAGAATTTAGGCAGAATTACCCCAAAACTCCTGGTTCAAAAGAATTAATGTAGTGAAGCTTCAACCTAGATTATACTGTTGAGCCATGCTGTAAAAGTTAATGTATGAAAGGAGCTATCCATTTAACCCAGTTACAGTCAGCGTGACCTACTTTAAAACCTTTTAGGTTGATTTTTTTTATACTTCAAATAACTTTTGAGTTGTCAAAACTGCACCCAAGACATTTTTTAAAAGCACTAGTAACAAGACCCTTGGACTGCAGTCTAGCTGGGAATACAGTTTTCATTGAACATAGCCTTTGAATATATCTAAACAACTTTTTGTGAAAGGAATGCAACAGGAGGTGGGAAAACTCATACCGCCTTAACATTTGATTTTTCTGTATATTTGCTCATCCAACTGTTCAAGCGTGCAAATAGAAAATAACTTTTTTTGATACATATCTTGTCATCTTTGTATCTGTCTTCCAATCATACTGTAATCCTTTGAAACTTACTTCAGTTACAACAGTTTAGTGTAACTAGCTCTAGACCTTTCTTTTTTAAATTAATATATTCTCCTTCTTTTTGAAAAATTAAGTATTAGGCTGGGTAACAGTGTATACAAAGTACAACATGTACACGAATTAAATCATATTGCCAACACCTTATTCAAAAATGTTATCTGTAATGCTGCTTAGGAAGCAAGAGTTCCCCAAACCACCCCTTCCTGTTTGAATAATTGTAGATTTTACTAAATACAAAAATGATTCTGCAAACGTAGAACTTAAAGTGCTCAGTGTGAGAAAAATTCAAAATTCCCATTCTTTCATCCCAGTACAATGCCCAACTCATCCCTATTGGGTGCTTTATGTTTGGGAGAGAAGTCCTTTTTCCTTCCTGGTCCAACTGTTCCATTTACAATAATGGATGCAGTAGCAATTAACTTCTACCAGTTGAAGGGAATGGAAGGTTAGAACACTTTCCTGTAGGTGCTAGAGACAGTTTTGCATCATCCTGAAATAGAAAAAAAAGTCCCCTTTCATTAAAAAAGAAAGGTAGTACAGAACTGGATACTGCCCTAGTTGGCATTGTTACACCCATGTTTTTTCTTGTGGATCTAGCAATAAGCAATTTGAGAACAGTTTAACAAAACCAGAAATAAATCCAGAATAGCATATACCGCCTTCCAAATATTAATGTATTTTCCCATGTTTTTAAAATGGAAATGAAATAAAAAGAGAACCACTTAGAGATTTATTTAGCTACTTGATTGTAATAAAGTACTGCCACTTCTGATTATGTATGCCAAGGGAAAAAAAGAAAAAACCAAAACACAAAACAAACCCCACACACAATGGAATAGCAAGTCTGCTGTCCACCTCAGAGCTCCTTAAAATTTTTTCTTCTTGTGACTTTCATTATCCCCATCCTCAATCTTCATATCAGTTTTAAATGATTTTTTAAAAAATGTGGTGTCAAATTTAATAAAAACTTAGCTGCCTGCAAGCGGAGGGGATATACTCAGAATCTTCCTGATTAAGCTCTGAGGCACAGGATGTTTCAAGCTCATATTTTCCAAACTTTCTATACCTTCTTTGTGTGTGTACATTTATCTCATCCCCAAGGCAGCAGCACATTGACAGAGAAATACTGATCCAACCTAATCTAACTCTGGAAATAGCTCATTGAATTAAGGAGGCAGAAATCACTGAAAGAGCACACAGATTTCAAGAAGAATTGCAAATATTTATGATTCAGATAAACAGATCCTGATGGTAAAGAAAGAATCAACAACTGTTTCTCATGCTGGCAATATATATTTATTGTCATTTATTACCATGTGTATAACAGGACTAGAAACAAATCGGGATTATGAACTCTTAGCATATGCCAGTTGGAAATTAAATGACTGAATGTAAAGCTGACCTTTAGAAGATCTTCAGTTGGTCTACTTGTGTTGTGCCCCCCCCCCTTTTTAAATTGAAAGCTGAACATCTTCCCCTCCCCCTTCATTTCAACCTCAGAAAAATAAATGATCATCCAAATGCAGCCTTTTCTACTTTTACTAATGATCTGACGGCAATCTCCAAACATTTATGTTGTCGATTCTACAACTTGAAGGAAGCTAACCTTTGCAGACCATGTTCTTCCTCCCATTTACCTGGCTACTGAGTCCAACTTTAAGGACTAGACTAAAGCAGATTAAAGATTTGCTTACATTAGACTACTGCAGTTACATTATTATGGTGCAAACCTTCAACATACACGCTTTGCTGTTCCAGAACAAGCTACATCAGTGCAAGATCTGAGAATCTGTGCAAAAGAAGCCGCAGTGCTACAAATTCTTGAAATATTTTTCTTCTCCGTCTCACATGTATTGACTAAAAAACATCTTCCTTCCGCTAATTTCACCAGTCCCAAATAATACCCAAAAGAAAGAGAAAGATGAAGATATTTCATGCTTTTATACAAAACACAAACCCCTCACTAAAAAAAAAAAAAAAATCATCCAACTCCAATCCCCCCACCCAAAACAACCCAGGCCAAAACTATTTGTTCCCCACCCTCCCAACCCTCTTCTAGCTTTCTAGCTTTAATATATCACCATTAAAACAAATGCATACAACTTACTGTACAAATATGAAGCTGCAAGCATTCAAGTTACAGAACATTCTGAAAATATTTCAAGCATAAAAAGTACACTTGGTAATTGCAAAAATAAAGTTTCACTTTTTTTTAAAAAACATTTTTGATCAGAGCTCAAGCAAAACAAACATTTAACAATTCCTCTTCAGTTTAACTTCATAAGAACACCACCTTCAGAAGTTAAAAACAAAAAACTGAGATTTTTGGTGATAAAGTAACTGACCATGTCTTTTAATGAAGAGAAATGGTATATACAACAATGGCACTGACCTTAAGCATCAACAACATATTTCAGGCAAAAGTGAGTCTACAAGTGATCCGAGTCAAATCTTAGCATCAAATGGTACTAAGTACCATAATCTGCTGGCAATAGACATTAAGTTAGACTGGTACAAATGAAAGGAAAGATCCATGACATCAAATAGGCTCAGGTTTTGTCACTGAACTTTTTTTAGGCTAACAATTTCACTAGTGCAAGACCATAAGTTTTACCTGATTAAATGAAAACTCATAAATGTCACAATTTAAGAACACCCATACAAAACTATTTTTTTCTTTTAAAAAAGTGCCACATACCATACTTTTACTAAAAAAATTACAAACTAGTGGAAGACTGTCTGCCTCCATCTCTTGTCAACAAGGAAAGGCCAAAGTGATTCTTTGATCCCAGCTCGAAATGGTGTTCTCTGACCTATCCCCAGCATCTCCAACTTGGAGCAGTCTAGCTGAGCATTCCTCGGACGAAGAGCACCCACAACTGGACAATCAGTAATCTAAAAAATAAACAGAAGAAAAACCCCAACACACCAACAAGTAATCAAAAATGACAGAATATTTATTCTCACATATACTTATTTAGAAGTTTTTCTTCATAGCTTTCTATATAGGTACATGCCCCTCCTCCTTCCCAACTATTTTGTGGTTTTTTGTTTTTTTTTTGGTTTGGGCTTGGGTTTTTGTTTGTTTGCTTGTTTTATGGTTAACTCATCTCAACATAAGAGATGTCAGGCAGAGCAACGTGAAGTGTCTTAAGTTAAATATTTCTCAATTACTGATCACCATTTATGTTTCTCTACATTTTATTCCTATTTTCACCCTATGACTATAATCACAAGGTAAAAATGCTCTAAAATGTTGACAGAACCATGTCCTGATCAATATACTTGAAGAGAAATAGATTTGGGCAGAAAAAATTCAGACTAACTTCGTGTTCTCTGTCCTGTTTTCTCCATCGTCCAAGCCACACTTCAGTTCCAGCCTTTACTAATTCAGAATCCTTGGAATTCGTTTCGGGTATAAATAATATCTTATTTACATGTTGCATTCTCAAAACATTATCAGTATGTCTTTAAGAGTAGTCTTAAGTGTCAATAAAACTGAAGGATGGGTGTTTTAAGCAAAGCAAAAATGATTTGAAGTTCTTAAGTGCGCATACTCAGAAATAAATCTGGACATTGAAATGTTCGTACAGATTCCTACCTTCCAGTTAATCTTCTGTCAATCCATAAGCTTTTTTAAGGACAAAAATACAACCAAAAAATATGAATTTACTCCTGACTAAGGGGAACCATTCTGCAGAAATACCATTACACTACAGACTGCAAAATTGGTTATGGACTGGGTAATTTTCCTAATTCAGTAGGTCAAAGCAGCTGTTATTTTCCTGAGTTAGATACCAGACAGCATCCTCAGCAATACCTCAGCTGTGCTAGACATACTTACACAGATCCTCCTGAAGAGGAAGCTTGCTTGTATAGCTAGCATGAGACCTATTGCTTGAAATAATAAAGCACATCTGTCTTTCTACAGGTCGAAAAACACACATGACTTACTGGTCTTAAGTGGCTGCTGGGAAGGTTGAAAGCATCTGCAATTGCACATGCCATTTCGTACTTAGTCATCTGTTCATTGCCAGACCAGTGAAATGTTCCTTTTACTGATGGGTCCTATGGAAGAAACAGGAAACACAGGTGAAAAAATAAAGCAGCTAGCTAGCCCTCAGATTAATTCCTGTGCAAGAACTGCGTAGAATAATCTTCCAGCAAGATACTATCCTGAAAGGTGTGTTACAGCATCTCACTGATGCTCTGGAAATGTCTCGCACATTTTTAGAGAACACCTGACTAGGGATTCAGACTGAAAACTGGTGTTACATATATCTGACCTGGCTTTTCACAAACAGCTTATATTGTGTAGAATTAACAGGACAGTAAGGACCGAGCCAACCAACCAATGTCAAATAGCTGGGGAGGAGGAACTCAGCTGTTGTACACTATTCACTTACTCAAAAACAAATGTAAAAGTCACCACGCACATTCTGAATGTTAAACTGCAAACCACGTACAAGTCTGATTCAACAAACTGACTGCACCACGTCCATCGTATGTGCATGGTTCATTTTTTTCAAAGTTATACATATGAAAAATAAAGACAAAGGTGGTTGAGGTGGTAATCTGAAGGTGCTGTGTGAATAAACACAAGAAAGTGTTTAAGTCCAATGGCTTTTTTTTTTTTTTTTTGCCACCTCAGTGTTCTTAATACAATAAATAAGGGCATCTTTGAGAATTACATTCACCTACCATGGGCTTTTTTAGTCCAAACTGGCAATTTGTAAAAGGCATATCAGAATAAGTCAGGTATTTGCATTTCTGTCCTGTATACTAGAAGACGTGACAACTTTGAAGGAGCATCTGTCTCATCACTTCACTCACTTTCATTTCAAGTATCAGAATATCCACACACTGTGATGTAAAGATACTGTAGTATTACAGCTAGTTCTTTTCTCCCTCCCCGTGTTGCAGAAATGCAAAGAATAATGCAGGTTATATGCACTTCTCAGTTGTTCAGAAACAAAGCCAAGAACTCGAACTGGTTTTACATTGAAAAGGCTTGTTTCTTTCAATTCTTACCAGCATTCTCTTCTCTGCTAGTTGTCTGCAAACAGTTGCTACGTCCTTGACGTTAGTAGGAAATCTTTGTTGCCAGTGGTCCATGTTGGCAGATTTATTACTGAACTGCACTTTATCAAACATAACAGTCACAGCACTTTCCTCCAATCTTTCCACTTCTCCATACAAGACAGGAACCCTAAGTACTGCTGCATCTAAAAGAAAGAATATTTTAACAAGTATTAACACTGTTATGAACAGGTATGAAGGCTGTAGCATAAACTGAAAGGTGTTCTGCAAGTGTTAAGAAATATTCTGGTGATATAAAGCATCTACAAATCACAAAGAAAATGCAATTAATATGCTTGCCCTCAGAATAGCATTTTAAGGTACATCAATTAAAACAGTTTATAAACACTAATTTTACGTAAAATTATCTTCATTTATGCCATTGATTTATATTAAGTTAACAAGCTTTCATTAACACTGCAAGAGAAAAAAAGAAGGCCTGCTTGGGTTGGAACAAAAATTTAAAAATTTAAAAAAGCAATGCGCTATGCAGTCACTTCAGCACTTCCCATCCTCCCTGGGTAAGAGCAAGAACAAAAATTCCCACCAATCACAAATCACCATATTCAGGCGTCAATTACAAAGATTTTTCGCCCAGCATGCAGAAGCCCCCTACACAGAGGAGAATATTATTTACCCAAAAAAAGACATGAACCTTGGAATGAATAAAAAGCTTGACAAATAAGGAATAGGTTCATCAAATACAGTAGTAAACAATATTTGATTTCAAGATAGAGATTTGAGAAATTAACAGTAAATAAGTGCAAAGAGAAGGATATTTTATGATGGAATACATCGTACCAGTCTATCTCAGTTATGAAGACTCAAGAGGCCTCTTTGAGGGGAAATCCAAGAAGGCTATGACAAATTCATTAGAAGTAATACAGATATTTTTACTTAAAGGAGAAAAAAAAAAATCAGTCCTGAAAATAGAAGTGGAATTCACCAGATCATTGCAATTCTTACAGATTTGTAGGAAAATGCTATGGCTATTAGAAAGATAAAAAGAAAAAGCTAACACACAAATTATTCTCACAGAAAAATAAATCAAAGTAAGACTTAAACAAGAAAAACAAATAAGCTAAAAACCCAACATGACACTGATTTCCTGCTGCTCTAAAAACAGTTATTTGATCACTCAACAAATATGTCCTTCCTCTCTTTAAATACTTCTTGAAATACCTCTTTTTTTAGTATCTTTAGAAGTATTCGTTATTTTAGAAAAATACTGCCTTCTTTTGTTTGCAGAGAGCTGAGACTTGTGGGGATTCTTGCATTATACAACTGAAATGGAGAGGGAAGTTCTTCACACAACTACAAATATTTGATAGACTGAATTCTACCTTATACAGTTTTAGCAAATCAGCAGTTGTAAGACTAATACATGTAAAATACTTATATTTGTACGAAACAACAGAATTGACATTTTCAAGCATCTTATTCAGCACCATCTCGAAATTCCTTCTGCTAATAATACCACCACTGCACCCACTGCTGCCTGACAAGATCATGCTCAAAAAGGTTATGAAACAAAACTGAAGCATTGAGTTGGGGGAAGGATATACTAAGATACCCACAAGTGCGTGAATTTGGTGCGGTCTTATCTCCATTACCAATCTAGAAGAGGGAGCACACAGCATCACAGTCAAATTCAGCAATGGTATTTAAGGAAGAGGTGGAGTGAATAACTCTAAATTGATTTTTACTTAAATAATGCTTTGCCTATCAAAGTATTTTTTAGAAAGTCTGTTTCTTACTAGTAAAGACAAACCTATATTAAGGCCTATCATTTTCAAATATAGTATGTACTTACTTACTTGAAAGACCATCACACTAATCTATCAATTGTTCAATTCTCTGGATAGGCAGAGCAGAATGACAGTGTGGGTATCATTCTGACAGAGCAGAAGCCTCTTCTGCAAGTGCACTGAGATTTATTTTCTTCAAATTCTTTGAGAAAACAGAAGTGCTTCTCTTTCCTTATTATCTGAGAATGGAAACTGACAGCATACTAACTAGAAACAATCAAACCTCTCTTTTGTACAAGAAATAAGTTTTAAACACAAGGGAACATGTTCAGTCCCAAGTTTTTTTCCTTTATTAAGCAGAATTTTTAAAATTATGTTTGTATATTTTGAATTTTCATTAAGAAAAGATTTAAATTAAAAAAAAATATATGGTTGCTTAAAACCAGAACTATGTTACTAACCCTTTAGAAAGAGTTAGAAGCAGGAGCCTGACACAAGTGGTAAGCTAGGCAGGTAAAATGAAATGAATGGCCCGACGGCTTATGTAATGAGCACCAACCAGGAGACTGGCGAGAAAACCAAGAGAGTAACAACAAAAGTCTTTATTGATTTTGTCTGCACTATTACTGAATAGCAAGTCTGATTTTCCCTTTAAGTAAACATGCATTTAGAACAATTGCTCTGCATCCCCCTAAATATCAGCAGCTATATATTAAGTGTGGTAAAGCTTGTGCTGTTACAATATGTTAATGATATATTTCATCTTTCCTTAGGAACAGTTGATTCACAGCAGACAAAGACTTGTGAATGTCTATCAGCAGAGACTAGTAACACAAATGCGGATCAGAACAAGTAAGAAATAAAGCTTTAATCAACCTATAAGCAATAGGAATTGTTTATGAGCAAGAAGACTGACTCTTAACCACATTCTTTTCTAAATTGTTTCCATGGTTTTGCAAGTTTACCACTGGCTTATGGATCTCTTTAGCTAATATACAACTTAAGTAAAAATAGAAAGCCTCTATTAAAAATGTATGAGTGTATTCTTACCTTCATTATTTTCCAGGACCGCCTTTTCACCCTCCAATTTGGTTTTACCATATAAATTCAGGGGATTTGGTACATCGGTCTCTTTATAAGGAGGGCTTGTTCCATCAAATACATAGTCTGTACTAATGTAGATCAGAAATGCTCCAACTCCAGCTAGGAAGAAATATGTAAGTGTTTATATACAGTCTATTTTAATTCATGCCTTGTCTGAAATCCCAATAAACCTTTAAACAAATCTCAGAAAACTCTTCTAGTTCCATTCATTCCTGCTGCTTTGTCTGTTCACTGATCCTTCAGAGACACGCGTGCTACCCTTACAGAAAATGGATCGACTGCACACGGAGTGCAGAAATGACATTCAGCACTTGAGTACCTTATTCGTATTCATGTTCCTGTATAAATAAATGCAGTATTTTAACAAGAAACCAAAGCCATTACATGGTCTCTTTACCTGCTTCTTTTGCTAAGTTCCCTGAAGCAGCCACATTGAGCTGAGAAGCAGCATCTGGTTGACTTTCCACAACATCTGGCCTTCTCTCAGCAGCACAATGCACTATAACATGAGGCTGGAAATTAAAGACTGATTTTAAACAACAAACATTGTCAAGAGATTGCAGTTGCATCCTAACACTAGTGATAAACTCCCTCAGGCAAAAAGGCATTTCACTAAGTGGTGAGAATTAATAAAAGTAGTAGTAGTATTTTGAGTCATGGCATTCTAAGTAGTAAGTTTTCCTTAGGAAGCCAAATAGAATCATGCTGTTTCAAGATTTCATATTAGAATACCAAAAAACCTGATATTTTGCAATTATGATCTTCAGTAGCTTTGATTTTACAGCAAGACTGAAGTTCTTGATTTTTTTTAAGACAGTATAATAATATATATCTCACGCATACGTAATGGTACATAAAAAAGCATTAGCCAAACTATTTTTAGATAAACCATTTACACATGGCTTATTTGACATATGCAGACTATTAACAAGATAGTTAAAGTCATTTTACAGAACAGCACACTGCATAAAGCATTTCAGATTTTGCATATTTCCTTTGCAAATCAGATTGAAAAAACAGTGAACTTCTTACTGCCCACTAGACATGCGGTTACTGCTGTTGCATTCGAGTATTCTTCAACTTTGAAAGAGACACTTCATATTATTATGTCAGTAACTCACATTTATCTTTTTCTTTCAACTCTGAATGCAAGTGTGCTGACACGTACACCTGTTACCTGCAGTCTGTCTATGGTGATGGCAGCACAGTTCAGAACTACCGGTATTTACAGAGCAAACCTACACTCCAGATGTGGCAGAAAAGGCAGACGTCTAATTTTTCAGTATTCAGCTAAAGCATTAGCCCCAAGAACTTGGTATCAGAACAGCAGTGTCACCTGATTACTAGATGTGTAAAGTACTCTATCCATCTACTTCACACTCCAGAAACGTACCTGAAAATCATGGATGATGTCATGAACTGCAATAGAGTCCAGAAGATTAATCTGTTCAAATCTGGGCTGAGCTCTCCTGTATCCACAGCCAACTGCATTCCAATTATTTTCATTGAATTCTTTAAACACGGCTCTGCCGAGAAGTCCCGTAGCACCAGTAATCAAAACTCGCCTGCTGGGAATATCAACATCTTCCTAGAGAAATGAGAACAGGAAATGTTTTCTTTATGCTGTCATTTATTGCTGTTTTTTCTTAAGAAGTATGCGCCACTGCTGTTTGCAGATGCTGTCACAGACTTGCAGAAGCTACGGCTGTTACCTGCCAGCTGTCCACACACAGACAAGCGAATACATGCGACCGTGCTAACTATCTTAGCGACTCATTTGGAATACCGCTACTTAAGGGCACAACTTTGAGCTTTATAATGAAGCATCCAATTTCATTTTGCTTCATCTGATGTTCAATACTGCATAAAAATTAATGTAATAAAAAAGTTGTACTCGGCAGTCTCACTCACATAAAAGTATGCAAACACCACCACCGTAAGATTAAAAAATAACATTTACGAGATCTAAGATTACTTACTACCAAATAGAAAAGTCTAATTTACACATATAGTAAAATACGACACATTTCAAGGTAAAAACCAGGATACAAGTACTTTTTAAGCTTTATATAAAAACTGAACTTGACACAATCATGATGAACTCCAAAAATAACAATTTTAAGGAACGCCCACTAAACCCGGAAGCTACTGAGACAACAGAGTTGTAATGTGATGACAAAAAAGTCACTACGGGGAAGTCACTCGGAGCCTGAGCTCGTCATTCAGCTGTGACATCGCCTACAAGAAGCAGAAGGAGGCCCAAGAGGCCGCCCTAAAGTCACCGCCTGAGGAGGGGACACACGTTAATGCGGACAATAAGCGGTTACGCGTTTAAGCCGCCCCTCAGCCGCCCCCAGCTGCAGTGGGTGAAAGCGCCGCCTGTTGAACGGCTCCGCTGTGGCACCACCGGTTGACGGGCCGAGGCAAGTGCGGGAATGAGGAGTCACCGCAGTGCTCCCCGTCAGACAGACCTCTCTCCTGGGCAACCGGGCCGCGCAGATTAAGTGCTTTAACGATTAAGGGGGTTTAACAGACATAACGTCCTGTTATACAGAGAAACAGACAAAACTATCTTTATGGTAATTAACGTAAAGATAACGCACGGAGACACAAACCCGCTAAAGCCCCTGAGCCCACGGGCAGCCCCCTGCGGGCAGAAGGGCTCGCCCAAAGGCTCGCCGACCAGGCCCCGGCGCACTCGCCTCGCCCTGCGCCCGGGCCGCCCCGCCAGCCGCCGTTGCGCACCCGGAGAAAACCGCGTCGCCGCGGGCCCCCGCTGCCGCCGCTCACCTCCACCAGCTCGCAGCGCCCCGGCACGAAGCGGATCTTGAGCTCCTTCTCCCGGCCAACCATGGCGGCGGCGCGGGGGCCGGGGCCGCGGCCGGGGCCTGCTCCTGCTCCGCTGGGCTCCCTGGCGCTGCGGGAGGGCGGACGTGCCGTGCGCCAGGGCGCGCCCTCATTGGGCGGCGGGGACGCAGCCGCCGCAGGCGCCTCCCGCCGCCGCGCGCTCATTGGCTGAGGCGCGGCAGAGGGGGCGGAGTCCCAGCGGCCTTTAAAGAGGCGGCAGCAGCAGGTGGGGCCCGTGGTGGCAGCGGGGCCCCCAGGCGAGAGCAGGCGCTGCTCTGCCGGTGGCGCCGCGGCGGAACCGAGGCCCACGTCCGGGACGGCTGGGAGGGGCCCGCCCGGCCCCGGGACCTGCCGGCAGCCGGAGGAGGAAGAGGCCGAGCAAGTCGGCCGCCCGCGCCTGGAAATAAAAAACTAGGTGCGAAGGGTGCCTGTGCAGATGTGCTCTGGCAGAGGCACGGGGAGAGGCCCGGCCGCCCCCAGGGAAAGTGTATGGTCTCACCGGGGCTCAGTCCAGAACCGTTCCTGATGCTCATTCTCTCGTGGGAGCGAAGGGAATGAAGCACCCCCTTTCCCCCCACAGCTGTGCAATGGCAGCCCAGCAGTCACTGTTGCCAAGTTTGCATATTGAAACCGCCATCTTCCACTTGTATAAAATGAAATACCAGACCCTGCTGTTTATAAATTGAAACTTCATACCTTGTTTGGCTGCTAAGAGACTCCTTTGTTATAGGTCTGGCACATACTCAACAGAAATTTCCTTTTAGAATGGTAGAAAATAATGTGCATCTTCAAATTCTCTTTATCCATAGCTTTGTATAAAAGCTACTGCTAAATCCCAAGAGGAAGGGGTGGTTGCCTTTGAGGAAGCAATCACTGCTTATAGTACTCACCCTATACACATAATTTCATGCTTACAAGATAACAAAGCTTACTTTTTCAAATGCAAGTTTTTGAAATAAGAGGAATCTGTATACAAAGTTCGTTACTGTGATGTTTGTAACCCACACAAAGACTGTGCACTTCACATTGTTTTTAACAACAGGACTAAAGTTAAGTAGATGCATAAGAATTGGTGGCCAAGCTGCATTCACACATCTTCACCTGATAAATTTATTTTAGCTTGACTTGATTAAAACAGGATTTAATTGGTAGGCAAAGGAGACAACTAGCTCTAACTGTTTGTCAATTCCACTAGTATAAGAGAAATCAGAAAATCTACTAAAAGTTGAATAGCGTATTCTAAGTGACCTTTACTTAAGACAAACAACTGACATTTCCAGGACAAAAAAAGTAAACATGTATACACCACTTCAGCCAGTTTCTCCCTTCTTGGAATGCAGATGCCCTATTTTTCCTTGTAACAAGCTATGGACGTTTCATTCCTTGTCATTAACCTTAGAATTCTATTTAATATCAGTAATTCATAACTTGAAATTCAGAAGAAAAATCTACAAAGAAGTACCAAACCCTTCAGCAGCACTAAGGGGACACCTCCAAGCACAGTGAACGTCACACCTCCTCCTCCTGACACAGGCTGAAAGAGCTCAGGGTATATCTTAACAAACACAACAACTTGGAAATAGAAGTTTTGCCTTGCAGGCTTGGAGCAAAGGAAAATAGGAAAAGGATTAACAAAGAGGCTCAAGCTTGAACCATAAATTGGCCTGTAAAGCATCCTTCACTTTTTTGTCACCAGTATAACAGTTACAAAAACTATGTGTACTTTGCTATCTTCAAAACAGAAGATAGTAGATTTTTTCTTAATTATTTACATTGAATTCAGTAGCATTCTAGTTTATATTTTTAATTCTTTATTACAAATATTTTCACTTTGTGAAACACTATGATTTGATGGAGTAGATAAACAAAAGTCTTACTATAGTCCATATCACAGTCATTTAAGTATAATGCATCACCGGGTGACTAAATACACTACTCATTAAAGTAACATTTCAGATTGTAATTCGCAGAGACTAAAGCGTAATTAAATGCATCTCTCCTCCCATTTCCTTTTCCCTAGATTCTGTAATCAACTTGTAGCAGCAATTTATTAACACAAATATCCAGAGCCTTACCTGCTCCATTTCCACCAGCATTTCAGGCATCGCCTCAAACTACAGAAGGAATTATCAGCCTAGAAAATTATTGCAGTTCAACTGCGCGTTTGTCCCTTTGTCTGCTTTTGCCCACAGAGAGCACACGGACTGAAAGAAGCAATAGCTCAGTTGACCTTTGAAACCAAAACGCTAATCCGAGCCCTGTATCACATGTGGCTCTGAATCCTGTTAAGCCTTTGGTTTATTCCCCGTGGTACCATTTAAGCAGCTCAGTGTGAAATTAAATTTTTACTTCATAACAGCCAGCATGAGCAAGTGCAGCCATTGTGTGTGTAAAGTGTATTCAAAGCACTGGCACCGAGTCTTCGGCAGTTTGCCTTTTATATGACACAGGAGGAGGGGTCTAATTAGGTCAGGCAGGTTGAGGATTCTAGGAGCTCTTCATTTTACATTTAAACAATGTACAGCCCGGATCTTGTTATAATACAGACAGATGGATCGTCAGAGAAATCATTTCTTGTTAAATTATATATTTTTTTCAATAATAAAAAAAAGGTATGTTCCACAACATGGATGTAATTGATTCCTACAGTGAATACTTAAGTCAGTTGAGCTACCAGTATTAAGGGTTTTTTTTTTAGTATGTATTTCAAATGTGCATGAAACTGAAAAAACCCACTTGGATTGAAGTTGACACAACACACTCAAAATTTCCCCTTTACTTCCACTCTTTACTTTTCTCCACAATCTGCTCTACGTTATTTATCTATATTTTAAAGCTAAACCAAAAATCACCGTTGCTGTAAGGCTAGTATAATTATTTGCAAGAGTTTCCCTATTCTTTTTGTCAATGTAAGTTTGCTCTTGATAGCCTAAAAAGGATTTTAAATTGCACATAGGCAAAACTACCAATTAAGCTAGAAACTTTTAAGAATCAAGGCAATATGAAAAAAGTATGTAGCAATCATAAAAGCATAATCCTGCAATACCTGCAGTATTTTGCTTCATTTGGTATACCTTCTCCCTTTGACAGACTCTCAATAATTTGATGAAGGGCATGTCAAACACCAAAAATGAGGTTCAGTTAAAAATGTACTTTAACACAGTGTACCTATTTCCATGTCTGAGTTTTGTGGAATCTTCTGTTGACATTCACCTTGCCCTAATCTCTCTTGAAATAAAAGGCTCACATACATTTTTAAAAACACATTAAACTAAGGATGTCTGTCTTTTGTGGCATGAAGGCTCTTCATCAGCTGTTGACTTTCTGATTTATGAATAGTGACTTTGCCTTAAAAATCCCCATTTGATTAGACCAGCACAGAAAGTGTGCAACTTTCAGCAACCCTGCATGAAAGATGCCATCTTAGGAGAAAAACTCTAGTATAATAGCTGTAGAGCATTACTTCCATTTTCTGTTGTTGACAGGTTACCCCACCTGCCTTGCTCTTCCCCTGCTGCTCACTAGATGGCGTTTGGTTTAGTCAGCTGCTCATTTTGCATCCACAGACTAGAGAATACAGACAGACGCTGTCTAACATCAGGATTTCTAGTAAGACCATGTTCTCATCAAATGCGCTAGACTAATGTACATTTCCTCTACAATTTTCCCTTACTCCAATTACATCTTTCAGACAAGAAAGCTTTTATCTTTGTCTCCACAAGGAGACATAACTCCAGTATTAATTTATTTCAGCAACTTCCTCATTAAAATATGCCTCTCAGCACTTCAGGCAAACTGCTAAATTGAGCCCTAAGTATTTCTTGATTCAAACACCTGAAGTTAATCCTCATCCTCAGTCTTCAGAAGTACAAGTAATCCAGCAAATACACAAAGATGACATTAACAGACAAGACCTAGTAATTTCTTCCCTTGGACTTAATATGCAGTTTTGGTATCTTATTTCCTAGGTATTATCAATTCTCTGTAAGCTTATAATGTCAGTCTAAATGGCAATATATCCAATATGCTAAGCTTTGTGCACTGTCTCTCTGCAGCACCCACATGCAGGATATTAGTAGATACAATAACAAGAACACAGAGTTCTACATTTCACTTAAGTTCCAGTATTTACTTTTGTATTGAAAAACTGAGGAAATTAGAGGATAAGGGAATTGCAGGTTGTATGTATTGTACAGTTCAGCTAAAGAATTTCTGTAAGATCTGAGAATATGTAGTCTTTGAAGCAAGGCTGACATTGGGCCATGTTGTAAAGACTGCAACGAAGAATGTTAGCTCAATTACACCACATACTTTGATTTTGGTTTCTGAAGGAAATAGACAAATTTTTAATTTAAAATTTTTATTGTGCTAAAACAATATTAGATTAAACAGATTGTCCACCTTGTCAAAATTCATGTTTGTACAATGAATGTGTGTAGAGTGGGTGTCCACCCACCCAGTTAATACGAGTTCTGTTGTTATTCCCCTTAGCATAGCATTGATGCGTTAAAACAGCTATCTACAAAGATATCCTGACAATTTAAGAGTCCATTGAGCACAGTGTTCATAAAATAGACATTTCTCTTAAGACACTAATCTTGGCCACAGTATGCAAACATTTAGGCAAATGCAGTCAATTTGAGTTTGACCTGAAAATCCTCTTCTGAAGATCAACAGCTGCAATATCTAGCCCCAGGATTTAAATTAGCATGTTCTGAATATAGATCCCATTAAGAATATCAGTCCAATTTTCTACATTGGCTCTATATCATGTAGGCCACAGAAGAAAAAGGGTCTCTTGGTCATTCCTGCCATTAGTATTGAAGGATCCATAAACAGCAAAATTAGTTTAACATGAAATTGTATACATGAGAGATGCAAAAAAAAAAAAAAAAAAATAATCTTTCATGAAATCCAATTGCATTTGTCATCCTTATTCTCCAGTGCTTACTCACCTTTTCTGAACTTAAGCTGCTTTGCTGAAAACAAACTAAGGAGCTTTCAGCATACAAAAAAAGTGAAACAGTGAACACTTTTCAGAGTTCAAGAGTGCAGCAATGACACCAGGAGTCCCGAACATGCAGTCACCTATGACTTCTCAGGAAGATTATAACCACGCATAGTTTTTCTAAAAATACATCATTTTAGGCCATTTCTCTAGTACTCCTACTTATTTGTATTATGTACAGCATCCAAGTTCACCTTGAACAAATAGTCTGAAGTCTTCTGTAGTAGTACATGAATTTGTGATTTATGGTATTTTTGTAATACCAGTAAGAGATTAAACTTTGTTTTTATTACCTGCAAAAGAAAAATGTTACTAAATTTGGGTTTTTCACTTTTGCTCCCACCACATCAAGTAACTCTTTGTCTGCTGGGAGGAGGAAGGCACTACACTCCACCTAACAGGCAAGCCAGAATATCAGACCCTGGAATACAGTGTAAAGTAAGGTCTGGTTGAGATCAATACACCCCACCCCCCCCCACTCTCTCCTACACTGCTTCCCTTCATGCACCCTTATGCTCTTGCCATCTTCCCCTCCACTCCACATTCATCTGCAGGCCTTTTGCATATTACTTTTACACCTACAGCAGTTTAAGATCCTGCCAGGTAGCAGCTCAAGAACCAGGGCACAAGCCTCTGGCCGAGCCACTTAGCCTTACCAACCATGCAGGAGCCACTGCCTATCCCCTGCCCAGCTGCCACACAGAAGCTGTATGACATAAGGAAAATTGCAGGTGATACACATATCTTGCAAGATCATGCAAACTAGCTGATCCTCTGTGACCCACACTTTTCCTCTTCCCCACTATCAAACACACTTTTGTTGTCTGACCCAACAACCACCTGCTCAGGTCAGGTTAGGTTATGAGAAACTGGGCTGGAAAGCACCATAACAAACCATACACTGGAAGCACTCCATTGATGCAGCTGTCCAACATCTGCTGCAAAACACATGAGATGCCACTCGCCTTCCTTCCCAAAAGGCAGCAGACCATGCAAGATTGTCATACCTTCTTTGGTTAAGTTTAAGAGGTACAAGCACATGGTTACATCAATCTCTAAGCTTACCTTCTTTAAAAGGAGTCTTTGGAGGAATGTTTTCCTTGCTATCATGCTGGAAAGCTTTGGAAGGATCAAAACGCCTAATGCCCTGAATTGCATATAGTTGCTCCTGAAGATTTCTGTTCGCTTGCTTTTCTTTTGCTAGCAATGCACGCAGTTTTGAGACATCCTAAAGAAAATGTAATACTTGGATTAAGAACAGGAGAAAAGCCTGCTTCATCATTTACTCAAGTAGCCTTTTTGACTAACGCTAAACACAGATATACATACACAATTATTGGTGGCATTAAAAAAAAAAACAACAAAAAAATCCAACCACCCAACAAACATACAGGTGTAGAGCAACCAGCACCACTGTATAATTGCTGTGTAACACTACTAAGCACTATGGTAGCCTGAAACTTTCAGGTGCTGCTTTCAGCAGATAGCTTATCAAGTCTAGAACTTCCAAAAGAAAAACCAAGCAAGGTAAGAGCAGGGGTAGTTATTTGCACTGGTGATCCCTCTGTATATCATATATTCAGTCAAAACAAATTCTTTTGGTGTTCGAGGAGGCTGATGGTTTGTTCTAATCTAGCTCTTGCAGGGAATTTAAGAACCCCAGAAAGCAAGTAGTTTGCAGGATTAGTCTATAAATGTTTAGAGCAATAAACAAAGGAATCAAGCAAATTAACAACTTAAGAGATTTTTAACTTTTCACTTCACAAACCTGCTTCAGGTGGGTATTCTCCTCCTTCAACTTCATAACATGCTTGATTTTTTGCTTCTGGTTCTGGTGGCCAAGTAGTTTAGCATATGCATCACTTAGTTTATTCAGTTCTTCTTGGGCTGCACCATGCTCATTTAAGAGCGCATTCTTCTCTGCTTCAAATGCATCTAGTTGTTGCTGAAATACATATGTAATCTTTTAGAAATTTTTAATTTAAAGATAGCTTTTTACTGAAATGAAATCTACAAAGAAAGATTGGGTTGGGAAGGGGAATAGCCGGCTCAAGGTATAGTAAAGTAACTTAGGAAACTGTTGCAGGATAAATGCCTTAGAATGGGAAATAGCACGTTTACTTTTCAGGAGTAGAACTTGAGCCAACTGCACAAGTCTTAAGACAAAAGATAGTGATAAACATCTACTTCATAACACACCTGAAAAGGCTTAGTTTTGTTATGTAAATCTTCATATAGCTTACGCCAGGTCTTTATCTCTTCTTTTAAGCTACAGGTCACATCTTCATTTATGGTTTTACTAGAAAGCAAGAAGTGGAGTTTCATTATGTTCATTTTGGTGTGAAGAAGTGCTGAAAGCCAATACTTTGATACGCTGTAATCTGCAGGTTTAGTTTCAGAAAAGTCACCTTGATCTTTCCACTTCAAGTTCTCTTTTCAGATCTTCAGTTTGCTTTTCCAGTTCTTCCTGAAGTTTAGTCATTTGAGCAAGGTAAGACTCTCTTGTTCTCTCTGTTTCTCCTTCTTTTAGTGCAAGCTTTGTCTGGACTTCTAAAAGCATCCTGAGGAAAATATCATCCATCCTTAATGAACCCTTTATTTTATTTTATTTTTTTAAACTACTCTAAATCTGAAAACACAAGTAACCATATTGAAAAGCTGTTACTAGAAGAACCAAAATACAGGATTGTGCAAACAGTTCTACAAGAGAAGAACAATACAGAAAGCAATCAAGTTCAAAATATACAATATTTTTAACTTCTCCTATGAGGAAGCAAGCAGTGCTTTTGAAGCAAGGAAAGAGCATGCATTTCTTATTTATGACTGTTTAATACCAGCAGCTTTTAGTGGAAGACACTTTAGTAGTTAGACTTTACTTGCAGACGTTAGCTCAAGCAGAAACTAGTCAAGACTGTTCAGTGTGGATGTACTCAAGGATTCAAAAACTCTACACCTAAAGCATTGCCTTCCCTCTCCAAATTCAGCTGTTGTGTTTTAAAATAAACTGGGATAACCTGTAATTGTACTTTTGACAATCTTAATATACTGGCTGTTGGTGAACAAGACAGCAGAAGCATTACAAAACTTTAGAGAGGCATTTTATAAATCAAAGAGATGGAGTTGGGAAGATCAGAAACACCCAATACAGTTTGGACAAACCATCATTGTAATGCAGTTGAGTAAACCATTTAGCCACATGCAACAGTTAAAAAGATTAGAGCACAGTTGTTGACTTAAATCCAGCTTTAACTTCAGAAGCTAGCTAGGAACTACGTTAAAAGTGGGGAAGGAAATCTTCCAGCACGTACACAATATCCTCCGTAATGCAACTCATGTACAAGCAGTGACCACAGTTGCCTCCTACAGGTGATGGTACACCGGGACCTTTTAAGACCAAACTTCCCCACTTCCTCAATTAGTTACTTGCCCACAGCATGGGACTTTCTCCTGCTCTGTGCAGTGAGCTGGAAGGAAAACATATACCACTAAGCTGCTGTTAGACAGTCAGAGAAACACGTCCTTAGCCAGTGGCCTAAGACAACTTCATGGGTGTTACTACTTACCAGCTGCACTGTGGTGCTTCGTATAAGGCAGAGAACCTATGTTTACCTCACTGCAGTGTGGTAATTCATAGATGGTTAATTGGCATCTGCTTGTGAGCAGAATTTGCAACTGACTAATGCGTCATCTCAAAGGGTGAGCTCTGCATTAACTATTTGTCTGCCCCTGTGGATTTTATTTGTGGAGCAGTTACTGTAACTGATATTCCTGATAAAGACAATATTCCAACATATTTCAGTTAAATATTTTCATTTTCCTATATGTTCCACATCAAAGAAAGCATCAAAGCAATTGATTGATCAGATCAGTTTTCTAATGCATATAAACTTAATGAATTTTGTCTGTCAATATTTTCAACCCTCTGCACTGGGAAAAGGAAGAAACTTAAGCTTAAACCAAATACTGATTTTATTTGGTAGAGCACCATGTTAAGTTTTAGTTAAGAAGGCAAGCCTTAGTTGGCATGCTTTAGCTTAAGGAAAAGTTTGTCTGTCTAGTACCTTGCACATTCTTCTTTTGCTTTGTTTTTAGTGTATTCTGCTTCCTGAAGCAGCTGTAGATTATCTTGGCCTATTTTTTTTAGGTTGGCAACTTCTTCTTGCAGAGAGGTGTTCTCCAGTTTAAGACTGCACATTTCTTCAGCTATTGCCTTCTTGTAGCTGGTATTCCAATGCAAATAAGAAAAATCTTGTCACTTTAGACAAAATACAGATTGTCATGTTCAGGCCTTACAAGAGGAATACAAGCTCACGTTGACAAGTATAAGAGATTTTATAATCTAGACATACGGCAGTGTTCTGGCACTGATAAATCTAAAGCTAAAAAAAAAACCAAACCCACTACCATTTCCATAAAGACATAAGCAATAACATTACAACAACTTTTGCAATACAGATATTTTCACATTTTGGTAGATATTTTCAAACACAAAAGGCTAACTATATCCAAAGCTTATTTTAAACACTGAAAGACCTCCTATCTGCAGCTTGCATTGGCAAATATCTCTTATGGGTGCGTCGCATACTTCATAATCACAGTATCACATTTTAAATACTTCCACAACCTCAATATTTTGAGAGGAAAGATCTGTAAGAACTGTAGGAAAATAATCTCGATTCAGTGTAGTTTTGAGCCTAAACAAGAAGCCTTTTTGCAAGAGATTGTAGTGCAAAGAAAACACCATCACTAGTTACAACTCTCACTGAGATTCAAGAGCACTTGAGTATTCTATTTAGTTACACTTTGGAAGAAGAAACATCCAGTTTCCTGAAGTAGATACTGAGTATGTCATTATACTTGACTAGTGCTCAAAAGGAATAAATTAATTTCTCAATGCCACCAAATACTCCATCACAAAATCCTCTGCTCTAATACTGTACCAACACTCATATACAGTGTTAAGTACGAAGGTACATGAATAAACAGCATATTTTATTGTAACCTTAGAGATAATCCCTGTCCTAGATTTTAATGAAACTTAAATACCTTTCAAACTCAGCAACAGTCTTTCCAAGTTTACACAATGTATTGCTATGCTCCTCTTGGATTTGCAAAACAGCATTGCTGTGTGTTTCATTGATTTGCTCCAACTCAGCATTCTTCCTGAAATAAAAATTCAGCATTCCATGCTGGAGGTAAGTATGTCTGAAGACATTACAAAATGCCATTATCAGTTACAGAAGGCTCGCAGTGGCAGCGGTAAATTAATTGCAACAAACCAGTAACTTTGCATGAATTAAAGCACAATCTTCATAGCAGATTTAACTAAGCATTCCCACCTTATTTTCCAAGATAGCTATCTATAGAATAGATTGAACACCTAATAGTAAACTTTCAATACGTGAAAGGAAAAAACAACTCGCTTGAAAATCTTCCCTAGTCATTGCCCTCTCCGGGGCAGAAACATCCAATACAACATGCACATAGCTTACCCTTCACAGCAACATCATATTACTACAGTACTGGTATTTCAAGCAAGTATCAGCATGCTAATTAAACAGTTTTAAGACAATAAAAAACTGATTGAAGTCCCTCAGCTGGATTATGCCTAATCACTATCAATAATCAACAGCCAGCAAGAAATAAATTTAGACCTGTTCAGGTCTCTTTGAAACCTGAATTAGGCTCAGAAGCTTTGTTTATGCTACTGATTTAACATTTTTCCTTTCAAAACTTTAGAATCAGAAAGTTTATTTCACAAACCCTTTCAACTTTACTTCCATCTGCGCAAGTTCAAGAGCTTGAGATTTGATTTCTTGTTCCAACCGCTTCACCAACTTCTCAGCTTTCTTTTCCTTAGCGTGTAATTTATTCAGCTCATTCATTGTATCGTTCAGCTCTTCTTCAAGAAGATGTCTCTCGCTTGTTACCTCATCTTGGAACTCTAGTAACTTCTGGTGCACGGATGAAGATGACTCCTGCATGCCAGAGTATCACAGATTTTAAAACTACCAGTACTTTTCTAGATATTAAAGACTAATTTGCAGTGTTCAAACTTTAAAGCACAAGAATAAGGTCAAATCAACAGGAAGAACCAAAGCACCCATCATACCAGCTATGATTCTTATAGCTATTGGACCACACACAGTTTCTGCCTGCCAGCACCCACTTGTACATTCCACAGATTAGACCATTAATAATACAGCAACATCATGTGTAACTAAAATCAGAAGCTTTAGTGCCAGTCATTGGGATTAGATTCTGGTTTTAGACTAATTTAGAGTCTGTATTTACCTTCTCTTGCTGCAGCTGAGAGACCACCTCCTCATGTTTCTGAAGCAGTTTTTGGTGTTCTTGTTCTTCTAAGCCAATTTTTTTTTTCAGGTCTTCTATTTCAGCATTCATACTCAGGAATTTTCCTCTGCTCTCAGATAACTCTTTCTCTACACGGAGGAATTGTCAATATAACAACAATTCCATTCTCTGTATTCAAAGAACTACAACGTCTGTTCTTCATAGTACTTCCATTCTAGCTTTACAATTAGTTAGGTGGGGACCGGGGGGGGAATAAATCCAAACCACATCTTTAACCCATCTGGAAACTCCTCAAAATTGGCTGAAAGTACACCACTTGAAAAATAATTTTAACAGCAAGAATCTTCAGATCAAGCAATTAGCCTTCATCAAAACAGCAGTATGGCTGGGGAAAAACAACTAAATAATTTCCCCAAAGCTTCTTCCACATAATACCAGCACATACAAACCAACTGGTACACAGAGAACTGAGTACCAGTCTCAGGCTGCAGAGCTGCTGGTTTTGGGGGAGAGGGGGAAAAAGAGGCAAAGAAGGATTCCAAGACACCTTCCCAATACCTCAATGAACTTGTGCACAAGCTGCTAACAGTGGATTGAGACAATATTGTACAGCTTCTCAATGAAGAGTAAGGAAGTCATGTGTGTTCAGTAGGAATGGCTTTAGTCTGCAAGCTATGTAAACAATTCTCGTTTCTATGCTATTTACCCTAGTAGCCCCCCATGGAAATACAAATTTAGACTTAACAGATGTCAGATTCAAGGTAGTTTCCATAATGTTAGAAATAGGCCTAGCTGTTTTTCAGCTGGAGCTCAGAGACATGACTTTGAACTTGGAACAAACCAGTTTAAATTGAAATTTTAAAACAAACTTATCTGAGATGCTTTAAGACACGTTTAAGGTCCCTTTCCAGCTCCAACAATTCTAGAATTCTATGTCAGTGATCCCACACATGTGAACAGCATACAAGCACTAACAATTACCTTTTTCTTGTTGAAGCAATTGACACCTTTCATTAAGTTCTTCTATCAATTTAAATGATTCCTCCTCTTTTGTTCTGAGGGTATCCCGCAAGATCCCAATATCTTGGTCTTTCTTTATCAGTGTCTCCTCCAGTTGGGCAACATCTAGTTTGTATTTCTCAACTGTTTCTGCAACACTACTGTAGAAGAGAATTCAGGTATTTGTTATCACTAAATTTTGTTTGGAAGCTTACACTTCAGCACAAAGGAAAAACACTTAGGACTGTTGATTTCCAACAGGAAAACTCCTTTCACCTACTTTCCCAGACACAAGTTTTTGCACATTAAGAAAGTTTAATGAGAATTAAAAACAATTTTGTTTTGTTTTAAAAGAAACTTATACAATCACACAAATATAAAGGTTTGGTTAAAAAAGAATTAGTCACTGTAATTGATTTACAGGTGACTGCTACATCCAGTTTTTTTTAAAAGCTGAGTTTTGACAGAAATTAGTAAAGCAGTTTTTACAAGAATAAGCAGAATGTTAAGATACATAGCCAGTTAATGAGTAATCTCTTAATGAGTAAATTGACAGTGGCGGCGGAGGCAAAGCATGAACTAGTTAAATTTGAACACTGTTGTATTTTCATCATGTTCTGAGCTAGGGACACATTGATAAGATAACCAGTCTTCACAGTAATCTGTGACAAAGCACTGGATTAGTAATTTTTAGAATCTGACTAATGCTTATATATACATAATTCATCACAACTCTTAAATGCAAATCAGAGTAAAGTTCACCAGAAGCCAAGACTGAGGTTTGGTTCCTCCCCCTCCTCACTGTACATTGTTTTACAAGAGGGCTAAAAGACATTACAGTCAATAACTTAGGAATTAGCTTAATTTATGTACAAATAACTCGGGACCCTGATACAAAACTCTTCCATAGCATTGCATAGCCCAGAAAAGCACAGAGACAGTTATAAAGATAATTAAAATAATATCTTATGACTCCTTCCCATTTTGTGGAAAAATATCTGCTTGCCCCCCCCATTTTAATACTGTTAAACAGAATCGCTGCCAAGGTTCTACTTCACCAGTCATAAATGAGGCTTAGTTTTACTCTCTCTTAACTTACCCAGTGCAACTCAAGAACAATTTGTTGTTACCTGAGCTCTGTGATATATTCCAGGAGTTTTTCAGTGTCAGACTTTTCTTCAACTTTCTCTCTCTCAGTAGCAGACCTAAACCCAAGGGAGTTTTCATGATGGATATATTTAAACAAATTCAGAGCTACTTATAAGATATTTCTTTACAGATAAGCAAGTAGAAATAAGCCATTGAATCATGACTTAGTAGTAATACATACTTTTCATAATCCAGTTTGGCTGACAAACTGATATTGGCTCTATGAGGTGATTCTACCCTGTTTTGATAATTGTTCCATGTGGTCTTCTCATTTGTAGTAAAGATGCTGAGCCACATTGTGCCACAAGCAATATGCCAGAACCGCTGCATTAGCTAGACAAATTATCATTTCCTCCCTTTGTGAATTGCGCTACCTGCATTATTAGCTTTGTGTATTTTAACTCTAACATAAATATAAAAACTCTGCTCATATTTGAGCATGTGGATGTTACGTAAATGCAGAAATCGTAAAAAGGATGCTGCAGTGCCGATCATGCAAAATTGAGATAAAATATACCATCCTCAGAAATAGCCTATATGTTATAGCACTGTTCCTGTGTGGCAAATGACGTTACTTGGGCAGAACAGAAAGTGTTGATTTGGAACTTTCTTCCTGCATACAGCTGCTTCAGCCAAGACACTTTGCAGTTGCCTTTCTTCAGAGAACGTGGCTACTAAGAAGTAACTTTGAAGGCACCACAACTGCTCTTCAATACACTTAGCTGGAGAACATATACATGTTCATCGAATCTGCGTAAAATGCCCGGCTCTGAATTGGGATCTCAACTCCAATGCTTCTTCATTCTTGCTTATTCATAACTTACTCATCTAAAGGACCAGACACCAAACTATCCAATGTATGTGAATATCTTGCTCCAAGATGAATGACAATTGTTTTCTCAAGATATGTCTTCCATCCCCATCCCATAGCCAAGAAAATTCCACCTGTACCATACTGGAAGACAAGAGGGTTGAGATGATATGGTTTGCCTTTTGGAAAAAGGTTAGATACACTAGAGGAACAATGTTTTGTGTGTTCATTTTATACAGCAGTTCCTAGAACTTCATCCATCAAATTTATTCCAGGTCACAAATACTAATAACTTCTGTTCCTTCTCAGTAGGGAGACAGTCTTTATTTTACCCTAAACTGTGTATAAGGTATAAGCATGTAAGCACAGCTAGATGATGTAATGTCATTTAAGTCAACTCCTCTCCTTATTACTTACAGTTTTTCTTCTAGTTGTGCTACTTTTCCTTTTGAATGCTCTAGATTCCTTTGCACTTCCTGCAGCTTCATTTCCATATCTTCCTGCTTTGCAAGTGCAGTCTTAAAAAAAAGAAGACAAATATTACCACCAAAATGAGATTTAGTTAAAAAAAAAATCCATTGTCTAAGAGACAGTGGTAGACTAAATTAATTCATAACTATAATTTAATGATAATGCTATTATGCTAAATGTGATTCAAAGTATCCCTTTGTAAAGATATTAGCCATTTGTTAAAACAAAAACGCTGCCCTGCCCCTCCCCAACGCCCCCCAAAAAACCCACAACCACAAATACGTCTAAAAGCTTCAAACCACACCGGCTTTCAAAAAAGCTAGTAACCTGACCAACAGATTAATATTGTAACAGAGGTATTTCTAGTCTTCCTTACTCGAACTCAGATTTATTCTGCACATCAACAGCAAAATCAAGAACATTCACTGTTTGACCTTTCTTTCTCTATTCTCAATCTACAGAAAAGAGAGGAATCTATGAAGTTAAGGACAGAAACAAAACATGATCTGCAGTTCTGCTGTAAGCCCTTCATTGTCTGTTCCTGAACAGCTCAGAATTACTACCCTGTGCAGTGCATACAGTCATACCTTTTCCTTAGCATCCCTCTTGTTTCTGAGCTTCATTAACTCCATGCATAGGCTGCTCATTTTCTTCTGCACACCATCTTCGGACAACTTAGAGATGAATATAAAACCATTAAGCTTAACTCCTCCATATGAATTACTCTTCACGCAATCTTTTAAAAGTGTCTCCCTCCCACGCACAACACTGATCTCTACCCATCCTCAAGAGGGATGTTAGCAGGTCCCACTCTGTCTGTAGACGGCAGTACACAAGATCCCAAACCAGACATGCTCTATCCTCTATCCCTGCGGCAGTGAAGGGGCACAGGTAATGTGAAAACAGATGCCGATCAGCAACTGAAGTTTCCTCTTACCCTGGGAGTGTAACAACAGCAAACCCAAAGTACATATGCACTTATTTCTCTAATACCTTTGATTTTAGTAGTTCATTGGTTCTTGTTAGTTCCAGAAGCTGTTTTTTTAGGCACGCAACATTTGCCAAGAGAGATGTTTTCTCCTGAACTGCAGCACTCAGCTTTGCTTCAGTCTTAACAAAATCCTCATCCAGAGCCTTAAGTTTTTTATCCTGCTCTCCACGCTCTCTCACTAATGCACGAATCTAAAACAAAAGAGATTTTCTTTATTTCCTACCATTATTCTTCTTAAATAGCATCATTAGTTTATGCCTGTTGTTTTTCTTGGAGAGGCTAAGTATCCGAACTGTATTAACTTTTATTCAGAATATATATCTTAAACTCTGTCATTCACAGGAAAGGAGATAACAGAATCACCACAAACATCTATTATCACACACCACAGATTCACAGTCCTAGCATTTCATCTGATGTATTTTATGCTAGTGAGCCAGTACAATATGTTAGTTAGAATAGTCTTAGCCTTAACTTGCAACAGAAACCAACTGTCCTCTTTAGCTGTGGAACAGAAAGACAGAGTGTGACATTTGAGACATAAGGCACAGATTAGTACTGATAAGGAAAAGATAGCTGCCTCAAACTTTAAAATTATGTCAATTATTAAGCAAAAATCTCAGAAAACAGTTGTTAAACACAACAGAACCTTTTTGGAATAGAGAACATAGGACTTTGTTCTCTTTTTTTTTTTTTTTCAGAGAAAAAAAAAAAAAAAAAGACCGGATGCATAGCTGTTCACGATCAGTAGGAATTTATGCAATTCCATGAACAAACTCAATGTTTTCTACAAACCATAACATTTGATAAGCTCTGCTCTGCACAGAGCTGCTTGCAAACTACTTGTATGCTATGTTATGCAAAAGAGGCTGATTTTACCAGCTTGTGTTTTTAATTATGGTAAGTGGGAAACATACTACAGGATTACACTCACATAATGTATTCATACCTCCTTCTCCAGTGTCTTCTGTTTCTTTTTCTCTTTCATAAGGATAAAATCTTTTTTAGGCTTCAGAGTCCCATTAGCTGGCTTTTGAAAAGAGAAGTATTAGAAATACTTAAACTGATCTCTAGCTGCATACTGGTTTAACAACACAATCAAATATAAGAGTGGATGCCTTCATATAGACAGTACTTTTGAAGATAAACACGCACAAAATAAAAAGCAAACATCTCTCTCCCAATGCACAGGGCAGACAATTATCAGGTTAGGAAGGGTTTTACCAGTGTACTTTCTCATAAGCATTACTCTGAATGGACAGCTCATGGCCATTGTGACAGGAAGGAGATGAAGAAAGTTTCAGACATTAGCACCCCCTATACCCCATAAATAACACTTTAATCTCTTAACCACAGGTTTGTTTGCAAAATTTTGTCCTACAACAGGAGTACCAGTAAACTAAATTAATAAGTCAGTGTTATAATTTTTCAACTGGTTAAGATATGCATCTTCAAATCCATATCCTCACACATTGCACTGAGAACCTGTATATACAGTATTACCCCCTCTTTGTTTCTTTTATTACTAGGTTTCTGCTCTGCCCTGTGTACCGTATGAAAGCAGAAACACGACCTTCTTAAAAAACAGCAGCCGCACCATAATTACATGGTGAGCAAGAGGCAAAAAACCCACATGTTGTAACACCAAAGACTCAGTAGTCTCAAGTAATCATCGCGATTCCCAACGACGGGGCAATTTCATTATTCCGTCTTAGTTACTAAGAAATACAGGTACAATAATGTGTTTCATAGTTTACTTAGGTAGGTAAATTGTATCAAGGGGCTACATGATTTAACTAGTCACAGTAAGCTTTATCTGTAATTTAATAGTGCTACAGACACCACAGAAGAGTCTTACTGTTGATCCAAGAGATGCAAGTCTCCTTCCAGTTACACGGGTAGGTGCACTCTTCTCACTGTTCAGATTTGTCTCACCTGCAGAAGGATGTAGAAAAGAATGGTGAAGGAAGAGGGTGTGCATGCATGTAGTAAGGGATATTTAACCACACTAGACCAGATCAATTGGCTTTTTATATAAAAGACAGTGCCACTTGGTTATTAGACTATCCACTTTGCAAACCAATGCCAGCTGTTTTCTTATTACAATCAGGCAGTTCAATAGTAGTCATCTGGGCACTTGAGAGAGTTTAGAAAGAAACTGCCAGATGACAGCCAGTTTTGAGAATTCAGCTTCTGCCAAGTTTACCCCCACCAGCCAGATCCATGCTGTTAGTTTTCAACTGTGGGATGCATTATATCTAAAAAACCCATGAAAAGATCACTAAAAACAAGGTTAATGAAGTAGTTAAATCATTTATTTGCTCTCCAGAGGTCCCCCCAATTAGCAGAAGTCCCATCTAAAACTTTTTGGAAGATTCACTCAGACATGTTTTTACAGCTGCTATACCCTTGAGCTGGAAGGTAGGCAGTAAGCCCCTGCAACAGAAAACAATTTCTAGACAAGCACTAACAACTGTAGCATTCAAAGATACCATACCATTGTGTTCTGTGCAACTTTTAAGACTACTTACTCTTAAGTTTCCTAACCCGCCGACATGTTTCGGAGGACTGAGAACTTTTCAGTGCATCTGAAGATTTAACATCATAGGATCCTTGCAGTGTGGTACATACTAGAAAAGAGATTTTTCAGAACAACAGAGAGCTATTAAGGCAAATGATAGGGTTTTCAACTTAAGTGAGTTGAGGCTGGTAACACATCTAAGTTAAATCCTTCTAAAAAAAACCAACCAACAACTGGAGTCTTAGTTCTCCTCATCCTCCACATAAACATGAAGAAAATATACAGCACACATGGTAGGAGAAAGGGTTCCCTTATTACACTGCTAAGAAAATTAGAAACTCATTTACATATATGATATTGCAAGGGATCTTATTAGTGATAGCCACGCATTAACTTCCATAAAGAAAAACCCCAAATGGTCAGAGGATCTTAATGCTAATCGGCAAAAAAGCCAGTCTGAAGTTTTAAAGGATAAAAAGCAAACTTAATTTTTTTTTTTAAAAAATCTTCTGGTTTAGATGAAACTGAAATTAGAAATTGAATGCCAAACTTTTCCTCCAAAGAACTAAGAACTAAGTTACTTATGCTTTTATAAAAAACTTAGATTTTTTAAAAAAATAATTTTAAGGGAAACAGCAGGCAGAAACAAGATGGCTACAAATTCTTCATACAATTATCATTATAGTCAGGTGGTCTCAAGCTCAATAAATACTTATCTACTTGCTTCAGCTTACTACAAACAAGAGCAACTTCATTTCATAGAGAACAGGTGACAGTAGCAGAGGCATTCAACCACAGCCAAAGACTTGTTGTGAAAAACTTTTATGTTAGAAAATGCCCTCAGTAGCTTCGGTTGTGAGTAGTTCTGTACGTCTCTTTGGCAGTTTTGTATCACACCACCAGAAGGCTAGCCAGGCCTGGCTGCCACTGTTTTATTTACTACATACATATGGATACTCTCACTGCTATATTTAGTAGCCGTTTACCTATGACCAAGATCCGACCTGAAGTAGGTATTTTTCTTCCTTAGAGGACGGCTCAGACAAGCGCTTAGACAAGAGACCCTCACACGCTGTCACAGGCAACTCCCCTCACAGGCAGAAGGCCCGGGACACCCTGAGGTAACCGCAAGCCATTCCCCGTTCCCTCAGGCACTACTACGAAGGGCCCAAGCTCGCTCGCTCTCCCTCCCTCCGCCCGAGGCCAGGAGGCCGCCACGCACGTACCAGAGCTGTCGTTGAAGCGGCGGAGCGGGGCCCTGGCAAAGGCCATAGCGGCGGAGAGAACCAGCCGCGCCGCGACCCTCTCAGCGTTCAAAAGCACCAACGGCCGCCGCCACGCGCCCCGGGCAGCCAATCATCTCTCCCCGTTCGAGGCTCGCTCTGCCAATCAGCGCCACGGGCAGGGAGCAGGCGCACCGCCGGGTCGGAGGTGTGCCTGTGGGCGGGCGGGCGCGTTTGGGCTGTGCGCATGCGCAGTGCTCAGGTCCGGGCGGTGAGGGGCCGCCGGCTCCCATGTCGGCTCCCTTCGAGGAGCGGAGCGGGGTGGTGCCCTGCGGGACGCCCTGGGGTCGCTGGTACCAGACCTTGGAGGAGGTGTTCATCGAGGTGCGGGTGCCGCCGGGCACCCGGGCTAAGGACGTCCGCTGTAGCCTGCAGAGCCGGCACATCGCGCTCTCCGTGAGGGGCCAAGAGGTGCTGCAGGTATGGGCCGCCCCGGGGGGGGCCGCGGCCCGGGAGCCGCCGAGAGCCCCGCGGTGTGAGGGAGGGGAGGTCCGGGGGCTGAGGGCTGCCGAGTGCCTCGGGGTACGAGGGAGGGGGCCCCGGGGCTGCAGGGAACTCCACTGCCTCCCAAGCGGATTAAAATATTTGTCTGCCGTGTTGCGCTTTTTTTTTTCTTCTTTAAATATGGAAATTTTGATAAAAGTGAAATTTGTTACAAACGGTTTTGTCGAACTGCGCGATCTTCGTAGCGTAATGCATGTATACATTGCGCCATAGCTGTACGTTACCCTTGGCAGAAACACTGGCATTTTCATGGCGAGTCTATTAAAAATGGCATTACCCTCTGAGAAACGCAAGCCCTTTCAATGAACTGAGATACTGAAACAGCGACAGGTATTTTTACTGTATTACATGCTTCATTTAAAAAAAAAAAGGCAAGTTGAGCAACAAAAAATAATTCTTTGATAGTCTATGTGCAAGCCTATACTTATGAGGCCAGATCATCCTGTTCGTTTTCAGTAGAAAACAAGAAGGTAAGTTGGGAGTCAAACTTCACAATTCAATATGAACTGGATACTGAAGAGGTGTTCCTGTTTTGTAATAGCGTACGTGTCTTTTGCAGGGTAAACTTTTCGACTCTACAATAACTGATGAAGGAACATGGACCTTAGGTAATAACCTACATCTGAAATGACATTATGAGGGCAGTAGAACTTCTCAAAATATGCTGCAGAAGGGTTTAGGCCCCCCCCCCCTTTTTTTTTTAATGGGAAAGATTACTTTTTTTCCTTGTACATAGCTTTGTAAAAAAGATAATCGTTATTGCCAGACTAAGGAACTGAGGTAGTACAAAAGCCCTAAAGATTAGGGTTAATGGAAAAATGCCGTATCTTGGAAGGTAGTAGTCAATCGATTACAAACACTTCCATATAGTGAGAAGATTTTTGTTAATCCTTATTAAAGCTAGACAATTATGGTACAGTTACGTGGTCTGTGCCTCTCCATAATTGTTACTTCTCTTTATTCTTTCTCTTATGCATTATATTTTTGAGATGGGTGACAAAACCTACAGTCCAAGAGAATCAAAAAGCAATCTAAAAATCACACTAAGGCACCTACAGATAATGAGCAAAAAAAGCTTCTCTGATTTTTGCATCATAACTATTGTGAAGTGCTCAGAATATTTTTGGGTTTTGACAATCATATTTGTGGACTGTGCTTCTCACTTCATGTTTTCCTATGATGGATTTTGTTTTCCATTCAATATTTATTCTAGATATTGATTAATGATTTAGTAACTTAAACATGAAAACTAGAAGCATAAATAAACATTGTGAAATGAAGCCTACTGTTTTCCAGTATGGGAAATAATCTTCAAATTACACGTTATAATGCTGTATTTATTCAATTAAGTAGAACTAAACATCCTACATGTTAACTGTGAAATGTACTTCCAATATATTGTCTGTAAGCATACTGTCTGTGTTTAAATAAATTCATGATACCTACATATGTCACTAAAACTTAGTTCTGGCTTTTATTGCTAATAACTCTCTGTAAAGCGTGACCTCAAATCTTTCATTATTGCCTTAGCTGAGCTGTTTATATTAATAGAGTAATTTTTTTCTCTGTTGTGAAGCTCTCTAAAAGGTAAGTTTATGTTTTCACTAGAAGTACTCGTGAGCTGTGTTTTAATCCTTTAAAACAGCTTCAGAATTTTACATGGCAGAATAGAGGGAGATGGCTGTACACGCTATCTTTGCTTCAGCCTTTCTGTTTCTTGTTAACATTTATTTATCAATAACCCTGTTGGCATTGGCATTAAGAATTTAAATTACTTCAACAAAGAAATCCTGTGCTTGTTAATGGTGAATTAACCAAAACAAAGCAGCCTAGCACGTAGCACTGAGTTTAATGGTTGTTTTATGTGTCCATTTTCATTCAACAGAAGACAGGAAGCTGATACGAATTGTTCTAATGAAGACAAATAGAGATGCTGGAAATTGTTGGACGTCTCTGTTAGAAAATGAATATGCTGCTGATCCTTGGGTACAGGACCAGATGCAAAGGAAGCTTACACTGGAGCGATTCCAAAGAGAGGTGAGTTAAAGGACTATAATTCCTCCTTATATTTTGTGTTTGCACACAGAGGTTAGTCCGTGAAAGCTGCACAAAATTGTTCTGCTGTCCAGTGCCATGGAAATATATAGTTTGATATATATATGTATATACATATAGAATGCACACAGAGCTTTATCAGTGTACTTTCAAGAGGTTATTCTGTCTGTAGTCTGTATGATGGTGCTGTTTTAGTGTTTGTTGCATAATACTAACAACTTTTCACTTAAGTTTGGCTACACACAATTTCTATTATTATCTAGAATGATGACCTAGCCGTATTTACAACAAACTTCTAACATCAAGCTCTATTGAATATGTTTGTTTATAACTTCAGATGATGTAGAATAGGAAAATATTTTCCTTGTTCTTTTACTAAAATTGCTTGAATTGTTTTGGTACACCTTTAGCATGCAACTATTCGTACGCATGTCTCCAGAGTTGTATAATTATGACTTGTTAATTAACAGCTGAATCAGCACACTACGTGCTGCAACAAAGAATATCATTTTTATAAAACTTGTTATTCCGAATGGCAGGTACTTATTTTTTCAAACAGGGGACACCAGAAGCCAGAAATTTTTCTTCAACTTTCCTTAATATTTCCTTACTGGAAGGTCTAACTGCTTGCCAAGTCAAGAACAGCATTACAAAGTCACTTTGGCAGTAGGCAATCAAACTATGACAATTTAGGTTTTACTTCACACAGAATCACAGAATTTTCAGAGTTGGAAGGGACCTCTAGAGATCATCTAGCCCAACTCCCCTGCCAAAGCAGGATTGCCCAGAGCACATTACTCAGGACTGCATCCAGGCGGGGCTTGAAAATCTCCAGAGAAGGGGACTCCACAACCTCCCTGGGCAGCCTGTGCCAGTGCTCTGTCAGCCTCACCATAAAGAATTTTTTCTGTGTATTTGAACGGAACTTCCTGTGTTCTAACTTGTGCCCATTGCCCCTCGTCCTGTCACTGGGAACCATTGAAAAGAGCCTGGCTCCATCCTCCTTCAACCCACCCTTTAGATACTTGTACGCCATAATAAGGTCTCCCCTCAGCCTTCTCTTCTCCAGGCTAAAGAGTCCCAGCTCTCTCAGCCTTTCCTCATAAGGCAGATGCTCCAAGCCCTTAATCATCTTAGTTGCTCTTCGCTGGACTCGCTCCAGCAGTTCCCTGTCCCTCTTGAACTGGGGAGCCCAAAACTGGACACAGTATTCCAGTTGTGGCCTCACCAGTGCAGAGTAGAGGGGGAGAATGACCTCCCTCAACTGACTGGCCACACTCTTCCCTATGCAGCCCAGGATTCCATTGGCCTTTTTGGCAACAAGGGCACATTGCTGGGCCATGGATAATTTACTGTCTACCACGACCCCCAGATCCTTCTCCTCCGAGCTACTTCCCAGCAGGTCCGCCCCTAACCTATACTGGTGCCTAGCATTCTTCCTCCCCAGGTGCAGGACCCTGCACTTGCTTTTCTTGAACCTCATTAGGTTCTTCTCTGCCCAGCTCTCCAGCCTGTCCAGGTCGCGCTGGATGGCAGCACAGCCCTCTGGGGTGTCAGCCACCCCACCCAGTTTGGTATCATCAGCAAACTTGCTGAGGATACACTCTGTCCCCTCATCCAGGTCATTAATGAATATATTAAACAAGATCGGACCAAGTATTGACCCCTGGGGGACACCACTGGTTACAGGCCTCCAACTAGACTCTGTGCCGCTGATCACAACCCTCTGAGTTCTGTCCCGCAGCCAACTCTCAATCCACCTCACCTTATTTGTTGAATAAATTGAATTTCGGTGCCTTGACAAATGGATGACAAGTTGATTGTTATATGTCCTTGTTACAATGGCAGAGTATGAACATAAACAGTTTTGGACTTTTTGTTTGCTTGGTTGTTTTTTTTTTTAAACATTTGGATTATTCATAATCCAATCTATTCAACTTTTCTCTTACCTCCATCAGAACCCTGGATTTGACTTCAGTGGGGCAGAAATTTCTGGAAATTACAGCAAAGGAGGACCAGACTTTTCTAGTCTTGAAAAGTAAACTGTTTTTATCTGTGTTCCTTGAGAGGAATTATACACTTAAGGACTGGAATCATGTAACCAGTGAAGACTTCAGTGATCTCTTCAACGGATTGTCATCAAGTAATTACTTCAGTGAAGAGAAAGATCTCTTCCAGTAGAATGAAGACAAAGTGTTACCAGCTGACTTAAAAGCTGCAATAACTTTCTAATACTAAGGGACAAACTATAGAGAAAGGTGTACACAAAAAAAGTAGCATTTTTAAGCAGAACGTTGGATTGTTTGTTTTTTTTTTTTTTTTTTTCTTAGAAACACCAGAGTAAACTAGTCAGTTATAAATACACCACTTCTCTTTATGCAAGAATATCTTATTCACTGTTGAAGAACAGATGTCACAAGCAAGATACTTAATATTTTCTCTTAATTTGCAACAGGAAGTATATTAGGCTGGCTACAGTTACACTTTCTCTCTGTAGCAGCCCTCTGAGAACTCATGTCATTCTAAAAAAGTGATTTAAATAAAGAAATTGCTGCATCTTGCCTCAAATAAGGTTTTACAGTCCACTGTGTTGTCAAGTATAACACTAATGATTAATACTTGCTACTAGGTAAGCACAACTAGAAAACTGGAAGGTCAGGTGAAAGTCTGGATATAAATAATTTTATGTGTTAATGTAATATAGCCTTTCAGTATAAATATTTAAGATTTTGAAAGTAAGAGAATATAATGAGTTTTGAAAAGAATAGGAAGTCCCTAAGTAGGAAATGGTGTCTTTCATCTGTTTATTACCAACATATACGAGTTGCTGATAGTGTATCTAAGAAGCTGTACATTTTCATAGATAGTTTTAAATTTAATAGCCGTGGTTTAAACGTAGCTAGTGCATGATACAGTATTTTGCATGTGCCAATTCTGTATCAGGAATTTTCTATTCATGGTTAAGTATGCGGCCGAGAGCACTCCAACCACAGCATCATACAGGACGAAGGCTGTGTCAAACAGACTAACACAGGAAGAAAACATGATTGCCAAATCCTGTTGTATTCTGCACACTGAAACTACTGCCTATACTTAAGTCCTAAGCAGAAGTCTCACTGGAGATAAATTGCTGGCAGCTGTCCATCATACTGCTGAGCCTTATTTCTGAAATTGTATCATTATTTCAGTTGGCATACGGCAAACCTAAAGCAATAGTTGAAGAATGCTTTCATTGTAATTGTAGCCACTGCTTTCTTGTGTATGAGCAAGCGAGCGTTAATACTCCTGAATTAATCACGTTTGCTCCTTCTACTCATGTCACCTTGACAGAATATAAAGTAGAAGTCCATGCACTGTGTTTGGGTTTTAGAGAACTTGCCTAGCTATACAAAGGAAAGTAGCGTGGTGTCAAACATTGATTTAGGGCTATGAAGTTTTGTATCTTTACCAGGATCCTAGCATAGAAGCTGGGTGGTATAGTTAAGAAATGAACGTGACTGCTGCAGAGGTAACTGAAGACAGAGGGAAGATAGAAAGAAGTTAATGTTGCATCAAGATGCTGAAGTACTATCCAGTGAAATAGTATTTTTTTGTTACAGCAGTTGGTTTGCACAGGATGGTTTTGTATGCCTTTTGCTTATAGCAGAAGTTTAGAATGGCAGCTGACACTTCAGTGCATGAATTTATGTTTACTATATGCACTTTCAAAGCTAAACTTTATTCCCATATTTTCTGGTTTATGAAGTAGCACAAGAGTCATCCTACAGCTAAGGCCAAGGCTGATGTCAAGGAAAGGGGACAACTGTGACGTACGTATTTAGGCATCACGGCTCTGAATTGTTTTAAGAGGAAAGGCTTGGACTACTTAGTTAGCTACTTCTGTCATCTACTGTAAGTTACAGGCCTCCCATTTTGGAAGAATCGAGATGAAAATAAAAAAATAGCAATGCTATGACTTTCCTTAATTATCTATTCAGTTCTCAGTCTATACTTTAGCCAATGGTGGGTTGTGTTCTGTCCCACAACAGTCTTGGTGGGATTCAATCCCTTGCTTCTTAGACAAGTCTGAGTGCCAGATTCTCTTAAGCAAGCACCATCCAGGTACTTACTGCAATGCATAGAAACAGATGTTAACAGGACAAATAATGGAAGAGGGTTGAAGTCCAATTTGAACTAAGCTACTTAAATCAGTCTCCTCAATCTTAACACTTTCACGTATCAAAAGATGAGGGTAATCATGGGCCAAATTGAAATAATTTTAATCAAGCACCTTGAATTTTTCCCATTGGTTCTCTAGCCTTTCCCATGCAGCCTTAACCTCTTAAATTATTGAAAAAAAGGTCTCCATGATATCTTACCTCCTGCCTGGAAGTTTTCCAGGTACTGTTCAGGTATCAGTCATTTTATAGGCTTCCTACTAACACGTTTTGTAACAAACAGGGAAAAAGTTACTCAGTTAAACACATTTCAATGTTTAATTGAAAGGTACGTATCTTGATATGAGACATGACAATTAGAATTGCACATTGTATCTTCTCCATCACTCTCAGTAGGCTGACCGCACCTTTGTCCGAAACACTTGTATGCAGAGATGGCACTGGCAGGTGCAAAACCCAATTACATGTTATGCAACGCAGTCGCTCCCATGAGTTCATGAGAAAGTTTGATTTGTCCAGTATAGCACTTTGGTATGAAATCTTTTGTGAAAGGTTTAACTAGTTTGAGATATGCAAAGAATGGTTTCCCCCTCAGCTATTACCACAAAGGGGAAAGGGCTGGTTGGCTAATACCTAAGCCCACACTACATTCACAACATTCTGACCTCTCCTTCTCCATTAAGTTGGTTCATATGGCAATCAGTTATAAACAGCCTCTGCTCCACCGTGACGCAGAATTCAAGAAGTCATCAGCAACATTCCCTCAACACCTCTATTCATCTTACATACCAAAATACATTCTTATCGTTCACTCCCTTGCTAGCACCAGAAGCACAATATGCTTAAGTACTGATCTTCAGAAAAAACAGTTGTGTCTTATGAAGCTTACCATTCAAGAGATCAAAGTTGAAGCAATCTTCAGTGATTCTCAACTAGATTGCTCCTACGTACAGGCCAAGATGGGGCATTAGCCCTGCTCCTACTGTGCCTGTAAAAATGCACCCGTTCAGCATCAGCATTTACCTCTTGTACGGTGAATGTCAGATTTGGGGCAGGTGACCCTGTACTTTCCCTCAACATTCATTAGGTATCATGAAATTTTTTACACTCTATATAAACGCTCTTGATCTCAGTAAACTACACCTCTTACAAAATACTGAAGTTACTGATGCTGTGGTAGTGACTACCTTTTATAAGGTAATGAAGTAAGATTCCTCTTTTCTCCTGCTCTAGCTACTCTTGACACGTTCAGGGGTATCACATAGCCTAGTATTTCATGGGTCTATGGTAGCAGGCCAGTGCCCTGCCCAGCAGGAACACGTGGACGCATGACACTGCCCAAACAGCATGTCAGGTGGACTAACAGACATTTGCTATTGTAATCAGTATTGCGTGGGATTAGTCTTTAGTTTGATTGAGACACTGCAGCACTGTGCAATTGCACATGATGTTTTCCTATTGTCACGTAATCTTTGAGAAAATGAACCACATTTTTAAAATTAAATATATAATTCAGCACCTGCAGTTACAGTAAACCAAGATTAGACTACACAAGCTGCTCTACAAACTATAAGGTGTTAAAATTCCTTGTATCGGTATTGTGGTATTTCACTGAACAGTAAACAGTCTAACAAATAAGACTGAAAACTGACACTGAATATTATTGTAATCATCATGAAAAGAACATATTTGCTGGAAAGATCCTTAGTCTGAAATGTTACATATTCTTTCCATGAGTTGAGTTCTTCATTATTACGATCATGTTTCAGACTTTGTTTCTCAAGTACTTATGTGTCTGTTGACAAGGTCACAGGATGGTTCTCTCCTCATTTTATTGTATTCCTGTAAAAAAAAAACAAACAAAACCCAGTCAACTGAAGGGCTTTCTACAAGAGCCAAACAAAGCATCAGACTTTAATATAGCAAGACAACAGCAAGACAGCTGTTACAGAAAATATATAGCCTTTGGAACTGGGGTCTAGATAAAGAAGTAGTTCACAATTTCTACAGAGTAAAAAAAACAATAATATGAATAACTGAATTACAGTTTTTAGACTTTACTAAACAGCTATACAAGTAAAACTATAAAACTGTCTTCCTTGTAAGTGGTTATAGTGAACAATTACAAGAAACTCATTCTAATAGGCAACTGTTTCCTCTTAGATGATTCTTTTTAGGATAGGAGCAAGCCAAGTTTTTATCTCTGCCTTTTTTACCAGTTTTACTCCACATTTTAGTTTGAATGAGGTCCCAATGTCTGTAGAACACATTCCTGCTCCCACAGGACACCAGAGGATCAGTTCCTTCTCCAACGTTCATATATTAGGTTGCCACTCCTTTATGTACAGCACTGGCTCAAGCATGAACAGGAGAACAGACCAGCCTCTACGACAGGCCTACTACGTTTATGTTACATGTCTTCAAGAAGTTACCTATATGGAATAAGAAACTCTGAGGCAGTTAACAGCTAATTGCTTCTACGTTATCAGAAGGTGATTTTACAGGGAGTTACCTATTATGAGCTGGTCTCTGGAATTGTAGGAAGGTGTGTTATTCTGTAGTAGCTATGTTTAAGCTGCCGTGCTGTGCGTCCAGACACAATCCATTTTAATTTCTGGACATTTGGTTTGGAACACTTGCTCGAGGAATATTCTGTAAGGCACTTTAACACCAGCTCCTTCCAGAAGGTCAAATCTCTGTTGTTTATCTAAACAGCAAGACAGAATCTCATATGCTAATAACTCATTAAATCCTTATTTCATACATGTACTTTCAGCTTCTTCGCATTAGATAGGAAGCCAAAGATCCCAAGCCAAATGGAAAAAAAAACCAACAACAAAGCCACAAAAGAAAGCAGCATGCCAATGGACCTCCCCCTTCCCCACTGCGTAGGCCATTACACATTTTTCTTCCTTTCTCCCCTGAAACTTTATCTATACGTACCTTGGAATGCAACTGCAGAAATTCCAATGCCTCTGTCAACTCCAGTAATTTTTGTTCTTCTGTCTCTAGTGCCATGATAGCCAGTGCCAAGACAGAAGGCTGGAGAGAGAGAAAATGTTTTTAAACACCGCTTTGTTAAGTTTCAGTAGTCTCATTGTCTTTGAGCTTTCAAGAAGTTTACCTTGGCTTTAGAAAATACGATTCTGCAGTGACATGCTTTAAGCTGGGTCTCAAGTCTCTCAAAATTAAGATATTTTCTCCTGTAATACAAAGATGAGTGAATGTACAATAAGAACGCAAGCTTGATCAAGGCAGCACCACCCTGGGAACTCAGAGAAGCAGTGAGAGTGTTCATTATCTAAACAAAGGCCTCATTTGTCTCAGAAGTTCTAGGGTTACAGTCAAACAGGTGTTCAGTTTTGGCAGTCCTAATGCCAAAAATAAATCTTGTGTTACATAGGAGAGAGTTGCATTGTCAAATTAGGCTTAGCAACAAGGAATTTTAATGCTTACTAGCAAAAGGAATTTCTTTCCAAGCCAGATTTTGAAATCTTTGCAATGAGGCAATACCTAGTTCAGCATAAGCAGAGATTTATTATACCATCATTATTGAGCAAGTTTGGGTTTTGGCTCAGAGAGCAATAGTCTTTAGACCACTTTATGCAAACAACATTTAAAATTAAAATAATATTAAACCATAGATATTCACATTTATGATGTTTACCAATAAGGTAAGGAGAAAGTTTGTGGGTTTTTTAAGTATAGAAAGGCCAATCAGTCAGGTGATTTCCCTGCTTACTTTTCTACATAAGCTTCTGGATCATATGCAGTCATAGCAAAACAAGTATTAGATATTTTACCTTTCACAGCTTAAATTCTCATGAATGAGTGAATGATATAGTTGTAGAAATTGGAAGGCTGTTGTAGCTTTGACTTTCCAAGACATCTTTTCCAATATGATTTTCTCCATTCTCATCATATCAGAAACAGTGAACCTATACTGGCTTATTCGAATTAAGTCAGCGGCTAAGGGAACATTTCTCTCTTCTTCAGATGCCTTCACAGCCAAGTAGAAGCAGCTGAGTCCAACACAGCCCAAGTGTTTAGGCTGTACCTAAATAAAAGTAAATTGTTTTTACTTTCAAAGAGGAAGCCCTTTTATGAGCCATTTCAACATGTAGAATACCAAACTATATAGGAACCGATGTATTTTAGGAAAAAATTATGGGGCATGGGGAGGCTTGTTCTGTTTTTTGGAGATTGAGAAATCAGTCTTTTATCTACTTACATTCTTATCTTTATTTAACTAAATAAGATGACTGTTACATGCTACAAGTTCTACCTCACTTATCTAAAAAGCAAGATTGCAGAACAATATATTTTGATTGAGGTAGAACTGGTTTCTTAATGAGGTTCTATAATAGCCTAATCAGAAGCTTTTAGGACTTAGTGTTGTACCTATTGGCTTAGGTAAAAAAAATTGGATTTTTTTACTTTTTTATATATATACACACATATATATGTACATATATATATATAAACTGACTTATTTTAATCCATAGGCATTACAGTCCCCATTTTTACTGCTTATTTGGGATTCAGAAGCCTTTCAAATCATATTTTCGTATCGGTTCCATCTAGCTTTCTCATTTTTAACACACAAGGAAAACAGGCTTTTGTTCTTTACCAAATAGTACAGTGGTAATCCTGTCTCATTAGATGCTTAAAAACAACCCAGGTCAGCATGCCAGCTATGCATGGTAGAATAGGGTACTGACTAACTGTTTTACCAGATTCTGAGTGCTGGGCAGCATCTCAAGCCTTTTGATGCACACAAGGCTTACAAGTAGGTTGAAACCACAGTAAAATAAGAAGTAATTTAAGGTATTTTTGTATACACGCAACAGGCAAGACAATCTGCCTTGATCTAACCCATTAATACAGCCTGCCCTTCCAAGCCTATGGGCATCCTCAAGTTGAAACTGATGCCCTCTTCTTTCTTTTCTCCAAAGGAAAGAGCTTTCTTAACAATACTAAAATCTGAACAGGGAAAGCCATTTTTCAGCTCTTGCACAATCAGAATCTCTGGAAGGAGCTTAACCTTTAGCCATCTAAACCCAAGATGTTCTAACTTAGAACAGGGACAAGGCTGCAATGGACAGAAGGTAATGACTGGAGCTTATACTTTAAAAAGCCTCACCTTCATTTTTGACAAGAATCTATCTAAGAAATTCACAGCTAGTGAAAACGTCTCTGTATGGAAGCCAAAGAACTGAGTTAAGCTGAGGAGATCTTTCACTTCAAAGTCCCGCAGCCTTGCAGTCATTCGGAGGCCATTATCATGAGCAGATTCAATCAGTCTGAGGCCAGAGGCCTTGGGCTGACATCGCAACTCCTGCTCCAACAGGGCTGTGAGCTGGTACAGCAGTTCCTGAGCTTCAGTGGTGACCAGCGTTTCAATCATCTGTAAGGAGAAACAAACATAAGCCTATTAAACAGCTAAAAGGGGAAAAACTTACAAAGTTACAGTTGTCCCTCAAGCAAAGACAGAAACTTCCATTTCTCTGTCGCTGGGTGAGCTGCTCATTTGTAAGTCTAGCTACTTTTGCCAATTACCAACGCGTGGGGGACACTGGGCACGGCCGCACCCGCAAGCCCCCGGGGTACGCAGGCGGCGAACCGGCCCCCGTACGGCGCGGGCCGGGCCGGGCTCCAGCGGGCCCATCAGCGCGGAGGCCGGGGCGGGGCAGCCGCCCTTCTGCCCACCGACACGGTGCCGTTCCACTCCAGCTACGGCGTTACACCGCCCGCCTCGGGCGCTGCGGGCCGCGGCTGCTGAGCCAGCGCCGGGCCGGAGGGCTTCACAGCCGGGGCCCGCCGGGGCCCACCGGGGCGCGGGTGATCCCGCTGTGCCCGGCACACCGCAGGCCCCGCAGCGAGCTCCCCCCGCCCGGCGGGGCCCGCCGGCACCGCGCAGGCGCCGCCTCCCCAGGACATGCCCGGGCCTGCCCTTCGCCGACCGCCTCGGGGGCTCCGCCGGCGGACGAGCGGCCTGTCAGCCCGGGCCCGGCGCGGAGGAGCCCAAACCCGCCGCCGGTGGGGCCCAGGCCCGGGCCCGCGCCCTTACCTTGCCGCTGCCACCGTGCTCCCTTCTCTCGCGAGGATGGCTCCCAGCCAACGTGACCCACAGTGACAGCCGCCGCAGCAGCACCGAGGGGTCACTCGAAAGCGCTGCCCGGTTCTTCGGGCACCAGCGACCGCTGGGACAACGCCATGGAGCCGCCGTCCCACCCTGTCCAGTCCCGCACCGTGACCGGGCTCCACTCCGCCCAGCTCGGGGGGCGGGGCTGAAGGGCTGATAGACTTCCAGACAGACCAATCATGAGGGGTGGATGGCGGGAAGGGGCGGAGCGCGGTCGCTAGGAGACAAGCAGGGCCGGCGCGATGGCGGCCTCTGGCGGTGTTTCCACACGGCACTGCCCGCCGCGCTTCAGCGCCGCCTGCCGCCTCACCTGGCGGGCGGGCGGGCGGGCGGGCGCTGCTCCTCACCTCGTCCAGCAGGCGCCAGGCGAGCTGGAGAGCACGAAGGACCGAGCCCTGGTGGGGTCCCCGCGCTGCTGCAGCCTGTGTCTCCCTGTGGCAGCGGCCACGGTAAGGTCCGGCCCCGCCGCCCACCCGCCTCAGGCGGCCGCGCCCGGCGTTGTGAGGGGCTCCGTGCGGCCGCTCGGCGGGAAGCCAACCGTGCACCCGAGCCCTCCCATAAGCGACTTTTAAATGCTTGTTACAGTCCTCGCTAGGTTTTCAGGCCAGGGGAGTTGAAACCATTTTTTGGTGGGGGTTGTCTATGAGACTGCTTCTGTCTCCGACAGTGCCAAAATTGTATAAGTGTATAAACCAGAAAGGATTTTTTTTTTCTTCAGTGCTTTTGAGCCCCTCAGAAATATTTTTGTACATTCATGGGAAGTCAAGGCTAGACAGAAGGACCCCATCAACCTCTTGCCTAAAGCAGCCTGCGCTTGGCACGCTTTGTTTGGGACTCAGGTGGCCGTTTACAAAAGCTCCGGTCTTCATCCTTCCTCTCCCTTCTGTGTGCCTTTGGTTGGGTGAAATCACAAACATTCTTTCTCCTCAGAAAACTTACAGGAATTACTCAGGGTTATGTTAAGGTGAACGTGTTGCCAGTGAAAGTAAATTCCAGTTTGTTGAAGGTATCAGGTCAGGTTGTGTATAAATTTTCTTTTTTCGTTTGAGATCAGTAGTTATGGAAAAGATACAGTCTTGTTGGAAAACACTTAAAACAGCGTTTAAAACTATTCCAGGAGCAGAAAATATTCTGTTTCAGAACTAACTTTAGGCAAATAAAGGCAGTTGCTTACTATGGAGAGCTTCTGTTTTAGGGCATGCTCGAGGCCCAGCAAGTTTTTATTTATTTATTTAACAAATGTTCCATTATCTGTTATTTTATCAAAAGTGAATACCAGTTTCTTATAAAGGCTGAGAAATGGCTGAAGGAGGTATTTTGCTGACCTGTAATGCATGTTATGTCTTTAAAGTGGGTTAAAGGTGCTTACGTACTTGCTTTCCTAAAACTGTTGGAGTGTTATTTCTGTTTCAGTCTAAAACTTTCAAGCTATTTTGTGATGATTACTATGGAGAGGTTGAAAGGCTTAAAATTCTCTTAAGGAGTGAACTGATGTTTTCTGTAATGCAGGGTTTTTAGGAAGGTAAACCTCTTAGCTATATTTGATCTTCTGACTTCTCAAAGAAAATAGATGTTAATATGTGACTAATAAATGAGGTGATATGCAGCCCTAAGCTTTTTTTACCATTAAATATGGTTTAAAAGAAAAAAGATACTGAAGATACGTGTGTCTTGCAGATGGGAAGAAGTTCTCTGAATCTCAGAAGGGCTTGAAAGAGTTTAAAATCAGGTGGGCTTTATGGTTTTGGAAATTCTCTTCAGAAGTCCAAGATTTCAGTACAGCCTAGGTGGTAACTATCCTGAGGAGAATGCTTTTTTTCCAGGGATGTCTGTCAGCTTGTCTTGTTCAAGAGTCTTCGTGAATGGAAGGTTGAATGATTTATTTAACTTTTAGGCAGCATTCCTGTCACCACTTTTAGCTAGCTCCACTGATAGTCTACAACTGAACGCACAAGTCAAAGAAGTCATCCTTTGTCCTCTGAGACAGAGTGTTTTTCTGTCTCTAAGTGTACTGATTATGAACATGTTTGTTTTGCATTTACTGTAAGCATTATTTCTGAAGTGCTTTGTGCCTTTGTTGAAAAATGGAGGGAGGATGAGTTGCACTTTAAGTGGTGGCAAATTGCAAACAGCCAACACCTGTTCCAGGCAGTATTTTACCCTTCCCTACAGCACAGTGTTTTCTTTATAATGCTCATAACATTCAAGCTTGTCACATCTGCCAGGAGCAGAGAACAAGATGAGTTTAAAGACCATTGGGGTAAAATTAGCATAATATTTGTGCGACAAAAAAAAAAGAGGCATGTATCTACTCACATGAGACAGTTTAGCTGACAGATATGATAGATAATACTGCAGTTGTTCAGAACAAGGTACTTTTGTTGGCCAGGGGTACGTCCAATATAGTTGCACCCAACAACGAAGTATGATCTGGTGTGCATGAATTCTGGTCCCTTCTACCTGAAATGAACAGCATCATGGATTTGCTCTCAGAGGTAGGTCTGTGTGCTATAGCTATGAGAAACTGTAGTTGTTTTTATTATCTCTATATGTCTTGTAGTAATGCTGTGGATTACAGCAGACTGTATGGAAAATAAAGATTATAAGAGATTTTTGTTCGTATGTGTGGGTTTTTTACGGTTTAGAAACATCGGCTAAGTACTGGCAAGAGCATCGTGTGTGTTTTCACCAAGAGTGAGACTCACCAAAGCAACAGTTAGCCTGAGTTGCTCTAAATACTGTGATCCAAACCTTATTTTAAAAGCACTTTGCACATCTTCTCTGTTTAATTTTTTTTGCTGTCATTACCAGTATTCGTTGATTTGTTGTCTCGCAAGGAGAGGAAGATGAGGGAGCAGCTTTCCTGGGAAGCCTCTGCAGTTGTGTGCTTTCATTTGAAGGAGTGTGAGTGTAAAAACAGAGGGACTGTTTCATGCATTGATGAGTTTTATCGTATTTACTCGGTATATGCATCAAAACCTGTATTCATCATACTTTCTCCCACTGTACTTCTCATTGATATATTATGGGTTTGTTTCATTCTCCCTATAACTTACCTTTGGAAATTAATTAAAGTTTGTTTTATTAGGAGAATCTTTGTACTTCAGAAGGCTGGAATAAATGACAAGAAGGGCAAGACCAGAAAGAAGCAAAGTTAGAGATGCAAAATTCTTTAAGAAAAATGTGTTTTGCATAGTAAGTGCTTGGATTTCTAGAGGGCTCAATGGGAGTCAGCATGAGGGAACTTAAGGGAGCTCTTGGGTGTGAAGGTGGAATGACCAAATAGCATGTTTATTTTTCCCCTTGAAAGCACCATTCACTTACACAGAAACTTTTAGGTTTCTACTTGCTGTCTATTTAACTTTCTTCCTCAGACCTTTGCTAACTACTGGTAAAGTGAATGCATGTAAAAATCACTGTTTTGACCATCATTATAATGACCTTGATTTGAATGTCTATTAGACAAGAAAAAGTAATTTGTTCAAAAATGAGTGTGGAAGCACCAATCCCAAATCTCATGCCACAGCCCTTCTGAAAGAAAACGAATTGGTTTTCTGTGCTACAAACTCTTAACTATAAATCAATCTGTTGCTGCTCTGAGATTCCTGTATAATTGCCCGTGAATGCAAACTCAAGTACTTCAAGTATTCACAGATGCAGAACATCAGAAATAAAGATTGTAGTAAATCAGATCTCATGAATATGCATATTTTGTTGCCAGTAAATAATCCAAGTTTTCTAAATTAAAATTCAAAATTATATATTGCAAAGGAAGCTTTCTGCTTTTTTTTTTTTGAGTTGGAAAACATTTGCAGTAGTCTTCCTGTCATTACTATGCACATAATAATCATGTGAAGCAAATGATACTTCTTTTTTATGCTGCTTGTTTTAAATAGCTTTTATTTCTTAAATTGCGGTTAAAAATAGACTGAGAACTCTAAAAATCAGTGGGCCGTGAAGCTGGTAGGAAGCCACTGAGAGCAGCCAAAGCCACTGGCTGTTTTGTGTTCTTGCAATAAGGATTCTGGACCTAAGAGACACTAAGGAAAACCAATTCATGTCAATTAAATGTAATGTACAGGGTTTGGTTTAAAAATGTTCCTAGGTCTCGGACACTTAGCAAGTGGCAGCCCAAAATACCTTCATCAGTGTATGTAGTTAACATCCCTGGTGCAGAGTCTAGGCTGCTCTTAGCCGCTTGGGCGACAGCTGTGAGAAGTGGCTTGCTCTGAGGTGCCAGACTTTGTGCTGAAGTGAGTGCACATACTCCATCTGCTCTGCAGTCTGCCGTGTGGGGTAGAAGACTCTTCAAGAGGGTGGCAGCAAACAGATGAGGGCACCAGTAACTTCTTAAATATGTTGCAGCTGTTCCCTAGTAATTCTGGCAGATATGAGATAGAGGATTAAGACTAATGAGCTGAAGGTGTTATATCTTCTCTTCTAGATGTCTATTCTACCCCGTTGGTGGTTGTCATTCCGGAGGCAAGAACATCCAATTTTCTTGTGATTGCACTGGTGACTGAAGGCACATTGATTGCAATGTATATGACTGTGCCAAGCTGAGGAGTGAGCTAGGCCTGGGACTGCTGCAGGGACATGGGGTGATCCTGCTATAGAAGCAGAGTGGATAGTTGCGGGAGTGACATCTTCACATCTTTTCTATTTAATCTATGTCTGTATGTCTTTCAAAAATCTGTGTAAAGGTCTGTTCAATCCCTACTGCCAGAGTCAGAGAGCACTAGTAGGTCTTAATTACCTGGACCAGCCTCACCTGGGACTTCACCCACACTCCCTGCCCAGGAGCCTCACTTAAGCTCAGAGCTATGATCTAGGAAGGACTGTGGTCAGCACTCTTGCCTGCTTGTCCAGACTGGTTGATTGGACTTCTCAGTTTGACCCTGGACTTGCCTTGTCACCTCTTATTTGTCTGGTGATCATGGGACTGTCAGTGCAGCCCGTGGCTGCCACCAGACCGGCTCTGCTCACTCTGCTGTAGGGTGGTGTCTTTGTTGGTAAGGTCCTGCCCTGCCTTTGCCAGGGTTGCTGTCCTCAGCTTCTGGCTAGTCCTCCCTGGTGGAGCAATGCTGCTCCTTGGCTCCTTTATCTTTATGAATTGGTCCTTAAAACTTTTGTCTGCTTCTATAGAAAATCATGTGTCCTTTCCACTTCATTTCGTCTAGAAATGCCTTGTATTAAAAGGAAGAATCCTGTATCTTGCTGTAAATAGTATAATTATAAACATAAGAGCTCTAATCTAAAGCAGGTTTTCATGGTGAACTCTTAGTACTTTTTAGTACATAGTTTTCTCGTTATCATTCTACCGTACTTGTGTTATTTAGCATTCACAATTCCCCCTACAAGTTTATATAAGATTTTTAAAAATGCTCCTGTAAGGATACTTGCTGAAAGTAAAAGGGCTTCCTTTTTTGTGAGGTGTTCTGGACAAAACCAAGAGTTTATGGTTGATAGGCAGAGGACAGATCCCATAGTTAAGTCCTTTGGGGACTATAAACCTGTTGTTATCAGCCAGAGGACTTTCTGCTGTGGCAGAAATATGATTATTTTGTGATGGGTTACAAACAGATATTGACTTGCCTGAACAACATGAGGATACACTGCAACATGGTGGGTTTAATTGGAGAAATGTGCGTATGTGGCCTGAGTCCTTGGGAGTGGGAAATGCCCCTGACCCCCACGTCCTCTGGAAGGTTACCTGTGTATCTAATGTCACCCTGTCTTTAAGACAACTAGTGAAGTTAATGCTGGCTTTCCACGCTTCACCGTATAATGTTTTATGACTATAGCATCAGTATTACGTAGTTTCTTGACAATATTTTTTCTGGGATTTCAGTAAACAAAAAGATTACTGTAAGATCCGGAAAGGTTTCTTCCCTGCTCCTTCTCTTGTGTTTCATATACAATTAAGACAGACCTGCACACACAAGGAGAATCAGGGTTTCGATTACAGTTGTTAGTAGTTATATCTTGCTTGTTCCCTTATTGTAATAATTGTCTTGAGTTAGTTCATTAACATAATTTTAAAGAAGTGCATATGAGAAAGAAACAGAAATAAAAGCGAAGAGGTGAATCTTCCCAAGTAAGTGTGAGGCCTTGGAAGAGATTTGCTTTGTCTGGTGTTACTCCTTTACTGAAGCTCGTTATATCAAATATGTCAGAGAAGAGAGAGTAAGGATCTCTTGGATGGATTTAAGTATGAGCACTTGTGAATGCAGCCTGGGAGGCTGAGGAACCTGTTTTAGGGAAAGCCTGTTTGTAATGTAAAGTCCAGCATAGGTCCAGGAGAACTGTGGGATTATAATTTCAAAGGCCTTATTTAAGCTTACAGAGATCCAGGTTCTCAAAGGTCTTTATGCATCTAACTCCCACTATCCTTAATGAAAAGGATTTAGAGGTCTAAACTTCATTGAAGAAGAAAGGTCATGGAGATCAGAGGGGGCATCAGTTAGCCCTGACATTGATATATTGAGTGATCTGACTGAAACCTAGATTAAATTATTTCAGTTCAAGTTTTTTGTGACTTTTCTTGTCCATTGCATTCTTCAGCTTTTAAACAGAAAGAACTCTACAGGCCAAAAAGAAAGGCAATGAGCTCTCCATTTCCTTGCCATAAATCAATTGGGAGAAGGACACTTTGTCAGACTGAATATGGAGATTGTAACGCTTTCTATAAATACCAAAACCTAGAATGGATCTAGAAGTTGTAACTAACTCTTACTTAATGCTCTTATATTGATCTTAGTCAAACATCCACTCCATGCATTCTTCTCCCTTCATCTTATTAACAAAGAAAATTTAGAGGTAATAACAGGATACCTACTTTCTGAAACTGGAAATCTTATTACTGCATAATAATGTGAAATTGCCAAGCTAAGCAGATGATTACATGTTCCTCCACCCTGATTGCAATGATACTGCACAAACCCCTGTTTTGGATAGGATAATAGCAGTCCATTAACTTTTTTATTAGTGTATTAGAATAACATGTACTCTAAATGCCCCAGTCTCTTGTATGTATCTGGTATCTGATTTGTATGCTTGTTTATGTTTATTGTGATATATTTGAGTTTGCTTTGTGATGAAATGATTTTTAAAATAATCTCCTTTTATCCCGAAGGTATTTAAATTTAAAGTAATTCAGGAAAATTCTTTGCTGTTTCACACCTCTTTCCCCCAGCCTTTGTAAAGACAGCCAACACGTACCATAAAGGGGACTAATGTGTAGTTAGCTGTCCTAGAAGAAAAGGGCATGAAGTATGAAATCTTAGATGCGCTGGTGGAAACTTAAAAAATAGCAGTAGTCCTGAGCTCTTCATGATTACTACTTCTCTGCACTTAATTTTCAGCTAGGTATTTCCTCCCACTTTCAGAAGATTCAGGACAGCTTTTCTAGGAAAAGCAGTGTCAGCTAGATTCAGAACAGAGAGTAATTTTCTGAATAGACAGGGAAAGCTGAGACCAGGGACTTCTGATTATTAATAAGCCTGTCAGTCTGGGGATGGTGTCAGTTTTCTTCAGAGAGAACTATTTGAAATCCTTCAGTTGTTACAAGACAATACAAAGTCTCATTTCAGTGTGGTGTTTTTTTTTTTTTTTGGCTTGCAGACTAACTGTTTCCAATGGGTGGGTGGGTGGGTGGGTGGTGCACAGTTGTTCCAGGCTTACTAATAATGAGCTGATTGTTCCTGACCACCCTGGAACACCAGTTTGTGAAACCTATTAGTTGCATCTTGACATCATGAAAATACGTGCTTTGTAATTTTTCTTAAGAAAAAATATTAGGAAGCAAAGTAATTGAATTTGGAAACCTCTTACAAAAAAAAAAAAATCTACATTTCAGTAAATCCCAAATGAATGCAACTTTAAAGACTAATTGAGAGCTCAGGGGATTAAAAATGGTTGAAAATAGTTTGCTAAAAGCAATACTTGGGGACCTGTTGTTCCATGCTTGGTTGGTGAACACAAAGAGATGGGCTGAACAAGTAATTTTGGTTTTTGAGTGGTAGATCCCTGACAGATCAAGTAGTACTTAGAAATAACAAAAAATACACAGAAAAGATTGTTGCGGGGAGCTGTGGAGAAAGCAATTGGCTGAAAGCATTCTCCTTGCCTCACCCTCCAAAAGCAAGGTAACACCCTGGCAGGGGTTCAGGGGAATTCAGCTTCAATGGGCTTGTGCTGCAAAGATTAGGTGCTCTCTGAAGCACCAGAATTGAATGCCTTGAAATGTGGGGGTTAGGTTCCCTGCCATTCACTCATCTCAGTACTGAGCTGATCCTCCTCCCTACCCCAAAGATCTGATCTTGCAGCCAATTTTTCTTTAAGTAATTAGTGCCTTGATTTCACTATAGAGTAGTATTTAGAGCTTAAGCTTTTTCCTCTGACTCTAGTTCCATCCAACCTCAGGAGTCATTAACTCAGACGTATTTGCAAATAAATTAACTCTATGGTGAAGTCATTTTAAGCTTTTTGATTTAGAAATGTAACTGTCTCAGGATTCTAATGCAAATTCCTTTTTATTATCTTTAAAATGATGGGACTGAGAGTGTGTTTCCACACTAATGCGTTGTCTGTTGTCCCTGGTTGTGCATGAATGGCCTCTCCTGGCCTAGCTTTAGCACTTAAGTGGCAAGTTAGACTGGAGGGTAGACCCAGTTGAAACCTATTTTCTTTTTTTTAAATCATTGGATTAAAGTGACAGTAGGACAGTATCTTTAGGGGTTGCACCTTGTGAACGTCTTAGCTTAATGGAAAGGAAGAAGCCTTTTAAGCCAGGCCAACACCTGTACCTTCTGCTGTTTTTCTCAAAAGTGGAGCTCTGTCACACTCTGTTAAGTGTCCCATAAATAATCTGAGTGTACAGAAGACTGCCTCATGTCGGACTGGAATAACTCATTCTCCCAGTGCCCCAGTAAAGAGTGGTAAGTCTTTTTTTTTTAAGAGGAAATAGTTTGATTCCTGTTATCTGTATTGGATTTTCAAGATAAGAAGGTCTACTAATGGATTGTAATTGCTAACGTGCTTTACTAAATGAATGGGTTAAGTAGTTCAGGTAGTAGTTTAAACAATCAAGAGTTAAATACCTTTTCCCAAACCATAGATTTAGAGTGCAGCAGCTTGAGATTCAGTTAGCGTTCAAGCTATTGTGGAAACTCGCTGTTTAGTACACAGCTCAGAACATGAAGCATTAGGATATTTCAGTTCGTGTGCAGAGCTGCATCCTTCTTTTCAAAAACTGTTTTAGGAGAAAAATGGACTGGTTTTCGCAAAGGCAGAGCTATGATTAAAAGACAGCCCGCTTCCCTGATGGAGCCTTTTGGTTTAGCAGAGGAGATCTTCAGATAACCTAATGAAGCAAATTTTGTTCTTGCAGTGGGAAACCATAGCAACCTGCCACTTTAGAATGCATGGTATATAATCTGTCTGTCCTTCAGATAGTATTTTGCAGTCCGGAAATAGTCATCGTTTCCTAATGTGTGAATGTAAAATGTCAGACAAATGTAGCTGGAGTGACAGTGTTGTCTCTGAGGTAAACGTGAGCCCTGTTGTGCTGCTTGCCTGGTCCTGCACATCTGGAAAGCAGGTTCTAGAGGAGGACAAAAGTAGGCTGGTTTGTTGTGTGGTTTTTGTTTTTTCTCATTTTTACTTCTTAATAAATATGTTATAGAGGTGTTCTGAAAATTGGTCATTTGAAAGAGCTGGCTGCAGTCCCCTTCGTGCCAGCCTTACCCTGCCCTCCAACCCATACATGTCCCTACTTATTTTTGTCAGTTTTCTTAAATGACAGTATTTGAAGTTCAAAGCTCTTTGGCCACTAGTGTCTTTGACATCACTTTGCTAAGGCTCAATTAACCATAGAAGTATTCAATAATTATGTAAGTGCCCTGCAACTTACTAGCTGTGCTTGCTGAAGACACAGAAAGCATTCTTCCTTGCTTAAATAATTAAAATGTGTGTGATCAATCTCACTGACTTCTCTTTGTGTCTCCCTCCCCCTTGCAGGTTCTGAAACAAAGCTGAGAGAAGTATATTCTGTAGAAACCAGTGTTGATTACTAACTCGTTAAAATTTAGCTTGTGCATCTTAGAATCTACTGCCAGTTTTAGAGGCTGGGCCACCAGTCTGGAGAGGGATGATTTACTCAGCTTTCAGGTGAAGAGGACCAAATGAGTAGTGCACTTAAGGAATAAACGGCAAATACTTAATGATATTACTAGGGACTGATTTTTGACTACACGCCCTACATTTCCTTTAAAATATTATCATGACTCCAGCTTGTTTAGGAGTATTTAGAAACCAACTGTAATAGCACTGAATGCTCTTTTATGAATGTACATTTTGTGGAATAGAGCCATTTCAAGTGTTTTTCTGTAAATCAAATGTTAATGGCCAAAAATTTTTGTTTAAAGTGCAAAATTATTTTGATAGGGCTGTGATCTGCTTTGACTTAAGAGGAGAGCAGAGCAATAGTTGATCAGTGTTTCTTCTGTTGATCGTTCTACTTTTTCCTGTGTCATAGTGGGCCAAGGCTATTAGATTCCTTCTGCTCCTTCAAACTGATCCGGCTCCTTATTGTTTGTGACACATCAATTTCTTTGAAATTATGGTTAACCAAATTTTTCTTGTCACTTATCCGTCCATTTACCTGCCTTTTCTGACATATTTTTTTTTTTTTTAAATCATGTATGTTCCATAGCTGTTTTTATCCCCCTCTGCCCGTTAGGATTATTCGTCATCCACCTTTGAGTAATTATACCTTTATGAACAACAGTGACACATATTTAAACTATTCCCTTCATCATTAATTTTTGCTCTAATATCTCTTTCTATGTAATCTGAAGCCAAGTTGTTTTCAGCTTTTGAAATATTTTTTGATTGTATATTTGTTACTTGGATTTGTACATAGATGGATTTAGCACTGAAGTTGCTCGTGATCACTTATGTCTGAGCAAATGCTGTGGGTTTCTTGTTTTGTTTCTCTTTTAGTGTACTGGTAGGTTTTTCTCCCTGTTTTCTTCAGGGATCTAATAGAAATGCCTCTTGTTGTGAGAGGACACTTCAAGTTGAAAGAAAATGTAAATGACTACACACATTCAGATCTATAATATCAAAACTAATAATAAAAATAATTGTGTGGAAAACTATAGTCTTCTAAGAGGAATGTAGGATTCCAACTTCTCCCGAATGGGGGCAGTAGTGGCCCATGATTTGTTTAGTCCTCATTCATGTTTAATGTAACGCTCATTAAAGACTGTGAGCTTTGGTATATTTATATTAGGTGTTTCAGTGAATATGTTGTGGAATTACTTTTATAAATTCAGAGCTGAGAAATACCAGAAAAGACTGTGAAGGGAGATATTTTTATAAAGAGGACTTTCAACTTAACCTCCCACTAGAATGATTTTTCGAGTTGCGAAGAAGAGCAAGACAACTTGCTGAAGGGAAGAAAATGCTATCACTTGACAAGCAGAGTTGGCAAATCTGCTTTTAAAGTTTTCTAGGTTTGCAGGAGATTGTTGAGTTTTACAGGAATTAATCTTAATTTTTACCCAAGTATTCTTTCCATACATAATATTTAATTTTACTGTTTAGTAAAATACCCACCAAGTCTATTTATAGGTACTTAAATCATGTACTTCTGTTACATCCTCGTGTGGTTGCTTTGCAGCAGCAGTTATGGAAGGATTAGATTAATAATTACCCTTCCCTCTACCTTAACATAAGACCTGTTATGTTGTCTCATTTGGCTTTCGATATTGAGTAGCATTAGATTTGTAAAAGAGATCAATATATGCTGGTGTAGGTGTCTTAATGAGTGCCATCTTCTGAAGCATGTCTCCTCTTCTAGTTGAGGACCTTTTCGTATGGTGTCTAGTGTCATGATTTTTGGGGCAGTTAAGATGACATCACAACTGGACAGGTATCTTGCTGAGGTGGCACAAGGACTGGCCTAGTGGTTATAATAATAAAATTAATTATGCATTTGGGTGTTAGGGTTTTAAGAAACTGCTGATACGATGTCCAATCTACTTTTGTTTGTTCTTTGTGTCTGCTCAGCTTTACCTAAGTTTGCTGTGCTTGTACTCCACTGAGTCTGGAAACTGTGCAATTGCAAGCCAGTACTCATGCAGAACAGGGAATTGAAGGCTTTCTGCATTGATCTATTAAATGAGATGGAAAAGAGTAACTCCGTGCAATCACAACTGCTGCTGACTTGTAAATGGTGAGGTGTTTGTATTTGCATACCTGCTAACACCAGTGCAGATTATGGGCGTTTTCTGAAGGAGAAAGCGAAGTAAAAGTTGTATGTCTAATCCCTGGATGATGAAAAGTGGTAAAGTGGAGTTATTGGCTTTGGCATGCCAGGGAGCACAAACCAGAGTTCTGTTCTGAGTGTTAACTGTTAGGTAAAGCTTTTATTTTAGGATGAAGAAACCCAAGTGTATTAGCTTTGTTTGCACATAATTTTCACTATAACTTAAGATTATTTTTTTTTCCTAGCTAATTTTTCCTTTGCATTATCTGCCAATATACCAAAGCAGCCTTAACATACCATAGAATAATGCTTCTCGCTTTCTATAAGTGGTAAGCAATGGAATGGATAGAGTTAGGAGTCTATATTAAATCTGAATAAAAACTATCTAGCAAATATAAAATCATGTTTTCAAATGTATGCAGGCAGCAAACTTTTGATGGGATAAGGAAAATGTTGGGAGAGTGTCTGTGGGCTGTCAAAGGGGTAACTGCAGGCTACATATTGCGCTGTAATGTGTGGCTGCTGCCTTTCATAACGTGTAAAAGGAGAAAGTGGCACTTTTTAATTGAACTTTGCACTCTTGTGTGGGAATTAATTCCTAGTACAAATATACCTTGTGCTCTGAAGCTGCCATTTTGGTGCCTGTATGTCTCCAGATGCTCTGTAGACCTTCTCTTTAAGCAATGCGTAGGTTATAACACCCTTGCTGGTCACTTGTGCCTGAAGTAGCGTGCAATGCAGTGTCTGCCACATGTGCACCGCAGTCAGGAGGAACTGCCTTGTTCCTTTGAGGCTGGTTTAAATGTGCATGGTTAGGACAGAGTGGTCAGTGACAGGAGTATGGGAATCTTGTCTTTAAACGTAGACAGGGAAAACACCCCTCCCTTGCTTTACTGAGTTTTGTGGCTGCCTGGACAATCTGTGCTTCATTAAGCACACCAGCTGAAATTGTGAAGCCAGCTGAAACCCAACCCAGTTGATTAAATGGTTGCCCACTCCTGACTGGATGTTTGTTACTTTGTCACATAGTGTGGTTTTCAGGATAAGACTGTGAAATACAATTTATCCTTATTTTTGCTCCCAAAGCCCTTGCTAGTAGGTATTTGCATCACACTAGCAGCTGATGTGAATGTAGCACAAGTACAGATCCAAGGAACTATGGCAAACATGGAGAAACTAGGAAAGCTAAACTCTTGTCCGTGCTTGGGTTGCTTTGCTTTGAATTGGGCTGAGGAGAAGTGGTTGGTCAGTTTACTGGAGGTTTGGCTCGGTCTTGGTTGTGTATTACCAAGGATTAAGGTAGTGTTTTGCTTGCAAACCTTCTATTTCACATTTATTGTGAGGTTTGTGAGTATGTCTAATGACAGTAAGCCTTGTACCACGTCCCATGTGCAATGGGGGTTTGTGGGAGGGAAGCCCGCATTTTGGAGCTTTGACAGGTAATCCGTGTGCTGTGGGTTGGGAAACATGGGGCAATACTCTTCCTTGTTATTTTGGTTGCTCTTTATTATCTCTGGGAAGCACTATTTGGAAAAGCAAAGGCTGTTTATCAAATGTCTGCTCTAAATAAAGAGAGTTTGCCATAAGGTTAAATTTCCATGATGTGATCTATCGCAACAAAATTACTGTTGCTTCTATCGGTTTCTTCTGTGTCACTTTTCCCATTTCAATTTGTTCCTTGCTTCCTGTAAACGAGCTTATACGTTATGCATCTAGAAGCTATTTTCCTGGTGTTCCCATTCAGAATAACTTAAAAAACATGGCAATCAATGCTGCTCGGGAAAACTGTCATATTTGTGTTTCCAGATATTTTGGAAGGTTTAAACCCTGTAGCTGGCTCAAAGGTGATAGCATTCACTGTAATGGATTGCACAGGAAATCAATAGGAAAGAACAACTGTTTGAAAATGTTATTTCAAGCTAATGTCAGGTTAAAAAATATATCAATAAAGCTTCTTGTATTGACTGGTGACACAAGAATATATGGTTTATTCAGTTACTCTGTATATGCAGTTTCATTTTTCTTACAGAGTAATGAGCATTTTTAGGCTTCCACTTCTCAAGCCTCTGCTTTTCTTGCATCTGATTTAATGTAGTTGTAACATGGAACTCTTTTCAGATTGACAGGAGACCTGTAGACCCTGTCTTCGTAATCATTGCCATGAGATAAAGACCTGCAGCATGTTGGAAGGAGTTTTTACTTTTCTTCCCTTCTGTGCTTACCCACTGAGTGTCCCAATTCCTACTGAGGAAAAAAAAATCATTTAAGGAAGAGATGAATTACCAATAATTTTTTTCTTTGTCACAGTACATAAACAGATAAAATGTGTTTCCAGCTTGTCTTGTAGAAGAAATAGTTAATTTTGTTAGGAAATATTTTGAAACTTTAAACAGAAAGAAAGGCAAGATCAACAGCTACTTCCATAGACTTGGTAGCAACTAATGTTTCAAAATTTATCTGAGAAACAAATAAGATGAAAAACTGGCTAATCGAAATAAACTGAGGGTTTTTAATGAATGTGACTTACAGACAACCTAGCCTGTAATTTCTTGGGTTCTGTGGTGCTAACTATCCGTTTCCCCTGTTTCTGGCAGTATTAAGTAGCTGCCAAGGTGGTGTACTATCAGCCACCTTTGTCTCTTGTGGTCCAAGTCTTCTTTGCAACCTCTTACCTATACTTTCAATTTCGAGTGCTTGTTATGCTGATAAATCCGCATGGACCCATATGCCTCAATCAAGAGCCCCTTCGCATGGTACTGCAGGCCTACCCTGCTACTGGGAATGGAACAAGGATTTCTGCTTTGCCAAAGATTTTCAGCTCTGCCTTTTTATTTCCTTTCACACAGAGCTTTATTCAAAATCAGTATTGCTGCTTGTCTGCTAAGCTGCAGCAGTGTTTCAGTGCACTGATGGCATGCAGTTTGTAACCATGTAAGTTGGCCATAGATAATGGAGTTTAGTGAAATGAAACCTTTTTGGACCCTTGTATTCAATTCTTCCCTGTGTGTGGAAAGTTATGAACATCCCAGGATCAAGCCAGGAACTATGGTACTTATGTCTGCAATCTCAGCCTTGTAATAGGACCTGTAGTCATCACTGTACTAGGCATTAACTAGACATGATGCAAGAATTGCCATCTTGAATAGCTGGTAACTAGTCAAAACTTAACTATGGGTGAACCCTTAAATTCTCATTCAGTATGTTTCATCAGAAACATACTTTGTTTTTTTAAAAAAAAACCCACAAAACAAAACACCACCCCACCCCCCCCAAAAAACCCAAACCCTTAGGGTTTCAACTTAGCAAGCCTCGTACCTGTATCCTAGTTTATAGATTTTCATGATTAACAAACTAAAAAGTCACTCACTTGATAGATCTCCGAGACTGCACTGAAAGCCAGTAGATTTCATAAAGTACTCCAGCAAGCCATTCAAAACTACATTGGCTTTTAAGCTCAGTATGTTGAAATTCCCATTTCTCCATTCATAAGGTGCTTCAGTTTATAGAAAACAACTTCACTGAATGTGTAATTAGTTTTGAAAACTTCTGATAGAACCCAGGAAATGTGGGCTCTTCTCCTGCAAGCCTACAGTCTGTGCTTACTTTTCTTGAGTGTTTTGTTTTCTCGGTCACGTTGCTTCTTGGGGCTGTCTTTCATGTTAAAATAGTTTTATTCTGCTGTGAGGTGATTATGTGACCAGTACAGAATTCTTTTGCATGCTAAGGACTTGCTTTTCCAGATGTATGTTGCTGAGATTTCACAACAACAGCTGAAGTCAATGCACATCCAGCATGTCTGAAACTTAAACCCTGAGGCCCAATCAACCTTCTGCTGAAATTGGTGAAAAGGCTGGCGGCAGTGGGAGCTGGACTGAGGACAAAAAGTCTTCTGAGGCAAAAGTCAGAGTAAGAATATCATGAAATACCACGTTCCTGCCCAGCTCCAGTCAGTGCTGGCTATTGCCCAGAGTTAGTCTGTGCTTGCCTGCCTGCCCTCTATGCCTCTGCTGCTCCGCTTTGTTTCTTTGAACAGTCATTTTGGCACTTTCAAATGTAACATTTGAGAGTCCTCTCTGGCTCAAGCTCTGTAAACTGCATGTGTAGCAACGTTTTGTTTGTGTCTTTTGGATGATGTTCTGTGAAAATTGATAAAACTGAAATGTGCTGTTTGTTGGTTTAAAAACTGTGGACTTGATAGGATTTTCCCTAAGAGACAGAAGTAGGCAGGCCCTTGCTATAAAGTGAGTGAATATATAATATCATGGAGACTGTTTTGCACTTGTTCCGTTCCGCAGTTATTCCAGGTGTCTCTTCCATATCCTGCTCAGCACACTGTGTCTGAGCCAGGCTTTTGATTAGTGTTCAAAAGAAGTAATTACAAGATGACTCTCGGAGACTTCTCCTCAGTACTCTTGGACAGACCTTTGAGTAAATGAATCCTCTTCCACGCGTTTTGAATGCAAAACAGTAGGGAAAGAGTTTTTGATGCAGACAGTAAACATTCCAGTGTAACGTTGTGTTTTTTTGTTTTTTTTTGTTTTTTTTAAATAGAAAATAGCTCCTGTTTTATAACTCGGGGAGCTGAGTCGCCATGGGATCCCAGTCACTTGTAGGCACAAGGTGGTTTTGTTTATATTTTTCGCTTTCTTTGTATGAGTCAGTGTTTTACTACAATATCTGATCTGGATAATTCCCGAGCCCCAAACCATAACAGCTGTATAACTTTGAACCACAAATGAAGAGATATTAGGCCAGTCTGAACCGACAGTCAGTTTTGGTTCCTTCTGCTTATTTGGTGATGTTTAAACTTGTAAAGATTCGTGGATTTAAATTTTTGTCAGCTATCAGAAATAATTTTGTTTCTTGTATATATAAACAGCAACTGCCAGGCTCTTATTTCTCACTCTTTAATGTGAAAATGCATTATGCTCAAATATGTGTGCTGCATTGCTAGGCAGTTGTGTGAAGGCATGCTAATAAGTGAGTCTTGAGCTACGTGAGTGAAAGTAGCTCAAGCAAGTTGCTACTCCAAGCTTAAGCATGGCGTAGCAACAGCAAAAAAAATAATCCAAGCCTGCCTTTATGAAACTAAGTGCATAACTGGTGAGTGAGAACTGGTTAAGAAACTTTTGACAAAATAACTCTTCTTAGGATAGGCTAATTTCAGCAAAAGCTTGATTTGAAAAGGTCAAGATGCTGCTTCTGGTCAGAAGTCAAAGGTGAGACCCCTACCATCAGCAGCTCATATGCTCTACTTTTATACTTATAGTTATGGGGAACTTGGGTTGAACCCTAGGCTATTTGGACACTTCTAAAGTAGAAGAGACCCATTCAAACCTCTACATCCCTGGTGATAAACCAGAAGAATGTACTAATACAGGGTCCTTCTGGATCTTCAGAAAGAAATTCTATTACTGCTTTTTTATTTTTTTTCCAAATGTCTCAACTTTAATGATGTTAAGTCTGTGTTGGTCAAATATAGAACTGAAAAACTCTACGCCTTGACTACTAAATTATGTGTGAATATCAAGAGGTATTAGGCAGTACTACCTCTGGGCATTTCGCTTAACGATGGAGTACCAGAGGAAGACTGGTAGGTGTGCTCTATTCTGTTCTGATCTCTTCCTGATAAGCTGCTTGGTTACCAAAAGCAAATTTAAGTAAGAACTAATGCTGCTTTAAAGCATTAATTCTCATTCATCTCTTTCTTAAGTCTGGTTGTGTACCCTACAACTAGTGAGGGATCGCCCAACAGAAAAGGTGGTCCTTGTGGATGCTAACTTATTGGTTTTGCTTTTGGATCTTGTGGAATTCAGTGACCACAGGGATACCATCTCTGCAAAATAAATACTGTTTGTTCGGAAGCTTAGCTAATGCTTTATAAAGGACTGTATAGTCCTCCTAAAGGTATTCCAAGTGCCTGAATTACTTGTTCTGCTTTGCTTAGCATTTTGCACAGTCTGGAAGCCTGAGCAGAGCTATTAGAAGAAATTGCCATACAAATGACAAAGTCACTGAGCTGAAAGCGAGATAACAGAATAGTGGAAGGTGGGCTGTGGGAAGCATGAAAACAGTATTCATAGTACTTAGTGGTAGTGCAGCTCATCTGAGACTGGGTAAGTGTTTATGTGGGCTAGACAAAACAGAGTCTAATATACCGATTTAAATGGTATTCATGATATAACCACAGGTTGATCAAATTCTGCTTTGAGTTTGCAGCGGACTATAAATATGCATGTAGTTATTCAACTGACCATCATAACTCACTGAACTATAATATCTACTTGTCTGTAGCTGTTCTTGACCATGTAGTAGATCTTAATGTTCAGACGTATTACCCTGCAATATTTTGAACTTTGCCCAAATTCATGTAATCGGCATCCTTCTAATCACAGACAAAAGACATTTTAATGTGTGGCTTCCTCTCTCTAGTACTGGAGCCGTGAACAAATTAGACCTATATTTCAGATACCATAGAGTAAGACAAAGAAATTGTTTTAAGCCTTCCAACAGCTGCTGCTTAAAAATCAGAATATGATGCCAAGCGGCATCTTGTGTCATTTGCTGCCAAATATCATTTTGCCTCATAGAATTTGAATCCACTCAAGTGATAAGAAAGCAAAATTAAAAATCAGCCTACTGCTGTTTCTTAGAAGCTTTCAAGTGTACTTGGAAAGCTGAGATCAATGGAAACCTTTACTGAAATACCAAATTAAAAATAGGGATTATCTCACTCATTTAAAAGCTAATTTGAAATAAACTATCTAGAGTAGGGATTCCTGTTCCATGGTGGACTTGAAAAGCTCAGTTCACGTGGTTTCTGGTGAAGTTTTTGTGCTTTAGTTTTTGAAAAATGGGTATGACTGTGGAATAAAGTCTTCCGTGTTTATGAATACAGTATTACAGACTGGAGGGCTGGGTATGAGTGCAACCTATTTTCTTTCTTTACAGCTAAATCCAGGTGAACAGATAAAACTCCTTTAGAAATACTACGTAGATACTTCAAAAACTCCCAAATAACGTGCATTTGGTAACATCAAATATTCTATTGGTCCATATGCATAAACCTGCTTCTTTAATGAATGGTGTTATTTTCTGATAAAATCCTCTGTGTGGGAAGAATAATATTTCTCTGAGGTATAGAGATCTGTAAACCAGTGAACCTAATTGCACAGATCTGTGTGCTCAGACAGTTGCCTGCTAAGTGTAGAGTGCTCTTGAATGTGTGAGAACTTTCAGCCAGGAAAAATTACGGATGCTGCCATGTCTCTGGTAGAGCAGCTTTTGTTTTATGCAGTTGCGCTTGGATGGGAGTTGGGATCACTACTGCTGACGTGTGCTGCCTGTAGAGCTCTCTTGGCTCCATCTGCACAGGCACAGAAAGGGGCTGTGGGATGGGATGGTCCAGCTGAGGCCACCCCAGCATGTATCTCCAACCGAGCATCAAAGTGAAAGCTGGAAGGTATGTCACACTACCAGCTGTAACCATTGCTGTCATGCTGTGCGTACGAGACTGATGTCTTATTTCGATACATAAATTGTTCAGTTGAGCAGTAAGCGTGTGCCAAAGGAGTTGGAGAGTTTACCTTTGGGGAGGAGGGGGCAGGGGCAGAATGCCATGCTAACTTCATGTTAATTGAAAGCTTTCTTCTGCTGTGTGGGAAGTATGACAGTCGATGCTTGCACTGTTTGATTGGTGGAGTGTCTCTGGTACTGACATACGGAGTTATCAGACTTCAGTGTTGAAAACACAGGAGCTCTTACTGAAGGCAAAAATGGTGTTTGGTTCAGTTCATGTTAGGGAACTCTGGTATTTTCCGGGACAGAATTTCTTGCAGAAAGAGACTATGTCTTTTTACAAGCTATGAAACTAATGTAGTGCTATTGAGTTCTTAAAAGACATGAGAATTTTAAAAGTGGTCTACTTCATCAACTAGCTCTGTTTGCTAGAAAATAAAAAAAATTAAAAAAGCTTACAATTTGTTCCCAGAAAGTTACATAAACTTATGCTTGTAGTTAAGTGGAGAAAGAGTACATTAGCACCTTTTCTGTATTGTGAAAGAGTGTGCACGGGGAAATGTATTCAGAAGAGCTTGCACAGAGGAATGACTTTCTGGAAGGCAAAACATCCCCTGGGAAGTTTACCTTCCTGTGCTGTCTTCTATTTTTGTTTAATTTCAGTGTCACCGTAAAAGTTTCACAGTCCTTGAAATAGAACTCGTTTCATAATGTTTTTCACAATTAAGAGAAAGATAATCCCAAGCAAGATGTGGGCACTGGGGGGACCTCACACCCCATCTTGAACGTGACACTTGTTCTATGACTATGTTTGGATTTAAGTTCCTATCTTTTTTTTTTTTTCCTCTCCCCCCTCCCCTGCACGTTCTTCTAGTCAACAGTCTACAGATACCCCAAAGTGTGGCTAAAGCTCAGCTCAGAAGGGAGTAGCTATTTAATAAGAAGCTCATGTTACAATCAGGTACTTAGTTTCCCTGAACACCTCTTGGCACTGTACAGTTCAAAAGCCTCTCTCTGCTTTTCTTAAAACTGAAGGTTTAAATGCTTGTTTCACCTGTGCCCTTGATTTCTTTGAATATTTCTTTTTTTGCTCTTGCTTCTCTTGTGCAGGTTTGTATATAGTTTGCCAAATGACTTCACCTTTGTCCCTCTACGAACCAGTATTAGAAACAACATTTTAAAAAAATATTGTAGGAATTATGTACGTGTCACTTAGAAAATAATTTCTAATGCTGGTTAACTGAAGTACATTATTCAAAAACTTTGTTTGCCAGTAGCTACAAAATTTTGATGGAGACAAAAGGAATTGCTTTAACATTTGGGGTAGACATCACAATTTCTCACTTATAATCATAGGAAACTTAGAATTTCTTTGGCTTTCCTTGATAACTAAATGTGAAGTGGATGTATCAAATATATGAATGTTTTTGCAGTGGGATGGCTTGCTGGGTTCTCATTTGCTTTCAAATTGATATGCCAGTTGCTTCCATAATACTGTGTTTTCCTTTTGATTTGTATGGCTACTTCATTTATACTCTTTACATCTATTCCCAGAAGAGCCCTATTGTATGATGAGCGGAGCATCAGGAGTATATAGATTAAACAGTATTGGAAAGTGAGCATGTGGGATTTGGGGGGGATTTTTGAGAACAGTGATAATTAAATTCCAGGCACAGTTTCATTTCCTGCTCATGCCACATAGCAGTATTAAGTGTTTTCATGCTCCATCAGTCCTTTTTTTTTTATTAACTTTCTATTTAGAGTAGTTGTTTTGGAAAACATTTTATCTTAATAAGAATAACCTATCAAGCAAAAAAGCGAGCAGACTTCGCGTTATCACACTCTCTAGACAGGAGTTTATCTTTTTGCTGCCACTACTGCATTCCACACTGCGCTGATGTTGGAAAATGGGTTGCTTTTAATGGTTGATTTTTCACTGCTAAAGGCAGAGAGGGCACCAGTGGCCTGTCACGAAAATGGTAGGATTAGAACCAACTGAATAGACACACAACAGGTTAAAGAGCTTTTGGGAGAAATGAGCTGTACACTGGCACCTCTGATCAGCATTAACATTCTCTGCCTGTTGCAGAGACTCTTTAAAATGCCATTTGCATTGATGATGGTATAATTGACATGGCTCCCTATGGAGCTGTGGGGATTGTAGGAAGCTCAAATCTCAGGAAAAGTCATCTGTTCTTGGAACTCTTATAGTCTGAGGTCTTGTTGGTAGCAGGACTTGCTTTGTTGTATGCTATCATTCTAATAATAAAGGGCCATCAGTATTACGGCTCTTCTCAAGTTCCCAGCAGTATTTTTGTTAAATCTAATTGAACATTAACTTGCTAATTAGCATTAATGCTTCATTCTATTGGGTAATTGACTGCATAGTTTTGTTTTGAATGGCTTTTCTGGAAGATGTAGTGTAATAAACTTTTACAATGAAAAGAATAAATTATAGAAGGTCTCATTATTTCAGCAATAAAAGTAGTAGCATGTGATATAAAAATTCTATATTTGCTTTCTAGAGCTCTGAAGGCTAGGTGGTAAGACAAGTGTGCAAATCAATGCCTAATAACTACAGAAATAAGTAACTTAAAATATTAAAAAGGATTCTGGAAGGAGTTCATAGAAATAAGAAGACTCTTGGGACCTATGCATACTCAGAAGCTATGAGAGGATTCGGCATAGTAGAGTGTGGTTAGAATGTACATTGTTGAAACTTTGCTGGTGAGTACAGTAGGATGTAAAACTGATTTGCTTGTAAAAACTAATACCAGACACTATATCAGTATGCACTTCTTCTTTGGGCTTCCGTATATCATATGCAGAAGAGAGCTGAGGGAGCAGAAATTGGTTGCTTACCTAGGAACTGAATACATGATTTGTATATCCATATATGTATATAGTGAAAAGATCAGTGTAATGAAAACAGTACCAGAAAGAGTAGGAGAGGTGCTGACTTAATAAATTTAAAGACTGTAAGTGATTACTTGTCTGTGGAAACAAAAGCTTTCATTTGACTTCACTAGAAAATATTGGATGAAATTTTGATCTGATACTTAAGTGCAAATTTACAGTAATTTCACTGAAGGCTTAACTTAATCCTACACTGAATCAGCACTAAAAATTAAATTAAGTTTTGTCAGTCCAGATTCATTCTTTTAACTTACAATTTAGGTGAGGTCCATTGCTCGGAAAGGAGGTACTGTATGTTAAGTTAAGCTCTTTTAGATCAATATTGGGGATACTGGTAGTCTTAGGCAGTCAAAAAAGAAATTGCAACAGTCAATGATTTTGTATGCTGTTGTTATGCAAAGGTTGAAATGAAGTATTACTGTTAAAATTTCCAGCTTTTCTCATCGGTAAAAGAAGTTTGAAAAACAGTTACTAATTAGGTTTAGAAAGTATTTGTCTTAAGTGTGCTTAAGACATAAACCAACCGCATTGCACATCAAATTGGGGGGGGATCTTTAAGTGTTTGGGTTTTTTTAATGCAAGTTTCCTCATTATTTTGCTTTGAATTCCAAGTGTTTTATGCTAATACTATCAGGTAATGAATTATTGAAAGCTTAGAAGTGGCTGTAGAGGGAGACTGACAGAGACTTTTTTCTTGAAAGTGTAAATGTATGAGGAAGTAGGAAGACAACATTAGAGGAATGTAGAAAGAAAAGGGGACAAACTGGGACTAAATTGTATTAAGGTGGATGCAGTTTTAGACACAAAGGCCATAACAAATTCCTTCCCATAGGCTTCTTTTTTTAACAATAAAAAGAAAAACAATAGTGGCTTTTTACAGTTCTAATAGTGATGGATGCACCATTATAAAAGAAAATTGAGGATAGAGGCATAACATAAGCAGTACAAGCACTTCACAAAGATTGCATCATCATATACATCTGACACAAGGCAAAGTGGACTACAAAGTTAAGCCATCTCACTATTAATTCCCCTACATGTTTGCCTTGTGCCATTATTTGTCTTTAATTTTATGTGTCATTTCTCATCTGGTGGAAGACATCTACAGAAACACCAATGTGGCGTATAAAATTATTTAATGTTCATGCTTCCTATCTAAATAGTTTTTTCTCATTTAAATAGTTCTTGAACCATTTTATATGCTAGCACATGTTACAGGTGATACTTGAGATTGGAAAGGTCGATTCTGCTTGTTTGTATTAAAAAAACATACAGATGCTAAAAAGGATGTCTGCCTCTAACTCGTAATCTCTGAACTTCTTAATTACACAATAAATGCAGATGGTCACAATAACCCAGTGCAATGAGCTCTCTTCCCATTTTTTCTTTTTTTTCAAGTAACTGCTGGCCTTTGCAGTTGTAATTCTCTTCTCTCATCTTGCCCTGCATTTTCAAGTTGCTGGTGCTGAAAAGAATGACCCTCAGACCATTATTAATCATGAAACATTTACCAACAGTAGCATCTTTGTACCTTGATCAAATTCTAGCTCTGGTAATTTCATTCTCCTTGCCTCAGGTATCCGTATAATTTCCTGGATTGCTATTTTTCCTGTCTCCTCTTGTTGCCTGTTGAACAGTTGCTGTATTCCACCCTAGCTGAAGAATGTATTTCAGTGGGGGATGAAGTGTTCCTGACATTTCTCACAGCAATCTGAAAGGTTATAAGTACCTGTAGGAATTTTTCAAATTAATGTTTTGTAAATGCCTACGAGATTGTTATTCAAAGCTTAGCCGTCTTCCAAAGAGGGGAGGGGGAAATTCAGTCATATAACTGGTACATCTTAAGCATAGAAATTGCTCACCAATTTACTTTGTACAACACATTCCCGTGTTATTGAACTTATGTCTTCAGTATTCCTGCCCACTAGTATGGAAGAAAAAATAAAACCAATAGAACCCTTTTTCCTATTTTTAAGCTACATTGGAGAGAAATTCTTTGTTCTTTTTTTTTTTTTTCCTTTTGTTTTCCTTGTATGGACAATTGTTTTAAATATGTGTAATTTAAGATTAGGTATACATTTAAGATTAGGTATAAATCTTCAGTAGCCTTGTCATAGGGAGTGCTATGAACTTGGTTTTATCAAGTTATGAAATGGCTCTGTTTAAAAAACAAAACAAACAAACAAAAACAAACAACAAAACAAAACCAAAACAACCAAAAACAAAACCCACCCACCCTACCACCCAAAAAAACCCCAAAACAACAGCGACAACAGAAACAAACAAACAAAAACCCCAAATGACATACACATAAGCTCCCACACCCCGACCCAAACCATCCAACCAAACAAATGCTTTCACTACGTTCCTTCTATGGCTGTGTGACGGGAACCTGCATGCAATTGATATTGAGGAATACCCTCTTGTATTTATGTATTTGTTTTCTCTAGGAAAGAGGAAATTCTGAAAAATATTAAGCTAAGTATATTTAGGCTTGGCCTTTGTAACAGTCTAATGACAAAATTGATGCTTTCCAGGCCAAGGATATTTTCTCCAGGATGGGACCGATCAGCAAAGTAGGAATTTTGGATTTCTCAAAGATTACCAAGATAAAATATATTAAAGGTGTGAGAATTGAGAACTGGTTGGAGAACCTTCAGAGATTTCATTTGAACTTTATGGGTCCTTTTTGTCCACAAGCGCTTGGGAGAAGCTTGGATTAATTGTTTGCCCTAACCACATAAATTTTGTATGTTTAATATGTGGTTTATCTGGTAATGATGGTTCATGCAATTTTCTCAGACAAAACTAGAGGATATAGCTTATTCTTGTTGCAATAGGAAGAAAAATGAAATCTCATTACTTTAAAACTGTAAATCAAAAAGAGGGTATAAGCATCCATATCAAGAGTCATAGTTTTCTTTTTCAATCCAAACTCCATGCTCCATGTAAGGAGCAACAAATGTGAACTCTAAAATTCCAGCCTCTGTTGTTTGTTATGACAGGAAGTTGTCATGTACTTGAGAGAGCAGGGCATTCTGCTCAGTAAATGAGGGTCAGGGCTCCTCGCTGAACCGCTTACAGATTCCCTTTATCTGAAGTAGTTTAACATTACAGACAGATGCGAGAAAATGTTTGTTGTTCCTTTACTGTGGTTACTGTTCCACACCTTATTAGAGAGGAGTTCTTTATTCTTTCCTACTAGGGTCTAATTTCAGTTCCACTTCCCCCCCTTCATCAAATGCAAGCTTATGCAAGTCACTTTTCAATGGATTTGCAAGGTCCTTTGGTGTTGTTTCTTTTTTTTTTTTTCATTTATATTGCTGCAGACCAGCTCTGATCTAGAAATGACAAGCTAGTGTGCCTCTACCTTATTGCAAAATTGAGAGTAAGGTTTTGTTGGCCTTGATAGTCACCATTTTGATAATGCAAGGCCAGTTACTGTTTTCTCCAGATTCATACAAGATATCCTAAGCTGTGACTGTCAGGTGTGGGAGAGCTCCTCTGTTTCACTTGGTGAGTGAGCTGAATAAAAGTTTAAATTACTTTTTTGAGTAGTCTTTCTCCTTGAATTTTTCTGTTCAATTAATTTAATTGAATTAATTACTTCCTTGAACAAACAGTAAATATAACTTCTGTTACACTGCACTGGAACATCTTGTGTACAGAGGAGTTGGAGGAACATATGTGACTGCATTTTGCCAGATAGTAGCTTTGTGACAAAGTATTTCCCTCAACTGAGAAGGAAATAAACATGCAAGGGCTGTTCTTCAGGTGAAAATGACAGTTGTAAGTTCAGCACCTCAGCTGTTGTCTGTTCCGGATCTAGAGATAGGGACCCTTACTTAACGAACTGAATGCAAAACCAGGAGCTTGTGTTTTTCAATTTTGACACCGACTCAAGGCAGCTGTATGGCTTTGCTTCACTTTAGTTTCTTACTTGACCCGTCTCTCCTTCTGATCCACCTCACCTCTGTTATCTTCAGTGACAACTCTAGGCTTTTCAACTTCTCAAATTCACACTGTAATGGTGGAGGCATCACAACTGGATTATGTCCAAACAAACGTCACTTGTGAACAACTTCAAAAAGAAGGCAGTCAGGACATGGATAACACCGTCCTCCTGTGTACATACAAAGTGGTGATTCTTTGTTGCATCCCATAAGAGATAGTTGTGCACTGGCAATAAACTGCTGCTATTCTGATATCTGTGATGGAGTTGTGGATGCCAAATACTGTACTGCTGAACAGCACTGTGGTCTGTATAGGTGCCATCCAAAGATGCCAAAAGTATGTGGCACGCACTGAAAGCTCTGTACCAAGCTGTGCCTTGGTGATGTCTGAGACTAGCTGCTTTTCATAGAACTGCAGTTGCCTGAATGCTGACCTAAAATCAATGGAAGTTTTCTGAATGCTTTCTATAATCTTAACTTTGGCACCTGGTAGCTGTTTCTGGCTCTGTGTCAGGATTATTATTACAGTTGGATGACAGGAGTGTTACTTCTCAGGAAGAGAAACAAATCTATTGTACTACGCTGGTAAACGAGCATGGCTAAAAGAAAACTGGGCCTAGATTCTTCCTTGAAACTTCACTTTCATTTTTAGCTTGCAAAAACAGAAATGCAATGAACGGTATTACTAAGCCCCTTGGCAGAAATGCAGATGTTTTGACACTGCAATATGCGTCAATCCAGAGAGAGAGTGTGCGTCCTTTGTTGCCAAGTTGCTAATTATTCATAGAAAAGATTAAAGCTGAGCATGGCTTTCCCAAATGATTTCATATTATACTCTGAATTAAAAATACATTAAATAGAAATGCTGATGTGGTAGAAAGGATCTTTGTCAGTACACAGCTACAATATTGTCATGATATTTAGATTAATAGAATCTGAGAGAACAGGTAGAATGGTTGCAAGAAGATATGCTGCAGCAAAGCAAATGTTCTCATGATGTCTATTTCCTGTGCTCTGCTGTAGAATGAATAGCTTATTGCTAACCAGCTCCCCTTTCTTGGATGGTGTAGTAGACTTTGATCTCTGATACTTGGAAGTAGTTTTTATGTGTAGCCAGGGTTACTCTGCAGTTCCAGCGATGTAGCTGAGGTCAGTTTGACTCAGAACTATTAATATAACTTGAATTTTTCAGCCTGCAGTGCCAGAAAGCATTCATTATGACCAAACCTGATGTTATGAGCAAAAGTTGTGGTTGAGTATCATTTTAGGAGGACATCTGTGCCTTTTGGGCCTTGTTACAAATTATGCGGGTTGTCTAGAAGATGTTGCTGTGTCATAATAGTATGGCTTTTTTTTTTTTCTGAATGTACATATTATAATTTTCTTTTCTATAGTGAAAGGTGATGTATCTTGAAGAAAATATGTTTTTCTCTAAGAAGGCATGTGTAAGAACTAACATGCTAGTATTATAACATAATGTAGTATAACATGTAGATTGTCCCATTCTACACTGTACTGGTGGAGCCCCACCTCGAGTAATGTGTGTCTCAGTATAAGGAGGTGAAAGGTCTCAAGGGCAAGACTTAGGAGGAGTGGCTGTGGTCACTTAGTTTGTTCAGCTTGGAGAAGAGAAGGCTGAGAGGTGCCTTCGTGACTGTCTACAACCGCCTCAAGGCGGGCAGCGGAGGGGGAGGTGCTGATCTCCTCTCTCTGCTGACCAGAGATAGGATGTGGAAATGGAATGAAGCTGCATCAGGGGAAGTTCAGATTGGACATAAGGAAAAGGCTGTTCAGTGAGATGGCTGTTCACTGGAACAGGAAAGTGCTCATGGCACCAAGCCGATCGGAGTTCAAGGAGCATCTGGGCAATGCTTAGTCATACGGTTTAGTTTTAGGTAGTCCTGTGAAGATCAAGGAGTTGTACTTGGTGATACTTATGTGGGTACCTTCCAACTTGAGAGGTTCTGTGGTTCTACAGATAAACAATTTAGAGAAGTGCTATAACAAAGAACAGTGATACCAATCTGAACTGCAAACCAATTAAGTTATACAACTGTAAATACAAGCAGAGGTTCTCATTCCATAACTGCATCACTCTTCTTTATACAGCTTCAGCAAGGTCCTGTGGTTCAGGCCATCCTCTCTACAACAGGTCACTGTCCCTGCTTAGGCAGTTTTTCTCCATCATTTCCTTGAACAGCTTGTGAAATCACTGTTGTTTTTTGAGCGAGTTTTATTCACTGTGTGACTTTAAAGACGCTTGTTATCGGAAGCAGTGCAATGACTGGGTCTTCTGGCAGCCTCTCAAAGATATGGCTGAAGGGTATGCATTTTTAAGTGGTCTCCCCATCCACGTGCAGGTTAGCAATGTCCATTCATATCCTTTTGATATGGTAATTCCACAGAAATTTGGGGCTGCTTATTCATTTTGCTGTAACATTTATAGCTATTTTATAACCACCCTTTGAAAACATGCAGTGTTCTACGTCTCTCAAAGATTAAGCACCTTTTAAAATCTTTACCTGTTCAGATTTCTCTGTTTAGACACACACATTTTTCTGTCAAGGCTAGAGTAACTGTTATCAGCTGGTATTAATGCATTCTCTTTTCTTTGTGTTGGGGCTTACCTATGATGCTCATCTGGCACATCCTTTTCCCAATTAAAAGGACAGGATGGCATACTGGCTTGCTTGTCTCCTTTTGCTAACTCTGCAAATTGATTGTGGTATGAAGAGAACACATGATACCATCAGATATCTTCTGGACTGATTTGGATGTCAGTCCCTATGGGCTTGCAGCTAGTCTCACTGTGCCTGAGTAATAAGGAGAAAACACTGCCAGCGTAGCCTACTTTTCCAAAATAATAATGTTCTGATTCTCTTTATGAAGGGTGTGAAAAACACATCCATCAATATAATTTCTTATAATCTGTGTCATGCAGCCTTTGCGAATAAGGCAACACAGGCCTGTCACAGATTTGATGTTCATGGAAGTGCTTTACCAGCTGTAACTAACTGCTGTAGCCCTTGATCCTTGTCCATTATTTCTAGCTATGGCTCTTGAGAAAAGAGCAAAGGTCCTTGATATTCTAAAAGAAAACGAGAAACTGTGTGGCGGGTTGGCGAGGAGGATGATTTTTGCTTCCTTCCTGGCTAAAGGAGAAAAGTAGAAGAAACTGATTTTCTGCTTATGCATTATTGTGTAAGATAGATTTCCAAAAAATATTTGGGTACTACCTAGTGTGAAAGGAGTACTGACTGAAGGTCGTGCTTTTGTCAAAGGATTAGTTGTTACGCAGTCTGTGTCTTATCCTGTGCTTCTACCGTTCCTGGATATTTTATAGAGATTTTCACTGATGAACACCAGGAAATAAAAGAGTAGTTTCAGTTGCTGTAATGGTTAAACATTAACCACAGATTTCCGTGGCTGACTAGAGGTTCTTAGCTCTAGTTTATAGGATGAAGCATGAGTGCATGATAGCTGCTAACTAGAACCTGTGCTGGAAGGCTACAGCTGATGTACACACAAAATTCTGTTAGATATTCACAATCTGGAGAATGTATTCCTTTTGAACTTAGAATCATCTATTCATGATGAGTATGAGGAAAGCCTGGTTGCAGGTAATACTTGGGCATAAGCAGAGGTATTTCAATCCATCCTATTTGCAGACTCCTGCATACTTTGCCCTCTTTACTAGAAAACACACTACTGTTTCTTTCCCCTTTCCTCATAAGATAATTTGCTTGCTGTTGAAAACTCCTAGCATCTAGAAGGGTGAACTTGTTAAAGGCACAAGGATTGTGATTTGGAGATCTTTCATTATTTTTCTTTTTCACTCAAAAAAGAAAAAATGTTTCTTGCCTCTTGTAATTTTCTCAGTGCCTCTGAGCATTATGTCACCCCTCTCTCTCTCTCTCTCTCAAAAAAAAAAAAAAAAAAAAGTAGTATTTCTCTACTTTGAGAGATCAAACAAAGTATTGTGACTTTTCCAGTTTCAGGGCTCTGCTGTCACTAGTTTGGTCCCTCTGCTATTATATCTGTGGGATGGGTTTTCTGCCCACCACTACTTCATTCCATTATTTGTGCATCTCTGATTGGGCTTGTCTCCTCCTAATAATTTGTTCTGTGATCTCTGTTTGCAATTGTTAGTAGCAACCATTCAATGCTTCTCTTTTTACCTTATTTCTGCTTGGTGTATTTGATTAGTGCTCATGTTTTCTGCTTCACGCTGTAGATGATGGCTGGGGATGGAAAGGAACAAGTTAAAGTCTTCCTTCAGCCAGAAATAAACAACAACAATGGCTGATAATAATACAAAGCTCACTTAAGGTAACTTCTGGCAACCTGCTTTCACGTTGGTGATTTCTCTTGATACTGTCACTGCTCAGTTCATGGTTTTCTGCTTTAAGAAAGGCTGCTATTCAGCTGGTAAGATGCCTTTTCTTATTGCTTTCAAAGATATATCTTCCCTGCATTTATTTCTACACCAACCATGGGTTTTAAGATGTGATCTTGAAAAGGGCTCAGCATCACCATTTATTTCAGCTGAAGCTTTGTGTGTTCAGCAAGTCCTGTCTCTTTCATGTTCTTGTGTTTGTTTTTCTGTTTGAAAATGAGCAAGCTATCAGAATAAATGTAATGCAGGATAAGATTCACCGAATCTTCACTGGTCTTCTCACCACTTTCTCACTAGACACTAGCAGGCAGGTCAGTCTATCCAGAAAAAGTTGCTCCAGTTTAAGTTCACCAAATTAAACCAGTGCAAATTTTCCCCCAAAATCTAGATTTTCAGTTCTTTATCCCTCCTTAAAGTGGCTTAATCTAAACTGGTTAAAACACTATGCATGCAAAAATCATGTTGAATTTGCACTGTTCTGTTAAAATTGTATTGACCATGTTACACTTAGATCACTGGTCTGTGGTACTTGACTGACTGCCGACCAAATCCAGCAGGATGATTTCAGTGTTTCATGTAACCTACTGAAATCTCTAATAGTTGTTTGAAAGTTTAGAAACCAGGGAAAAAGGAACTTGAAAATGGGCTCGGTTAAATGTTGCTTTGTCCCATACTTCTTGACTTCAGAAAAAGATGTGTAATGTGCTTGGTGAATTGTTGCTATGTGATAGTGACTATAAATCCTTTTCAAAATAGTAAGATTTGCACATCTTTAAATTTTTAAAAAAGCTCAGCTGAAGGCACTTAACTAGCATGTAGGCATTCTACTTCGTCTGAATGTACATCCTACGTGCAGTGCATAGTCCATTATGAAGATGCTTTTATCTATTTGCCAAGCTTCTGGATTTTTAGTGAGGTGGCTAGATGCCTTTTTGTGGGTTGATTGACCTTTCTTCATAAAGAGGAGGAATACAGAAAATACAGTTCTCCAGAAAGTAACTCTACCATTGTAAGACTAGAAACACCAGCTGTTGGTTTGGGTTTGTGTCGTGGTTTGCTTCAGACTGAGTTTGAAATTGCTTGATGCATTACCAGTGTATTTGCTTACCTTCATGTGGTTGGATCCTGTTAAATGTAGTTAGTTTAGTTTTGAAAATCTGACATTTGTGGTGCTTGGTTCATAGAGGATATAGGAATCCCTGCAATGCTTGCTTTCCTTGAGCTCCAGTATATGCTCCAAGCCATGACTTAATGTAGCTCTTTGTCTTAAGGATTAGAATTGCCCCTGTCAAGGGCTTTTCCTCCAGCTTGCTTGGTCCCTGAAGGAGAAAGCTGTTCTGCATTTAACTATTCCTTATGTATGATATGTGTGGAATTGACCATTTTCACTCCTACATGCCTCCTAGTAAATTGCATACTAGTCATCTCTTTGCTAACTTTTTCTACACTGTCTTACAAAGAAAAGTGTAATGGTAAAAAGATTTTTCCAAACTTATGTCCACTTGAAGTAAACAGAGCATATATGAAGCAAATCTCTGGTGCTTTTTCCTCCTTCTCAGTGATATTATGTGGAATTGGTATTCACTGTGGGTGCACTGGCGTATAGGGTTTTGTCTGTAGAGGCAGGCATGCTGATAGTTTTTGTAAAAATCATTTCAGTGTCAGTCCAAGATAAAAGTAGTAATAAAAAAAACCTCTTTCCCTTCTGAAAGTCAATGTGGACCCAGTCAATTTTATGATAATCTTGTCTGCTGTGCCGGAGAGTCCTGGTGGATATGTGCTTAGCTCCTGCTTTATTGCCAAAATATGAACAGGGAAAGTAAAAATATAAAAAAAATTAAAAGGCAAGAGCATATCACAATCTCCTAGAGCTATAAGAAAATGAGAAGAGCTGGGCCATGAATATGTAGAAGAATTTACTGAAAATATAATAATTTTTATCATGTCTGCTTAATCTCTCTGTGCCACAGCACATAGTCCTCAACTTTTACTCTACTTGCGAACTGTAGATTAATGTTCTGAGTCAAAGTATTGAGAAGTGGGGGGGGGGGGGGGGGGGAAGGCCTGAATTTGTATGGAAAATATAGCCTGTTTCAAGCTTATTTTTCTTCCATTTCAGGCTGTTGTCTGAGTGGAGCAGTTCTGGTTCCCGAGGCCTGTAGGTGGCAATCTTGTGCTGTACTGGAGAAGCAATTCCTAAACCCTCCAAACCACAGGTGTGGGTTAGGGGGGAAGGGGGAGAGGATGGCAGCGGATGAAACGCGAATTCATTTTTTTACTTCAGTTCCTCAGCTTTTAAGACTTGATTCCCTCAATATTTCATCACAACTTCTTAATCCCCAGGATTTAGCGTAGCAATTAGCTCACGAGGAAGCGGGGCAGTAGCTGTGCAGCCATTACAGCAACACTTCGCAGTGAGCTCAAGAAAGCAAAGCTGCAGCAGCGCTGCTCTGTTCCTGCCTCAGCACCCAAACCCTCCCTCCAATAGCTTTTCAGGGCTTGAGTGGGATCACTAAGGGAGTCTTAAATTTTTTTTCCATTGTGGAGCACGGCCCCAGTGTTCACGAAGTTTGGAAACCAGTTTGGCACAATACAAACAACTTCCTTTAACAGCTCTGCCAAAAGCATAAATGAATCCGTAGAAGGATGGTTGAGGAGGAAGTGGGCCATCCCAGTTCTTGGGTTCTATGATTATTCATCTTCCAACCTTTATCAGAAGAATCTAAAATAGTGAAGGTTGGGAATTTAGAGTACGCTTTGGAAAACGTAATAATTTTCTGGATGAAGCTGAGAAAAGAAAACCTTCTGGTGACCAGTTTTTAAGAGAAGCAAGACTGAACTGACACTTTAAACTGTGTGCATAAGTTGATTTCTACCTATATTATTTTATATTAAAATAGACTTTGCTGGCTTTTCTAAACTACCAAAGTTATACAAGTAATTCCTCTTTTATGATACTATTTTTAAAGTCTTAGCAACTACAATTGCATCTAAAGACTTCATTGAATCTGAAACTTGACGTCTGTGGATAATTTTTCTCTCCAATTACTTTGGGGGGACACCCCTCCAGACCCCCAAATTCCGTCTTTTGAATTTATGCTCTGCAATGCGTGTTTGCTTCATGCTGCGTATTTCAGCAGAAAGCTCAAATACACCGGGGAAGGTGGGGAGAGAAAACCCGTGACTGAAAACTGCAGAACAGTAACTCCATTCAGTTCAGTACAGGGAATGCAATTTATGTGGCTGCAGGGAAATGAGGGTGTTCTGAGCTCAGATTAGGGAAAGCAGTCCTGTCTTGATGTAAATCATACAGTAAAATATCATCAGCCCTGCTCTCACATCAGTATTTCACTTAAAGAATTTAAAAACCTGAATGGCGTAAGCATGTGACTAACTTCATTTTGAGATAAAACAGGGGTGTAATTCTGGAATGAAATCACCATCTAATAATCTGATCACTTGCACCATTAATCTTTAGTTGAACTAGGCAGAGCAAAGGGAATCTCACAGTATGGACCTGCAGTGGTTTAAGCCAGTTTTAATTGTGTGTGGTTGCAGGTCCACTTTCTATGCCAAATGTTCTTTTTGACTTTGACGTGCATATGACCCTAGGGTGAGTTAGCTAAACTGATCTAGACCAAGACTTTCAGTTTTCTCCCTAGTGATTATTTTTCAGCCGATCAGCATCCTGAGCTGCTCGTTGCCCAGTCACGCAAATGTCAGCTCTATTGAGAGAGGAAGAGGGGAGCAGTTTTGCTAAACTGACTGTTATAGAAATGCAGCCTACTCTTGCCTCTCACGCATTAGAGTGACAGAAGTGATAACCTATGGTCACTTTGTTTGAAACTTATAGATAACCCTCTGAATGAGAGTATGAAAAGAACTGATATAATAACAAAGATTTGCAGTGTACTGAATTCTGAGTCAGAGAGGCTGGCTCACTAAAAAGTAGGAAGGAAAAGCTGCGTGATGTGGTATTATTATTGTTTAGAATTTCCTGACATCATTCATTCCTGTGTTGTTTTTTTTGTTGTTGTTGTTTTTTTTCCTTGGCTACCCACAGATTCAGATCTAACCCTAATCTAGCCTTTAGTGAAAGTTACATGGCAGCTCTCCACATGAAGAGAAATCAGACCCAGTTTTAAAGCTCCATGGGAGACGAAGGCAGGAAGCTTTTCTTACCCTAAGGCAGAAAGAAGTGCTGCTGACTAAAAGCTTTTTTGGAAGCCGTGCAATGAATTACCCCAATGCACAGCTCAATTGAAGGGAAAAAGATCTAACAAGTCAAACTAGGTAATTTTTCATCAAAGTGTTAGTGAAGCTTGACATTTTTAATCCCGTTGTTGCTTTCACAACAGAACTTCTACTTCTGACGTAAACTCTGTTCTAGAGGAGGACTCAACAGGAAAGTCCAAATAAACCTGTTAAACTTTCTTTTCTAGAAGACCAAATCTGCAGTCATCTCTGTGTGGATTTGGTTTTCCCCTCATAGGAAATGAGCAAAAGTAAATATTGTGATGTGAAGTCAGGTTTTACCTTGTGTGCTACAGCAGTCAATTTGTGCTATACTAAGCAACTTCAACTCAGTCAAGAACTGTTTCAGCTTTTTCTTTATAGTTGTTCTTTACTAAATAATGGATTTTTTTTTTCTTATGGAATGCTTCTGGTTTTCTTTGGGTTTTTTTTGTTTGTTTGTTTGTTTTTAAGATATTCTGTATAAGAATGCTTTCACCAGAACACGTAGCTGACTTCTTTCTTCTTTACTGTACTGTGGCAGTTAATTGGCTCTGAATGATGAAAACAGAATTCTGCCCGAATAAGCACAGAAAAATGAGCTTTTTAGTGTGTGGACTGGTACTACCCCTATCGTTCTGGGGCTGGAATGTCTTGCAAAACATAAGTGGAATAGTCTTCACACAGATCTGAGAGGGAAATACTATCAAATACTGTCACATTTTAGGCTGTGGCAACTATGGAGCGCCTCTGTGCTTGTGGACCGAATGCATCTATGCCCAGTATTGAAATGGCTTTTTTTTTTTTCTGCAGTCATGCAAGGAACTACAGTATATTCAAGCTGAAAAATTATGGTCCTCTCAGGAAGTTGTGTCTGGCTTAAGTTGCCTAGTGTTATTTCCATAATTTTAAAAAGTGGTGGAATGTGGCTGTAATGACCAGTTAATGAAAACCATTATGGCTCATTTATGCAATCTATTTGTTCTTATAAAATACTTCCTAAGGGTCTGGGCACTTTGGGTCACAAAAAGCAAACTGACAATAGAAGAGATTTTTTTTTTTTAATTATCATTATTGGGAAAACAGTGGTTTTACTAAAAACTGCTGCCAGCTTTTTTGGAGGTGCTGTAGAAAATAGGACTTAAATAAGTCTGTAAAAAAAAGCCCCTCTCAACTTCCTGCCACATGTTCTGGATTTTATCTTCTGAGACTGTGTTGTCTTAGATGTAGAAAATTGTTTCAGCTGGAGCTGGTAAGCAATAAACAACTTACTAAGGTGATTTACTGCATGAATTATCTATACAGATGATACTCCTACAGCTAAACTTCTGGTAGAATTTGCCTGTGCTTTTTTTGATAGTTTCTACATGCTTCAGCTATTACTACCTAAGGACTGTTTAGTTGCATCCTCTGTTTAGCCCAAATTTAAGCACTATCTGCATTTTATGAGATTTGTGGTTCATCTTTGGATTGGTCACTTGATGGAAGTGACTAACGCTTGCTGGCATAACAACCTGGTAAAACTATTTGGTTTTGCCCTGTGGACCCAGTTGACATATCCACATTGTGTCATAATGTCTGTCTTGTGAAGATGTTGACTGTTTGCTGGGAGTTAATACCCAGCTTTTCAACATCCTTTTCTATCCAAGTTTCTTCTATATTGTTCTGTACGAACAGCTCCTGCAGAATTCTGTAAATCATATCACCCTATTTCAGTTTTTCTGTATTTCTATGTGTTCATACAGCATCAAGTAAAATGCGTTGAAATTAGATAACTATGCAAATGTTAGAAACAACTAAAACTTTGTAGGAGGCTTTGTTGAAGAAGCTTATTGTGATTTTGCAAGGCAAAGAAAACCTCAAGTGCTATGGCTTTCCTGTGTTTTAGCTCCTATATCTTCTTTTATCTGGCTCTATGAAACTGTTTATAATGTTTGTACCTTCTTATTCTTTTCCTCTGCTTTCCCTACCTAGATTTTGGGCAGATCTACTAATAATGTTTTAAGTGAAGAATGCAGCCATGTGAATGCAGCCTTAACTGCAAGGCTTCAAAATACTTAAGGCAAGAAAAGGATAAAGTTTGAAATGAAGTTCAGATCATGTCTCAGTGACTAAAAGGAGGGGAACAAAAAAAAAAAAGGAGACTGAAGGAAAGAAGGTTAGGCTTGTGGCAAGGCTATTTATAGGACTTAGAGAACTCTTACCTCATGCGCTCTGTGTGACTCTGGGCAAGTTTCTGGGCTCAAGTTTTAAGTTCACTCCAAAGTATATGCTGAGGTTAACAAACTGCATCTCTTTTCTATTTTTATATATTTGTGGATGCATTTTATCTCCCTCTGTGGCATGGGAGGGGGGCCATTTTGAGAGCTCACCTAAAGCAGTTTTTCTCTCTCAAGGTCCTTGACCCTGGCAATGCCCTTCCTGTAGCGCTCTGCTGTGGGGTGTTATAGTTGCACCTTTTGTCAGATGCCTCACATGTATTGTAAGGTGCTGGAAGGCACACTGAGGCTTTTATAAATAGAAGTGTATGTTGGGTGGATGATCTGGCAGCTCCTCGCAGATAAATCCTATTCTTATTTTGTTGTAGAATTTGTCAAAAATAGCATCTTTAACAGCAGATTATTAGAAGGCTCACCTTGTTGCTATTTGTCAGCTGAGAGAAAGCAAGCCACTCTTATTTCCAAAGGACTAGAGTATTATCTCCCTTGCATGGTCTTACTTAAACAGACCAATTGGATACAGCCAACAAAAAGAAGTCATGAAACATATGACCCAAAAGAGGGGTATTTTAGGGGAGATAAAATGTGAAATCTTGCTTCTTTTGGGAAGAATTGACGAAAGACAGGAAAGTGAAAAGAATTGCTAATTGCTGAAAATTATCAACATCTTTTTCATGCCCAAAACAACGTAGGTGAGGATGATTAGAGTATTTTTAATTAACTTCAGCTCTATTAATTTTGTAATAGGTTTGAAAGATAAAGACTTATCTTCTAGGTTTTTTTTCCCCTAGTTAGGCATTTCTTTCTCTTAATCACATATAGCAAATAGTATTTGGTGTTTTCCTTAATAGTGTTTTGTCATAAGTTATCAGGTCTTCATAAATTGTCAAAATGATTTGACAATAGGTAACAATTTAAGGCCCAGCAGTCCTCTGACCAAATCACAAACACACTGTGGTGTTTGACATGATTAAGCAAATAGCTGAGTTCTTCCCTGGAGGTCACTGGTAGAAGTAAACAGAGATGCTGCAGGTTCTGGTTTAAGATTTTTGGCACAGCTGTGCAGAAAGAGCAACTCAGAAAATTTATTATTTAAAAAAAAAAAAAAAAAGGAAGCCTAATATAAAGTTGTGAAACAAAACATGGTTCTGAGTGATGCTATGTTTTCAGTAGGGAGCATCTGTTTAAAATCACGAGGGCTGCATCAGGTTCGGGGCCGAGTAACCAAAGACTTGAATATGTGCAATTTGCCAATTGTCTAAAAGCAGGTAATGAAAAGTTACTTGCTGACTACTGGCACAAAGAGAATAAACTTCGAGTTTGTTTGTACTTATTTCTGTGGCAGCTAAGAGAGGACAATGATTTGTGTGTGGAATGACCTACTGGAGCTACACTTGTGCCTGGCTTCTTTAATACACTCTTTTTTTTTTTTTTTTTTTTTTTTTTTTTTTTTAGTCAGCTATTTTATGAATTCGGTCTCACCTTTGGAAAGGTTACAGCCTGGTATTTGATGAAGGATCTATGTGAATTTGGAGAGGCAATTAAAGGGTGATTGTCCTATAATGCACTTTATAATTGTTTTCAAGAGTATGTTGATGATGGGAAGATTATTGAAGGCCAACAAGTGATTTTTTTTCTATTTTATTTTTTTTTCCTATTTGTAGATGGTAGAGAAATGCTAATTGAGTTTTTAATTACTTTTTCATTCTTGAAGTCTACTCTTTCTGTATACATTCAAATTAACAGGAATATAAATTTAAAATAAGATTTCTGACAGTCCAACTTGCTTTAATGTTACTCTTCAAAACCCCAGTGTTTTTTTCCTAGAACACGCCTAGCACACCTCTTATTACCAGTTCTTGAGGGGCAGAGTTGGGGCTACAGTCACAGCAAGGTAAAATATTTTTGTGCTTCAACATTTACAGTTAAATAGTCGAGTCTGTATTATTACTACTGCTGTAGGAATGTCATGTTGCGTTAGCAGCACTAAGTTTTACGAAAGTGTGTTGTGTCAGGATACTGCAATGTCTAGCACTGATACGCAAATGCCAAAAGGCCTATCAGATGGAATCGGTTTGTGTGGGTAAATTTAAGACACCTGCTGTGGCCAGGCAGTACCCAGGGATCTTCAGTTAGTGGTTGCGCTCAATTTTTGTAGGTATCAAAATGCAGCTGTTAGTGTTCTGCCAGGTTAGGGGGGAAATCTGCAGCCTGAGCTGGTGGAGCAGGACAGGCTCCTGCCCTGTCTCCTCTGACTACATCAGTCTGTCTCCTCAGCACACTCTGCTCAAGCTATTTAGAGTCACAGTCCCACTTCAAGAATCAGGTGTACCTGGTACATATGCTTCCCAGGGTGAAGGAGTTGGTCCTCCAGGGGAGCAGTGCAGAGCAATGCAGAGCGTGAGGGACGTCAGCGGGAACAATTGGATGATGTAACATTGTCTGCTTGACTACATGGACTGAAAACTAATCACGAATGAAGTTACTCTTATCTTGAAAATGTTAGACTTTTTGTTTTCTGAAGAAAAATACAAATGGCTGAAGGAGTTTGACATGCCCAAGTTAAGGTTTTATTTTTGACCTTAATTAATGGAGGCTAAGTATAGTGATTTCAAGCTGTAACAGTTGTCTGTGCATAAGAAGTGTGTTAATTCTTATTTTGGATCAGCATAGGACCAGTGTGGTCAATCACTGGCAATCTCTAGAGAAGACAGCGAGTGTATTAACTGATATGTGACTCAGTCTTCAATATTTAGGAGCAACTTTTCCCAAAACCTCTATTCTTAGAATGTGATGACAGATAAAGCAATAGCTTAAATTATTAAAAAAAAAAAAATTTAAAAATTTATCATTGACAACATTGCTGATAAGGTGTCAGAGACAAGTTGTACTATATATGATCTGTGTAAGAAACTGTTGGGTTTTGTTTTTTTTTTTTTTCCCTTGGCAATTTAGCAGAGTACTCTGAGGAAGTCTTCACCTCTGAAAGCTGACCTCTGGATGCATTCCAGGAGAACCTGCAGAGATGAACTGTATTCACTCTATAAATAGGGAAGATGGACGTTTGAAGACATTGTGTCCCCTTATGTTCTTAGTAGGAAGGATGTTATGGCAGTTGATAGACAGTTGTAAGTTTCAGGCCTACTAAGCTGATTATGAACGCTGAATAATACAGGCATCTAGATTATGTGAAATCCTGTTCTGAGACTGGTCTAAGGGTAAGGTGGTATTTCTCCACTTCTTATTGCCTGAGGGAGTAGTGTGTGCCATAACGGTGATTTTTCAAAACTACTACTACTGCTCCAAGTACTAGTACATTTCCACCACGAAAACAAAAGTGGGGTTTTGTTGTGATTTTTAAATATATTATTACAGTACAGGAAGCATCTTTGTTTATTGTTAATAGAAATTTGTCTCTAACAAAAAGTGGGTGGGGAAGGCAGAGAATTGAAATTGGCACAGAGAATGTACCCAGTTTTAAAGTAGCTAAAAAGAATAACGGGTTTTAGACTAGATGGAAAATAAAAACATTTTGAGGAATATCAAACTGAGGTTTTGGATTCATTCTCTATAAGCTTGGAACCCCCAAGGTTTTTGGGGAAGGGAAGAGGAGTAATCCTTCTATTGTTTCTGCTTCCTTCCACAGTTTAAATAAGATTTCAACTGTTCCAAGATAAAAGGTGTTTTTCTTTCTCTCTCTGTGTCTCTGCTATTCTCTCTGAGTATCGTTTACATCAAATAAAAGAAGTTTAGTGAAAGCATGAGGAAAGAAAGGTTCTTAGTGTCTGTATGTGCATGTTTTAAGTGATAAGGGCTCAACTGGGATGCTGTTTCAACCAGCTGCTGTTTCTTCTGGGAAGTGATTTTACTTAAATTCCAGCTCTTCAAATCTTTTTGTTTGTTTGTGGTTTTTTTTTTTTTCTTCCCTCTTCCTTCCCCAATCAAAACACAACTTATAAGGTGTTCATTTGAGTTTCTATCAGAAAATTCCTGATCAGATCTGATCAAAACTGGGGTTATGACTCAAAACTGGCTCACGCTTTACCTTACACTTGTTCATTTAAAGCAATGTGTGTGTTCTTGGTTATAGCAATCATTCACCTCATGCATTGAGGCACATATGTTTTGATTTAGGTCCAAGTTTCTCACATCTTGTAGCACTGCACAGTTTTGTTATTTGTTATGCTGCTTCCCCATTGGTGGTATCATCAGGAGTTGTATGTGTGGACTAGGTATAGATTACAGCCCTTCTTCCTAAGAAATTGCTTTGTGATGCAAAATGAAATAATATTATATGAGGGATGCTACATGCATGGGGCATATTTGAGTCTTTGAAGGATCTCTAAAAGAAAAAAACAGTTTGAGTTGTATTTGGGATCAGTGAGGGAGGGAGAAGTACGTTGGTAATAATCTGCCTTGTAATGATCTAGCAGAATTGTTCTCATCTTGAATGGATTAATTTTAAGTGATGTGGGAATTATTTCTGTAAGTATAACACATATAGCATTTATATAAAGCTAATAGAGAATGTTGCAACCCCAAAATAATCTAGTATTTGATCAAATTGTAAATTATTTCTATAAGTTCAGTGGCTTGTATAAGAATCAAATGCAAGAGCTAGCTCAATTAAAAGTAGGTAGAACTTTATAGGTATCACTGCTTGGTTCCTACTGATGTACCTGATTTTGCTTGGAAATCTCTCCATTCTGAAGAGAGGGTACTGAAAGTTTAGGAAGCATCGACGATGTGGGTTTTGTTGGGTTTTTTTGGGTGTTCGTTTTTTTGTTAAATTCCAAGATTTTTTTGTTTGTGGAAAGAAACTAACTCCTCTCCCTTTTCATTCACATTAAAGTGGAAAACAAGCCTTTTCTGTGAATTGCAACAGTGGTACATGCAGATGATCGAGTTCCTTGATCTTTACAGCAAGAAAAGATTGACCATTTTGAACCTTATTTCTTTTGATTGTTTACATAAATAAAATGTTAAATCTGTATTTTTTTTTTTCAGCTGGAATAGGTTGTTTCTTGTTGTTTCTTAACTTATCTGATTGACATACATTATTGTCCTGTTTGATATTTTTTTTGCCTGTTTGTTTGGTGTTTTTTTGTGAAGGCAGGGTTTTCTTCAAGGCCAAGTGTCCTTTTGGTCTTTCTTTTAGCTGATGGATATCTGAGTTTGCAAATGAAATTATCTTTTAGAAAGCTAAGTAGGAGTGGGTGCAACAGCTGATTTTGGATGCTATGTTGTTGTTTCCTCTAACATGAGCTACAATAAATTGGAATGATTGAGATAGGTCAGTTCATGACCATTAGAAATGCGTTTTTCTTTTAAAATTTAGGGAACAAGAATAACCCTTTACTTTATCCTTCTGAGAGATTAAAAGCTTCCTTAGTGAGGCTGTAGCTTTGGTTTTATTTTTTTTTAAATGTGTCTTTTCACATTTGTCTGTGGAAAAAGAAACAATTGAAGTTCCAATCAATATGAAACATTGCTTTTTATTCCTATATTGAATTATTTCATATTATCTAGTGCTTTACCTATTATCTTGAAAAATGTTAATTTCCACAATGTGGAAGTGACATTGACACTTTAGCTGCTCACTGACTGACTGTTGCTGAAGCATCCTTTCTTCTTGTCAGAAGAGAGTCTAGTAAAAAGATACAAAGATAAAATGAATTATGAAGAAAATAATTTTCAGACATTGCTGACTGGAGGTAAATTTTTCTTTTAGGAGGCAAGCAAAACAAATGTATGGGGCACCTCTTGCCTTGTGGCAATGAATCATGATAGAAAATGCCAATGTAAATTTTCAGGGTTTATATCCCATAATACTCGGGGGGGGGGGGGAGGGGAACCAACCAAAACTCCAGGTAGACCTCTGAAAAATTAGCTCAAACTATTTACAAAGTATAAAATAGTATTCTATATCTGCTTTCCTTATTCCCCAGACAGTATGCTTAATCTGGGACTGCAATAGCTCTGCCAGTTAGGTGTCATACCTGAAAATGTATGATTTCATCTTTCAGGTAAGCTTTTTTCTGTAGATAATGTTGGCTGCTATATTGTTCTGGGATTCGAGATAGTAATCTGATGACCTGACTTTATGATTTCGGGTGGCATATACTGAATAGCTTTCTTCTGGCTAGGTTTGCGGTAAGTGACTGAAAAACATTATATATTTGTAGCCTGGCTGTGAAAATACCTTCATAGCAAGCAGACAGAGATTGGTTGACCTCAAGGTTTCTGTTTGCATACCAAGGAAATTTATCATTGACCACAGAAATCAAATGGAGTAATACTCAGAAAATAAATGAAGTGTTGTAATTATATGTCCATCTGTTCTACAGGTGTAGTTCCAGAAAAAGGATTTGGGTCTTGATTCAGCAATAGTTGGATTTTGTATAGGCATTCCAAGTAGAAAAACTGTGATATGCAAGCTGACCATTATGAATAGGATGCTTGTGTGACTATCGGCATTATTAAGGGTCTTAATTTCTAAGTTTTTTAGGCAGGAATCTTACAGAGATTTCAATGGAGTACCCAGCTGTGCAGTACTATGTAAATAGTAATGATAGGGGTACTACATAGGCTGGGAGTCAGAGCAGAGATTGTTTTGGCCAATGACTATGAGCTGATGATAGCCAGGAATTGTTAGAGGATGTTGAAGAGAAAAGGGGAATGAAAGTGCTCATTTCCTCCTGCAGATAATCCATGTTAGAGGGGAACTTAATCAAAGCGTCATTACTTTAATGAAATTCTCATATAAAATGCAGGACACTTGATATAATTTATCTAAATTAATTACTCTCTGCTGCTAAAAGGAAGTTGTATGACAAATTATTTGTTCTGCCTATTCATCCATTCTTTATCAGACCTTTTCCTACTCTGATGCAGCACAAGGAGCAGAAGCAGCCTTTTCATGGAGCTGAGTGGATTAATTTGCGTTGATCCCAGGCTAATAGATGAGTTATTCACCCAAGACAGCACTCAGTAGTTTTAATAACATAATATTTTTCTGTGCCTAAATCAACAAACATTTTGCAAGTAAGCAAAGCACAAAGTAAATGTGGTTTAGGTTTGGCTTTTTTTTAAATTGTGGAAATTAAAAAAACCCAAACAAACAAACAAAACCCAAACATTTTATTGGTGTGCATAATAAAAGCACATAAATCTCAAGTAGCATTTTGCATTCATGTTACAAACAAGAAAACTCCTAACATATTTCAGATGATAAATTGTATTTACACTACAAATTTATCTGTAAAAATAAGATGCATCAGATGAGCAGCTTCTGCATCTAGTTAGAGTAAATGAAAATAAATGCCACAGAAGCAAGACATCAGCTTCAGAAATACTAATTATTGCCATGTTGGACAAGGTGTATGAATCCTGAGTAGAAGCTATGTCTTAAACTTGATTATACATGAACCTGTTTTAAAAAATTATGGATGGTCAACAGAAATAAGCAAAAGCTGAATAGCTTATTTCTGATCTAACTTTAAAGGCTTTAATGTTGAGCATTATTCATGGCAACGGCAGACTGCAACGTGGTACTTTCCTGGATTTGAGTAGAAACGTATCCCAGTTACTTGTTTTGGGTTTTGGTTCTCAGTAGTATCCAGTTAGGGGGTTCATTACTCCCAAATCTGCACTCTTGCTCCGTGTTTGTCCAGAGATAAAGTGAACGCAGGCAATACTTATGATTTGAAACTGAAGTCTCAAAGTCTTCAAATTGTTGGGAGAATGGCTAGTGTGTTGTGCAGCGTGCGCACAAGTGGTGTGTACTACAGAGCAGCGCCTCGAATGAGTGCCTCTGCGGGACACTGGCTCAGCACCGTGCGGTCGCATCCGCCCCGACTGCCTGGCCCAGCTGGGCCTGAGGGACAGCGGTGCTGTACACCCAGCGTGTCTTCATCCAGAGCTGGGATTGGCTGTCTGTATCTTCCCTTTCACTTTCGTGGTTCTCTCGTGAAGATACCCAAGATCACCTTTGGTTGCCGGGCTATAAGGGTATGTAATATTAAAATCAGATTGTCTTTACAGAAATGGGTGTGTGGGTTTTAGATGCTATTGTCCGTTGAAAGCTTGCTCACAATCCAGAGCAGGCAGAATGTATTGTGTTAATGCTCTTCGTCTCGTCTGAGCAAATGTCTTCATTTTCTTAGTGGGAGGTGACTCAATAATTTTTAAAAAGATGATTCACTTTGATATGTACTGAGGAGCAGCCACACAATCTGTTTTGCTGGTTCTTTAGCTGTTTCAGAGGCATGATAGGCATCGTAGCGCTCTCACAGCTGTTGCCTAAAACTGGCACAGTGTCTGGCTAAGCAGGCCTGATCACAAACCTGTATTCAGGTATATATCACACAGCACGATGCTACACAGAGAGAAAACTTACTTTTCAGCAGAGTTTATCTAATCCAAGTGGGGTGTTGTCATAGTATAACTATTATAGATGCAAAACCATTTAGATCTAATGTAAGTATCGTGAACTGTGTCCTTATGTACATACAACTCCACAACACAAGAAACAGGTGGAGGGTTCAGCATGATTTTTAAATAAGCCAGAAGTATCCATTAAAACTGTCTTCATTTCTTCAGTAATGTGGGGTTTTAAAAACAACTAATGGAATTATTTCTACTGTTATCTCCTGAGCTGTTCTAATACTTATTTGTACTTTTAAACTTCCTTATTATCCTGGTTATTTTTCCAGCATTTTCACTTTATCTGGGAAACTTTAAACAAACTAGAAGATAGCTTATTTGTTCATCTCGCTAGCTTTGAATATTTGAGTTGTTATCAGAATGTTATGTTATAATTCAGCCTATGTTTGTGAACCTGCCAAACTTTGCTTTGCTCAGGTTTCATGAACTCTTGATTCAGAAAATGGAAAATGAATTTTTCTGTGTGTGTGTGTGTATCTAGAATGCCCGAAGGTGTGCTCCCAGAAATGGGTCGTATCTCCTGAGGAAGGTTTTGTGGGACATGTCAAGTCAGCCTGGTGGCTACCACCTTGCTCTGTTAGTGGGCAAGCCAGCAAAACCAGAATAGTCTTTGTGCTCTTTTGAATGAATGTATCTTTACATGCACAAGTGCTGTAAAGAAAACATTTAACAGTAACTTGTGTTTCTCATGTTGTGTGGGTGGTATCTGTAGAGTCCACAGCTAAATCCAGTGGTTTTTTTCTCTGATTTAGTGAACAGGAAGGTAGATGAATGGTGAGTTGGAATAGATAAACTTCAAAAAAGTCAGCCTAATTAGTCTTCCAAATTTAAATTTGAGGATATCTGGGAGAGTCTGGATAAGCATCTGAACTTTACAGTGCCGATTTGAACTGTCTGAAGTTAGCTTGCTGGTCGCTGGAAGTCCCTATCTTATTTTTTCCTTTATCTGTGAGACTATGCTTGCCATTTAATCTTGGCAGTAGCAGCTTGCTCACCGGCTAATCCAAACATGGGGAATGCGGGTTTAGGCATACAAGTAAAAACAAAGGTCATACTGACATTATTGTATATGCTGGAAAAATATGACAAGCTCAAATTATACCATCTTTGAATAATCAAAGCTTCTAGGCAGACATGGTTAGCAGCTTCCAACCTTCCTAGTTTGTGTTGGTCTTTTTTTGGTTGTTCTTGGGGCTTTTTTGGGGGGGGGGGGGGGGGGGCGCGGGGGGGAGGCAGTAGGGGGGTTGTGTTTTTTGTGTGGTTTGTTGTTTTTGGTTGTTTTTTTTTTCTTTTTTTTCAAACATGAATTAAAATGGACACTGCAGCATCCTGAAATCACCCTTTGGCTTACTTCTGAGACTTGATTGGAGCCAAATATATGCAGGTGGCTCTGACAGCTGCACTCAGCAATAGATTCTAGTTTTGTGCCCACAGAAACTAGGTTAATCCACCACTTCTGGCACTGTGGGCTGCAAGAAACTCTATGAAAATACAACTGTGCGGTGAAATGCACTGTTTCACCTCCCACTGTTAAAATACAGTTAGTGAGATTTTATTCTCCTTTCTTAGCAATTATTAATGCTAATACTTACATTTATTTTTGCAGTGCTCTTAAAAACCTGAGTTTGCTGAAATAATTATGTTTAAGTAGCGTTTTTTGGCAAATGGAATCAAAGTACGTTTGCAAGTATTTGTAATCATCAGATCTATGTGGGAACTTCTATAACTTATTAAGAAAAATACAATCACTTCAATAAAATCAGCCTTTTAATTGTTTCATTTTAGATTGTTTTGTTTCCTTTATTAGCATTTGTAAATGGCTAGCACAACTACTGGGCAATCTAGGTTTCTAGGCAAAGATCTCTTAGCATTTTTTAAACAGATTACAAACAAATATGCAGCTGAATTGAAATGGTAAAATCTTTTGATCATTGTTTTGTCATTAACTTTCTATAACATGTTCAGTATGTGCCTGTAAAGCCAAAAACATTTGCAGTGTATGGCACAGACTATAAACTTCTTGTGTAATGGTTGGGCTTGTATTGCCTGTTGTCTGGTATGAATGAGAGATGGCAATGATTTCAGATGAGATGTGCTTAATATATGTACTAGAGATTTATGAATTGAAAGTGAGCAAAATCCACATTGAACACAGTAAATGAAACATTTATGATCTGTATACTTAGGTGCAAAACTGATAAGGCTACAACCTGAAAACATCAGAGGTCAGCAGCCTGGAAACCAGAAGATTGCTCCATTGAATTGTTAAAATAAACTAGAACATCACCATTGCTTCGTATCACTTCAACTCGCTGCCTATCTTGTTTGAAAATTTTTTTGCTGACACCTCATGTTTTCTGGAAGGTAGACTTTTCCTCCCACCTCTCTGTACACTGTAAACGAATGTTTCATCTGCTGGTACTGCAGGTTGCATTTTTAAATGTGTTCATGTGACTTCATTCTACAGCTAAGTAGTCAAAACTTTTTTTATTAATGTATTCCTTGTTCAAACAAAAGAATTTGTAAGTATGTGTAACTTACGGCCTGAACCACTCGCACCAGTTTTATGCCATGGTAAAGCCACGCTTATACCAAGGTAAAACTCTTCCATTGAGTTTTTTCTTGATTTATATTGGTAGATGAGGACAATGAGATTCTTAAACATCATCGATGTACGTGAAAGAGCTTGGATCTCCTTTTACTGTTTTCTTATTTTGGTAGAAGTATTGATTCGTACTTCCAAAAAGGAAAAGTGGAATTTCCTCACCTTTAAAACTGAGGAAAGTGTTTGGGCAAGTTAGGTATCTATTTTGAGGTCTGAGTTGGGTAAGTTTGTTTCCACTCAATGTAAATGTAGTTTCAGATTAGAACGCATGAATAACAAAAAGGCAAAAATAACAGGCACATTAATGGGCACTGATTAAACTCAGTAAGAGACACATGCATTATTCCTAAGTTATTAACTTTCTGACACAGTTTAAATTGCCATAAATTAAATCTGCATGAATGGTTTAGACCCCCTGTAGAACAAAATGTTTGGTAATGATAACAAGGTAGAAGGAAATTGAAGTCTAAGGTGAAATCTTAAGTGATGAGAGTTGATGAAATTCCATATCTGTGTTGACGGTGCAAATTCCTTGTGTACTTATGGTCACCCGAATAGTTTCAAGCATCATCACAGTAATCAAATCACTCTCCAGCACCTCTCTTTCTGAAATTGAGGCTACAATCTGTTTGGGTTATACTTTTCTTTCTGTGTATATGGGCCACAGAGGAAAAAGAAAAACCCCAAACACTGAAAGGTGAACAAGGGGATGGAAAAGTGGTGGAGGCAGAAAGAGTTCTACATACTTTTTTTTGTTTTTAAATACATACACGCACCTATTGCTGGTTTCTATGAACTAGACTTTCCCCACAAATGGGATATGAGTGGAGTTTTAGCGAATAAGATGTTAAAGTCCTCAGTGCAACTGAAGGAAAAAATTCATAGCTATATATGAACTTATGAGATGGAGGGCTCCATCAATTTTTATTTAATTGAAAACAATATTGGAAATGTGTGGGTTAGGAGTTTTTTGGGGGGGATTAGCTGAATGAAGAGTGTATAATGGGTTTATTAGAATTTGTGAGCTCTTGTATAGGTTGAGTATAGATATTATTTTTTAATAAAAATATACCTCTTAATGAAATATGTTAGACGCGTGTCCTGGTTCCAGCAAGGATGGGGTTAATTTCCCCAAGGAGCCGGCAGGGGAGGCAGGTATTCCATCCCACGTGAGCCATGCCCAGCTCTAAGAGGCGCTAGCCGGGGAGGGGGGGGCAGTCGCCACTCGGGGGTGGGCTGCGGTGGTACTGTAATCGCGTCCTTATACTCCTTTATCGGTGTTATTGTTTTTCTTTCTTCTTCCCTTTGGCTGTTCTGTTAAATTACACTGTTTCAACCCACGAGTTTTGCCTTTTTCTGCCGATTTTTCCCACGGCTGCAGGAGTCGAGCGAGCGGCTGCGTGGTTCTCTGTTGCTGGCTGAGGCCAAACCACGACAACATGACACGCGGGTGAGCTGATTCAGTAGAAACAGAACAAACAGAAAACTATAGGGAGGCAAATGTTTTCTTTAAAGTGTGTTCTGCATTGGGAACTTACCTGGTGCGGAGGCTTGAAAGTTGGTCCGCTTTCCTCTGCGCAGTCTTTTCTTCCCTAGTAGAAAAGTCTGTCCCCTTTTTCATTTCTGTCCCTGTGCAAAGAAAGAGGAAGTTGATTTCCAGCTAGTGTTTTGTTCCTTGTGCATCCAGTTGATTACTCCATCAGGATGAATTTATTTGAAGTAGTGGAGATGCTGAACCTCTGGCACTGCTAGCTGATTTACTTGCAAATTCTCATTAAGTTTTTCACTTTGCTTTTTTGCCAGCCTAGCGTCTTTCTGGCAATGGAATGTTTCTGTATGGCTAGAAGGTGCAGCTTTACTTTCACTTTATAGGAAGAGTTGGTCTTTTGTTTCTTAGTAAGTATGAAATAGACTTGACATTGCCATTTCTTCTATACTTGTGTAAATTTAATCAAAGGAATGAAATCTTGTTGTCAACATCAAGCTGCTATTATCCATTAGTTTGAGGTGGCTCTTGTGTTTACTAGGTGCTGTCATCTTTGAAATGAGTAGTTATGAAGGCTGTACTCAAGAAGTCACCTTTTGATAATGATGAAGATAATTCGATCAATGCAGTGGGCTGAGGTTCCTTATGTGGCGGATCTTTGCATTTCAAAGATGCAAGAATCACAGAATCAGATAATGGTAGGGGTTGGAAAGCACCTTTGGAGATCATTTAGTCCAACCCCCCTGCCAAAGCAGGTTCACCTAGAGCAGGTTGGACAGGAATGCATCCACGTGAGTTTTGAGTATCTGCAGAGAAGGAGACTCCCCAACCTCTCTGGGCAGCCGGTTCCAGTGTTCTGCCACCCTCAAAGTAAAGAAGTTTTTCCTCATGTTCAGATGGACTCTCCTGTGTTCTAGTTTGTGCCCATTGCCCCTTGCCCTGTCGCTGGGCACCACTGAGAAGTCTGGCCCTGTCCTCTTGACACCCGCCCTTTAGATATTTATAAGCATTGGTGAGATCCCCTCTCAGTCTTCTCTTCTCCAGGCTAAACAGACCCATGTCTCTCAGCCTTTGCTCATCAAGGAGATGCCCCAATCCCTTGATCATCTTTGTAGCCTCTGCTGTTTCCTGTTCTTCTTCAACTAGGGAGCCTGGAACTGGACACAGTACTCCAGATATAGCCTCACCAGGGCAGAGTAGAGGGGGAGGATAACCTGCATCGACCTGCTGGCCATGCTGTTTTTAATGCACCCCTGGAGACCATTGGCCTTCTCGGGCACCAGGACACATTGCTGGCTCATGGTCAACTTGTCCACCAGGACTCCCAGGTCCCTCTCTGCAGAGTTGCTTTCCAGCAGGTCAACCCCTAACCTGTACTGGTGCATGGGGTTGTTCCTCCCTAGGTGCAGGACCCTACACTTGCCCTTGTCGAACTTCATCAGGTTTCTCTCTGCCCAACTCTCCAGCCTGTCCGGGTCTTGCTGTATGGAAGCACAGCCTTCTGGTGTGTCAGCCACTCTTCCCAGTTTTCTGTCATCAGCAAACTTGCCAAGGGAACACTCTGTCCCCTCATCCAGGTTGTTGATGAATATGTTGAACAAGACCAGACCCACTACTGACCCCTGAGGAGCACTGCTAGCTACAGGCCTTGGACTCTGAGCCACTGATCACAACCCTCTGAGCTCTGCCATTCAGCCAGTTCTCAATCCACTTCACTGTCCACTCATCTAACCCACACTTCCTGGGCTTACCTATGAGGCTGTTATGGGAGACAGTGTCAAAAGCCTTGCTGAAATCAAGGTGGACAATGTCCACTGCTCTCCCCTCATCACCTAGCCAGTCATGCCATCATAGAAGGCAATCAGATTGGTCAAGCATGATTTCCTCTTGGTGAATCCATGTTGACCACTCCAAATAACCTTCTTTTCCTCTACATGCGTAGGGATGACATCCAGGATGAGCTGTTCCGTCCATCATCTTTCCAGGGATGGAGGTGAGGCTGACTGGCCTGTGGTTTCCCATGTCTATTTTGAAGACTGATGTGACATTAGCTTTCCTCCAGTCCTCAGGTCACCTCTCCTGTTCTCCATGACCTTTCAAAGATGATGGAGGGTGGCTTCGCAGAACTGCTGTGTGCAAACCATTTTCCATTGTGAGCTTCTATACTTCTTACCTTTTTTTTTTCCTTGATGTCAATTATTTCTTGTAAGATGTGTATGAAGATTAACTCTAAGCTCATTCGGTGTCTTACGTATCCTAGTTGATTTAAAATAAGACTTGCTCTGTTTTTAATCCACATTACAGGAACATCACTGAGGAAATTGTGGAAGAAATGATATGAATGTTTAAAACTTGCATCCTCTTTTAAAATATTTTTATTAACTATTGCATAATTAATTTTACTTAGCAATAACATCTCACTAGTGGCAACATTTTCTAATTGCCAAAGAAAAAGGTGGCAAGCTAATATTCTGGAGCCTAAGGACAAACTTTCCGGTGGACTGGATAAATGCTCATAATCAGGAGAGAGGAACAACTACAATTAACGTGGGCAGCAAGAACAAGTGAAAGCTGAGACTGAATTATTCATGTGGTCTGTTTCAACACACGCTTGTTCTTTTGCTTTCTCACGCATTTAGTTTAGTTTGGAGAAAAAAGGTGTGGAAAGAACAACTGCCTAAGAAGGCTACCAGGAGAACGTTTGCCTGCTCACTTGTAATTGGGCAAAAAGTACATGTGGAACTCCTGTAGCTATTAGCTTAGATTGTAACACCGTGCTGAGTTGGATCTGTTCACAACCATCTTTCATATCATCAGAAAATGATAATATGACAACACAGCAGAAAATGATGATCAGGTTTTGAAAATGGAGTTATATATTTGGGACACTTAGACTTGGTATTTCCAACCCAAGGTGAGAGAATGTGCACAGTACCAAGAGTGAGCTTTGGGCTACTGTGCCACACCTCTCACTTGTATTGTTTCTGCTGCAAGAACTGTGGTGGCCCTCTTGTTTAAAAGTTTTTGTTGCAGTCTGCAAGGGCATCAGATTTTCCTAGTTTGTGAAACAGTTAACAATTTTGGATCTTGTTGAATAAAACAACAAGATCTATGAATAAAAATGATCAGAATACATATGTAGCTTACAATATTAAGAAGAAAGTTGTATGCTGTATGCATCTAATATCAGTGATGGGCACTGTTTATTTTTGAGCAAAGCATTTCCAGTAAAATTATCACTGAAATTATTTACAGCAAGCGCCATCTATTTCAAAGTTCAGGTATGCTTGTTACAGCAAGGCTGCAATCGCAGAATCATATATTCCTTTCTGTTGAAAGAGACCTTCTGCCAAAACAGGGTCAGTGTTGAATGTAGACCTGATAGTTCATTCTTCTGCAAGTACTGAATGGCGTTGCAATCTTACTGCTGTGGTCAAATACATTGATTTAAGGCACATTGTAAAGGTTATTTAAGGTTGTTATTATGGTTATTTAAGGTACATTGAAAAGCTTACCTGTTCCTCTGGCCTTCCAAAATGCCTAAGACATGTTGAATAAGTTTGGAGTTGGAGCATCACTAGCAGGATACTAGCCATTGCTGTATGGTGGTGTTAGACAGGTTAATTGACTATTGTCTTGAAAACTGTATATAAGTTCTTGCTTAAAAGCCTATGTTTTTGAATAATAAGGGGGGCTCTTTTTCAATCTATTTTGCACTGATTGGGAGCTCTAAGAACTGAAAGCGAAGGAAGATATCTTAGATCCCGCTTTAACACTGTGTTGCTTTTTTAAAGCTCTAGTCCATACACATGCAAAGCATCAGACTGAGATGCAGGAGATGTGGGTGGAACAGAAACTGTGCAGGCCTTTCCCTTCTGTCCTGTTACAGAAGCAGATGGATGGATGAGGTAATTTACCTAGCTGGACTCCAATAGCACCTCGCTGGTCTGGGCTTCAAAAAATCAACTTGCTGCTATGACAACAGGATACTGATTTGGTCACTTGAAGGAAAGTATGTGTATACAATATTTATAGAATCTCCATAGTAGCTAGGAATACTTAGAATATATATTGTGAAATAAATTATGAGAATGGTAATGTAGATGTTATAATCAATATAAGCAGTTCTTACATATGTAGTGGTGCTTTCTAATATATGGAAAGAGTATTCTAAATAATGTAAGAAATCAACAATTCATGAAAAGCAGCTACTGTGAGCTTCAAAGAAGTCATTAAACACAATCTTTCAGTTTTCTTGGCATTGTGAATTTTCAGTATTCAAATCACATAGCTTCAGATGTATGTATAACATTCATGTAATACCTCTGGGTTTTGCAACTCAATCAACAGATGAAACAAGTGAAACAGTTTATTTTTTCTATTTAAAGATCTCACATTGTCTTCAGATCAGCCTTCTCAACATTTCACGTGGTGAGAAGAACTTGTTATATATTAACTGTTCCAAGAACATACCCACTGGGATTAATAGATTTATTTTTGTTTTGACTGTGTCCCATCTGTTTTAAGCTTTTTTAAATCTTGAATATATTACAGCTTTCTTTGAAAGAGGTGTATCGAGTTTCTATGTTCTACTAGTTTACTTTCAGAATAATTAAAAATGGATCAAATGTATTTGGCATAAGTTAGTATTTTCCTCTGTCAGTTCAGAGATATTTCATCTCTGTGGTTAATCTTAGGAAGAATGTTCCCATGCTCTGTTGTCCACACGAGGTCTCTTGCATAACCAACCCCAGCTCTTAAAAATGTATGAGAATGTGCTGTTGCATCTTGGTAGATTTCAAACTCCTTAAAATTCAGCAGTTGTGGGTTTTTTTTTTTTTTTTGTTTTTGTTTTTTTTTTTTTTTACATGCTCTGGAATAGTTTGATTTGGTGTTTGGTTGTTTGGTTTGGGTTTTGTTTTTTCTGTGGTAGTTATCTTTTTTGTCGCGTGTGTGTGTGTGTGTGTATGTGGTGTCTAGCGTCGAAGACCTCTGGATGCTGCTGCAGTCTATGTTATACTAATCAGATTCCTGTGAAGTGTCAGGGATATGAGAGTACTGTTCTGAAGATCTTGGGGATGCCATGCTGTGTTACAAGTTCGCCTTTATTGACTTTATGTAGATTGTGCTTTGATACCTTCTCTGAGTTCTCTCCTTCACCACTTCATAGTTGAAAATCTTCCCTAGTACCTCTTCTATTTTGGGCAAAATTGATAATTTTTATCATCTGAGATGTATTGCTAGATTGGGAGTATACTTGCCTGCGTGCAACGCCTGTCTTACTGTTGGCTTTTTAAGTCGCATGGTATGTTTGAGGTTTTTTTGATTTTATAAAACATTAATTATAAATTGCTGGGGAAACAAGGGCCTAATATTTGAGGACATGGGGAGCTGATCCAGGGAACTTTATTTCTAAACACTGAAGCAGCAAATTCTAAGCTGCTTGAGATTTTGAGATTCAATGTCTCAGTGAGACATTAAGCTTTCCTTAACTGAGTGTTGGCCTGTATGATGCAAGTCTAGTAAAATGTGGAGATGAGAGATGCCCATCTTACAAAGGGAAGCTCTTCAATGTAAAATGCAATGTTACTTATGTTTTTATGTCAGAGTTTTTATTATTTGATTCTATTTTAACATGTATGTTATGGGAAATATTAAGAACTATTATATTATATTAAGAAATATTAAGAAATATAAAGTGATTTACTGGTATGGAGCCATTTTGGTGGAAACTAGCAAAAAAGTTGTTTGTGGGGCTTTTGTTTGTTTAGTTTTGTGGGGGATTTTGTTTTTGGTGGTTTTTTGTGTTTTTTTTTTTTATTGGTTGGGATTTTGTTTGTTTTTGGTGTTTTTTTGTGGTTTTTTTTTGTTTGTTTGGTTGTTTGTTTTTTTTTTTTTTTAAACTGATTCTGCCTTCCAGTTTCTTGCAGTGTGCTAGTTAGTGACAGAGTAATAGAGAAGATGAGTACTGCTGAGTACCAGCTCTGCTGAAACTCTTGTTCTGGGAGGCAGTTATGCTTTCTTCTAGGTTGCCTTGTCCCCCGTTTCTTGAAGCTGTCTTTGCCATAAAAGACTTTTGAGGGACTATACATAAAGTCCAGAAGCTTCTGCTTCCTTAACCTTTGTAATGTAAATAAAAAATAGTATTAGCAAAAATTTCATAAATCACACAGGCTGATGATCTTCCTTTGAATGCTTTCTTTTTCAGTATTAACCTGCTAGAAAATATTGATTTAGAGGAAAAGAATACCTATCTAAAAAAAGGAAATCTGAGCAGCTCTGCTTTGGGCTCGATCCAGGTTGTGTTGTGAAGCAGTTCTTGCAGTAGAAGAGCAGGTGAGTGATGCAGGTTCCTTACACATGATTCTCTGTTTGAATCTTTTTGTTGTATCGCTATCTGTTCTTCACGCTTCTGCTCACTCACACAAGTGTGTGTGTGTTTGCATCGTATCCACCTGATGCACAATGCTTCCTTATTTGAAGACTAGAAGATGTGCAAAGAACAAGGAAGATTCTGCCCTGGCTGCGTTCTGAGTTAGTATACGTTCACAATCTAGCATACTGCAATATTTTGCAGTTACAAGTAAGATTGCAAACTGAACTTTAAAAGCAGCTTTGATAAAGTATAAAGACTAGTGTGGTCTAATCAGACTGGTGGATGGTTGCTTTATTTTTCCACAATGCTCTGTTATTCTAGCTTATATGCTCAAAATAGATGTGATGGTATTTAAAAAAAAATTAAAAAAAAAAAATCCCTTCCTTGCTTTTGTTGCTTAAAGAGATTGTTTGCAATGTTAAATTGAGATAGGTTAGCTTTACTGACAGAGACAGGTCTGTACTAGCATTCAGAATTTCCATTCTGGCTCAGTGCGTTGTAACTAATGGCACATTAACTATATTTCCCCTGGAGAACATGTGCAGTAATTATATTCAAGTGCTTCTATTTTTAGAATGTGATGGGGTGCCTTTAGGGCCTTGTGTTTAGACCAGCTGGTGCATTTTTTTTTTTTTTCCAACTCTGATTTGCCTTTTTTCCCTGGAATTTGTCAAATGAATGAAAGCACTGGAGTAAGTGTGTTATGTCTTACAAGTAAGTGTAAAGGTCAAAAGGGTTTTTTTCAAGATGCGCTTCTGTAGCAAAATGCTTGAAAGGGATAAATGCAAGGGATTAATCTGAGAGAGAAATGTGCAAGAATATGTAAAATGCTGTGTTCTACTTTAAAAAAAAATATTTGGGGGATAGCAAGGCTTGAACAAATTGTGTATGCTTACCCAGTATTTACACAGTTGGAAGATTATTTGTTTGTATCTAGAATATGTTAGTCTGCATAAATTATGAGGTATTCCTTCTTCCAGTTTTGAGAGAGAAGTCAGCTTTTTAAAGCAAAACCTGAATGTCTGTAAGGTGTGTACCAGGTTCTTAGTAGTATGCATATTATATAGGTTTCTTCACATACTACATTGTTGCAGAATGAGATTATTCTTCTTATAGTTCCTCTTGTTTCATACTTGTAGGTGTTGGTAGCGACAAGTGCATTGAAGTACTACGTGCAAGAGCTAGAAGAAACCACAAAGCCAAACTCGGATGTTATTAGAGGTAGGATTTAAGTGAAATATAAGTGGCATTTATGCTTCTGAGTGCAGAATGTACTTTATTGCTACTTAAATGGGATTTTCACTTTTGATTATTTCAGCAAAGATGTACAGTCTGTGTAAAGCCACTAATCAGAGTTAACTTCAGGGAATCTAGGATGAACCTGCTTGGTTTTAATTGGAATTATTTAATAACCAATTACTACTGCTGTCCACATACAGAACGAAGAAGTCAGAGTGGTATTTTAGTTTCTCCTGAGGAATAAGCTAATTCACATAATGACACTGTAACTCAGCTTCCTGCTACATTGCCGTGTAAAGAAATAAGGAAAATCTGCCAAATTTGTTGACATAGAGTAAAAATGTAACAAATGTAAACAGTGAGAGAGTGTTATCTTATGGATTGGTGGCATTTTGTTGGTTAATTTACAATTGAGAGAAAGTTACATTAGGGTGTTGTTTTTTTTTTTCAGCTGACTGACCTAGGATAAAAGTGTAGCATCAGCAGATTATCTTTTTGTTTTCATGGATAAATGGAGGGGAAAAAAAAAATCAAAAAAATGTGTAGGGACAAGATATAACACCTTTTGTCCCTCAACTTCATTTCACTTTGCTATGAAGTTGCACATTCTTTGAGGGATAACACCCAAGTTGCTATATTTATTTTTTTCTGTAGATCTGATAAACTTAACATGACCTTGTGGGCTTTTTGCACTTATCCTATGTTTTCTTGGACGGGTAGGTCCAAGAAAATTCCACCTGATAGAGTAAAGCTATTTATGAAAATATGTGCATCATGAATGTATCTATTAATACTCCCAATACTACTTGAGGTCTAACTGTTAATGTATGGCGTTTAAGGTTAAAAATTTTTAACTGAGTTACAGCACTTTAATCAAGTTCAACTGCCAGAGGAAAGAGTTTGAAGCAGTGGGATGTTATCAAGAGCCGGACAAAGAAATATTAACAGAAATCTTCCTAGGAAAAGAATACTTATATATGTAGAGACCTGTGGGTAGGAGAGAAATAGTTGGGTTTTCTTTTGCAATAAGATCGTCTGGTTTGGATGCAAGAGTGTTGCTCTTGATAAAACTCTTTGTTTTCTCATAGATAGAGCCTCATGGATTTCCAAGAAAATGAATGAGATTTATTGAAACACTGTTGTGGAATTTTTATTTAGGACTGTTGTGCTTTTTCTAACGCATTGTAAACTGCGGTGTTTTACCTGGTTAAAAGTGGATGCGTCCTGTTTTGAGCTACAAGTATTTTTGGTGACAGTCTAGGAGGAAAAAAAAGAGAGGAACCAGACCAAAATCAGGCATGGTTTTGGAGAGGGTTCGCTACAGAAATGTGCCCTCTGTGTACACTATATACGTTCGCAGGATGCTGAGCACAAGGGAACACAGGATGCACAGGTAGAAGTGCATGTCTTGTTACCATTAAGGATAGATATTCCTCTTTGCCTATCCTTTCTAGAACATATTCTAACTAGGTTTTATGAACTCTGAAGTAATTTTTTTTATAGGTTATGAAAAGCTTGTGTGGAAAAAACATTTGCAAAATCTACAGGAATATCTAACAGCTTCATGCGTAAAAACTTCACATTTCTTGTATTTGGAAAGCTGTTTTGACAGCTGAAATGTCCTGTCAGTTTGATCACCTTTTAGATAATCCCTGCTACAGTTTCCCAAAGGCTGGGAGCCCAGCTTTGTGAACTTTTCCGTCTCTAGATGATTATTTAAGTGATTTCAGAACCAAATTCTCTGTCTGGTATCCATTTCTAGGACTAGCTACTTGCTCTCTGGGAGTCCAAAGAATGAAGCTGGGCCTCTGTTCCTCAGACTTATTGTTATTGACTTGTTCTTAAATTATCAAGAAAGAGGAAGTTGGGTTTTTTTTGCTTCTGAAGCTGTTCAAAGGCTTTGTGTCTGATTGTTTGGACAGAAAAATCTCTAGGACTGTTCACTTTATGAAATTATTTTCCTTTGTGGAAATTAAATATATTGTTTTACCTTGTGTTGATCCAAATGCAAGTGGTTTTCATTTGTCAAATGAATTTAGGTGTGTTGTTGTGGGCTGGTTTAATCTTAAATTGCACAGGTATGAGCTGTCATATCTTACAAAAGATGCAGCTGTGGTGTGCTACGCTTGGTCTCCAGTGTGAGTTGGGCTTGCCACATGCACTGCACTCTCTGGATGGACTTTAGGTAGCTAACATTGATGCATTATCGGGAATGAACGTACTCTGCTTCGGTCAGGCTGAGTCAGTCGCTCAACTGAAGCGTGGCCCTCTTTGAGACTTGCATAAATGATTCAGATCAGTAGCTCATGTTCGTATTGAAAACCTGAATTTATTTCATGTATCAATTTTGAGTTCTCACACTTTCTGAAGTCTCTCAGGGAAGTTTACTGTGTCTTCTTTGGTTATACAGATGGTTCAAGATTGTAATGAAGAAATTGTTATACCAAAGCTGAAACATTAGATAGTATTGAAGCAAAGTTTAAATTTAGATTTGATATTGTAGTGTAACTTTGAATTGAAGGTATTTTATGTGGGGGAAAAATTGCTTTTTCGCCTCCCAGATACCTTGATGAGGAAAAGAAACGGCAACTTGTTGAGTAAAAAAAAAAAGGGGGGGGGGGGATAGGAACAGGGTTATATCATCTCATTGTCTTAAGCTTGATCTTGCAATGAGATGAAAAAGGCAGTCTTGTCTTCTATGGGCTCTTGTAGAAATACACAGAAATGCAGTTAATACCATTAATATGCAATGTACTGAAGTTATACGGGTGCAAGAATTCTGCCTGCAGGCTTGCATTAAGGGTTTAGAACTTTATTGTTGACACAAAATTGCGATGCTGAAGTTTCAGAAAAGTGGAAAAAAATGTCAGGAAATAAGAATTACTTTTCCCCTGCTGGGATATTTAAGATCAATTATTAAATAACTCAGTAAAAAATTCACACTTGCTTCAAGGTACTGTAATTGGATTTACTTTAATGTACCGTCCTATCTCACTGGAAGAAAAATCAGAGAATTTTTGACAGTTTGAGTTTGACTGTAATAATAATATAATTTTCTAAGTGATATACAGTTAACCACTGTGCACATAACAGAAACGAACAACCAACTAGTTTCATGTTGTGAGAAATACAGCTGCTAAATGGCAGTTGGCTATTTACTTTTTTATTTCAGGTTTCTTTGGCCACTAATCTTGATGGGAGATATTTCTATAACCTCATTCTGCTTGTAGCTTGAACTTAGTTTAATTTCCAGACTGAATTTTCTCAGAGCCAGTTATTGTGATAATCTGGTCATATTTTGTATGCTAACCTGGCCTCAAATAGTTTTTATTGGTGATTTTTCCTTTTCCCATATGAAGAATTGTATTTCCCATCACTTCTTAGAGCTTTGGAGGATGCAATAATAACAAGTCCTACGAGATACTGGATATTTTTTTGACAAAGATGTGACTAGTAATATTTTAGATGTTAGTCGGTACCTAGAAGACATAGAAGGGTCTTTGGGTCTTTTTAGTATCTACTAAGAGATGAGTCATCTGGTAAATACTAGCTCACAGCTTCATAGTGTCATGTGATGCTTTTTTTAAGGTGCTTCATTAACACTAATGACATTTTTTATTCACTGCTGTACAGAAAGGTGAGTAAATAATTTACAATATATTAATGTTGAGAGAACTGGTTAGTGTTACGTATAGGCTGTTGTTTCTCTGTTCGAAAAATACTCAAGTGGAACTTTGACAGTTTTTTTTGTTTTCTCAGTACTGCCTTATGTTTATGTAGAATATTTGTAGAAGGAGACTGCAAAATTTCAGCACACTGCAAGTTTCTAAGAGCTGTGATCCCACTGAACATACACTTTTTACTGGCTTTAAAGTACTATAAAATAATGATAGGCTGTTCTGTACCATCAGTTGTTGTGCTGCCATCAGCTGCGTTTCTTGAGGATTCAGTGAAAAGGCATTTAAAACCTTGTAGTGCGGTTGTGTGTGTCCTATATAAAGTAAAAAGTGATGGAGATCATTCTTAAAATTTGTAACTTTACTGCTGATAACTGAAAAGAAAGTTAGCTTTTGTCATATGTTTTTCCTCAGGTCACTGATTTTTAGTAACAGCCTTACCTTAAAGGAGTTTCACCCTTAAAGCTCAACATGTTAGTCTTAATGCTTCCCTTACTGGCTATAACTACTTTTTACACTAAAATAAAATCATTCTTTTATTTTGCAAGTCAGCCCTTTCATTAATACTTAGGATGAGTCTCTACTGCATAAGTAAAGATCTCTTACCTCAAGCAATCCCTGCTGTGCATCTGTAAGAAAGCATTATTGCTTTGAAGTCCTGAAAACTGTGTATCCAGCTTTTTTCTTGTTATCCCTCTCTTAAAGCATTTTGTGTAGTTCTTTCTCATAGTTGACGCTGATTAATTATGCAAGTTAAACACTACAAAGTGAGAAGGTGAACATGCTTGAAATAAGCAAGAGCTGAAGTTTGTATTCTGCAAATAAAATAAAAATTAATCAGTATAATGGATTGTTTCAATTTTTAGCCCAGTGTCTCTCTGTGTGCCTTGCCTGCCCCCCCCAAATAGTCAAATTAAAGGTGCTTTCAGGGATAATGGGATGGTGGAGTCCTTGGTGATGTTCTTTGGATAGATTTCACCTGCCCTAAGAGCTCAGTGGAATAATGTGTTCTTGGCAGTACTTTCAGACCAGTGATCAATGATGAACAACTTCCACTTCAGGAAAAGAACCTTGTTTTTTCAGAAGAGGCTGATAATGAATAGTAACTTTAGGAAGTTCATGTTGTGGAGGGAAAACAAGCCTAGTTCAGGAAGGTTCTTTGTATCAGTAAAATTATTATTCCAAGTCATTATTCTCTCATTGTGTCAGGTCTCCTAACCATAAAATAAGTTAAGAATCTGAAGTAGGACTTGGCACATGGAGTCTTAAAAGCTAAAAAGGAAAGAGGATGTGGTATTCGATATTATTTTTTTTTTTTTTTTTTTTTTTTTTTTTTCAGAAGCGAGGGGCTTTACGTTTACTGCTGGCTTTTCCTTTTCTAGAGGACAGACCCTCACTCAATGGTTGCTTGTGGTCTTATTTGCTCAAATGCATTTTCTTTTTTTTGTTGCTCAGCTGAATTTGGCATGCACATAGAAGCTGACCTCTGAAAGGCTAGAATGTGTTTAAAAGTTTTGCAAAGTCAGGGTCGGGGGGGGTTGCAACTTTTCTGACTACCTTTATAGGCATCTGGCATAAGCTTTATATTTCTGTTTTTGTTTATAGTCCTGCTTTTTTCTTCTTCAGAAATGATGATTAGCCTCATTAAAAATGAAAACTATCTTATCTAAGATACCCTAATTGCAAAAGGAAAGCTGAATGCTTGTTTGTACAAGTTCTATTCAAAATCTGAGTTCATGTCATAGTGGCGGAAGATAAAGGAACAGAACTTAAGACAGTTCCATTTCAAGGAGGGAATCGGACTGCTAGAAAATCTGGAAAAGAAAATATCACCTTATATGAAATTATTATTATTAATGAAAAAGTAGTTTGGAAGCACCAAAACACACGTTACAGCATTGCTTTTGATTATTTCTTATCAGCCTGTCCTTTAAAGAAAATTAACAAGTCATTTTTGTCCATCATGCAAACTATGTGGTGCAGGAGGGGAGAATCGGGAAAGAAACAAGGAGCTTGAGTTAACCTGTGAACTTGTTTACAGCCTTGGTTTTCTTATCTACAGGGAATATAGAATTACATTGACACATCTTTTGCCACAATAATTAATTTTCTAGTTAAGAAAACCGAAGAACTTAATTTCTACCCCATTGTATGTTTTTCTTGCGCTTCTGTGAGTTAGTTCTTGTATTGGGGGAATGCAGATGTACACGAGTGCTGGGTTTCACAGAGCTATGTAATCTTTTTCTGGAGTAGGGAAGAATTTTCAACCAAAACCTTTCTGGCAGAAAATGTAGTTGATGATGCCTGATGTTTCATAGTTCATTTAGGTTTTGCTGAAATTTCCTTTAAAGAAAACAAAACAAAAAGGATCTGTAAATTTTAGATTTTCTTTAAAAAAAAAAAAAGATTCAAATGTGATATTTCAGAATTGTTTAATTTCAGAAATCTCAGTTTTATTTCGTGGGGGGAAAAAACTCCACAAAAAAACCCTAACAACAACTTAGAGTCTTGTTTGAAGTGGAAAAAGAGTACCTTTGGTACCTTCTTTTATGTTAGTTTTTCTACATTCACTGGACTAGTCATTCAGAGTGCCCGGGCAATTCAAATAACCCACTCAAACAACAAAATCATTCTCCCACGGATATTTCCTAGATACCTTTGAATCAAAAAAAACACTTTGAAAAAAACCCAAGCCAACCTACTTGTTTGTCCAGCTTATCAGGTAACATGAAAAAAGCCATCCAGCTTCCATTGCAAAGAATATACCTGAATTAGTATCTGCAAATACAGTATAAAATGTAACGCTTCACTTCTAATATTGCAGGCGTTATTTGACTTGATCCTTCTCTTTTTGTTGTCTTTTTCTACTGTTCCTGTTTTGTCCCGTTTTCTACTCTTTTACCAGATGCCTAATAGAAACTTACTGTGACTGTTGTGAAACTAACAGAAAGACCCGTCTCCCTTTAAACACCTGCCCTGACAATGTTTTTCTAAGCCTTGATAGTCACTTTTTAAAACTCTGAATTTCTTCAATTTCTTTAACTTAACACTGCTCTCTCTGCTTTAAGGTAAGTGCTGAAGTCCTTTTGGTGTTCCCCTGGGTTCATGCCATCTTTGTGTCCTTTTGGTTTGGCAAAATGCAGAGAATGGTAAATATGACATGAGATAATAAAGGTGGGTGCCTTTGAAATAGCAGTTACTAATAAAAGGGGGTGGCTTTGAAATAAGAAGTTGCAAGGCAAGAAGGACCTTCGTTAGTGCACTTGGAGCACTTGACTCACTGCTTTGGTGTTTTTTGTTTTTGTTTTTGTTTTTTTTAGCTGTTAACTTTTTTTTCTCGCACTGCCCTTGGAATGGTGTGTAGCTACTGCTCAGGTGTCCAGCTCTTTTCCTGATGCAGCTCTACCTGTTCCTACTCCAGGTCTTCTCTCTGATACAAATACAAACCAGGTGTCTTACAATGCATGATTGCTATGTGCAGTGATTTGAGCTTTTGGAAAGACAATACAAGTTTTGTTGTGTTTTTTTTTCTTCTCGAAGAGAATTTTGGATTGGTGAGATGAGAGAGCGTGCTAGCGCTGATGTGAATAGCACTATGGTGAGCAACATGGGAGTAATACCTGCCAATAAGATAGGATGTTTCTTGATTTTTAGTTTCTATTTTGCAGCAATACATAAATGTTTCTTTACAGGAACTTAAGCCAGGGGAATTCTGGGGTTCTGGTTAGAAACCAAAAACCTGTGTTAGGCTTTTTCAAAGGTGAGCTTAGAACTGATTTGCAGTACAGCCTAATCTACTACTGTTTGTTGAGTGAAAGTATTCAGAGAGAAATAGCATGATTTTACAATTATTTTTGTTTTGATATACGTAAAAGGAACTCTTTCCTAACAAGAAGAAGAAAAAAAAAAAAGGCAAGAGAAGCTTTTACTTGTAACTGCCTCACCATATAAAAAGCTTCATGTATATTATCTTGAGAGAAGATGATGTTTGTCATAAAACATCTAAGCTTATTTGGAACTTTGTGACTAAAATTTTGAGCAGCTTGTTGCTGCTATGTACGATGAATATTTTTTTGAGAATTTTGTGCCATGTTCTGTTAGCAGAAGACACAAGCATTTGGCATATTTGGACATGCAAGGTCATGTTTTTTTTCTTTAAAAGTAGTCTAATGTTCAACTTTGTTTTGCTGTTAGTGCCTGCTCTTCATACTGGTTTTTGAAGTGGCACGTTTTGTGACCTGAGACTAATTGAACCAACATCCTCTGCAGCAAAATAAACACTTGAGACAGGAGAGTTCAGCTTGAACTAACCATACAAAGGATAAGAATCAGATACTAAAGCCTGTTTCTTCACTCAATAACATCAAAAAAGATACATATGTGTGGTGATGACTTTGTCTCTTTCAGCCTTTTCTCCTAGGTATGCAGACTTGCTATACAAGTTGTGAAACTTTTCCTGGTGACAGCTTTTGTTAATCTGTAATATATTTTTACTGAAGGCAGAAGAGGAGAGATAGGGAGTAAAGGATTAGCCTCCGTTAAAAAACTGAAATTAAAAGAGGAAGCTTTTACACTTCACTCTGAGATGACTGTGCTTCAATCATTTCAGATTTGTATTTTGTAATGTGTTTTAGCAGGAGGGTGGAACTGAGTGACTGCTAAGTTTCTTAGGCAGACATGCAATCTCCTCTGGTCTCTTGGTAGGATTTAGAAGAGATGATTCACTGTTGCGTTTTTATTTTTAACTCCTTCCTTTCATATATAAAAATGAACAATAGCATAGCTTTGAAGTATTTTCTTGAATTTGTTTGTAAGAGTGACTATAAAATTTAAAACATTGTTAAGAACTTTTGCTCAATTTAAACTTTCTAATAAAAATAATTTTTCTCTGCAATTTCGTTAAAGGAAAAAAATACTTATAAATGTCAAAAGCTTTTTCCAAATAACATAATTTTTACTTTTTAGACTGGATTGTATAAGGGTTTATGTAATGGGAGGGGGAAGAGGTTTTGTTTCACCTTATCACCTTCCTGCCTCCTGTAACTAGAAGATGAGAAGTTTTGATTAGTATTCGTCCTGGTACAAAAGACTGAAATTTAGATTAGTTTTCTCTGCTTTCTATGGGAGTTCGAATAAAGATTTCCTGCATCTTAAAAGAATGCCTCTAAGGGTGCTCTTAAATGGTGCCTTCCCTCTGTCCAGCTGAAGATTTTTCAGTGTCAAACTTAAATGTTTATTAAATTATAGAGAAAACAGAAAAACAACTTTAATCTGGGTTTCAGGGAAATCCACTTACCAATCTTGCTATTAAAAAAAAAAAAAAAGAAAAAAAAAAGGAAGCATTCAGATACAGCTATATCTATAACTAAAACACATCTGGATTCCATTTCAAGGTGTGTGTCCAAGTGACACTAATAGCAATTGCATTTTCAATGTGAAGGCACAATTGTAGGCCATTAGCAAGGAAAGAGTAAGCAGGAGAAATGTTCATGTGCAACATGTTCTCTCTGGAGAGATTATAGAACCAAGCAGATTCATTGCAGAATGTCTTTAAGAATTGCACCAGGTTTAACTTAAAGGGTGGGGGAAAAAAGGTATTAGCTGACTAAATCTTTCCCTCAAGAAGGAAGGTCAGAAAAAAATTTGCAGCTACAGTCTGACAACAACACTTTCCTCTTTTTCAAAATATTCCCTCTCTTTTCTTTTAGTGAGTTTGGGATTTGTAGGGAGATAGGGGTGAAAGAAGTTGCCAGGAAAGGCAAAGTAGCCCAGTAATGTAGCCTTCTTGATTTGATGGGGATCTGTTAGACTGCCATAGATTATGAATTAGACTAATGTGCAGTAAAGGAACTCATTTGTACACTGCCAAAAGCTTGTGAAGGAAAAAAATAAGGATTTGTGGGTCACTTAGATCAGCTTTTACTCACTTTCTGGATTCAGGAGGGAACTGAGGTAGTTAGATGAACCCATTTATTGTTGTTGTCCCAAAGTGGGGTTATTTACCTGGTGTGCAAGACGCCAATGCACCCACAGAGCAGAGGTGTTTATTTAAATCATTTCTGCGCAGAGATGGGTGCTAGGTGGTAATCCACAAAGCTAGCACACCGGCCTACAAACTCTTTGGAATATTTATACAGTTCAAAACACAGAAAGACACACCCTTAATTACAATTAGTGGTTAGTACCTTATCTTAACAATTTTTATTGGTTAGTTCAGTCTCTCACATTTAAAGTGACAATGTCCTTTAATTGATGTGCACATGATCCAGTACAGTGGTGTTGGGTAGTTATTTTTCAGTCTCTAATTGAGTCCGTAGTCCCTATTTCACACTGCCGCCTTTACCTTTCCCCCAATTACTGCAAATCTTAGTTGACTTTGGGCATCTTCCAGCAGCTGTCCAGTTTTCAGCAGGTTCCAGTGCTTTCTGCATAGGAATATTCTCTTGTTATTGGCCTTCTGTTCTTCAAGGGTTTTTTCATTAGCAAGGCATGAATTGTTTATACAAAATTTCACAAAGCCTTGTAATCTTTTCACAGCTTTTTGCTCTTGCTTAGTGAGACATTCTATCTTCTAAAATATATTCTACCTTTTAAAAGTAATTTTTACCTTTTTAAAGTACATCATTCTGAATAAAAGAAAATATCTGTCAGTGCTACAGTGTGCCTACAAATTAATCTATTGTGGTGCCTACAGGAGATGTTTTCTTGTATTAAGAAGTGTGTACTTCTGCTTTGCAGCTCTTGTTCCAGACAACATGATGACAATTACTGTACAGCTCTACTTTTCTGGTATGTGTGATGCCTCTGTGTTCTCATGAAACCATTAAGAGTTTTACTATCATTATTTAACAAAATATTTTGGCCTTTGACATAGCTGGCCAGTTCTAAACCTTTAAAGCATATGTCTTCCCACGAGTGTAATTTTCAGTGATTTTGCTGATAAAATGCTATTGCTGAAAAGAGCTGGGATAACTTTTTTTTTTTTTTTTTTTTTTTTTTGAGGAGACATTAGTGAAACTTCCAACTTCCTGAAAAGAGGTGCTCTGTCATTTGCTTGTCTGCGTGGTAGTTAAGGCAACAAATGTGTGGTTAAGGTTTAGGAAGAAAGAAAATCTGATTGAAAAGGGAGCACCCCTCAAGCATATTGACCCTCCTAGTGCAATGAAAAAGCAATAAAATCAGAAATTTTTGTTTGCATCATGTTGTAGTGTGGAAAATAAATGGACTTGGATATCGGAACTCTGATCATGGATATATGAAGTTTTAGGAATTGCACGACCTCCCTGTTTTGTGGCAGAGAGGACATGGTGCAGAGAAAAGCCAAGTGGGACAGTGTAGTGCTTCCAGCTGGACTAGCAGGGCCTCCGGTGTCTCTCTTGCTTTCCTACCCCAGAGTCCCCTGGGTTCATTCTCTCCACATGTGGTGCTGGAGAGCACCAGACATGGTACTGAGTAGAAAATAGCCCATTCAGATTCACCTTGTTCAAATTCACTTGGCACCTAAGAACTTGCTGTTACAAGCATCTCAATACCTTCATAACTTTCAGAGTGGGTAACAGGTTGCTTATTATCCAGATATTTCTCTATTCTTATAACTAAGCAATTACCTTATGCTATAGTGTTAAAACACTGTTGTCAGCCAGACCGATCTATTCCAATCCCTACAGATCCTTTGGGGATATTCAAGTTGCAAAGAATGTAAAATAAAAGGAAAAAAATAGTTTTGCTAACATTTATATAATCTGAATGCAAGATACGGTGTTAAAACATGGTACTTAACAGTAACAAGCTGTTTGAAAGTTTTGGGTTTATTTCTCATTTCTAATTCTGCCCAGCAATTGACTTGGGTCCAAATGAGTGGTATCTATAATGTCCATTAAGAATATCTATTGAACAGAGACTTCTGTTGTATTCCTCAAGGACTTAATATTTCTTTTCAAGGGAAAAATTTTTAACCTGAAAGAGTAATCAAAATTTTATACAGAATTTTCAATATACCGACTCTTAATGACCAGTGTGGCATCAGAATTCAATGAGAAAAGTAAAAGGTGTCCCCTTTCATTAATTTCCCCCCAGCTCCCTCAGGGGTGGAATTTTTTGGTGGTTTGTTTTCGTGGGTTTTTTTGTTGTTTTTTTTGGGGGGGGGGGTGGACACGTGGACGCGTGGATGTTTTGGGGGAGTGTGCGTGGTTTCCAAAGCAGAGCGCAGTGTTGCCTGGTGGCAGCCTGCAGAGCTCTTTTGCTGCCTGGCCTCCCCTTTGTGACAGCTCTCTCAGGGCTGTAATGTTCCTTTGGCTAATTTGGGCAGAGCAATGAAGTTACTTGCCTGTGTGCATGTGTGGGTAGTACCAGGAAGGTAAGTGCCCCCTTTATGAAAGTGAAACTTTCCTTGGTCCTAAGACAGATGGTATTACTTTTAGCACTTTTGCCTGTGTTAGCATAAAAGACAGACAAGTCAAAGCAATGCCACGCTGAAAGATGGTTACCATTTCTGGTATCTAGTGTACCTGGCACCTTCAGGAATCTACCTGAACGTAGCCATTCAGTGGGAAAGTGAAGATGCTGCTACTGAGCCAGCTAAGGCAGATTATCTCTTTGTGGTAGGAAGATGATGATGGACTAAGGAATTTGGTGAATGTTTCCAGTGCATTTCCAGTGTGTCAGCTCAGTTTATGCAGGAACTTTAAATGTCAAAATGGTGTGCTAATGCAGCTGATGCATTAGCTTAGATATGGAGTCAGACAAAAAAACACAACTCATCTCATCTGTCTAGACTTCATTTATCCTATAGCAGAGCTGACAAGAGGGATGCTCTGTCTTTTAACCAATTCAAAAGCAGGGGATCAGAAGCTTCAGTGGAATAGTCCCAGAGATCTGTTAGTATGTGCTTTCATGGCTACATCGCTGGCTAGGGTTCAGGAGACTGATAGGCATATTTCTGCCACAGATACGCTGTGTGTCCTTGGGCAAACTGCCATATCTTTCTGGTCTCATGGTCTGTTTTTCACCTAAACTGAATTCTGGGGACAGAGGCAGATGATTGCTTTCTCTGTAAAATAGGTGGCACGCCGAACCACTAATTTTGATTGAGCCCTACAATGATCTGGATATTGGTTATACTGTACTAGAAAATGAGCTGTGTCATGGCAAGATTTACAGTTAGGAAGACAATGATTTACAGTGGTAGGCACGAGAGGTACAGTTGGGTCCAGGAACTAGTGTAATTCATCAAACCAAGCTATATGCAACTTTGTATTTGCAGTGTATGAACCATATTTGGCTACAACTTAGTCTGCCTTAGCACGCACGTTTTGGGAAAAGAAACTGCAAACAAACATCTGAAAACTGTTGGCACAATATGTCTGAGTATTTACACAGGAAAACAAATTTAATACCATGCATCTGGAGAGGAGAATGTGTAATAATTGATTTCATACTGTTCCTTTGTTTCATACAGTTTCCTTCATACATAAGGAAAACTTGTGTAGCTAATGCAGGTCAGGGCTGTCTAAAATCAGTGTCAGCCTTCAATATTATGACTTTACCAACCATATTGCACTCTTAAATATTTAGTAGTTTTGAGCCTGAAAATTATGAATTCTCACTCAAATTTGGTGCGTTTTAGGTTGATCAGTATATAACCTGGATAGCCTTGTACAGCCCACATTTTTGTGGCTGGTAAAAACTTGTTTGCACTATGAGCCTATAATTTTAGATGAGGTATTGTGCCTGTGGCATAGCTGGTCCCTGAACCAGAAATGTCTTTCTCTTTACCCACAGAGCTGCTGTTCTCCTAGCTCATTATGTTTACCTGGGGGAAAAAAAAAAACCCTGTATCCTCTGTTCTATGGGTTGTTTTCAGTAGAATCTATTTTTCTAGTTTTAAATACATTTTTACTCCCAGTAGGATTTTTTTAATATTCCTTTTGAAGCTTGAATATATTTTCTTCTCTTCTAAGTTTTCCCTTATCCGTCTGACAGCTCTGGCTTCTTGTGTATCTTTTTTCTGCAGCTGAAATAATTGTGAAGCATTTTCTTAACAATTTTTTTGGTAATATTTTATTGTTTTGGTTTTATGTGCCAAATCAATGCTGTTAGATGAGGTTATGAATACAGGGCTTGTTACCCAACTACTTCAGAAATAGCAGTGTCCATTGGGTCCTAGATTACAAAAATAAGAGTTTTTAAATTTAATAGCTAGATGCTTTCCTGTTACTTTCAGACAAAACTTTTGCTCATTTCTGAGAGTGTGAAGATGCTAACTTGTTTGTTTGTTTTGTTTTCCCTCAATATATTTCCCAGTATCGTTCACACTCCCCATGTGAGCCATTTAAACGATGAGGCCCTGACTTAGATTTGGGTTAGACAAAGCTCTCGGAGAATTTGAGCACAAGGAACTAGAGATGAGTGAGAAACCACTACTGTCTGGGAACAGCGAAAAACCCAACTTTAGTCACGTATCTGGTGTCTGAGAGGATAAGAGCCCGATCCTGCAGAGACACAGAGGCAGCAGTCTGTAGAGCTTTCTTGGTTTCACCATCGATGAGACTGTAAGACTGTGGCCTGGCAGTTTGCTTTTACTCTTGCACATGGCTGCTTAGCTGAAGTAAGCACAAGCTATTGCTGCTTTTATACACATGTGTGTGCACATAGACATACAAGTATAATGTATATTTAGCATGCTTCAATAAAACATTGAATACAACAAACAGTGGCAATGAAAATTACATGCTCTTATAAACATTTTTATTTTAAACTAGGTTTTGTGCTGTGATGCTGCAGAGGCATGTACAATATAATCAGCTTGGTGATAGAAGACAGTCATTTCTTACAATGATCCTAGAGCCCTTTGTTAATGTCAGGGATAATTTGGGCTGACTGATTTGATTGCTGCTCTTTTCCGGCAAGAGGTCTCAATAAATGAAACTGCTTGCCTGGATAATTTAGGCTTTTATGATTGCCAGAAAGCTAATGATGCAAACACAGCTGAAATAAAATTTCCGTTTTATATTGGAGGTTAAAAAAAAAAAAGGAAAAAAATCCACTTAAACACCTGCAGTGTGGACTCTGTCAAAACAGGGAAGAGCTATTTGCTAGACTCAGGATAGAAAGTGGCTCGTGTGTATTATAAGACATGTTTCAGACAATTGGCCTTTATAGATCTCTAGGACACTATGTTTTTGCAGACAAGTTATCTACTTCCTCTTACTTCCTGCCCTGGTCAAAATGGACTGTTAATATGTACAGGTTTTAAGGTAGGGATTTTTCTTTAAAAACAAAAACAAAACAAAACAAAACGAAAAAAATCCCACCCAAACAACAACAAAAAAAAAAAAAAAAGAGAAGGATGGTGAAGCTCCACAGATAGTTACAATAAACCTAGTATTCTGCAGCGACTTATTGGGGTTTGAAGCTACGGAGGCCTTGAGGGGTGGGGGAAACAAACCCAAACCTTGTTATTCTATTTAGCTCTTAAGATGCTTTAGAGGACCATCATTTAATTCTAGGTCAGCCCGTTCCTTGTGACTTGTCATTTTTTTGATTTCCTGTTGTTGTTTTTATGTTCTTTCATGACTCCAGCCGTAAGCAAGTTTTCAAATTACCTAGGTTCAAAGCGGATCGCTTATAGCAAATTGTCCTTGCACAGATTATTTCAAAGCTGTCTGTGATGAGCTTTCTTCACGTCTTCAGGTGCTTTGATTGAAGATTTGCAGTTTTGGGGGGAAAAGTGCACCTCATTATGAACAGAAATCTTACATCATTAGGAGTTAGGCAAGTCAGAGGTATATCAGCTAGTGGCTACATTAATCAATAAATAATGTAGTTCTATCTCCACCTAATTAATTGGACACACAATGATAACCTTTGGAGCTGATCAAACCATGTTATTTATACTCTTCATTGTAGTTTATTGTAATCTTACAATACTTCCAGTTATTATCAAATCCTATTGTCTTGCATACTGTAAAAGACTAGATTCTTTTTTGCTGTAGCATCACTAAAATAAGTTGGGGTTTATCAAGGTTTAACTCAGTTCTTCATGGAATTGAAGGGGATGTCTTTAAAGGAAACAAAGTAAAATGCGTATATGTGATATATGCACATTCGTGACTAGACACTATTTAGGTTAAAACAAGGTGTCTCTGTATGTGTACATAATGAATATCAGATTGCCTTTTGGAAAGTTATTCATAAACAGAACACATCTGGTTTGTAGTTTATTTATTGTTATGGTATATGAGGGATTGAGGAGTCATGATTTTCTTGCAGAAAAAGAAAATGATAACTTCTCTCATGTTCTTAGGAATTCTTAGTGTACTTAGCTGCGTTTATCTTTGACTTTTCAATTAGAAAGTTTGAAATAAGAGCATACACATGTAACTGAAAGCCCAGTATCACAGATGACAGAATCGTAATAAGAAAACTATAGTAAATAATAGATTTAGTAAATACGTGTGTAAAATGATACGGTGAGTAAGTCAACATTAATCATCTGAAGCTCAAAAGCAAGTGGATGAAGGTGATCTGGTTGATGTCAATAACAGTTCTGTTACTAAATAAAAGGGCCAGGATTAATTGCCTGTTCGAGGGACTCAGTTGGCTGTTCGGTTTGTTTCCTTGCAGCTAAAGCATCTTAGCTTGTAGAGAAGACTATCTGCCCACAAATGTGTCACAAAACCATCTTTCTGTTGTGTGGGGGCATTGTCTGTGAAACTGCTAGCTGTGCTGGGGCAAAACTGTGTCTGTCACAGGCTCCACTAACGGTTGATCAGTGTGGGCAGTGCTTAGGTCTGTTCTGTGCCCCTGGCTGGTTTATTGGCTTACTCTAAGTGGCAACAGTTAAAGAAGATTTCCAAAATGCTTTTGAAAGGGTCCTTCGCAGAAGGCTGATAAAGAACTAAGCTGTCAAGCAAGAGTGGATGCTGTTTGGGATTGTTAACTGACTAAATATCGGGGAGAATTTACCAGAGGAGGTAAATGTGGTTTGCACTGACAGAAAAAATGGGCAGGGAATATTGATTTTATTTTTTTCCTGAAATATTTTAGACACGGATTTTGCTGTTGTGATAGGCAGGGAGTTGTAAACGCTGTGGTGAAATAATACAAAGATGACAAACTTCAGATGGGGGGGACAGTATCTTTTATTACTGATTTGAGCTGTAGGTAAGTTTTCAGCCAAAAGCGTGTCTTCAGGCATGAACCTAAAATATGTTGATCAGCTCTCCATCATCAGATTGGAAATCTGAACTCTAGTCTGGATTTTCTCTACAAATTTAATAGCTGCCTCTCCAGCTAAGTATGGCTGGAGCAATCCTACACAGATTTTATTTCCAAGATGCAGGCTGTAATGTAAAGCTAGGCTCTTGGGTGCCACTACCTTTGTTCAGGAGAAGTAATACCATCTGGAAAACCTGGAATAGCTGTGGGGATACCCTCTAGGGATATAACAATATTTTTGAATGAACGATTTGGATGAGAGCCTCAATGTAATAGTAAAACCCAGCTCCTATTCCACTTTCCTTTCCTTGGAGATTCCAGGTTAAGATAGGATGTGAAAACATTACAATCTGTACTTCAGAATGAATGAACTTGATGGGTTTGTATTCTCAGAAGCATGAATATTTTTTAATTGCATCAACTGATTTAATAGAAATTACAATGTTTCCTTAGAAACCTCACCTTGTTTGACATAAACAATTAATCAGCAGACAGCTCTGGGATGAAATGCAGCAGCTTAATGAGGCCAAATCCTAATTGTGCTGATTAGTAACTAGAATTGGTCAAAAACTAGCATATCTGATCAGCGGGGTGGAATCAGTGTCTGTTTGCATGCGCAAGTGCATGTGTCCACATGTAGAGAGATGAGGGGAAAAGAAAACCCAACTTTTGTGGGAAACCTAACTTTTTCCAGATGCCTTATTGACTAGGAAGTGTAGAAGATTACTGCCCTGCCAGCACCAAGCATGCTTTGTAAACACTCAGTCATTTTGAATAGAGAATATTTCCTAAACTTTCAAGTTGGTTAGTGAAGGAGACAATCTTGTGCATACAATGACATTTCAGCTTTACTGAAAGTGTTGCTTAGATCTCAAGTCCTCCAATTGCTGCAAAAACTGGAGATCTTCTGGCTTCAGGCTCCTTCTCCGAAGCAGACTGCTGGACACTGTACCACATCTGATGGCCTTGGAGGCCTGGGAGATTTCCTAGCTGTATGGCAATCTGGCTGAGGGATCTGATGAGAAGTCCTTCTCCTTTGTCTTGGCTGGCAAGGTAACAGGTAGAGATTTTAAGGAAGCCTGTGGAACCTGAGGAAAAAAAATGTAGATGACTGCTTTGAGACCAGCAAAAAGTCTTTTTTTTTTTTTTTTTTTTTTTTTTTTTTCATACCATGAAACTTGGCCAAAGCAGAAAACTTTGCATCAGCTGTCTAGGATCAGGATCAGAATTTATTTAACTGTTCACACAGTGTTTTAAGACAGGTGATGAAAATGAATAACTGCACGTGAAATTCAGGTAAGAGAATATAATTACCCACACTGGATTTGGGCCAGGACATTAGCACTAACAGTTAACAATTTAGTTTTATCTCTTATTACAAATATTGCCTGTTTTTATGAGTGTATGATTTGAAGCTTGTGTTTGAGCCTAAGGAATGTTTTTCAGCAGACTCAAGACTGGGGAATAGCGTATAAAACCCATGGTACCCATGGAATCAGATTTTATAAATAAAACGGTTAAATTTTGTTTGAGCCCCAACTGTTAGGCAGCAATTTAAAATTCTTAGGAAATGGGCTTTGTGGCTTGTTTACTGTAGATCTAACGATTTTATCTTTTTGTTCTTGTAGCAAGGTGTGTGAGCAATGACTAATACATAGGCATATTAAAGAATCTTGACATGGGTGTGGCTGTCGGGTAACTCTGTCTGTAGAAGAAAATCAATCATCCCCTTAGAATAAAGGGAACCAGGCTATCTAAATACAGGTCTATACTACGCAATGAATTGTGGTGGCGTCTTCTACCAGGGACTCATTACCAGCCGGAGGAAATGAAAGACAAAAGGATAAGAAGGATAGCTAGTTGGTGGGCAAGAGCTGTATTATAATAGAGATTGTCCTCTCCTGTGGTCTGATTCTGTTTGTCTGAGTTTAAATCAGTAGCAATGTTGTAGTCGGTAACTTCTTTAAGAGGTGAATCCAGCCCTTTGATTTCAGGATATGACTAAATTAAACGGAGGCACTAAGGTTTCAATTGAGAACCTACATAAAGAAGGCTGCAATAAGTGATGCTGTATGCAGGGAGTTCCTAAAGTTCTTTCCATTTTTTCTGGCAACTTTCTCAGGAATCTAAACTGTCATGTCAAATATGGTGCTAGCCTGAAAATGTGTGAGAAGATGCAAAAGTATCAGAACTGCCGGAAACATAAAAGCAAATACTGTGGCATTAGGGCCCAATATAGGGCACAGATTTTTTGAGAATGTGAATATATAGTAATTTCTTTAAAGGAGTTTACTAAACTACTCGTGCATCCAACAACTTTTCCCAAAACCCGATGTTTATAGAACTTTTTATGGCTATAAACTGCCCTCCAAATAAACCCATTTGGTTTTGTCAATTCCCTAACACTGGAATGTTTAATAATACATTTAATGTTTTAAAGTATTTTGGAGCAGTTGGTATTTGCTTAGTCTCAGTTTGGGGCATAGCATGTTAATGAACAAGTGATGCTTGAAAGGTCACAAACAAAACAAACAGTTCAAGCTTTTGTGATTTATTCTCCTTATTAAATATTTTGTTAAACATTTTTTTTTTCTGAATGCGACGTTTGCTGTGTGGTGTGACAGATTATTTGTGTTCTTCCACTTAATGATATGAAAATATTCTATTCATTTCTGAATACTGTCAGTATTTAACCTCTTATAATAATCCTATCAACAAACATACCAGGAAGCATTTTGTAATTGTTAGTTAACTAAGCTTCTGAGTTTTTCTGTTTTCTGAAAGTATTATTTAAACTTGCTCTTACAGCTAAGCGCAGTGCCATTACAGATGAGTCTGTTTCATCTCTTGAAACAAAGCCCTGAAGCTTTTATGCACAGTCATGCCATGCATATTCTAGGCCTATAAAGCAGCAGAACATCCAATTACATTTATTCTCCGAAGATGATTGAGGCAGATCTAAGGTCAAGGAGAGTCCATAGGGAAGAGTGTTAGTCTGCATGCAAAATGTTTGTTCAAATCAGCATGATTTTTTTTTTTTTTTCTAGTAAACATTACAAGCTTTATATTTTGGGGACGAAGAAAGATTTCATGGTCTTCTTCTAAAAGTTCTGAATTTATTCATGGCTAAAATATAGTCCATATATCAACAGGAATGCTAGCTGAAAATCAAATTTGGCAACTTTGAAATACTAATTTTTGACATTTTGGGAGAGAAACATTGATTTCTTTTGAAAACAAGTTTTTATTTACAGTGATTAAAGACTGTAAGATTACATATTTGTAGCCTACGTAAATATTAACACTGAACGGAAATAATTGTCTTTTTGTAAGGACCACCCAGCCGAAATATAACTCTTACTCTGGAAATTTTTAAATTTCCCAGGCCATCAGGATAGAGAGATTCTTCAGAGACAGAGCGAGGTAAAAGAACTTCAGGATCTTATTAGTTGATTTTTAGTCAATGACTGAGTAACCCTTGTCCATGTACTGATGAACTGCAATAAAACACCAAACTTCATTATGATTTTTTTAGGAAGTTTTTTGAGGTTTTTAATAGCACAGGAGTATATTTCTCTCTGATTGCCATGAGACAAAGTCTAATGCTGAACAGGTGGTACAGAGGTAAGTCTGATTCATTCTGCAAGTACCCAGCCAAGAGTCAAATCCTCTAGCAGTGATATGTCCATTTGGGCACCCCTCAGAAATTTGTTTGAATTTGACTGAAGGGGAGAAAAACTAGGTCTGAATCAGCTTGTTTCCTCTTTTTTCCGGATTTGATGTGATTTGGATTAGCTCTTTATATGGCACATCAGCAAAACTTCCGAAATACATACCCTCAGTCTTTCCATATCTCTGTACAACCTACTTTTCATTAGTTTGGTTATTTATTTTTTAGATTTGTCAGATGTTACAGCTAGTTTCTTTTTCAAGAATGTGATATAAAATCATGTGGTATAATTATTTTTCACATTATACTGAAAATTACTTTTCTCCTTACTTTTGGCTTAGCTTCTATCAAATCTTTTGGAGACCCATTGTTGAATTTTGGAGGACCTGAGTTAGAATGGAATAGTTTTCAAAATTAGATTATTTTTGCACAAGCAAGACTTAATTCTATTTTATATATATATTTTATATATATGTATTCATAACATATAACATCAGTGAAATAGTGCCCTCATATATAAGATGGAAAAAAAAAATTGATTCTTAATTCATTTTGTTTGACCTCAAAGAACTTAAGAGTTTAAAAAAAAGACATAGTTGAAGCTACAACTAAGTTAGTTTGCCAATTTAGAACTTAATACAGTAAATGTAACAGGGAATTAGATTAGTCCCATGTGTTTCTACTATTATGCCATAAAAATTGTACTTTTAAATAAAACTTTTGTGATCTTTTACCTTAAAGAAGATCTTTTCAGTGAGTGGGGTACTTCACAGCTGGCCATTTTTCTTACACCTGGGAAGGATGTTATTTTCCTATTTGAGAAATACAATTAATATTTTAACGAGTACATAATTTCCACCCCAAATTGGCAAGAGAAGTTGAAGCCACCCTGGGGAGGGGGCAGGAAATGTTTGAGCTGGGCAGAGTGTTTCACTTAGAAATCTTTCAAATTATTTTCTACCTTTGGGGGTGGGAGAGTGGGGTGGTTTTGCTTTTGTTTGGTTTTGTTTTTTTCTCATTTCAATGATAAATATCGGAACTATCCAGGCAAAACCCACTCATTTTCCTAATAATTTTTTTTTTAAATAAATCATCTGTGTTGCTTTGACTGACGGTATAAATTGAAAATCCAGGAGTGTTTCAAGGAGAGCAAACTGGTGAAAACCAGTCATTGCCTATGTTTGTAGTTGGTTTTGATGATATAATTTTGAAGAAAAACTTCTATTTTGTTATGGCCATTTAGCTTTTTTCTATATATTGATCTATATACTTAACCGTTTCTGACATGTCAGTGGAGTGTTGCAGGAATATTTTAATATTTAAATGTATTTTCAATATTCACTGTAACTGATTTAAAAGTAGTTATGTACGTGTCAGAGCTTTCAGTCTGGGTTTGACCTTTGGCTGTGAGCTGTGCTGCCAGAGAAAAGGTGCACAGGTCGCCTTTGGTGTGAAAGTAGCAGTGGTAGCAGCATCGAAACTTTAATTCAAGATTTCTCACAAAGGGGAAGCATACAGGAAGGAGAAAGGAATATGAAGTGTTAAGTTTCTCTAAAGCTCTGTTTCTGCTTTGGAAAGAGGCTGATTAAAAGGAGGAGCCTAAAAGAGCTTTGGCATTAGGGAGTTTAACATGGAGTTTTTAATTCTAAATAGAAGTCACTGAAGAGCCATACCACTCTGGTTCAGTTCTCTGACTGTATGTATTCCAGGAAGGCTTTGTGGCCACATGCCTACATAGATTATTGATGTCTTTCCCCTCTGAGGCATTCTCTTCCTGATTTAAATTCAAATAGGTCAGTTAGGCTGAGGTTTGACAAGTGGTAACAGTCTTGGTTATTTTTTTTTTGCAAGGACAAAAGTGCTGACAACACACAAAAGCCGGTTGGAATCGGGGAGCGTCCAGGGTTTTAGGGAGTATTATCCTTGTGGGATATCAGCACTGTGTAGTATTGTGTCCCAGATCCGGCTTTTATTTCTCTGTAAGGTAAGTTATAAATGCAAAATATAATAACACAATGTAGTGTTATAAGGGAAGGTCAGTCATTTTGTCCTGTAACATTTCTGACAAAGGACTGCCAACTGTCATGGGGTACAGGAGAATTTGCCATAAAACAGGGGAAACGAAGTTGTGAAGATAACTTTCTATCACGCTTGAAAGCACTCTGATACAGTAAGCTATTCTGATAAGGATGAGTCCCTGTAGTTGCCTTCCTCTGTCATCCCCTAGTACATCTAAAGGGAAAGCTGGAAATGATAAAATTCCTGTCCTGGGAGAAAGGTAAAATAAGGGAAAAGTTAAAAAGCAAAAAAGCGAAAGAGCTAAAGACAAACCCCCTCAGATTTCTTTATTTCAACATCCTGCGGAGTCTTAAAATTTTAGACTTCAGAAATGAACCAATGATACGAAGCTAAATGCAGAGAAACCGCATCAGCAAGTTTCTTCAGATAAAATGTGGTGTTGAGAGAGATCAGTTCCTGTTTTTTAATTATTGAGCAATAACTGCCAGACAGTGAAAAAGCCTCAGTACACCATCCAAATCCAGAAGCTTCTCATTAAGCTATCTGCTTTAGCATTGTGAGCAGCATACACCTTGGAGGCGGAACGCATAAAAGCATTCTGCTGATCACTGAATTTTATGGCAGACTTGCTGAAAACTGTATTAATTAAAAATTGCAGCACTGGGTGCTGAACCTCTCTGCACTTTATTTATAAACTTTTTTTCTGCTGTTGATTTTGGGTGACATTGAAAGAGCTACGATCAGATTGTATAATGGTCTTTGAAGGAATTTTTTTGATGTAAAACAAGGTTATAAATGCCCTGTGTTTGACCTAACTCTACAAAGGTAAATGATAAACTTCTGTTGCTTACAAAAATGTAGTAGGGGGGTTCGGAAAGCCAGCCTTGATATAGTTCGGTCCTTGGGCCTTTAGGATCTTCATGAATGCCACATACTATGACAAGAGTTAAGAATGGCCTGAGGGGATAGAAAGAAAAGAGGGAGCTTTTAGTTTCAAAGAGGTGAATGCATTCAAAAGCTGATTTGTGTTCCAACTTGTCTGGTGGTGAGACGGAGCTGCAAGGTTCCAGTCACTGCCCAGAGTGCTGACCCCATCTCTGCACTTTACAGCCTCTCAGTAGTAACGAACTGTGTTTATTTGACTCTACTCCGAGTTAAATCTGTGAAATCGTCTTTTTTTTTTTTTTCTCCCAACGTTCAAACCTGCTGTAAAGCTGTAGCTATATTCATATCACCATTCATTAAGCAGTAATTTATAATTAGATATACAAACTGCAGATGCTTCTGTAGGTGTGCAATAGATATTCATGGACAGTGGCATTTTTAAAAACCTGTTGGGTTTTTGAGCATGGGTATGCATGGAACCACACTTGATTTTGATTCAACAGCTGCATTATCAGACTGCAAAGTATTGTGACTACTTAAACCTGCACATCCACGATGTTGCACAAAAATGGCAAAACACATCAGTAAGCATCTAAGTGAGAAGATTTGCCTGAAAGAAGAGAACTGCAGCTAATGCTTTAAATAGTTCTTAACGGAAAGAATGACAAAATGTATACTAAGGTTATGGGCCACAATTTAATAAAAATACATTAGATTCGAACGTTCACTTTCATCTTGCAATTCTTTACTCTTAACTCTAATGGTACTGCATCCTTAAATTGCAGTATAGTTGTTAAAAATGTGTTGGTTGATTTCTCTTATAATTATTATCAGTAAGTATTAGTTACCATAATTTTGTGTTATAGTCTTAGTCTCTTAAAACTTCAGTTCTGCAATTAAAATGACTTTTCTTTCGATTAAATGCTCATTGAAAGTTTTAATTGAAAAAGCACAGTTTCATTATACAGAATTACCATCTGTGAAACGATGGAATGTCAAAGATGAAAGCTTGTATGGAAAACTATAAAGCACTCCAAAGATTCCGTGAGTATAGGTACTAATCAAGTTCAAACAAACCCCAAGCAAGCAAGCAACTCTCCCTTCTCCCCTCATCATTGACTATCTGTCAGTATTTGAAAAGGAATGGAGAAACATTCCTAAGCAACTTTCCCAATCAGACCTTGAGGATAATTATTAACAAAGGTCTTAACATCTGAAATTTTAATATGAACAATGGATCTTTGACCACTTTAGGAAAACATATTTAATTTCCTTTCTATGGACCAAATAACAGCTGGTCAACTAACAGTATTCTGGATCGATTTCTGTTCTGCCTTGAGACACTGCTAAGAGGGTCCTAGCAATTTCTTGCAATTTGGAAGTGACAAAAGAAGACTGTGATTGAGGTTTAGCTGCTTGTATAGTCCCTTAAGCTCTGCTACAGTACAATGTGGCTTGTAATTGACCTTGAACTACTTTAAACAAAAATGAAATACTGTACTTAAGTCACTTAATACGAAGGAAGATATAATATGCTGTAGTCTAGAGGAATCTGGATGTAATGGTCATTTCATTTTGCAGGTTTTTCATTTTCTCAAATCTAATACACTATTTACAGTGCTTTGACTGTAGTGCTTCGCTGGGGCTGTGTAGCAAGACCTGGTAACTGGTCCTTCAAGATTAGTCAGGTTTTGTGCAAATGAATTGAAGATGCTATAAATTCATTTTCATTACCATCAAATGCTTCTTTCCACTTCACTTCTATAGTTGGGAAGCCTCAGTATTTTCCTGTTTTTAAGAGGGTTTCTTTTAAATGATGATATTTTAATCAGTGGCTTGTTTTCTTCTAGTTTTGCAAGTATTTTTCTTTCTTGTGCTCCTTTTAAAAAATTATACAGGAAATTCAATAACTTCATTATTGTTTCTGACTCTTCTTTGCCATTTCTTACTGCAGTTCTTGCATGGAAACACAACTGTTTTAATACTAAGCGATGACTGAAAAGAAAATGGGCACTGTTTAGCCTAGTTTCATAGTTTCAACTGGCTGATTCTTTTTTTATGCCTTTTTCCCTCCTGCTGTTTTGGTAAAGCTAAGCTAATTTGTGAAAATATTACTTAAAAACTTTTCCCCTAAGGTATCTCCAGTCCAAGGTGACTTTTTTTTTTTTCATAATGAAGAAAAAATGAATGAACATGCTCATAGTGAATATATTTGGGTTGTGTAAAAGTGTTTCACTTGGGATTAGTAGAGATTTAAATGTTATTCTGGATTGGCAGTTGCCAATCTATGCGTGGGGTCGGGCTTTCAGTCCCATAGTTTTGCTCCCAAAAATCTTGAAAGATCTCGTTTGCATCCAGATGTGGAGCAAGGCCATTTTTGAACTCTTTGTTCTCATGCAAAGATACTTGTCTCTTGTCAGTGTTTTACAGCTAAGTGTAATCATCATCCTTCAGACAGTTGCTCTGACTGCAAGTGGTTTGTTTCTGGGGTTGGGGTTTTTTTTTTGTAGTCTCTTTTTTTTTTTTCTTTTTTCTTTTTCTGTTGTATAGCTTCTACAGTATCAACTTAGGTATAGTTATTTCAGAAGTATATGTATATAGGGTACTTGAGGTGGGCACAGGATGCTGTCTTTGATCCAACCTACTGATAGCGTCTGCACACAGGCCAGTGATATATTCAGATGGTTACTGTAGTTCAGTTATGTTCAGGTCTTGGATTTAAATTATTCACATTGTGTACATTTCTCTGTGATACTGATATAAATTCTTATTATGAGTTTCTTATCTAGAGCGTGAGTTGGTATTTTCAGTCTGAACTACAGAAAATAAATGAAACCAAGTAAGATATTTTTTTTGGTGCGAGCCAAACTTACCTGGCTTTGTGGCCAGAGAAATCTGATCTCTCTGCATCTCTAATGACTGATTTTTCTACTCCCTCAAACTGTCAGAAAGAAGCTAAGAAATATGTGTCTTTGCTTATATTGGTCTTGTATGTATATCTAATTTGTATTCTGGAAATAACAGGAGATGTCTCTAGATACCTACTTTGAATATTCAGAATCCTATCTCCCAAATGCAAATCACTTATAATTGGCTTTCAAATAAGGTGTATAGAAGGCACCGTTTAAAAGTGAAGTCACAAGCAGAAAACTGTTGGTTTATGGCTTGTGGAGTGTGGCATTTGAATCCTGGTTGCAAGTTTGCTTCTGACAGGCTTCCTGCTTTCACCAGTGCGCCGCAGTGGAAAACCCTTTGCCATTTTGCATACAATATTTTGCCTTCTCTTAAACCAGTTCAGTGTCCAGGGCTGTGCAGAAGAGAATTAGTTCTGAAACCCTGCTACCAAGCGTCTTTCTTGTTGCTGTTTGCTCTTGTGGCAGACGCACTGTTCCGGCAGCTCAAGGCTGTAGCCCCAGTGCCGCCTGCGGGACACGCGGTCCCTGCCGACACTCTGCCTCTTTGATCCAGCTCTAGCCCACATCACTCTATTCCTCAGTGTTTTCACCATCATGATTTATGCTCTTTACAGAGAAACAGTATATGTTCTTTGGACTAGCAAGCAGCTGCAGTAGCGCAGTGACAGGCCCTAGCTTGGATGGCCGAGGCCATTCTGTGCAGGAGGGATACCAGGGTGACTTCCATGTAATGCCAAGGCGGCGTAAAGGGTGCCCTTTGTGCCCTTCGTTGCTAAGTGTGGGGTGTTTTACGGTGAGGATGAGTGGTAGCTGTTACACCATGTATCCTGGGGTAAACACTACATTTCCAGTTGAGGGTAAGATACTTGGTGAGGGGCTGAGGGGAGGAAGAAGAGGATACCAGCCTATGGCGCTGCCTGCGTATGTGACGGGTATTGGTACTGCTGCATTTACGCAGATGGCTGAAATTGCGGTTATGCCCAGTCTCATTCAGGAGAGTCGCTGACAATTTATGTCAGCTTTGAAGGGGACTGCTTTTAACAAATACTGCATGTCAATAGCGTTCACCTTTTACTCAAGGTATCTCACAGTAGTGTGGACACAGTAATCGAATGACTAAAGTTTGAGTAGTGTTTCAATGACTTAAACAACCAAGCATTTTTCCTAAGGATTTATATTCCCTAAGCGGGGCATGCCAAATTTTGCTGGAGGCTGCTGTGAGCTTTTCCTGTCACTTTTCAAGAGCTCCCTGAAGGATGCCACGGTTGGAATCAAACTTGGAAGCCCAAAAGATGCTGTTAGCTTCTCTTTCTCATTTTGCTTCCCAAATATTTGAATGGAAATTGCAGCATAGTAATGCATCAAACAAGCACGCTCTTCTGGGACCTAGTTTATACACAAATACTGTAAAGATTCTGTAAGAAACCTATAATCTAAGTGCTTTGGAGAAGTATGCAGAAGCGTGGGTTTTGAATGTTGCTTTGCAAAAGAATCCAAAATTTTATCTTTGTTATAATATGGAATGAACTTACAAAATGGAATTTCTTTATGGGTAGATAATTCATTCTGTGGACAGCTTAATTTACCTCATACTTGCTTATTGGACGAAATAGCGGAGAAATTCCGCTTCAAGAACTTGAGGAATATAGAATTTTCAGCAAAACGTCTGACAGTTATTTTCATTTCATCAAACAAAATTTGAAATTAGCTGTGAAATAGATAATAAGGGTTACCGTGGTTCGTACCAAGAATGCACTCTATGAATGATGGCAGGGGCAAATCATTCAACAAAGATATTTCTCTGTAGCTCCTGTAAAGTCTGAAAACTAAATGGCTACCACAAATTTCTTCTGCAATTTATGAAGCTTCAGGCAGACCTCAAAATACGGATTCTTCTGCTGCATTTCTTTCACCTTTTGATTATCTGATCTGGTTTGCATCTATTTTGCAATAAATGCATGTCTTTTTAATGTGAGTTTGTGAAAATATGAATGTGAATCTTCTTTCTTGGTTGTCTTGAAAAGTTGCACATAAATAAAAATTTGCATCCAGGAAGTTCAACTTAATAGTTAGCATAGTTTTTAATATCAATATTATAACAGAAATCTGGTTAGCATTTGAGATGAAGTAGAACTGTTTCTAAAATACCATTAAGTGTTTCCAGTTCTGAAAATGAATGTGAAAACCCCCTAAAGGTGAAATCTAAGAAACAGTAGACATAATCTTCAGATATTTTTCTAGTTCAAAATCATTTATAGCTTTTTTGATCCAGAACATCAAATTGTCAAAGCCTGTAGAAAAAAAGTCTTATTTTTCGTGAAGAAAACCAGACAATCTTTCAGATACACAGCTCTTCTCTTTGTAACGGAATCCACAAATGAGCTTGAGAACAATTGCTTTGGATTTATTTTAGTTATGTAGGTGATACGAAGGGAAAAAAGGGTGGCTCATACAGATTAAGGGGGGATATTAGTAGTAGATGTGATAGATCATTTGTACAGATTTAAATGCCTGAGAGATTGATAACCTCTCATTGTTCTATAGGTGATAATTTTCTGGACATCTCTCTTGGGAAAAATCGTAATATGCTATAAACACAGTATATCTATTAATACCGACCAGAGCTATGCAATTTATTTGTCAGGCTTATCTTTTGATGGAGACTTGCAGATCTTCCTTAAGGATGTGGAGAAAAGGTCAGAGTTGCTGTTGTGGGTTTTTTTTTGGCGGGGAGAGTATTTCGTGTTTGATTTTTGTGAGGTTTTTGTGTGTATTCTCCCATTATTGTCTTGAAGTTTCTCATTTTTTATTGAATATTTCCGAGTTCATTCTGGTGTCTACCTCTTGTTCATAAAATATTGATGTGACTAGTAGGTACTCTTAGTGAACTATATCATGTTCTGGGAGACTGGGAAGGATATTTGCTATTATGGTTTGAAGAATCATTAGCAAGTTTTGAATGTATTGCTATGAAATGGCATTTGAATATGTGTTGGTCTGTGAGAAGCTTGCCTCCAGTGATGTGTTTGGAAGACTTAGGTTTTTTGAAACCTGAGAAGCTAATTAAATAATATGTTGAGCCAGAAATAATAACAATAAAAAAGTAAGAATAATCTGCCATTAGAGAATACCCTGTAAATAATTTTTCTGACATGTTTAATTTTAAATTATTATTTAATTAGTTATTGGGAGGCATATGATATGTTTTTCAGATTTAGGATGACTGTCATATCATACCATATAGGCTTACCTCACGGAAGCCAGATAGACTCTGTATGTCAAGATGATATAGTGAAATGTGTTGGGTTGTTGGAACCTAGTTTTGTAAACCAGTTTAAAACATAATAGCTTTATGTTCTTCAGTATATAAAATGTAAAGTACCTCTTGTCTGTAAGGAAAAATTAAAAAAATGTGTACTCTGTTTCAGCAGCTAATTACTATCATAATAAAGGCATAAGATCAACATTTCCAAGTAAATATGGAAATATCATGTATTATTCTGAAACCTCTTCTTTGGCTTTCCCAGCCGTTATCTACCAGGCAGACTTACATGAGGTTTTCCTCTCTGCCAGAAAAGATGAGCACTGGCTGACTGCCTTATTTTTCTCGGATGCATTACTAAGCTGCTGTGCCTCTTAGGCTAACTAGTTGATGGTAGGCCTGAGAAGTGTTTCAGATGAGCAGTAATTCAAATTGTCATTTTGTAATGCTGTGCCTCTATATCATTCATTTTGTATCATGGCTTTAAATCACATTTAGGAGAGAAAAGTGCTGGGGTATTTAATGGGAAATATAATAGAAGTCCCTTATTAAGAAGTGCTGTGAAAATGAAATGCACGTTGAAGAAAAGCAATGCAAATGGGGGTGGGGGTAAATGGGATCAAAATGAAATTATTTCTTATTTCTGATACATATTTTTTAAATGTTCAAATACTTAGAAGCTTTTTACTGCAAAATAAACTTAACATTCTCATTAAGAGAAATTAATGAATTCAGACAGGTAGTATTTCACCCTGTTTTGTTAGGGTTACATGCAGCAGTAAACATTAAATTGAAAATATTTTAAAAATTCATGTTTACCTGTTCAAGTCTTTACTGAACAGACAGAAAAATACAGTCCAGATTGCTTCTTTCAGACTCTCTTCTGATATAGTTGTGTTATCTTGTTCAGAGGATTGCTAGTGTTTCAATTCTTGTTGATCTTCAGGTTTGCTTTCATTGATGTCACAAGCTGTAATTTGGGTGCCTGCTCACTGGATTTTGCAACTTCAACTTATGTTGGCCTCCTGTGTTGAAGGACCTTTGTCTTTAAAAGGAATTGACATAATTTACACTCCTTTAAGGAGTGCAATGTGATAAATAACTCTGGAATTGTGTCACTGATTTCAGGAGATACAAGTTCATGCAGTGAATTAAAAATAACTCTGTTAAGAAAAGCACAACAGTACAAAACAAATGTGATACAAGATGATCATTGGCCCTACAAGGCTAAATAAGAATTAATGGCATTGAAGCCAATTAATATCAACATAGAAGAAATTCTGGATGTGATACCTATCTCAAAGACAGCACTGTAAGGAAATGCACTGCTCCATTATTGGTATAGTCTCTTCTGGGATTAATAATTTTTGCTTACATTACATGTCCTACCAACTCTCAGTCTGCAGCTTTAGTAAAATGTAATACTTACGGGCTAGAAAGCATCATGTTTTCATGAGCTGACTTTAAACTCTTGAGAGCTAGGGTGGATGGTGTCTCGTGACTATGTGTACAAGGTGAGTTAGCACAAGATGAAATGGCGCTGAGTGAAGTTAATCCTCCTCCTCATGCCCGGTGACTTTTTTTAACCCTGCAACAGCGTCTGCTTTGTGGTAGCCCTGGCACTTGTGTGGCTGCAAACTGATCTGAAGGGAAAAGGTTTAATGCATGTATCAGTCTATGCTTTGCATGCTCAGAAAAAATCATGTGCTGGTGAGAGCTGGGGCGGGAGTGAATGGGACTGTTTGTTTCAGGAAAGAAAGGAGGAAGAAAGAGTAACTCCAGTTACACAAACATCTGTTTTCCTTCTTATGTACCAGGGAATGGTAGGTGCCAGCTGGATAGCACCTTGTGTTTTGCATACTAGTAGGATAACCCATCTGGAATCTGATACTACCAATGAATACTTTTGTCTTACTACTTTCCTTTGTGCCAATAGCTTCAATGTTTTCTTTTTCCACACTAAGCCCCCAAATCCTTTTTCTAATCACTGTGCTGAATAATTGTCCCACTTAGTACACTTTCCTTGGCTTACTTGCTTGCTTTCAGGCAAATTATTTTGCAATTGTGTGTGCTGAAGTGCTTTTGCCATCTGTTGGAGCAATTGCTTAAATGATTGAAGTTCTTTTAAAGCTGCTTGTGTTATCATTCACTATTTTACCTTTCTTAAATTTTGGTATCATCTACAGACCTTGGAAACTTGCTCTTAGTACTGCTGGTACATATAATCTGTTGAGAGCATCCCTAAAAAAATGAATGAGAAATTTCAATGGTTAATTTTTGAGTGGTTTCAGCATGCTATAAAAACTTAAATCACAACGTCTCAGCTACCAAAAAAAAAACACAACCAAACCAAAACCAAACCACCAAAACCAAATAGAAGTTTGTTTGCCTTCTAATTATGATGGAAATTATATGAGCAGTCTACAGTACTAAATGTTTCCTGAAGAGTTTTCTGTCAGATACAGAGGTGGATGAAGGTAAACAATCTTTGTCCTCTTTTTCAAATTACTTTTCTGTTTTTCAAGCTACTTTTCTTTGTATTTACATTCATAAGTTAAGCAAAATGATAATAAATGTAAATGGTAATACTCTTTGTAAATACGATGAGTGGCACAGGATTTATAAACACTTTTCAAAGGAAGAAAGAGAGCTCCAAACCCTGTGGATTTATTTCTACAACGTTTTATTGTATTAATGGCTGCTGAAGTCAAGTTAGTTAACAAGAGACAGGGCGTGTATGGATCAGCGTATATTTGAGGCTGTATTCAACAGTGTAACAGTTGGCCTGATGCTTTACACATGTTGTAAGAAGTAAAGCTGAAGGCAAATTCCTTATTTAGCTGTCATGGAGCATAGTTGTCTGATAAATGTTCCATACACCAAAGTTCAGTGCTGATTTACAGTACAATACATTTTTCTGAAGCAACAACTGATTACTTATCGCTAAGTGCAAACGCAAACTAATATGCAGCTGTTAACTCACAATACATGTGAAGTGGATTACCACACTTTGACTGGAAAGTAAAGAACACTGTGTAAATTGAGACAAAAAAAAATCGTCTGGTAACTTTCAGTCATGGCCTAAGAGCCTGAATTGCCCATGCAGAAGAGTACAGGATGTGTCTAAGAATGATGTAGACTGATTTATATGTCTATCTTGGTCTGACCTGAGAGAAGCTTTCTGGTACATTTATCTGGCCTTTAAACATGGTGTAGTTTCTCTGTGTGCTTTTCTTGCTGAAAAGCAAAAAGTCTTTACACTTTATATGACTTGTGAAGTATTTTGGAGGAAGAGATGCATCTGCTTAGTGTCCTGATCATTAGGAACATTTCCCCAATCTTGGCTCAAGTGTTATCACTGAAGCCTCAGTTTGAGGCTTCATTAAAGATAACGTTTGTTCACTTTGTAAACAATGATCTACTTATTATAAACTTGAAATTCAACAAAAGTCAGAATTCTTGACAGTATGTCTAAGATTAATTAGTGGGATATATTTTTTTAAAATCTAATGAAGGACACAGCTATTTGTTTTTTAAACCACTTAAGAATGTTAAGGAATGGCCCTGTTGCTAATGATTGACTTCAAGTTTACAGAGTACTGCTGTGTATACTGGTAAGAGTGTTTAAATTAGGAACCAACTGCAATTTTGTACAAATGTAAATTTGGCAATTATCAGATGACTAATATTGCCTGTAAAAAAAAAAAAAAAAAAAAAATCAAATCCCGCTTCTCCCAAAACACAGAGACTATGTTTAGAGAGGAGACATTGCTTTATTCTGGCCAGGGTGCAAAGTGGAATATTTCCACAAATTGTGCACCTTCAACAGGACTCTCTGCACAGTTTATATACACATTTTATAATATCATTGTCATATTAGTACCATGCATCCCTATTAATTGGTTGGTAATTAACATATGATTCCACAATTGAGTTATAACTACTACGCATGCTTATGGGAAGGGTTTTCACCTGGGCTAGGATCTTCTTGACCTATTGGTGTGATTTTTAGTATTATAATGAAGGTAATTCAACTTAGGACACTCAGAATTTTTGCTTTTCTGCCAAGTTGGCTAAACTTTTCAAAACATGTAGATTGGTAGCACTTTCAAGGTCTATGTGCTCGTATGCTTCAGGATGTTTCAGTTCAAGAATGACAACAGTACTTGCTTTCCTTGATTAGGAATTCTTTCACGTATGGACTGAAGGATAGAATCCTCATTATCCACGAGAACATCTTAAAAGTTCCTCAACTAATCATCCTCGATACTTGTAGAGAAACATCCCCAAGGCCAACCATCTGGGCAAGTACACAATGAAACAGTTGTATGCAAGACCCTATATCAGAAGTTCAGCTAATGCCAGTGGTTAACAGGCCTAACTAACTTTGCTGACAAAACTGGCTAAAATTTCGACTATAAGACAACACTAAGACTCAGGACTGGAATGATATCTAGTGCTATTTTATGTATCTGATAATGGAACCCTGTTTGGCAAGTCTGTTCTCAAAACAAACTTACCCAAAAGAGTCTTTTAGAAGTCATAGTTTTTTTTCCTAGTACTTAGTAGTCAGTTCATCATATAAAATGGAGAACATTCACATTGTAATTTCCTTCTGGCCTATTTTGTGAAGGGGAAATGAGCCCAGGTTTCGGAAGCAAGCTCTCTAGCTATTTTGTTGCAGGTAGTCTGTAGTAAAGGTATTTCAGCCTGCCCAGAGGCTTAGGACAGTTTGCTCAAGGCTTTTGTTCTAGTTCCTTTCTGCCCAGGTTCTGAGAGTAGAGCGAAATTAATTGAACGGTGTGTCATCTAGGACATAGTCTACTGTATTTGACATGGTCAACAGCCCAGCTGAAGTGCCTCTACACCAATGCACGTAGCATGGGCAACAAACAGGAGGACTTGGAAGCCACCATGCTGCTAGAAAGCTATGACCTGGTTGCTATTACTGAAGCTCAGTGGGACAAACCCCATGACTGGAGTGCAGCTATTGATGGCTACTGGCTGTTCAGAAGAGAAAGGCAAGGAAGGAGGGGTGGAGATGTTGCCCTCTATATCAAGAAATAGATAGAGTGTGAAGAGCTGTCTCTGAATAACAGCCACAAAAAAGTTGAAAGCTTATCGATAAGAATTAGAGACCGAGGCAACAAAGGGAACCTTGTGGTTGGTGTCTTTTACAGGCCACCTGATCAAGGGGAGCCTATTGAGGAAGCCTTCTTACTCCAGCTACAGGAATCATCGTGCTCACAGGCTCTCGTCATGCTGGGGGACTTCAACCACCCCAACGTGTGCTGGAAAAATAGCATGGCAAGCTGTAGGCAATCCAGGAGGCTCCTGGAATGCATTCAGTATAACTTCTTCAGCCAGGTAATAGACAGCCCTACCAGAGGGGATGCGATACTGGACCTGATGGTCACCAACGCAAGTGAGCTCATTGGTGATGTCAAGTTTGGAGGCAGCTGGGGCTGCAGGGATCATGCACTGGGGGAGTTCATAGTCCTGAGGGATATGGGTCAGGGGAAGAGTAAAGTCAGAACCCTGAATTGTTCAGAAAGCAAGTTTCTAGCTCTTCAAGGACCTAGTCAACAGGACTCCCTGGAAAATTGCCTTTGAGTATAAGAGGGTAGAGCAGAGCTGGTAAGGATGCTTTACACAGAGTGCAAGAGCTCTCAATCCTCAAGTGTAAGAAATCAGGAAAGGAGGGCAAAAGACCAGTGTGGCTGAGTCACGATCTGCTGGTCAAACTAAAGGGCAAGAAAGAAATGCAGATGCAGTGAAGCAGGGACAGGTGGGTGGACTATTTGGTGGATGAGGAATTGATTGGATGGTCATATTCAGAGGGTAGTGGTCAGTGGCTCAATGTCCAGATGGAGATCGGTGACAAGTGGTGTCCCTTGGGGGACCAGTACTGTTTAATCATAGACAGTGGGATTGAGTGCACCCACAAGAAGTTTGCAGACAACACGAAGCTGAGTGATGCAGCTGACACACCTGAGGGACAGGATGCCATCCAGGGGAACCTGGACAAGCTCAAGAAGTGGCCCCATGTGAACCTCATGAGCTTCAACAAGGCCAAGTGCAGGATCCTGCACCTGGGTTGGAGCAACCCCTGGTATCAGTACAGGCTGGGGGATGAAGGGATTGAGAATAGCCCTGCCAAGAAGCATTTGGGTTTACTGGTGGATGAAAAGCTAGATATGAGTCGAAAATGCACACTTGCAGCCCAGAAGGCCAACCATATACTGGGCTGCATCTAAAGAAGCATGGCCAGCAAGTCCAGGGAGGTGATTCTGCCCCTCTACTCTGCTCTTGTGGGACTCCACCTGGAGTACTGCATCCAGCTCTGGAGTCCTCAGCACAGGAAAGACACAGACCTGTTGGAGCAGGTCCAGAGGAGGGCCACACAAATGATCAGAGGGCTGGAGCACCTCTGCTATGAGGACAGGCTGAGAGAGTTGTGGTTGTTCAGCCTGGAGAAGAGAAGGATCTTATTGCGGCCTTTCAGTGCTTAAAGTGGGCCTATAAGAAAGATGGGGACAAACTTTTTAACAGGGCCTGTTGCGATAGGCGAACAGGTAATGGTTTTAAACTAAAAGAGGGTAGATTCAGACTAGGTATAAGGAAGAAATTCTTTACAATGAGAGTGCTGAAACACTGGAACAGGTTGCCCAGAGAGGTGGTAGATGTTCCATCCCTGGAAACATTCAAGGACAGCTTGGACAGGGCTTCAAGCACCCTGATCTAGTTGAAGATGTCCCTGCTCATTGCAAGGGGGTTGGACTAGATGACCTTTAAAGGTCCCTTCCCAACCCAAACTATTCTACGATATGCACACCTAACAACTCTATTAATCTAAAACATAATAGAAATATGTACTTCTAAATAGACAAAATCTTAATAGATGTGGACAAACAACCTAAAATGAAGGAGTTGAATGATACACTGGCTATAAAATCTCATGGCCATGCTTTCCATGGGTGGTAGAACATTTGGGTTTGCCTTATGCAGCAGACCTCACCTTGAAGGGCCTGTTTTTTTGTTCTTGAACTTGTGTGCAGACTAACTATTATAACATTGTAAGATTTCAAGCTATAACAACTCTTCAAGATACGAAAGCCAAAGAATACATTACTAAAAATCATAATTAATATCAGGTTTTCTGATTGTTTTTGCAGAAGCGAAATTAGATGAGTAGAAGCAGATCTTCCAACCTTTGCTGTAGGATTAAACCTGTTAAAGGTCTGTGGAATATAACCCGGGAGTGGTCTAGAAGAGGCTGTGACTTGTCTGTGGTTACATCTGTGTCTCAGAGTCAGTCCAGAGAGTGCCCCTAATTGCTGTGCAAAGTAATAGTAGACTAAACTTTACTCATTGATTTAGGATATTAATATAGAGGTAAGGATTATATTTCTGCTTCTCCGCAGTCTGTGCTAAGGTTTTCCCATTAAGAAGCTTCTTAATTTCCTACATAACAGAACCCAGTAAAACCTGTGTGGAGGCGCAGAGACATAACCTGCCAGGATGTAACCATGGACACTCCAGCATATCTGTACAAATCTGTGCTAGCTCATGAGCAGCCTGAAAAATGCTTGGGGTGTGCCCCTGAGCCTTCTCCTGTCTTCCTCTGGCATTGCAATTTCTGCTCTGTTAAGGGCTGGGAGTCAGGAGCTCCTTTGCCACTGCTAAGATCACTCTGATCTGAAGCCTCTCTGAAGCTGCAGGAATCACCAGCACAGATTACAGAATCAGAGATGGAGTTAAATTATCTGACTAAAAAAACCCTAGTCTTCCTAATTAAACCCTGTAGTTACTCTGTTCATAAAATAGCTTTTGTTATTTGAAGTACTCTTCTATATGCATATTACGTATTTGTGATCTAGATAACAATTCTTAAAAGAGCTGCAAGGTAATCTTAATGCGGTATTGGAGCAATGTAAGGAATTGTGATGGGATGCATATTCAAATAAGTTCAGCAAAGCTTACTTGCTCCTTTGAGAAAATAATTGTTCAAGAACAGCCTTTTCCCATATGTTTACATTTGATAAAGATCATGAATGTTCATTTTATTAAATGTACAAACCTCTGAAACCGCAGGAAAGCCTGCGGTAATTAAATAGGTGACCAAGCTTTACCGTATCTTTCCTCCATTAGTCCTCACCTGAACTTTATAAATACTCATGCGTACATGTGTATATGTATCCTATGTAAGTGTAGGATGTAGTTCTTTGGAAAAACATGACTTTTCTAGTTTGTAATCTTTCAAAACAAGAAGAAAATTCAAATGAATCACAAATGCACTTATTTTTCTACAAAGCAAAGAGAAAAACAGCTTGTTTCAAGAGAAGAGATGTTATAAAACATTTCAGTTATAATGAAAGAATATTTTTCCATTCCTTGTTTTTTTTTTTTCACTAGAAAAACATGATTCCCACTGTGTGCCTGCACTTGGTGTGATAGTACAGTAAGATATTTTAGGATACAGCAGGATTAAGAGAATTACATAATAGTCTGTTTCAGTAGACCTAAATTCCTGTAACTAACATTTATAAGGGAAGAAAAGAGTTTCCAAGGTTTAACTTTGTTCAGCTTACTCTAGGAAACTTTCTTTGGTTTGAGGTCAGCCACAGCAGGTATATTTTTACATCCATAAACCTCTTTTTTGTAAGTACTGATGAAGCATGTGCTTATCATGAAGCGTATAAGTAATTCTGAAGAGGTCAGTTGTGACAATATGTGAATACAAGAAAAATCTTAAATATCACCTGCTGATGGTATCTGGATAGTGTCCTAGAGGGGAATGGCTGTTGTCAGGTGAATTGTGTGCTTCACTCCAGGTGTGAGTAGGAGGGAGAGCTGGGGCATGGATCAATCAGGCTAAACTGAAAATCATCCATTTTATCACCAGAACAACAGGAATTTACAAGGGCAAGTGTAGGGTACTACATCTGGAGAGGAATAACCCCATGCATCAGTACAGGTTGGGGGCTGACCTCCTGGAGAGCAGCTCTGTGGAAAGGGACCTGGGAGTCCTGGTGGACAACAGGATGACCATGAGCCAGCAATGTGCCCTGGTGGCCAAGAAGGCCAAAGGTATCCTGGGGTGCATCAAGAAGAGTGTGGCCAGCAGGTCGAGGGAGGTAATCCTCCCCCTCTACTCTGCCCTGGTGAGGCTGCATCTGGAGTATTTTGTCCAGTTCTGTGCTCCCCAGTTCAAGAAGGACAGGGAACTGCTGGAGAGGGTCCAGCAAAGGGCTACAAAGATGATTAGGGGCCTGAAGCACCTTTCTTATGAGGAAAGGCTGAGGGACTTGGGGCTTTTCAGTCTAAAGAAAAGAAGACTGAGGGAGATCTTGTCAAAGTTTATAAATACTTAAAGCGAGGAAGCCAGGGGGATGGGAACAGTCTTTGTTCAGTGGTGCCCAGTGATAGGACAAGAGGTAACAAGCACAAACTTGAATATAGGAAGTTCCATCCAAACATGAGGAGGAACTTCTTTCCTTTGAGGGTGCCAGCTGCCCAGAGAGGTTGTGGAGTCTCCCACTCTGGAGACATTCAAAACCCGCCTGGATGCCGTCCTGTGCAACTTGCTTGGGCAGGGGGGTTCGACCTGATGATCTCCAGAGGTCCCTTCCAACCCTGACCATTCTGTGATTCTGTAATTTTCAGATAGTCATCAAGGAGGAAGTCATGTTATGAAAGTGTTTCTAAAGAAGTATTTCTAAAAGCAAAGAGGGATTTTTTTTTTTTTTTTTTTGTTAGGAGTGTAACAACTCAATTATGGGAAAATAGGAAATATTGGTGGGGTTTATCATAGTGATATGGGGGAAAGGGGGCACCCAGAAATAGGTGTATAATACAAATCAACCTCTGGCTTCGTGGCTGGTGCTGTTGTGAGGGTTTTGGCTTTTATGACAATGGGACATTCTTAGATGACTATAGCCTGCTAGGGAGGAATGGGATCCACCTGTCTAGAAGAGGCAAGGGAATCTTTGGCAGCAGGCTGGCCAGCTTGGTAAGGCAGGCTTTAAACTGAAGGGCTGGGTGGGTGGGGTCCAAAATGGCTATGTTGATGCCATTGCATCCAACTAGGGAATAAGCCAGAAAACCAGAGCAGTAACAAACGTTCCTTAGCTGCCTCCCAAGATGAGAACCAGAAGACCAACCACCTCAAGTGTATGTACACCAATGCACGCAGCCTGGGGAACAAACAGGAAGAACTGGAGCTCCACACCCAGTCAGAAAGTTATGGTATCATTGGAATAACTGAAACGTGGTGGGATCCATGGAGGATCGTGATGGCTGGCTATAGGCTGTTGCGCAAAGACAGTAGGGAAGAAGAGGTAAAGGAGTTGTGCTCTATGTTAAGGAGAACTTTGAATGTATAGAAGTCAAGTAGGGTGATTGTGGAAGCCCTATTGAATACCTCCGGGTCAAGAACAGAGGGGTCGTCTCCAAGGGGGATCCTGCAATAGGCACTTGCTACTAACCTCCAAACCAAGACAAAAAGGCCAATGAAGCAATATTTGGGTGACTTAAGCAAGCTTTGGGTCAACAAAACCTGGTTCTTATGGGTGGCTTTAACTACCCAGTCGCTAGTTGGAGGAACAATACAGCAGCTCGTGTCATCCGTCAAACTCCTGGAATGCATAGGGGACTGCTTCCTCCGACAAATGTTACATGTGCCAACCAGGAACGAGGCACTGCTGGACTTGGTACTCACAAACCAAGAAAACCTGTTTTGTCATATCTTGGTTAGTGTTAGCCTTGGCTGCAGGGATTGCAATATTGGGGAGTTTGGGATCCTGCTGAGCATGCTAAAGGTTAGTACAAAGACAAAGGTTTTAGATTTTGCAAGAGCAAACTTTGGCTTGCCCAGAGCTCAGCTGGGACAGATTCCATGGGAAGCTTCTGTGGAGGATAAAGGAGCTAGCGAGTGCTGGAAGTTTTTCAAGATAGCTCTCTGGAAGCACAAAACCAGCTCATCCCCTTTAAAGGTAAGGGAAGCAGGTGGAGCAAGAGGCCCCCTTGGCTTAACTGCAAGCTTCTGAGTCTGCTCAAAACCAAAAGAGAAGCGTACCAGAGATGGAAAAGCAAACAAATACCTGTTGAGAACTATAAGGGCATTGCCAAGGCATGCAGAGCTGCAGTTAGACAAGCAAAAGCTCAGCTCGAGTTGACATTGGCCAGAGATGTCAAAAACTACAAGAAAGGGTTCTCCAGGTACCTGAACAACAAGCAGAAACAGAAGGAAAATATTGGCCCGAAGTTAAACAGGAGAGGTGAATTAGTCACCAACAACACTGAAAAAGCAGTAGTTCTCAACACTTTTGCCACCTCTGTCTTTACCAGCTCTGTTGGGCCCCAGGCCTTGGGAACAACGATCTGGGTTGAGGCAAATACAGACCCACCACCAGTGAAGGAAGAGTTGGTATGCAAACTACGGCAGGAGCTTGATCCCTACAAATCGATAGGCCCTGACGCTATCTATCTGAGGGTGTTAAGAGACCTGGCTGATGTTGCTATGAGGTCACTCTTGTAAGCTTTGAGAAGTTGTGGAGATCAGGGGGTGTCCCAGAAGACTGAAAGAAGGCTAACGTCACCCCCATCTACAAGAAGGGCTTAAAGGAGGATCAAGGAAATTACAGGCCCATCAGTCGTGCTCCAGTCCCTGGGAAAGTTACTGAACGAATCCTCCTGGGGGCTATCACAAGTCAAATGAAGCACGTGATGGGGAAAAGCCATCAGGGATTCACCAAGGGCAAACCATGCTTGACAAATCTGGTTGCCTTCTATGACAAAGTAACAAAGCCTCCTCCTACAGAAGCTGATGCGTTGTGGTCTGTGTGGTGGGTGGGGAACTGTCTGACAGGCCGCACCCAGGGGGTGGTGGTAAGTAGCTCCTTTTCAAACTGGCAACCTGTCACAAGTGGGGTCCCCCAGGCACTGATACTGGGCCCAATGCTGTTTAAGACCTTCACAAGTGATCTGGATGATGGAATCAAGCGTACCCTGATGTTTACTGATGACACCAAACTGAGTGGGGAAACGGGCACTTCAGAAGGGAGACCCACCGTGCAGGAAGACCTGGATCATCTGGGAGAGTAGGCTTACAAGAACATTATGAAGTTCAACAAGGACAAGTGTAAGGTCTTGCACCTGCGAAAACGTAATCCAGGAGTGCAGCATGGGCTGGGATCTACCTGGCTGGGGAGCAGCTCTGTGGAAAGGGGCCTCAGGGTCCTGGTGGACAACAGCTCAATACGAGAGAACAGGGTGCTGCAGTGGCAAAGAAAGCCAACAGGTGCTGGGTTGCATCAACAAGGGCATCACCAGCAGAGATAAAGAAGTCATTGTCCCTCTCTACTCAGCACTTGTCAGACCGCTCCTGGAATATTGCGTTCAGTTTTGGTCCCTGCTATGCATAAAAGCTATGGACAGGCTGGAGGGGATCCAGAGAAGGGCAACCAAGATGATCAAAGGAGCAGGAAGCCTGCCATATGAGGAAAGGCTGAGAGAATCGCGTTTGTTCAGCCTTGAGGAGAGAAGGCTTAGGGGAGACCTTATCACCATGTTCCAGTATTTAAAGGGTGGCTCCAAAGAAGATGGAGACTCCCTTTTTACGAGGTGTCATGTGGAAAAGACTGAGGGGTAATGGGTACACATTGGACACAAGAGGAAAATTTTTCGCAATGAGAACAATCAGCCATTGGCATAATCTCCCCAGGGAAGTGGTGGATTCCCCATCGTTAGACACTTTTAAGATTCAGCTGCGCAGGGTGCTGGGCAATCTTGTCTAGACCGTACATTTGCCAAGAAAGGTTGGACTGGACAATCCTGGAGGTCCCTTCCAACCTGGTATTCTAAGATTCTATGAGATGGCTACGAGTCAGCTATTGGGGGTTATAGTTATGGGGAAGTCTGAGCTATGGTGAAGGGCTAGTTCAAAGAATGAACAATTTCCAAAAGAATTAGGGTGGCCATGAACCTTAAAAGAGCAAAGTCACCTGTAAAACCAGTATTTAAAGATGCCCACCATACGAATGCAAGTCCATAGTCATGCAGCTGACAATGAGTATACCTTACTTGGGAATTGTGGTCTGTACAAGTAAACTTGAAGCCTTTCCTTTTAACTACATGTTAGTTTCTGTGACAGAGAAATGGATGTAAGCTTAAGCCTATGCTTAATTGCCTACATAAATTGGGGCTCTTTTTTTTAGCTGTTACTACTTCAGTTACATGACTACACCGTGGACAGAGCTGGGCAGGGATGCCTATTGAACAGCACTGTGAGAAAATGTCATCTGACTGAGCTGATATTTTGTGTTGAATACAGTTTAAAAGCGAAGAGTTGTCTCACCAGCTGTTCTGTCATGGAGGGGAGCAAAGAGACGCACCTTCTGCTCCCACCTACGGTGAAAGCATGAAACGGATGCAGACTGTGAGGATGGAGGCAGCGCTAATAAGTCTGTAGATTGTTGAAGAAGGTAACTCTACCATATGTAGCCTTGGATGTTTGTTCCCATCCCTCCTATTGTGTTGAAACAAGAGCTTGTGTGACATAGAGTGAGATTTTGAAAATGAGTAGGTTTTTTCTTCTGTATTTTGGCTTGGCTTATTTTGGCAGCTTAAGCTCCCTGGCCTCATGAATGTAAGGGCTGCCACAAGGCAGGGGAGACAGACTGGCTGAGAACTGGGAGATGACAGGACCGTCCCTTTCAATTCAGCACAGACCTTAAACTGACAATATTATTGCAGCTTGTGGGTGCCATTTGAAGAAATTTAGCTTGGGTACAATGCTCACTGAAGAAATTGTTTCCTTGTCTAGACTGCTTGTCCTCATTCGCATGCTGCAGTCTGCTGACCGTTAGTTGTGCCAATACAACTATCCTGGGGCTATGCTGTAAAAATAACTCCTCTGCACAGTCAGACTTGCTGGCTCCCTCAGCAGGAGCGTCTGCTGGGTCATGCCAGAGCAGGTGAAAGCCTTCTGCTGGAGTTGGCTGCTTCAGAAGCTGCTCCTTGTCTCTTGTCAGAGGCAAGCAGAAGGACACGTAGAAGTATTTGGTAGGACAAATCCAGCCTGGATGCTTCCAGATCTGACCTCACTCGTCTGGTCACAAGAAGACCACTGTGTGTCACAGTGCTGTGTGATTGTGCATCACGCACAGATGTGCTGCTGATTGATGGGATGTCAGTTAAATGCAGAAGTGTGAGCCAGGCTGCAGGACTTCTCTTTGGGAAGGGGAAAATCCACAATTAAGGTATGAAGATAATGCAGGTTTCTCTGTTCAGTTAGCTTGTCCACTCATAGTAGCTAAATGTAAATACTGGGAAGCCAAGAACAAAATAAATATTGCTCTAATTTATTGTTTTTAAACTTAAATTTACTTAAATTTAAGTATTGGAAACACCTCACAGAGTATAAGTGTAATCATTTAATGCATAATCCAGAAAACAAGGTTTTACAATTATTGATAACAAAAATTTCTAAAAAATTATCAGTGTTAGGTATCAGGTTTTAGATTATCTTCTCTTTGTGTGTATGTCGGACACAAGACATCAATATTATTCCAGAAAGCCTTGAAGGACTGTGTTTAAAAAAACAAAAAACAAAAACCAACCAAAAAACCCCAACCAAATATTTTTTGTTTCTTTCTGCAAGTAACTTGTGTCCAGAACATCTGCATTGTTTAGAAAATTTTCTTTGGTTTTGATGGTCTGTCCAAACAGGTATGTTCCCTCACCCAAATGTAAGCCTTTGGAACTGCTGTAGATGTTTAGCAGCTGGGAAACATTTTATTCTGACATGACTTCAAGCAGCTGCACAGTCTGACATCTCTCTTCTTGCTGTGTTAACTGGTCTACTACCAGTTGGGCCAGGAGTACATGTGGTGTGAAATACCTGTCTGCAGAGTCTTAGCGCTCAAAGCACGTAGAAAGAGCAAAACTATCTATAGACTGTCCTCTCATGCAGAATTTTGGTCGCGTAAACCAGAAGCATATAGTATATAGGCCTGCCTGGGAATCTCTGCCATCAGTCGCGCTCGCTTGCTTTTGCTTCTTAAGTGTTTCCCCCCACCCCAAGAATGGTACTTCACTCCTGGGTTGCCCTTGAGGCAAGCCAAACACAGCTGACGGGACAGGCTGCTCCAGTCAGGTAGCAAAAACACGGACTCGCAAAGTTTGGCTTTCTCTGCACAGAATAGTATTTTATTCCAGATGAAGTTTTTACACTCCAAACACCTTATGCTATGCTGTCCCAGACACACAGCACACCCTATGGTGTCACACCACGAACACACCTTTCTGGCAAGGTTGACCAAACAGCCATTTCATTACCTTAGATCTGTTGACCTGAAAAAAATTTGCAGGGAAATGTCCCTGGGCTACAGGTCTCGCATGGAGCCTGGAGGAAATCAGAAAGAAGTACTGTGCATAACGTGCATGGCCACAGTGCTCACAGGGAGGATGCCAACCCGGGGCAATGCCACCGTTGCTGGTAGGCCAGAACTCTTCCCCTGCTGTGACCCACAGACAGACCGCGATGCAGGTTAGGATCAGCCGCCATGCAAGGTTTCTGCCAGCAAGTTTTTTGTATGAAAGTATTCAGTCTCTCTTGCCTTCTAAAAAGGTGGGAAACTTAACTCGCAGAAGTGTGTGCTGAGGCTAGCGCTCTTAAGGACTGTGAGGGACAAAAATGCATAAATGGTGACAACTGTATACTTACCTAAATACCGTTTAAAATTAAAATTGTGTAGTAGCTTAAGCAGACTGTAGCTACTAAGAGCAGAGAACTACTAAGTCAATTTTAGTACCTGCTAGCGTTGTCATATGCAGTTAATGGGGATTTTGTTGTTATTGAGATCCTCGGAGAGTAGCAGATAGGCTTTGCATTGCATGTGTAATGAGCAGAACAGGGTGATTCTCCTCAAGTAGATCTTGATTGAAAACCTCCCTGGGCAAGAACCTGAAGGTTCATCTCCTGTTTCAGAGGCTTTGAACAAGAAAATAAGTTATTTAAAGTAGGAAGTGCAGGTCTCTGAAGAGCGCTCAGCTAATGCCGCTACTCTGAGATCTGGATGCGTCACTTGAGAAGAAGCAATACTGAAGTATCTTGCTTGATCTGTTCTTGATTCGTGTTTGATTTTGGATTTAGAATAATTTAAAAAAAAATTAGTCTTCGTGGATCTTTGTTTTTGTATAGTGACTTTGCCTGAAGTAGGTATTCCTGAACAATTTTGTATATTGTTTACCACTTAATTGCAAGGGAGAAAATAAGACTAGATACAAACTTCGCTATATGCACATAACTGTATCAAAAGCCACAACTTCAGAAATGCATCTATTTGCCTTAAGGTGTATATTTTGTATGAAATCTCCCATGTATTATACATTTCCAAGCTGTTTAAATGTTGTCTCGTGCCCCATGAATGTGGTTGGGTAGGGACACTGTAGGGCACATTTTGCCATTTTCTGAAATAATTAAATTGAAACTGTTGTAGGAGCGATGGGAGAGCAAGCTGTCTGAGTAGGACTTTAAAAACCCAGTTCTCTGTTTGAAGACGTGCCAGAGAGATGGGGGCAATTGTGGTATTTGCTGCATAATTGGCTTGACTTTAAAAGCTCTGTAACTTGGCTTTCCAGGAAAACCTGTCCTGACCAGTAGCATTTCCCTTGAGAATTAATGGGAAAGGTGGCTGTGACCGATCAGTGCATTTGAGTGAAATGTGGTTTAGGCTTGACTTGCAAATATTTTTTTCTTCCTTTTCTTTCAGCATTATTCTCATGCTAAATCCAAAACAGAGCAGTTACCAGGAAGAAAACTACCTCTATCCCAGCTGAAACCAGGACACCAAGTTTTTTGATCTACATCTTCTATAGTCAGCACTACAATTAAAGTTGTATCGTGACAAATTTGATTCCCAGGTTTATCACTTCCACGTCATGAGACTCTGCTTTAGGTAGATAAAGAATTGGGTATTATGTTGCTTTTGATTTGGTCTGAAATCAGCTTATATTAAGTGTGTTTGTCTTCTCAGCAGGGGAGGAGGGAAAGAGTGATGTGCCAGAATTATTGTGCTTTTTTTCATTTGTAGTATCACCAACAACTGTAGCAAATAATTCTGAGACAAATTACAGGAGAGGTGTGTTGAGAAGGCAAAAGAGGAACAGCAAATAAAGTGGAAAAAAAGGTTGAATGCACCTCTGATACTGAAAAAGCTTCTGTTCTTTTTTTCTTCTTTATTCTCTTAAATGTTGGCCTCGGTATTTGCTTTTAGGGGCATTTGAAGAGATCAACTAGTCCTTCCAGTTCCTGACATTTACCCTTTCTTCATGAACAATGCTAACCACTTAAAAATGATTATAATGTTAATTTGCTTATAAAAATTACCAGGCATGACTAATTTAAGCAAAGCATAGAGCTGAAGGCAAAAGCCTGGTCCATATCATTGCTGCTGATCCTAATGACTTATGAGGATGAAGAATTTACATACTGAAAGATTTAATCATACATGTTTTCAGTTAAAATATGCAAAAAATATTGTGCAGTTGTTAGGCCAAAGACTCGCTATTTTCTTCAAGGAGAAAAATAGGAGAATTACCAGTGCACGCGAAGAGATGATCAGGAGCCACAAGTGAACCTGCAGGGAATTGCAGTCAATTGAGAGATTTTTGTCTGTCTTGGAGGAGGTAGCAAGTGGGTGCTACTAGAAAAATATTTTTCACTGTAACAGTTTGGTACCTTAGCAAAGACCAGATCTGCATAGTTTAAAATTATTATTCCTGTGTAGTATTATAGTGGCTGAGAGTTCCAGCTGGATTTCTTTCTGCTAGGCATTTTATAAACATATAGAAATTGTTGCTGATGTAGACTTCAAAATTTATTTTATTGGTTTCATATAAGGAAATGTTAAAGATAAAGGTTTTCAAAGGCCATTTTGTAATTACAGCTAAATGATTTTCCAGACTGTGCTTTCTTCTTTCTCCTGCACTCCATCTTTCCTCGTAGATTTGCCAGTTTCTTCGTAGTTACCCTTGCAAGATGAGGATTTCCAAGGCCAGTTCTCATAGCATGTCTCTTTTCCTAATTCAACTTTCTCTGAATATGGTTTGTTAGCAGTTTAATTTGAACAGAAGGCCACAATTCCAATCCAAATCATATTCCATGGAGTAAATTTACTGTCAAGCCTGGAATGTATTCCATGGAGTAAATTTACTGTCAAGCCTGGAATGTATTCCATGGAGTAAATTTACTGTCAAGCCTGGAATGTAAAGAAGAAATCAGAAGTAAAATCAACTTTACACAAAATATAAATACAGCTGGACTAATCACTGCAGTGATTGTAAGATTGTTGCAGGTGCAGACCTTAATTACATAAAATACCAGTCTAACAAGATGAAAAATGCAGATAATGAAGCCTTTTCTGACTCAGCTGCGGAGGTCTTGCTTAGACATCTAGCATGAATTCCTTCCTTTGTTTTGGAAATGAAACGTTTCCTTCAATTAAACCCCCTATTGTTTAGAAATGCAATTGTTTTCTGAGTCAAAGCCCACTTTATTATTTCTTTGGTGCTTATTCTGGAGATTGCACAGGTGTTTTTCTTATAAAGTTCTTTCAGTTCTTTTCGGTATTGTGTGTACAAGCAGATCGAGTTGCGTGGAATCAGAGATGTGCTGCTTCTGTTCCACCAGCAACAGTTTGACACTCAGGTAGACACAAGACAATTCATTAACTTTTTTTATACATCTCGGGGAAAGAGCGTCTTAATACATACATATGGAAATAAACTGTTCCTTAAGAGACTGACTGTGCTTAGCCTGAGTTTTGAGAATCTCAGCAGAACCTGAAATAATAATTTCAGTGTTTTAATTCTCAGTGGGCATTGCATCAACTGCTCAAAGTAGATGTCCCTTTAAAATATTTTAGGAACATGGGTTAGAGCATCTCTGTAAAGTACCACAAGCGGGCATCTGTTTCATCTCTTTGACCTACAGCTTTGCTGCTGATACTGCTTCTTTGAAATGTTCCCCATAAGGAAAATAATAGGCACTACATGGGAATATGAAGTTCACAGTATTGAACCAGCAAGTAAAAAGTCTGAAAGAGGATAACGGATCTTGGTGTGTTTTTCAGGGCCATCTAGACTCTCTCGTACATATAACAAAACAGTGAGCTTGTGACCCGTTATTAAGATTTGACTTGGGTGGTTTTTATTTTTCCTGAATTTTTAGCTTGCTAAAGTGCAGTTTTGGTTAACAGAAAATATTAGTAGACCCGGGTAAATGTAATAAACCAGTTTCAGCTCTAATTCTAAAGATGGAGAGGTGCGAACGGTAATTCCCTTTCCATTGCTGTATTGCCAAGTAAGGATGTGCAAGACTGGGGCTTATGTCTCTGCTCTTCTTGATGAGAGAAATATTGAACTCTTAGAAGAAAGAAGCATGTACTGTCCGCTGTGCTACAGAATATCCTGCAACGGATAACCCTGGGAAAGATGAATTTCCTTGTAGCTGCTGACTTCTACAGGTCTCGTGAAGTGTTTCACCAGCCTGAGAGGAACTACTCTTTTAGTGGTTATACGGGATGCACCATTCCCACTTTGAACAGAATAGTGACCCAATTAGCTTACCGTTAAGTCATGGCTTGATCAGCTTTGGATTCATTGTGTGAAGCACTTAGTGCTCTTCAAGACTGTAGCTGTGCCTAAGGAGTTCAGGGGCATCTCTTTTAATGCACAGCAGCATTCTGGATGCCAAGCTGAGATTTTTAGCCTGCTACAGCTGCAAATCTTTTTCCCCTTTGCTTGATTCTGTGTAGATCAAAAATTAAGAGTTAAATAGGCTGCCCAGGGAGGTTGTGGAGTCTCCTTCTCGGGAGACATTCAAAACTCGCCTGGACGCCTTCCTGTGCAACCTCATCTAGGTGTTCCTGCTCCGACAGGGGGATTGGACTAGATGATCTTTTGAGGTCCCTTCCAATCCCTAGCATACTGTGATACTGTGAAAGACAAACAGGCAGAAGAGCCAATTACTCAGGGTAACAAAATCATATCTCTGTGATATAAAAGGCATGGCCAGAACAAATATAGGTAAGAAAACTAAGCCATACTGATACAAAATTTATCTTTACTGTAAAACTGCTCAGGAAGAGGATGGATGTGCAAAATATATTTATGAAGAATGTGAAGTTTATACACACTCCTAAATAAATATACAAATACTTAAAAAAAAAAAAAAAAAAGCGTGCATAAATGGTACTTTCCTGCATTAAGACACAATTAAAAATTTCCACATAAGACATGTAAATGAAAAACTACTCAATTTACAATCATACTATAATTTAGGTTTGAATCCTACAATTGTAAGTATTTTTATTTATGAGTAGTCCATTTAAATCTGGCTTATGCAGTTATTTCAGTTAGCTGTGTTAAGTGATCATAGAATGAAGTCATATTTCAACAGTCAAACACTGCAGTTCTGTTCTGAAGAGCTTTGTTCTTATACTAGGGTTTCCTTTCATGAGTTCAGGTTTACTTATGCCATAGTCAAGCGCCATCTCGTACACTTTGGCACAGCTGTGCTGAAGTGATAACTGCCATAAAGAAACAAACTTTATAAACTTACATTTCTTTTATATCCAGGGAACAGGACAGAGGGGACTATTAAATACCTGCTAGAACCTGAGATCATACCACTCTAAACATATGCTGTTTATAGTCTGGGTCATGATTCAGCATCTTAGCAAGAGCAAAAAAATATCAATTAAAACAAGTGCAGAGTGACGCCTGTTAGGCTGTGCAGCTCACACCCGGAGGAGGCCAGCCTGCCAGGACGAAGTGGTCGGCACTATGACCCACTGATTTTGATAAGATTGGTTAATGATAGGTGGCCTTCTGTGCAAGTTGGACTGTTCGAATAACTTTTTTAAAACCATTTTTAATGACAGCTTTATCAAAAGAATGTGGGTTAATTGGGTAGGGGGTCGGGGGCAGAGGAACGTGTCTATAAAATATGTTTCTGAAATAAGAGGAATTAAATGAGGGGTGATTGTGTCCTGTTAGAATTCTTTTCACTGAGTTTTAGCCATCTTTAAAAACTACGGCATAGCTGTTGCATAATTTAAAATGTAGAGCAATTTTAAATACCACTATCTAATCTGCGTTGATTAGTTCCTTGATTTCTCTGAAAGTTTGCTATAATACTGCATGGTACTTTGAAATGTGTCAGGAATGAGTGATCCATGGTAAAAGCAAGGAGTAAAAAAAAAAAGGTGCAAACTCAACCAATTGCTTTTAGCTGGACAATGTGAAGTAGTGCATACAATTTTGATATTTAGAAAAGTTAAATAAAACTTGTTTGTCTCTTCACAAAATCCAGCAGAGCATTTCAATTATTTTATTATATTTCATTAATATTTTAGTTCTGTGCTAGTCCCAAGCATCATTAGCCAGGGTGTTAGATGCTGTATAAAGATGGAGTATAGGATTTTATGCATGTTATATATGTATAGATAAAGTGTGTTTGCTGTATGGTGTGGAATCCCCTCGGTTATAAGTCAGTTTAACTTTATTAGGGTCAAGGGAGCTATGCTTATTTATACTGGCTGGAAAGCTGGCTTTGTGTGCTATCATCTAGGCGAAGATGCTCTAAAGATAAATAAACAGTCTCTTAGAGGCCTGGTGGAGATATAACATTCTCCTGTGTTTCATAGTCATTTCTGACATGATGGGATAATTTCTGCTTAGACTGTGGTTCTTGGGCCCTTTTGTGTGAGGGACTTGAAGTATTCTTCACTGACTGAGAATAGTACTCGCATCATTACGGTTAACAGATTTTTTTAAAGATAGATACATTTACTTATAAGTGTGCATATACTTATTTCTTTATTCTAAAAGGGAAAACAATAATTTTAAGTAGAAAATAGAGATGTATCATTACTGCTTGGAATGTGCATCTGTAGTGCCTTATTATGCAGGGACTTGAAATCTGTTTTTTTTTCCCCTTGTACCTGCAGGTATAGTGCTGTCTGTTTTTGTGGGAATGCCAAGTAATATATAGCATTGCTTATGGTTTTTTTTGCGTTCAGATTTCAAATACCACCTGCACACAATTTGGATATGTCAGATAACATTACTGTCCAACAGAACTACTTGCCACAAAGTGGTTGGGTTCCAGGTGATCTGTCTGTGGATGGCTTGAGAATAATCCAAAAAAATATCCTGGAAATCTGTCCATATAAGTCCTTTAAATGAGAAATGTAGCTGACAACATACCTGCTATTCTGTGAAGCAGAAATTATTCTGTCCCTCTTTTGTGGTATACACCTGCCTATTGAGAGACAAAAGATGCAGCTGTTTCATATGCAACATACTGAGTCATAATATAAAAAATTCTCTGATTAGAAAACTACAATATCTGCTTGTTAAAAGAACTCGTTACAGATACACAGCTATTAAAGTACTGCTTTTTTGGCCATGGATATGCAGACTGGCTTCTGATGCCAAACACCTCCACGTGGAAATCTGTGCACCTCCTCCCAGTTCCATGTGGAGTCCGTCAGCAGTGCTGCCAGGATCTTTGCTTTTTGCATTGTTACTTCCCACACAAGTAAAACTGAGTTTATGTTTAAGTAATAAGATGTTGTCAAGAGTACAGGGAGCTTCTCTTTCTCTTTTTATTAAGGCAGCAGACAGGTGACATAGCTTGGGGACAGCTTGCAAGGAGAAATGCTGACCATGAGGACTCCGACTGCAGTCTGCCAGGTCATGATTGCCTCCCCCCGCCCCCCCTTACTGTCCTCTTAGGCCCATTTCTATTCTCACTTTTTTAGCTGGTAATTTTCCACTGCTCGTTGCTTACTGTACGTGTTCTACTTTATTTCTCCTTGTAAAAAGGGAGCCTCCGTCTTCTTTGGAGCCACCCTTTAAATACTGGAACATGGTGATAAGGTCTCCCCTAAGCCTTTTGTCCTTAAGGCTGAACGAACCTGATTCTCTCAGCCTTTCCTCATATGGCAGGCTTCCCGCTCCTTTGATCATCTTGGTGGCCTTCTCTGGACCCTGGCCACATCTTTTATGCATAGCAGGAACCGAAACTGAACACGGTATTCCAGGAGTGGCCTGACAAGTGCTGAGTGGAGTGGGAGAATGACTTCTTTATCTCTGCTGGTGATGCCCTTGTTGATGCAACCCAGCACCCTGTTGGCTTTCTTTGTCACTGCAGCACCCTGTTCTCTCATATTGAGCTGTTGACAAAAATTAAGGTGAAAGTTTGGGGTTAGGGTTAAAATTTAGAAAAGTGCAATTGTAGGTTCATGTCTACAATAGATCTTGTTAAAGATTAAAGTTTTTTGATTCCTGGATTCTTCTAAAGTTGCAGAGCTGGGATGAGGTTAGCTGGGCAAAATCACTTTGGGGTAATTGGGTGGCAAAGTTTGTGTTGCTGTTAAGGGCTGGGGCTGCCTTTGTAAATCGGGTTTCTTTGCTGGCCTCTGCAAGTCCTGTAAAGTTGGGAGCAGTATTGGAACTAACAAGCAGGAATTACTTATTATGAGATCTGAAGTGTGTGAATTGACTGCTTATGATTGGTTCAGGGTTGCAGTTTGGATTTGCAGGGCTGAAAAGCTGGCTTTATTTCATGATTCTCCTGAAGTCATAGGGTGCATGTTAATAAAAACAGCACAGACTATCTGACTGGTCATATGTCTTAATTATCTGTACCACGGAGTGAGCTTTATTTCCTTTACTGTGCATCTATGTTCAAATTTTGTGCCCACTGTAGAGAGTTGGCTGCATTCACACCGCGCTCCGGATGAAGCCTACCTTGGCAATAGGCATTGTGCAACCTTTGCAGAGGCCTTTCTGGCAAACATCAACAACTTTTAATCTGCCTCACCCACCACACAACCAGGACAGTATGCTATATAAAAGAGGCAGTGCTCTCTGTGAAGTTTCCTAGTCACTATTTAATGGTGAAATGGAAAGGCGTGCTACTGCTGCCCCCCCTGCTTAAGAGGAGGAAAGTGGGACTATCATAAGCGAGGCTCAGTAGAGGAGGTTTGGATCTGGCTCTCCTAATGAAGTAGCCTGTTTTCCAAAGTCTGCTGGGGATTGAGCCCACCTTCAAAGGATGTTTTTCATCAGTTTTGTTGCTTGGATGGCATATTGAACTTGTATCTGAGTAAAAAGGAGGCTTTGCCAAAGAGAACAGGCCAGCCTGACCAAAGAGTGTTATGGTATGGTATGGCATGGGAAACAAACTGGTGCTGGGACCTTGGCTAGGAAGGCCACCTGTCCTTGAGCTGGGACTTTCTGGTACCTGACAGAAGTACAAACAATCAAAATGCTGACAAGTTTTGAGCAAGCAAGTTCATGGCAAGAATACCTGGAATCGCAATCTGCCGTCATGGAGTCCCTGCAGAATCTGTGTGTGTTTAAGAAGAGCAGGAACTGCTATAGTCTACATGTGCTTGTGGTGGCCTTCAGGGCACAAACTAAAGGAAGAGAGTGAATTTGGGATTTCGGAGATCGAGGCGCTAGCTTCATAAAGGTTTATTTGAGTGTTGATGCTTATGGGGACAAATGTCCTCTTGCAGATCTTGGGATCATCAGCTCCTCAGACATCACTAGTCTAATGCATATTGGAGCAGTGTGATGCCAAAATAATTAGCAGAAGGGAAGGGGGGGCTTCTGTTCTGAAAATATTCTTAAAGGATATAGATCCTTAAGATACCACAAAGAAATGCATATGTTAATGTGTTAGGTTGATTTCATCAGCAAACTAGTGATCACATTGCAAAGGAACCAAACCATAACCTCACCAGCTGTTTTAGCGTGACCTCCTGGAACCCGGCACATTGTTTTAATTTAATGTTATACTTGCATTATGTTAATCAACAGCCATTGAGTGCTAGTGATAATATCTGTCCTGACGGAGCTGCAAGACATTAGGCCATTTGCCCAAACATGGTTTTTTATTTAACTGAATCATTACACAGAATGATGTAATTCATGTTGTAGGCAATTGGCATCTAGAGGAACGAAAGCTGTTGGTAATCTGTATAAATCAAGATTTATCATCCTAAAAAGAAAAAAAATCTTTAAATACACCTTAAATGTTTTTTGCTAATAGAAAATATGTAGTAGTATGTTAAATTAAGTTACAGTGATTTTTCTTAGCAAGTCAATAAAGTAACTAATCGTTCCTCATTGCACCAGCATAACTGAATTGCTTCCTTGTGATTCTCTACACTGAATGTCAGGTATATGATGACCTCCATTTTGTTTCCTACCTGCCTGCAAATGGGTGCATAATTCTGAAAATATCGCCCATTCAAGGGTTTTTATCCTATTATGCTACAAATTTCTGTATTTTCATCTCATTTGAAAATTAAGTTTGTGTTCTGCAACTTAGAACAGGATTTGCTTTGCTTTTTTGATCCCAGAGGTCTTGAATTCTGGCAGCAAAGGCTGTCTTCTACCAAAATTGCTAAAATGTAGTATATGTCAAGTTCTTACAATGCACTGGTTCAGCTTGAAATGAGAACTTCTATCAATCAATGTCCTTGAATACTATTTGTCTTGTTTATATGTCTGTTAAAAAGGAACAATATTTCCAAGCATCATTTCAAGACTCTATAGCTACAGTTTTTCTGCTATGAATGGCAAAGGTGAGGCCTACGGAAGTGTCCTCCAGAGTAAATGATAGTCAGGGACACAAGCAAATGAACCCAGAGATCATGTTTGTTTGTCTTTTCATAAATTAAAACTGACAGTAGCTCAAAAACCTGCAGCCAACACATAAAAGCAATAAATCTGTATTTACACAGAGTGAAAGGAGACAGTGTTTATTCTGTAAATTCATAATCTGTGTCGGCTGTGTGCCTGATAGCCTAGAACTGGCTGAGTGCCTAAGCAAATGACTGGGAAGGACAATTTACCTTCCTGTGGAATATTCCACAGAGGCAAAAACCTGTGTTTTTTCCAATCTTTGACCAAAGGCACCAGCTGGTTTTGATCCATTCAGTTTCTTTTGTTGAAGAAAAGAGTAGATCACTGTGTTCTTATTTTTTTTTTTTTTTTAATGGCAATATTTTTCAGGGACCTTGTTTATTTACTAGCTTTTTCTTTATTGAGATAGTCTGCAAGGTTAGGGGTAAAATATCGTGGCATAATCTGTATACTTTTGCTTTAGCTAGAATGGATTGCTTTTCATTGAAGCCATTCTCACCGCTTTCAGCTGGAGAACGTGGTGACTTTTATTGTACCTCCTTCATCCAGTCATTGGTATGTCCCTGACAGTGCTGTGAAAACCAGGGAGGAAAAGGGAAGTTACTCAAAAATGGTTACTGCACATTTTTTGCCTTGCAAAATGTCTGTGTGGCCTGCTGGCAAGAAGTCATTATGATATATCTTGAATTATCCTTGGACAATATCACTGTATGTCAGTGAACAAGATAAATTTCAGAATGAAAGAAAAAATCACATCCACATCAAAAGCTGGGTAAGGACAAGTAAATTAAAGGAAATGTGTTGCAGTGGTAGAACTTGGATGATGCACATGTGCCTTAAGCCCATCCCCTGGCTGCAGCAAGGAACTAGTGTCAGAAGCATAAAGACAGTCTTGAGGACCCCCTATAATAAGGAAAGCCACCTTTGGAACGGCCGATCATACATTTGTGCCAGCAGGAACAAAACAGGCCTGACCTTTTTTTGGCTATTTATGAACTAAGATATTTTGATTTGGCCAGAACCAAGAGATTTCTTGGAGTGTCTGCTCATCTGAAATTGGTTATAGTCCCAGCAAACTAGCATTGAGGCCAATAAGGTTATGTCACCTTACTGAGAATTGATTTTGGGGGGATAAGATTGTATCCTGTGTTAATTAATATGCTCAAATCATCTCCACTGGCACAAAGGTGTGCCTATATGTGCCAATTGTAATACCCTGAGTAAGTATAAGCTGTTCAAAGCAGAATGATTCATCTAAACTAGATAAAAATTGGCATAGATGAGTAGTAAATTTAGTCTGCTGAATCAATGCAAAAATGCTTGGGTCATTGAATCCGAGCTGGCCTCCAGGCTTGGTCACATTACCCTGCTCATTGCATGGTTGACTGTGTGGGAAAATGCTCTTTATTAGTTGCTGTTACCTTTGGAACCTTTTTCAGTGGACACACTGAAGTCAGTGACTGATTATTTGGTAGGTCATCTCTGAAAATTGAAGTTGTTATACCAATGCTTCTCTCCTTGAACTAACACTTAAGTGATAGGAGAATGAGGAAAGGGGAATTATTTTGGTTACAAGAGCAATCTTCTAGAAGGCAATAGGGTAATTTCTGCTACTTGCAATTTCTCAGTTTGTGACATTTGAGAAAGATATTGTACTTGTTAATGAACTGGTGATTTTGGTGATTGTACAGTTTTGAGATGGTATCTATAGAAGGTATCTGTAGGAACTCACAATGTAAGAATCAAAGCATTGCTAAGAGAAACAACTATTGGGACTTATTATTTAAAAAAACCCCAACAAGTACTTAATTTCTGGCAAGACAGAGAAACAAATGCTGTTGTCAAGATAAGAGATAGATTCAAAAGCTAAGAATGTACCTACATAGGTAAAAAGAATGTGCCCGCAAACTGTTGCGAAGCATACTTTCACATTGGAGGATACGTCCCAGTTTTGCATCATTGCAGGGACAGATAAAAGAATATTTTAATTTGCATTTGAAACTATTAAGTCTTTGCAATGCCATAAATTCCCACGTGCCCCATGACATTATATACTCTTCACACCATCTGTACCCATGACGCATCTATACGTCAATATAGATATGTGCACGAACAGCACTCGCATTGCAACTTGCTCAAGAAGTTAACCCTCGCTTTCAGGACTGAGAATGAACACGTTACTCTCCTCTCTGGCAGGAAGAGGACTTTCTAGATGGAAAGTTATAACACTGATGTGAAAATTCAGTTGTAATGTTAATTAGGCAGGAGAAACATGCTGTGCAGAGTTACCATTCTGTGGCTTCTTGGTCTTTCTAACTGATATTCTTGCTCTACATGCAACTTATAAAGAAAAAAGTTTTGCCAACTTTTTGTAAATGACTGGCCATGATATCACCTTACTGCACTCTTCTGTACTCTTCTAGCCACCACAAAACATTGTCCCTCAACAGCTTCTGATAATGGTGATCAACAAAATAATTTTTTTTAAAAAAAAAAAAAAAAAAGCCAATTTCACTTTCAGATGCTGGGAGATAGTTCAGACTTGTCTGGACAGTCAGATCTCATTGGACATGCTTTAAGCAGTGAGTTGGACGAGATGGCTCCCAGAGGTCCCTTCCAGCCTGGGCTTTCCTATGACGCTGTGTTGCTCAACATGAAAGAGTAAAGCCGCAAGCAGGCAGAATACTAGGTGCTTTAAGAAGGGGGGTTGATCAGGACACGTGTTTTGGGGCATAACCTGTCATTTGAGGGATCTTAGGAAGGGGCTAGTTGAGGAAAATTTAAAGGTATTAGTCTTCTAAGGAAACTTGTAAGCAGAAGGTGCTGCTGGAAGAAACTAACAGCAGACACTAATTGCTTACAGGGTATAAAGATTTCTTCAGCTTACTCGAACACTTGTATTTGCCAACCAGTAATTTTTGTTTAAAGTGTTGACTATAGCTCAGTTTTTGAGAGAAAGGGGTGACTTTACATTTTTCAATGACCTTTCATCGGTATTTGAGAAAAACCTTGCTAGAACTTGTGGAAGATGAAGACCCTTTTGCCCTGCCCCGAGGCCTCTTGCTTGGATCGGGGTCTGAGAGTGTGTGACTGCCTCTCCTTTCTCGGCAGCTCAGAGGCAAACCGAAGTGCTGCAGTGCAGGTGGCAGCTGCTGAGGGGTCCCCGGTTCCCACAGCTGCTGAGGGGTCCCCGGTTCCCACAGCTGCTGAGGGGTCCCCGGTTCCCACAGCTGAACTGGGCTGCAGTGAGGTGGCACATTGCCTCAGCAGTGCCAGGACCTTCACGAGAAGAGTTGGTTGTCATCGTGGTTTAGTTTGCAGTCACAAGCCTCTTATGAATGATCTAGTACAAGAGGTTGTTCAATATAAAAATGCATATTTCTTATATTTTCTTAGGAAAGAAGTGTACAATCATTTTCCTTTAGAGAGCTGTCTTTTTCCATATGCGGTGAGCGTAACTGTCATGACAGCTTTAGCTGGCATTTCTTTTCAGGGACTTTCAAGTCCTTTGAGTTTGAAAATAATGGAGCAGGGCAAGTGTATTACTATCATTCAGTGATTTGACTTTTGAAATAAGTTTTTGCTTCTGAGTATAGAAACCTATGCATATTAGTGTGGCGCTGTATGCATATTATGTGCATACATTTACATTTCTGGCATACTGTGGTGTAATTGAAAAGACCTGTGCCACAGCAGTCAATGGACTATTATGTGGAATTTGCTTACCGGGATTTACTTACCAAAAACCTAATCGGTTTTTACATGGTTTCAGCATTTTGAAAGCGCAATGCATGTAATAATCACTTCAGATGCTATGCATAGTTAAATTATTTAAATGTATTCCAGGTTTCAAGGTCACAGTGAGATATTAGCTATTCCTTTTCTTTTGTTATCATGTAAGTAGTACGGACCACTTATAGAAAAAAAAACTTCTATTAGAACAAATGAATACATAACCGGGCCAGCTTAAGAAATAGTCATCTAAAATAATTACAAAGTAAGCAGAGCCTGAAGTGAACAAGTCAGTATTCTTTGTTTCAGGATCCTTTAAGGTGTTTTAAATGCATTATTAGTGCCGTATCCTTATGATACAGTAATTGTGAAATTATTTTTGTAAATCTCATTTGAAAAAGTGATGCATTTTTTAAAAAAATAATATTCAAGTGAAACCAAATGTCACCTTGACTAAGCCTGCTCAATGCAGCATATAAATGAAATGCTCGTCTTATTCTCATTCTGACTACCAACCTCTTTTTTTTTTTTTTTTTTTTTTGGTCTGGAGAGCAGATGAGATTCATACTGTTTCATGACTGCAATGCTGAAAAGAGCAAAGTCATCACAAAACTCTGCAGGATCCTTCATTTTCTTAGCTGTAGGTGTGTTTATTGAGGTCATTTATTTCAGGATAGGCCTGTATTATACTTTGACAAACAAGTTCAATGTAATCTTTTCTAAAAATCCCGTCATCCTTGTAAATGATGAAGTCTATGCTTTCTGTTGGGTTAAAATGCCTCCAAAATTAGTAACTTTGAAAATTAGTAAAATGTCTTAAAGTGTGTGGTATTTTGAGACAGATATATTGATAGACACTAGAAATTAATAATAATTATAGTGGCTAGAGATGTACAGTTGTATATTAATCAGAAACTGAAAGTGGGAGGATTGCTGAGGTACTAGCAAGAGATGACTGACACACTGTGGTGTTTGCCAGAAGATATGGAAAGGTGTGTGCTTTGATTATTAATAATCAAAGATGTATGTTTCTGTCTTGGTTCCTAAGACAGTCTGGATGCTAATCACAGACCCTGTGATAAGATGCCTTACAGGAGGCAATGGGAAATGTGGTGCGTAGAGAGAAAATAGATGAAGATCAACTACTCTGGGCAGTTGTTGTTACAGACAATGCAAAGGAAGGCTGTGTACTTACAGCTCCTAGTGGTTTTTAATGGCTCTGTTAAATAGTATGCTGCACCATCCCCATCAAAGAACCATGAAGATGCATGTTTTCCACTACAAATACAAGTTTATATTCCAAATCATAGAGAACAGGTACTTGCTATGTACCCACTGTCTCTGCTTTAATTTTTGAGCAGCTAGATGGTGCTGCTTGAATATTTAGTGTATAAAATTACTGTTTGTTTTTATCATCATAACGTTAAGTCAAAGATCAAGATTCAGATGTGAGAGAGAGAGAATGCAAATTTGCTGCATGTCCCAAAAGGCTTATAATCCAAGTAAAAGGGTACATCTTCCCTGCACTTAACCTGTTTCTTTCTTCTGTTGAGGTTGATAAAAGGCACAGCTGTACTATTTCCAATATTAAAATAAAGTAATTGAAAACTAGTAAGGGTTTTTCTGGAGCACTCCGTGGTGTACTCACAGAATCACAGAATTTTCAGAGTTGGAAGGGACCTCTAGAGATCATCTAGCCCAACTCCCCTGCCAAAGCAGGATTGCCCAGAGCACATTACTCAGGACTGCATCCAGGCGGGGCTTGAAAATCTCCAGGGAAGGGGACTCCACAACCTCCCTGGGCAGCCTGTTCCACTGCTCTGTCACCCTCACCGTAAAGAAGTGTTTCCGTGTATTTGAACGGAACTTCCTGTGTTCTAACTTGTGCCCATTGCCCCTCGTCCTGTCACTGGGAACCATTGAAAAGAGCCTGGCTCCATCCTCCTTCAACCCACCCTTTAGATACTTGTACGCCATAATAAGGTCTCCCCTCAGCCTTCTCTTCTCCAGGCTAAAGAGTCCCAGCTCTCTCAGCCTTTCCTCATAAGGCAGATGCTCCAAGCCCTTAATCATCTTAGTTGCCCTTCGCTGGACTCGCTCCAGCAGTTCCCTGTCCCTCTTGAACTGGGGAGCCCAAAACTGGACACAATATTCCAGTTGTGGCCTCACCAGTGCAGAGTAGAGGGGGAGAATGACCTCCCTCGACCAACTGGCCACACTCTTCCCTATGCAGCCCCAGATTCCATTGGCCTTTTTGGCAACAAGGGCACATTGCTGGGCCATGGATAATTTACTGTCTACCACGACCCCCAGATCCTTCTCCTCTGAGCTACTTCCCAGCAGGTCCGCCCCTAACCTATACTGGTGCCTAGCATTCTTCCTCCCCAGGTGCAGGACCTTGCACTTGCTTTTGTTGAACCTCATTAGGTTCTTCTCTGCCCAGCTCTCCAGCCTGTCCAGGTCACGCTGGATGGCAGCACAGCCCTCTGGGGTGTCAGCCACCCCACCCAGTTTGGTATCATCAGCAAACTTGCTGAGGATACACTCTGTCCCCTCATCCAGGTCATTAATGAATATATTAAACAAGATTGGACCAAGTATTGACTCCTGGGGGACACCACTGGTTACAGGCCTCCAACTAGACTCTGTGCCACTGATCACAACCCTCTGAGTTCTGTCCCGCAGCCAACTCTCAATCCACCTCACTGTCACCTCATCTAGCCCATACTTCCTCAGCTTCCTAATGAGGATGTCATGGGAGACAGTGTCAAAAGCCTTGCTAAAGTCAAGGTAGATGACCGGTCTGTAGTTCCCTGGGTCCTCCTTCTTGCCTTTTTTTGAAGATCAGAGTGATGTCAGCCTTCCTCCAGTCCTCAGGCACCTCTCCTGTTCTCCATGACCGTTCAAAGACGATGGAGAGTGGTCTAGCAATAACATCCGCCAGCTCTCTCAGCACTCGCGGATGCATGCCATCAGGGCCCATGGACTTGTGAATATCCAGCTTGGCCAAGTGGTCTCTGACACAGTCCTCCTCAACTGAGGGAAAATCTTCCTCTCTCCAGACCTTCCCCTTTGCCTTCAGAGTGTGGGATTCATGAGGGACAGCTTTAGCAGTGAAGACCGAAGAAAAGAAGGCATTCAGTAACTCTGCCTTCTCTGCGTCCTCCACCACTAGGGCACCTGTCTCATTCACCAGTGGGCCTACATGTTCCCTAGTCCTCCTTTTTCTATTGATATACTCAAAGAATCTCTTCTTATTGTCTTTAACTGCAGTGGCCAAGCTGAGTTCTGATTGAGCTTTGGCCCTTCTCATTTTCCCCCTACATAGCTTTGTTATATCTTGATAGTCCTCAGAAGTTGCCAACCCCCTTTTCCAGAGAATGTAAACTTTCCTTTTTTTCCTGAGGTCCAGCCAAAGTTCTCTATTTAGCCAGGCTGGTCGTCTTCCCCGTCTGCTCGTTTTTCGAGACAAGGGGATGGCCTTCTCCTGCGCTTTTAAGAGCACCTGCTTGAAGCATGCCCAGCCTTCCTGGGCACCTTTGCTCTTCAAAACTGCCTCCCAAGGGACACTCTCGACCATGCTCCTAAACAGGCTAAAGTCTGCCCTTCGGAAGTCCAAGGTGGCAGTTCTGCTGGCTCCCCGCCTTACTTGATCAAGAATTGAAAATTCTATCATTTCGTGATCACTCTGCCCAAGGCGACCTCCAACCTTTACATCCCCCACAAGACCTTCTCTGTTAACAAACAGTAGGTCCAGTAGGGCACTTCCCCTAGTTGGTTCCTTCACCAGCTGTGTTAGGAAAAGTTTTCACTTGTATGAAAGTGATGATGACAGAGAGAAGGCAGGACAAGTGTCAGTAAACTGAACCAGAATGGGAGGCAATAGGCAGACAAAGCTGTTGAACTATTTTTATAAGAATTGCAGCAAAAGGGGGATTATAAGGAGGACATAATAAAAGACAATGAAACAGCTTTTGGAGGGGTTCCAAAAGGAGTGAGAGCAAGGTTTGGAGAAAGTATAGAGGTGCTTGTTGAACAACGTACCAAGGGGGTTAAAGTGCTGATATTAGGGCGGATTGGAAGTGAGGTTTTATTTTTGAGCAATAAATGAAAAATCATAACTGGAGCGCATGTGAATCATGAAGTGCTGTGCAAGCGAAGTCAGGTAGCACGTGTGTTAGAGGACAGCTGTGAATGGCTGCCAGGTAGTCGGAGCTGTGGACTAGGAAAATAACTAGTGAGAACATACATAAGCAACTGAGACACAGCAAAGCCTGGATTATGCCAGAAAGTTTAGTGTAGAACTGAGGGAGTTTTCACTTTTTGTTTTGAGAATCATGAAGTTAAATAAATATTTCTATTGAGGGAACAGCAAATGCTTATATCTGTGGGCATAAATAAAAAGGGTCCTACAACTTCCTGAAATTAATAACAACTTCATTTTGTACAGAAGATCTTAAAGCATAGATATAAGAGGTAGTGGAATTGAAGCGAAGAGGGTGTCCTAGGCTTTGAAGTTATATCGATAGTAGGTACAGAAGATAGAGCACTGCCTTGTGAAAGAGGAAAAATGATCTTTCAAGCAGCATTGTGAGGACTGCAATGTTTTCAAGGAACTTATTTCTGTTTATGTGTAAGAGTTTGCTTTCACATATGCTTCTCTTATACCTTCTCATGTAAAGCTGTGCCTCAGCCTTCTTAGTGTTTAGTATTTCTCCTTCAATGGCAGATGGGTGATAGATAAAAAAAAAAATATACTGTTATTACCATTGGCATTCCATGGAGAATATCAGATAATGAATTCTTTCTCTTTTTGAGAAGCAGAGAATATGTGAAAATGGCAGCATTTTAGTACTTTACTTTCATTATAGCATTTCTATCTACAGGGCATGCTATTTATGTCTTTAACGTTTCTTCTTACTGCTTAGCTGTAAAAATGCTAGATAAGACTAATACAATTGTATGCCATAGCATTATTTAAACTGCTGTGATTTATGGATGTTATTAGTGAGTTATCACACAAAGTTCTTGTTGAAGCAATATTCAGAAAGGTATGGGGTTTTTTTTCTGATATTTTTAGCATTAGAATACGGATATTTTACAAATTCACAGTTATATAAATAAATTTAAGACTGCATTTTTGGTGTGTGCGTATATATGTTCAGGCATGTAGGAACATATATGTAAAGTGTTCACTAATGTATTTGCAAAATAATAGCTCAGGACTAATACATTTAAAGCAGAGCAACAGCCTAGGGCAGGTTCTTTGGTGTTGTGAACTGTCACACATTCAATGGGTTTGACTAAATTTACTCTATCTGGATCATGTAGAGCTGATTTTGTGTCCCTCCCGCATGGGCAAGTATTGACATGTAAGTACATCAGATGGTAATTTAAGGCTTGCTAATGCATTGCTGAGAGCTCCCTTGACCTTCAAAGTTGCTTATATAGATATGAGAAAGAAGAGGAAGTTTTTCACACTCATCTTTACCACATTTCTGCTGAAATGGAAAATATCAATAACATTTAGGTTTTCATTAAACATTGTCCTGTTTATTAGAGAGTATATTCTGACTCTCTTGACTTTAAAAAAAAAAAAAAGAAAAAAAACCAAACCCCAATATTCTGAAAGGTGTTATTAATTTATAGGTTTTGCACTAATCCATGGTATTGTTTCATTGAATTCAGCTTGTTTGGAGTTAATTCTACAGTAGGTATGTTTTCACCAGACATTTTGATAATTAGGAGTTTATTGGTTTTATTTCACATATTAGAATTACAAAGAGAGCAATTAAGATGCAAAATAAGTCAAAATGTTGACTGTATTAATATTAAATATGAAAAATGTGACATTTACTGGGTCCTAATTTAAATGTCAAAACAAGGGCGTACAAAAAAGGGCAAAAACTGGTGGTATTCTTGAAATGATCATCTTAAGATGCATAGATGGAAATCTAATATTGTTTCATGAGTTTCACTTTCTGTAGGAAGAGAAATTTCAAATTAATATGCTCCTTTTAAATTTTATTTTAAAAGATTTGCTTTAAATTGGTAGTATTTCTAAAAATAAAATATAAATCAAACTTTCCCTTTAAAAAATAAGTAAGCGGTTGGTGAATTTGATCACAACTCAACGTTTGGGTAGTAAATCGGTTATGACAATTACTTGCTTCTATAATATTTCTTTCTACTTGAAATCTTCTCTTTAATTTATCAGTTTCAGTGCACTTGGAATACACCACGTATTCTCTATTCTTGAAATCCAAGACATGTCCATATGACCCAGACAGCTTGTGAAGAAAGACCCAGCTGTTTCCAGCATTTTCTTCCATGAGAAACACTAATGTTTGACTATCCATGCAGTTCAACTCACTCCAGTATGCTTTATCCTAAGTAAGAGTTTCTTCGTTTAAAACTTGCTCACCAAACTCTGAGATTTGACCCTTTGACAAAAATGTGTCAGTGTGGAAGACTTCTCACTTGTTAGAGAGCGGGCTCACTCCATCTTGTGTTGTGTGGCTCTAAAAAGTCTGTAGAGCAGACTCGGGTGTGGAACAGGTGTGGCTCTTTTAACTGTATGGTATTGAAAGTTAATTCTGGGAGTCAAAGGTAATGAAATATTTTCTTTCTTCCTGCACCCTACAACCGTCCACACACAATCTGGGCAGCATTAGGGTGTTTTTAAGACATTACTCTCTTTAATATACCCAACTCTGCCTGTAGATCTTGTAACAATTTTTTTCTTCACCTCTCTATTCAGTGACTAACCTGAACATGTTAATGTAATCCATGTCCGGAAACAGCCCTAAGTGTTCAGACATATAAGGGGTCCGGTGGTAAGAGCTTGTTATTAATTCTTGTTAGGCAGTTCTGTAAGTGTGGGTTTGCAGCCCCCCGAGGTCTCCCAGAGCTCCTGCCAAATGCAGAGTTAGGAAACTCCAAGAATGCAGCACAGAAATAACAAAAACCTATAGGAAATATGAAAAAGGAAAAGGAATTTTCATGCAAATATAGTCAGTCATCAGAACTAATACTCTAAAGGCATTATAAAAGCTGATTTGTTAGGAACATCTTTTTTTCCTCTTGCTTGACAGGAGGCAATGCAGTTTAGGTGTAGTATAGCACTGCATTACAAAAATGTTACTGCAGAAAACTTCCAGCTCTGTGGATGGGCTTATGGTGGGACAGGCCAGCTGGTAAGAACACAAGTTTGGGTACTTTAAAACGGAGAGCGCTCGGGAGCTTTGTGGCATGTATGTTTAGACTTGTTTTCTTTTTGAATATTTTGCTTTTGTGATTTTTCGGTTGGCTTAAGCCAAAGTACATGAAAGTTGGATTGAATTTAGAAATGCCTAAGGAGCTAATAGCAATTCTGCTTGAATGACTTAGAGATTTTTATTTTTTTTTTTTTGCATAGCTTTAAAAGTTCTCTCTTGAAGGTCTCTTCTTTCATTGTGTATTTGCAAGCAAGATGATTATGATCTTATTCAAAACACGCAACTACTTGTTTGTAGTACGTATGTTGATGTGCACAATTGACATGAGGCCATGTAACCATGTAACTGTTTGCCACAAGGAGAATGCTTCTTAATCGCAGGTTAATTGATTGCCACAATGCTGAGCATCTAAGGAGCAGTCCTCGGCCAAACTTCCTTCTTGATGTTCAGGCAGTTTTCACTCTTGGTTTTCATGTTCCTTTCCCTGCCAGAGCCTCCAGAGGAGCAGTGCAGCGAGTTTCATCTTCCTCTCACTTAATGTAACTTTTCTCTGGGGAGATTAACTAAAATTTTGCCTGTGCTGGATTCAAAGGAAATATACTTGAATGTCATGAACACTGTTCAACACTTTGGAATTGAAGGAAAAATTGGTGTGAAAAGTAATAGTTTCCAAGTGCTAGAAAGGGGAAAGTGGCTATTTTGATAGATGTTCATGCTTGCCAACGAAAAAGACGTTCAACCTGGGAATTTTGTAGTACTTCAAACTACGAGATATGAAATAGTGTGTTTGCATGAAGCGATTTCTGTTACCTTTAAGCTTACCTTGTGTTTGGCATCTTTTCAAATGTGTTAATGAAAATACATCTGATTGGAGAAAAAGGGCAAATTGCCTAATAAAATTACTGTTCATCATTAATTTTATGATAAATTATTCCAATGCAGACTGTGTCTAAATGTAATTTTTAGTATTTTGGTGTGAAGGTGGGATAGAATAATGTTTCTGACCAGAGGAAAACCGTATTACCTGATCTCTATAGATGTATGAAGGGAATGAACCCCAAACGCAGGGAGAGCAGTTTAAGGTAAAATGACAATAGCACAAATGACTCCAAATTGTGAACACACCTAGGTTGGAGGTTAAAGATTAATGAGAGGAGAAAAGTTCTTCAGTATCCCTGAACAATTTGTCCACTAGGCCACAGATTATCTCAGAAGATACCGAAGGATAATACTAAAACTTCTCCGAAGTTTTGTAGGCCTTAGATTTTTATTTATTTTTTTTTAATGGCAAATGGTCTTTTTTCAGTGTCTCATTTGTAAGATGGCACCATTGGGTTCTCTCTAGCACAAAATGAGTTATGTTTTCGTTTGCTGCCTAGTGAAAGCTCACCATGCCATAAATCTCTCAAGTGCTGCATCAATTCCAGCTCACCAAGATTTGGCTCAGGTTTCTGTCCAGAACTGACACTCTTTTTAACCTGTTGTAACTCACCATTGTGTTTGGAAACATGTTTAATGTTGTCTCTTCTTAGTCAGGGCAGAAGAGATCTAGACATTCTATTGTTTTTTTACCATATAAAACACAAAATATTTTAAGTCCTTCACTACCTGCAATGTGAGCATTCAATGATGAAATTCTGTTTTCTTTCCTAGAATAAATGGTCTACAAATCCTTATAGTGTGTCCTATAGTATTGAATTAACCTTTACCTGACATTTAAGTTTAATAATTTTCACTCTTTCCCAGTACGTAATTTAGTAAAATGGAAATAAAATGCCTTGCTGGAAAAAGATCTCACGAAGCTCTGTTAAACTTAACTGTTCAGCTGCTCAGAGATATCAAACACTACATGAGCAATTTCTTCAATGTATCACAGGACAATACAAAAAATCTTTGCCGCTCCATAGTAAAGCTATATATTTAGATGAAATGCAAAATATTTTTCACTGAAGTTTCTCTGAAGTAATTGGGCTTTAATGCTAGGATGTTACTTCATGTTGTTTTTCCACTACTTTATTTACTAGGATCATAAAATAATTTCCCTCTTTTTAACGAGCACTAGAGCTGAGAAGTTGAAGCTCAGTTTAATATGAAATATTAGTTTATGTTCTGCTAAGAAATGGTAGGTATGTTTTGGAACAGGCCCAGCGGATTTTTTTTTTTAATACAAATAGTCTAATTCAATAAATATTTACGTATCACTAGAAAAAGAGAGAAATTCAAATATATTTGATAATCATAACAAACCAGGGCAAGAAGACAATAATAATCCAAAGGAAATTCTCATTAAGGAGAGTCACACAGAGAAATTTTCTCTCAAGAGCAAATAGAGCAGCAGGCGCAGTGCTTCTGAACTGCTGTTGGTCTGTAGTATTCCGTATTGTAGAAATGAACAGAATCAAGCAAATGAAGCTCTTCACAGCTGAATAACTACTGGAACCTAAACTTGTGCAACTGCTGCTCTAAACTGTTACTCTAGCATTTGCTTATTAAGGATTCTGACTTGATGGTCTATGATCAAACATATTCTATGTGTGACTGAAGAGTGGTGTTATCTGTACCGAAGGCTACACAAGGCTTGTGCTATCAAACTCACTGTGCTTGAACATGAATTTCCTTATAATTCCTAATGTCTGTATATCTCAAATGCCTAAAAAATTATTTCAATTACAATTTGTAAAGGCAAAAGTAAAAATACTTTGATACAAGTAATATAAAACTTTTTGTTCAGAATATCAAAGTGAAGAATTTTATTGTCACAATGTACTTTCTTTCCCTCAACTTAAAAAAAAAATCAAGAAATGCCAACTTATTTGTAAAAATGGCTTCAACATATATGTCTGATAGGAGTGATTCACATGCTATAACAGAGCAATCCTCTTTTTGTATGTTGAAGTGGTGCTGACCCATGGTGCCATGGAAGTCCTACAGCACTTGTTCTCAACTTGTTAAAATTGCTTTGTTAATTGGCCAAAGGAAGCAGACTATAATGTTAGCTGCAAACCTGCTCCTCTGACTTGAGGGAGCTGAGTGTGCCCTGGGAAGATTCGAATGGAAAGAGAATGAGAAATTTTAGTTACAAGTAAGGTCCCAGTCTAGCAACCAATATTTGCAAAGTGCTATTTCTTCTCCTCCTAAATAGAAATTGTAGAGTCAGCACTGGAGAAAGCAGCTCGGCGACATCCAAGTTTTCCTGCTGTCTGGGTCATGTACAGTATATGCTTTCTATGCGTCTTAGATTAGTTACACCAGTTCTTTCAGTAAATCAAAGTGGTATCCAAATATACTCTAAGGCTTCTCCACCACAAGATACTTCATGATTAATGTCAGGAAAACTTTGCATTTTATTACATGGGTTCTCTCATCCCCTCCTTTTGAATACTGAACACCCTTCTTTGCCAGCCCTCAGCTGCATAAGTAGCTCTCAACAGTGCTGAAAATTAATGGCAAATCAGCTGATATTTTGTATTTAACAAACCCTGACACTGACCTGCTGTTAAAGTACATTTTAATTAGGTGCTAAAAGATGTGCAGTCTTGTTATTGTCACACTTGTCTCATATCCTCCCCCTCCAACCAAAAGAATCCTCCAACCACACCTTTTCTGTTGCAGGAACAGTATTTTAAGAGAAACTTTCTTGGAGTGTCTGTCATAGTGTTATGTCAGCATATGCCAGGTTAGATTGTTGCTGTAGTGATGTAGCCATGCCAAAGAAACAAGACCTTTGATTTTAGCCGATATCTTCTCTTTTCATTTACTCTTCCTGGTGACTTACTGCAACCATGTGCTGCTTGCTTTCTCTTACTTCTCTTGGACTTCTTTATATTTGGGATTGGAACTTCTTTTACATAGGTTTTTAAATCGTTTCCAGCCTCGGAAACACAGAGGCTTAAAAAAAAAAAAAAAGGAAACATAAACATGGAGTTTTCCCATCAAAGTGTGTTAAGATTCCTCAGCAGCTGACATGAGGCTCTATTTCTCTCAAATCATGTCAGAAGTCACTCCGGGTGGCTGTGCTACCCCTGGATCATTTAAAGGGGTTTTTTCAAGAGACTGAACTGGGAACTGCTGTAAGGTTCTTAGTCAATAACGGAAACTTTGAGTACGATGTTCCCTTGTAGCGCGTTTGTTCTCCCTGTCGCCCTGCCTTGCCTCAAGCGGTGCTTTGTTGCTGGCTCCCCAGTCATCTCTGGGTTAGATTTTGATGCGGGAGGAAGGGATCAGGGCTGCAGAAATCCTGGGAATCTGACAGTGCAAAATATTTTACAAAGACAATTTAAAACATGTGCAAGGAACAGCAAAAAGGAATATTTAATCTGCCAAAATAAACTTCAATTATTTCAATGGCAAATCTTGCAGCTTTTTATTGAACCTTTCGCTTAATCTTTCTACCCTTGTGTTTATCATTCCTCCATACCTCTTAGTCTCTATGCCTTTTGAGGCTGGATCTTATTTATGGGGGCTGATTTTAGTCATGTCAAGAGCAAATACAACAATATGATATCTTTCTTTTGGAAGAACTCTGAAAGATCGAGACTTCTGCCCACACAGAAGAGGAATGCTGAATCATTTTCCTATTTAACACATCTTCATGAGCATTCATCAAACTGTTCATTTAATCAAGAGCCTGAAGCAATGAGAGCTTATGAATGAAACTCCAGGACCAGGATCTTCCCTACCATATGTCACCACTTCCCTGAAGAGAGATGGAGACTGATACACGAAAAGCTGTTTATAAAACAAATGAATCCTTCGTAAATTGTAGTTTTGGCCCAGAAATAGCAGGCAGGCTAAGTCATTGAATATTTTTCCTGTTTAGGTAGGACCTTTAAATTAAGCATATATAAAAAATGTATACATACAGACACGCAAATATGTGTGAGTAGATATGTGTATTAACTATTTTAAAGTAAACAGGAAACTTTCCTAGAAAGGTTGACTGGAATTCCTGAACTAAAGAAAAGTTTTATAAAGCACAAATAGAGACGAGGCTTATCCATAGTTACCTGTCCATATTTTTCTTATCACGATTTAGTAATTTTCTTTTTATATCTCTAAAAATCCTTTTAGGTTGATAACAAATAGGTAGTTGATAGTCATCTTCATTTCTGTCAATGGAAAAGGCAAATATTTAAATGTGAGAAAAATGTATCTGTGAGAAAGAGATGCAGTCTATAACACTTTGGCTGAAGACTGTCAACTGTGACATATTGGGGTCATGCATGATATGTGACTGAACTTGCTAAAAGATACGAATGGATTTATTTTCTGATTTTATGAATGCCAACAATTAAACTATGCTGAATACTCCAGATTAGAACTGAGATAAAAAATCCTGATCAGCACCTGCAAATGAGATCATCTTGCATGTATTTTTAATGAATTTAACATCATCTTTGTATTAGACCACAGCAATTCAATGAGTAAAATTACTGATTTTGGACCAATTTTCATGAAAAGATTTTGTATGAGATTATATATATATGTATATACACCCACACCTATTCTTAGTCATATGTAGGAAGAAAGTGGAAAAAAAATCAGGATATATCCAGAAGCAATGGTGTCCTAATCTCCCCTTTCCTGTTCCAGTATGTCTTTTCTTTTGTCCTATGAATTCCCGAATTTCAACTTCATAAACTGAACAGCCTTCTTCCAGTTTCAATCCAGCTATGAATCTAAATCTGTACATCTGTAAGAAGTTTGTAGCAATGGTGAATTACAATGAATTTTAATAGTATCATGCTAATGGGTTTAGTCCTGGAAACCTGAGGTAAAGCATATTAGACCCACTTAAGTTTTGAATAAAATTGTTCTCAGGTGTTTTTGACTAGCACAGAATCAAATCATGTTTTCACTGTCTAATCTGCCAAGTAATACTGTGGTATGAAAAGGTTATGTTATATTGCCAATTCATGTAATCTCAGAGGAATCATTTTTTATTCATTTTTATTTGGTTTTATTTCATTCCTTAATTGTAGTTTGAGGATAATTCTTCTCAAGTATTAGCTGTTTTTTTTTGCCTAGGCAAGCAGTGATTTGTCTGTATTTTTTCAACAGAGCTTTATTTGACCTAGCTTTTTCTAGATCTAAAAGGCGGAGAATAACTTGAGAATAAATTGTATTGAGACGTTTGTCTTTCATAATATTGCTATTACAGTAATGGAGAGCACAGCTTTGGTTTATGCGTTAACAGCAGCTCTGCTGAGAAGAAATACACATAAGGCTAATAAATAGGTACGACAAGAATGGAAATGGCTAAGCAGAAAGCATTATCAATGCTGAGTAACTTGGAGAGATGCATACTATCGGTTTGCAAAGGTCTCTCCTCTGCATATTTACTTTGAATGGGGCTGGAAGAGACTACAATTTGGTGTCTTTTACCCTGTAGCCACATGAGTCAGTTCCCTTAGGGGCTGCCCATATAGGTAAAACCGTTTTGTGTAGTCAACAGGCTAACCTCACTCACAGACTTTTTCTCTTCTCAGTAAAGAAAAGTTAAGAGTCAACAACTAGCTGCTGTATGCTTCTAAAACTGCCGGCGGGATCGATTGTCCATAGCAGGAAGTTAGCAGCAAAGTTTTGGAAAGAAGCGCAGCTCATCTAAAATCCACCACAAACGCTCAAGAGTCGGTGTCTGTGTACTCACATGGAGTATAAATCAGGATATTAAATGGTCTACAGTACTGTTTAAAGAATTGCAGATGATATAAGGCAGGTCAAATGAGCTAGTAATTAAACATGTTAGCTACATTGAAACTGGCCGTAATGGTATATATACTGTATACTTATCAGAGAATTTAGAGATACTGAATGAGGTGAAAAGTAATCTAGCTGAGAGATATGTCTGGATTCTGAGGCTATTTCAATGACAGCCATAATACTCAGACCAAATATAGGGATAGGATTTAAGGAATAAATTTAAAAGACTTATAAATTCAGAGTAATTTCAATAAAGTTTCAAAGATTCAGCCAAATGTGAAGAGTAACCTAATGTAGCCTGAATTCTGCATATTTGGTTTATATAAAAACAGGTGAAGATAGCTTTGTTCCTTTCAAAACCTGTCAGCTAAAGGGATTTATCAGAAAACCCACAGAGAAGACTCTCCAAACAGAAAAGTTTCAAATGTGGGCTTGTGCTGTGCAAGGTCATTTTTAATTCCTAGTTGACTGGAAAGACACTGAATGTCAAACTGCGCTAGGAAAACCTTCATACATAATTAGAGGCTCAGATTGGCTGGAAAGACTCAGTGGTGTCTTTTATTGCCAAAGAGACTAATTTAATTACTGTCCATATGCCCCGTTGGGCCTGACTGAAGCCCCATGTTGCTTGAGTCGACTTGATTAGTGGAAGTGTTTCAGCAAAACAAACATCTTCACCTTGCTCAGCCAGTCTTGGATGAGGCCTTTTTCAGCATCTCCTGCTTTTCGCTTTCACAGTGACATACTACAGAGAGACTTCCGATTCATCTTGTTGAGGCATTAGTGACTCAATAACTCAAAACTTAGTTTTAATGATTAATTTTGGATCACATTGAGCTTTTTCAAAGTTTTTTTTGACCGAATAAAAATATCTCCTATAACAAAAGTCTCATAAAATATTTCTCCCTGCCTATATTATAGTTCATGATATACTTTCAGCCAACATTTAGATGTTTCCCTTCTCAATATATATTAATGAGTATGTTGTTATTCCTATTACACAGGTAGGGAATTGAGGCTCGGGAAAACTCTGCAGTTTGTGCAAGGTCACAGAAAAGACAGGACTGAAGTGAGGGCTCTGACAGATCATCACAAACCCGTCCAACTTGTGTCTCTGACAATCATTGTACACCATTCATTCCAGCTGTGGAAGCATTAATTAGCACTCTCTTAGGGTCTGAGGAAGTAGTAGCTTTGTAGCTGATTTTAAAAATAGACTGTAATTTTTATTTATTAATTTTTCATATGCCAAACAGAGCATTGTTAGGAATACTGGTTCATTATGTTTCACAGTGCCATCTGTAACAGGTAGATGCTCATATCTTTATAAAACAGCTTGTAAGAGCAAAAGAGCATAGTTGTTACTGGTGTCATGATCTCTGAAATGAACTGTAAAAGTACTGGCCTGATCCAAATAACTATAAAGAACAGCAAGTGTCATAAGACCTGCACTTGTTGCTGAAAGACATATCTTTTTTTACTGAATGATTGAAGCTTCCTTTTCTGCCTTTGGGTACAAGTATTGATTATTATTTTTTGTCTGCCTTTAGCCACTACTTTTCCACACTATATTTTTGTGCAGTATAGTTTATCACCTACTCATTGCAAAATTCACATGAAAAAAATAAAACCTGCTCTCATTGTATTTCTGTGGATAAAGCCATCATATTATTGCCTGAAAAATAATTTGGAGTTTTCTAAAGGAAGAAATTAATGTTTCCTATTGTTTTTAATGTGATTAAAACCAAAGAAAAAGAATCTCCTCAAAAAAAGGAAAAAAGAGCATTATGGTTTTTAATTTTTTAGGGATTAATGTTATACCTGTTTTTTTTTTTTGGGGGGGGGTGGTGTGGTGTAAAATTATTTGTTTGATTGCAATACAGTGACTTCTAAATGTACCCTTTCTAACTACCCCTGGGAAATCTGAAGTGATAAACGGAGCTGAGTATCAGAAGAGAAATGGTAGATAAAGAAATGAATAGCTGCAGTGACTGTACCGGATCACTATCTGTGGTATACTTTAGTCTAAACCAGAATGGTCCCAAGGAAAGAGGAGATCAGAAAATCAGCAATTTTTATATCACAGGGACATTGTAATTTTTTTACTTGCACAAGTTCAAATTTTGCAGCTTGCAATAATGCAGGCTAACGTGTAAAATAAAGAGTCTAGAATGAGTCTTATTAGTCACACACTAGACCACTGGTAAACACGATGTTTATGAACAGGCACCACTATTCTGATCAGCCAGATGGCTGACAAAGAGGAAACACCTCTACTCTTAAGTAATATTTGTTCTGTCGCTTACAATTTTCCAACTTTTTGTATTAAACAAACTGAAATTAAAGAGTTGCTCAGTCCTAACTTTTTCTCCATGACTGCATAAGACTGCAAGTCCACAGGGCTGCTTTTAGCAAAAATATTTGCATAAATATATTACTTTCCAAATACTGATTGTGCATTTGGGCAGAAAATGCGTGACACGAGAAACAGCTTTGATGGCTGTCAGTGCTTTTCGGTTCCATTTGCTGAGCCTTTTTACTACATGGAATGACAGAAACGGGATGTCTGGGTTAAATAAAATGGTAAGTTTGCAGGGTTTAATGCTTTAAGAGATTGCATTTCGTCAAGAAGTTTAGTATCCACAACCTTCAAGCTGATAGTTAAGGACCCTACTACCTTTAGTCTCTTGCAGAGAGAAGTAGCGTACAGCTCCAAAGTCTGGAATCCAGACTAAAGTTGGGTCTAGAGTGAGGAATCTCACAACCACAGAATAAGCATCTCTGCCTAGCTTTGTGTACAACTGAGGATGTGTTCAGAAACAACAGAGGCAGGAACAAGTACCACACCTCAGGTGATAGCCCAGCTTCACGGCAGTGAAGGAAAGGCAGGCTCTTAAATGCTGGTTTTCTGTTCTTGCCACTAATGAGCAACTTCCCTATTGCAAGTGTTCTGATTGACACATTCTAAGTCGTGTTAGTCTTGCTTTCTTACAGCATTATATTGGAAGCTCGTAATCGTATTGCAGACATTCCTCCTTCCTATTGAGGAATCTCCTTCACTGCTTCCCAGCAATGAGCATCTAATGTATAGCAGAAAATTGTGTTAATAGTCTTTAAATCAGTGCTGTTGTGCTTTGCAGTGTAGCATTCGTCCCCCCACTATTCTTTGGCGACCAGGGTCATTGGTTCTTCTAGCATGGTGCCTTTATCTTTTCCATCTAATACAAGATTTCAAGCTGGATTAATTTTAATTTGAAACTTACTGTTTTACTCTTTCAATAATGTCAAAAACTTAATTTCATGAAGTTTTCTTCTTCTGTTTGTCTTTCACATTGTTTATATTGATCTAAACTCTCCTTTCATGTTCTGCCCTCAAAAAATGATCAGCAAAGCATAAAAATTATATAATGGACCACCCACACTGTATGTTTCCTGAAATTTAAATAATGAATCTGGCTTTTTATTCCTGACAGAAAAATTAGTAAATGGTATTAAGCTGGGCAACCCTTTCGTTTCGTCTCAGAAAATTACAATCAGAAATTGTATGCCTGTGGAGCTGAATTACAGCTTGCATATACCAGACTTCTATCTGGATTTGCAGTTCTGGGAAACTTGGAGATCTGGTGAGGTCTATTCTGGAATAATTTCCATAAGCAACGATCGAAATGCTTTCCTAAATTTTGTAAGATTTTTTTTTTTTTTTAAAAGTTCCTGCTGATCAGTCTAACCCTTTGAATACTTGAATATGTCCTTTATTACAGCCATAACAAATTATCATTCAAACCCAATTTTAAGTTTGCTCTTTGGGGATAGCTTATGCTCTAAATGGTAATTCTGAAGGCTTTATCAGTGGTAACTGGCTCTGAGCTTTTGGCCTGAAAGGCTCTGAAGATGAGGCAATGCTAGTATAATACATGCATTTAAGATGAGAAGGCAGTGTGGGCATTTTGCATTCTTGTAGAGCAATATTCTATGTAATGTTTTGTGATACACAGTTAGACTTCATAGTTTTCTGAGAGACGCGTACTTTGCATTACAGTTATTGAAAAAAGGGTACATTTTCTGGAGTGACAATAGTCTTTTAGGCTATTTAGATGCTGGTTGACTACAGCTGCATATGAAAACTGGAAATTCATGATGTTATGCCATATGAACTTTTACCAGTGTGAGTTTGAGATTGCCAAGAAATTTACAAGAAGGGGCGTGACAGAAAATTTGGAATGTCATCCAGACGAAGTGACAATAAAACCTTTCCACTGTACCATAAAATAATACAGAAAACCTTCTGTAAAATGAAAATTTAATAATAATAATAATAATAATAATAATAATAATAATAATAATAATAAATTATTATTATTATTATTATTATTATTATTATTATTATTATTATTATTATTATTTGAGACTGTACAGCTTTGCAGAGATTAGAAGAAAATGCTGAAATGATGTTTTGCATATATGCAAAAGTGCCTGAAGCAGATTTTTTGTCTGAAAACAACCTGAGGTTCGTAGAAGTCTTGGGCAGAGTTTACAGCACGTACTACCTGTTCTTAACTCCTACTTGTCTCTCACCTGCTGCCTAGCTTGGTATGCCACAGTCACCATAACGTGGGGTACTGAGCGTCTGCCTTAGGTGTTTGTCGTCCCCCCCAAAAAAGTCAACCCTAGAAATATCTTGGAATCCAGGAAATGTGGAAAGAAGTTGAAATGGAGAGGTGGAAACTTCCGAACTGGTGTTTGAGAGGAAATGAGAACTCAGATTTCTGTACTGAATACTATTCGTGCAAAACTTAAGGGGTGTTTTTCTTTCTTTTTTTAATTTTAATTTTTGTGGTGAAGGAACAGAAGGTAGCACTCCACTGTTCAAGGTGCTTCACTGTTTTGAGGTAGCAGTGTGGTAGCTCTCACCAAAAAATCTTGTAATATTATAGAGATGGTTATAGAGTAGATGAAGTGGTTGAAGGTGAATGAATGACACTGTGACTTTCAAACAGCACTTTAAATCCAAGCGTGCGTGTTCTTGGAAAAAGTTACAATCAGAAATTAATTATAACTATTAGTATTTATCTGTTGACCATTTATCTTAATATTTAAATTTCTAATTTTGCACTTCAATATAAACTGTAAAGGTGGCCCTCCCCCAGCAAGCTCTGTTCTTACTGTATAACATCTGTATGTTACTTCATGAGCCAGAATGGGTCACCCAGTATCAGAAGGTCCTCGTGACTCTAGTGAATTTCAAGCACCAAATTTCATGCAGTCTGGATGCTTTATGTTTACTCTTGTTACTTGCAGATACTAATCGTTGGTTTCATATTATTAATTTAATTTTAATAATTTAATTTTTCATCTACTTTTTAATCCGACTGTTTAAAAAAATATATAAACAGAAGTTAGTACTCAAAATTCACTTTTCATTTTGAGGAGAGCACAACATTTCAAACTCTCAGACTTGCTTATTCTTTGGGAATCACGTGAACAGGTCTTTCAAGCACTATTAACTGAGCAGAAAATAGAACTTTTGGCAGTGCCAGGCAGGGGTCATAACAAAATCTGTAACATGCAGTGGCATGGAATTTTCAAAGTGATCTTTGATTAAGAGGTTAACAGGATTTATAAACCCTACTCTCTTAAAGTCTTTTAACAATTCCCATTGTAATTACCATAAACATATCGCAAAAAGTTCAGGGGTTGATTACGTTTTTGTGAGTATCCAAAAGTTCACAAGCTTATCCAGGGCATACACACATCTTTTAAAATTGCAGATTTGGAGTTAGAATCTTAAGGAATCTAGAGATTTCTGACATTTCTAGTTTGGGTCAGCATTCCTGTCTTAGCCAAAGGACGGTACATTCAGACAAAAAATCCAAACCAAAACTGACACCAAAATCTAACAAAATCAAAACATTCAGAATATGTGAAAAAAAAAAATAAAAATCAGAATTCTAAATAAAAGTAATTCAGATTTGTCTGTAAAAGGAACTTCTGCATTGTCATGCACAGACAGCTTTCCTTTATTCTCATGGATAATGCAGCATTTGTGCATAGATATAAAACACACTACAGTTTAATTCTACAGCTTTCTGTGTCCAGTGCTTTAAAAATGTGGAGTGGTTGATATTCTTGTGTGGTTTATCTGCCATGCGGCCATAGTCCCAAGTGGATGTAAGATGTAGTTCCAGGCAAAAGATTTATATTGTGGCTTCCTGATAGAAATATGCAAATACTAGGTAACAGATTGTTGCGTAGAAGTCCTGCTGCCTCTACAGCATCAGACTGCAGCACTTTATAAAATGCAAACAGATGAAGTAGACACTGTAAATTGATTGGCTTTAGTGTGCTTCAGGAGAGGGAGGGGGAAGATCGCTTACTGATGGGGAGAAAAGTGAACTTGTATTCAGAGAAAATTCTCTGTATCGATCAGTGGGTTGTTCTACTGCGATAGAAGTGAGTGGTTTGAACTGGGGACGGTAGATCAAGGCACTCAGCCAGCCCTCTAATAAATAGCTTTTATAAATGGTGCCGGCTAAATGACTTTGAATCTCTGTAGATGATTCCTTTCATATCCAGACTATCAGGAAAATATACTCTTACATTCTCAGATGTGTTATAAATACATAAAAGCTAAGGGTATCAAGAAATGAAAATTAAAAATCCATGCTGCTCTTGGCCAAGATGTATACATTTGCTAGGAAAAAGTAGATCGTCTTTACGCGCTTTTCATATGTTTTCTCCATAAGCTACTTGCAGTAAGGATGCTTTAGTACTCAGAATTTTACATCTTTCTGTCAGGAGCTACTTCAAAACGCTTACGTAATATATCGGACAACTTGAGTATATTGGTCACATTTTGGGGTATTGTACCTTAAAAAGGTGCAGTTGTTTTTCTTGTGGATATTATAAGATGTTCAAATGTGATAGCATTTAAGTACCTCAGGAAAAAAATAATGCCTGTGGAAATAAAGGAGAGGGTGCTGCTCAGAGAAGTCTGGGAGATGTTACTAGAGATCAGGGAAAGGTAAAAAACCCCCTTTTTTCTGAAACTATAAGGTAAACTGCAAATTCTGGTGACCGTGTGGAAATTAGCTGGAAACGAACACCAAAGGAACAAACCTATATTATTTAGTTTTCAGTACAAACCACTAAATGTTCGCCCATCCCTAAATTGAATAACTATCTGTTCTGCAACAATGGTTTCCTGTAACATTTATATCTTGCTCAAGGCTGATCAGGGGAGGTTTATAAATTGTTGAAATCACTTTATAGCACATTTAGAGCTCATTTCACAGCATTTTAAGGGGCTGCAATGAAGCTAATAGCCTTCTGCATTTCTTAAGTGTTTGTGATTTAAAAAACCATATAACATTTATAACACCTTAGAGTTATTTCCAAAAATAACATGGTAAATCTAATCATTATATAATCAGTACGTGATAAAAATTCCAGTGATGTGAAGGCCTATTTTCAAGTATTTTTCATCCTACTGTCCGCTGCTTCATGCATTTGGCAGGGTGATTCATGCAAAATAACCACAGGAGAAATACAACAGACCAAAATGTTTATCGGGCCTAAAAGCTTGATCAGGGGAGAAAGAACTTTACAGATTTGTGACACTAGCCCTTCTCTTTTGCTAAAATGATAGGTTGGAATAGGTTAGAGATTATTTTGTCTCATCAGCCACCTAAAAGCAAGAGCAATTAACCTGAAGAGACTTCTCCTTGCTCTGTACCCACATGTAATATAACTTGTTATAACTTCCCGTATTGAACTATCAGAACCATTTAGAAGTGAGAAGTGCTGAACACTACAGTAATCAAGTCTCTTATAAAACAGTCACACAATAAGTAGAGATGGAAATGAAGTTGGCTTAGATCCTTCGTCACGTAATTTAGTTGCAAATTCCCATTGGTAAAACTGAGGAAAATCTCTTTTACTGATGTAAAACATTTTTATTGAAGAAGCAGCAGTTGCATCTGTGATGATATTATTTATGTACTATCAAGTATTAACTATTATCCATTTATCCAATTGTCAATGACGTGATCACTGTATATAAGTGACGACCTCAATAACATGAATGTCAGCAAACCAGTCCTCTCATCTTTTTTTGTTGTCCAGGACCAAACCAAGTCCAGGAACCTGTAAATTCAATGATGCTACAGAAGATCCCATTGGCTTTTTATTGATTGGGCTAATCAGTTTTTACCTTGCTTGACCTGTCTGTGCTTAAAAGCCGTTCCTAGTGCAGATTTGCTGAGATCTGGCTGGTTGCCACTCATTCTCAATTCAAGACCTCAGATACCTTAAGTTCTCGATCAAGGAACTTTATCTGCTGCATTTTCCTTAATTACCAAGTCAGTCATTGCAGTTATATATGTTCCCTAATCACCATGAGGTGTGTGGAGGTAAAGGATAAAATAGAGAACCTTGTAATAATAAGATCCAATGATGTAATGCCAACAGAATGTCTGCTGGGTCTCTTCAGTCACCTTGAAAATTTAAGAGCTGCTGATTTCTCGATTGTGATTACCGTTGATTCACTTTCCCCTACCATGCATACATGTATATGTTCTTTGTCTTGACGACAGGCATTAGCGGTTGTTTGTTAAGTATTTTCAACTCTATATTACAATCTTTTGATCTTGTATCTATCAAAGGCTATGGATTTTCTGCATTCTCAGTACTGCTTACTCATTAATCCTCCAGAACTGAGTTCAGAACTACACAGTGGGAACCTTGAGCATACCAAGAATGTAAATCAAAACTGGTAGTTAATGACCACTGACTCAAGATATCATATCTAGCATAAATATTGGCCCGATAATTTTCTGCATAAGCCTGGACTTATTAATATCTGTAGCTGCATTTCTTATTTTGTAACATTTGACTTGATGTGAGAATTGGGATTTGTTTATGGCCTCAGTGATTCGGTTACAATCTAAGTGGCAATGTGCCTAATATGGTAGTGCTGGGTTTTATTGAATAAACATATTGAATAATAACGGGATGGTAAATGTTACAATTCTCCATGTCTGCAGTTGTTCCGCTCTGCTATGGAGGCTACTAGGATTTCTAATCAGATGTGTGTCATAAACTATAAATGGGAATTTTACATCCTAACAAAACTATTGAGACTAAAACACCTTTCATCTTCAGCATGACATCGGAGCTACTTCTCCTTTCAGTGGGTCCACTGTAGTTAATTGTATCGTACTGTTACTAAATATGCATGAATTTATCGTAAATCATTCCACGTACAAGAAGACATCTGTTAATTCACTGCTTGCAGTTTATTAGACTAATACGGGTAAACTGCTTTGAGCAATAAATTACAAGATTAGGGCTTTTAATGTTTAAGGATATCATTAGGCATTGTATACTGGAGGTAGATTTGACAAATGCTCTTTGCTAATGGGGTATATTTAAAGGAAAATCTGCATGAATTAATTTTAATTACTGTCATATTAAAGGATATAAAAACAACTAATGTCAAAGGTGTACCAGTGTTGTTGATTCAGAGTGTTATCACATGTGTATGATTAGAGAACCTTGTTTACATAAATATTTCTTCAAATAAACAAACACGCAGACTTTCCTTTGAAATTGCAACCATGCGGTGGCCTGAATTTTTCAGGCTTTTATATCTTTTTGAGCACTGTAATGAAGTTTAGGTATTTAAACATTAAGAAATACCAATCAGTTGGGATCACTGAAGCAGCTGTATGATAAATGAGAACTCCCAGGCCGAAGGTGTGACAAATCCAGCTGTTACCTGTCTTTGGGACAGGAAAATGTTCTGTCTGGCTTCTTGTTTTGTAATGACTAAAAGGAAATTTTAACATGACACAACCAGTTGTGTCTCAGGATCTGTCTGCCATGTAAGATACTGTTCTTTATCTATTGTTTTGTTTTCTAGTTTACCAGCAAGATTACTATTTTTAGTAAGGCAAAAAGGGAATGGGAGAGCTTCAGACAGCCCTACTTGCAATATTTCATAAACACTGTCAGCTACTAACTTTGCAAATATGGAAGGAAAATGACAGCAGTGGAATAGCATAAGTTAGTTTGGATTTGGTGCAGCTCAAAGAAGGTCTGATGACCTATTATGAAACAACAAGAACAACGTACTGGCAGCAACTTGACTTTTCAAAGGAACAACATGATGGAAGTCTGAAATCCATGCAACTACTTAATGGACTTAATGGCCATCCATAACGGCATCTTTCACAGAATCACAGAATGGTCAGGGTTGGAAGGGACCTCTGGAGATCATCAGGTCCAAACCCCTGCCAGAGCAGGGTCACCTACAACAGGTGGCACAGAATGGTGTCCAGGCAGGTTTTGAATGTCTCCAGAGTGGGTGACTCTACCACCTCTCTGGGCAGCCTGTGACAGTGCTCTGCCACCCTCAAAGTAAAGAAGTTCCTCCTCATGTTTAGATGGAATTTCCTATATTCAAGTTTGTGCCCGTTACCTCTTGTCCTATCACTGGGCACCACTGAACAAAGACTGTTCCCATCCCCCTGGTTCCCTCCCTTTAAGTATTTATAAGCATTGATAAGATTCCCCTCAGTCTTCTTTTCTCTAGACTGAAAAGCCCCAAGTCCCTCAGCCTTTCCTCATAAGAAAGGTGCTTCAGGCCCCTAATCCTCTTTGTAGCCCTTTGCTGGACCCTCTCCAGCAGTTCCCTGTCCTTCTTGAACTGGGGAGCACAGAACTGGACAAAATACTCCAGATGTGGCCTCACCAGGGCAGAGTAGAGGGGGAGGATGACCTCCCTCGACCTGCTGGCCACACTCTTCTTGATGCACCCCAGGATACCTTTGGCCTTCTTGGCCGCCAGGGCACATTGCTGGCTCATGGTCATCCTGTTGTCCACCAGGACTCCCAGGTCCCTTTCTAAAGAGCTGCTCTCCAGCAGATCAGCATGGGGTTATTCCTCTCCAGATGCAGTACCCTACACTTGCCCTTGTTGAACTTCATCAGGTTTCTCTCTGCGCAACTCTCCAGCCTGTCCAGATCTTGCTGTATGGCGGCACAGCCTTCAGGCATGCCAGCCACCCCCTCCCAGTTTTGTGTCATCAGCAAATTTGACCCTTCATCCAGGTCATTGATGAATATATTGAACAGGACTGGACCCAGTACTGAACCCTGGAGAACACCACTTGTTGCAGACCTCCAACTAGACCCTGCACCACTAACCACAACTCTCTGGAAACCCTCTGTCTTGGAAAGCTGAATACAGAGACCATTTCTTATACCAGAAAATACAGTTTGCTGTACAAATGAATGTTTTCATTAATTTTATGTGTTCATTTTTTCCTTGTTAAAAGTTCCTGCTAATGAGCCTTGCTTCAGATGTATGCTGTAGTGGTACTCTGAAGTTAGGAAAAAAAAAAAAAATTTGCCTTTATCTTATGAAACAGCAGGCTGGTCTGTGGCTTAATGATCCAGCAAACAGAGGGATTAGTAAGGGCCGTGACAGCCAGTGGCTCTGGAGGAATTCCTGACTCAACTCAGCCAAAGCACGCTCTGAAGCAGAAGTTCCACTGACATTTGAAATTATGCTGTACACACTCCCTCGCCTCCGGGCAGTGAGTGCTCAGGTCAGTCACCCTGCCCTTTCATGCCCTGTGCCTACTGCTCTGGTAGGGTCTGGAGCAGCTGGCAGCACAGAACTGACTGCGTTTCTTTTGGGTTTGGTTTTTTTTGTTGTTTTTTTTTTTTTTTTTTAATCTCTTTGATTTGCCACCCTCTGTGTTTTGAAGGTGCCCTGACTTCTGTGGGGAAGGTAGAATAGTGTTTAATGTCTAATCTATGATTATGATTTGCAATGGATGAATGATGCAGCTATATGGAGGTGTCCTAAAGTGGATGTGTTCCTGCTTTTTTGTTTGGTTTTATTTCAGATATCTAATGTAATTCTTTTTAAACTCTGTTTTCTGCCACTTCTGTCTCCCTGAAGTTGGAAAATGTCTGGAATCAGATGCATACAAATAGGCATTAGCAAGTGTCTGACTCTGAAAACTCTAGCATCCACTGAGGCAGGAAAAGCTCCAGTTCTGCTGTATTAACTGTTATACATGAATAGTCCCATCATAGTGCAGCAGGGAACAGTGACATATACACAAAAACTATTATAGGCCATCATTCATTTTCCAGTAGAATAATTCATAAACATTCATAAAAGTTTAGCTATGCCAAGTGGCAAACTTCCCATCCTGCTACCCTGAAAAGCCTAAGATTTTTCATTTTACAATGTAAACATTTTATTATGACACTTTTTGATTAGAATCACATAAAACTCTCAGCAGTGAATTCATTGCATGTATTTCTTGCTGAGAATGTAGCTGCAAGTAAGCATCCTCTGATATTCTTTATATGTAATTTACTTAGGGAAGGTAGCAGAACAGCAATAACAGCACAGAAATATTGGATCAAAAATTATATAGAGAAGAGTATTTTCAAGGGGAAAGAGAGCATAACACAAAAGGAGCAAATAAAGGCTTATTTGCTGTGTATTGTTTCCAAAATGTTTTGAACATTTTATTGAATATTTCTTCCATGTGAATTATGCATGCACTCCAGTGCCTTTGGGAAGATGCAAAGCACTATATATGACGAATGGAATACATGACCTCCTGATGGTTTCCAAGATACTGCTTTAAATGGAAAAATGAGCAATTTCATGTCTACCAAGGATTATTTTATTCCCTTTCAACATGGCTAAACAAGCATATTGCAGTGAAGGGAAGGTTTCTGAATGCATTCTCTCACTGGAGCCTGCTGCGTGGCATTGCAGGGAGGTATTGCATATTGGTGCACTGAAAATGAGTTTCTATAGGCTAAAAAATTGTCTTTTCAGTAAGCTGCACCTGAAAGCAAAGTGTGTGCTAATTTATTTGATAATTTCAGTGAAGTCTGGTAGCTTGTTAAACTTTTACGTGTCCAACACCTGACTGGTGGTGTGTTCAAACCATGGATCCTTCTGGTGGACCAACTAGACTTGCACTTTTGAGACAAGCAGAAGCTAATAGCATGTGAGTGATTAGCCAAGGCTGATGCAGAGGTGGCTTTTCAAATGTGGTGGTCTTACTTTCACTCCTGTGCTCACTGTTTTTTTTGGATCACGCCCTCTTACAGCTTTTCCATGTTAGATCTGAGTTTGGAGTGTAAGTATCAAATGCGTATTTTTTTCCTCTTCATACTTTCCAGAAAATGTTTGTTTCTAAATGTAGTCTTAGCTGCAGTTTCATAATAAGACATTCATCCACTCAGTAAATCTTTCCAAGATATTTCAAATAATAGAGTACCGATTATACTCTTTTGGACTATATTTTAAGAAAAAATATGATATAAACACCTTTTTTTTTTTCATTTGCTATTTATCTAAATTGTAAATACTTAAATGAATACTTGTGCAAAATTAGTTTAGTGAATCTCTGAAAGTTAAGTTCATTCTATGGAAAGGAAATATAGAGTACAATGAGAAGTGGCATCAGCTAGAGTACCTTGAAGTACAGAATTCAGGAAACACGCAGTTGGAATTCCAGCTCTCACTGTTGGCATCAGAACACGAAACTGAAGCAATATTTATTTTTAATCAGTTTCATGGATAAGTATACTTAGTCTTTGTATTAACAGCATGCTTCTGTCCTATAATTCACTTTACCAAGAAAACAAAACACATATTGTTTAGAAAGTATCATCGTTAATTACATAGGATACTAATCCTAGACTTCTCCAGAGATAATAATTGCTCTGATTTATAGAAAAGCTTTTTTTTTTAAACTTAAAATCCAGCTTTTGAACCTGAGCCTTGCTAATATATGGTTAAAAGTGGAAGTAAGCAAAAAACCCATAAAACAACCAAAGAGCAGTGACCAAAAAGTTAATAGAGCAGTGAATTAATATGCTTGCTATACTTAAAAACAAGCAGAGTTTTACCTGGCTCCATAAAAATGCTCAGATGATCAACTCCTGCTGGGGTGCCTAACCACCGCTGAAGTTTACAGCCATTGTGAACTCTGCAACAGTAAATATGGTAGAAAATAAAGAATAGACCAATTGAAAAAAAATCTACCTGTTTTCTTGCAAAATTTTTTTAAGATTATACTCTTTTGATCATAGAGTCCAAATTACACTTAAAATTACAATTAAAAGTTATGATTTAAAAATTAGTATTATTTTTTTTCAGTCGGGGGGAAGGATTTGTTTTAACCTCATTAGTTAGTATAAGGTTAACATATGAGGGTTCTAGTAGAAGCTCATGATTTGGATGAGACAATTGCTGAATTGTAACATACTTTCAGTAGCAACACCGTTAGAGAGAAGGTCTATTCCTAATAGCACATGGCAGCGCTGTGCACCTCTGTCCTTCGGCAGGACAGCCTCCAAGATAAGCAAATCTCAGATAACCTGGAAGTGGAGCTGCAGCTCTGAAGACTCCCACTTGTGCTGAAGGTATCTTTTCCGAGAGGAGGGATGAAGGCTGTACTGTACTGGGGGTACCTCCCAGCACAGCTCGTAGAGCAGTCGCAAATTGCAAAAGTGACCTGTAGTTTGATTTATTCAATGGCAGAAAACCTGGTGAGGTCTATGTTGTTATTCTTGCCCTGGGAAGTGGAGGATTAATTTGCTGGGAAAAGGTTTCCACATGCCAATCAGAGCCATAATGAAAAACTACTAAAGTGGAGGAGACTGGGAGGTCTAAACTGGCACAAGAAATCTCTTGTCAGTAGGACCGGAAATGCAGAGTATGACTGATGCTTGAGGATGGAAGGAGATGGGTATGCATATAAATACAAAGATACGTGTAACTATTTTGTAGGGGAGAGTAAAGCATGTGGGAAAAGGATGGAAAATAGCTGGAACTCTGCTTAGAAATTGTAGTGTTCACTGTCCATTATTTTTCTGGCAAGGGCAGTTGTGTGAACAGCATTGTTTAGCCTCTTGACTGTTCGGAGGGCAACCCAGAGATGGGAAGTAAGTGTGGAGACAACAGCAACCACTGGACTCACTTTTCTGAGGCTGTTCTGTTGTGATTATTCCTCTGCAAATGCACTTCCAACAAATGCAAAGCAATTCCCACTTATTTCCTGTCCTCAGAAGTCACAAAGAGTGTTTAGATCAGTTCAAAATGTTAGATGTTTAAGCTACTTATGGGAAAGAAGGGATGCAGATTTTTTTAAATATAAGCATAGGTACAGTTACAATTTTTTTTTTTTAATAAAGTGCTTAACTTAGTGTACATTCAGGTTGTTGTCAGTGAAACTACAAGCACTTCACCAGTAAATACAGGGTTGCAGTTCTTGCTTTATTTTTATTGTAAAATTTGGTGGTTAAGGTAGAGTGCAATTTTAGGTTACATTCTTACTTGTTTCTTTAACCTAATGTAGATTACTCTGATGCTCTTTTGCTCTAAACTGCTCAGATTATAAATCTTATATAGTATCAGACTCTATCCATGGAAACCTCACGTAAGAAAGAGCAGCAGTGCATGAGAAGTTTGGTTCCCTTCCCTCAAAATACGTGCATATATTTCCTGAACTACACGTAATGAGGACATTAGTTCTTGATATTGATCCATATTTTAGTGCCGTCAGTCCTTTCTGTGTAAGCGATTAGTGCTCTCACGTAAACTAGTACGCACCTGACAAAAAGGGGAGTATGAGGAGTCAGATGGTCCAGAAATTCAAGCGATAAAGGTTTCAAATGTGACTGTTCGTGATCTTGCATTCTCAAGTAACTTGCTTCCTGGGCTCCAGCTGCTTGGGGTCCTTTTGGTTTTCATCCATTTTCCTACCCTTTCGTTAGGGCAAAGGCTGTCTTCTGTGTTTTTGTGGAAAACCTTGCTCCTCTGGGGCTCCAGCCTAGGTGAGGATCTAAAACCAAATAATAATAATAATGTCAGTTCTGAAGGATTAACAGGGTCTGTTTCTTAGATGCTCATTTAAACGATGTATATATGTAAAGAAAGTTGTAGAAGATGATACATCTGTTCTTTAGAAAAGTGACTACGTGGCAAAAAGTAAAATGAAAGGCTTGGGTGATAAATATATAACATAACCTGAATTATTTTGCAAGTGAAAAGTATCGGTTTTGTCGTTCATCTCTTCAGTAGCCTGTTCAAGTTAATTTGAGAAGACAGACAGGCCTCTGAGAAATGTTATGTGATGAGTCAGCCAGAGACTTAGAGAAATAGTCTGAGGAAAAAAAAAATTTACAGGATCCAGATCAGAAAATTGGGTTATTATTATGCAGTAGTTGGAAAAAGTAAGCAAAACCGAATGTTCCTGCTGTCTGTACACTGTGCTAGAAGATACCTGGTTCAAAACGTTCAGCATCACCACGAAAATAGTGCTTCATGTCCTGAACTTAATTTCTCTCTTAAACTTTTGACAGGTCAGATAAATAGGGGCCACACTAACAAAATCAGCATTCTTCCTCCACAAAGAGCAAGAATAAGAAAAAAGTCACCTGTGAAACCAGACGAGTTCTTGTATTCAGCCACCACTGGGTATGAATCTTATGCTGTTTGTGGCTCATGTCTGGTAATGAAGGAAAGTTTGAAAATAACACTTACAGGTAATCAAGAAACATTACGGAGTACTGAGATCTTCCTGCCTCCTTTTTGTAATGAGGCTTACAGTATCAAGAAAATACTGAAAAAAACAACTGAAAATGGGACTTACCCACCAGAAAGGCAGATGCATGCATTTTAGATGTAGGATGCAGTGTTTTCTTTTGTAAACTGATCTGTCTTGATTTTCTGTTTCCCAAAAATGACCTTCACCAGCTTATTAGACACGTTGTCCAATGCTGTACTATCTAATGTTATGGAATAATTTGGCTTTAAAAGAGTCAATTAAAATGAGTGCTATATCTGTTTCCCCCTTTTTGGTTTTCTTAATGAGGATAACTGTGTCCAGTTTTGGGCTCCCCAGTTCAAGAGGGACAGGGAACTGCTGGAGCGAGTCCAGCGAAGGGCAACTAAGATGATTAAGGGCTTGGAGCATCTCCCTTATGAGGAAAGGCTGAGAGAGCTGGGACTCTTTAGCCTGGAGAAGAGAAGGCTGAGGGGAGACCTTATTATGGCGTACAAGTATCTAAAGGGTGGGTTGAAGGAGGATGGAGCCAGGCTCTTTTCAATGGTTCCCAGTGACAGGACGAGGGGCAATGGGCACAAGTTGGAACACAGGAAGTTCCGTTCAAATACGCGGAAACACTTCTTTACGGTGAGGGTGACAGAGCACTGGCACAGGCTGCCCAGGGAGGTGGTGGAGTCCCTTCTCTGGAGATTTTCAAGCCCCGCCTGGATGCAGTCCTGAGTAATGTGCTCTGGGCAATCCTGCTTTGGCAGGGGAGTTGGGCTAGGTGATCTCTAGAGGTCCCTTCCAACTCTGAAAACTCCGTGATTCCGTGATAAACACCTCACGGTACTCTAAAGAGATCTAAAGTAAACACCAGAAGAAGCATTTTGGCATAGATAATAACTAGAAACAACGTTTATCTCACATGGCTTTTGGAAAATGCCTTTGTATAAATGGGTCTAAATTAAGTTCTTATGTGCTTTTATCACATATTCCTCTGAAATATTGATGTTTAATATGGCCAGTTGGTTATTTGATATTCAGACAAAAAGTTCACACATTACTTCAGGGTCATAGTACAGACATGGCAGGAGGATTTTTAACTGCTGTACAAATTGTTTAAATACCTAGGCTAATAATAAACGAAAGTGTTTGCTTTGCAGAACTTGTCACAAGAATTGATAAAGTGCACCCTAACTTCCTTCTCAGATGATTACTGTTGTGGCTATAGATCTCTGAAAGAACTCACTCAACTGCAGTATTTCAGAAGAAACTGAAGTACAGATCTTGAAAGCTGAAAATAAGTGCCAGTGTTTGCCTTGTGTTTGTCTTTCCACATCAATGGTAGGGAAGCCTGGACAGGAGGAACCAACTGAAATATTCCTGATAGAGATTAAAGGGATAATTAGAAGCTTCCAGATAGCAAAGGCACTTACCTTTTTGCCTTTATAAGCTTTGAAATAAGATCAACATGAGATGCTTTAGTCTTATTGAGGTGTATCAATAATAGTGGCTTCCAAAAGGGAGATTATCACAGTTTGTAGTGGCTTCTCAGTGAGCTGGCTGTACAAGAGGTTTTCATACCACTGAGTATCAGCTTGGTGCATGCATTTGGAGCTGAGGTTTTCACTGGATCCTCTAGAGAGTGATTCAGAGTACTCTTAAAATCATTTTAACTTCTCCATGCACATTCAAAGCCTTTTAAGAAGACCTAATTACGGCCTGAATGTTCACTAACTATGTAGGGAGCTCAGCTTTGAGTCTAGGTCTTTCAGTTAGTTATCTCAAGTTACTTGGTGTGAGCTACCATCCCATCTTCTCAAGCTTAGGCATTAATTCAGATGAGGTTACGCACACACTGTACCAATCAAATGTACAAGAGACAGGGCATGATCACAGAAGGGTATCATGATGGAAAGATTTAGATCCATTTAGAAAAGCCACAAATACCTACCTGACGTAGGTAATTCTTTTAAGACTTAGATTGCAGAAGATCAAGATTCAAAATTATCTTAATTATGAACATCCTGATCGAGAGAGTAGAGGGGTCTCAGTGATCAGAAACACCCATTCTCCGGTTCACTGAAACTATTCTCTCTTGTCCATGTTCCCAAGATCCTTTCTGTGCCCCAGCTTCTCCAAATCTTTAGTAAGCAATGACACTATAATGAGATTTATCTCTATCTGTACTGGTTTAGCATGGTGGTTTTGGTTTGAATATCATCAAGATCTTTTAAACATCATATCTAAGCATTCCATAGAATAGTTTTTAGTAGGAATTCACAGTTTCATTCACCCAGTCACCTAAGAAAATACTTGCATAAGGACCTTATATACTTTAGATTTAAAAAGATAATATTTACTTGAGGAAGAGATTAATGTCTGGATAAAATGTCTTTTAATGAGATGGTTCTATGGATACTTAGTTTTGCTAGTGAAAAGAAAGCAGCAAGCAGGAAGAACAAGGAAATAAAAAGCAGAAACAGAGAAGAGTAATGAAATGAGGAGAGAGATAGCAGCTCTGATGTCCTGAGTAACTGATCAACTGAGAGATTAATGTTTTCAGGTGTCTCCCGTTGGGGATCACAGATTGATCACTTGTCCTTATCCTCAGAAGGGTTGGGGCGATAGGGGAGAACAACATCTCCTTAGTGCTGAACGCATGGCATGTGCACTCTCATGACCATACTACTCTTGAAGGTAGAGGGAAAACAAGCAAGAACAGTTTGTCCTCAGTCATTTCCTGATAATCTCACCTCTTATAAATGTTTTTCAGTTACTGAGTATAATAGAGCACACTGTACGGGTGCATTCTGTTAGCATTTTAAATGAGAGAACTCACTGGCAAAGAATTAGTTGTGATTTTACCTTATGTGCTGTATATTGGCTGTACATGAAGTCTTATCAGTGAGAATCATTGTGTCCTTGAAGCTTTACCACTTGCCGAAGTTAACTTTTTTGAACAAGCAAAGAAGTTTAGAATCTGGTTTATTCATTATGAAGTTTACTTTAATTAGTTTGAAATCAGGAAGTACGGACATGTGGTTTTAATTTTCTACTTTCTTAATAGATATATTGCTCTGAAAAGGTGATGATTTGGCAATGCTGAGAAATTTAGTAACTGTTTTAACATAAATTGCATCAGTTTTAAAGCACTGTTACATAACTGAAAATGTTACTTATTTTGATACTATGCCAATGAGGAAAATGGTTCTACTGAAACCAAAAATACTTGGAAAAGGCTTTTGGAGCAGTTTTAAAAGAAAGTTGAAAAGATTTTAAAGTGTCAAGTAAAGTTAAGTAATTCTCATGATGGAATAGAAACCTTTTTTTTTTTTAACCTAGCTCAAACTAAGAGAATTTCTAATAACTGTGATTCTCAATTGATTGTAATTATATTTAACAGAACATGCTCCTCTCTCATCATGAAGATAACCCCATCTAGCAATTGATGAAAGATAATCTAAGTGAATAAGGCTAAATGAGAACACCCAAATCATGATTTTCATAACTTTTATAGTAGTTGTTTATGTCAAGGCTGTAACAAAAACCTCTGTATCTTTTAAAGATACAGTACATAGTCTGGATTACAGAAGTGTGTAAAGTTTATCTGTGTTAGTTCCTTTATTCTGAGAAAGTGGTTCTTGAGATGGAGGTATAAACAGCAGTGATTTTCTGTTTTGTTATGTTTTTTTTAAATTTTTTTTAAATATGGAGACAGCTAGTTCAAACTGAATGGAAAAATGCTGAATGCAAAGCCATAAGTTTAGGAATAAACTATAAGAAATGGACTACCTGATAAGCTACATAGCTTTTCCTGAGTTCCCTAAAAATAAAGTAATTTCAACTCCTCAAATATTTACTAGTTGGAGGTATTAGTATTGGTATTTGTGTGTAATGGTGTTTTCCAACCAATATTTGCTGATGATTGAAAATAATTATAAAGCATTAATAGATTAATGAGCAGGAAAACTTGTGAGGTGTAGCTAATATAGAATGACTTCAAGTTTCTAATACCTATAACAAAAAACAGGTAAGAAATTCCAGAGGAATCTAGCTACAGCTAAATTGATATAGGCAGAGGTCAACTGATGCCCAAAGAAGCATCTATGGCTGGAACTCAGGAAGAAAAGGAAAGTTTATGGCCTATGGAAGAAGGGGCAGGCCACTCAGGAAGACTACAAAGATTTTGTAAGGCTATGCAGGGAGAAAATTAGAAGGGCCAAAGCTCAACTAGAACTTAATCTGGCTGCTGCTGTAAAAGACAATAAAAAAATGTTTATATAAATATGTTAACAACAAAAGGAGGGCAAAGGAGAACCTCCATCCTTTATTGGATGTGGGGGGAAACACAGTGGCCAAGGATGAGGAAAAGGTTGAGGTACTTAATGCCTTCTTTGCCTCAGTCTTTAGTAGTAGGACCAGTTGTTCCCCAGGTACCCAGCCCCCTGAGCTGGATGACAGGGACAGGGAGCAGAATGAACCTCTCATAATCCAAGAAGAAATGGTTACCAAACTACTGCACCACTTAGACACACACAACTCTATGGGGCCGGATGGGATCCACCTGAAGGTACTGACGGAGCTGGCGGAAGTGCTCGCCAAGCCACTTTCCATCATTTCTTAGCAGTCCTGGCTAAGCAGGGAGGTCCCACTTGACTGGAGGTTAGCAAATGTGATGCCCATTCACCAGAAGGGCCCCGGAAGGAGGATCCGAGGAATTACAGGCCTGTCAGTCTGACCTCGGTGCCGGGGAAGGTTATGGAGCAGATCATCTTGAGTGCTATCACGTGGCACATATGGGACAACCAGGGGATCAGGCTCAGTCATGTGGGTTTATGAAAGGCAGGTCCTGCTTGACTAACCTGATCTCCTTCTATGACAAGGTGACCCACTTAGCAGATGAGGGAAAGGCTGTGCATGTTGTCTACCTAGACTTCAGTAAAACTTCTGACACCATTTCCCACAGCATTCTTCTGGAGAAACAGAAACTGGCTGCTCATGGATTGGACAGGTGTATGCTTCGCTGTGTTAAAAACTGGCTGGATGGCTGGTCCCAAAGAATGGTGATCAATAGAGCTAAATCTAGTCAGCAGCCAGTCACGAGTGGTGATCCCCAGCGCTCAGTATTGGGGCCTGTTCTGTTTAATATCTTTATCAGTGATCTGGATGAGGAGATCAAGTGCACCCTCAGTAAGTTTGCAGATGACACCAAGTTAGGTGGGAGCGTCGATGTGCTTGAGGGTAGGATAGCTCTACAGAGGGATCTGGACAGACTGGATCGATGGGCTGAGGCCAATGGTGTGAGGTTCAACAAGACCAAGTGCCGGGTCCTGCACATGGGTCACAGCAACCCCATGCAGCGCTACAGGATTGGGGCAGAGTGGCTGGAAAGCTGCCCGACAGAAAAGGACCTGGGGGTGTTGGCTGACAGCTGCCTGGATATGAGTCAGCAGTGTGCCCAGGTGGCCAAGGCGGCCAGCAGCATCCTGGCTGGTATCAGGAATAATGTGGTGAGCAGGACTAGGGCAGGGATCGTCCCCCTGTACTCGGCACTGGTGAGGCCCCACCTGGAATACTGCGTTCAGTTTTGGGTCCCTCACTACAGGAGGGGCATTGAGGTACTGGAGCGTGTTCAGAGAAGGGTAACGAAGCTGGTGAGGGGTCTGGAGCACAAGTCTTATGAGGAGTGGCTGAGGGAACTGGGGTTGTTTAGTCTGGAGGCAGCAGACTGTGTCTATCGCAGGACAAAAAATACTGCATAAATGTTTATTATAAGAGTATTAGATTTCAGCTTTCATCCATACTTAGCTTAAATGGTTTGGTCTTTGGATTTTGGCAGAGAGCTTTACTGGTGCTAAACTGTGTTAATTTTCCTTTGCCAATGTATTACACTCATCATCTTAATCTCTTATGCTGTAATTAAGTTCCTTACAGCTATCTCTATTATTAATAAATGTTAGGTAACAATTTGTCAATGTTTTACTAAACAAAAATGGTCACTTCTGTCTACTCTATATTTTTCTCTCCTGTACAAGTTTTTAATTTTCCCCAAAACTCTTGTTATTTCATTACATTTTGTCTTAATTTTGTGCATTTTCATTTGTTTATAGGTAGGATTTTTGATGTTGTTTCTACTACAAAAAAGAAAATGTCCCTGTAAAAGCAGAATCTTCTTGAGGTGATGACAAAGATGACATCTTGGCTGTAATGAGGTCTATCAAGGGAAAGTTCCTATTGCGTTCAGTGACTACGGGATTTTGCCCTAACTGAATGAGAGCCTTTGGATATGAACCACTATTATAGTTTCACTGCTGTTGTCTCATATTATAGTTCTCCTCAATGTAATATTGGATCAATAGCTCTATTATAAATACATGGGTTTGGCTCACTTTCAAAATGAAAAGCTTTACTCATCTTTTTAGGGATTTTTCAACTTATTCCTCTTGTTTATTCTGCTTCCTTTTATTCTCTAATCTCTTTTCTTTTCACTCCTTTGTGACGTTTATTTCCTGAATACAGTTCTAATATGACCAAAATATGAATCAAATATTCAGTCACATTAAAATAGTCTCTCTCCAATGCAGTGATTGTAACCAAGGTCTGTTTTTAATATAAGTGAAATTTGAAAGTCTCACACATTTTATGGAACCACAGACAAAAGTCATTTTCTGTTTACCTTGTAAACTCAGGTTTCTTAGGAATTGGATTGCAGTTAGTATTTTTTAGTGTGAGGCTAATTAATACCTAGCCTGAACCCAGGAAGGAACCAATGCCATGAGGTGAGGACAACTGAGAACCAGAAGTCTTAATATCCACCTCTTCTAACTGCTATCATAACCATGACTGGAGTAAGAAGAAAGGCAAGAAAATAGGAAATTGATAGAGCTAAGAGATTATGTAAATGTGAAGGAAGCATGGTAAATGAACTGGGAGAATAGGAAGAGAAAAGTAAGATTTGATATGTGTTACGGGAAGATTGATTTGCTGCTGTGGGGATTTTTCAGTGCTTAAAGAAATTGTACTAGGAGATATTTGTGCTCAGTGGTGTCTGCAGTTATCCACATTCGGTCCAGAATTGAGAAGATTGAGAAGGAGTGAAGTTGTTTGGATTCTTCAGTTTGAGCTCCTTAAAATGGTTTGTTGAATTCCATAAGGACTGTGTTTATTTCAGGTAGACATAGAAACTTTGCGTGAGAAACTCTTGAGCCATTTACACTAGAGAAACTGATTTTAAGAAGCTTTGGTGAAAATAACAGAATTGAGTAAGTCTTGGAATGGGTATGAACTTTTGCTAAGCCTCTGAACAACCTTTAGCAAAATGTAATCTCTAGTTTTCTGTTATTATTCTGCCTTGGGACTCCAGATTGGGGATCAGGGATTTACTTGCTTAACGCTATTTTTCTGTATGTCAGTAAGATTCTAGTTGTTTTAATAGATAGCTTTCAACCTAATAACTAGAGATTGCAGGGGTAGGATGAATCAAGGGCAAAGGATGTTTGGATATAAAGTGTGATCAGGCATATACAAGAGATTGAGGAGAAAGTTCAGCTCAATGTGATCTGTGCAGCACTTGGTTCACACGCCCTATGGAGTTCAGCTCTAACTTCTCTGAGCTTATCACAAGTCTCTATCTGTGAATCTGATACTGCATGGATTTTTTTGAAAATATCAAAGTCCTTTACTGAAAGTGTTGTTCCAATAAAAAGCATCTAATATGTGCTGCTCGGCTGAGAATTTCTAATTGATGATCTCGCAAGAAAGTTGTCAGCTGAATTAATTTATCTCAGCTAGTGAAATAAAAAGCAATCAATAACAAAAGGTAAAATAAATGACTAGTAATAGGTGTATCTGATTGTTTAAATGAAGCATACCATATGCATTATTATGCCTAACAGCACGTGAAATGCACTTCAGATACGACATTGATGCTAGTTTACTGAATTATAAAGCATAGCAGAGTGAACAAGATGACATTAGTGGACAACATTATTTAATCTAAGAATCTCTTTAAAAAAAAAAGAGATTTACAATTGTTGCTTTGTGGTAATTGTGACTGCAGATTTCATAATTTTTAAATTGTCTTTCTTTCTCATTCATCAGAGGACTCGTTGAGCTGCTGCTTACTTCAGCTGTGTTCACAGCAGTGACAATGCTAGAACAATCGCTCCCTGTGAGCTCCAGGGCACTACTAGCCTGAAGGTAGTCTGAAAGTCACAAGAATATCCATTTCCTGTTGATTTTTATCTAGGGCAGTAAACAAAGAATCTGCAAGACAGTAACTGATCTTAAATTCTTTTCTTTTTACCCTTCCTTACCTGACAATTGAGTTTACTGGCTTCCCATGCCTGTCTGGAATGCCCACTGTTTTAACACTTTAAGCAGGAAATTACATCCTGCTAAAAGCTAATAAGGCTTTTCTCAATATAAAGAGGAATGAGAACCTACCTAGAGAATTCTCTTCAAATAAGGACTAGAGATGAATATAAATGTGAAGGGAGTAGGTGTTCTCAACAAGCGATCAATCAGTAAGAAAAATCACCCATGGTGAGGATTCAGCTGGATCCTACAAAAGGATTCCCAGTCTTTGAAAAACTGGGACTTCTAATCTGTTCCTGATTTTTTATCTGTTCAGCACCCTTGCTGAAATCTCAGCCAATTTCATATTACTAGGAAACAGCATGGGAAGAGAATGTCCTTCATCAGCTATAGTTGTGAAAAACGGGATATCAACCTGTTTTGGTCTTTGTCTGGTGCTGCTGCTTTCTCTGTTAGTTCACGTTTACTTATGATCCTTCTTTGCTCCAGCACTTATGCTGAACCTACGGGTGGCCAAGTTGCTGAACTGCAGAAAACATTGCTTCAGACTACATGGAATTTGTATACCAAGAAATTGGTTAATTTAAAATATAATCTTTCTTGGAAACCTTTGTTCAGTTGTGGGAGGAAGAACAGAACTTCTTGGGCATTGCTCTCTAAGGAGAGAGAGCCACTTCACCTCCACTGTTCTTGCAGAGCATGCTGTTGTCAATAAAAGAAGTTCTCTTAGGAGGTGCCAGAAGAAGTCTGACAAGGGAAGTATGTATGCCAATATTTTTCTCTGCTAGAATAAACCACACAAGATCATTTTCACCATTGATGAATCACACTTAGGACATGAAGATGGAATAATTCTAAAAGCCTTTATTACACTTCATGGAAAACATAATTTTGTGGGCTGTTTACAAGCAGACAATTACAGTTTACTGTCTCTTCCAGTTCTGTGTCCCATGGTTGAGAACCTCCCGCTTTCTCAACCAGGCAGATATTCAGGTTTCTCTTTTGTGGTGGTTTGGGTTTTTTGTTTGTTTGTTTGTTTTGAGGTTTTGTTTGTTTGGTTTGCTTTTGTTTTGTTTTGTTTGCTTTTTCTTTTTTGGTCAGTATATGCTTTGGTTGTTTTATTGTTTTGTCGACAAAATTGGCCACATCATCCAGAATGAAAAGTAAAGCTGAAACTTAAGATGCTTTGAAAAGCCTTCAAAAATACCTTTTTGTCATGTCAAACTTTCTTTTCTACAGAATTCACAATATGCTTACTAATATCTATTGAAAGTGTTGCTATAAGGGGGAATTTGCCTCCCAAAAGAGATGTTTAATATTTTTTTCTATTTGATTTTTCAGTAAGTGTCTTCTGCTTCTAAGAATGGCTGCAAATTAAGTTTGCAGTCGTTAACTGAATACAGACCATAGTTTGGAGAATGAACAAGTTTGGAGAATAAACAGTCCTTCTAAAAAAAGGACTTTTGGGGTAGACTTTTTCTAGATAAGCATTTCAGTTCTTATAACAATGGACAGTAACATTTTCTCTCTGTCTTTAAGGTTAAACTGAAACTAGGAATTTTTTACTTATGGTTCTTGGTATAGTTTTTTAAACTATTACTTGTCCTTGACAACCACTAGATGCTAGAACAGTTCTTACTCTTTGTTTTTCAACATGGGTATAAATGTTTATCTTCACAAATCAGTGAAGTATTCTTAAAATTTACAAAGAGATTTAACCTCAGCCATGACTTCACTATTACTAACGTACATTATTTGCATAGAAGCAGTACCCATGAGCTACAGGCATGGCCTACATTTTATACAGAATTAGAAATAGAAAAGGAGACACGTTATATAGCCTTTATGTTGAAGAAGATGATAAGAGTCAGAAGGTGGACAAAGGAAGATGAAGAAATGGGAGACGGATATCATTTTGTCAGTATGGTAAATGGTGTTCTCAACACACTGCCTGGTCGGCTGGTTTATGTATTGTTTTTGAGGATGCAAGAACAAAGAGTAGCTTTTCAAAGGGAGATATGAAAAGATAGGCTTTCAGGTATTTGCAGGCAGCTCTTTCAAGCATAAAGTACAGGAAGAGACCATTCCATCTGAAATTATTCCTTCTGAAAATTTAATGAGCAGGAGATAGGAGTTGATACCACTGGTTGCTCTGAGTCAGCATCTTGCCAGTGAGTCAATTCATTAACCTCTTGCAGTTGAGGGGAAAGATCTTTCTGACTTTCATGTAGAGATATCTATTTGCTACATTGGCAGAGGTCTTGGTTACAGTAGTTTTATATTGAAGGTACTACTTTGAATTGTTCAACATTAATCTAGTTTAGAACAGGGTGAGAAGAGAATCAGGCTGTTTCTTGACACTGAGTATGTAGATGGAGGTGACTTTAATATGAAGGCCTGACACATGTAAGTAAATTCCTCTAACTTCATTTGAAGACCATAGACTTTTATATAAAGTAAATTTGTCAGCATCATGCCATTTGTGGATTTGGAAGACAATGTGTGCCTCAATATCATCAGTGCTTTAATTACCTCAGTAAGCGTGATGCTTAGTGGCATTTCTGGTTAAAGCCCTAATTAGCCTCCTCTATCTAATGAGTATGTGATGGTTTGGCTTGTGGCTTATTATCCTACTCATTATTATGAATGATAGGGCAACTGTTTAAAGCCTCCATTTTTACACTGCGACATAATTATTTATGAAAAGGCCTTGCCCCAGAAATGGAAATAATGATAATTACATTTAATCTTTTCATGGTTTATGCATTTTTTTCCCAGTGAAACAGATGCCTATAGGACACTAATTACTGAGAGGGAAACTGCAATACACTACCAGTCAGGTTTATTGAAAATGTATGAACTTGAGGTTACACTTTTTCGTATCCTTGGTATCATTAATTTTCTTCTTCATGCATGTGCTTTTCATGTGCTTGAATTCATGTCGTATGCATATATTATAAGCACATTTATTGCTCAGTTTTAACAGCTTACAAAGACAGGAGGACTACAGAAAGCTGCTTGTATAGCACCTCTAATTGTGGCTACTGTTGCTGTTTCTGCACTAAGGGCACAGAGACTGCTCGTACCAGGTATGCCTCAGAAGTGTGTGCTTAAAGGTTAGCAAAAAGGCAACGATTGGGTTTACACCGACAACTGGAGTAGTTGGCAATTTTCTGGTGTGTTCTGTGTACTGTCTCTATTGGCTAACTGACTCCGCTTTCCTGATATACTCTGCCAGCATATGATATCCTTAGTATGTGCCCTTATAATTTCATGGTTAGCTGATTTATCTGTTGTTGAAATAGACTCGAAAAAAGTAAAACTGTTTAGTGGGACATGACTATCTTTTTGAAAAAGAATATGTTTGTTAAAGATTAAATAATTTGAATAAATCTAGCAAACTCGCCATGAACGTGTTTTTGTGCTCTCAACAGGAAGGGTGGTGAAATGGCCTTGTTATAGGCTATGGCTAAGCTGGAGAGCTGCCTGGTTTTACAGCATTTCTTTCTTCACTGTTTAAGTGTGAATGGTATTTACAGCATTCTTAAATCTGAGAGTCATTGCTAACGACTTCTTTCTAGTGCATAGGCAATGGCCCTGTGCTCTGGGAGATTAGGCAGCAGGTCACCGTGCACAGAAAAGTAGAAGCTAGTGATACACGAAGGAAGTCAGTGTTTCCATTCTGTTCCCAGTGAGACGGTGATCTTATCCCGTGAATGTTACCTGGATTTGTGATGAAGAAAGAATTACAAGTTTCGCTGTAGAAGTATCTGAACGATGACTGGGTACACACACTTGGAAGCTGATGAATAATACAGCACAGGCAGCATTTAATGATTTCTTTTGTCAGCTGCCATCCCATAATTTGACATCTTGAAAAGTGATTTTTATTTTGATTTCAGTATAAATCTTTATGTCTGTCTAACTGCACTGCTGGCAAGACAAGGAGGTAACAAACAAATGGATGAAGAGCTATTCTGATTTAATCTCAGGTAACTCTGAGAGTCACTTCACCAGTTTAAAACAGTGCTGATGGATCACTTTGTTCACTGAGAGCATGTGGATAATAAAATGGAAAGCAAGAGGCCAAGAGCAGAAAACAAGATTTGCAGATAAAAACATTGTTACCATATGCCACTATTTTTGTTGTTGGCACTCAGCTTTTCTAAGAAAATGCAGCAGAACTTAATGAAGGGAAACATTCTTACTATTACTCCAGTTCCTCGAAAGGAAAAGGACCTTGACAGCACAAGGCAAAATTGTCTCTCTGAGACTTTGAACCTCTCTTATGTGAAATGCATTTGAAGTTATTAAATCAAATCTAGTGTATATTGTATCATACTAACAGAATTTTAGCACAGATGTCACAAGGAATTATACCATTCCTGAACAACGATGTTTTGATTACTCTCTTCAGGATAACATTTTGTATCTCATTGCTGATGCCTGATGCCCAGATAACCACACATCTATTGTCTTCAGGCAGTTACCCCAAGCTATGCACATAGCAAGCTCATTCTTCTTTTTGCATGGTATTGTATGGTCTTCAAAAACTTGTGCAATGTCTTTCTTCAGTTGCTGAACTGTAGCACAATGTGACTTTGGTCATTAGAGATGCAGTATTCACTTTCAACAGTATTTAAAAAACTGATACAGAAAAGAGTTAATGGAAGAGATTATTAGACTTTTTATTTCTCCATAAACCTGAGTCACAGTAAAAGGAATGCTTTGGATATAACATTTTAATCCTTATCCATTAATAGTGTCAGTAGTAGTGTTTTAAATCCTGTTTTTATGAGTGGAGTATTATGAAAGAGAATTACTTCTTAAGTAAAGAAATCTACTTCATTATTTACGTTATGATCTCCTCTTTCCTCACACTTCTCTTTTGTGATTTGCTTTTGTTGTTTGTTTGGTTTTTTGTTTTTCATAGGTACCTAGCTTAGTTCAGCAATTCTTTATAGCAAGGCAGGTACCTAGGGAAGGTGCTCAATGTGAGATACTTTTGTCATGGAAAAAAGCCCGCTCAGGACAAAATGGAGCCGTGCTGAGTAGTCCTGAAAGCTAAAATAGGTAATTGTAAATGTGGATATAACTTATTCAATATTCTGATGGAAGTAGAAACTTTTGATTTCTCATGTTTCTTTTTTGCTACTAATTGGACGTCTTTGGGTTTGTTAGTATTAGTGAAATAGAAGATTTAATGGAAAGGAAAATGAGGTGTTTTTTTTTTTTAAGCCTTAGCTACTTTAAAGTATTTGCACTGTTAATTCCTGGCTTTATATCTGAAGGTGCATAAGGCTGAATCAAATATTTATTAGCATGCTCGCAGCCCAAGTTGGATCCTCAGCTGTTTAGAGCTACCTTAATGAGAATAAAGAGGATACATAGCTGTCCTAGAAACAGGCATTGCTCCTGCTACAATGAGCTGCATGATATTAAGGACTGTGCAGAATTCAACTGTTCTTCTTGGATAATGTTTCTGGGTGATTACAGTGGTTAGTAGTGTCTGCTGAAATATGGTAATGAATATGCTGTGGAATATTCCATTAAAACAGTATATGAATTTGCAGGATCTTCCTTGAACACAGCTATGTAGTTTTCTACTTCTAACTACAGGAACTGAATAAGAATAATATTCTATTGAATTTTCCCAACACTATGGGAATGGTTGAAGATGGTAATATATACCTTTTATTTGCAAGATATTGACAATAATTAGTTTTTTAAAACTAGGTATAATCTTTGTAATCACATATTAGAAATTGAAAAAGTAGAGTAACAGCAGCAACACTATTATGAGGCAATTTGTTTTCCCTTAGGATGGATTCATATCAGTACAGGCATAATCAATTCACCTGGCTGCAGTCAAAATTCTGATGAAATAATCGGAAATGTCATGTGTATATGAGATGTCTAAAGGAGTTAATCAAAATGCACAGTCAAAGTCTATATCATTACATAAGTACTACAATGTAGGTTTTAAGGGATTCTTATACTTCATGAAAGATATGTGCAGAACTACTGTTAATGCAATTAGTGTTTCCAGGAAATTAGACATATTTCTCTGTGTTATTTACTTTTATAGAAAACTTGCCTGTTTATTACCTCTTAATTTCCAGTACATTTCTGTAGCCCTTCTTTGTATATATACAAAACTGTAACTCCTTCCCGGATTACATTCTCTTCGGTAAGACTATTAGTAAACTTGTAAGATGTCAAAAAAACCTGTATGGTGTTTCTATGAACTTGGCTGAAAGCACACGTATTTTTATTATATGTTTCAGTTAAGAATTACCTGTTGTTAAGCTTCTTCCAATACATTGTTTTATAAAATCGCACAATCTCCTAAAGAAAGAGAAAGATATGCTGCTAAATTTTCCTACTGTCATCACCATCTGGATAGAAAGATTATTGATTTTTTTCTCATTACTCATGAAAATCTACAAAGAACAAATATACCCTTTGAAAAAAGTGAAATAAATGACAGCTATAGTTAGCACACTCAGTAACGAGAGCTCAGATGTTGCTTTCTGTGTTTTCCATGTTAACTTAATTCAGCTCTGTAGGAGATAATAAGATAGGAGATAATTTCCTGTGAAATAAGAAAATTCAGGCATGATTATGTGTGTAAGACTGGACAGGCAAAGGAAAAAGGACAACTGAAAGAGGCAGTGTATCCCTAAATGTAGCATGTCCTGTATACAATATGAGATTTTAATATGTATTCTTACTCCCTCAAATATTTTTTCCACGATGTAGCATTCAAATGCTGTGAAATAACACACCTTTCTAACAAAAAAGTTGCAGAGGAAAATACACTGAAACCTTTTCAAAAAGCTTCCTTATTCTTTGAGGTACAATATGAACCCGATGCAGTGCATTGGCATTTGCACAGCAGTTTGAGATCGCTTCAGTGTTCCACAGTATTTCCACAGTAAAGACACTTAATTTGCTGAATAATCTCTTGGGCCAAGTTGCACTTTGCAAGCCATGTTGTTCTATGTCCAGTATAGATGGCAGATGTGGCGAGGTAAACTCTATTTCTCTGTATTTTCCGCATTTCTTTGCAGAGCTACAAAGGATAACTTATCAAAGTTTATAGCTGTGAACTGGAGAAGTGTATTTGTTTTTCCCTACTGTTACTACAGCAAACTTGCGAAATTAACCAGCAAGGTACTATCATTGGATGGGACCGATTTGTCCTAGGCCACCCAAGTCTGAAGAAGAACCAGAACCAGAACCTGGACCTGACTATTATAAAGCCTTACATAAAATATACAAAATTGCTCGTGTGTGGTCCAGCCCTAGATTCATCTGGTCCAGTACCCTGCCTCCGACAGTGGCCAAAAGCAAATGTCTGTGGAAGAGGATGGGAACAGAGCAGGCACGATTGATGCATCCTTAGACTATTCTCGCATCCACAGGCACTCTGTAGCTCAGAGGGAGGTGGGGTGTCCGTATAGTTTGAAGTTTGATGATTTCTCTTTCATTAATTTGCTCTGTCTCCTCTTGAGCCCATGTAAACTTTGAGAGTACGGTGGCAGGTAGTTTCACACACTAATTGTGTGTGTACGAAGCCCCACCTCCTCCTGTTTCCTTAACCTGCCTTCTGCTGACCTCTTTTCACGGCAGCCCGTGCCATAATAGAATGCTTCTTATTTGTGGTAATCACAGCTCACAAATGTCGCCGTGGTTCTCCCTATTTCGTGTGAGCTGACTCTCCTTGCCCTTCTCCACATTGCACCATGCAGTTGTACAACGGCACAAGATGTCTTCTTGCTTCCGTGATCCTCTTCTCATCATTCCCTGACAACCGACTTGTCTGAGAACCCACCTAATGGTCTTGTCAGCTGGTCTTCTTGTGATCAGAAGTTCAAAACTCTTGCTTGTGAAAGAGCATGGCCAGTTTGGATCACTGTGCGTGGAAATTAGGATTACTTTTTTCTCCTCACATGCGTCAGTTTACATTGCTGCTGAGGCACTCAGTCACAGAAATGCCTTATGCTGTTCTGCACAGTTCTTCATTTTTCCTCCCTGAGTAATTTGTTATCCTCAACAAAAGATTTACCCGATTTTTAGGTAGCCTGGTGCCCTGCGTGTCCCCCCGCGGGCCTCGGCGGCGGGGCCGCGGGCGCCCCGTGAGGAGAGGCGGCGGCTGCCGCGTGCCCGCGCGGCGCGTTCGGGCCGGTTCCCGCCGGCTCCACAGCGGCCCCGACGCAGCGCGCGGCTGAGCCCGTGGGCCGCGCTGGCGGCGCCTCAGTGAGCACCTCTTCGGAGAGAGCGAAACGCCGCGTGGCCGTGAGGAAAAAAGTGTGAGAAACGGCCCCGAGAGCACCAGGGGAGAGGGAGGAGGCGCCCGCGGCGCCGCAGCGTGTGGCGAGGCCGTGCGGGAGCGGGCGGGGACGGCCCGAGGGAGCGGCGGCCTGTGGAGAGCCCCCGCAGGGCAGCGGGGAAAGCGTGAGGCGGGGGGAGCAGCGGAGAGGAGCGGTGACGGACGGGCCGCAGCCCCCCATTGCCCATCCCCCCGCCCTGCGCCCGGAGGGGGTGTCGGAGTGGGGCAGGGACTGAGGCTGAGTCTGGGAACTTTAGAGAACTTTAAAGAAGTTTTGCGAGCTAGGTCTTTTCCTGCTCATGATATAAAGTCATGTGGATATGTCTCCAGTATACTGCCTGGTCCGTATATATGTGCCTCCTGGACGGTTATCTGGATTCTGTCAAACTAGGTGTAGTTGATGAATTTTCCCTTCCTTCCTTCCTTGAGAGTAATCTGCTCCTCTCCTCTTGATCGTCAGAAGAAACCAGTTATCTTTGATGTTTTTGGGCTCTTTCAAACAAATTAAGGGGATGGAGACAAATATTGCTATGGTTGGAGCAACTGTGTATCACACGAAATCTAAACATGGAACTGAAAAGGGTCACAAACAGAATAGCGGTACCTTTTACTAAAAGGTCAAGACAAAAAAAACCCAATCAGAATATATAAAAAGGGCAGTCTTGTAGGAAGCTGATTGCTGTTAATTGAGAGTTACATGTGAAAGTATATAATTATTATTTTGCATATTTTGCCTGATGAACTTTACTAGTGTGCTCAGCCAAATGAGCTCAAGACAGTTAAAAATCACTGCATTTAATCTTCCTAAAAATAGCAACTGAATGCATGGATTTTCTTAAGTGTAGGAGGGGAAACAGGAAGAAAATATATATGTGAATGAGATAGTTTCATATGATTTGTTTTTTCCCAAACTAAAACCAGGTTTCAGATTTCTGATATTTATTTTTTTAAAAGCAAACTAAGAAAAAGTAAAATGCTTCCATAAGTCTTACTGACTAGTTGCCCACAGTTTTATGTCATGCAGCCTCCCTCAAAAAGCTGTCTGGTTTCCCACTAGTCCCCTAACTGCTTTGTGCTTTTGGCTGGCAAAGAGCAGCACATGCCATGGTAGCTTTGGAGCTAGTCATGGTTGACTGATCATCTGATTACTGCCCTTTAGCTGATGAGTGAAATGAGCAGAACAGCTAAAATTTGAATTCTCCCTGCTCTCTTCTGTCAGGGCACTAATTGGCTGCAGTTCTCTGTTCAGTCATTAGAGTTCACAAAGTTGAAAGTTACATTCGTGAAACCTTAACCTCATCAAATTTGGTTGAAATGGTCCAGTAAATTGAAAAGCTATTGCAGGGAGAATGAAGGACTGACAAAGGATGATGGACAAACAGGGCGTGTGATATGCATGCTTTGCTTTTTTAGGAGCAAGAGAAAGCAAAGATAAAACCTAAGTACTTTGTAGTCTGTTACGTAATCTCTGAAATTGCATAACTGTAATGGAAATAGTTATCTTGAAGTTGGATGTTGGTTTGAAATACTCAAATCCTTATATCTCTGTAACTATACAGTTTTAATTTGTTCTTGCGTAAGCCACTTTGAGTCCTCATTAAACTAGACGTTTAATTTATAACAATGTTCTTGAGCAGCATGGATCTCAAAAAGTTAAGCTTTCTCTTACTGCTATGTTTCTGGGCCTTAAACAACAATAGTTGTTTTAGGAATATGATCTGTCAGAATCTCTCCTGCTGAGTATATTGAAGCTGTACGGAAGTTGCTTGGAAAACCTTGGGGATAGACAGCTCTTGAATATTATATACAACTATAATACCTGACATGTAAAAGCACACACATTGCATAGAACATGATTCAGTTTTTAGAAGGTATCTTAGGCTGGGATCTTGAGAGTTCAGAGAAATCATATTTGACCAACAAACTCTTCCCATACAACTGGACAATATCATCAAAATCTAGTGCATGAGAAAGGTATTCAGTACTCATAATTTATGAGATCTTAACCTGAAAGTTATTTTTAAAATAATGAATGTTAACTTTGGTGATAAATGGATGCTAAAATTGCATATCAGTAGCGCTTGGAAGAAATAGCATAGGCCTGGTCGTTGAATTGTACAGCTGGAAATGAGAGCCTCCCACAAGTTTCCGAATGGGTAAATATGGGGAATTCTGGGACAAACATTTGGTAGGTCTGTTGTTTCTGACATTTTGGTAATACAAGTAAGGATGAACTCTGCTGAAATCAGTGGACTTATACCAGAAGCATGTGGAATTGAACTGGGTTCGTTTTATTCTGTGCTTAAATTTTTCCACAGATTTTAATTACCACTCTCCCTGCATGAAGTGCAGCTAGGCATTACGGAAACATTATGGAACCTCTTTTTCAATCATGTTATTTCAATGTTTCCTACAGATAAAAAAATACTTATTTAGGTTTGGAGCACACAGTGTAAATATCTTCACTAGATTTTTAAGAGCCTTAAAGGGTTTTCAAACTACCGAAGCCCAAGCATGGCATGCAATATGCGAGATCCCAAGTATTCATACAATAAATATAGCTAAGTTGAAGTCCTTCCTCTGCTGTAGATAAGTTGAGCAAGGGCTAGAACCAGATGACCTCCAATAGTCCAGTAAAATCTAAATTACCCTGTGATTCTGATTTTAAAATGTAATGAAACCTACTCTCTGTTAGATCTAAGTTTATTAATAGAAGCAAAAGTGCTCTGCATTGGGAGAAAGGATAGTGGTACTTGAAATGATGAAATGAAGGGTATCTGAAAGTATCCTAAACCTTGGAAGTCATTAGGAAAAATCATGAACAAGGCAGCTGGGACTGCCTAAGAGAAAGAGTAAAAGCTGACCTGGCATTAGTTGCAGAGAACATTATAGCAGATAAAGTGATTTTTGTAACATTGCAAGATGTAGACAGCTCTACAGACAAAAATTTCCTTATGTGACCATGGACTATTGTAGGTCAGAATAAGCCAGTGTAGTGTGACAGTCACACATGGCGAGTGATGCAGTGTGAGGACTTAAGAGAATGAGTTTTCCTGGCTTTTGGTCACAAATGCCAAAGACATTACACTTTCAAAGCATGAAAATTTCAAAGGTCAAATATCTGCAAAAAACAAAGCATGTACCATTGGTTAAATTACTGCAGTGAGCACAGATTAATACTGTCACTGAAACTGAAGTGATAGTAATTGGAGTACTGAAGAGTGTTTACTTGAATATTCACTCTGCCAAACACCAAAGCACTTGATTTACATCCTCTGCATATAGAATATTTTATGAAGTACCTAAAGAAGAACATATAAATTTTGCAGTTCGGGGGTATGAAAGTTAGGAAGGTAGAAGACTGTAGAAAATTATTTTTAGACAATTTCAAATAGCTATTAGGAATAAAAGGCTGGTGAACCTGAACTCCAGATACAATGCTGGAAGGAGGCAGGTGAATATATTACCAGGGAATATTAGTGTAAGGACATGTGGAAGTGACCTTGAGGACTTTCAAACTGTAAGAGTCCTGAAATTGGGTGGCATTGTAAGAAGACAACTAAATGCAGCAGTGGTCATGGACCCGTGATATGGGAAAGATGACCACTGGTCTGGGGTTCGTAATCAGTTGTCAATCCAGTATGAGTATATTTAGCACTTCTGTGGTAAGACAGATACTGACTGAATTGCTGACTTAGTATTTAACTATTAAGTAGTAACTGAATTGCTGATTTATCATTAACATATTTAGCAAACTGCTGATTTAACATTTAGGAGGCCATAGGCTAAACAATGCAATAATGTTGCAGTTAAGGCAGAGTGAGGTTGAAGTGGCTGATTCTCACTGGGTGGGTTTTTGGAGGTGACTTCCCAGTAGGATAGCTGCATGACAAGGACAGAGTGGCTGGTTATCTTTGGGTTGGTTTTGGAACTGATCTCAGCAGGGGTGAAGAACAGTCTGTCTGCACAAAATGGGAAGTACAAAAGGGCACAACTCATAGAAACCCAAAGAGATATAAAGGTAATTTTGACACTAAGAAGTGCGACCTGCAGAAGGTGCTTGCAGCATTGATGATCTTAGCACCTGCAAATCGACTGCTGTGGAGGTGAGCGTCATTCTGTGGGCTACCTAGACATGCCAGGCAAAACACTGCTGAACCCCTGTGCTGTGAGTGTGGATTGCATGGATCAACAGAGGGGTCTCAAACCTTTGCAGGTTTGGATAAGTCAAGGATTTGGGAGCATTTGTCATGATTATAACACTGTGCCAGTAACAATCATTGTACCTGTATGCTGCTAAGTTTATCTTAATAATACACAGCTGAGTTTAGACAAACACAACTGACAAAATTGTATGCTATTGTTAGACTTGAGTTATCACAGGCATATGTTATAAGGGATAGGGTATAAGCTGTGGAAGGTTTGCTATGTGTATAGCTCAGGCAGTTAGCCTCTGTCCTTACAGGGTAATGCTGCTCACATTTTTTGCTTTCCTTCTAATATCACAGAAAGTGATTAGGAGGGATTCAGAAGAAGCAGTTGGAAGTCAGAATAACTGACTTGTAGTGAAAAATTTAACAAACTGAATTTATTTGCACATCCAAGCAAAAATGTATTTTAGTTAATGATGCCACATATAAGGGGAATGATATTCTAGTAGTTGATGCCTTTTCAGTCTAGTAGAAAAAGCAGGCATAAAATGTTCTGTCAATCATAGCATGACAACAGATACACCTGGAATGGAGTCCAGGAGCACATTCGTAATTGTGCCACTAGTTAACTCAGCCATGGGAACAACCTACCTAAGAATGGTGAATAATGTACCATTATCCAACATCAGGAAAAAATGTAATTTAATCCTATATTTTTAAAATAAGTCTAGAAAAATATTGTGGTCAAGGCCATTCAAGTGGTGAGTAAAAAACATTTCAAAGTAAAATGTAGTCAAGTGATATACACTGGTTATTGCTTGTTTCTGAAATACAGTAGCATTGCGTGTTTTTTATTTTTCCCTGGAGTCAGCTCAGTTTAATCATTATTGTTGCTAAATCTGACATGTTTTCTACATTGCGATGGAAAATGGAAAGATTTTGTATGACAGTGATGAATACTGTAGTTGTCAAGATTTTTTTTTCCCTGATAGGTGGTAGGTGTTTATATTTCATCATACCTTCTTTTGGGGCTGTATTTGTCAGATTCCTACTCAATTCAAGAGAAGACCGTCCTGACCACCATTTTATGATGTCACGAGATTATTTAGACAAGAGAGGCAAAGTCTTTGCTGAGATCAGAAGATTAGATTAGATACTGCTTTGTGATTTCCAAAAAGGACAATGCTTGCTTCTAATTTTATCTTTGTCTAGACTGTGCTTCCAATGGCAACAGCTCAGCATTGAAACACTTTTCAGCAGGAGCTGGGAAGAAATTACTTCCTGGAATGGAGTTATCAGACACAATGCATTTTTATTGTTCACAAAGAAAGGAAAGGTCTGGCAAGTGTTTTCTTGGGATCCCCATTGAAATTGCCCGTTGCGAGTTTACTGTCCAAGAAAGAGCAAAATGTCACAGCTTGTAAAAATTCAGACTTTTTTAATACTTCTTTTTTTTTTTTTTTTTCCCCTCAGCAGTACACTTTGATTTGTTCTGGAATTTGCACTGGTGTTAGGTGGAAATATAAATTCCGGAGACACTTGTTCAACGTATTACCAAAGAAAGGCTTAGTTCCTTCACTCTGTTTCCCTTTTGTTTTTCTCTGTTTTTGACTAGAGATCAGGCAAAACACTATTTCACAGGATAAGTCTAGGTTTTTTCAATGACAGTGATAGTTTTTACCTAGAAAGGAATATGTTACATTTCAGGTGGCACAAAATTAGTAACTGGTATAACTGGTAAGAGAAATCACCAGGGATGCTAGCATATTCTGCTTGAGAAATGTGAATAGCTGACTAGGAGATATACTTTCAGTGAAACACCTCTGAATGTCAGGCATAAAATAATGATGTACTATTCCAACTTTATGTAGACAGTAGATCAGCAGCTTCTTGAGAAGTACTTTTAAAATTCTAAAAAAACAGAAGGAAGGAAATGACACATATATAACTAAATCTGTGACACCAAACATGAACGAGGCCAATATTTTCTCTATAGTTTTTCAAGAATGAGTTTTTACAAAACTCATTTGCAATTTAGTCCCTGCAGGAAAAAAAAAAAAAAAGTTGGATTTCTGCAGGGGAAGGGATCAAAGTTTTGTCAATATGGGTAAAATGAGAAAAATAGACTTGGAAGCTGAGGGAAGAGAGGATTGTCCAGCCTGGATGAAAGTAGAACACATAATGAAATTGTATTTCTCTCTTACAGAGGTCCTATAGGAAATGAGTTTCCTTATTTTTATTCTTATAAAGTTTTAATTATTTTCCGTTATATTTGTTATGTGGCTTTCATTTTTTGTTAGTTTTCAGAGTATAAAGCCGTATTTCTGGTGATATAAAATAATAATTTATTTGACGTGTAGAACCTGGACAAATGAGTAGTTCAATAGTATAGCTACAAAAGACTTCTAGAGCAGTAGGACAAATGAAACTTTAGTTACATAAAATCAGCTGATGTCACTAAAATTAAACTTCCTTTTGAAACACGTTTGACCCACTGATGCAGCGAGACAAAAACTGGACATCCATCATGAAAGACTGTATGCCCTTTGCAAGATGTAAAAAGATTTCCCCCCTCATTTTCACAACTACATTAATGAAGCAGAAGCAGCAAAATGTACAGTCCTACATATGCAATATGAGTCTGATGTATTTTCCCATACCTTCATATGCATTTTAACTTGAATTGTGTATGCTATTGCAGATTGCCCCCTTCCTTTGGGTGATTTATTTTTTTACCAAAGGTTTTATAGCTAATCCTTGTTTATCAAAAGAAAGCATCTTTGATCACAACTCATTTAGGCTTTTATCCTTTTAGATATATCACCCATATTCTGAAATAGACAAAATCAATATGTAATATGTGAAAGATTTGCTTGTGGTAAAAGGTCAAGAAAAAGATTTTTTCTCCTAGCTATTGACGTAAACACTTGGAGATGAAATATTTCTCAAGGTATTTTGTGTCACACTTGAAGTCACATTGTGTGATATAATAATCAATAAAGACTACGATGATAATAATTTCATTCTGTCTATATCAGTGCTTATGAACATTACTGATAAATCTTCCTTTGGCTGCTACAGGGTTAGTTAGCTGTGGTTACCAAACAGAAGGTTTTGTTCTGCAAGCAATTTCTATTTCAATCTAAAATTATAATGTTGAAAGCATTTTTTAATTTAAAGTAGAAAGATGTAATGCATTTTTTCCAGCTGATAAGACTCAGTACAGAAATACAAATTGCGAATTTTGCTCTAAGCAAAAAATAATCTCACAGGTATTTTAAATTTTTTTTACCTGTGAGAAAGCTAATGTCAAACATTCACTGTGCTTGAGAAACTTTGCTTCTCTGAAGTATGCTTTGAGATTTGAGATACATACTAATTGTGGAATAAATCATAAAAAAGGTCGTTGAAGTGTAGCGAAGGCCAATCAGCTTCAAAGAGGACTGAGCTGTTTAAGAAGTGCTGTTAGATGAATCTAATGGCAATGTATTCACATTCATGGACCTGAGGAATTCTGCAAAAAGCTTTGCTGTGTTCTGCAGAAAAGGATCTCAAAAAACTCTCCCCAAAACCTTATGGTTCTTCATTACTTTAGTTCATTCTTAGACTTGAATACATTTTACATACTGGAAATCAAAATAAGTTAATTAAACTGGTGTGATTTTTTTTTTAACCGCAGGAAGCTGTATGGTGCTCTAGATTGCAAGGGTTAATGTGATACTGTTAGTCTGACAGTTGCTGTTAAAGCCATAATAATGTGTCTGTTGGTACTGTAACTACAAAAATATGTATGCGTTAGGAATTGACTTGATATTGTTTCCTTATTGCAAATTGTGTAATGAAAAATTACTGATGAATAATCCCCTGAGCCTGTATTTTTTCTTTGTAATAGCCTGAGCTTTCTAGTATAATTTAATTTAATCTCTTTAAGATGCCGTCTCTATAAAACAATTGATCTTTACAAACCATTCAAGGCGGTTGTCATAGAATCATAGAATAGTTTGGACTGGAAGGGACCTTTAAAGGTCATCTCTAAACCAGAAGAGGCTAAGCAAAGATATTAAATCACGCAGAAAATGCTGATTGAATTATGCATTTCTAAAACAAAAAGCATTATAATTACTTAGATATTTTAATACCTGTATCATAAAAAAATAACTTATTTTATTCTGCTTTATTTTGTAGATTTTTCTGAAAATGAAGTTGAGAACTAAGCTCACGGTGCTGGCTGCAGGTCATTACCTTTGAAATGAACTTTAGAAACCCATTTAGAAAGTCTTGGCCGGAGAAGGTAAGAACTGTAATGATTTTTAATTATTTATTTATTTTTTTATGTTTAGCTGATGCTAAAGTATAAAGGCATGATGGAATAAAGGCCATAAACACTCCATAGAAGTAGGGTGTTATAGTCTCACTCAGTAATGATTTACAGAGACTGTGAATTGATATAACCAAAAATTATGGAGCATTTGGTCTTTAGTTCGACCAGCAGTAGTTCATACTTTAAATTCTACGTAGGTGCAGAAAGCCAGGCAAGGACCCAGCTGAAACACAGGGATTTTGTTTGTGTATATGACTTAAGCTGAGGGGAAAACCTCTTTTTCCTTGGGGCTAAAATGGGAATTGAACCTCGGTGCAATTTTATAGAAGGCAGCATAAATAGCTAGCATTTTTTTTTAGACTGTTATGCAGATATATTATAGTTGGATTTAAAATCATTATGCCTGCCTAGAAACCATTAAATAGGCAAACCATTAAAATGCTCCTACCCTTAACCAGATTAAACTTTTCCTGACAAATTTATTGTAACAGTCACTGAATGACCCTATTGCAGTTATCCTAACACATTGCTTTTTTGGAATATACAAACCAATTTTGACATAAAATGGTAGGCAGGCTACTGGAAGAGATGGTTTTCTGAAAAATCATAAGCCTAAGGTAACTTCTCAATAGATCTGTTTATTGTTGTTAGTGTGTTTCCATAACAACATCAGAAATGCATATTTGGAACTAGAAATTTAAGTTATAATGACTTTAATTCCTTAAAAATGAAAGGACCACCATATTACGTCGTATTAGTTTGCCGTAAACCTATTGCATTATGCCTTTATATTTCGTATCCCATTTCAAAATGCTAGTTAGAAATAGTTATTTAGTGATACCAAATATTAATTATTGTGATGTATGAAGTCAGACATAGCTTCAGCCCTCCTCGTTTTCTTATTGTAGACTTTATTCACATAACAAAAGAACTATGTTTTTACATGGACCTGTGAATAGAGATGTTGAAAAAAAGACAATTACACAATAAGAATATTATCAAGATCTCAAACAATATCACAGGACAAAAATATTTCCTTTTCAACTTTAATACAAAACGATTTGGAGAGTAGTCTGTAAACACAGATACCAAATCAGGACCATGAAATATGTATACATTGAAACAGAAAAAAAAATCTTTTTAAATATAGAAAAGACACTAATACAGAACTTCAGCAAATTGTACTCTCCAATAGCAAATACTCGGTTCTGATATAAACTGAATGACCATTCCTTTTACTGGTATTGGAGGTCTACTTGCTTTACACGATGTGTATAGGCAATGTAGACCTGAAGTGCCAGTTGTATGCAAAAGCACAAATATTAAATGACCAGCGTCTGCAGAAGGCACACCTTAGCACAGATTGGACAGAGTATAGTAGGATGAAATTTGAGTGTTCCAGCCTCTCAGAGCAGCGAAATAGCAGGCCAAAGTTCAGTCCTGAAGACTGCCGGCAGATTGAATGCAAGGAGAATATTGTTTCTTATCTATAGGCTGAGATTCAGTCTCATCTAACTTCAGATTTCTGCAGTACAGATACCTGTATCTTAGCTAGATTTCTTTTGCACTTGCTGAAGAGAAAAAGGCACTTCTAGGGTGTGATTTATCAGACCTATTTTGGCTTTGGGTCTATTTTTTGGGGAAAAGATTAGGTAACTCTATAGTAGCATTCTAAACTGGGTGAAATGACAGATTTTGACCCCTAGGAAGTAAAGATATTTCAAGCTGTGGGTTTTTGTGGGAATTTTTTGATGAATAATTTGAGTTTCAGCAACCTACTGCTCTCTTCCTGTTTGAACTAGAACCTTCACAGTGGGCTAACCATTTGAATCTGTAATGGTGGGTTTTATGAATAACCCGTATTTGAGAATTTTGTGGTTAAAATCTATGACCATGAAATGCTATAGCTTGCCATCACATTAAAGCTTGTCTCCTTCGCTGAGAGATTATGAAACCTGATGAAAGAGTAAGGACAGAAATTATGTTGAAGTTCACACCAAAAGCTGATTACTTACAGGAAAAAATTTTTCACAATGAGGGTGGTGAGGCATTGGAACAGGTTTCCCAGGGAAGTTGTGGATGTCCCATCCCTGGAAGTGTTCAAGGCCAGGCTGGATGGGGCTTTGACCAACTTGGTCTAGTTGGAGGTGTCCCTGTCCAGGGCAGGGAGGTTGGAACTAGATGATCTTTAAAGTCTGTTCCAATTTAAACCATTCTATGATTCTATTAGCAATTAAAATAAAATCTCATTCAGTTCATTTCCTGAAATTTGTTTATCAGGAGTCTGTTGTTATAATACTGAAGTGGTACCTCATATTTTACACTATTTGTCTTTTTCCTCAGTGCTGGTTATACAAGAGTTGTTAAATTATCTCAAGCTTTCCCATAAATAGACTTGATGTCCAAAGAATTGGCAGGTGTGTGTGCTGGTTTCGGCTGGGATAGTTAATTTTCTTCATAGTAGCTTGTATGGTGCTATGTTTTGGATTTGTGACCAAAACAGTGTTGATAACACAGGGATGTTTTGGCTGTTGCTGAACAGTGCTTACACAGTGTCAAAGTCTCTTCTGTTTGTCATACTGCCCCACCAGTGAGTTGACTGGGGGTGCTCGAGAAGTTGGGAGGGGACATGGCCAGGACAGCTGACCCTAACTGACCAAAGGGATATTCCATACCATATGATGTCATGCTCGGGAATAAAAAAACAGAGAAGGTGGGAGTTTAGGGAGGTTAGCCATCTTTTGCTCAGGAACTGACTGGACGTCAGTCTACCCATGGGAGGTGATGAGTGATTGCCTTTGCATCACTTGTTTTCCCCTTCCCCTTCCCCTTCCCCTTCCCCTTCCCCTTCCCCTTCCCCTTCCCCTTCCCCTTCCCCTTCCCCTTCCCCTTCCCCTTCCCCTTCCCCTTCCCCTTCTTTTCTGTCCCCCTTTTTTCCCTTCCCTTCCCTCTTTTCTCCTCCCCTCCCCCTCCCCCTTCTGCATCTCCTTCAGTTATTACACAATTTTTATCTAGACCCACAAGTTTTCTTTCTTTTACTCTTCCTTTCCTTCTACTTTCTCTTCTCTGTCTCTCTCTGGCAGGGAGGAAGGGGGGACAAGTGGGCGACTCTTGTGGTGCTTCACTGCCTACCAGGGTTAACCTACATCATGCAAAGTAATTTTTCACCTTTTTCATCATTATTATAATTATCTAACACATCTTAATTTTTGGCAGGAATTCCTTTGAGTGCTGATGACTGCTTCACTCTCAAAGTTTGTATTTTGACAAAATTATTTCATTTTTCAGCTATTTAGAATGAAAGCTGTCATTCATATACATATGTGCACACATATGTATAAGATACAATTATTGAAGGGCTCAAACTTGTAATAGAATGCTAAATTATGTTCAGATTATGTTTTATTTTACCGATCATTGGCCAATCAGAATTTTGCATTTTGGATTCCTCAAAGCTAGGAGTATACCATATTTCTTCTTATAGATACATTGGAACATACTGTATCTTCATGTATTTATTCAGTGTATTTGGATATGACTTCAATATGTAACCACTGTACTGGTGCCCAAATCTAAATTAATTTACCATATGATTCCTGCTACCTTCTGGAGGAATCTTATTGACTTCAGTGAACTTTGGTTTTCTCTGATAGCTTGTGCAGTAAAAAGTTATCAAGAACAATGTATCAATTTCAGTTCAATGCATTGCTAGCTATTTTTTAAGATAATAGATTCAGACAAAAAAAAAGATGGTATGAATATATCCACACTGTCCCTAAAGGAATACCTGGGAACATTTTGTGAACTTAAATACATTAGATCAAATGAAATGTAAAGGCATATGAGTGCTGAAAGTTCATCGATTTTGTTCAGTCCTGCTGTGGCACTGGGAACTCGTGCACATTAGTGCAGCACTACAGCTTCTCTCCAGGTTTGTGGTTCTCTATGCCAGATACACGGACCAAAGGGAAGCTGATGTAAAGAGCATCAGGGGATGCCTGTGTGTCTTTTCACAGCTGCAGCTTGGCACAGCATCCCCTCCTCTGAATCCAAGCCTATTGGGCTGGGGAAGAGGGAGCACTACTCCATGCAGCTGCACAGCTGTGTTATTCCTGTTAAGTCTGTATCCATTCCTGCAGTGGAGAGGCCACTGAAGTTTTACAAAAGACGTCCCTAAATCTCCTAGTCTGCTATTGCAAATATCAGCTCTTATCCTTATTTTTGTTAATCCTCAATGTTTTTCCCCACCTTTGTTTATGTGCTATGTTATTGTATATACTTGTCTATTTTGGACATGGCTCAAGGCCAGAATTGAGTCTTACTTTTGCTTCTCTGCAATACATCATATAAATATATCCTGCATAGATGAATATATACACCAAGTCAATTATGTTTATCATTTCTCTTTTCCTAATCAGGATAATACTGTGATCTTCTTAGAATTTTTCTCTTTCTGAGCTGAGTATATGAGGAAAGAATGACCAAATGCTCATGTCTATATCACACTAATTTCTGATTATTACCAGAGGCATGAGAGCTAGAGAGATGTTTCCTGGTGAGCAGACATGAGAGTTGAGAGGAGTTTAATTAACCAGCATGGAGAAACTGCAGGAGGAGAAAATATATCTTGTGGCAGATAGAAAGTGAGCAAGATCAATTTGTTTGTACTGGCGGTATCACCCACAGAGTATCACTGCTAACAGGGAAAAGGGCCATGCTCATACTGAGAAGATCCATAAGCAGAGAGACCAAGAACACATGTATAGTGCAGAGAAGGATGTTCACTTAAGACTGAGATGTTTCTGTGACCTTTAACAAAGTCTCAAGACCTTCTGAGATTTTTATATCGGTGATGACGATTCTGGGTTGGTTGAAAAAAGCAGCAGGAGCAAAGAAACTCAGGGAATCTAGTATCTTGTTCATATGAAAATATATAGAATCATTAAAAAAAGGAGGAGTTGGGAGTTCAAATAAATAAAATGAACAATAATGTGCTAAATTAATCCAGGAAAAAGGTAATGATTATCCCTTCACAAAGTGATGCAGAACTCTAAAATTTAGCTGCTTAAGTATTTTTTCTTTAAAAGACAGTTCTGTTTATCAGTATTATTTATTCTAATAAAAAGTACTATGGAAACCTGCATCCAGTGCAAAATTGCACTGTTTTTTTTTCCAGCTTCTGGTAGCTCTTAAGCAGAGCATCTGTTATATCACTAGTATTAATATAAAAGATCTGAAATACATTAAGCTGTTTATGTAGGTATTTTTAATTAGGTATCTAATTGGTTAAAAATTTACTGGAGAAGGCTTTTATTTGGGGAACTTATTGATCTGTTCTTCAATTCCCTGTCCAATAGCTAAACCTTGTGACTAATAATAGGAGTCTCACATTAAATATTTTGAGGAAAGGGAGAAAAAACCCAAAACATTTTCAGCAGTGAAACAAGCCAGTTCCTGACAGCCAGTAGATGTCATTCTATCTCTATTTTAATGCCAGTTAGTACTGTTCTCATGGTATTTATCCAAATCACAAATTGCAGGTGGGAACGGGGGTAAACATTTATCTTTCACTTTCTTCTGATTAATGCACAAGTTTATGTCTTTCTTTTCAGTAATGTAAGGTGGCAGAGTGTGAAATTGAACTTTTTGATGTAACTGAGGCTGATAAGCTATTGTCTTTCAGTCACTCATCCATTAGTACTATTTTATTTATTTATTTGTTTGTACAAGGGATTTGTAAGCTTTGTACTGTGCATGGTTTTCCTTTCTTTCTTTTTTCTTTACAATTTTCTTTTTTTTTTTTCTGAGCAGGTTTGCTTGATGGTCTTCAGTAGTTCTTTTCCTATCACTTCTCAAGATGTCAAGGCCAAATATAAGAAGAGGGTTGTAACCCTAGGGAGACACATGGACTGCTGCCCAGAGCCGCACAAGAGAACGGTCTGACACCACATGGAAAGAGAGGTTTGATATTTGTTTTCTGAATAACCATATTGTTAACTAGAACCCAAACACAGAGCCCTGCTGACAAATGTAGCAAATACAAAGAATTTAATCTACAATAAGGATTTTGTAGTCTTGCTAAGCTAAGCAATTTGAAATTAGTCATTCCATTTCTGTCCACAAATACACAGTGACTATCTTGAGGATAGTGTGGGCAGAGGGGCAAAACATTGAGCCTACGAGGAGACTGAATTGCACTACTTTTTTAATGCTCACAACAGCACGTTCTAGTGAAAGTAGGAGGAAACCAGACAAGCAATTCATTGTATAGCAAGAGTAGTTCAGATGTCAGGACTATCAGGCTGACAGTTGTAAAAATACTGAACTAGTATTTTTGCTCTTTGGCAGCCACTGTTTCACCTGGTCCTGTTCTGTCACGTAGGGACCCCATGTGTTTTGTTAGCCATTGAGCTGAGGCAGATGCTCTCCAAAGTGCATTAACTATGCTTCGGCACAGAATTCGCAATCCATGGTCCTAGAGGAGCGGTGAGTCTAGCCCTTGCTGTGTCAGAGCAAAAATACCCTATTTTCTGCAGAATCAATAACAAGCATATGAACAGATGAAAGACGAGCCTAATAGATGAACTTTAAGATGGGAGAATTTTAATGGACTTTACAGAAGTAAGATTTTAAATGAGGGTGGAAGAATACAGGAACTATGAAATCCTCACAAAGATACATTATTTAAAGCCTTTCTGTCTCACCTCTTCTCAAAGGGCTTACAATATATGTTACCTTTGAACTCAAAATGTTAGGCTAAATAGCAGTCTTAGTATCTTGGCTTGGGTCTTATCAATGCTATTGCAGTTTCTCTCCTGGAAATCATTGAGTTGTAATCAGGTGGGTGGTGGTAGCATGAGTTAATCTTCTGGTGCTCCGAAGGAATCCAATGCTCTGTGTATGTTCTGGGTAATATATACAGTGAATAACAGTTACAAATGACTGCTCTGGGTCTGGCTGTTCCTATTGCACTTGGGGCTCTATGACAACCCATGCTAGTTTCCCACATACATTAATACCGCACTAGTATCACACCAGTACCACACCCTTACTGGAAAGAATTTGACGCACCAGAGTTGCATTTCCTCTGGATCTTAGAGTTGTGATCTTAGATAATTTTCATCATTGTGAACTACCATCTCCAGCAAACCAGGAATAAAAGCTAATAGGAATAGGGATACAGGGTGCAGTAAACCACAAGTGTTTACTTGTGTGTCTTATTAGCAGATTAATTATATTTATGGCAAAAAAAAAAATCACAGTAAAGCACTGCTGCAGTTGCAGAAGGAAAAGGAATAACAAATCCACGATCAGCAAGCGATACAAAAACAAGGGAAAGAGTGACTGATAGTGTTTTAACAGGTACTGACCAGCAAAATGTCTGTCTACTGAAGAATATAACAATCTTGGTACTGTTTGCATAGTTGAGAAAATCAGTTATATAAGCAAGCAAAGTAAACACTACTCACTTCTGCCTGTCTAAAGAGGAACAAACAAATAAAGGAGCTAAGCGTGATGGGGAAGTTAAAATGAACTGAAGAAAATAAAGATACTATGAACAGAAGGAATCAAGTGCTAGTCAGTTTAAATCTATCTTGTACAGCTACAAGGAAGATCATGGAAACAAATCACTCACAACCTGACAAGGAAATAAGAAAAAGGCTCAGGAAATAGAGGTTGTGGCAAGGGGTCTAAAGGACCAAAGATTTTAAAGCTCAGTTGGTTGTACAGAGGGCAAAGCTTTTGTTGTTTTGCAGTATGCATCTGTATACCTTTTGCTGAATTCTGCGCATTTTTACTCACAGCACCAAAAAAACGAAATTGCATTTTACCTTTTAAGCTGTGACTCACTTCACTAAAGGGTCATTGCCCAGACAGTCTGAATGTGCCCAGCAGACAGAGAGTACCAAAAGGGAATATAAATTTACATCATGTCTGTGTTGTGACAAAAGAAAATGTAAAGATCTCAGCTTCTCAGGGGGTTGCTAATAGGGATCCTTTCAATCTGTGCCAAAAGGACATTATTCAAAATTCATACTGGGATATGATTCGTGACTGACAAAATCTTTAGTACTGAGTATGTCTACTCATTGGCTGGAGTATGCTGTATCCCATTGCTGCATGGATTTAAAAAAAGGCTGAAAGAGGAAGAGGTTGAGAAGAGCAAGGAAAGGTCTGCAAGGTACAAAGCAAAGAAGGGGAGTCACTAATAATTTCTTAATTCCTCCTCTTTTCACCCACATGAATCATGCTATGCAACACTGAGTTTGTGTGCAGACTCAGGGGTAAGGGAGGGAAGACATGTAGGTATTTTTGCTTTAATCTGTCACATAACTCCATTAAAAAGGCAGGATAAATTGGATCCACAGAAACTGGCACAGTCTGACTGTGATCGTATCAAAGCAGTCTTTAGTGAAAAATATAAGAACTAGGTGCTTAGAGAGAGGATGACTGTTCAGCTGCTTTTTCACAAAATTGTGAACCTGGCAGTACAGCAGGCCCCATCTTCTTCACATTGTAGCTCCTGCATTCCCCCCTTCCTGTAAGGCCCATTAGGACATCGGTGTTAAAGATGTGTTTGTTCCAGATACTTGTGGGTCAGCTCGGTCTGAAACACTTAAAGGGAAGAAAAAAAGACCTGCTGTAAGCTTCCTCAGAAAGCTGTGTTCCTGCAGAATCTGCTGCACGGGGTTTTCTCTTACTTCTGAGGAGGGGCCACAGGGATAGAAAGAGGCTGGCTAGAGGGGCTGCTGCTCCTCTTACCCCTTTCTCTCTTTAAGTTTTCATTGAACTTATACTGAAGTGGACTCCACAGGTTTTCAGATATATAGATGATAACAACCTATTAATTCATCCCACTATGTATTTCAATAATTGGGTCCAGTGGTTCTGCTAAAGGGAAAAATTGAGTTAGTGCCTTCATTTGTTCTGTGAATATGATCCATCTTTTTTTCTGTCTGGGGCTCTTACTGCAGTAATCGGCTTGCATAAACCATTTGCAAATTTGAAACAATGATTTTGTGATTCTTTCTTTGCTTTATCTTTCTGCATCTTTAGTCAGAAAACATATGTCGTCAACTGCGGATACCGCTTTTACAAATAGAGACTCTGTCTCACTGTGCACTGTGATGCATTACATATCTTAAAGTTACAGATGCTTTATGGTTTGTAGGTCCAACTTGTCCAAAGCTGGTGCTTTCTGAAAGCACAGAGAATTAACTTTACTCACCTGTCTTCCTCTCTTTCTGGCTGTAGCGTAGACTGGGTGTAGTCTTTATATAAAATGCCTTGACATGGGAACTTCATTGTTTTATGTTTATCTCAAAATCAAAGCAAGCTTTCACCTGTACCTCCCCCTTTCCACTTCCCTCCTTTTTTAATACAATTGATGTCATTAGACTTCTGTTACAGACAAATTAAAGTGATCATCTGAAATGTCATTACATCAGATGAAGAGCTTGTCTTTTCTAAAGTGTTTGCTGTAATTTCAACATAGATGTGATATGTTGACGTCGTCACATGAAAATTTCTTCTTCATATTAGTAAGCCTGAATCACTATTGTATATGTCTAGTGGTGACACAGTAGGTTGCTATGAGGGACAGATTCCTCATTTCAGTTTACTCAATGAAAGTCAAAACCAGGCACTGCGTGTTAACTACCACTGGTTTTGATTATTTGTTTATTTGTTTTGTTTTTCATGGAATCACAGAGTTTCAGATTTGGAAGGGACCTCTAGAGATCTTCTAGTCCAACTCCCCTGCCAAAGCAGGATTGCCCAGAACACATTACTCAGGACTGCATCCAGGCGGGTCTTGAAAATCTCCAGAGAAGGGGACTCCACCACCTTCCTGGGCAGCCTGTGCCAGTGCTCTGTCACCCTCACCGTAAAGAAGTGTTTCCGTGTATTTGAACGGAACTTCCTGTGTTCTAACTTGTGCCCATTGCCCCTCGTCCTGTCACTGGGAACCATTGAAAAGAGCCTGGCTCCATCCTCCTTCAGCCCACCCTTTAGATAGTTGTACGCCATAATAAGGTCTCCCCTCAGCCTTCTCTTCTCCAGGCTAAAGAGTCCCAGCTCTCTCAGCCTTTCCTCCTAAGGCAGATGCTCCAATCCCTTAATCATCTTAGTTGCCCTTCGCTGGACTCGCTCCAGCAGTTCCCTGTCCCTCTTGAACTGGGGAGCCCAAAACTGGACACAGTATTCCAGTATTCCATTCAAAGATGATGTATTTGGAATAAGTGGTCTTTTCTGAAAAAAATAGTTGTCATGCTGCCTAGCTTCACCTGGTCTTATATAACTCTTTACCAAATGCACATAACCAAGTAAGGGATCTCCTCACATTTTAATGCTTTACTATTTACTTTAATAGTATTTCTTTGCAGTCAAGGAAATTTTATATGTTTATCTGTGTTGCTTTTTAGCTTTTTCTGATGCACTAGAATTATAATTTCAATAGGCAATGTATTTCAATAGGCAATGTACTTATTTATTGGGAAAATATAAAGATTAAGCATTTGAGGCTTGGGTTTTGTTTGTTTCTTAAATCATTTTAAAGCTGACTAGTAATCTATTAATTATATTGTGCAGGATTTATACCTAAAATGTTAATTGCAATAAATAGGTTTTGTTTTGCCCATTTCATTTTTGGGGAGAAATACAGTAGCCTTCTGAGGTTCTTTCATTTTTGGCGACTTTTTTTGCTATGTGTGAGTAACCTGAAGAAATGACACCATTTACATGCTCAGTTAAAATAAAAAGAAAACAAAGCATTTAAAATTAGCTGTCTTCTAGCCTTGGTCATAGGCTAGTTGTAGATATAAAATCATTCTGTATATAATAAAATACCAGTAGAGGACCAGTAGCTATTCACAATGACTCTGCTTGGAATAAGCAACAGAAAGGTCACACTTGAGATAATAAATATTCATGTAATTAGGTTATATACAGCTACACAGAATACAATAGCACCAATCACCATAAGTGATTGGAGTGTTTTCATCAAATTGAGTGATGAATGAGAGATGAAGAATATTGCCAAGTGGAATGTGTGCTTTGAATACTCCAAGGTAGTTTTCAAAAGTGGCTGTTCAAACTGTTGGGATCATGTAAAGTCCATTTGCCAAACCCTTGCTTTTCTCTTGTCTTTTGTATAGTGCAGTACTCCTTGGCAAAACATGCGTAAAGTTGCTCCCATTCAGCAGCTTTTTACGTCCTTTTGGTATTAGAAAAGATATCTGTACACGGCACAATACAACAGAGAACTAATCTGTTTTTACAGTTTTCATTGTCAGGTAAATTAGGCACAGCTTTTCCCTGTGCACACTGTGATTCTACCTGTATTCCTCCCCTTTCTTTGTTTTTGGTAAAGGTTGGGGCACCAGTGCTAGTATCTTGCTTAAGTTCCATTTTAAATTACTTCTTTCTCCTTCTTAAATTCCTTCTGAAATTTCAGCAGGATTCAGCACTCTGCATCTCTAGTCCTAAACCATTGTGTCATGTGTAACAGTGCACAGCAACATCTGTCCAAAAGATCTCTGATTTGTAGCGATGCTGGTTTCTAATGTATAGGTTACAAAATACAACATTATTATTCACCACATGTATTCATTTATCTTCCACTGCATTACAGTAGTTTAAGCTGCAAGCTTAGCTCTGCAGGCAAGATACCAGGTAGGGAGATGGACAATCCCATGGGGCTCTCCCTACATTTGGGTTGTTGGAGGAAAAGCCTGATGTTCAGCACTTGGAGTGACAGCAAGTTTTGCCTAAAACAACTAAGTTGCTTATCAGATTGCAATGCAAAATTGTGAGTATTTTATAGAATAAAAAATCCTGAGCAAGAAGATTTGGTAGACATGTTCAAACATGCCTAAAAATACAGCAAAAATGAAACACTTTGCAGAAATATACAGCTGCTCCTTCTTGGGGTGAAAAAAGTAGTGTTCTATCCAAGACGTTCTGCTGCAAGTGAACATTATTGCAGAAGTTATTACATTATTACTTATGTTATGGCTGTGTTAAACTCTGCACTAATGTGTAAAAGAACACCTGAGACTCTGGGACCTGGATTTTATTTTCCCTCTTGGTACCTGTTTTCTAGACAGTCATGTTGTGTGACAAGAAGCTGCATATCAGGTATGTTAGTTACCTGTGTGCAGTCAGGAATCAGACTACAGGCAGAAGGACTCAGGCCCTCTGTACTGCACCGCACATACTGTATATGTTGTCCTGTCAGCTAGAAGCAGCCTAACTTTGGCAGTTGAAGGCTGTTTACAGTGCTCTAACAAATAAAAAATCTGCCAGATTCAGGAGAGCACAACAGAAGTTTATATATTGTGTTTCAAACACATCATGACGGAGATCTGACACTTTCCCCACAAAGCACAAGAGTATGAGGGCTGTGATCCAAGTAGAAAAGTGAAGGAATTGGTAACAGCATTACAAAGGAGTTTTCAAACAGACCAGGCAATGACTAAGCACCCATCCCTGCTCAGGCATACTTGCTGTCATTGCAGGGAGTGGGGGCATCAAATGGGTCATCTCTGAAAGGTTTGAAGAGAGATGATGTGTGACTGGTTGTGATTGCCTTCAGCGCATATGGCATTTATAAAAGCCATGAAAAAAAATATTTTGGGATATTGGACAAGAATAAGCTCAATTTAAAAAGTTGCTCATCAGAGACAATGAAAAATGTTAAAATGAGAGAGAAATTTTTCATATTCACCTATCTAGAGGCAATAATACCCTTCAATTTCATCTTGTTCTGCAATGTGGGAATATGAAAAAATTCTAGTTTCTGCTTCAAGGTGAGAGACAGTTGACTTGGATAAAATCTTGAGCTATTTTTATAGAGAAATTTCCATCTGTAACTGTTGATTTCCAATTAGAGTCATATTATAGCTTCTTTCATTGTTTTCTGCTCTCGGAAGTGTGAATGAGTTTAAAATCTCCAGTGATTATTTCTTCTCATCTACTGCTTGTTTATTTTCTTAAAAGCAAAGCAGAATGAGAAATCATGCAATACATCATCATGCATATTTAATTCAAAGACTACTTACTTCTGCTTGGCTAAAACTAATAGAGCACAGAATATACTAAGAATAGACGTTTTTCTATATTGTTCTCATGCTGAATTTTCATTAAGATTTCATCAAAAAGCCATTAGAATCTTCCGGTCTCATCCTCAATAACTGCAACAAGGGCTGTTCTTCCAGGGGCCTAGAAAGTGGTGTTTGTTAAGGAGCTCAAACTCAACCTCCTAAGAAAGAGTTTACTCGTTTTTTTCTGTCTTGCTTGAATGACCTGATTGGCTAGATTTGTTATATTTTAGCTTGTTTTAACTAAATTTGTATTTTGTTTGCAATTATATGTGTAATTATTATTTTTTAGATTATCTTGATAATAAGAAAACTGAGATTCACAGGCAGGGAATTTCATTTAGGATGGAAACCTAATCATCAGTTGTTACTTAATGGTATTTCATGCCTATGGAATTCAGTTAATAGGGAAAAGGGTAAGACTGAGTGTTTGGAAATGTTTCTTATATGGCAACCTTAACAGTACTATATGGAATTAGAAAACCTTTACAGTACTATATGGAATTATAAAACCCAGCAGGATCTGTGCAGTGAGAATACCATAAAATTTAGCTAGATGATGATGATGAATAAATCATAAATAATAAAGATTAATATATAAGGCATTGCCATCTCTACAACGGGTATGTAATAAATGTCATTGCAAAGCTGCATGAAAGTAGATGTATTTAAGAACTGAAAATATGGCCTAGTTAAGATCTCAAGTTCTTCATCATATTTGTTTTATGGTATCTCAAGGTTCAGATCTCTAACTGGAGAACTGAGAATGAGGAGTTTGGGCCTGTAATCCAACAGCTAAAAGGAGTGGCTGGTTTTAAGAGCTATTGATCATCTGCTGGGCTTTTTTGAAGCTATATTCTCTATGCTAGTTTGCAAATTGGTCAGCTGTATCTAACTCATCTCACTTTTCTGCCAAGCTGTCATGTCTCTGTATAGACCAATAGTTTAAAATTCACATAGGTGGATGAAAGAAGTGCATAAGTAAACATGAAATTGAGTTGTTAAAAAAGGAAAGTGTTGTTAGACGCAGTAAGATGATGTCAGATGGAAAGAAGAGCTTATTTGACCATGAATAATGAAATCTTTCAGCACTGTTTCAGAGTATTTAAATTAGCTATTTGTCCATATCTTTATGGACATCTCTTTCAAAAGGAATTAAACAATGATCAACTCCCATTTTTAATGCACTCTCTCTTTTCAAAAGAAAACATAAAGAATACAAACAGATTTACAAAGACAAAAAATATTTTAGATCTGCTACAAGAAGACGAGAAAAATAATACATTCTCTTCAAATGAGAAGATTTTTAGACATCTTGTTACTTTCATATTCTTAATTTGTCCTTTCTAGTCACTATCAACTGTACTAACCACTGTTAGCAACTGCAAGTCTCTACTCGGTCTTAAACCTTTGCCTGTATTAGAAAAGTAAGATCATATGTCCTGTCTCTCCAAAAGCACTTCCTCTGAATTTCTTGTTTGTCAGTCAGATGGGGCTCATTCAAAGCCTAATTCATGTGGCCAGTAATTTTATTTTGTAATAAACGGAAGGGGAAACTTCCATACGAGGAATGGAAAGATCTCATGGACTCACTGAACACAGGACTGGAATATCATTTACGTGATTCCTGAGGGATTTCTTCAGCAAAAATCTCTCTGACATGCCTTCATTTGCTTGCCTGTCTATATTTAGGAACATGTAGACACCCTTCCCAGAAAGTCGTCTTAGTCATTGGAGCACTCAGAAGACAGTGCACAGAATTTTTGTAATGGGCACTTTGCACTTCAGTAATGTTATCTCCTCCTCCCAGCAGTCGAATGAAAATCTCTTTGCTCTCTCTCTTCTTCCTCTATTACAGATAATTTAACTGATTACTCACTTGTGGTTGTATCACTTGAACACTGAACATATATGTCTAAAGTGTTTTTTGAATGAAAAATCTTGCTAGGAGAAAAAGTCTGGAGACAAATAGTGTCAAAAGCATCTTGATTTTCCTCAGCTGGGCTTAAAGAAAATCTTTACCATGATCTGGAGAGGGATATTTAGCTCAGACACAGGACACCAGCTAATACCAGGAATAACTAAAGAATAGTCTCTTGGAGGTGTTCAGTGACCCGGACTTTATGAATGTCTGTTTAGATAGATTTTGTTGAATATGCTTACAGCTTCTGCTTTCTGATAATGGTGGTGTGCTAATGAGAGCTAGCTACAGTGAAGCGCTGTGGGGGAAGCAAAAGTAGAGGGGAACATACTCTTCATCTTGTAGGTAGTTTTTGTAATTAAAACTGCTGTAGTTCAGAAGTTAAAAATAAGAAAAAAATCCCTCAAACCTTTCAACTTACCATCATAGCTTCAAGGGGCACATGAGAAAGAAGGCTCCTATTTCACATGAAGGTTCTAAAAACAATTCTTGGGGTTTTGAACTCTCTGAGCTGTTATGAAATCAAGCCCCAATGCTTCTACTGCAGAAGAGGTAAACAATATTGTGGCAGATATTAATATCCTGTGACTAGAATGCTAAATGGGTTATGTTTTTGGCATGTTTAGATATGGCAGACATTTAAGAAATAAGCACTGCCAAAGTCTAATTATTGCAAAATAATTACAGCTGTTGAAGTTGAAGCTCAGGAAGTGTGAAGTGCATTGAAGAATTGCAATTCCCTGGAGATGTGATTAGCTCACAGTCACCACCCTTATAGTTCTGCTTGGAGTTTTTTTGTGTAAGAAAAGAAGACAGGATTGACAGATAAACACCGGTTTCGTCTGAGTGGCAAATTATCACAGGCTGATTCACCTGAGTAGAAAACTGACCAACCAGTCAGGAACAGGGTCGTCTTGTATAGAAAATTATAGACAAATATTAGCTATTTACCTGGAAAATGCGATACGATACTCTGCAGTGCTGTATACAGAAATGTACACCAGTGATTATGGCAACTCCTTGGCTTATAAAACATAAGAGCATAAGAATTTTTACGCAAGCCTTTGTTTCTGCTTGTGTGAACGAGATACTGACCTCTACCTCTTTGTGCATAATACTCTTGTGTAGGTGCTTGTTATCCCTGTGTACTGGAGTTTGCAAGCATTCACCCTGGGTTGGTTTTTTGTTTGTTTGGTTGGTTGGTTTTTTTTTAAAGTTGCAGTGTTTTAGCACACAGTAAAAGAATATTTAGGGTGAGGACAGAAGACGAGTATGCTATTTAACCTGTCAAACTTACTTGTGCTCTTCGAACTGTTGCAGTGACAGGAAGTTTCTGAGTGAAGGCCTTCTCACATGGGAACAGTATGGGCCACTGGTAGCACATTTGAAATACTGATTGTAAAGCCTTCACGTACTGCTAAGAAGTTACCTCGGCACAGTAATTAAGCATGTGCAGACTTTTACCCCAAATCTTTTACCTAGAGGGAGGACACATTTGCAGTGAAACAAATACCTAGTATTCCTTATAAAAGGAGAAAAAAGAAGCAACGGAGGGAGTTAGGGGATTTCAGAGACCGGGGAGTGTAATTCCAATGTGGGTCTTTGCACTGGGAACACCCTGAATTTTTTCTCCTTGTTGCTAGCCTTGTAAGTAAGTGTGATTTAATGTGAATTTAGAAAGTTTGAAGAAAACACTGCAATCTTCCTGGAAGTTACACTATCTGGGGGCGGAGTTGCCACCAGATGTAGGTGCCACCAAGGTGTAGGAGCAGAATGGGTCCACGGTGGTTAGAAAAACTAATGAGGAATGTGGCAGGAAAGGATAATGATTTCCCGTATCTGTATTACAGTTCGTAGCTTTTCAAGATTTTTTCTATTGGCTAAGCAAGATCTATCAACCTTCAAAGCTTAGTGAAAAATGCCTTCAGGACATTTTTTGCTTGCTGCATAGTACTATAGTGTTTTGGAGCTGTTAAATATGTTAATTTTTAGTTATATTGGGGCTCCTGGAGTAGCCTATACTTCCTACAATGTGCATAGGTGCAAGACAGTAAATAAATACTTGTACAAACCAAAAGACTTTAGAAATAAGGTGGCTCAGGATTACATTCTACCCTAAACTTTGTTTTCTGGGTGAATATTAGTGTAAAGAGTACCATGAAGGTCTGTGCACTCGGTGTCAAACCCTGTGCTATGATCTGCCAGATGCATGAAGTGAGAATATGTATGCACTTCATAAATTTTGAGAGTATCAGTTGTACAAAATGTGTGTGTGAAGGGTTTAAATTTTTGCATATAATCCTATGGTATGGTAAGCCTCTCCTCACACACACCTTCTGTACCACATCTCTGTTCTAAATAGTTAGAAGCACAAAGCCTGGTAGTAAGGGGCATCTCTGGCAGTTTAGATGAATACAAAAAGGAAAACACAGAGGGTTTGTGTTAAGACCAAGAGTTGAATCAAAGTTTGACTAGTCTTTTAGCTATGTCTGAAGATGAGAATAAGGCTAGTCTCCGGAAATGCCAGTTTGCTAACTCAAGTTCAGACCTTTTTCAAGTCTATAGAAACACCAACTTATTCTTTGTGTTCAGAAACGAATTCTATATATAACTTTCTGTGAATATCCACTGCAATCTAGTCATTACCCAGTCTAAAAGGGCCCCTTTGGACTGTCTGAACTCAATGCAAGATATATTAAGCAAAGTATCAATTGTAATCTGAATATGTTGGGGGAAGCTGGACTATCAGTCTTTTTTCTGTATTTTTTCCTTGTTTGATTAGGTGGTAAAGGTCTGAACCCAGCAGCTGCAGGAACGTTTCACTTGTTTCACAGCATTATTTTTTGCATGAAAAATGTTGCTGTCTTCTCTAAGGGCTGTCATGAGGGGCTGCGTTTGTGTTGCAGCAGGTGCATGTTAGACGTTAAGACTTCTAGCTCTCTATCTGTGCCTCTGGAAGAAGCATGGTAGGAAACAAGGACTGGGAAAAGCTTCGTGGATCAGTAAGTCACATTGCCATTGCTGTTTCATAAACTTCAGATCAAACTTTACAATGATTAGGATTTTTATCTTGACTGCTTTACTTGGAAAACTGTTCAGGAATGTCATTGTCCTGAAGGCTAGAAACCTCCTTCTAATTTCCAGACTCAGAGAATTCAGTTTATATGCATTTCTTCATCTACCTACTTTAGCCTTTATCTTAAATTATTCTTTTAAATCCCTGGTGTTTACCCTGAAGTGTATTTATAGAGAACAGTCATATCCTCCGATGAGCTTCTCTAAGTTTCTTCACATATAATAATCTCTTCGTTCCTCTGACAGTAACTTTTTTTTTGTGCATGTTTCAGTCTCACTTAACTTTTTAAAAGAATAAATAACCAGAGCTGTACTGAGCATTCCAGATATTTTGACAAAGATTAATGTTTTCTAGTCTCTTCTGGAAATGGCTGGCTTGATTCTCTCTAGCTTCTCATTTACTTCTTTTGCACTTGCATCACATTGGTGGCTCATCCTGTGACTGGTGACTAATATGCCCGGGTTTCTTCTCTCTGTGACACCTGCAATTGATGAGCTCATAGCTTCTAGCAAAATTCCCTGTTATATGTCCTCAAGTGAGCTGAAAGGTATCACGTGCTGAATGTATAAGAGTTGGCTCTGTCATGTTAGTGACCTAGATGATGTTCTAAATTTTGCATGTAGCAACTTTGTACTTTATTTGAAAATCTGGGGGAAAGAGAGGGAATATAGTTGTCTGCTTTCTTAGCTAGAGATGAAGTTAGTAAATTGCGTTGTAAAGGAGTAAACCAAGAACTCAGGACCTCCAGAGCTGCAGCATAAAGAGAATTACTGAGAGAAAGAAGTGTCACACTCCCATATGCATGATAATTTGTACAAGGTGCATGGCTCTTAAGAAACTTAGAGGTGCTAGAAAGGAAGAATTGAAGGCATATGAGGCCTCCCACAGAGGTGGGCCTTGACTAACTTTTACAGACAAGTCTCTGAGCATCTTCTAAGCTTCAAGAAATTTTTTGAGTTTTAATTACCACAGTTTATGAAGGTTTGTGATTGAGGAAAAAATATTTTTCATTTTGTGTCTACCTTCAATAAAACATATGAAGATAAAATAGAGATGCTAGCCTCTGGGTACAGCCCTCAGTTGTTTATTACAGTACCCTTTGAACTTGAGTAGGATAGAAGAAAAGCTGAACTGATGAATATTAATGAGTTTGGCCTATGCTCCTCTTGAATACTGGGAGACACAGCCACTGGAGTGGAAAAAAAGAGGCAGCTGGTGGGCAGGCAGAATGATAAAGGCAGTGAAATAGTGAGAGCTGTGAAAATGTCCTCTATATTTAAGTTAGGTTTTCAGGGATGTATCAGCAGGCACTTGCCATATGAACATCACTTTCAGCTGGGGCATCAGAGCAAATTCAGTCCTGTTTCTACAAACTTCACCTAAGGCCTTTCTGAACTTTTTATTAGCTGAGAATTCCCTCTGTTGTGCTGCACTAATTACTGTGTCTGTCCTATAATTTATGAACACAAAGGACAATGATTGAACACTGCTTGTTTAACTTATTGTTGGTGGCTACCTTAATTCCCCAGAGCATTATGTTCTGCTACTTAGCAGGTGCTTGTACAGCACTGTATATTTAAAAGACCTTCAGGTTATAATTTCAACAATAAAGTGCAAAGCTGGGGGGGAGAATGATTGGCGACCAGACTAAGATTCAAGTGTTTGTTGGTTTGTTTGTTTTTTTATTAAAATATTCAAGGTCAGAACCATTTTATTATTTTCAAAGAGTAACAGAGTATCTGAAGACTCTAAGTTCTATAGGGAAGAAGGTGTGAAGGATGAAGGGCAGGTAATTTCAAACACTGAATCTGGCAAGCCTGTTGCAAATTATACTGTAATGTATGATGTAAATGATAGGAAGTGGAAAAATTTTACGGGGTTATCGATTTTAATTCTCAAGCTCATCAGTTTTTAAAAACTAAGGTACAAAGGATTTTCTTGAACAGGTTGTGTATACTTTTCCTGAAAATCTGAAATGTTGTATGTAGCTTTCCAATGATAAAACCAGATAACTGTGCTGTTTTTGACATCTCCTGCCCATACAGAAATAAATAAACAGCCTACTCATTTTCTCTTAAGAATATGAAGAGTAGGCAAAAAGTTTTGTGACTAAGGAAGTCTAACAATATAATATTAAAATGCCATTAAAGTTTGACAGCATAAATGTCTCAAAAAGCTTTATCTACCATAAAGTTGTGATTGTGTTCATTGTCTTTGATCTGCTGTCACTTCATGTTGTTATTAATTACCTTCATAACTATTCCTTCCATTGTTTTTACAGCTAATTTAAAATTTCAGTTCGTAAATTTGTGAGACAGTTGGCCCTAATTTTGGTTCTGTGTTCTCAGAGGTTTTTCAGATGAACTCACAGAGACATGTCTCACAAATATTGCACAGTTTTGGAATAAGAATCACTTTAGAAAATATATTTTCTCATTCTCCCTCTTTTTTTTTTTTCCCTTTCACTATTTGTAAATTCACTGATACCTAGAAAAATAAAGGAAGCAGTATAATCAAAGCTATGAGCAATGCCCCTGCATATAGAACTCCAGGACAGTTATTTTTGTTAGACAGAAAATATTTACTGGGAATCAAAGCACTCTATGTTAATAGACCTTGTGTCATTCAATAGCATTGCACAGCAGATGAGCTCTAGAATCTGTTTCCATGTGAAAGACTATATTAGATGTAAACTTGAAAAGTTTACTAGGGCAATTGGAGCGAAGAGTGCACGGAGGCAGATTTCCCTTCCCATCACTATTTCCTTATATACAATTGAGTCCTCCCAGGATCCACCTCTAAGAAACCTTGAGGGTGTGGTAAAAATGGTGGGGCAGACTGAAAGCACAGTCTGAAATAAATTTTGATGTATGGTTCCACACTAAAATGCTGAAATGTTATAGGAGCCAAAGAGACTGTTAAGGCAAAGCAAGAGAAACAAAAGAAGACAAAGTATTTCTATCAAAGAGATTGTAAACAAAAATCCCAAATACTTAAAGGCTGATTACTAGGTAGTTCCTTTAAATAAAAAAAGGAATAAACTGGAGAAAAGGATCATACTTTAAAGAAATAATTGAGAGGATAGAAGAGGAGGACACTTACTTCAGATGGTTGCAACAGGAAAATAAAATGAGGTAAGTTAATGGCATGAATGTAATTCATTAATTTGTGGAATATACAATTCCAGGCAGTTAGTGAAAAGAGATCAGGACATGTAAGCCAGCGAAGTCTGTAGGAAGGACACAGTGGGGTTTAATTACTTTAATATTGATTAGATAAGTATTTTGGAGGGAATACGTGTTTCTAAACAGGAAAGATGTATTAGTAATCAATATACTATGGAAAAATAAGAACTTACGGCCCAATTCTTCATGGATATTAAGGATCTACGATACTCACCTAATGCAGTGAGATGTGGAAATGCAGAATGCTTTTGAAATCCATGTGTGTACATGATACTTGAAAAACAGCCACAGGGAACTTCCAGCTGAACAGTTTGTGTAACAAGGAGGGGAACATAAGTACACTTGTAGATCAAGATAGAAAACAGGGATAAAAACAATGTAATGTTTTTGTAATACATTTGCATCATTGGTTTGTATAGTCCATTTCTTGGGGTTTGTATAGTCTATTTCTTGGAGATAACAGTATTTCTTACTGAATGCGTGTATTACTGTATACTGCACGTTTAAGTAAAATGCAGAATTTGACCTGTGTTTAGCTTGGACAACTTCTGCTCTCTTTTCAAAAGCAAAAAAAACCTGTGTGCCTAATAACTTCTCTAATTATTCCAAAGGTACTCAGTGGCCTAATAAAAGAACTCTGCTCTTGATCTAGCTTATTTAACACATTTATCTGTTTACATATTCATATATATATGTAGAATTATTTTGATTTCTTACTAGTTTTTTTCTGGATTCACTATCATAATTTTCCTAAGTGATATCCTTGATACAAACCCATTTGCTGGAACCTCCAGAAGCTTCCAACAAGAATATAGTTAGTGCCAATTCCTCTTTCTCACCTCATAAAGTAGATGTTACTATCAGGTGGTTTCACTTTCCCAGTTGGAACCTAACTTAAACTTCTGACACTGAGCTAGAAGTTCCCTAAATCCTTCATTATAAGTTTCCTAAAGCAGTCGTTTGTTTCAGTAAAACTACCTTTAGAACTGTGTCTTGTAATAGGAATTTTTATTTTAAATATATGATGCTTTAGAAACTATTAAGACACTATTAATAACAGGTAGACTTGCAGTTTGGTTCCTTTCAATAAGATCAAAACCAAATTGTGTAAAATACAATTTTAAAAGGCAGTGAAATGAATCAATCCCTACACTTTAATAGTCATTAGAGAGGATATTCTTTAGCGTATTTTTAATAAAATAGGATGAAATCTTATGTGCTACTTAGGAGATTATAGACAGAAGCATGAAGATCTGTATTGGAGAAAGTTATAACAGGTGATTTTTGGGGGATGAAAATTTACTTATTAAATGCTGATAGCTGATACTCAAGAGTGACAGATGTGAAGACGGGAACAAATGATTTCTGGAGTGTAGTAATTGTCCTCTCATCAGAATGAATTTTGTTTCTGTGGTATCCCTTGAGGCTTAGAAATGTCTGTCTTCTTGAACTTCAAGTTATGTTTTTTGTTTGACCTAAAGCAAAGGTTCTTAAGTTTGTCCAAAATCAGGCTGAGTAGATCTCCCTTTTAGACTTGAATCTCTTCTATTCTGAGTTAGTGTCCTGGTACATAGGTTATACAGGCAACGGATGTTGGTCTTTAAGCAGAAAACATCAAGGACAAAAACTTTGCTAAAGCCAGCACAACTCTCTGAATTGTTTCTTAAGTGAAATGGACTTGTTCTTGTCCTAATGGAATCCTCAGTGTCACTAGATCTGTCCACACCCTGGCAAACTTCTAAGTGGCATGGTACCTTGTATCCAGCAGGAGGCTACTTTGCTTACAACTTTTTACATGCATTCTGGAAACATTTTCCCTTGTTTCTGCAATGTAGCCATCCCTCAAGCAAATGAAGTTGCTGTTAAAAGTATAAGGTTTGAGAATAATCTTTCTATCAAGTAGTTTACTTTGCTTAAGGTTAGCACAATTAAGTGCTGGTTGCAACAAAACACAACAACAAAACCTTTCTCCAGCTCTCTTTTGTTAGCCTTCAGCATTTTACATTTAAAACAGAAACTCAAATTGGTTTCAGCTGAACCACTGAACTCTTTCTATTTTATATGGTTATTTTGAAATTGAACAACAGGGATAGGAGTGTGGGTTTGGGAACACTCAAACAACAGAATTGTTTATTCCTTTGCTGAGTTCAGAACAACACCTTGGAATTCTTGACAATATCAGTGGGTTTTTCCTTCCTCTTTTTGAAAGATAGTGAAATATCTAACACAAGCAGTCAGGGGAGTTCAATATTTTCAGTGCTGTGGGACAGATGCTAGTTTTGGATGACCTCCAGTGGACCACTCTCTGGAGTCACATAAGTAATTCTTGAAACTGACAATTACAGCAGTAAGCCACAGTGTATCAATTAATGCTCGAAGAGTTGCTTAAGAAAATCCTTCATACAAAATGTTCTTTTGGTAATTAACTGAAAGGATAATTTTTACGTGTTTAATGAAGTCGAATACATGTATTACTTAGGAATAATGCTAAGTATTCATTTATTTTCCTTTCTAATTTTTTTTATGCCATGTGCAGAAGCTTATAATAAAAATATTCGCCTGATAAATGCATTTTTTTCCATTTTCTCTGCTTTCAGTTCATAAGAACATAGAAAAGTAGTAGATACTTCAAGTGACCTGGGTCAAATTCTCATCTTCAGCAAAACCTCATATCTCCAGTGAAATCAATAGACTTCTGCGAGTTTACTGTGAGAATCCAGTATTAAAAAGTATCCTCAAAATCAGATTTTTTCCTTTAAAAGAAAAAATGATGATGAAATATAGATTTCTTTTCTTCTTAATTTTCTTTCATGCAGGGTTTTAGGCCCTTTTGAGTTTGTTCCTTTGGAATAAAGCCATATTGCAAAATCCTTTGTGAAATCGAATAACTTTTAGGTTTAGAGTTCTGATTCTTCTCACTCACACATTAGAGTAAGTCTAGTAAATTGAATTTTGACTCTTGTTTTAGATCAAAACCAAGCTCCAGCTATTAGTGAGGAAGACATTGGCAGGCCTGCATTATGAAACAGAGGTGCTCCATGATGTTGCTTGCTAATTTCGATGTGCCATGGTGCTGGTCTCCTGTTTGGCCCTCATTTCCCTCTCAGTTCTCACACCTTTGCTGGGTACTCTGGGGGAAAACAACAACTCATGGAGTCTTGGTTTCCTCTTGATGTGGGACCAGAACTGCAAACTGCACTCTAGGCTCTGCCATCACTGTGTATACGCTTACCAGATGAGAAGTTGCAGCAGCCTAAATATTAGTTTAAAGCCATTAGTACAATTATTCTGATTAGGCCAGGCATACAGCAGGTGATTTTATCTCCCCACAGTGTTCAGGAAGAACTGAATTAATTCTCCAGGGCCTAATTCTCATTTCCACAAAGGCCATATTGCATGTCAGGAAGACCAGTCTTATCTGCCTGATTTTAAAAAACAATGATTTGATTTTTTCAGGTAAAAGATACTTTATGGGTTTTTGTACGTTATGAAAAGCCCTCTCTAATTCTTTCATCTTCATTTTTCTTTGGGTCTTTTGTCTCTGCAACAAAGTCTTCCTCAAAACTCAAGCTCATCTGCAGTCACACTGGGGAGATGACATAGTCCAGTCAGTCTGCTCTCTCCTTTGCAAGAACTTTCCGTCTTAAAATATGAATGCAGATGACCTGTACCACAAAAACGGTTCTCAAAGATTATGTTTCTTTAGTGTTTTGATGATCGTGCTATTTTCCCCTACTTTTCTTAGTTCAATACTTTGCTGAAATGTTTGTTGATCTTACTGATAGTTTCAGTGTAACACATTGTCAAACTTGTACTGATAATTTAAGTTTCTCCACGTGCTATCTACTAGATTTCTTTTTGCCTCTTCACTTGTGTTACTTTCCTTTATTAATGGATTTTTGCAATGTTTTGGGAAAGTTCATGTTTTCTGCTGCTCGTTTCTTTTCCACGTACTTCCATATATCTTTCTTTATCTTGGTGTCTCTGACTAAAAGGCACCTCTATATTTGTTAACGCACTTGTTGATACTGTCTCTACGACTGGACTTCAACATTTTAATGCTACTTTCTTGTAGTGGACCTCTGTCTAGCAGCAGCTGAACAGTTGTAAAATTGTTGGCTTTTAATGTTGCACATGCCTATTCTGCTGCTATTTTTCTTGGTCTTATTTTATTTTTTGAAAATGTGAGTGTTAACATTTGGGTATATACATTTTGATAATGTCTAACGCCAGTTTCCCAATTCCTTGAAAACTTGCTGTAAATATATTTCTAATACCTGTAGAGTCTGTTTGGTTCTAGGAAACATCGTCCAAAGAATTTTGATTTACTTTTGGGAACAAACCGTGTTAGAAGTATGCCACTGCTTTGCTGCACTGTGTCATGCAAGACACAAGACAGATGAAAGATTATTATGAAAGACAGATGAAAAATTATTTATAGGGAAATCACACAGTAGAAACTGTTCGGTACCACACAGCTACTGTGAATACTTTTTCTCTGTAAATCACTAATTGCAAATTACTCTAAATGACACTGAAATAGTGTCCTGGTTTGAGGTAAAACAGAACCAATTTTGTTCAGTAACTTCGCTTCTTAGCTGGGCCTCTTCTAACTACTGAAATTAACTGCATATTGTGCAGACACTGTTCACTCTCTCAGAGTGATAAGACCAATTGTTTATAGCTGATGCCCAGGCATGGTATGCAGAGAGGCTCTTGCTTATACTTATTGCTATAACACCCAAGGCCAACCAACTTTGTTATTTGCCCTGTTGGAGGGTCGGAAGCAGAAAGTGGGGTCCCACCTGCAGGGAGGAGCGGACAGGACAGGTGACACAAAACTGACCAACAGGGTATTCCATCCCATCTGCCTCATGCTCAGTATAAAAGCTGAGGGATCAAAGGGTCACGGGCTCTTCCTTCAATGGCCAGTGGCCGAGGAGGACTCTGTTCGTCTACCTGTGATCCCGATCCTGAATCCAGATCCGGAATCCAGTTCCCGTCCGTCACTGAGTCAAGCCTGGGACTGCCCCAGTGCCAGCCAGTGTCGTGATTGTCATCTCGGGAGCTTGATACGGTTTTGTATATATTTCATTATTTCTTTTTATTTAATTATTAATATTTCATTAAAGTAGTTTAGTTTCTTCTAAACTCATACGTCTTTTTCCTCCTCTGCCTCTCTCTTTGTAGAGGGGTAGAGGGCAGCATCTGTTGGTCCCATTTGGGGTCCCTCGGGTCCCCAGTGGTGGATTTGGCCTAAACCACAACAGATTAATTGGCGCCCAACGTGGGGCAGTCCCAAGCTCCACCAGAACTGTGATAAATTGTCCAAATAGTTTGAATTCCAGCTTGTTCAGAGATCAGAACAGACAGCTTGCATCATGTCGTTCTTAGATGAAATCATATATCATGCCTTTAAACAGCTTTGTTGGACCTTAATGCAGTCAACTTGGTCTAACCTGCCAAATGTGTTGCAAATTTCATTTATTCTTTGTCTTTTTATGCGAAGGTTTAAAGGTGCTGTTTTGGTGTGGTTTGCAATTCAGATGTATAACACGATGAGTTGGGTAACGGCTCTACCTGTGTATCTCAGGCATCAGGTGATGGATTCTGTTATTAATTATACTTTCGGCTCTACCTGGGGAATGTTTACTTCACCCTTTGATAATTATGCTAATGTGACACCCTCAGAGCTGGGGCATGGAAACCTTCTGGGCTCTGAGGATAAGGACTGGTACCTTGTTAAGATCGTGATTTTGTTGTTGATGCTCCTGAATGTGGTGCAGGGGTGGTTTATTGTGAAACATCTGTGCAGGGGTAGCCGTAGGGTACCGTGCGCTGCCGCCACTCAGACCCGCGCAGCCACTCGGTGATCTGCAGCGGCGCGAACCGCGGCCCCACCCGGCCCGGCTGCAGCTGCCCCCCGCAGAGCAATGGCACCAGCGCCGCCACCGCCGCCTGCAGTGGCACCAGCATCACTGGCAGCTGGTTCTGTTTTACCTCAAACCAGGACAAATAGTGTAGAAGTTAAAACCATGACATAGTTTATGTAAATCTTCCAAGTGCTTATAATGTATTAGGTGCTATCAGATTTCTGCTGTGATCTCTTTATTTTAGCTGCGAATTTTGTTTCAGTGTCAATAAAGAAGAAGAAATTTTATTATATAGGAATGTAACATGAAATGCTGGTATGGAAATAGACTTTTTCACTTGTTGATTTTTTTCATAGAGAAGTGTAGGAGAGAGAAAATAAGAAAGTAATGTGTGCTTACAAGTATATGTGCAACCTCTTAAAGAGTGAACTACAGGAATTGGTAGAGAATTATTTCTTATTGCTCACTGATCCTAGTAGTTAATTCCCCAGAGATGAGGTCTCACAGTACTGGTTCCTGATAAATTATTTGGAATGATATTGTCCTAAGGTGTGGGCTGAAATTTTTGGTTTGAGACAGGAATCTTAAGTCTATCTGTACAATAGAATAATAAAATAATTTAAGTTGGAAAGGGCACTTGGAGGTCTCTAGTCTATGCCTTGCTCAAAGCAGGTCACATGAGGTCAGGTTCCTCAAGCCCTTGTTTAGTGGTATTTTGAGTATATTTTTGAGTATCTATTTGAGATGGAGTGTCTACAGCCTGACTGGACTCCTGTTCCAGTGTTTGAACACTCTAATGGTTAACTTTTTTCCCTTAATCTGTAGTAAGAATTTTGCTTACAGTAGTGAGCACATACCCATTCCAGGTATCACAGGCCTTTGTTAATCTGTAGTAAGAATTTTGCTTACAGTGTGCGCACATACCCATTCCAGGTATCACAGGCCTTTGTTATGAGAAGGTGGCTGGGACTCTCTGTAGATCCCCTCACTTTTTGAAGCAAGCTGAGGAAATTTGCTCCATAGTAGGCTGAACACAGGGTTAACGCTCCATGGCCTTTGTTCCTTCACACCAGTTCTGGTTGCTATTGTAGTTTTTCTCTACATCCACCTGAATTAACTCAAAATGCCCACTTAAATTGTTTTATCTAATTAATTTGGCCTGAAGCAGGTTAGTATCACTGACTACCTTTGAGAAGAACTAACAGAACGTTGCAGAAGGACCATCCTTCTTGGGCAGCTTTAGCTGGTAGGAATATCAGTTTCTATCTATTGCTTTGGTCTTGTCCCCCTGAAGTTTGTCACCAACCTCCTCAAGAACAGTTAAAATGTAGAGCCATCTGCAGTGCTGTTGGGAAGATGCTATAATAGCTAGCACTGTGCCAGAGACTGTTTGTGTGATTGTTTTATGACGCTCATCAGTTTGGATAAAGTAAAAAAGAATATTCAGTTTTGGTTACAAACAGACGGCTATTTAAATCAATAGCTTGAAAACAGTTGTCTGTTCTTCACTGAATTTAGAGAAGGGCTTTCATTAGTTTCGTGCTATATGCACCTTGGTGAGAAAAACCAAAGAAACTTTTGTTTATCAGCAAACCCAAATAGTCCGTTCCCTTGCTGAGCTCTGTGAAGCCTGGTTCTGAATATTTCTTCGAACATGGACACTTCAGAAGATCTTGCATATCTATAAAGAGTTTTCTTCACCTTCTGCAAGTTCATCCCCCCCCAGCTCACCACACCTGTCTTATAAATCAAAACAAGCAGTCTACTGACCAGCTGTTGCTATGCACCTTCATTAATGTCTTCTCCCAAGTTTAAGCATTATTTATGATTTAAAATATACACTCCGTACAGTATTTGTAGGATTTGGGGGCAATAGTAACATTAATGAAAGCTCCACTTTGTTAGTCACCAAATGACCTTAGGATTGTGCGCTTTAATAATCTTTGCATGGCGGATTTTGACAAATTATGCAACTGTGAAGCCTCTTTCTTTAGAAACTACCTATGTAATAGATGATTTACAGGTCACCTTTTTTCTTGCTCTGTATTTTTCTGCTTGCTTCAACAATTCATGATAATCAATTGATTCAACCATCTGTGGAAACAGACAGCATAGGAAATACTTAAAAACATAACTCCTCCTATCTCCAAATACCTCTCATTACATAGTGAATGGTTTCTATCGGTACATATTAATCAATAGAGAACATAAATCCAAATGCAGGTTATTCAAAATGTTATACAAGCTTCCTGAAGTCTGCCTTACCCATGTGATATTAAAAAACCCTACAAGAGACTAGGATTCAGCTTCTTTCTGGCAATGATAGCTGTGTTTTGAAGGGTGGGAGCACTTATTTTCCATGTATAACTAAGGATTTATGCCTCCGTAGAGATCCAGTTGTTGAAAACCTGGCCCAATATTAAGTGAATGGAGAGTGACAACACAAGCTTCTCTTCTGGTGATCAGTTATATGTGAACAGAGGGTACTTAAAACTTTATATAGTTAAAACTATGGTTTCAGATAATTGTGTTTTCCACTGCAGACCTGATATGGGAACTACGGGAAATCATGCAATGACTCCTAGACGTGTGAAAACTGAGCAAGAGAGAAATGTCTGGGAATCTGCATTAAAAAAATCTGACATGGAAAAGGGTACTTCATCACTTATGGAATTAAATATAAGTGGCAGAATTTTTGGAGTTACTGGTAAGATGATTTCAACATCCCAGTGTTTGTGAATCTCATTAGGTTTGTTTATTCCTGCTGCATAAAGAAGTCCAAAAGTTTTTGGATGAGATTTTTTTTTTTTAATCATTTTCCATTAGAGGTCTGAAGTTGCTGTGGTCCTCTGCTCTTCCACTTTTCTTCTCCAGTTCCATCAGTATCACAGGCACATCCATCTCCTCTAGGTACAATTTTTAAGTGACCCTTCTTCAGTCTCTTGTTTAAGTTCCACTTCCAAAACTCAGGTTAAACCTATCCTTTTCATTAAATCTCAGTGTTTCTGAGTTGCTATTCTGTTGCTTCTGCCTTCTTGGAAATTTGCTGCAGGACCTGTGCATTTTCATACAATGACATGACAGTGATCTCTCCAAAGGGTCATCTGTTAGTGACTACAGTGACAAAAAAACACAGAGTCAACAGAGAGTATGCTCTGGAGAGAAAAAAGAAAAGAAGATAGAGTAACTCTCTTCCTGTATTTGCTATCCTGTCTCCTACTGCCCCTTTTTTACTCTTCTAGGACTTTTACCTGCCCTTTTTTGTTCTTTTTTCACCATTTTATTTTCTTTTTTGTAACTTTTTTTCACTGTCTAAATTTTCTACAGATGTGCATTTTTTTTACAGTATTAGTTTTCTTTGACTTGTTCCTGCTCACCCTTACTTTCCATAGTTTTTGCCTCACCTCCTCTTTGTACTCTATTCCATAAAGTATATTGCAAATGACAGTGATGATTCTGGCAAAAGAGGAAACAGTTTTGCATTTCCTGACCCCAAAGGTGACTAGCAGGTTAATAGTTAGTAATAACCACTTGCTGCTGAAGTATAAGGAGTGGTCTTTTCAGATATCTTTTTATTTTGGCATGTCCTGACATACATCCCTGCACCGGTCTATATCCCCTTACACCACTCAGCAGGCATATTGATTCTACGCATTCAATTTAAGAGAATTATATGCTCTCTCCAGATCTCTGATGTAGAATGTTCACAAAAATCTAGTATTCCAAGAGGAGATGTGATATAATGGCCTTTCTTATATGAGATGTGTCTAAGTCAGGAATGGATTAATGATGCTTGCATGTGAATAGTGAAATATTTTGGTTGCTTCTATTTTTTTATTCCATTTTTTTATAAATCTTTTACAGAATCGTACAAAACAATACTTCCTTTTCCAGGGCATTCAGCACATCCATTTTTATTTATAACACAATGCAGAGAGTCTGTAAAAGGCAGTTACAGGATAATAGAAGAAATATTTTCTCCTGTTGCTTACATGCAAACTAACTGTGCAGTTGAACCTGTGTATTTCTTTTGCTTATAAAATTCCATAAACCTTAAGATTCTCTAAACATAAAATTTGTATTTTTATTAATGGTTCTGGTTATTCCTTTCAAAAAGCTTGCTAAATCTTGGTGGTAGCCACAGATGCCTCAGTAGTAACTGTTGTAGTCAACCATCTCTATGGCAACAGATACGTGTTGAGGAATCCATATGAATCCTGTATTGTTCATCTTTAGCAGTAGTTCATCAAACAAATAGATGATAAAGAGACAAATAACATCTTTTTATCATCAATAGGTCTGAAACAAAACAGTCAGGACCCATATATATATGTGTGTGTGTGTGTGACAATGTCAGGAATTACTAAACATCCAAACTGGAATTTTCTGTATGAGTTCCCATAGAGTAGAGGACATGAGGTAACAGAAATGAATGGAGATGGTAATATTCAACAGCCATGGTTTCTGGAGCATGTTCCTAATAAGATATATTTTAAATACTCCCTGATAAAAGGTAACAGTAATCTTTAGCTGGAATGACCCCAAATCTCCTGCAAGATTGTCAGCACCCAAACAGACCTACACCGGAGGTTTCAATGTATCCCAGAGCAGCCCAACAACACCAAGAAGAACTGATGTGCAAGTAGAAATAACTTCATATTTGTCCTTTCTCAACATAACTTTACCATCACCAGTGTAGGCTGAATTGGTTAATTTTATTATCTTGTTAAAGTTGTGTGGTAAACAAGCACACAATAGAATACCTTTCATGGATTTTGCTGTATGAAGACAAAAACAAGTAAAAGCTGTAATTTTTAATTTTCCTATTTAATACAATTCAATAGTACTAATTTAAAATCCTTATTAACTTGTTTTGTTTAATTGTGTTTTAGGAAAATAGAGGTTTATTTTTATTAAGGTGCATTACTTAAAATATGGATAAAAATTTAAATCCAGCTACAGGGCAGCAAAAGAGAAAAGGTTTCTGTGAAGAGCATGGGATTTATTTTTTTTTTTATTGAGAAGCAAGATAATTGTATTTTCAGCTGACTTACTGCAAATATTTTACTTTTGTAAAATACACCTTTGAATTGCAGTGCATATAGGTGGACTCTTCCATTTCATTAGTATTCTGGGTGGTTGGGATGTGCCAGCTAAATACAGCCATCCTATGGGAGCTTGCTGTAGCCATAGCAACGGGATTGCAGTTTCAAGTAACTGTGTAGTGGAGGTCTGGCATATCTGAAGCACAAGGTGCTTAGTAAACAGTTGGCTTGCTCATTAGTCAATGTGTTTCTGAAAAACCAACAGTAAAATTCATTTAGTAAATAGACTAAGAAAACTCTGTGATGATTTTCAGTCAGTTTGACATGACTGGTGAATTGCTGGTAGTTTTAAGAGTTATAAGTCTTGCTTCCTGTTATGCCTCCCAAACATTCAGCATTAGAGCCAATCCTGTTGGGTAGCTGCATCTAGGGGTAGAATCACCAGTAGCCCCACTGAGTCATGAGAACACTGTAAATGAGAGATACGATGCTGCACTATGAGGTGTGACAGTCTCTCAAGCCTCTGATGGTTGACTGGAAGCTCTTTAAAATCACTGCAAATGTTAAAACGTCATCTGAATGTGATCTGGCTTAGGCTCAAAGTACAGAAGAATGATGAGTTTTAGTGAAGACAGGAAAGAGATTTCCTTATAACATTCAGTGAGGTTTGAGTATCTAATTCCTTTGAATTTATCTGGCAGTCTCAGCTGAAATGCAGTTCATTTTCTCAAACATTTTTTATTATGCAGTCCAAAATTAAAACAAATAAATCATTGGAATTAATTATATGGGGTTTTCACTCTGAACTGGATCTCAACACAAATGCTTATCAAGAGGGAAAAATAAAACGAGTATCATGAGAAGACAGAATGGTTCTGGCCAAAAATCATTGGTGATGCAAGGAATGATGTGAACAAAATATTCTAGATACTGGAAAATGTCCCAAGTAATAATAGCAGAAATGTCAAATAGAGAAAGTATGATTAAAGCAGGAAGGATAACTATTAGCTAAGTTAATTAAAGGAAAACATTCAAAGTACATTAAATCCAAGAATATTTATTTTGATATAAAAATTTTACATATTCTGAAGAACATGACCAAGAACTTTCACAAGTTGAATATTTTGTTTTTCAAGGCCAAATGTCCTGTTTGTTATCCAAATCACTTGAAAAGTTATATATAGGTATATAATTATATATATATATATTAGATGTATAGTAGTTGTGGCTCTGCATCTGACAGAGGGTTAAATCACTTAAAAAGTTATATATAAATATAGATATAATATATATAGATAAAGTATATGTTATATATAATTATACATATAATATATAGATAGATAGAATTATATATATGCTATTATTATATATGTATAGTAGTTGTGGCTCTGCATCTGATAGAGGCTTACCATTTAAATCCAGTAGAGCTGTTGTCAGTTTTCTTGACCCTAATTTTTCAGACACTATAGTCTTCAGGAAGGATTGAAATATGAACGACAGAGTTGAAAACACACTTGCTACTTTGTATCCCCTCCACCAAAAGACAGCAAATGTATTTTCCTTAAATATTTGCAAGATACTTAAATAAGAGAATTAATGTAATTATAAAGAACTTGACCTTCCCCACAAAAGAATTTGTACCGACCTTCTTAAGGTTCTGCTCAACAAAAAAACCCCAAATTTATATCAGAATTAAATCAGAGAAGTATAATTAAAACAAGCAGGAGAATCTGAGAACTTTCTCCTTTTTGTTGACATACTATGACTGCCTGATGTTTGGGGAAATTTGCGCAAGTTCCAAAACATTATGTGCCAAAATAGTTTTTTCACTGAGTGAGAGATTTAGCAAGAGCACTCAAACAGGCCATAGCCTCCCCCAGATCAGCTCAAAATGACTCAGAGCAATTGTACAGGTTTGCAGCCCAGTTTCTCCCAAGGTCTACTTGCAAACCAGGCAAGGGCTGCACTTATTTCTGATTTAGCCTTCTGCTTTAGCTCACTTTCTGTCTTCTTCCTATGGCTTGAAGCTGACTTAGTGAAGGCTGTGGAATTTCATTTGGAGTAGTATTGTGTTACTAATTCCAAGTCTTACATGCCATGGTAAATCATGTTGACATTTAAAAAATGTTTATTTTCAATACAGCAATATAAAATTGGTTTTCCAATAAGTTGTACTAATTATATTTTTTTTTTTTTTTTTGTATAGGGTGATGAGAAACCTGAAGCGTCATTACCAAAGGCTGGTGAGTGATTTATTTCATCAAAATCTAAGGCACCCGCATTTTTAGTGAAAACACAGTCAAATGCAAGTCAATTAAGTTGAAATCACATTTTTATTTGAGTTTTATTAGACAAAGGAGAGAATATTGTAAATATTTTGGGTTGGAGTTTTGTTTCTGAAGGCAGATGCATTATGTTGTTTTCAATATGGCTATTTCAGTGCATGAGACAGATGTTGCGTAGGCACAGAAAACTACACTAGCTGTTCTGATGTCTGCATAATTATTCTTCAAGAACACATTATAGTTCTTTAAAAATTATTTTCATATACCTTCAGGAATCTGCAGAACTTGCCCTGTCCTTCAGGTTCATAAGATCAGTCTTCTTTCAAAGTAAATCTACTTCTTGCTTATCTTTCTTTGGATAAGTAGTCTTTCTAATTTTTAGAAAGAAAAAGTCTCCTTTTCTAATGCAATCTATAATGAATGAGCTGCCGTTAAGTAAGTTCTGTATTACAACTTTTGGGGGGTTTCCTATGTTGTGGATGTCTGAGACTTTTGAATGCAGTTGCTTTCAAACCAGCAAGGAGCAGAATTCCAGATCTGAAATTGAATCTAGTAAATACTGTATTAAAGCTTAACAGGCACTTAAAACCACTAGTAATCATGTTTGTTTATACAACTAGTGTGCGAAAAGGTAAAACAACTTGAGGATATGGCAGCCCAAGGCATCTATAGAAATGACTTGGAAGCCTCGAGCGAGTAAAGCTTTGAATATATGCTTAAGCATACCCCAGTGACTTTAACTGCTTCCTCCAGACTCAAGTGAAGCAAATCCTTTGCATATATCCTAAGAAAATTTTACAGTGTATAGTTTTGTACAATGATTGATTGGTATATGCTTTACCACTTCGTGCTCCAATTCCGTGTAAGCAATAATATGACTACTCCTTCAACCTTTACGCTTATCTCCACAATAGATGATTAGTTAAACAAACTTGCATTGTGTGTTTCACCTAATTTATGCATTAAGGTTGTTTCTGAGGATAGAAACTAAATGAGGGCAGACACTGCTGATAGGGTTGTCATCAAGCAGATGTCTTGGAATTAAATCTGAATTATCAGTATTGCTACATCCCAGCTATCGCTTACCAAAACTCCCATGAACTAACTAATGCTTGAGTAGGACGTGTGCTCACATGCCAATCACACTTTTCCTGCAAGATATGTCCTGGTACCCTCCTTTTTAAGTTTTTGTCTTAATCAGAACTTATCTCTCATAGTGCCTGTCTCTGAGATAATAAATATGTTTATATTTGTATATATTCTGTGTCATATAATGTAATTTTTATTAAGCAAAATTTTCTTATTATCTGCACATAAATAAGCAAATGAAAAAAACATTGAGTACAGAAATGTCTTGGTTTTTTAAATTGTTATATGAAACACTGAAAGTATAAGCATATAAATAAAGAAAATGTATTGTGCTATCCTGTGTTTTATGAATATCATGCCTGTTATTTCCTTATTGTAGCTATCATGTTAAACCAACAGCAAATTGCCTCCGTTATTTGGAAGTCCCATAGGTCTTAGAATACCTGCAGAGATGAGGGTCATATTCCCTTAATTTCCAACAGAAATCATTAAAATCACTACAAAATAATGCTTTGAATTCTAATTAAGTTTCTTCTTTCTGGTTTTCCTTTATGATTATGCTTGCTGTCACATATTTCATTTTTTGTTTCTGAGGAGTCATAATCTAACCTGAATTCTGACATCCTTTTACTAATACAGAAATATTTACACTAAAACTGTTGTCTAATGAAATCTAGGACAAAATGTGAAGAAAATTAATTATCCACTAACGTGAACTATCTGCAGCTAATTCAAATTACCTCCTTTCATCAGATCCCAGACCCTTTAACAAACAAATATTAATTTTTCTAGACATCAGGTGTCTAGTGCAAAAGATTTTCTAATTAATTAGTCCTTTCTCTAATGTTTACATCTGAGATAATTAAAGAATAATGCTATAAAGAAATACCCATGAATATGAAGGGTTTTCTGAGGCAGTGTTTTTGCAGACAGTAACATAAAATGAGGAGTTTTCTGCCCACATTTCTTTGAAAATATGCACTTGTGTAAAGGAATTCACAGCCATGAGGTGGTAAAATCCTGATCATAGCTGTATCATTATAGCAAATGAAACCTTCTTTGTGTTAATGTTTGAAGATATATTCAGGTTTTTTTACTTATAACATTAAATACTATTGGAATACTATTTCTGTTGGAAGCGTACTACTACTTGTCTGGGACAGAACACATAATTAGTAATCTCAGTCGCTAGTGCTACCTCCCTTTGAAGGCGAGCGAACAAAGATGCAGTCCTACAGTCCCAGTCCTGCAGGCCTTTCTTGGCTTCTCTGCTTCTCCCTGGTTGCTGTGTGTAGCAGAGTAGAAGATGACTGAGCAGAGGCAAGCTGCAGTTAATGACATTTTAGCATATTTCCACAGGCAAGATGTGTATAGCCATAAGGCCAGAGCCTGGAGAAAATTTGAGCCGTTACAGTGCTGCTGTAGCCCAATATTAATTGCTTAAGTGTCCACCATCAGGAACAGCCAGAGTTTAGCAGTACTCAATGTTTGTCCACCTTATGCAGCAATTGATTTCTGTGGAGTAAGCTGACAAATGTCAGATACATGATGAGCCACGGGGTTCCTTACAAAGTTACATATAGCCATTTCCACTGACTTTGTCCTGTTTATAGGTCACTGATAGGGCAAAGCAATGAATTGTCTCAGTGAAGATATTTTTGGAGGTAAAAAATAGTATAAATAAGGAAAAATAAAATGTTTAAGAACCCAGAAATGTGAAAGAATAACAAGAAGTACTTCTGCTTAAGGAAAATTTATTTTTAAAATAGTAATCTAAAAAATCATAATAAACACTTACTGAAGTTAATGAAAGCACTAAAATGTAATCACCACCTAGACAGGCAAACTTACGCTGTGCAAAATCAAACTAGGATATTTCTAATTGTCTTTGTGTTGTATTCCTGCATAAATTATGTATCGTCTATATTATATGATTTGCTATTACCAAAAATTTCAGATAAAACCACAAAACATACAATTTAAAATTCTGCTCATATATATGGTGGTGAGAGATTCCATATTGATTAAGGTGGCATTATGAGTTACATATATTGTAAAAAAGCATTCTTTCTATTAGCTGTAATTACTTATATCATACACAGGTGTATGATTTGTAAGATAAATCAGTAAGGAGTTACTTTGAAACAGCACCTTAAGAAACAAGGTGGTATAAAAATAGTATTAGAACTGTATAAATTTGTATTTTTTTTACGATCTTTCCCATTAAAATATGATCTTGCAGTACTTTAACAATGTTTGTAGTTCTACAGAAGAAAAATTTTTTACTTTGCTTAATATTTTCAAGTAAGCTGGTTCTGTGTCTCTTTTATAATTAAAGGATCATCCCAGGGCTGACAAACTGCAGCACCATTCTTGAAAGAATCCTATTGATGTTACGGATTAGACTGACAGAGAACCTCAAGATAAAATTAGATCTTTGTTTTCATATTTGAATCCATCCAAATTCTTCTTCCAAAAAATCTGCTTTAAAGTATTAAGTCAATTTTTCTCTGTATTTACTTGATGATTTCCTCATGTATAATTACTATAGAAAACTTCCATAGTACAGGATTTGGAGACTTTTTGTTGGATGACGTGTTTGTGGTTCCCATATTACCACTGATGTAGCAAGGCCACAAGGTATTACTCCCCTCATTCTTTACTAAAACCTCCCTAGGCAGCTGTTACATTTTAGTGGTTTCATTAGCTTCAGTCAATTTATGTGCTGGCTTTGCCTTTCCTCATCACTTCAATATAATCTCATTCTCCTCCCTCTATCAGCCTCCGTACGCTGTTCCTCAGCACGCCTGTTCATGACATCCACTTTGCAGCAGGGAAGAGGAGGAGTATATTCTGTGTATTACAGCCTTTGGACTCAGAAATTCATCCTCAGGATCTAGCCCAGACTTTGTGAGCTATTTCCAAAGAGCAAGGCCTGTTCTATGCTTGCCTGAATACTGCAAGTATTACATAGGTTGCAATGCTGTCATTCCCAGAGAGCTTGAAATAATGGAAGCCTCTAAGCTACTTCCATTCAAAGCCATGTGCTCACTCCTAGCTAAAGGGTGGAATGTCATTGCCAAGTATGCTCAGAATACAGCGATCAGGGAGAAATTTTACATCACATTAATAATAGAGGAGGCTTGTCAAACTTGAAGTCATGAAGGGTTTGGGTTTAGGTTTTTTTTCCTTTTTGCTGCCTTGAAAACACAAAGGGAAACGGTAATGTTTTGGAGTTTGGATTGAAATTGTGCTACTTGAAAAAAGACTGCATTAAACCTCAAAGGAGCTTCTGCCTTTAAATGCATTGCTGAACTTTGCAGTTTGGCAAAATATGCTTACTCACGCACTTCAGTTAAAAAAGACAGCTAAAAATAGTTAATACAATCTGAATATGCATAAAATAACTTTAAGATGTCAAGCTATCATCTCTTGTTGTATGAGAACTGAAACGTAAGCTAAAAACATTAAAGGCCAGACTATGACACCCTTCTTAATTTTGCAAAGTAATGTAGGTGAGCAGTTTCTGAATGTTGTGTTTCGACCCACCTATGTGTAACTATATGAAAGTTTGTTCATTTAGTACAAGAAAATTGACTCTGTATGTACCAACTGCGATGTTTGTCCCATCCCAAGAGATTCAAATGAATCCAGGAAGCTGCAAGTTTGATGGATGAGGTCAGGTGGGGAGGGATCACAGACTAAATACTTTTTATTGTGGGTCAATTCATTAACTACAAGAATGTGCACAAAATTCATACCAGTTCAGATGAAAAGTCTGTTGTGAAGTCTCATAGGTGCAGAAATTCCTTGTAGGTAAACAAATGAGAGAACACCCCAGATTCCCCGTGAGATGATAGTTCGGGAGCTAGGGCATCTGTATAAGATGCAGATGATCAGCATGCGGGTCTGGGGCCTAAGTGCTTGTTAAATATTTATTTGTCTAGGTAGGAGCAGAAACTTGATGCCAGAACCCCATTATTTTGTGTGAGTACCTTATCTGTTAAGTTAATGACTATTCTCGATGGCAAAATCTTGGAAAAAGGAATCTGGGAGACCCTCAAGGCAGAATAAATTGTAGCTGTGTAGTTCCTGATAAATGTTTGTATAACCTGTTTATAAAATCCTCCAGTGATAGCTATACCATGACTACCCCAGGCAGTTAATTTCACTGTTCCTTCATTACTGCCACAATTTTTGCTCAATCTCTAGAGTGATTTGTTAGTGTAGTTTTAAGCCCATTACGCTTTCACTTATCTGCTGTAACTCTCAAGTTGAAGCATTCCCTGTTCTTTCAGTCTTTCCTTTGTATGTTTCCTAAACCTCTGGTTATCTACCTCAGTTTGTCCATGTCTTTGCTAAGGCACAGTTGAGAACTTCATTTGCTTCACAGTAGTCTTGCTGAAGCCTTGCCGACAGTGGCTAGAGGGGAACTGTTAGGACAAGGATTTTTCACATTATTTATTGTGTGTATCGTTATGTGTATGCTTACACGCTGTGGTTTATATGTTTATATGTTATCTGTTTATGTTTTTGTGTTAGATATGTTTATTAAAACAGGCACAAATATTTATAACATTTATTTTGTTATAGGGTTGTAATGGTGTGACATTACTGTCTCATGCTTCACTTGTGAACAAATTTAAGTTTGCTTTTAAACTTTATTTAGTTTCAGATTGTTTTTCAGTTTGTCAAGATCACTGTGAATTCTAGACCTCTCTTCCAACGTACATCGGGTCTTTCTTATTTTGGTTGGAGCTGCATGTTTATTTAATAAACATACTTTCTGTTCCTGTATCTAGGATAATAATGAGTATACTGAATAGAACCAGACCTACGTATAGGCCTCTGTATCTCCAGTGAGTATGTTTTACCGTTTGATGGTGGTAAACCATAATTAACTATTTCACAGGCACAGTAATCCCAAACATTTTTGTACCTATTCTTTGTTACTTCCGTGACAAGTGTGCTTCCCTGATTCAGCTATTAGAATATATTATGTCAAAAGCTCTACTGAAATTGAAATACACAAGATTTCTTCCTCATTCATGTGATTTGTTGGCCTGTCAGAGAAGAAAATTAGAAAATCAGTTTGACATGATTTGTCCTGGTCCAATCCATGCCAGCTATTAGGAATAACCATATTATTTTTCATATGCTTAGTTATTTGTGATCAGTTTGGGGGTGGAGGGAAAATCAATGATTTCAGTTATACTTCCATAGCTGAATGGCTTATGTTTCCGGCATTCCCTTTTGATAACGGACACTGCATTTACCTTTTTGGGTTTTCAATGTCTCAAAGTTATTTAATGAGGTTTAATATGTCTGAATTGTTGCACCTAGATCAGTAAATTCATCAGTCAGTATGAGCAGCTGAATTGTTTTAACCTGTTTTTTTTTTATTCCAAGCTGAGATTTTACTCTTTTCTACAGTGTTAATTGTTCAAACCACCTGCCTGCAGTTAAAACTGTGAAGCAGAAATATCATGCAGCATCTGAGCAGTCCTGGCATTCTGATAGCTCTCCTTCTCCAGTCAGTACTAGGCTGACACTTAACTTCTCTTACTGCTAACATCTGCAATAATTTCTTGTTGTCTTTGATTTCTTTGCTGGCTTCTTTCCATCTTATGCTTTGACCTTTCTAATTTTCTTTCTACATACTCTTCCTGTATTTTTAGTATAAATGACCTGTTTCCACTTTCTCTGTGCTTCCTTCTTTTGCTTGATACTGGCGAGAAGGTTCTGATTTAGTTATTTTTAGCTTCTGTATTGGGATAGTTTGTGCTTTTCCTTGCACCATTAATATTGTTTGTGGAACAAACAAATCTTTGTAATTTGTTTTTCCTGTGATATGAGCTCTTACCTAGGGATTTGTTGAACTTATTGAGCTTTGTTTTCTTAAAGTGTATTTGTTTCTATTCTGCTATCCAGCCTCCTTCCCTTCCTAAGTTTCATTAGCTCTCATACCATGGTCATTGTCATCCAAGATGCATTTCACCATGATCTCAGTCAATTCCTCTCCATTGATTAAATACACAACAGTCTTTGCACTGATTGCTTTATTCTGCCCCCTGTGTGTGCGTGTGCATCTGTAATATTTATCAACACCATAACTTTCAGATTAACCCATGTTGTACTGATTTCATTCTCTTTTTAAAGATTGAGTAGCGTAAACCTCCATTATTACCATGTATTGTGCCTTGGATAATTGTAGTATTTGTTCACAGAAGTTCTTTCCACTGCATTTTCATGGTTTAGTCATCTGCAATGGACACTAACATGTTAACATCCAAGTTCAAGTTCCCAGATTTTCAGCAAGGATAACTTCCCAAATTTGAATCCCAAGACAAGCGTCATACGTGAACATGCTAGCCTTTTCCATTGCAGTAAAGTGCATCATTTACTAACCTTCTGTAGTGCTAGTCATTAAGTCCTTACTATTAAGGGTTCCTGTGCAGCTTTTCTTGTTTCTTCCCCACACTTCTTGCATTCATGTACAGGTTTCCAAAGCATTGGACACATTGAGCCATCGTCTCATTTCCTTCGTACAGCATGTCTAAGCTGCTGGGTTTTATGCTTATGCATGTTTTTATCTCCATTATTGCAGATAAATGCAATAATATGGTAACTAAAGATGAGTTTGAGAAAACTTCTGATTAAAACCTCTAGAAGAAGTTTTGATTCCAGCATAAAAAGATATTGTTGTAAGTCTCCTATTTGCTGTATTCACTTTGGGACTTCACTAACAAAGGACAATATCTGGAAGTTCAGAAGGAGGTTCAGTCCTTGTTGAAACATAAAAGAGGGAGAAACTTTCATACGCAACCATATTACATGATGTGAGACTACACCTTGTACTAACTGAATTTAAATGGTGGTAATGGGAGAGAAGAGGGAGCTTTTAGTCATGGTTTTCAGTCCACTTCAAATTCGTGCCTCCTTAGACTTTCAGAACAGCACTACTTTCAGTGCTGCTGTGTAGTTACATTATGTTATCATTCGAATTCAAGTAGACGTTTTCCAAAAGGAGGGAAAAACATGTCCCCAGAATTACACAGTGCTCAATTCATCTTTATAGATACATGCATGAATTTTGATTTTCTGTATAATTTTCATTTGCCATATGTGCAAGCCTGGTTAATCACCAGTTTGTATTATGTGTTGTCATAAACGGGCCTCTATTAACATGCTTTTCGTCTCACAAATATGTGCTTTTCTCTACTGTTCCAGTCTAGAAAACGTAGTTGACTTAGCACTTTCTTCAGTGAACATCACCAATTTAAAATAGTTAATTAGGACATCACAGTGTGATAAATGCAATATTGCTTGGCTTTAACAAATATGTTAAGTGACTTAGGAAATATACAGTATGAACTGCAGGGCTAATTCTGTGATTTTGAAGACATGGCGTAAACTTAAACTGCACTGTGCCCCTACGTATTCACATTCCAAGGAGGTATGAGAACCAAAAGGCTTGCTGGAGTTACAGAGATGAGAAGAACACTTAGAACAATAGAGTCAAAAAGTGGCTGAGTTTGTCAGGGACCCCTGGAGATCATCTAGTCAAAAACCCCTGCTCAGAGCAGGACCAATTAAGCATGTTGCACTCAACTGTGTCTAGTTGGATTGTGAATATCTCCAAGAACAGACAAGCCACAACCTCTGTGGGCAACTTGTTCCAGTGTTTGATCAACCTTACAGTAAAAGACTTTCTTATGTTTAGATGTATTTTTTTGTATTGCCATTTGTGCCCATTTCTTCTTGTCCTATCACTGGATATTGCTGAGAAGAGTCTGTTTCTGCCTTCTTTACGCCCTCCCATCAGGTATTTACACACACTGATAAGATCCCCCTGAGCCTTCTCTTCCCCAGGCTGAACGATCCCAGCTCTTTCAGCATCTCCCTGGATGTAAGATGCTCCAAAAACCCTTCTACATCTTAGTGGTCCTTCACTGAACTCGCTCCAGAAAGTCCATGTCCCTCTTGTACCAGGGAGCCCGGTGCTCTAGATGTGTCTCAAGTGGTGAGCAGAGGAGGAGGATCACCTCCTTCAACCTGCTAGCAACTCTAATGCAGCCCAGGACGCTCTTGGCCTGCTTTGCTCCAAAGGCACATGGCTAGCTTTTAGTCAACTTGTTGCCCACCAGGACCCCAAGTTCTTCACACAGCTGCTTTCCAGGTGATTGTTCCCCAGCCTGTACTGATGCATGGCGTTATTCCTCCCCAGGGACAGGACTTAGCACTTCCCTTTGTTGAAATCCATTATGTTCCTGTTGGCCTATTTCTCCAGTTTTTAGAGGTTCCTCTGAATGGCTATGCGCCCACCTGGTTTATCAACCATTTCTCCCAGTTTTATATCATCTAATAAATAGAAAGGGAGCCACATAAGCACAGTGAGATTCAAATATCTATGTTTTCAGACTACGTGTACCAAAATCCAGCTGCACAGATACTCTGCTGTTTTGACAGGGATCTGAATTTTCTGAAATGGAGAAGACAGTGAAGGTCACTCACAAACTCTCCAGGGGAACCCTCACAGTACCTAAGTGCTCAAGAACACAACACCCCGCACTCTGCTGGTCTTGCTGCTAGATCTGGTTACCTTCAGAGGGAGCACTCTTTTGTTCTTGAGCTAGTGAATGTTGTCTAGTTCCCCAGATCCTCCTTCCGGCCCTTCTTGTGGATGGGCGTTACATTTGCTAACCTCCAGTCAACAGGGACCTCCCTGGTTAGCCAGGACTGCTAATAAGTGATGGCAAGTGACTTGGGGAGCACTTCTGCCAGCTCCTTCAGTACCCTTGGGGGGATCCCAGAGAGGCCCTTATTCATCAAAAATTGTCTTTCCAGTTAACAACTGCTGTGACTGGTATAAGTGAAATAAGAGAAAAAGGGAAAGGATGGTCTGAAAGGGAGTGCTCTTTGTCATATGTTTAAATTGGGAAATCCATTTATATCTGTTGGGAAATTAAAAATGGAAAAATAGGGACAAACAGATGATACATTTTTTAGATTACAAACAATTTCTAGGAAGAAATTCAAAATAATTCAAATGAACAGCACAGAAGAGAGCAAGACAATATTCAAGGACAACTAGGTAGAACGAAACTGCGGGGTGAGGTTAATTGGCATGGATGGGAAGTCGTTCTATCAGGTTTAAGCACTGAGCACATCTAAAAAATGCTGAGAAAATTGAGTTAGAGAGTATACACACAATTCTTAGGTACCATGATGATTGCATTTCTGCTTAAATGGGAGATCTAGCTACCAGAAATAATTTTCCCATTTATTCATGTGTTCACGAAGAAAAGGACATCTAGAATTAAATCTGAAGGAAAGCTCATGAGCTCCTGTCTGGTGCCTTCAATTTTAATAAGAGGACTGGCCCCTCGGAGTATGGGGGCTGCTTATGGTCCTAGTTTATTCTGACTATTAACTCAAGAGAACTCTTTGTGTCTTTTCCTAATAAAGCAAAAAACATAGAAGCCTTGGCAAGTCAGACTTATTAGGATTGTTTTTTTTTTTAAGTGAGCAGTATTTTTATTTGCATTAGATTTTTGATAACTGCTTTAGTGGCAACCCCTTGACATGTATTTTGGGAAAATGAATACTTTAAATTGTAGCTGTAAAGCCCTGTTTAATAATTTTTAACTACATATAGCAGACAAAACCATCATTATCAAACAATTAAGGTGCATGAATTATTAATTTTTAATAAAAAATAAACTACTTTCTAATTAACTCTGTAATCAAAATTGTTCCAGTATGTTATTATATCTCTTAAGATTTCAAATCCAACTGGGTTTAAATTGGTATAGTATTAAAAGAAATTGTTTCTCTGGAATGCATAATTAATAAATGTGCAGGTCTTTATTGTGATTTTTTTCCATTAACTAACTATACAAAAAAGTATATCAAGGTAAATGTAGCCTTCATTCCAATATATTTTTAAATTTGTGGAACTTTCTGTACAGATCAATGAAAAACAGACCCTAGATCATGCTTCAGTCTCTATTGGCATGCATGAGCCGTTGTAGAGCTTTGAAGAGATTTACCCCTTGGCCAAGACATTATTACGCTCACCACTGGGATTTCTTTAGAAGAACAGCCTTGTATGAATCCTAGCAGAGGGATTTTTCCATGGAGCTTGATGGAGTTAATCCTCTAAACCCCTATGAATGTCAGTGAGTGCAATGGATGCATAAATTCCATATGTGTTTTCGGAAAGTTTCCTGAATAGGTTCTAAAAATCTGAGAATAGTAATAAAAAATCTGTAGTGGATCCACAGATCCCTATTCACACTGGTTCCTTCCCATTTTCAAATTCCACTCTGCCAGCCAGTGGTACATAAAATACATGTATATATGTGTGTGCGTATATATATATAAAAATACATGTATATGTATGTGTGTGAATCTACGTACATATGTGCATACAGATATATATGTACACACACCCCCCCCACCTACATAGTTGACTCCCACCCCACTGGTCCGTAGTCACAAAACAGGCATTTCTTCCAGCAGTTTTAGTACAAGGCTCCTTTGTAAATGGACCATTTGCAAATAGCATTGTCAGGAAAATTTTCAGGCACGCAAATAGAGTAATATAATTACTTAAAGACACTCTGAAGTCAATATAAATTATACAACATGGTTTTTCAAAGTATTTTTTGGACGGCTCTAGAAATCTTGAATGGTCAGTTCCTCCAAAAGTAAAAATTCAAAAAAGAAATGCTCATAGCTGTAAAAGCGTTGCTTGCTTTTTAGACCTGATATAAACATACCATCCAATGCAAACAGATAAAATACACCATAGCAGGAGGTATCCTAGGAACTAACCATGTGTTTATATCCCACTTATGAGAGTGTATGTATAAGAAAGTAAACAAAATATATGTGGACTAGTGGTTATGAATAAGCCTAATTTCTCCAAAACACATATCTTATGTGTTTATGTGTTATATGTGCCCAAGCAAACATTAAAAAAACCCAAAGTGGCTTCATGTTAAATGTACTACATAGAACAGAAGGAACTATAAACAAAGGAATTATAAACAGAAGGAATTATAAACAAAACCTGTAATTGGTTATCCAAAATTTTAAATGCAGAGATTCATGACAATTTCTTAAACATTCAGTGTTGTGGATATTGAAACAAAATTAATATAAATTCAGAAGTTATTTTACATCTACTAAATTAGACTTAATCTCATATCATACCATCTACTGGCAAAATCGGTCATAGCTCACTATACATACATACATATATATATAAAATAATTTCCTCTGCTTTCATGGAGAGTAAAATTTATTTGATGAAGGTAAACAAAATCTGGCACTTGGAAGCAGGAGGAGTAATATACAGCATCACTGTTCAAAGACATAGCATTTCACTGTTTTCCCTGAAATTTTTTTGTGTGAATGTCTTGTCCTGATGCCAGTGTCTACTCTTTGCCAAGAGGTGGCGTATGTCTTGTATTCTGATGGCTGGCTTCTTCATGGACAAGAAATCGGTGACATTAAATCTCCGTGTATTTCCAGTATAAATTATTTAATTTGATAACTCTTGGGAGAGGACCCTCAAAAATATCCAGGGTATTTGCTTTGGAAAGCTCAGCCCCATAGGAATGCTAAGCTCCCAAGGAGAGACTCTCCATTAAGCTGTATATAAAAAGAATGCACAGTAGCAATTGCACAGTTGAATATTTGGCCACAAAGGAAGAAAAAATCGTGTGGAAAGAAATGTGCAGCAGTACTATGCTGTGACACTAGTGTTACAATAGTATATTACACAAAGAAATGTGTACAAAGTATGATTGGGAATGAAGTTGTCTTTAAAGAGGGAATAACCATACATAGTTCTTACTCTGGTGCAAACCTCTGAGGAAAAGCAGAGAACTAAAGACTGCTTTTCAGGACACCGGGACTGCTGGCAACAGATGGCAAAAGTCTGTCTCAGAAGGGGAAAAGGGTTTTAGGGCAGGAGTTGGCGGGGCTCATTGACAGAGCTTTAAACTAGATTCGAAGGGGGATGGGGATAGATCCGAGCTTGATAGCAAAAAGCCTGAAAGCGGCATGCTGGCACTAGACCTGGAAAAGATAGGGGGTGTAACCGGGCCCCTTAGGAATAAGTCTGGGGGTGGCAGAATTTCTGCTCCCTTCAGTAAAAAGGAGAAAGGACCAATAGCCCAGCTGAAGTGCTTATACACTAATGCATGTAGCATGGGCAACAAACAGGAGGAGCTGGAAGCCATTGTACAGCAGGATAATTATGATGTAGTCACCATCACAGAAACGTGGTGGGATGACTCATATCGCTATAGTGCTGCCATGGATGGCTATAGGCTCTTCAGGAAGGATAGGCAAGCAAGGAGAGGCGAGGGGGGTGGCCCTCTATGTCAGGTAGTGTTATGAATGCTTTGAACTAAATGATGGAGATAATGGGGTTGAGTTTTTATGGGTAAGAATCAGGGGGAGAGCTAACAAGGCAGATATCATAGTAGGAGTCTGTTATAGACCGCCCAACCAGGATGAGGAGGCAGATGAAATATTCTATAAACGGCTGGGAAGTCTCAAGATTGCAAGCTCTTGTCCTTGTAGGGGACTTCAATTTGCTGGACATCTGCTGGGAATACAATACAGCAGGGAGGGAACAGTCTAGAAGGTTCCTGGTGTGTACTGGGGATAACTTCCTGACACAGCTGGTGAGAGAGCCAACTAGGGAAGGTGCCCTGCTGGATCTGTTGTTTGTAAACAGGGAAGGTCTTGTGGGGGATGTGACAGTTGGAGGCTGTCTTGGGAACAGCGATCTTGAAATGATAGTTTTTGATTCTGGGAGAAGCAAGGAGGGGGGTCAGCAGAACTGCTACCTTGGACTTCTGGAGGGCGGACTTTGGGCTTTTCAAGAGCCTGGTTGACAAAGTCCCCTGGGAGGCAGTCCTCCAGGGCAAAGGAGCCCAGGAAGCCTGGATGTTTTTCAAGAAGGAACTCTTAAAGGCGCAGGAGCAGGCTGTCCCTGTGTGCCAAAAGACAAGCTGTCGAGGAAAAAGACTGGCCTGGCTAAACAGGGAGCTAGTGTTGCGAATTAGGGAAAAAAAGAGGATTTATGGCCTCTGGAAGGAAGGGCAGGCCACTCAAGAGGACTACAAAGAGGTAGTAAAGTGATGTAGGGAAAAAATCAGGAGGGCCAAAGCTCAGCTAGAACTAAACCTGGCTTCTGTTGTCAAGGACAACAAAAAAAGTTTCTATAAATATATTAGCAATAAAAAGAGGACTAAGGATAATCTCTGTCCTCTAGTAGATGGGGCCGGTAACATAGTGACCAAGGATGAGGAAAAGGCTGAGGTACTCAATGCCGCCTTTGCCTCTATCTTCAGCAGTAGGACCAGTTGTTCCCCGAGTACCCAGACCCTTGAGCTAGAAGACAAGGAGAGCAGAATGAAGCTCCTGTAATCCAAAGGGAAATGGTGAGGGACCTGCTTCAGCACCTGGAGGTGCACAACTCTATGGGGCCAGATGGGATCCACCCAAGGGTACTGAAGGAGCTGGCAATTTAACAAATTATTGACAATGTGTGACTAGTTGCAGATGTGAACTATTATTCTTCTTGTTCCTTGCTTCCATGGTTTGTAAGTTGATGTCAGTAGAACATTAAATATATATATATCAAAATACTTTAACAGCAGTGGTTGCTACGTTGTTTTGGGTTCTCCCACTAGAATTACACTTTGGAAGATTGTTGACCTGTACTTTCTGTAATAAGGATTTCCTCTACGTGTCATTTGACCACCCTTTTAGTACTGACATATATAACGAGAAATAAAACTCCCTATAGATGGTTTCTCTTTTTCTTGGAAGCCCAGCTTGAAACCATTAATACTTGAGGAAAGATTGTATTGGTAGTACCATGCTGATTTGTTTATGAAATATGTAGCCACATACACAAAAATGAAAACACTATATAATCAGGAGTTTTAGAGAAAGGACATTCTGTTTTACCTGTATCCATACATCATATGAAAAATAGTAAGAAGAACTACTTAAGAATGGAAAACTATTTAAAATGATACTTTCTCTCTTTAAAGTTTAAATTGCACTTTAAATAAGCCCATTTTAATTTAGGAATTTGGAACTAGAACTTTCACTAAAGAATGGGTGAATCAATTTTTAATCAGCTCCAGTAAGTTCATATTGTGTTGTAATTAAAAAGTAAAATTAACAGAGACAATTTAAAATTCATAAACATTCAGTGAAAAAAAAATTCAATATAATCACAAGCAAAATTACCCTTGTGTTTGTTTGCCAAGTTGTGCAAGACTGCGTTTTGGAAAAAACACTTTGCTGGCTAATATGTTAGAAGATTATAAATAAATCTTTGCACACCCTCTTACTGCAATGTTGATGAATCGGTGTTGGCATTAATTGGTATGCTTGCATAATTTTAATTTGTGAAATTAAAAATTGTAGGTGAGCATGTTTTGCATAAAACTGAATTGTTTTGATGCTTAGTGATCTTTGTGTTTGCTTCATAGTCATGGTGTTACAATTAGTATACATAATATATACCTTTAGATAGTCGTGCCTATGAAAAGATTAGAAAGTTCAGTTCTGAAGCGTAGTACTCAGGGTTTGTTATTACAGCTCTTGAGCTGTCGTAATATAAGACAATATATTTCATAATTTGCTATTTTTACCTCCATCCAATGGATAGAGTTCACAGTGGAACATGTGAAACTCTTGTTATGTCCTCTGTGCTAGAGAAAACAGTGTTCAGACAACCCAGACTTTAGCTGGACTTTATTACTTTAGTGTTAATAAGTTAGAAGGTTATCAGGAGCTAAGATATGAAATATTAGCAAGGTTTCTGTCTACTTTTCTTTTTTGATTTAAAAAACCCCATAGGGGTAAGTGCACGTTATGACTTTTCCAAGGTCTATGTGAAAAGGACTGTTTTAGGGAAAGTGATGCTAGGCAAAAAGACTAGGTATTCCTATTTTCTTATTCTTGGATAACATCAGTTAGGTAAGATTTAATCCGTGTCTATAAGAGATCCAAAAAGTAAGTCTTCATTTTCTCTGCGTTTATGATTTACTCGGATATTTTAAGCTTGCTCGTGCCTGCTCTTCCATAAGTTCTTGTTCTCTTTTGCTTTGAACTTTTAACATCTTTTTCACTAACAAGCTGACAAGCTTTCTCAAAGTTCTTTAGTATTCAATACTTCTTCACCTTTTAACCATTTCTAAAATTAGTCAATGTTACAGGCAACCAGAATGAAGCAATAAGCTAACATTGTTATGTATGCTTTATATGCAATTTTGATTGACTGTGTTAATTCAATGTCAATATAGACTATTAAGGCTTTTAAATAAATAAAATTTTATCTGTTCAGTATGTACATAAATAAGTTCCCATTATACTGAGAATTTGAAGTACCTATATAAATCTGTGGTTCATAGCAGCTTTTAAACAGAGAATGGGACTGATTCAACTCACACATATTGATATGAGTATGGAAATCAGTTGGAGTGGGATTTTTGAAGTCTCAGGGAACATAAAAATTGACTGTGTAACCTGTGTGTTTAGTGTTTAGTATTTTGAATGATGTCTGTCAGTCACAGCACATGTTCCAAACATGCTGAAAGCTCGCCTAAGACTTAGTGCCTCTATAAGATGTATCGTGTTGACTTGTACATGTCCTGTATGCAGCTCTGATGGGAAGTGGAAAGGACTGTCCAGTTTACAAATTCTAATACTTGCCCATGGGAAGCAAAGTAAGGGCATTTTATTTCAGGTGTATGTTTATGAGGACCCCACAGTATGATACTAAACCTGTGATATCAATGTAATAGAGAAATTGAGAGGTCTAACCCTACGCTGATCAATGTAAATATTCCTTTAATTTGTTCTTTCTGTCAGCTGTCTTTTGTACTTTGAGTGGATCTCTTTCCCAGTCTGGATTTTTAGTCTCTGTAGCTGTGCATTTCACTTGGATTGTCATCATCTGCTAGAATTCACATGCAACAAGTCTGCTTAGATTAAGGCAGTTCTCTGTGAATACAAGGGTAACCCCTATCTTAGAAGAATCCTCTTATAATAAGGGTCAAGACAACAAAAAGTGATAAAAAGGACATATTCGTAATATGAGTCATTGAGAATGTAATGAACTGCAAAGTTGTGGTGCCTTGGAAGACAAATTTCCCAAATTCATGTCTGGTAATTAGAGAACAAGTCCCTTCTCCCATTATTACCAGACAGCATTTCTGATTTCAGTAGATTTTTCATAGTGCTTATGATTCCTGAATAACAGTAAAAATTCACACCAGTTTAGCATTCCCAGCTAATTTATTAAGTTCTGCCTTTTGTTCTTCATAAAGTTTGTCTCAGCCGGATAATGAATAACCAAAATAATTAGTTCATACTTTTGACTTTGCCAGTAAAACCAGCACAATATCTACCCCATTTACAAAGAACATGCATCAAAATTAATGAAATTGACTTAATGGGATGAAAGATAGACTGCAACCTGGTGAGAGCTGTTTTTCTGACCATATGAGCTGCATACAAAAATAAGTATTTCTGGGAATGGTTCACAGAAGAGATAACTGTGGCTCACCAGCCCTCTAGTGCCAGATATGGCCTGGCTGAAGGCACGGCTGGGCTCCCCAGGGTGACGCAACGATGCTGATCTCAGTGCTCTCTGAGACTGGGGATCTGGAGCTCCAGCAGCCCCTCAAATGCAGTACAATGTGAATTACTAGTGAGAAGAATTACTTTTATGTAAGTGTAACAGCAGTTTTTACCTGATGTTAGATAGATACTGTGGCTTGAAAGAAAAAGACAAGAGGTGATTCAAGGAGACAAACCACTAAGTAAAAAAAAAGGGGGGGAAGACAATCTTTCCAAAAGGCAGGAAACCCACAGACACAAGTATAGAACAGGGATCTGTCTCTGAAGCATCTGGAAATGGAAAGACATACTGCACTAGTTATATTAGATAGTGATCTGAAGGAGTAATTTCTATGTTAAAGCAGTATCTAAAGAAAAAGCAGGAAAACAAAACCCCCAAACCAGAGGCTGTTTTATTAGAGGCTTTTCCTTAACAACCTGTATCCTGGAGTAGATCACTCAAAGAATCTAACTGATTTAAATTAAGTACAAGATAAAGTATTGTTGAGCAGTAATCTATGATGAGATTAATACCTCAGGATGGGAGGTATTTTAGGATTAGTTCTTAGAAATTGGCATAGGTGCCTGGATGAATTAGCAAATTTGGAATGAATCATTTTGTGGAAGTGAATGACAAGAAAAATTCAAAGAGAGTTCAGAATCCCAGGTTGCTTTCTTTTCATTATGGCATTCTTTTTGTAGTAATATCTTCCTGTGTTATATTTAAGCTAGTATTATTTCTATAGTTTGAAGCCAATCAAAAGCAAGTCAATTAACTGAGGGATTAATTAGCAGGTAGTGCTAGGGATGTGAGGTTCTGGGCATCGTAAGAGCCTTTAAAGTTCTACTATTTTCACAGGTAAATCTGTGCCCGCATGCAGTATCACTTTCTCAGCAAATAAATGTATTACTCTGTGTCCACCTGGACCAATTTCCAGTTGTTTATATTATTCACCCATGAATCTCAAGTTCCCTGAAAAAGCTATAAGACGTGCTCTGGAGAGACCTGTTTTCTCCTTATGGTTCCATATTTGGCTGTTTTGGGGATTATTCTTTTGTTGCATCCATCCCCTCAAGGGGGTTCTTTGAGGACATTCTTTGAGGAATCTGTGTCCCAAAAAATAAAAGCTGTCATGGAGGATTGCTAAGAAGAAGCACTGAGGCAGACGTTTTGCAGTTTGAGATCTGGGAAGCAAATAAAGGCAAAGAGGCAGGCATTGTTATGCCCCATGCAGATGGCTCCTTCAGGGAGAGCTATTTTCCTGGGATATGATGGATTATTCCAGGTAGGAATGGATTAATTCAGTGGGCGATAAGAATATTTCCCATTTGTGCAGCAGTAGAATGAGTTGCCTCTTGAACCACCAGATTAGTGGACCATTGGCTGCCCCTGAAATAGTGCTCTAAAAACTTTTAGATCTGAAAAGGTGTGCTTATTATTCATGTTTCTCAGGTGGAAGAAGATTCTCCATCACTGATGCCAATGTATTCATGCTTTATTTCATTGATTATTGTTCCTGCCTATTTAATTCAGTATGGCTCCTGCCATATATTCCTTCTGTTCATGATTTCTTGCCTGATCACTGAGGGATGAGCTGGCAACGAAACATCTGTGTACATATCTCTCCCAAGCCATTGGCTTGGGTGTGGCAGAAATCAATGTTATTAATATGCAAAATGAGTCATACTACAGTTGGTATGTATAGGTCCTGAGAAAAAAACCTGCAGGCAAAATAGGATCTTGGACAAAGTGCAGATGAATGCCTTAAGTTTTGGTTCTTATCAATAGTACTGGATAACAAATTTGTGTAACAACTGTTACAGGAGCAGAGCATAATGGGAATAGTTAAACAGGAATTAACCTGTTTGAAAAGGGTTTGAAAGACATGGTGGCTAAAATCAAGGCAACATATCACTAAGCAACAACACTGTGTGAAATAGTGCTTCTGACATAATCCTGGTGCGGAAGAGGGTAGGTTGTAAGGTTCTCCATACCCTTTGCATAAACTTGAGAATTTCTGTAATAGTATTCTTGTCCTGAAGCTGAGGAGGAAGAGAGTAATGTAACTGCAGCAGTGGGTGATGGATGGATAGCTAAAACGATGAGTGCCTTCAGCCCACTCACTCAGATGCTCTGCAGTACTGATGGCTGGAAAAGGTGGCAGTGCCAAGTTTTCAGCAGGTGTCCATCACCCACTTTTACCCACCATCGGGCATAAATATATCAAGAAGTCTTTAGTAAAGCAGCAGGCAATATAATTCCTGAGAAACAGTTATGACTTCTGATAGGAGACATACAGTATGTGTTCATCTGAATAAATAAATGCCAGCTTCCACGGGAATGTGCTCAGAGTATTGCAGAGGGCAGCAGCAACAGCAATTTCTGAGAAGTTACGGAGAAATGAAGGGGACACCCCCACTGCTGGGATGGGGCGGGGTGTTGTTTCTATCAACAGCAAAAAGTTCAAGAGATGTCTGGAAGAAGGGGGCTGTATGTAAAGTGTCTTTTCACCCTTTAATTTTCTTAACTTTCAGCATGGAAAGCAACAGTAAGCCCTTTAATGGTTTATTTTTTTTTCCACACTCATGTATTTGTGTTTAATACACAGAGTATATATTTCCAGTCAATATTTTCATGGCACACCATTGAAAAACAGATGGCTGCAGAGAAAATACACCTCCTTGTGTCTCCTTTAGCTTTTTTCCTTCCAAATTACATGGGAAAACCATCAATCTTTCTGCCAACTCACAGTGTTTCATGCGTCTACTTTTCTGTATGCAAATTCCCACCCAAAATCAAAGTATTCTGTGCTTTGTTCATGTTGGGCTAAAAAGCTCAGGGAAACTGCGAAGAAACATTCTACCCTTGCCATGCGTATTCCCTTTACCTTGTGGAGTTCCAAATGATGTCAAAGAGCAAGTTCTTTCTTTCTTTCTCTCTCTCTTTCTCTCTTTCTTTCTTTTCAATAGATTTTTTTTTTTCATTGTTGCTGTTTGTGTACTAGGCAGAGGGAGTAATTTGGGAGGATAGCATCTTCTTTTTAACCCCAGTACCATGTTCCCTTTTCCAACTTAATAGAGAGCGGAAAGATTACATTCTGTGTTCGACACCTGTAACTGGTGTAGGTGTTTTTACTTTTATCTGTGGATTCTCAGTCAAGGTACAAGTATTGCTACAGTGTATATGGGGTTTACTTAAGTTCTGGAGGAATTAGGAGGGTTTTTTAATGTGTTTGTTTGTTTTTCTCTGGGAAAGGAGTCCTCCAAAATAGCACAGTCAAAGTGTTAACTCAAAAATGATTAGTAAAAATGACTATTGACCAGCCTCTCCTTTGTGGCTAAAACTCTTAAACAGTGGTGCTAGTGTGTTATTAGTGCACAGCCGACTTCTCTCAAACGCATTCTTTCAGCACACCGTCACTCTTCCAGTGCACTCTTCCAGTTTCTTCCCTCTTCCCAACTCAGGAGTCACAAATGTGCCTTTATTAATTAATCTTAAATTCTGCAGTATTCTGAGCTTATGAGTAGTATAACTGCCAGAAGCTGTAATACTGCCCAGAGAAGCTGTGGCTGCCCCATCCCTGGAGGTGTTCAAGGCCAGGCTGGATGGGGCTTGGAGGAACTTGGTCTAGGGGGAGGTGTCCCTGCCCATGGCAGGGGGGTTGGAACTCGGTGATCTTTAAGGTCCCTTCCAACTCTAACCACTCTATGATTCTATGATTCTATAATTCTGGCAGAAGTTTTTAATACTTTTCTTCTTAATATCAACAGTTGGCTTTTATCAGAGACAAGGTATTCAGGAAGATGCATCTTTAGGCTGATCAGGTAGGGCATTTCTTTTATATTATGTTTATGTTATATTTATTATATTATAATTCAGGTTTGGGTTTGTTTTTTTTTTTTTTTTTTTTTTTAAGTCACATTGCAAATGAACATACTTTCCTTTTTGGTTCTGTTTGCTAGAGATAAAGTCAAAATGATGTTAATATTTGAAAACATATTCTTCTTTCTTGTTATCCATTTGTAATTCAAATGGTAGGTACCCCTGGCCCAGCTGATCCTCCCCCTCTCCAGCTGTCTACAAACCTTTGAGGACTAAGCATCATAAACTGTGACAATAATTTCTAAGATTGTTATGCAGCTACTTGTCAACGGCAAGCTATCTAGGAATTTGAATATAATCTTTTTTTTAAAGTTCTTTTAATAACTATTTATATTGTACTTATGGTTTGTTGATATGTTTATTTATTTTTAACTGGTGAATCTTTTTTTCCTTTGTAATTCTTTGTGACTACGAATACACTGTAAAAAGGAACTTATTTCAGACTGGTAAAAAGCGGGGTTGGTACTGCAAAAAAGGTGCAAAAACTTGCTTTGGAATATTGTGAAGTGTGAAAACAAGACCGTCCAATAGAAAACTATTTAATACCAATGAAACACATGTTTGTGCTTGATAAGTAGAAAATAATTGTTTCGTCAGTGAGTCACTCATCTTTTTCTTCACAAGTATGTCAGTGACAGAAGTTTCAGTTATGATGTGAAATCCAGAAACCTTCAAAACATTTGCCACAAAAGAAGAAATTCTGCAATTCAGTTTTTTTCCAGTGTGGTTATCAGTAGCACACTGTTCAATTATCATAGGCATTATATATCTCAGAACTCTTTTGAGTACACACACAATAACTTCTCTGGAAAGAAAGGACACCTTTTAAAGATTGAATTGCTCAGTTTTCTGAATGCAAAGGAACCCTTGGGAAGTAAAAATACCTGCTCTCAAAGAGCTAGTCTCATATCTACTCGTACAGCTTGGTCCAACCCCCAGTGAAGTCAATAAGTCTCTGACTGAGACTTAGGAAGAATTAGAGACAAAAATGTACATCTCTTAACTAAGTGTTTCTGGAGAAGAGGTAGTTATTTCATGTGGAGCAAAAGGAGAATGAGTTGACAAAGAACAAAATGTTATATGACAATGAAATACCAAAACTACTCCAACATTTCAGACATATATAGAGGACACTGCATCCTGTCTACTCCTTTTAGGCTGCCTGGGCTTGATCTAGTCGTCTATACCATTTAACTTAGTGGCAAGTGGCACTAGGTACGTTGTAGCTTGGTCATTTTGTCTGTTGACAATAGCTGAGCAATGTTTTCTTAAGGGATGATCAGTTACTTCAGAGTTGTTGAGCCAAGCACAATGTGACAGTACCTATCCTTACAGCAAGTATGGGTACTCTCCACAGTACGTTCTGCATAATCCGTAAGGGACTTCATAGACATGGCATGTTGTAGGTGGAAAGGAAATTTGGCCTCAGACACAGCCTAAAGTATGTGTTAATCAAGGGATACAGAGAATGTTCTGTAAATTCTGTGAGTTGGTGTGGAATAATTACTAAAATGGTCAATAATACAGCATTGGTCACACATTAAGGAAAGGTATAAAATCCAAAGTTTTCTAGGGTAGAATACAGCCACAACTGGTATGTGAAGAATCCGCTACATCTGCAATTCCCTGTACAATATTGCTTCCAAAGCAACATGGGGAGTGGAGTGGGATGGAGACTCCAAGGCCAAACCCTGTGGTAATCCAGCAAAGGGGAACGAGATGGAACCATGGAAGAAAAACAGTGCGAAGGATGGAGCGGAGTGGAGACACCGCGGCTAAAATTCTGATAAAATGGAAACTTGAGAACCAAATGGAGCCCTTGAAGGTCTTATGGAACTGATTAACTGCCTACTTGTTACCCTGAGCCAACAATCTGTCATTTTTTTGATGAAATGCTGTCCTTTGGTGAACTTGGCTCATTATAATGTCATTATAATACCAAAACACACTTCCATCCCAAAAGCTACCCTCCTCCAAGGTGCGACCACTCCTCCTTGAGTCTGAGCCCTAAATTTTTTGTAAACTATACCCTTAAATGTAAGGCGAGAAAATTTTACACCAATCATAATGAAAGTATTTATGACTAGAGTCACTCAAACTCCACCTTGAAGATAAAAAATAGTATAAAAATAGCCTCAGAAAGGGGGGATGTTAGGGAAGACACCATCGTGAACAAGTCGAGGAGAACTCCATCAAGACTGCCTTGACTTCTAGGATCAGTTGACGGGCTAAGCCTCTCTTCCCCCCTCATAAGGACACTTGTGGGTAAGAGTCTAACACTTGGCTATACCAAGTGCTTCCCTGGGAAACTTAGAAATCTCTATAGAGTTGTTTTCTAACTTAGTGCATTTGTAACCGAGCTATATTACTAACATCTTTATTATTCGCACGTGCTTTGCAGACAGTTGCTATAGAATCATAGAATCATAGGGTTGGAAGGGACCTCTGGAGATCATCTAGTCCAACCCCCCTGCCAGAACAGGAACACCTTAGAGCAGGTTGCACAGGAACGCGTCCAGGTGGGTTTTGAATGTCTCCAGAGATGGAGACTCCACCACCTCCCTGGGCAGCCTGTTCCAGGGCTCTACCACCCTCAAGGTAAAGAAGTTCCTCCTCATGTTTAGGTGGAACTTCCTGTGGTCACGTTTGTGCCTGTTACCTCTTGTCCTGTCACTGGGCACCACCGAAAAGAGCCTGGCCCCATCCTCCTGGCACCCACCCTTTAAGTATTTATAAGCATGGATCAGGTCCCCCCTCAACCGTCTTTTTTCCAGACTAAAGAGACCCAATTCCCTCAGTCTTTCTTCATAAGAGAGGTGTTCCAGTCCCATAATCATCTTGGTAGCCCTATGCTGCACCCTCTCCAGCAGTTCCCTGTCCTTCTTGAGCTGGGGAGCCCAGAACTGGACACAGTACTCCAGGTGCGGCCTCACCAAGGCAGAGTAGGGGGGGAGGATGATCTCCCTTGATCTGCTGGCCACACTCTTCTTGATGCACCCCAGGATGCCATTGGCCTTCTTGGCCACCAGGGCACATTGCTGGCTCATGGTCATCCTGTTGTCCACCAGGACTCCCAGGTCTCTTTCTACAGAGCTGCTCTCCAGCAGGTCAGCCCCCAACCTGTACTGATGCAGGGGGTTATTCCTCCCCAGGTGCAGCACCCTACACTTGCCCTTTTCATAAGATTCCTCTCCGCCCAACTCTCCAGCCTGTCCAGGTCTCTCTGTATGGCAGCACAGGCTTCTGGTGTGTCAGCCACCCCTCCCAGCTTTGTATCATCAGCAAACTTGCTGAGGGTGCACTCTATCCCCTCATCCAAGTCGTTGATGAATATATTGAACAGGACTGGACCCAGTACTGACCCTTGAGGGACACCACTCGTCACTGACCTCCAACTCGACTCTGTGCCCCTATCACTGGCAATCCAAAAGAACTTGTGTATCTGTTGCTTAAATAAACTAGGCAGCTAGTTGTTTGGGTTTCTCATTGAACATGACCAAAGAGTGGCCGTGTTAGTTCATGAGCACGACTGGGCTGAAGGTACAGTCTGCTATTAGTGTATCCAGAACCGTAACAGTTTAATATATATTAAATGTGCCTGAGCTGATAGTGGTGAATTGGGCATCACTCAGAATTTAAACCTAGGCACACCTAGCCTCCCACCTCGGTGAGGAGTGTTAGAACGCAAGGGGGTTTATTTTCTGCCAAAACTACTTTGCCCCTTTACACAACAGTTGGCCAAGTGATTTGGTCTAGTGGGAAGCGTCCCTGTCTATGGCAGGGGGGTTGGAACATGATGATCTTCAAGGTCCTTTCTGACTTTAAACCATTCTATGATTCTGTGATTTGTTGGCCAGTATGGGCCACATGTCTCAGGCTATTTCTGCCTACATTGAACAGCAGCTTCTAATTAGGCATAGAAATGAAATGGCTGTCTTTCCTGATCTTCCTAGGCAAGATGATTAACTCACGTCCCATCTCTTTGGAAAATCAGACCATTTGCCTGTTTTTCTAATTGTTGGTCCGGCTGAGTGACAGGTAAGAAAAAAGTCTAAACTTTCTTGCCTTTATTTCTTACATTGTAACAAAACTGAAAATGGATATGTTTTCAATTTTCAGCTTAGAAGATTAAACTATCTGTTCAATAACTTGAACTCCTGCCATTTCCTTTTTCTCTATTATCACTTAGTCACCTTGAAGGCACTCAGTTCTTGTAGTAGAAGTCCTAGTCTTAGCGTGATGACTGACATTGTAAAATTGCTTAGGAAGAGACTATTACAGAACTAAATGGGCAACTTCTGTTTCTGTTATCCTTTACACAGGCAAATGCCTGCTGGCCCACTAATCTGGACTTGTATCAGGGAAACCCATGCTCAGTCAAGATAAAATTTATTCACATTCCTGGGTACATGCCAGCTTTTTACAATTCTGTCTCCAAGAGAAGTTTCCTTTAGAGATGTTTTGAAATAAGCTGCTACTAAAATGCAGCCTAGCTTTACCTTTCAAAAAGTTGCAGCCTTTAAAATGAAAATTATTGGCTTATAAATGTTTAGGAAGTGAAAGAAAGTTGACACAAGAAGTGGTTTTGTGCATCAGAAGTCTAAACCTGTGCAAGTATTTAATGGAAATTTTTACCCACTTTCCTGATGATTACATATGAAAGCTCATTTTTTAATTTCTTTGCTGGCACAAAACACCTCTTTAATTAGGATTTTAAGAAGATATGATGCTACACATTTGAGGTTATTAAAAAAAATTCTGGGGCATGTTGATGAAAAAGAAAATGGAGATAAATGGTGTCACCTTTAACAAATGCATTCCAAAATGTAAAGGGATAGCTACACAGTTGATGCAATCAAGCTTTTCCAATAAAATGGTGTTTTTAACAAGATTTGAGGGCCTAAAATTGACATAGCTGTAATTAAAGTTCTGCACACTGATCTACCATGGCATGCACACATCTCTGTTATTAAGTCCGCTCTACCAAAAAGCTGAAGAAACCCACTGTGAAATGTATTTAAAAAAATAAATCAAGTATATTTATTCCAAGTAGGGATATCAGCACTCAGACAGCCCCTGCAGTGACTGTGACTGGAGTCAGCAAATTAAAGAATGTACCTAAAAAATTTTAATTGTTTCATTTGTCAGTCTAGTGAAGTGATCATTCACCTGTATGTTTGGGTTTTTTCTGTTGCATTTATAAAGCTCTGATTAATGTGGTATCAAATCCTATTCTGCTTATAGTTTCTGAAAGAAAATAGTGTTTATAGTTCGATTACATTTATGTATCTTTCTATGACTTTCTACCTTCCCATCTCATTCCCTAATTTGCGGTAACATATTTTCTGTCTGTCCCCTTCCATTTCACATTTCCTCTACTGTGTCTGTTTTCTTATTCAGCATAAATAATCATTTTGCTTACAGTCATCTAACTTCATTTATATTAGGAATTGATAGAATATACCTCCAGGCTGCCTTTTCACTAGCCAGAACAAAAAAGGAGACTGGCTTCAAGTCCTAATGAATCATTCCTTTTTGGGGAAATACAGTGCAGTTCACTGAAATTCCATTAAAATCTCAGAAAACCATTAAAAGTGTGAGTGCAAGTGTACTATGTTTAAATGCAGAATGGAAGACAGACTGGGTATATGAAAAATAAATGAGCACTTACAGAAATGGTCGTGCTCATTTCAAAAACTCTAAAGGTTTTTCTGGAAGAACTCCAGATGTTGTGACCACAACCTCCTCTTAATTTCCAATACTGTGGCCTGTCATAGTCATGAACTGGAAACGGGGAAACTCGCTTTTACAATGGCACCATTGTTGCCTGAGTATTGCATCACCATAGATTCTTCTGCACGGTTGTCTTTGCTCCATGTTTGTCATTTCAGTGTTACCTCTAACTTGCTCGATGTATGTCTGTACTCTATATATAGCCTTAATGTAATCTTTAAGATTTAAAGATTATTTTTAGCTAAAAAACCCCACCCGAGTTATCCATTCTACGTTTTTCCCGATTTGCAAGCATCAGACCAGTTACTTATAATTCTCTGCATTCATTTATAGTTTTTTTCCCTTTATGATAGGCATTACAGTTGTGTAATTACTCTAGCTGAAGCTCTCTAGGATGTGCTGCTAAGACTTCAGCTTGCCTTTCCATATGGCGATAAATTAGTTCTTTTCAATTGGAATCTTAGGCTTTTGTTCAAAGTGGAGCTTTTAATATTCTAAGGTATTAACTTAAACAATAACCAGGCTCTGCTATTCTGCTTCCTAGTCCATTACAGCTGCTTGGGAAATTTTTGATGACTGAGAGAGGGAAAATGAAGGGACAGAATGCTGATTAGTTAGGGGAAAAAAAAAAAAGATTTGCCCAATAGAACTGATTTTGATGAATTTCTCACTAGAAAATGGAATGAAGAAAAAGGTAGCTTGTTTTTTATTTTTTTAATTTCGATGCATTTGGACCAAAAATATCAAACAGATTTCTTTCCATCTCTCCTATCAATGACAAGTGTCTGCAAGTGACTGCAATTTGGCATTCTTTGTGTCTTCAGGAGTTTTTACAGAATATGTATAATGCAATAAGCAATTCAACACTCCTTCATATAATTGTAGGTTACAAGATGAAATGATGTATTTGTCAAAACAAAGGCTCATCTCTAGTGCTAAAGTACAAAAGACGAGCAGCATTTCTAGGCCCGTATTCACCCCATCCTGACACAGAGCTCCAAAATCACTCAGATGAATCATGACCACCAGAGCACAGAGCGCATGGATCCTTTATGATATCTTTCAGTACCAGATTGCGTACAACTAAATTTAGATGTCTAAATGTAGAAAGGCAATTAACATGCCTTGCCATGTCTTCACCCTCTCTCTCCTTCTCTCCAGAGAGGCAGCGGTCTGCGGCTGGATGGTACAATTAGCAGTTTCTATCCCCGCTGGCCCAGTGCCAGTTCAGTGCTGTGAGCGTGGAGGGCCGAAGGCACCACCGCACCCTTCCCGACGCGCTTCTCCGGCCCACGACGCAGCCACTGCTGGGCTGACACCGCCCTGTGCGGGTGCACACACCTTCTGCTCCCTGCCCAGACACTGAAGGCCACGGAAGGTCGGCTGGAAGGACAGTAGTGGCCGTGTCACAGTGAGCCGCGGTTGGGCGGTGGCCATGTCACAGCAGGTGGGCGGTGATGTCATCGCAGTGGGTATAAAAAGGGCGGCGGGGCAGGGGCAGGCCTCAGGTTGGGAGGCAGACTGGCGAGATGAGTGCCGAGGGCAGGAGGGTGCCCGGTCCCTTCAGGGGCTGGGCCTGGGCCCTGCTCCAGCCCCGCTGAGCTGCAGGGCTGTGGGCCCGGTGTCTCCTGGCCATAAGGGAGCTGTGGGGATCAACGGCCTCTGCCTGTGGCTGCAAACTCACCTCACCTGCTTCCCCAGAGGCATCTGCAGGAGAGCCCTGATGCTGCTGGAGCCATGGGTTTTGGGAGTGCTTACCGTTGACCTGCGTTGAAGCAGAAGGTGCTGGACATGAGAGAGCGTGGTGAGTGAGAGCAAAGTACCCACACAGGTGCCTGGCGGGAAGCAAGGAGCCCCGGCGGGAAGGGGTAAGTGGAGTAGAGAGGAGAGGGGGAGGCGAGGACAGGGCTTGGGCTCTCCTTGTCAACCCCAGCCTGGGCTTCCCCCAGAGCTGTGGCCATGGACAGGCCACTTCTCTTTTACTGCTCATATACGGAATAACACGGAATGTTCAAAGTTTGTTCAAAGAAAACAATCAGCTTTAATTAATTCAACACAAAAGAGCAGAAAATAATGAAATAATCTTTTGTTTGTTCTTTATTCTGGAGACAAGATTTGGTTGTAATATTGAAATCATGGTTTATTTAATACAGGACCGTGTTATTTCTACGTGACATTTTAATCAAATGTGCTAAAGTTGGAAATGAAAAGGTTTCAAATAATTGTGTTTAATTACTTAAGCATCATTTAATCAAAATAATCTTCACTGGTAATAATTATCATTGTCGGTTCTTTTCTCACACATACTTAGATATATCATATTAATATCAACCTTGATTACTGTACTTATTGAAAACTACATTCTAATTTTCTCTTTTAAATCAGCAGTATACCTCAGGTAATTTCAGAAGCGTCTTTAATCCTTTATATTTACTGGTTATTTCTTCAGCAAATGTTACAAACAACCATAAATCCTCTAGCTTTATAAGTCAATTCAGTGTTTCAACCTATTGATGATTCAGTGACCAGCCGTTGGTCAGTACGTTCATGTATATGCATTAATCTCTCGTATGTACTGTCTTTTTAGTTAGGAGTAAAGTTGTTAAACCCCACTAAGTCGATGTAAAAGACTTCCAGGTTTTCTTGAGTTTTCTTTTAAAAGTTGGCTTCATGATAAGCTTATAATAGATATTACCTTTTATCTGTAATTCAACTAATATTTAGATCTGATGACTATTTATAATACACTACATTTTAATAATCGGCACTCTCGGGTTACGTCTGCATTGCAGCTGCTGAGGCAGTGCTATCTGAACAGCTTGAAATGGGTATTGGAAGCCAGCAAGATGCTGGAACCATGGCGGTTTGTTTGGGTTAATATAATCTGTTAAGAAGCATGATAAATTAGTCCCTGTGGAGTTTCGTACTATCACAGTTTGACTGCTTCTGGAACCTGAGCTAGTGCATTTTAAGTTATCTTGGCTGGCGAGGTGCAGCGATAATGTATCTCATTAATTCAAAGTCTGGAATAATTCCCTAGAATTAGCAGAGCTGTTTAGGTACAAAGACAAACTAAACAATGGTAGTGAGGAACCCATTCAGTTTTGATCAGTTTCTTGGGGAAGATTGTTGAAACAACTCTCAGACAGCACAGCTGAGCACCATCTTTGAAACAGAAGCAATGTTTGGGTCATGACACTTCCTACATCTCCTAGCTTTGATCCCACTAAGCTCTACATCTGGAGCGTAGCGTGACTTCAAGGCTCTGAGACCTTCAGAAAGGGGCCCCAGTGGCCCTGGGTAGCACAGACACAAAATGGCATAGGGGCACCAGTTACTATGGTTTAAAGTTTGGCCTAATGACAAACAAAACTTGATTTTATACTTTTCCAATGTGGAAAGTAACCCAGTGTGAGCAGGCACTAGGCAGTATAACAGGGTGATGTATACAGGAGTGTTAGTCACTTTTTAATCTTATTCTGGAGTGCACATACACGATACAGTGCCATATGCACATCCAGTTTTGAAGCATAAGACATATTAAGGTCAAAAGAAAACAGCATAGCTATGGTTTCATCCCTTCTGGATTCAAAATGAATCCTAAAACTTTGCTAGACAAAACTTTGGACCTGAAGCATTATTTGTTATTCAACAACGTGTTACACATGTAAAATCAAAAGCCATATTTAACTGCGTCATGTCAAGTAATGTATTTATTTGTCTCTGATGCTGCATTAAACACCCAACAGATATGATCAGCAAGGGCGATAGGACTAATCGGTAATTTAGAGTCCTGGCTTTTTCTTTGCAGATAATAGTAATAAACACTGACTTTATCTCAGATATCATGTAGTATAAGTTTGTAAAAGCTGTGGCTATTAGTGGAAGATTAGACACAAAGTATTGGTATTAGTGTCAGGGTACATTAACTCTCACTGCAATGAAATAAAACACTGACAGGCTACTGATGTCAACGAAATGACCTTCTATGAAAATAGAGTCCAAACAACTTGTATTCTTATATTTGAAAATTGCAGATTATCTGGCATGTCATTCTGTGACATGAAAATTTCCTCAGAACCTTCCAGTTCAAACCCAATTTGCCTCACTGCACTGGCTGCCTCTTGTTTTGACTTGTTCTATCTCCAGGGCATACATGAAGTGATTTCCTGATCAACAGTCAGCCTTCCACTCCATGGAGGTTAATTGATCTGAATTTGAATCTGTGAATTTTTCACACAAATCTGATTTTGTGTGAATTTTTTACAAACTTTTATTCACATATTATATAGTTCTAGATAATTTGCAAACTGTTAGAAATAGTAACCAAATTTACACTGAATTGTCTCCCTGGTGCTAGATGTGGTCTGCACTGATGTTCAGTAGCAATAATCAAGTACTTGCATTTTGAGGGGTAAGGGAAAAGTAAGGGTAAAATTCTGAGTTTGTTGTTTCAAAGAGGACTTAAGATACAGTGTCATTTCTACTAATCTGTATCTCATTCCTGATGATTTTCATTGTGCTGAGCATGCTGTGGCACTCTTGTTTATCAAGGCAGTAATAGCTCAGTGTGAGTGAATATCTCCCTGTTTTTTTACATATCTAGTGTTTGGTAGAATTTCATCCTACAGTCTCTGTAACAGAAGACAGATTTGGCTATATTGGACTTTGTTGGAGTTTAAATATGTCTTGACTTCATCAAGTTTGTTTATGGAGTACTTTCACGACGACTATACCTTTTTTTTTATAGTGACTTCTTTACTTTCTATCAGTGTGAAAATGTTTTTTATGTTTTGTGTATCGCTTTTCTGATCCTGAACGGTATGTCATGGTGCCACAGTGGTATCTCTTCATATCTGCACATTAAGTTAGTGAAGAAATGTTGTATAGCTTTTTATTAGATAACTGTTTATGAATAAATATGTTTAATGATGCTTGGAAGCAGTACAAATATAGTCTCGATGAGTAACATATTATAGTATAGCCTTACTCGAACTATCTTAAATATCAGAAAAGAGAATTTTCTAATAATATCAGAGACCATATAAATATGCATTAATATTAATCCTCAGTGCTTTATTATTAATCTTTTCAGCAAGCCAAACAGAAGACAAAAGGTTGCAAGTTATGATTTCCCAACTATTGAGAATAATTGAGTTTTATTATACCCTTTAAAAATAGTTCATATTTAAGTAAGCAATAAAACTCTCATTAAGCTTTCTATGAATTTTTGTTAGTTGAGAAAATGGAAAAAAGCAACTACATTTCTTGAGTAGATTGCCAAATAAATAGTACATTTCCATAGAGTGACCTTCCTCACTTATTGGAATAGAAAATGATAGCCTGAGCACATTTAAATTATACAGTTATCTTAAAGAAAAGATCATTGTTAAGATGAATTAAGTTTGAGGCAATGTAATACTAACTTTTTGGGAAAACACTGCAGAAGAGCATTTAGGTAAATGCATGGTAATTGTAATTCTACATTAACTGCCACTTAGAAGAAGTGTCAGTCACCTAAAAACCTAGAATTCTAAAGTTAAAATCTTTTTTTTCAAGGCTAAAAAAATATTTTATGGCACATTAAAATATTCAAACCTAAAATATGATTATAAGTAACATATTGGCAGTAATATTGAATACAGTGGAGTGATCAGTGAAAGGAATGTTCTGCAGCCATGTGGTACTAGTAAAGAGCAGTCCAAATCTTGTCAGTGGTCACAGCTTGCTGGCTGCTTACATGGTATGGACATGGCAGGGTCTCCCTTTATGTGAGAACGCCTAAAGTCGATGAGCTGGGGCACTAAGCAGGAAATGATGAAGAATGATTTGGGGATTGGACTAGATCACCTTTAGAAGGTCCTGTCTAACCTAAACAATTCTATGATGAATGAGATGGTTGAAAGCTTTAGAGTCTGGGAATTGCTTAGTAAATTTGTATGTAGTAATGAGAGCTACCATAGTGACCATACTAGCTACACAGACCTGTCAGTGTCCCCTTCTCTCTAAACCTGCTGTTCTCACTTCAGCAGGCTGACAGTCCTTACTCAGAAAGGTCTGAGTGAAAAGACAACAGCGTGAAGAGGGAGCCAGGATGACAGGAAAGCAGAGACTGTTGTTTGCTAAAATTGTCAGTGATTGCATACACATGGAAACATCAGAGCACTTCTGAGGTTGCTAAACCTCAAATGCTTGTGACTGTTCAGTAGCATAGATAGATTTTAAGATGGGGAACAGGGAATCCTAGACACCACCAAGGTGCTCCAGAAGTAAGAATAACTGACTTTTAGGTAGAGAAGGAGACTGAGGGAGGCAGCTAGCATCTGCCTTGGTGCAGAACATGCTTGTCCTCTACTGACTGAGAAGCAGTTGAGCTTAGTTCCTCACTTAGGAGCTGTAGCAGATCGCCTTACATCCATTCTCGGTTTTTTTTGAGGAGGCAGCCAACTTTCCACCATCTCCCCTTCTCCTTACTATTCTGTGATTACTCAATATTTGAGCCAGCACTAAACCCCCAGGGAGGGGGGCAGGTTAAGCATGCATTCCTCTCTGCTTCCCAGCAACTTTACCAAGTTAATACTTGATTTCAGAAAGTTCTCATAAAAACATCACCATAAAAGGGTGCAGTCATTCAACGGAGAAGGAAGAATATACAGTAATTTCCTTGGAGCAGCTTTTTATATTGGAGCTGTCAAGATTCATTGGTATGATGGTGGTTCAAGTCTCCACTAAATGAATATAGTAATAGCAGCACCAAAAAATTATGCCTCTTTTTTCCTTTGGGTGTATTTTAAAGAAAAGGGGAAAGACAGACTATAACACAAACATCCTGAAATGGTCCCACTTCTGGGGGTGGCTGAATTTAGAGTACTTTGATGCTTTTCATCTCTTCCCAGCATATATTATGATCAACAAATCCAGAATTAATATTAGTTCAGAGAAAACAAACACCCGATGTAATCTTCCTATCTGTTCCAAGACTATGTTTTCTATTTTGTTATTGTCTTCTGTGTAGTTTTTGTGCTGTGTGTATTCTGGAGACTTCCAGTCTCTAGAAAGAAACATATCTTTAACATTCAGGAAAAGGAAAGATAAAAAAAAAAGACACTCAAGAGATTTGTTCCTGTACCAAGAGTCCTTTTGATTCCAGTCACGTCAGGTCCCTTTTAGAGTTGCAAGGGCTGTCACTCACTCTGTGCTGTAGCCTGGTATTTGAAAGCTTCTAGCTTGCCTCTTGACATCTCCCACTCTGTTTGAATTGTTTAGCTTTCTTTCCTTCACAATTATATATGGCCCTGAGTAACTCATTCTTTTCCTATCTATATTCAACTTAAGCCATTTAAGCTGTGGTTTTCTGTGAAATTTGCTGCATTCTTTTTGCTGTGATGAAGCATCTGAGGATTTTAACATTTAGAAATAATACTAAAAGTCTTGAAACATGTTAGTAAAAACCAGTCGGATTCTTTCAATTTTCCCTGCAATACCATATTAAATGGGAAGTCTTATTGTACAACCTTATTTAGAATATGCTAATGAAGATGAATTCTCCAGTGAAATATGTGTTTTCCAAATTATTGGGCTGAAGCTTCCTGTATGAAGTAGTTTGTTTTCTTTTACATTTTAAATTAAATGTAATTGGAGCTTGGTCAAAACTGCCTGAAGTTGAAGACTCTCTGCCCAGCAATAACTTAATTAAAAAACAAATTAAGAGTAGGGAAACGTGAAAGAGGCAAAAATGGAAGATGTTTAGTCCTACAGGGAAAAAAGAGAAACAGGCAAGTACAGTAAGAAGGAGAGGAAAAGAAAATACAGTGTGTGCTGCTCTTTGTATTCTTTGCTGAACATTTCCTTTTCTGACTTTTGATGCAAGGATTGACTTGCATCAAAAAAACTCTCTGGACTTCCATTGGTGGCCTCTTATCCTTTGGAGGTTATATAATTTTGGGTTATATTTTAGACGAATGTCTACACCTGTTTGTCAAGTGCCCTTCAAAGATTGCAGCAGCCTCACTGAGATCCAACCAAGCAGGGCAGCAGGAGGTCATAGAAATTCTATGCGTTAAGCAGATCAGGACATAAAGGAAAGTAGATAGTGGATTTTTCTGGAACTTGGGCTCTTCTGTTAACTTCTTAGGGCAAGAACTGATTTGATCCCTCTTGTTCCCCAAGACGGGAAGGGTTAGGGTGGATAACAAGGAACCTTATAGGGCATCATGGGCAGCCAATTTGAATATGTGATTTAGTAGCATAATTGCCTGCAGATCTTCAGTATTCAGTGAAGAGAGACACTTTTCCAGAGGACAATTCAAAGCAGAAACTTTATTTTTCTCTCTCTCTTTCTGTCTGATGTATAAGGAATCCATAAAGACTCTTAGAGCCTGAAATTGGGTATGATGGAGAGTTCGTCTAATCTCAGCATAGCTATTGGTGCTTTGCTTTTCTGAGCCATGTCTATGAATTTTTATGCCGTTATATTCTTGTGAACGTACAGGTAATCATCAGATTGGTAAACACAGACTGCAGTTATCAAGTCGCATATGGTTTGTTGAGCTTACCAGGATTTAATAGGTCATAGAGAATAAAAGTTAAATTACTAGTCAAGCGATTAGGAAGTAAATTCTAGATAGTTGACAGCAGAATTGTGCTCTATAGATGCAGAGCCTACTGTAAGCCCATGGACTAGACTTATATTTCACTGTGAAGTCAAATTAAGTAATTTAAAGCTATTGGGCTGTTTATCAGATTAGCATAGATAGCTACTGTGCACATTTGTGCAGCCTGTTGCCTTTCCCATCTGAACAAAGAGGAACTAAAGTTACTCCTTTGATCACATAAGGAGAGGTGGTTTCCCAGGAGGTCTCATTAGACTGGATTTTTTTCAGCATTAGTCACATATTTCTTTTGCAGGTCTTTTGCCGGTTGTGGAAATGTCAGTGACGATAGACAAAACAAACCAGAGATTTCATCAGTATTATGCCTACTTAATTAGTCTTGGTTGGTGTTCTGGAACTGCATAGCTGCTAGGATAATAATAAGAATAAGCATAATTTTTTTTTTTTAGAAAATACCCATCCACAAATATCTCGGGGTGTCTAATGCAATATAATAAGACTCTGAAAAGGCTGTAAGTAACGTGGTAATTGAGCCACTATGAAAGTGAACAGGAACCAAATGAAACCATAGCATAATTATTTTGTGCCATCAACTCAATTTTTTGATGTAAAATAATTCTCTGTTTTATCGAGTTATGTTAACCAAAGAGAATATAGGAGCCTACAAAGATGCAGATGTGTGGTAGCTTAAAGTACCTGTATGGCATAAATGCCTAGAAGGCCCATCTGAGACAGACGCTGTGCTCTGTCAGGCACTCTATAAACAAAATTTAAGAAATGGTCTGTTTCTTGAAAAAGAAGATGACCCCAGTTATTTGAAGATTTCATCAAGAATTTACATTACTATATAAAGCCAATGGTCCAGTAACAGTTTAAAAGCTCATAATTGAAAAAGGAGGATCTGAAGGCTCACTTCTTTCCTACAGGCAACAGACTGCAAACCTCATCTATTCATAAATGCTGTGCCTGTCTAAACAAGATTTCTGGCCTTCTGTAATTGGGGTGGTGGTTCTTTTACACACAGCTGGTAAGCTACCAAAAGCGATTTGAATCAATTAGTCTGCCTTTCTGTGTGACGTATTTGAATTTCATGTGCTAGTTTCTGAACCAAAGCCAATCTATGATTTATTTGAACTAAATCACTGTTCCCTTAACTTCCTTTGTAGGCCCGTGAATAGTTTCCAGAGTAGCTGCTGACTCTCAAGTAGGAATTTAGGCTGTGGCAATAAGATTGTACTTAGTTTGGAATGAACCACAAAGCTAAGGTTTGAGCTCAAAGGAAGGACAGTTTGATTTGTAGATTTACCTTTACAGTTTTTTCAGTTAAATTACTTATTGGTGTGCTAGTTAAACAGGTAAAAGTCTTTTTGTGTCCTTTTCCAAGATGCTGTGTGTGGACATACATACATACACACTCATACACACATAGTATGACTCCTTGCATTTAGTGGGTAAGATCACTGAGTGGATCACATTTAGCCGGTCAGCACAGCTACATTCACAGCAAAGCTGCAGTGGGCAGAAGGGAAGACAAAGACACTTGCCCTTCATTACTTTGGCTGCCTTATGTAAGTGTGCTCCCGCAGCTTGAAGCTGCTTTAAATTTTCTGAGCTGTGCAAGTCCTTGCACACCAAGTAACGTTTCCTTTTTCTGCTTATCCGCTATCTGTGAGAGTTCAAGCATGAAGTATACAGTTCAAGCGTGGTTCTGTGTCACTTGGGTATTCACTCTACAAGGCAGAGAAAACCCAGTCATCCAATTTAGCTGTTAAGGATGCTTTGCAGAAGTGTGACAAGGGAGCATGACTAATTTACTTTTTTTAATGAGCAAAAGTAAAAAAAAATCTGGTTGTATCATCTTTTACTACTGGTATTTTAAAGTCTAAAACATTCTCTAAGTTTGCTTATTGCATTTCTTCATTACACGGGAGTATGATGCTCTGCTTTGACAGTTGTCCTTCAGAATTGTTTTAAGACCTCCCTCATCTTGCTAAGATACATAAATGTATATAGGAACAAAAAAGTCATGTGTAGACAAAGTTCTTGCACTCCAAGCAAAGCAAGAAATGAAAATAGATCAAAACAGATTTCTCTCACGCGAAAGGATCTTGTGATTTATCCCCTTTCCTTTCTGGCTGTTCAGCCCCAACTGACTTGCTCTTTACCAACATCGTACAGCAGGAAGAGCTGAGGCGTTTTTATGCAGATAGGCTATAAAGTGTATAGGTGCTTACTTAAGAGGCTCTCAAATGGTATCCCTAGACTTAAGCAAGCAGTGCTGACATACTCTTTTGAGCTGAAACTTGTTACTGTGTCCATAGAAACAATTAAGTAATGCTCAAGGATAAAAACAGAGGCTCCTCTTGTGGGCCAGTAATTGCCCAAAAGAGATAAATGTGTTTAATTTTGTGCCTGAAGCCTATGGAAATGATATGGTCTTTTCTCCCTTACATCAAATGAATTTAAAAAAATCCCTTTAAAGTGGGAAGAAAAGGCTGTGTGGTTAAACCTTTTAATTTTAGTTGAGTATGTCTCTGTTGCAAATTAAGGGACTGCTTTTTCTTTAATACCTGTACTGGTTGAATATGACACCTTACATGCTGCATCTCAATTGCTTCCATTACAGTACGCTGGCTAGCCTGATGTTTCTTGCAGATTGGCACCGTTTGAAGCTTCAATAAGAATGATTAGGGTCCAGATTCTCAAAAGTGCTCAGCATCTTGCAGGCTTTTATTGTTCCTCTGAGTGCTTTTGAAAGCCTGGTCTCAGTCTGAGATCCTGGCAGCTTGATTTCTGTACCTCCACTAGCAGGGCTGTGAAGGCCTAAGGAGCAAAAGTGCTAATTTTGGGGGGGTCAAGATTAGAATGAACTTTGCTGGTAACACGAATGGTGTTTTGGGGGAATCTCCCCTCTCTGCTTCTGAGACGATGCTAGCTAACATTGACTTGCTTTGAGAGAGAAGACAGACCTTCGGGTTATTTTGAACTGTAAAGCACTGAGAATATTTGTCAGAATATATTTGACAAAAGCAATCTCTGTTGCTGAGTTAAAGGAAGCAACAGTTTAGGGAATGGCAGGTAGGTAAACTGAAGACAGAGCAAGTGTTTCTAGCTGAGAGTTAATATGAGCTGAGGATCTAGTGCCATGAAAGACTGGAAAAATGCAACACTCAGAGCAACAAAAGATACCTCTTTAATTCAGTGAGGTCTGCATTCAGACATTATCTGATCTGGAAACATTCTGTCACCTAAAGAACCACTAGAGAGCGATGAAGACATGGTGGGAAAAGCATGAAATATTTAAGGCATATGGTTGGAAGAAAAGTCTAGTTATACTTCATCTAGCACTGAACCAGCTGCAATAATGAGAAAGGGTAAACTAACTGAAGAATCTTGCAAGATATATGTAAATATTCTGTCTTCTTTTATACATGTATATATTGTATATACATATATATAAAAGATATATAAGACAATCTATATCTTCTATATAAGTACATATTCTGGCACCTTTAAAGGTTACAGACACTATACTACAAGTATGGCTGCTAAGTTTCAATACAACATTTCGCTTTGTAGAATAGATACTACCTTTCCTAAGAACAGGAATTATGATCTAGAGCATGAACATTCCTTTGCCTGAAGATAGCAGTGTTAGTGGATTTATTAATGATAAGTAAATCCATATTACCTTTTTTGTTTGCACAAAATCATAAAATATTACTAATTTTACTTTGACTGCGGTAAGGAGCAGCTCATGGACCAATTCACGCAACTCCAGGCATAATGTATTGTTTATTAACATTTTTAATAGCAGAGTCAGTTTTATTTCTTATATTCCAGAGCCTCATATCTCAAAGTTTGTGTAAGAAAGAGTGCTATCCACCTCCATTCTGGTACCAATTTTGAGAAAAAAACTCAACTTTCAGAAATGTCAAGTAGATTTTCATAACTATGCATTGATAATGGCTAAATAAGTTCGAAAATAACCAAGTGAAAGAGTTCCTTAAAGGGCTTTTCTAAGAACAGAATTATGTTCTTGTTCTAAATGGGGGCTCAAATATGCTTGTGTTTCTTCTGCAGAGGGAGGATTAAGAGGAAACTGTCATGATAGTTGTGACTAACCGGGTAAAATGTTTGATTCTGTGACCAGATCTTTGCTTGACCATGATTTTAATCTGTCACTGTCAAAAGTCTAAGATAAACAGGGTGTCTTTACAAAAGGTTTGGCTGTTGCAGTCAGAATCTGCTGTAATGAACTCCAAGAATTTGTAACACTGGTCATCCTGCCTGACAGTGAGGTGTTCTAAGGTTTTATTCCTATTTGATACCATTGAAGGAGTTTTGTCTATTGTGAAAAGAAAAATGAATGCTTTTTCACCTTGCGCTCTGAGGCATTTCCCATCGATGATTTCAGCTGTCATGATTTGGCTGGTGCTAGATTACCAGCTTTCTCCAATGTATTCGTCTCAGTGTATTTTTGAGAATAATAGAATACTCTTAAGGGTAAGTCAACTAGGAAATGTCACTACATTTATAGTTTAGAGAAATGTTCTCCAGACAACTGAGGAATGGGAGATTAAAAATGTAACGCATTCTTTTTAAGGTTATTATGAGAAACTTGAGATTTTAGCAGTTGAGTAGTGGACGGGAGAGTGCAGTTTTCCCTTTTTCAGCCAGGCGATTCAATTCCACAAGGACTCACTGAGTGCCAGATGGTGCTACTGTGATTTTATAGCATCTGAGGAACTATTCCTGTTGGTTTGCAGTCAGTCAGTGTTACAGTGGTGACTCTCAGCCTTGAAGTCATCCCTCAGTTCATGCGCTCATTAATTAAGAACGATTTTCAGAGTGCCTTCTTCAATGTGTCAGCTCAGCTGGTCAGGGAAGTGCTCTCTCTTCAGTCATATCTCCCTTCTTCAGAAAGACAGAATGAAAAAAGTTTAGATTCAAACTGCTTTTGTTTCCTTTTTCTTCCTTCAGAACTCAAGGTGAAAACTAGCTTTGATTAATGGGCAGGACTGTTTACATAGGGAGCCCTGGAGCAGGTGGCTGGAAGACAGGAGTTGCTAGGTGCCTTTGTCAAGCTATTGAACTCCTTTTAATCTCAGTTTGGCCCACTCTGAAACAGCAGGATAGGGGTTAGGCATTTAGCCTTCATTAGGCATTGTCATTAAATTGCTGTAAGTGTTCCCAGTGGGCATAGGTTTACCCTGAGTATTCAAAAATGTGGCTTTTTTTTTTCCCTAATGTTATTTATCTTTCTCTGTTAGAAAAATCACATGCATAGAAATGGATCAAAGACAGTGTAGAGTGGAGGGCCTGGGGATGGCTCTGGATGGCTACTTAGCAAGTGGGAGAAGCTGCTGAACAGCAGTTCTCAGGAAACAATCAGGCTGAAAATTAAGCAGCCAAATAGCATCTCAGCCATGGAGCCAGACAGAGAAAGGGTCAGACCTCAAATAATATTGAAATACAGTAAGAACGTAAAACACGCATAATTTTTCCTGCTCTGTGTATCAAGACTTCTTTCTTTCTTATTTGCATTTAATGGATACAACCTTAGAAATATTACAGCATAAAAACCAAGACACCTTCAGTCCCACAGCAATTATATGTTCATTAACAAATCTGTATCTTATCCTAATTCACTGTTGCCATGCATGAACAGCAGGTGAATGTATCATCTGGCTTGTTATGAGTGCTTAAAAGAAATGTCACATTTACTTTTAAGTATTTTTTCTCGTTAGGTTTTGAGGACAAATGAAGTATTATGCTTGGCTACAACACTTTGTGGGGAGAAGCAGAGGAAGGAGTTAGGTGAATTTTCGAGCCAATTCAATGTTGCTACAGGCTCTAAAACTAAACAGAGGAGGGAAGTGAGTAAAAATTCACTTATCAAGTTCATCAGTCTAGCTGGTGAAGTTAGCATGCAGTAAGTGAGAGCCTGTACTGCATATTGCTTGCTATGTTATAGGAATCATGCTATGCAGTTGTTGGAATTCCCTGGTTCATGGAAATGCTGAGTGTGCGCTTTGCATAGGATATAATTTACTTTGCTTGTAGTACTCGCTAACAATATCCAGAAAAAGAATTTGTGCACAGACAGCATCACAGTGTCACTCATCTCTACTCCTGAATGATGCATCATTTGCCCAGTACTCGCTATAGATTGTGCCTAAAGATTCAGCCTACCCCGATGATTTTTAAAATGTGCAGGAAAGATAGAATTCTTAGTAGCTTTGGGCTTGTTGATGGTGTATTTTAGACACATCAACTGAGCAAGCAACAACACTGAGATGTAACAACAAAAGCAGCATAATTTGCCATTCTTCTGGGTGTAAAACCCACTCACCCCTTGTAGAGATCACTAGGCCCACTTGGTCTTTAAGCACTGTCTGTATGAAATTGCACAAGGAGATGAATATGGGAAACTGCTGTGGAAATCCCAAGCACTTCATCTGTATCTCGTTAAGGAATCACAAACCAAACCAGAAGTGAATGTGAAGATAAATATGTGGCTATAATTCATCTATTACATTATTGTATCATGTGTTTGTAGGTGTTCTGTTGGCCTAGAATGTAGAACATACAATTAATGACAACTTTGGACTGAAAGATAGTATGATATAGAAAACAAGACATCACCAGATAAATGAAACAAGCCAACAGAGAAAGGTTGAGTGGAGGTCAGGTTAAAAAAAGTAATCGGATGTAGCCGTAGGTGCAGTTTACTGCCAGTCAGTTATATCAGTCACATCTTGCCAATTGTGTTTAAAATTAACTCTTTTAACTTAACTTAATCCATATGCTGCAGCTGCTTGGAAATGGTACATGAAGTATAGAAATTTGCAATTCTTCAGTTTCAATTGAAAGCTAATATTTTAGTATCAGTTCTTCCTATGCTTAGGTTATTGTTTTTATTGGTATGAATGAACAAATGAGCAAATCCTAACTGCTTTAAAATCCCATTAGGCTGACAGCCTTGATCATTGGAGGGCTACAATGAGTGATTTACAAGTAGTTCATTTATTACATCTAGGAAGATATGAAAATTATTATTTGATCTTAAAGTCGTTCTAGGTCGCAATCTATTAGATTTTTTCCCAAGATTAGTATAAAAAACTAATGAGTTTACTGTAGGTGATGCTGCTGATAGTAACAGTGACCTAAAGAAATGAATTAGTATCTGGTGTGATTATATATATACTTACCAAATCAAAGGAGAAGTGACATTGCAAGATATTTACACACTAATTCTTCTTGCATAAAATAAACTGTATAGAAGTCTGTAATAATGAGACCCTTCTGCAGGGACAGAATGCCACAATGGCAGTGGCACAGAGTACATTGCTGTAATGCAAAGAAGTTGCTATTGCTTCCTTCCAGTGGGTAAAGTTGAGCTGGATGAGACCGAGTAGTTGCACTTAGGGGTCTCAGTCACAGAAATCTTAAAACGTGGCTGTTCATTGTGGGGTGTTGCTGCTAATTTGTCTGGCGAGGGTTAGACACCAAGGCAGCAATGCCAGCATCTTGCTTCTTCAATGACAATAGAAGGCTACTTCTTGGACCCTATTAAAATCACTGGTAGTACCTCCTCTGAGTATAGGATAAATAGAAGGAAAGGCCTTGAAAGGAAGGTTATTAATTTAAATTGTGTTATAGTGGACCAAATCAAGAAGAATTGTCCTGGACTGAGGATAAGCAGCTGCAGGTATATGCAAGAAAGTTTAAAAAAAAATGGCATTCAGCAAATCATAACTGAAGGAGCTGGACTGTGCAGCAGACAAGCTTGGTAGCTCAAAGTGTTGTCCGTTTATTTCATTCCTACCCCCTATGCAACGGTAACAGCTTTGCTAAACCGTCAAAAATCACAAAATCCAAAAGGAAGGAAGCAAAGCCTGATAAGAGGAAATTTTTCTATGTTCTTTGTGGTAGACTTCGTCAGGTGTCCAAATAAAATCCCTGAGGTCCTTATGAGATATTAGACAGACCACCCATGAATCTTACCCTTACCCCCTTGTGCTGCTAAAATTTATGCAGACCATAAAGATCAGTGCTTCATCTTTTCTGCTTATATCCAGATTTTTTGCATAATTAAGTACTTGAGTCTCTGCTTTTGCCATGGAGCTGTGGCAATTGCCTTTAGTTTATATTGCCTTATGACCACATATAAAAGAAGTCATTGAGTATGAGGTAGCATCGGAGTTTCCACTATCACCAATAAATAGTAATGGCATAAAATATGAACGGCACCAAGGTGATTTGTATTCCTCAGTTTGCAAGATACCTTAATGCTTGAAGGAAATGGATATGTTGCAGAAGTACTGAAATGAATAGGAAAGAGAGAGATTTGAAAAAATGAGAAATATGGGAATGAGAGTAGATTATAAGATTTGTTTAAATAAATGTTAATCCATGTAAATTTGTGTGGCAAAAGACTAGATTTAAAAAAAAAAAAAACACCACAAAACCAAACCCCAAGTGTTCCTTGCCATGCATAGATTATTATTTGAAAAATCTGAGCAGACATTGGCATGTATGAAACTGACTTCTGAGAATATTGACTTGGCTTAATTACTGGCGTTACAACTGTAATTGAAATGGGGAGGATGAACTTCACATGTTAATTCCCCGCAAGGCCCATAACAAATGCAATTACAAAGTTTCAAAATTATACATTAATGTAAGTTTTTTAGCAGTGTCTTCAGATGACATTGGTTTTTAATTATCTGTCAAGTATAATACAGGTGTAAAGCATAAATCTACTGGAAATAATGATCAGTATTCTTCCATTCATTTTTTTTTTTTATAATTTCTCTGGATAAAATATTTTAACATGAGCATCTGAAACTTTAAAAGACAATTAAAGAATCATTTTCAAAGATCCTAGGTTTAGCCTGAAATTTTGGAAACTCATGACAAATATTTATCATCCTGATTCATGCAAACTGATTCAGAAATAGAACAGGAAAGTCCTTTATACTTCAGATTTATACTTTTGCAGTTTTTTACAGAGACTATATTGCTTGATTTGCAAATAGATATTGCTGCGAAGATACAAAATAATGAGAATCTGCGTTAAGGTACTGATAAATCTTTGGTGTCTTTACATTTTTTACTATACGTTACCATTTAGAATAATAACTCATTCTAGAAACAAATTCTAATTAATTGTATCTTTGTGGGAGTTTGTGAAAAGTATACTTAATGGAAATATATTGGAAGTAAATGTAGAAATGCAGAATAATCCAAATTCTCAATTCCAGATGGTAGGGCATGGAGGCAACGCTTTATGTCTGAGCGCTTGCCTTCACAAACACAAATTAATCTTTCATCTCTATGCATGTAAGAAAGCTTCTGCAGCTTGCTCTCGTCTCAGTTGGGAACAGCTCCTTGCAAGCAGGCGCCCTTGTATTCCCGTGTTGCAGAGCTGCTGGCTGATGCCCCAGGGCTGCTGGGAGCAGCGAGAGCCTTGGTGGTACCAAAGTCAAAGGCTGAGGCTTTACTGAGCAGTATTATGGGGATGGAAGGTGCAGAGCTGCAGCCAGTAGTGCCATGGCAGGCCACAGATGGCATCAATGCATGCAACCTTGCTGCTAGTCCTTTCCTAGAAGAGAAGGGGAAGAACAAGAAAACTAGAAACTCGCATTTGCACGCTATATATATCTAAGCAGACCATTATTTCTGCATTTTAAGATGATATACATTCTACATGCGGCACATATGCAATCTGCTTCTGTCACCTGTCATAGTAGAATGTCTGGGCAATCTAGGTGCTTTGGCCAGGGACTTAGAGCTACTAAATTGAATACTGGAAGAGCTGGAAGGACCTACAAATCATTCCTTAAATACTCTGAAATGCTGTCATTTTGTCAACTTGTTTGTCACAAGTTCATATGCAGTCAGCACCTATGGAGAAGATGGGAATTGAACTCTGTCGCACAATTTAACACAATTTGTCTGAAAGCAATGTGACTTCCCAAAGCCCTGAAACGGGAAAACCTTTCTCATCTTTTACTTTTATTGATGTCCTAGTGGTGGAGCTCGTTCTTCATGAATTTTTAAAGAGAGCCTTTAAGCAATTTCTAAGTAATGATAATGTGAAAATTTTTCAGTGAAGCCTCTTCCTCCATTGAAATGTTTTTAGATGAGGATTTGTTTTTTTCAATTCCAGGTGAATTTCTGTGCAATGGTTCCATTTCAGTGGAATTCTCTATTTCACTGGAGAATATGATCATATTCTTATAATTCTCGTAATAATTTAATTCCATTGGTTTCTCGAAGCTTCCAGGAAGCACCTGACAAAACTGGTACTTCCAGGTCTTCAGGTCCACATTTTCCTTGAGCTGTCTGTGCATCTAGAGTACATATCCCATGATGTATTTATATTTTCTTATGGCTAAAATCCTGTAGTTTGTCATAGGAAATGCACTATGATTAGTGTCCAGTCTGCGTGAAAGACAGCTAAAGATATCGAAAGCACAATTCCCACAGATTGATATCCCATAACTTCCTGATCATATTTAGAAAAACAATCAAAAGTAAATGAATTTGAATGAAATTTGAAGATTTGGGTGCAGAAGAAGAAATTATGTCTGCCTTTGTTCTTCTATTCCCATGTGCAATGGAGAGATGCTTCAGAACATTGGTGGACAAAAGGAAATGGTGTCAAGTTGCGCCACGGGAGGTTTGGTCAGACATTAGGAAAAACTTCTACACTGAAAGGATTATCAAAGACTGGACCAGGCTGCCCAGGGAAGTGGTTGACTCACCACCCTTGGATGTATTTAAAAGCCATCTAGACATGGTGCTCAGGGACATAGTTTAGAAGTCGGCCTAGTAGATTTAGGTAACAGTTGGACTTGATGATCTTAAAGGTCTTTCCAACTATAATGATTCTGTGACTCTATACATGCAGTATTTTGGGAGCTTGTTTGAATAAGTCTTAATCTGATCTGAATTTCTTACAAGTACAAAACCAAAGCCCTTCTCCCTGAAGTTCAGAACATCATTTACTCTCATCTTCTGCTGCATATGTCCTGTTGCAGAAGCTGACAACCAGTACGGACAGAACAGAGGCAATGTGCCTATATAATATGAAGTGATCTTCACTTTGCATAAACCAAAGTACTTACACACTTGATCTCAAATATGGCAAATAATGGGGTAGTTAAGTTTCTAGTTTTGTCCAGACTTTTCTTTCTGTGCAGGCTGTCAAATTAAATGACAATATCAGATTTCATTAAGATTTTCTGTGGTTAAGTCTTCCTCTCGAAAGTGTTTCCTCTCCTAAGATTAGGATAAGATAGGAGCATATCAACCCATTTTTAGGTTATTTGTGTGGTAAATCAAAACAAAGAAAGACAGTGAAATTCATTTGTTTTAAGTTTTCTTTTTATACTAGTATGGCATTAGTTGTTATTTTTAAATAGTTGTCATAATCACTTCTTGCCTAATAATCTCTGATTGCTCTTGACTTTTAAGTTTTCCTTTCCTGATTAGAAAGCCAGCTTCATCAAGTCAAAAATAGGAGCCAGGAACAAAATTATCATAAAGTTAATTTGGGGAAAGGAAAAGGTGTGGGGCGGTGGTGTGTGGAAGAGAGAGGAGAACCTGAGAGTGTCTTTAATGGATGCTGGCAAAAAGAGCTCAATTTTACCGATGGCTAATGCTTCTCAGGTAGAGGCAGTAGGGAGCAAAATTATCTGGCTTGGACTGAGTGCATGTGGCTGAAAAAAGTAAATCTACTTTTCCAGTTGTTTATGTACTAAATTTCTGTAAGATGTTCCAAAAATATATACATATAACACCTTGAAAGAATTCAAAAAGTGAATTAAAATGGAGTCAATGCATTATCAACAGGTAGCTATTAAGGGAAAAACTGCCAACTGTGAGGATTCTTTAAAAAAGCATTAAATAAACCCCTCACAAACCCATGCTGTATTTTTCCTTGGACTTTCAAAAGGTGTTTGAACAACATCTCCTTTAGCAGATGTTCTGACATCCAGATAGAGTTTGTTCATATTAAGAGAATAGAGTTATTTAACTAAAATATACGGACTATCCATTTGCTGTTCTCCAGCAATTGTCTAAGATAAATATACCTGCCTTCCACTCTTTCCTAAACTTTTATTTTTCTCCAACTGGAGGGGGACTTACTGAAAGAGAATAAATTAGTTCAGGGGGAAAAGAAAGCAGCCAGCAGCATTTAATATGGCACCTGAAAGTCAGCAGTGCATACTATTTTTCTGAAAGTTAATGAAACATGTAATTAGAATTCTCTTTCTGATGTTTTTTGGGGTTTTAACTAGGATGTGTATGCACTGTGCAGGCAGAACAGTTAAGCGGAACTGTATCGCTACTCAGAATTGGAGCAATTACCATGCTAAGAAGCACACATACTTTTAGGTCATTTCTCTTTCAAAGTGCGTGTATCCAAAGCTGTCTTTTTCGGTGATCAACAGTGCTTTTCTTTGAGACTGCTTGAACTTTAAGATGGACAGTATTGGCATTTTCATTTTCCTGTAATTCTTCCTCTCCAATTACAAGAATGAAGAAACCAGAATGTTTTATAAGCAAATGGGCTGTAATTTGTCCTGCTCGGTATTCTTTTATTTTTATCTGTAAGTTCATATGCAGCTAAAAATTTTAATTTTTAAATCTTACTATGTAAAACCTCCCTTTAATGGAATTATTATGTTATAAGGCTATTGATGTTAATGAACGTGTTGAGGTAGTGCAGACTTTGAGAGACAGAAAGAATCCCCTTGAAAACATGGCAGATGAGCGAAACAAAACAGACATCCACAGAGATCTTCATATGTGGTTGCAGTATAAGGATTCCCAAAGATAATTTGGAACCAACTATATTAAAATTCAGTACTTTTGGAAACCACAATCATTTCACAAAAGGATGACTAATAAAAACACTTATATTAAATTGTGAAAATTTGCTTTAATGTCTGGTGCTGCTGCTGAAATAATATGTATTAATAATTACATCTGCTTTGGCAAGGCTTTGTGAGTCATATGAGCATCAGAAGATGCTTAAACACTTGTATCAGATAGATCAAAAATTCTTGAAGCAAACAATAAGGCTAGTCCCATGCATCGTCCAGCCAGCCATTTATGAAGATGTTTATGTGGATGTTCAGAGTTCAAGTTAGGACAAAATACTTTTGACAGGCTACTACAGAATGCTTTAGTACATCCTGATGCCAAATGTTCCCTACCCCAATTAAGATATGACTATTTTCTATTGTGTAAATCTAGAGGAGGTGAACCTATTCCAAGCTATTAGAATATAATTGTATATATAAAATATGGTTATATTGCATTAGAAATCCATGTGGGGAAGGAGGGTTTTCATTTTGCATCTTCAAAAGACAGAACAAATATTCTTTTTCCCATTTCTTAATTTCTGTAAAGTGATTATTTCAATACTAACTCAAAGCAGCCTTTGTGGATGTCTGCTACTGCAGCCCTGTGGTCTTCCTGAGCAGCTTGCAGTAGGCAGAAGGGGGATACTTCAGCTGTATTCAGCAGTATGCCGATGAGCATAGCCCTGTATTGTTCCACTTCTTTTAGTCTCAAAGAATTTTGATTAAACTTCCCAAGGAGTGTTACTGGGGAGGAAGGGAACACACAGTAGCCTGTAGTATTGCTGTTGTGATGCCTGTCTTTATTCAGAGGAATGTTTCATTCAAAGCACACTGCAGATAACATCAAAAAAAGGAGTAAGTTGAACTTTTATAACTTATATAGGCTTCTATGGCAATGCTTTCAATTTTTATCTTCTGATCAGCACGTGCACCTCTGAGAAAAAGAATTAGAAATGGAAATGCAGCTTCTGTCTGATGCTAATGTTCACTTGCAGTCTTTATACTAGAGAAATGGAGATACAGAACATACATTAATCAGCAAACTTGAGCCCTGGAAAATTTCTAAAACTTTCTAGGTAGTTGAGAAGTTGCTTTTTAGCTGTTTTTCTAGGTGAAGGTTCCTAACTGTTTTTCAAAACTGGTATTGTGGTGGGCAGCTCTATTAGGAAAAAGGCAAGAAGAAAAAAGGAACAAATGGAAAAATTAAGAAGAATCACACTAGTAAAAAAATATCAGTAAGAGCTTAGAGTTTGGATCCCCCTAGGCTCACTTGGTCAGCATAGTTTAGGGATCAGATTAGAGGCTGAAGAGATACTGAAGGCAGCAATCTGTCACCTATTGCTTCTTTTTGGCTGTCCATCCTGTTATGCCTCTTAATTTATAAATTAGGAGGCCAGATGGCAATCTCATATTATTATTGCTCTTTTGTTATCTACTTAGAATTTTAGCTTCTTATACAAATTGAAAATTTGGCTATATCTTTGTTCTCATCCTCAGGAACTGTTCTTTTTAATTTTAAAATGCAGTTTGTACTGGTCTGTTAGATTCAAAGTTTTGATGACCTCTGGCTGTAATATCGTGTTTCAGGTTGCATTAAATTTGCTAGCATTGAGGCATCTAATCTCACAGATGTTTTCTGAGAGGATGCCGTTTTCAGTGTTTATATCAACAGAACTTAAGCCAAGTTATAAAGGAAAGGAATTGGAAAGGGCTTCATTCACTGTCTTCTCCCCTTGCCCCATCTCTCTTTCGGAGATGCTTGCCACACTGGAAATGTGTATGGCTGGGCTTGATTAACCCTGAGGAAATCTGAGTTTGTTTAGATTTCAAATAAACGTATGCGTTCACAAACAGATACTGTTACCCAATTAAACCACAATGCATTATGTTGTGTCATGAAAAGAACTGTAAGTGAATGAAGTGCTCCTTACCATGTAGTGTGTTGGGCCATTAAAAGCATTGAATTTTCCATACACACCCACTGCTCACAAATAACTTAATGGCATTTCCTGTAAATTTTGAAGAAAGAAAATCCTCTATCAGCCCACATAGAAGGGGCAGGCTTAACCCCTGGGCAGGACAAGAAAAGAGAGCACTTCAAAGTGCCCAGCAGCACCTCTGTGGGCTCCCCTCAGGAAGGATGGGTTGTGTGAAGATAAGTGATGTGCTCCTCAGTGAGCTTTTACTAGCAAATTCAAGCTACAGGGTTACGAGCAGGTTAAGAGGGTGTTTAGGCTTGTCAAGATGAGTCCCTGAGCTAAAAATGCCACTTGGACATTTGATGGATGCCCATATTCATCAACCCTCAAAATATTCTTGGCTCTAATGTTGATTTTAACTTCATCATAGCTATTCAAAGAGGCAGAGAATTTCATAGGAATTTCGGTGTTTGAATTTCCCTAGAGCTCCTCAGAAACCATTCAGCTAAAAATGACACATAATCTGTTGTAACAATTTCTTTGAAGACATAATCGAAATTCATAATGTAACTTAGCATCTCAAATTGTAGTATTTTTTTCTTTTCTTGGTGTAAAAAAGGTGTCATATTTAGCAGATTCCCAAATTATTTTTAATTGCTGTCTATTACAGGTCACCGTATGGGTGTTGAAAGTACTAATGTGCATTTGACTGAAAGTTCAGGATTTAGGATATTCTTGAGGAACAGCTGTACTGGTGGTTTACGTTGCAGAGACTAACTGCATTTGGACACAACTTGTTAGTGATTACTTGCCAGTTGGGACAAGCCTCTCCAGAGTGGTGACCAACAAGTCAGTCTGTATATAAATGGAAACCCTTCATTTCCCAAGAAAGGAAATACTTAGGCAGAAATCCTCAGGGCTGCTTTTGATTTCTATTGCTAAAATTTTGCTTTTTTCAATTATATTCATGCAATGCGAATCAGCCCATTAAATCTTACTTTCTAGAGAAGTAAATTCTACTTGTAGTCAACAAATCAAAACCATATCATGAATTTTATTTTATTGTCTCATTATCTCAGTTCCAATCTAGATACCAGTGAGTAAATAGAGGCAAAGATCAGTCCTGTGGTGCTCATTGCCCTTTGTCTGTAGAAGAGATTCTAATTTCTGCAGTTAATGTTTTCTAAAATTATCACAGCAGTAGAAAAAGATTTTAAGGGGCTTGCAGTGAGGCTGTGCTCCTTGAAATGTCACTATGCATTAGATTTACCATTTCTCACGGCTCTAATTAAAAAAAAAATAACAACCAAACAACCCTCAAATCATTAATATATTTCTGATCATTGATGTCTTTCTTTTACCTTTTCTCAGTTAAAGTATTTTATCATCCTTAATATTTTATCCATGCCTTTGATTAAAGTCATAGACCATCTGATAATCACACATTTCATTCAATTTTTAATTTTTTTCACACTGAAAAAGAGTGCTAGCCTACACGGTTCCTCAGTAACAGTCAATTATTATTAAAAGTTACCTTTCTTTTTAACTGGACATTGTCCAAAATCTCTGTGTCCTTCAACTGCTATTTCAAATGCCTCAGCTAATTTTGTAGCCATCTACACTGAATGCCAGCAAGCACTTGGTAATTTTCAATGGCTAAGTCCCTCGTAATCCTTCCTGTGTCATCTTAAATTATTTGAACTGCTGCTTAGCATTGTGTCATCAGCAATTTTGTACCTCTTTTCATTGATTCTATCAGCTAAATTGTTTCTATAGAGAGCATCAGGACACAGAATAGACTAGAAATACAAACCAGCTTAAGAGTGTTATCTAAACACTCATCCCTAAAGAGTTGCATACGGGTTTCATAATGCCTTTGGCATAGATTAACTGCAAATCTTTATAGTGTTTCCCAGCAAGTGTTTTGAAGGGCAGGAGCAACTCAAGCACCCTTCAGAAATTTGTCGTACCAGTGATTAGACAATAGAGTCACTGTTACAACATGCCTGCAATATGCAGCAAGGTGACACTGTCACCTCTGGGTTAACATATCTGAGCAACTTATCTAGTGAGAACAACATTGTGTTACATGTTAGCATGTTTCTATTCAAAATTTCTTTGGGAATTCATCCTAATTTTTCACAAGTACAGAGAGTATAGAGAGTATTTTAAGTACTCACAAAAATATATCTGCTGCATTGTCTAACAATGTAAATTCTAGATAGCTCTGGTATTTTGCTAATTTAAGTTGTACTCAAGGATTCTCTCTTTCTCCTGTGGTTTCATAATTTTTGGAGAAGGATAGCTCATACAGTGTGGAGCACAGTTAAATATAAGTGTATGTTTTTTATGGGATAAGGTTGATAGCAGTACTTCAAAAAAGCCGAAACACCCTCTCTTCCAAAATGGACATTTTCAAAATATTCCCTTTTGAAGAAGCCCAAGAAAACTTGCATTACAAGCTCTTGGACTTCTGGGGGGTGCAGCAACGAGCCTGATGGACTGCCACAGGGTTGGGACCCCATCTCACAAACTCCTTGTTAGGCAAGCTGCCACAGAGCAAAACTTGCAGATGTTCTGTTATTGTTTCTAAACAGTATTATGCAATATCCAGCCATCTCAAAGAGAACACATGGTGTGGTATTCTGAAACATGAGCTACTTTATCTCTCCCTTTAGAGTGGTGAATTTGAGGTATAAAAATGGTCCAAGGGCATCCCCTTACCACCGAGTAATCTATAATAGATTTTAGCTGTTCATATTTCAGCTACTATTTTTTCACAAAGATGTGCAGTGTACTAGGGATTTTCTGTATTTGGACACCGTTCTCATCAGATGCCCTTTGAAATGTCTGTGGTTAGCTGCAAGCTGTTCATCTAGAAATAATTTACACCACCTCCTCCACCTCTTCTAATTTTATTTTAAAGTCTGTTGCTGCAATTCCTAGTCAGGGCAAGAAGAGTTTACGAAATGTAGCAAGAGGTCTGAACAACAATGAACTTTATTTCCAAGGATCAGAACTACTGAGACTACAATACATAAAATGACAACTTTATTAAGGAATGAATTGAAGTAATGTGACATTTCTGAGAGTTTCATCTAATTTGTAGTTTTCTAATATGGTATAAAAGGTGTCTGCAGTCTCTAAACTTATTGAGTGTGTCTAACATCACAATGAAATGGAAAAATAAGTCAGTCTGTCTGGAAGAAAATGTACTGGAAATCAGTTATGTTTTTTCTGTATTCTCTGTTTACCTGAGTTAATTTCTAGTGTTTATAGGCAAGTATGGCTTAAAATAGTGTTAACCTGTGTGCTTTTCTTTACCATAGGAATTAAGTACCAAACCAAAGGCAAAACTGAAATCTTTCCTCTTGCTTTCTTAGAGCAACTAAGCCATTTTCTCTTTCACATACTCTTGAACTGTTAGCTCAGATAGACTAATACAGGACTAAATATGTGAAGTATCTGAGTTTCAAAAAAACACCATAGTTAAGTGTTTCATGGTTCATTCATCCCTTGACCTTTGGGTTGAAACAGTCAAAAAGGAGGGAAATTACTGTCAATGATATCTGGTTTGTTCTCCACTGTAAGAAATCTCTTTCGTACTTCAGTTTTCCCTGGGTATACTTTATTGACTTTCTCAAGGAAACACCATTTAATATAAGCCAAGGGAAATAGCTTTTAGCTATAAACCAGCCAATTAAGAATTAACTGTCCAGTTCCTAAACTAAGAAACAGAATGAAAGAGAAGACTATCTTGTATACATGTGTTTAATCTTTTCAGATATTACGCACAGCCTTTTGATTGTTTCAGGATGAGCATTTCTTTAGTAATATTAAAACTCATGTTAGGCTTAGCTTTAGGGTTTGGTTTTGTTTTGTTTAACTTTGTTTTAAATCTCATATGAAGGTATAAGGAGTTTTAAAACATTTCTAGTCAGGATAGGGACCTGATTTTTTTTGAATCAGTAGACAACGGCTAGCAAATTTCTTCAAATAATAGCTGTTCCAGCTTTCAGGTAAGAGTGAAGCCTGGGTATGGTAACTTAGTGTTACTACTCCAAATCCCTGTCTCTAAGCAGCTCTCAGCTGCTACAGTATAGGTGTCTTCCATGACTGAACTCTGTTGAAGGAAGAAATGCAAGGGAGGGATGTGCGCTTTTCAGATTTCCTTTGAACCTCTTTCCAGATTTTTTTGTTACATTTCTACTTGTATTCTTTCTAGTAAACTCAAACTAAACTCAGGTTGAAGGTGAATCACAGCATCACCATTCTCTGATTCTGTGTTTGGGTTTCTTTACTACTGGTTCAACAGATATCTCACTTCTCCTTCATCCCGCTACATCCAAATCTGATGCACTCTAAGACATTTGGGAAGATTCTCCAGTTACAATTTATATGCATACTTATGATACAAGTAGGCTACGGTTAATGTAACAGGTAGGGTGGTTCTAGAAAACATAATGGTTGGTGTTGAGGACCCATGTAACATTATACGTGTTTTCTGCAAAAGAAATCCAGTGTGTACACTCTAAGAGCATTCTGCAATGCACACCAAAGCGTGCTAGGTTACAATAGCCAGGAGTTTTTGATTTAGAATTGCATTCCCGAGCCAAACTAAAATAGTAGTGTGGATGAAAAAATAGATTTGCTGTATATGGTGGTGTTTGTGCTCTGAAGTTGGTTGTTTTGATCCAGTAAGATTAACCTTTCTGCTAACATTTCTGCTATCTTTATGTTGCTTACATAACAATACAGCTTTATCTGAGAAGATAATACTTTATGCTCTCAGTTCTAAAGGTCTTTGCTCAAATTCTCCTGTTGGCTCATTTTGTTTGACAAAACTCAGTTCATTGCCTACAGTCCAATGTCTGTCATCAGTCACAGGATGGTAACCCAACCAGATGCGTGACGCTACGTGCTTTAGGCAGTCTTCTTTAGTTTCTTTTGTGCTCTTTTAATTTTATTCTCCTATGCCAGCTTAACTCTGAAGTATGAATGTAAAAAGATGCTCCTTTAATTAGATCAGAGTTAGTTTTGACAGAGTTCTTTAAAGTTAGTGTGAGGCTTTGAATTGATTTTGGTGGGATTTGGTCAGAATCTCAGACTCTCTAACTTCCGCCTCTCACCCATAGTTTCCCTGTTTATGAAAAAAAATTGTGTATTCAGTGTATGCAACCCTATCTGTGTTCTGATAACCTTGCTGTATATGTTTTCTTAGCCATAATACTATCTCATTCAGTCTAATTAAACTAAAATATCAGTTAATAAGACCAGAGATAGCAAAATGACCTGATGACAATTGGTTGCTTTTCTTGCATAGCACCTTTTTTCTTGTTTCCTAGTTGGTTTTATAGTCTTTCATATTGACATCTCTAGACAGCTGTCTGAAAAGTAACTATTCTTAATGTCTTGTAGTTTCAAAAACCACAGGAACAAAGTGTCTTGCAGTTCACAAGATATCTTTCGAGTCTAAATGCTTTAGTATGGAATTATACAGTTTTTATTCTTAGATTAATGATCCCTCACATAGAATCCTAGCACAAATATTGTCGCTTGCTCCTGTCCAGTTCACCTCTTATTGGCCAAGCGTTGCCGTTGAGTAACTGTCAGCTTCTAGTTGTCTTGTCTCTGTTTCTTAGTCATTAAATCATTTGATGGACTGCTAGTTCTCTTCCTTTGTTTGTTATTTTATCTTCTTTAGAGAAGCAGTTAAAAAATGTTATTTCTCTTCCTTGCTGGAGTATAGTTTGTTTTAGAATACCAAAAGCATATAGAGAAATGTTGACAAATCAGTAATTTATTTTATATTAAAAAAAAAATATCTTACAGGAGTAATATTGTAAGTAAAGTAAAATTCTCTCTACCTTGGTGCATGTTAAAAATTACCTGAGTGCTCAGAAACCACATTTCACCACAGTCATTTGGCCACAGAAGCCTGAAGTGCTGTGTCAACCATCTGGAGCAGTAAAAAAACTGGAGTAATGGAGAATTTGGATTTAGAGCTGACTGTCACATAATATCTTTTTTTTTTTTTGACACTGGGTGAGTCAGTAGTTGCTAACATGTGAGTTTGTACCTTCGCTTAATTGCAGTACTTACCTCACAAGTGCTTGCTATTCAAGCTGCATGTGTTATCCTTATTAATTACATTAATTTAATTTTTAAGCACTCTGTAAGCTTACCTTTCTCAAAATAGATTTAGACAGAAAACTAGGAGTTCTTGATTCACTGGTTTTATTTTAGGAGGGGGCTTTACAAAGCAAGTGGGATTCGAGATTGTTAGTTCTTGGGTTCGGGGCTATTTTTTAGTTTTAATATAAACTTTGGGTGAAGAGGCATCTACACCTGCTCTGACTGATGACTTGTACCCTCAGCCCGTGCAGCTACAGGGGTTTTGCAGGTGAGGTGGCTTCTCTCAGCAGCATCTGCTGCATCGGTGTGTTACAGGGTGGCATGCTTTCTAGACAGGCAGACAAAAATGTCATTTTCACGTTTGTACAGAAGCTAGGTGAGGGAAGAGATATTTAGCTACTGTTGCAACTGAGCGGCTCAGCCAGCCCATGCCCATTTCCCCTCCAAGGACATTAGCAGATGAGCAGGGGCAGCAGTAGCAGCTCAGGAACTTGGTGTCACCAACTCCATCTATGGGATCCTAACAGGCTAATAATGGCTAGTAGAAACAGAGATTCTTTAATGTCTTTTTCCAAAAGATGTCGTGTCATCCTATATTTATCGTATAGGCTGGAAATCCTATACAACTTCAGGAAAGGAAGTGTCTTCTGGTTCTGCTTTTTCTACAGTACCTAGTACAGCAGGGTCCTACCTGGTTTCTGGGACCCTAAGAATTATCTTAGTACAAGTAAGAATATAGTAACACATCTGTTTTCCAGGCTTGCTGAGATGGTTTAATCACCAAACTCATCTGGGATGCATGAGAAGAAAGTGGGTGGTAGCTTCTTTGGACACTGAGGAATAAGTCATGTTGTTGTGGGAAGTAACCTCTATATTTACATAAAAAAGATAACTCTGATGAAAAGGCTTATTAGAAGTTCTTCTGCCTTGTTAGAACTGATGATACGCTTTATAACACAAACTGAATTCAAGAGCAGTATCCCTATAGTATTAAATCAGTAGAGAATAACTAATTTCTTAGTGTTTTTTTTTTTTTCTGGCTGCTGCTGCTATCTCTGTATAGGCTCCTGTGTCTGTATCTGTCAACCTAGCAAATACGGTATTAAATATATGTCTGGTAGACAATAACATTTACCCGTGCCATACTGTTTTCATCTGTCATCTTCCTAGCTCGTATTTACTTTTTTTGGCCAGAAGTTGTTGTGTTTTGTTCTCCTCTCACATAGGAAACTTCCCTACTCTAGAATATTGTCCCTGTATCAAAATACAGTACATTCTGATCCTTGGCAGTGGTTATGAGGAGTACTCAGATTGAGTACTTTTTGAATGTGTGGAAATGATCTAAGGAACATTATCTTTTTAGGTACCATGGCAGTAATTTATACTATTAATGATTCAATACAGAGAAATAAGTTTCCCAAATTGTAGTTGGAAAGCAAGAGGAAATTGTCTCCTCAAGATCTTTTAATAGACCAGTTATCAGATTAGCAATCTGTTAGCAGCCTGGACTGTCATGAGCAGGAACCTACGCACAGTATGAGCTGTCATTTATTTTTAGAGCCAGAAAGAAAATGAAGAAAAAAATTGAAACATTTTCACGTCTCAAGTAGTATTGAAGTTACCTTATAATACTGGAACTATGCTCCATTAACAGCAGTATCCAGCCTTCAGCAAAGGTCATAGGTAAATGCACTGTAAGAGGAAAAACTAAAGCAAAAGGTAGCCAAAAGTCAATCCAAACCAAAGATCCTAACAAAAGAAAAGAATCCTTTCCTAAGGCATATCCTTTAGTTCCTGTAGAGAAAACAAAAAAACAACCAACATAGAATAGATGTTAGTGACTTAACGAGATGGGCTTTCTGAGACATAAGGTCCTGTATAGTATCAGACAGAACAGAGTAGTAAAGAAGCAAGGAATTATTTTTTTACAAAAACTTTTATTTAGTTGTAAATGAGAGCATTTGAAATGCAGGCACCTTGCTATTAGCACAATCCTGTCTTTCAAGGTAGTATCTTATTTTCTAGGTTTTTTGATTGTTTGCAGGGGGTGTTTGTTTTTGTTGCCTTTTTTTTTTTTTTATTATTACAGCACTTCTGAATCCCTGACACGTTGATTTTACGTCGCATTGTGGTGTGACATAGAATGCGGGATTATACTGATTAATTCCGGGGGTATCATTCAAACTGTGCCTTCAGCAGGTGAGCCCTGCTGGCATATTGCCAAGTATCTGAAGTACTTGATACAGCCACTGAACAGGAATTGGGGTTGGAGACTCCCTGCAGACTCCCCTGTATTGTTTATTTTTGACTTGAAATTATGTCTATAAAATGAGAAGTTCAGAAACAGCTTTTGCCTGTCTCAAAAGTTGTCTTTGATTCCCATTTCTAGAAATTGCATCTCACAAGCCCTCATGTTTCATTCAGACTAGTTAGTCTTGGCTATTCCGTGCAGACAAAAAAAATAGGTAAGCTGCATTTATAAAATACTTGTTCTTCAACTGCTGCATAGTGACTGTGAAAAGTCAGTTTATTAACCACTTGCAGAGGCAATATGAAAGGTTTTTACAGAGTCCATAGTTTGAAATAGTTAACTTCAAGAGTGATTTTTGATCTGCTGGAAAAAGTGTATTAGGTCTACATTTTTGACAGCTACGAGAAGTATTCCATAGACTGCGTGATTGATCATTCCCTCCTTTTATTTCCTTACCTGATAGCTGAGATTGTTTTATTTCAGAATTGCTTCATGGTAAAATAAACCCAGTGAGAACTGTAAACATTGTAAGAACATTTGAAAGAACCTCTACAGAGTTTTTTTTTTTTTTTCAAAATCTTTGTTGCCTTTATGCTATGATTCATGCTCTCCCAGCACATGGCAGAAGAACATTTCCTACAACAATATGTTGCTTGTTTGCTTTTGAGCAATGGTCAGATTTGATATGCACTCATATAGGTGATCATATGCAGCTACGTGTGCAGTTAAGCGGTGCCTAGAAGTCAATTTGCTATGCTAGTTCACAGCTGGATGATTTTCCTATATTTATGGAAATAACTGATATGACAGAATGGGACTGAAACAAAGCAGTGTATGTTAATAAGTAAATCTTTGTTTCTTCAGCCTCCCGTGGGGGTTTTCATGTTAGGTTTGGGGTTTTCTAAGCCGTACTTTCACAACTCTGCACTGCAAACAACTATTTGAGATGGATTGCTATGGGCTGGGAATGAATTAGACACCTGACGATCCTTTTAAAGACAAATGTGACTAACATATGTGGTTGAAAATCAGAGCAGATGAAAAGTTTGTGGACTTTTTTATTTCATGAGTAACAGAGCTTGGAGGATAAAATTTATTTAAAAAGTATTCACTTGCATTTAAAATTAATATTGTAAGAGAAAGTTTTGTTCCTTTTTATTGTTGTTCTGAAAAGCTGTTTCGCTCCAATGAGAACTTCAGGAAAATAGAATAGTTTATACTTTTTGATGCTTCTGTGGAAAATAGTGCGTAATACAAAATATGACTTGGTGTGGCATGGACCCACTAGGCAAGAGATATGAAAATGAAGGGACAAGGCTACTGTACTTGTCAGTAACTCAGACCACTTGCAAACAAGCAGTTCATGTGAGAGTTTTGGCATTTACTTAATGGGCCAGGCTTTCCCTCTTGCTTTGTAATTCAACAGCTGTACTTGAGCTTTGCAAGGGCAGTAGAATAAACTCTGCTGTTCTAATGCTGGCTTTTTTCTAAAACCCCTAAATACAAGGGATTTCAAACAACAGTTATTTCTAAGTGATAAATAAACTACCGCAAAGAACACATCTGCTCTTTTGTTTCTTAGACTCCTGTAGGTTATAAAAATGTATAAAACATTTTCCTGCAGAGAACTGTATTTCAAGTTCAACCTACCATGAATATTACAGTTGAATTATAAAACCCTGAAAAACTGAGTATATCTTGTGGCAAGATAACATTTACTCCAGGAATGCAAATGGTTATCAGGGTAATACCTCATGCTTATGGTCACATTCATTTTGTTAGTGTACCCAAGTGTCCATTCTAAAATTATGGGGAAAATCAATCTTAATGTGCACAAACAGATTGGTACCAAAGGCTGAGGGACAGAGATGGTGATTGTGATGCCTGCCTATCTTTTTAATGTAAAGCAATGGTAGAAGGAGCTGCTTCCCTGTACTTTTAGCTATCAAGTAGCAAAGACAGTGTTGTAGCATACGATTAAAAGAGGGGGAAGTTGTAGTTCAGGTCTATTTCCATGTAACAAAGCTTTGAGTTGTGTTGTATTACTGTGGATCGCTTTGTTTTTTGTTCTGTGACTTTGTCTGCCAGAAGTCCCCAGATGGTTATTAAGTCCAAGGAGGACCAAGAAATTGATGTTCTTTTGCTGGGTTGGAGACTGAAAATTCAGTGCATTCTCTTTCCAAAAGAGTGTTCATCTAGTGTCATACCAAAGGTCTGAAGGGATTGACATATTTTGCGTAGTGGTTTAATGACTGCTAAATCCTTCATTGAAGGTCAATATGGAAAATCATGGTGGGGTGTGTGAGGGAACTGATTAAGCAGCAGTTACAGTTCTGCTATGTTGCCTCTAGCGACCAGATTAGCCACCTTTGTGACTGACAATTTAATTATAATACTAATGACTTCCCAGAATTAGGGTATCATTTTGATCATGAATGGCTATATATAATATTCTTTAAAATATTACATATTTTAAGCCTTTGCACTGAGAATTTGGTTGCTGTAAGTTTATGAAATAAGATATGGCAGAGAAATAGTTGAGTAATTTTTGTGTGCCTATGTGTATTTTTATAGAAATCAGCCAGTATTTTGCAGATGGTTATATTATTCTCAAACTTTATTTTCCCTAACTTGTTAAGAAATACACTTAGAGGTATCTTAAGAAAACAGACATATCATTTATTGATGGCGGTATATTTTCATTTTTTCCTATATGGAAAAAATAGGTACTCAGTAATAGTGGCTTTTCTGCAAATTAGAGATATGTGTTAATTAAAATAAAATACATTCCAATGAAAACATTATCCTGGAAACAAACAAACAAACAAAAATCTTAAAAAGAAATACCCAAGTATTAGGTAAATAAGATAGACAAAATGCTTATTTTTAGTGAAATTGTCCTCTGAAACTGGTGAGGGGCTGGACAGGGGTTTGGACCGAAATAGACTAAGTGACTTCACTGAAATAAGAAGCTATAGCTTCTCAATACATGTCTGTATATCTTACAGCTTTGCGCAAGTTTATTTGAATAAATTACTTAAGAATTTCAGCAGTTAGTGTATCACAGTAAATTTCTGACTGGACTACTTCTATACTGCCTAATAACATATAAACTGACTGTAATGGAACTAAATTATGTACAAATAGGGAATGAACAGATTGTCTGTGTATAAAAACTTACTGTTTCTTGACCTGATCATAATTTAGACTGCACATTTTACTCTCTTTTCATTTGATGGATGACAGAGAGCAAAAATTTGTTTCACAGTAAATGAGAATAAAAAAAAAAACAACCTTCAGAAGTATGAATATAGCCATTAAAGCAATTCTTATTGTATGGTTGTCTTGAATTTTATTGGTGCAACTTTCTATTGCAGTATAGCTGTTCCTGTAATTTATAATCAAAATTGTAAAGCTGAAACAAAACATTTCAACCGTAACAGAATAATTTTTGTGTGGTCTTTTTACTGTAAAAATATCATCAGATTTAATAGGTTCCTGTGAAACATTCATTTTCATAAAGTCAGCATTTCTTCCATAAAAGTTATTTTATAACATGTCAAACAATTATGCTTTTCCACACATACCACAGAAGATACTCAGATCAGACAGACATGCAGCAATAGGACTGTCATACTGCTACATGCTCGGTTTTTGGCCTCTTAACTTCAAAATATGTAACCATTTTAGACAGGTAGCTTAATTACCCCATCAGGGGATTAGAAGATGATAAAATTTTTTAATTAATTTCGAACCACTTGACTCAATATTGGCAAAAGTGTAGCCACAATGGTACATTGCTCAGGTATTTAATATGTCACTACGGTGCAGACATAACTGAGATGGATTAAGTCTGCTTAGGTCAGACTGTTAAATTGTGAAATTAAATTAATTTCTTGATGCTTGTGTTTTGATGAAAGCCTAGTGTCTCTTGAACATATGCTTAGGAAAGCCTCAATAGTCAGATTTTTTAAAAATAAGATTATTTTTCATATTTTGACTGGTGTTCATTGAACAACAAAAACATTTAGAAGTAACGTGGCAGGAAGAGGACTATAACTTTGTATTTTGTACTAAGTGTTTCTTTGGAGTCATCTTCTGGGTTGAAAATGACATGATTCTACTTTAACTTGTGTCTTTCCATTGAGCAAATTAAAACTTTCAATATAAACTTGCATAAGTAAATATTTCAAAATGGATGGAGTACTTTGGATTGTAGAAAAGGATTGAAACGGACCCCTCTAAGTTGACATGCCTGTAATGCCCCTAGCAGGGAAATGCGAGCAAACAGCTGACATCCTGGGATGATGCAGTGTTATGACATGGTTGGAGTTGGTGCCCAGAGCATTCAGCCCTCACTCTAGTGCTCAGTAACAATTTATTTTCCAGTGCAAAAAGAAAAAATAAACTCCCTTAGATTGTGTCTTGCAGGAAGCCAATTGATTAGTGTGTTCATTTCCTGTTAGCTGTTAGATAACTGAGTAAATTCTCTTGGTAGATATTTTCCCAACTTTTATGGTATTACAGTTCAGTCACTCAGTGACTGAAAAATTCTGGCACTAGACTCATTTCATTACTGTAGGCTTAGAATAAATTAAATGAGAGATGTCAGGCTTTCATTGAAACGTGTAAAATATGCATGTGCCTACTGAATTTAGTAAGTATGAAAATTTAACCAAGTCGAACTGAAATAGCATGTTTTGATGTTTGTTTCAATGGTCCTTAACTACATTCATATATGTCATTGAGTTTATGATAGACTGTCATACACACTGTTAAACACAGAGTTCAGGATTATATTCTTGTAAAATGTGACTCATTTTGTTTGTTAAATTTCTTCTCTCTTAATGCACTTTTGGTTTAGGCACCATGAGTATTACAGTTCTGTTTAATATCAGTAAAACCACTTTGATTTTCTCCTGTTTGATACTATCATGATGTCGTATTTTATTTCATTGTCTGTAAAAATTTCTAATATTTTTGGGAGATACTTGCCAAACATTTATCCCTTGTTTATAGCATTTCATATATTAATGAGGCGGGTCAGTAAGAGATTCCTGCTGAGGATGGCAATGCGACTCTCATGTTGCCAGTGTCCGGATTTGTCTCCACCAAGACTGCAAACTGTTGTCTATACTCAGTAACTATGCAAAAAAGGTGGTGTAATTGCACTTAAAGGAGAAAATTGAAAGTGAAAAACCAACCCTAAAGCCACTATGTGCATTATAGTTAAAACCTACATCTCTGTCTTAAAGAGTCTGTGAATGGTAGAGAAGTAAAGAATGGTAAGAAGAAAGGTAGAATGGTAAAGAAGAAAGAGTTGTAGGAAGAGCTTGCTGATATCTCCTATTTAATAGCAATGAAGGCAATAAGTTGTTTCACCCAATGTATAGTTTGCAGTAGCCAGCTACCACCAATACTTAGTTTATCAGTTTATCCAGAGCATCTCCTAGTGTAGCATTTGAACAAAGTCGATGTTGTTCCACTCTAAGGCAGTTGAATTGAATTTTACACACCTTAGAATATACAACATATTGTACTTGTGAGCTGATGGTGTAGAAGACAGTAGGTGTTGTCAGAAGGTCATTCAGCTGCAAACCGTACTTATAATAAGTGATCCTTTACCAGACAACTGCTATTTTATCTACAGACTGGATAGTCATTTAAATGTTTTCAAGTGGTTTTTCTACAAGTGGATGAGCAAGAAAATAAATGACGAGTGAAATACAGATGTTCAAATATATATGGCTCATTAATTAGGTGTATAGTAACAGCTTTCAGTGGGTCTCAGATGTGCAAATAACAATTTAAAATGAGGATTGTATTTTAAAACAAAGTTTCCTGTTCTTTAAACATGACAGTTTTCTGTTCTAGATCATTTAATTCAGTAATCAAAACTCTACATTTTAAAAATCATTGCTCTTCTCACTTCCCATGAGCAGAATGCATGAATTTTTTTTTTTATTTAAATTATTTAATAAGCTCTACTGCAAATGTAATGTTGCTCTTTGATTCCAAATGAATTGATCCCTCTATTATCCTAACTTTTAATTAGAAGGTACTGATTTTGACAAGAAAATTTGAGTATGCATGTGAGCTTGAAGAAGAAAAAAAGATTAAATGGAGAGGTCAGAGTATTCTCGTTAAGTTTCTCATTATGTCTTGAAGGCTAGAACACTGATTAGGTTTAAGATGCCTGAGTTTGGCCATAAAATACCTATCCATAGTAGGTGGATAAAAATGTATTTTCAAGATTAGAGGAGACTGCCCATTTCTGAGCATGAGCAGTGGGTTAGTACCAGGTACCCTTCAGTCCCTCTCCAAAGCGAAACAGGAGCCTACTCTATTAGGGTTGCCCTGGTGTCTGTCTGTAGCACTGACATTGAAATAATTGGATAATGTAACTAGCAGTAGTATTGATGTTTTCCCAATCACTGTATTCTCAATGACAGCACAGTCTTTTGTAACACGTCAGTTATATTGGATGTGTCTCTGTATGTGTGTATACATTTGTTCAATGTATGAAATGCCTATATTATGGAAATTATTCCAGCAGATAAACATATCTGTTACATTATGTTACCTAATTAATTCATGTTTAGGTTTCTAAATAATGAAGGGGAAAGTTTTGAGAGTAGCTTATGGCATTAGCTATCAAAATGCACTCTATATAGAAATGAGCTCTTTAAGCTGTTGTTGCTTTAATTGAAGCTTCAACCATATTAAAAAGAAAATGGATCAAAAAATAACCACCTTAAGTCCAAAACTGTAAAACCCCAATTGTATTAAAAAATAGAATAGAAAAAAAAAACAGCTCTCTCTCTCTATATATATATAAAAGTTAAAAAAAACAGTATCAAAATGACAAATTGTCTAAAAAATCAACTATCTAAAACCCCAGCCTTGTGGAAAAAATCCAGCTGTTTAAAAAGCAACCATTTTAAAAAGCACAGCATAAAACCCCAATGGTCTAAAAATCCCAACCTTCTAAAAAAAAAAAACCAAAACAACTATAACCCAATTGTCCAAAACCCCAATTACATTAAAACCGATCTGTATAAACACCAATTCTATTTTAAAAAAAAGTACTAAAACCAACAGTATAAATATTAACCATATTAAACATCCGAGGTAGATATAGAAATATATGAAACCCCAAACCATAATAAAAACCAATTGTAGAAAAATTAAAATATAAAGAAAAAGTAAAAAAAAAAACAACGAACTGCACAAACTACCAACCATTATCAAAATTAACCACACTTAAAACAACCACATTAAAAACCCATGGCACTGAAAATCAACCATATAAAAACCAACCATTAAAAAAGAACACAACTGTAATTTAAACCAGAGTTTTAAAAGTTATATAAAACCAACTGTATAAAAACCCCATTGCATAAAGACCCACTGTATAAAGCCCTAACCCAATAAAAACAAATGATATGAGAATCCAACAGAATAAAAACTAACCGTATTATAAAACCAAGGCATAAAAGCCCAAATGTATTAAACAACCAAAGTATAACAAGCTGACCATATAAAAAGCTAACCATACCCAATAGAAACTGTATTAAAACCATATAAAAAACAACAATGTAAAACAACAGTATAAAACCCTACCATATTAAAAAACAACCGTGAAAAAAAAGCTTAACAACCTAAATTAAAAGAAACCAGATTAAAACCAACCATACCAAAACCCAACCCAGTGAAAAAACACCTTATAAAAACCAATTATGTAAAAAAAAGCTGTATAAAACAAAACCACATAAAACCCCAACCGTATTAAAAATAGAACAACAACAACAACCCCATAGAAACCAGCTGGTTTAGAACCAACCATATTTTAACCAATCATGCAAAAAACAATAGTGTAAAAAAACAAATGTGCAAAAAACAACCATGGGAACAAACCAATTGTCTAAAACCCAACTGTATAAAAACCCTTTCGACAGTATGAAAGCCAACAGTATAAAAACTACACATATTACAAAACTGAGGCATAAAACCCCAACCATATTAAAGAACCAAAGTAAAATAAACCAACCATATAAAAAACCAACTACACCAAACCCCAACCATATTAAAATCAGCCCTGTAAAAAGCTTGTAAAAACTAACCTTCTTAAAACCAAATCTGCAAAAACCAGCTGGGTAGAAAACCACCCGTATTAAAACCAACTGTGTAAAAAACAATTGTGTAAACCCCAAAATTATAAAAACCTAACCTTACAAAACCCCAACCATATGAAAAAGCAACTATCTAAACTAACTGTATTACAAAATGAAGGCATAAATAACCAACTGTATTGAACAACCAAAGTATAATAAACCAACTGTGTAAAAAAGCCCAATAGTATTAAAACTCAGTTGCTTAAAACGTGAAAGTATAGAACACCAACCAATGAAATACCAGCGGGATACCAAAAGAAATCTTATAAAAAATCCCAACTATATTAAAAACTAACTCATCAAAACCCAACCAAATAACCAACTAACTGTATAAAACTAATCAACTGCATGAAAATCCAATCATATTTTAAAAAAGTAAAAAAAATCTAATATAAATCATCATAGAATCATAGAGTGGCTTAGGTCAGAAAGGACCATTCAAATACACGGAAACACTTCTTTACGGTGAGGGTGACAGAGCACTGGCACAGGCTGCCCAGGGAGGTTGTGGAGTCCCCTTCCCTGGAGATTTTCAAGACCCGCCTGGATGCAGTCCTGAGTAATGTGCTCTGGGCAATCCTGCTTTGGCAGGGGAGTTGGGCTAGGTGATCTCTAGAGGTCCCTTCCAACTCTGATGATTCTGTGATTCTGTGATTCTGTGACCTTGAAGATCATCAAGTTCCAACCCCCCTGCCATAGACAGGGACACCTCACACTAGACCAGGTTGCCCAAGGCCACGTCCAGCAACCACTGTAAAAAAACAACCAGTTAAAAAAACAACCATATTAAAAAGATTTGGAAAAAAACCCCAGAAGTGTAAAAAAAAAAAAAAAGTATAAAAATCCCAACCACATCAAAACAAACCATATCACAACTGGCAGCTCCAAGAGCCACACTATAGACAAGCGTTAAAAAACCAACTGCAGTGAAAACCAAACATAAAAAACTGTAACAGAAAAACAGTTGTATGAGAACCAAGTGTATAAAACCCAACTGTGTTAAAAACTCTGTTGAAAAACATCTGTATTAAAAACAAAAGTATAAAAAACCAAGCCTCAAATACGACTGTCTAAAAAAATGCATCTAAGGTAACCAATTGTCTAAAAAACAATTGCATACAAATCAACCATACAAGAACACAATCATATAAAAAAGCAGAAAAAACAAGAGTAGAAAAAAAAGAAAAAAAGAGCCAGATGAAAAAAAAGTAATCTGAAAAACTGTCCAAAAAGCCTACTATATTAAAAAACAAGTGTATAAAAACAGTGTAAAAAATAACTGCATTAAACAACTAAGGTATAGAAAGCCAACCATATTTAAGACCCGAAGTATAATAAACAAAATGTTAAAAACCCAACCGTATTAAAACCAACCACACCAAAAGACCAACTGCAATAAATAACAGTGTAAAAAAAAAGAACTTTTAGAAAAAACAACCATATGACCCTCCCACCAAATTAAGAACAATCGTATAAGTGTAGAAAAAAGAACTGAATCATAAACAAAAGCTTAAAAATAAACCACATTAAAAAACATAAAAGCCTAACACTATTCTACCCCACCATATAAAGAACCAGCCATATAAACCCCAATTGTATACAGAAGTATAAAATAAAATACAAAACCAGAGTATAAAATACCAACTGTAGAAAAAAATCCAAACCATATAAAATCCCCAATGTATAAAAAATGAACCAAATAAAACAATATTTTAAAAAACATATAAAGCCCAACTGTACCTAAATTGAACCATTAAAAAGCCAACCATATAAAAAGCCAACTGTATAAAACCTAAAAGCATTAAATTACCAACCTTATTAAAAAACCCAAAAGTATAAATCCCCAACAACAACAACAAAAATATTAATTTACTGGTTCTCTCCTTCGTTCTGTGATTTTTCCAGGTCAGAAATTAAATTAAAGGTGTGTTAATTTGACATTCAGCTCATGGTTTTCAGTAGGCTTTTAAAAATCCATCCGCAGCCCATTGGATTGGGTAGATTGAATTGGGCCTGTCAAGCCTTGTTCGCTTGTTAGATTATCGTTTAATCAATGACAATCTCACCTCCTCCGTGCAAAAGAAATGCAAAAGCTTATGTGGAAAATTGGTTGTATACATCAATTAATGTATAGCCTAGACTTCTTTTAGCTGTGCGACTTGACAAGGTCAAATATTTATTTACAGTATTAATGTAGGAAGATATTTATGGTAGACTGCCAAAACAGAAGTGGAGCTGTGGTGGTTGTGAGGGCTTTTTGGCTCACTGCTGTGTTAGTTTGACCCTGATTTAACACTTTAAATTCAGCTGAGTTGCACTGATTTCCACAGATTTTAGTGAGTTCTGAGGAAGACGTCATTAATGAAGTAGATTTCCAGCAATTTTAAAATGGCATACAAATGCTAAACTGTATCTTTCTAGAGAATTGCATTGTCCGGCTGTGATCTGTTTCTGAGTTGTGGCAGAGAGGAGACTGTGGCAGAACTATTATTTTACTGCCGAAAATACTGATCCAGTTGATCTATGTGATCAGAAAAGAATCTGAACGTAATCCTGCTTTTGCTGTACTGCTACACGTGCTAGCTGAACTAGTGTATGACATCGATCTGTAGAAATAGTCTAATTAGCAACATTTAATAAAAGATTCTCATGTACATATTCGAAAGCTCTGAATGTGTGCAAGCTTCGGATGGACGCTGTTTTCTGACTTGGGCGTTACCCACAGCGGCGGTCACTAGGTAGCAGAGTTAAATGAAAGCAACTTTGACAAATTGCCTCCAGCTTCCTCATGGACCAAAGAGGAGGAATTGTCTTCTGCGGAGCTGTGAGTCAGAGCAGAAGCCTTCCCTGAGTCATGCTGTGAGCGTTATTGGGGCACTTGGTTAATTACAAAGGAAGACTAGAGATAGAGCCTTGCTAGGCTGTAGTTAAGGTTTACAAATATGTTTCTGAATTCCTGTGAAATTGCTCTTGTTCAGCCCCACGTTATTCCCAGCTGCAGCTCTGGAAATACAGCAAGGGCTTGACCAGCTGCAGACGGGCTGCGGGGTGGTGGGGATGGTGGTGTGAGGCCTGGGCGGATCTCTGCCTGAGTCTCAGCTTTCAAGAAAAATTTCCATTACGTCAGTTAAAATGAAGGTGGAAGTTGAGGGAAAAGAAATTATCTGTAACTTGAGCAAATATGATGCAAGGCAGTTGTCACAATGTCATGTAGAAACCTGATACCGGTTTTATAAAGTAACTTCTCAGCAGATCTATACTTTACAAAATAAGTCACTTTTTAAGACATAAGCAGGACATGTCATTTCAGCTGATGTGATGTACTGTAACGTTTAATTTAACTTTTAAAACTCACGTAGTGTCATTGCAATGTATCAGGACGCTAACCCTTCACACTGATGGGCTTGGCAATGAGAAGTAAAGGTGCCATCACCATCAAATACTGAATGTGTGGGTAATAAATTCTGTAGTGACCTGTCATGAAACTCAGTAGTGTCAAATATATAATTTTCCTTAGCACACTGTGACAGTAATTTAGGAACTAGTAGAGAGCATCAGAAATGAAGCAGTCACCTGTCCCTATCATAGTAGCCCTGCTTTGAGTGCTGAGGTAATGGGAATGATCTGACTTGTGCGGGGATTGTGTGTTAGGGAATAGCCAAAGGTACAGACTACACATTTTCTGTTATGTCGTGTCACTTTCTTTAAAATAGTCATGTTTATTTCATTGCTGCATAATTGCATTCAGTGAGAGAAAAGTCTGATTTCCTTCCCAGTGTAGGAAAGCCTTTGTTTCTACAAGTCCCAGGCAGACTGTTCTCTGATTACATAAATATATAAAATGTCCCTGTGGAGAGAAAAGTCACTTTGTCAAAATAATAACTTGATGGTGTGTCTGTACTCTCCCTCTGTCATTTCCATACTAAGTTTTCTCAGTTTGCTAGTCATAATAAGTTCAATTAGTCTTCTTCATGCTATAAATGCCCTGTTTGTTTCTATAATTCTCTCCATTTTCTAATGCATCATATAACTGAGGACAGTGGGAGCTCTGAGCAGTTTTGGAATGGGTTGTCCTGGAGAGGATACAGTGTCTCGATCAGTGGAGATATTCAAAATGTAACTGGACACTACCCTGGTGTGGTGCTGTTCCTGCTTGAGCAGGTGGTATAGGGCTCTCCAGAGGTCACCACCAACCTCAACTATTTTTTTATTCTGTTTTTAAATCGCGTTTTTGTCAGCTTGGGTTCCTCTCAAAGCCTCATGACCTTAACTTTAGATCAGATGTAGTATCCAGCTGTAGTTACGAGACCTCGCTGAAATTTTTTGCATGTTTTTTCAATGGACGTTGTCTTTTCCTTGGAAGTGCAATTTTAGTTCTGAGAAAAAGCTTATGTGATCCTTGTCTGCATGGAAAAAGATAGCTATAAAAAATTGTTCACGAGCAGATTTGGTTACTTGGAATATTTTGTGTTGGAGGTTTGAAAACTGGTAGTCCAAGTTCAGGAGGGCTCCTAACTGTGTGGTAGCAGTCTCCTGTTTTCACGTACACAGTTCTCTCCACCTTCCTCCAGTGTAAGTTTGTTTGGAGTAATCCCAAATCCTGCAAACCAGGATTCTAGTTTCCAGGACAATCCTATCGGTTATGCATACTCTGTAAACCCTCACTCATTTTCTAAGCCATGATGCCTCACCTGAGGCATAAGAAGGCGCTCTTTCACCTTGCCATCCAAGCAGATCAATGTTCTGTGTGCATATACCCATCTTCCTGCATTTCTGTTGGCTCAGGATGATCACTGACATTTTTCCAAGCTGACAACCACTCAACTGTAGCTGTTTTCCAAATAAAGTCTTCCTTCTGAAACCATTTTCATGCACTGGAAAGGAATGGGGGTCTGCTTAAGGGTTAAGACTTTGGAGTTGCCAAAGGAAAATAAAGACATAGAGCAGTTTTATTGCATTTTACTGAAGAATAGGTTTCTGTTTAGAACAATGCATATTTCGTGCTGGTTTGCACCTGACTAAAGTGTGGATGTATTCTTGATATACCATATATACCATAATGAGAGAGAATTCTGTTTCTTTTTTCTTGTCTACTTGTAGTAATGTCGTGGGCCTAATGAATCTTATCTGCTACCCTCAACAAGGCAGTAATTGAGACAGAGCTGACACACTTGTTCTTCACATGGTAGTAGAGCAAATCAGAAGGAAAGCTGTGCAGCATCCGTAAGACCATAAGAATAGTCCAGTTTAGAAAAAATACTATCGCCACCTGAACACCAAAATAAATCTTTTACATGTGGAAGGCTTAAGATGACTTTAATCTATATGTGGCTAATGGTTTACTTTGTATAAAAATGGCAATTATTATAATGCAGAATGTGAAATTTTGCTAGGGTAAAAGTGAAATTATGCTATGTGCTTTAAATGTGGTATTCTGAACGAGTCCAGTGCTCTAAGATACATTCAATTTGTGCTTCAATATAGGAGTTCTGCTCTGCAGAAGGCATGCTTTATCAGATGTGAGAAATATTTGCTTCAAAAGAAATTACTCTGGAATTAAATTAAATATGATAAAAACTCAATTTACCGTGATACAATTTGTCAGTGACTCAGTGATAAGGGCAACAGCTGCAAGAAGGTAGGAGATGAGCTTTCAGGGAGTAGTACTATGTGGGTGTATGAGGCAGCGTTAGGGGAATGGCTTTATGCACTGAAGCTGCAAGATGAAACAGAAATGGTAGTTCTTTGCCTAAGTAATGCTGATAATGAAGTGCTGTAGAAAGTATAGAAAAGTTTATTTAATACAGACTGGCCAAATTCGTCTGGAGCATAGCTCCTGTTGGGATTATAAAAAAATCAACACGGTACTGTTGGGGAAATGAAGAAAACCACTTTTGGAAAATTCATTGAGAATTTTTGGATTTTGTTTTAAATCTGATTTATGTGAAAGCCTACGTGGTGATTGCTTCTTACCTTTGTCTAAAGTTGAGGAGGGTCCCTAGTATTTCTGGTATAATGCCATGGCAATATTTGAGTCATTTAATAATGAAGTGGTAATACAAAGATTTCAACATACTCTAGAAGAACAATAAGTAGGTTTTGGATTTGTAAACATTTCTTTAAAGAATACCAAGAAAACACTCAGCAAGAGCTAACTTGAGTCATAGGCATAAACCTGACTGAATTAAGGAGAAAGGAGAATAGCTTTCAAATTAGACATATGCTGAAGTGCTACTGTGATTCTTTTCAAAAAAAGAAGATTCTTTTCAAAATCAGGCCTATAACTGCCCGTGCAACAGCAGTCTTTACAAAATTGCACTCACAAATAATTCAAATTTTGAGTACAATCTGTCATCTCCTGACTGGCATTTGGAGGAAAAGGCAAAAGCATTTATTTCAGCTCTCACTTGGCTAAATTTGATAACTGAATCAGGAAATCAGAGAAACGTGTATCTCCAGTGACGTTTTCACAAAATCTGTTTCAGAGTAAAACAAACCTTTTTGAAAGCTTGAATGTCATTTTCCTGGGTATAAGTCTTCACTGAGATACGTGAAGACATTTAAAAAGAGGGATATAATAATACTCAAAAATAAGTTCATTGCAGTGAATGTGGAGCTGTCATGTCTGGCCACTGATCCAGTGCCAGCCCGAGTCAGTGTTGACTAGGATTTTTCAGAATTCTGATGCCTCTGATACACTTTGTAAATAAGTGATTTAACCTAGTTTCAGTGGACAAATAGCCATCACAGAAATTATTGGCTATAAGGAGTAATTGCCAGTCATATGGCATTTTCACTGCAAAGGGCAAAGAAATGAATAGTTATGCAGAATGAAAGGTTCTTTCTGCTGAAAAGATGTTAGTTACAGGTTTTACTGCAGGTGTGCTGAAACCAGTCGCAGGATAAATAGTTTGTAGAGTTGTTCCCGTGTGCTGTAAATTCACTCTGAAAAACAGATTAGATGAGTTACATGAGAGAAAGGGGGACAGTACAGAGCAAATAGCACTACATGAACTAAGCTGATGAAGGCTGAGGTTGATACTTTTCCTTGAGGAGCCGTCCTTGGGAGGAGGCAGAGATACCATGTAAAACAATGAAACTCATCTCTGGACCAGATTTTTTTCTCTCCCTTTGGGAATACGATGAAAAAAGTTAGGCAAAGGTGGGTATGCACTCCTGGGAGGTACTTGAATCTTACAGCAAAGAAGTAAGAGCCTATGTTGAATAGAAACAAGTAGTTACAAAATTTGGACTAATTTCTGACTTGTGATAAAAAGGACTAAATCAATGAATAACATCAGTTTTACAATGGATTAGAATAAGTTATAAAGTGTTTTATTGTTCTCTAGATAGTATCATCGTATTTCTATTGAGAATGACTGTACATGTTCTTTCTCCTCTCTTTTTAATCGTCCAGTAGTCCCAGTAATGATATTGTGCTTTGGAGGTGGGAATGATGGGGGGCGCTGCATGGGTACCAGAAGTTTCCTAAACTCCAGTAGCCGTTACGGTGTCTTTTATAGAGCATGCATTCCCCAGAGTATCCTGCCAATGGCACTAGGAGCCTTACTGAGGGCAGCAAGATCTGAAGTCTTTATACATAATGCCAAAAGAGTGTTTAAAGGTGAAATACTTGTCATACCTAAAAAACAAGTGTAGCTTACTCTCCTGTTGGGCTTTGGCCAGTAGGCCTTGCAGCAGTGCTGCTGAGCATCACCAGCGCTTTCTCTCTGTCTCTGCCTCGGAGGCACTGTTAATCAAGATTATCTTTTTCTGGTTCAATCTGTGCCAAGGTTTCTAGCCCAAAGACACTGGAGGAGCTTTTAAACCCCACCTAGCTCTTTTGGGAATCTCCTACTTGTATACATAGTCCTTCTTAAAAATGGCATTTATTTACAGGTCATACTGTTTTCTTCTGAATGCTCACAAACCATATGTTGCAAAACAAACTTTAGAAAATGTTTTAGAAGGCCATGACTTGTCATGGGAATATGCCTGAAACTAGACCATGCAAAAGTGCATTTCTCCACTTTCCTGCAGCTGCTCCTCGATGTGCAAACATACCTGGTAGATAATTGCCTGCTAACTGTTAGAACCTAGTCTTTTTTCTTTGCTGGAATTTTACACTGTGAAGTTATCTTTTTATTCAGTGCGTAACTCCTCGTAGTTTCTTGCAAGAGTGGTAACTTTTGAGAAAAGGGGAAAAAGAAATTTAGTTGAAGCACAGTTCTCATTATTACAATATTGGTTTTATAAATACTGCCTGTGCAGTTTTGTGCCCATTCATTTTGGGTGTTTCTAAAATCTTCTTGATCTGAGCACGTATATAGAATATAAGAAAGATTTTCTGGAGCACAGAAAAGACTCAATTGTTGTCTAGCACTACCGCTACTGTCTTAATAAATAATACTAATAATTGGTCTATTAGAATTCCCTGTAAAATTCCAACTTAATGTTGCTTCTGAACTACCGAGGGTGGTCCTGGAAAAAGACTGTAATTTATATTGAAAGAGTATCATTTGCATTTTCAACTGTAATATAAAATTAACTTAATTCCACTTCATTTCTTCATTTAATTTTCTTTGACGTATAAACTCGTTTTTAATTACAAAGGAAAAATATCTAGTAAAAACACACACGGCAGTTAATCTCATGCCATCATATGGCTGTTTGTCAAAATTTTCATTAACTTAATCAATATTTGATGATGCAAAATTATTTTTCTCTAGTTGGTTGGTTTTGCTGCCTTGTGATTGTACAGAAATGTCTGTAGTATGTTTGCAAGACTAATTTCTTGGCACAGGAAATTCATTTATTTATCAAATCAATGAGCGAGTGGAGCCTTTTCCTTGAGGAAAAGGGGCAAAGGGAAGATTAGTACGTTTCCCTCATGTGAAAAATAAGGGGAAATGTAATAAATCAGTTACAGAGATGCTAGAAAAAGGTGAGATAGGTTTTAAAAACATGCAGCTTCGATTTGCTTTCAGGAACTTGGAAACTCAAAAGATCCCTCCTTAGACTCTATATTTAGAATGGGTTAAGAAGGATAAAACCATGTCCCTTTTCAGGGGACCTGGCACTGGACGTGTCATTGTCATTTGTGGCCTTTCCTGGATAAGCCTCAGCTGCCCATATTTGAAGAGAGAGGGCTGTTGCTACCTGCCAGGGATAGCTGTCATCTTTAGGCTAAACATTTTTTTGGTGATAGCGAATGAAATGTCAGTCAGATTTTGCTAAGCTATGAACTGATAGCCACAGGTTTCCTTCTCCCGTTCATGTATTGTGGTCTGCTGAAATAACAGCTGAATGCACGAAGCTCTTACAGCATCAGCCTTCATCTCAGGTGAGAGGCAAAGGACACTTCAGTGCAAATACTGAGGTGCTGCAAAATGTGTAGAAGGAAATTTTTCCCACTGAAAATTAGTATCAGGCATTAAAACGTGACCCCATGATGCCCTTCAGTCTGGATTGCAAAAAAATCACTGGTTTCTGGAGCTCACGCTGTAGATTCAATGATAAGCAAGCGCAGTTAATTGCCAATGAGTCTGTTCAAGCACCGTCATGTGGATTGCATAAGGTGCTTCTATATGTTTAACTCGGCATATGCTGTGGGAATGCTGCTGAGCACATCCAAGTGGTTTAGAGAAGACATAACAACTGCAATCAATACCTTTTCCTAATTTTGTCATCTGCAGTTCCATTATAATACTTTCCAAACAGAGAAAGAGGAGAATTCTAAGTGTTGCTACTGTTATTTACATCACAGTGCAGAGGATTTCCTGAGTCAGGGCTAGCATTACATTAAACATCATACAAACGTGGACTTGCAAGTAGACCCTACTGTGAAGAGATTCCAGTCTCAGTCTATAAAAAAGGACATATTATTACCTACTTTTCAGTATCTGCAATTGAGTGGATCAGTTATTTTTCTCACAGTATTTAGGAAATCTATCTGAGAGGCAGGATTTGGGTTCAGTTCTGCTTTAGCATCACAGTCTAAAGCCTCAATGCTGGTGTATGTTTGCACATACTGAATGTGGCCTGCAGGTGGATCCATTGAACAAAGTGAAATTCCATGTAAATTAAAACCCAACGATTTGTAAGATTCAGTATTGCAGCTGGTTACACCCCCATGTTGTGTCTGTGCTTTCTGGACCCCTACTCTTTAAAAAAAAATAAAAAATTACACAAATAATGTTCACTTTTTGAAAAAGCCATTCTTTGCATTTCAAACCTCAGCGTATGCCATAAAATACAGTGAACTCTTATAAAAGTGAATATCCTTGTACTCCTAATGCCAACAGGGATTTATTGTCTTGGTTTTATTAATCCTCTTGCCTAATTTTTTTCCTTTTTTTTTTTAGTTGGCAAGGCACCAAGATTTTTTTTTCTCACTGAGCCAGAAATAGACTGAGACAGATGCACTGACCATGTCAATGCAGAGGGGATGATTTCTCTAATGAAAGATAATGTACTTGGGATAAGGAGTATTTGAATAATGTGAATAGCAGATGTTTTGGCAGTGTTCCCTTTTAAGCATACCTGTGTTTGTCCCGAGATTACTTCCCAAGAAGCAATATTACCAGCTGGCCAAGACCGTTATGAAAATGGCATTTTAGATACTGGACCAATGGGATATCGAGACACATACCGTGTGGGTTTATGCATCAACTATCCCCAATGTTTCCAAGTAAGAAAAGCTAGTAAGTTCACGGTTTCTCCAAATCTTGATGGGGCCTCCATGGAGGTGTTTAATCACGACTGCAGTGAACCTTAAATCCTCACATTCAGCACCACCCAACTGTAGAAATCATCCATGGTTTAGAACAGTTTTGTAAGAGAAAATGTCATCAAGCTAAGTGATACAATGATTTTCAGACTGTAGGCTGAGAACCTCTGATGGTCCGAAATTTGAATGTGAACCTTGTTACCGCTTAACCCATCCAGTGCACTTTGCTGTCATTTAACAGTTAACGAAGTCCATATTTGCTTTGAAGAAGCAGCATGCTAGTGTTAATATGAGCAAGAATGATAGGATCTTTTAATATAGATAGTAAATTGTTCAGGATGTGTCGGTATTAGTACTAATAGAATCAATGTTATATCTTGGTGTGTAAGAAAGGTGCACTGTTTCGTGGAAAATCTCTGGCACCTGAGAACTTGCTGTTCACTTGAAGGTCATATCACTTATTCATTTGCTTATTTGTGGTAATTGTTGTTGTGTAAAGGAATGAATAATTATTACTGAGAAAGGCTAGGATTTTTCAAGCATTACTTATGAATCTGCTAAGTATATTTTTATGGAATAAGGGTTTACAGTACTCTTTCTAAAAAATTATTAAGTACCCTTCTATCTATTTAAAGGGTTCTGAGCAGAATATGTAAATGCGTTTCTTTTCTATTTTGCCATATTGTAATAAACAAGAGAAATTCCAGCCTTCTTGTGACCTAGGGAAACGAGTCATCTTTAAAGTGCAGGACTTACTGCTGCAGATTGACTAATGAAAGGCCGTTACAACACACCTGTAGACTCAGACACGGAGAGGGAGGAATCCAAGAAAACACTTCTGACAGTGTTTTCATCTTCTAGGTTAGTGACCATATTGTTTTAGTCTTGGTTTTGCTGGGGTTTTTTTTGAAGCTGCAGATTGCTAGCACACCCATGAAATAATTTCTCTTCAGATGGTCCCACATTTGCACAAAGTGCCTTCTTAGCTGTAATTCTGCAGTGGTAACTGTGTGTTTGTACATAGGGCATGTGCTGTGCAGGCAGTTTTCACAACCATGGGCTTCCGGAAGAGCAGAGCTGCAGGGGAGGAGAGAGCCGCAGGGGCTGCATTTCTCCCTGCCCCAGTAGCATCGCCTTCGCAGCTCAGCAAGCACAGGGAGGCAGCAGGGGAACCTCAGCTCAGCCCTTAATCCCACTCCTAGCAGCAGAAAAGCCTTTGTAACAATTTTTTTTAAAAGAGATAATGTTTAATTTCTTGATTTTGTCTCTGTTATGTGTATATATGTCTCTGCTTGCCTGCATTCCCATTGAAATATATACCTCTGCGTATGCTATTATCACTGTTTGTGAGCTGCTTTTAATGTTGTATATATGAGCGACATCCTAGAATTCCTTCAGGCATAAGCACGTAAATCATTTACAAGTTTAACTGATGCACACGCGTATTCTAACATAATGGGACAGGGAATATAGATGAATACGGATATGGAAAAGGGATGTTTCCAATAAAAAGTAGCAGGACAGAATAGTGAGCATAAAATTGAAGCCAGAATCAATAAATATCTGGCAAGATCCTTCTTAGGTAAGTGATGGAACATATTATGAAAAGATTTTCTTGCTGCGTCTTCTAAAGCAGTGTTAAAGCAAAGATAATAAGCTGATTTGTATAGGGGGCAGTGTAGTCCACAGAAAAAAAAGGATGGTGAATAAGAATCATTTATAAAAAACAAAAAACATGCAAATTCTCAAGTGATCTGTCCCAGACAGATTTTTTGTTTTTCAGTTGAAAAAATGAATGTGGAGCAATTCCAAATTTTACATTGTCATTCTCTCCCTGTTTACAATTTGTACCCACTTTTTCAATGCGTGCAGTTCTCGCTGGGGAATGTGACCCTCATGGAGTCACTGAGCAAAGCAACTTCTTAAACCTAGGAATCCTCCTGTTGCGAGGCGAATTTGAGGAAATTTGGCCAGAGCAGCCAAAAAGCAGCAGGGCGAGGCAGGCGGGGGGGAACTGGGAACAGTGTGCAGGGTTGTAAATCTCAGCAATGACAGGCACAAAAAACTGTGCAAGTGGCAGAAGTAAAACAGATGACAAAAATCCAGACTTGTTCCCAAGTATTGAAGTTAATGCTTGTTCAGGTTTGGCAGTAAAATACTGCATCATCTTCTGTCCTGCTGAATGGCTTCAGCAAAGACTAAACTAGATAAATGGGTCACTACTAGATTTCACTGCTCATCAAGCATATTTCCAGTAATGTTTTAGAGACTTGGATTCAGCTGCTACCTAGATGCAATTAGAAGTTCCTGCTTTTATAGATGCTACAAGCATACTCTCTTTATAGCTGTCAAAATATTTCCCTTTCCCATATTCTATGCCACTAGCAGAAATCAGTCTAAGTATTTCTTTTTTATACACTGCCCAAAGAAACCTAATAATTTAGTACAGTTTTTGCACTGGCTGTTTTGTTGTTTACGCTATTCTAATAACAGATTTATTGCTTATGTCAGTCTTGTAAGGTTTTCATTAGATAACTCAAGCTTCTTAGCACACAAACCTTACCTCATATTTCTGTCATTCTCATTTTTATTATCATCTGTGGAGAGGAAAGGAAAATGAGGTCACATTGCAGAATGTCATTTGTGTGAAACCAGAGGTTTCTGCGTATAAACAGGATCCAACTTCCCTACAGGCAAACTTGGGGTCTAGACAAATAACATCCTTCTTGAAACATGATGTATAAATCTGTCTTTTCTGTTCTCTTGGTGCAGTACTTCTGGATGATGAAACACCTTTTTTCTTTCTAAACTAGGTCCTCTCTCTATATTTCTTCTACCTTGTAGAGTTATTCTCCTGTCATTATACCTGACAAGCTGTTTCCAGCTCCCTTGATTCAAGGCTCAGCTCATCCAGACACGCGTCATCATCAGCAGCAGAGTATCTGTGTTTCAACCTCTGGCTTGCATTCAGCTATTTCCTTCACCCCTTGTCCAAGCAAGTGTGTTCACTCCCCGTGTAGTGCAAGGTCAGGATGGGATGCTCCTCGTTGCACAACAAAGCTAATCACTGCAGAACTCAGATTTTGTTGTGAACCCAATCTTGACAATATCAGCATTCAAACGAGTAAAACAGGGTGTATCTCCCAGATAGGCATGGTGGTTTTGATGGATAGTGCGCTTACACCTTATAAAATGCTGTTGGAACTTAAGGTGATGATTTGCATCAGAGAATTCTTGTAAAATCAGATTTACTGAAAGTTGTTTTGTTACCTTAATCCCTCTGAAAAACCAACATTCTTATAAAAGGTATTTTTCCCGTGTCACAAATTTCCTGAGAAATGTTTCAAACTTTGTTGTTAAAAAAGGCCATAGAGAAGAAAATGTTATTCATAATGTGTATTTAGATTTTCTTTATAGAATTACTACTTATATATCACTTTAAAGCATAAATAGAAAAATAAAACCTGTTGATTCAAGAGTATAATGTCAAGACTAGTAAAATCTGTCAAATGGCTAATCCCATGCTTCTCACTTCTTACTCAAGTAATCTTTTTGAAGTCAAGGAAATTATTCATCTGATAGAAGCTAAAAATAACAGTCAGTTGTAAGTATGTTTGAAATTTCAGGATAAAATATACTGGAATGTACTGTGGGCTTCAGTACTATAAAAGAGCAATTTGTACCTCAATGTAGACACTTAAATTTTTTCTGCCTATTTCTAGATAACATATTTTGTTATTTAGAAACATGAACCTTAAGCCAAGTGACTGCAGAAACTGTCTTCCTTCTTATAAAGTATCACAGTGCTTATTTGTAGAAAACACTTCTTTGCAGTGTTTTTCCTGTTCTTTTCACTCAGGTGGCATCCCAGTGTGTTAGGTCAGACATAACAAGAAGATGGAGCTTTTAATTTCTTCTCTCCTTTCTTTCTTCCCATGCTTCTGCTTCCTATAACTCACCTTAAGAGCTTCATGTTCTCAAACCTCGTGTAGAGAGAGATTAAAATTAGTGAAAAATGATGAATCTCTTCATCTTAATTTCATATCACTTCTAACTTGCATAGTGCAAGAAATCGTGCTAATGAGGGAATAAGCATGGGTAACTTCTTGCTGCAATAACCCAACACTTAGCACATGTTCTGAAGCACAAGCTGTGGTCAGTAGGAAACCATACAAGTTCTGTTGTCTGCTAATTAACTGGACTTGTATGAATTTTCAGACAGGTGACAAAGGCCACAAAGATCAAAAATGCACATTGAAAACTGTGTTCTTTGACATAGAAAGGCCAATGACATACTGGAGTTCTTGTCTCTGTCAATATTGGAATGCGTCAATCAGGAAATTATAGGGCTGATTTTATTTTGAAAAGCAGATTTCCAAAAGATTGCTGCTATACATCTCATTACAGAATACTGCAAAGTCAGGTGCTTTAGTTATTCCAGAATTTTTCTGCTTTACTCATTCTTGCACAATAAGCAATTAGAATTGTATCTAATTGCTAGAATTAGAACTGTATCTAATCCTTTAAGCGGGTTTCATTTCTAACACAAATAATCAAAGATTCTCCATGTGCTCCTCTCTGCCCTCTCACGGTTTGGTATACTTTTCTGAACCCTTTCTTTCTCAATACTAGTTACATTTCAGAAGGCAGTTAAAAAATGCAGCCTGAGATCTTAAAAGTCACATGTTGTTCCAGCGCTGATGTTTTTGGAAAGGAGAGAGCAGAGCTGAGGCCGCTTTCTTTTGTAGGATCTTCAGTCTGTCTGCCTGCCCATTTAAAACAGAAGAATTTATGAAAACTTTTTTGAGATTTTTTGTGCATTGCTTAAGAATTGGATCTCAGTACAAAACTTGCAGCCTAATCCTTTCATGGAAGAATGGGGAAAAGCTTAGCAATCATTCACTGAAAACAGGATGGAAATGTTGCAAATACAAAGGCATCTTCCAGGACGTCCTGGAGGTATTTGGTATTCCTCAATTTCTTTTAATTTCAGGGTCAGCTGACCTACCTCTGTTTTTAATGTTTGTAAGGTGTCAGAACTTTATCGGTATCGGTTCCTGGTGGCTTCTTCATTTTCACTTTTCTGTGTGGCTGGGTTGCTTCCTTTCTCCCTTGTTTCCAAGCTAAACTGAGCTTTTGCTGAAGCAATGTATTTGTCCTATTCTTGACTCACTAGAATGATGCAAGCTCTGTTTCCCTTCAGTGTATTGTGCAATGCAGATTGATTGAATGACACACTTCCTTGGGGAAGCACAAACACTTTGTTTCAGCACTGTTTAAGGAAAATCTTTTATTTTTCACATTCTTTTTCAAAAACAAGTTGTTCTGTGAATTGAAATCTGTTTTTCAATGCCTTTGTGACCCAGCCGTTGTATCTTACAGTCACATGCGCTGATGTTTAATAAAATTAAAGCTCCTATTGAAACTTTTCACTATATCAGGCACTCCTAATGTCTATTTTCAGTGTAGATCCATTTGTGCATAGGAAAGAGTGTTCTTGAGTTTCAGCTTTTGAAAAGAGAGCTCTAGTGTTTCCTCTCTTCTACCTGGCTACTTGTTTTAATAAATCATGAGGAAGTTACTAGCTTTAGGACTTATTCCAATATTAAAGTCAATTGAAAACAGCTAACAGGATCATAAGGGGGCATCTAATAGAGACAAATAGAGACAATATGATGACACAAGCCTTGTTGGCTTAGAAAAGTAGGTAAGATGTTTTTCAGAGGGAGAAAAACTTGTAATGCCTGGTCTCTCAGCCATCAACAGAAAGTTTGTCCATGTACTACTATTAATACTAGCCAAAGGGGAGAAGAGAAGAATTATGTTAAAATATGGAGTTGGGAAGTGGCAGCAAATCTTTAGAACTATGATTTTACATATTTAAGTTCTTTGGAGCCATATCTGTTGTGTGGGTGGACTCAGTCTCTAGAGAAGTCTGTGAGCAGGAATCCTAGGAGATCAAATTTTTAGGAGTCTTATAGTGCAGTGATTTTTACAGATAAGTACTTCTGAAAGTGCTTCATAGGAAAAAAGAATTGCTTTAAAGAGAGAAAAGCATATGACCTATCTATAAATGTGCATAGAAAGAGAAATGGATGCATCTGAAGTGTTTTGGGACTTAGTTTTGGATCTGAAAAGGTCTGGATGCTGGTTTAAAACCTTAGAAAGGTTTGGGGGATCTCAGAGAAGTAGCCTTTGCTTTTCGTTGTGTGGTCAATGGAAGAAGGAGAAAGAGGGAAAAAAGCAAAAAAATGTGGCACAGAAGTTTGGCTCTAAAAAGTTAGACCTTTCTTGTATGTCTTCCTTTCAGTTATTTTTTTCAGGTGGAATAAATATTGTTATTTGTATTTTAAAGGCAGAAAAACTGTTCCAGAGTGAAACAGCAGCAGAGCTGGGGATAAACCAAAGATCTGGTTTCTTATGTAATGCCCTACCCATTAGCTATCAATATCCACACAATATTTAATTACCATATACTATTAAATGTAAGAAAACAAATGATAGATAGGCACATGTTGTAAATTGCTAATAGAATTTAGCTGCAATTTGAAGACTTAGAATGCATTAGTCTGAAATCAAAGATAGATATTTGACAGTAAGAGAACCCAAACACACGTTTTTCTCAGTAAAATCCTAAATGTTCTATGTGCAAATACTACTACGCTTCTCTAGAGTAGCTGCTTTTCATATGCATCAAGTTCCCTTTCTGTACTTAATGTATTGCCGCCCTTTACCAATCATGTAAATCTCTTGATAAAGCAATCATTACAGATATTTTAGAGCAAGCATTGGCTATATACTCTTGTGTTCCTCAGTCTGTTTTCTCATTGTCACTATTTCTGTCTCCAATTTATGCTACTAAAATTATGTTTAAAATTTTTTTGCACTGATACTATCGATTCCCAGAAGTGGCCCTTAAGACCATTAAAATTACTCAAGGAATGAATTAGTCATAATATCCTAAGGAACAACCAACAGACAAATTACTAGAAAGTTAAGACTCTTCAGAGGCAACAACAAAAAAACAGTGATGGTATCGGCATGATAGCAGGAGACAGCCTGCTATTCCATGGTATCAGCTCTGTGAACCAAATAGTCACGACTACAGAACATTTTCTGCTCATTCAGCCCCAAAAAAACTGTGAAGACACCAACTAATTAGTTGTTCTGTGTTTGTTTATTTGTTTGGATTTTCTTTTGTTTTGTTTTAATAAAAAGCCTAAATAGTCCTTTGCTAATACCTTTGAGGCTCTAGAACAATTCCAAGTTTACTTGGTTTTTAAGTATTTCAGATTTAATTCAGCAAAGCATTCATGAGGGACTTTTCAAACCTTAAATAATTCATGAGTAGTTATAAAATATTTTTAACTGATTGAGTTGTAAGCAGAAGAGGAAATACTCAAAATTAATTAGCAGATAACTCAATCCTAGGAGTACTGTTTTACTTTTTTAAAAAAAGGGGATGGTGGGTTAATGAGGTTGTAGTTCTAGTAACCATTAGAATGTTTTTGAGTTTTATGCTGTGTACATTCCAGACCTATAGAAAAACCATTTCTATGTTTACACAGCTATTATCAACCTCAGTAACCACTAGTCTACCTCAAATTGTTTTGGAGACAACAGAAGACAGTGTTCATGAAGAACAGGTGAAATATAATGAATTGTGCCAACATTCAGAAAACCAACAACAAACACAGGCTGCATACAGTCAGTATGCAGTTGTCTTCTAATAACTGTGGGAAATGTTGGCTATTTACAACTCTGGTTTATAAAGCTTTAACTGAATGGACTGTTGACTACTAGAGATGTCGGAAGCTCTTTGCATGGGATGGAAAAGCTGCTGAATCCAAAAACACCTTTATAACCTGTCCGAGCATTGCATCCTGCTAATCCAGAGTGAACCTGTAGCAATTCCCCTGACTTTTGTCCATAACCTTTGTTATTCCAGAGCTTCCTCAAATTAAAGTAAACTCACACTCTTTTAGTCATCCGTAGCCAACATTTGCAGGCACCAACGCAGAATTTACTAAACTTCATCAGTCAGTAAAATGGAAGATAGTGTGCTCCTAGGAGGTTTTAAGAATAAAAACTTTTAATTGCTGCGTGTGGTCAGTGAAAACAGCACTGCCTCCCAACAATGTTAAAATAGACATTTTCCTTAAAACCAAGGTAAAAGTGAAGAATTTATTTGGTTGTGTTAATGGCTGCTTTACATTGTTTGGAGACCTCAGTAGCCCTGGGAAAGTCCACTGCAAAAGGACCAAACAGAGGCAATGATGTGGACAGAGTGGAAGGCGAAGGAAGATGTGAAACAGAGATGGGAAATGGGCATTACTCAGATGAGCTGTTCAGATCCTTAAGGATAATAGCAATTGTAGCTTAAAATAAAGCAGCATCAAGCTTGCTGCAAGTTCATGGTTACTCCTCATAGAGCCTCCCATCGGCCCCATGAAGAAGAGCTTCCCTCTGCCTGGGTTGACAGCTGTCTTTCGTGCCCTCAGTAATGGATTCACTCTGTAGTATATATAGTGCACAGTTAAACATTCACAAATAAGAATCATTTAGTAGGTTTTTCTCCTTTCCTTTCTAATGTAGCTGAATGACTGTACTTTTCACAAAATCCCTCCAAGGATCTCTGGCAGACATGTAACCTTTTCTAGCCAGCTTCTCTGCTGCTGATTGTCTTTTTCTCCAATAATTCTAGCTAAGAGCGCTTGCCCTGTCTGTTAGACATCACTGCAGCCAAGCGAAATAACTCTTCCCATTTGGCCAGTAGGCATATTTTAGTTGTGTTTCTAGTAGTGTGTTGTTTCGCAGTCTGGTGACATATTGCAGGGGTCAGCATGAGGAAAAACAGATATAAATCTTTCACGTTTACCATTAGGAGTGTGCTCAGATTTTAGCAATCTCTTCTCAAGAAACCTATTGCACTTGGCAGCTTGGTTGATTCACTCCATGTTATGAATGAAAATAGTTACAGCATCACCTGTGCTTTGAAATTGCTTGCGAGTGCCTATTGTTTTATGTTAGAGGGTTTGCAGAGTTATGTGTAATCATAGTAGTAGACACTACAGGCTCACAGTTTGCATCCAGAATCTCACTCTGTGGGAGCAGAAAGAATTTTTTTGAAAAGCGAAATGCTGTCTGAAAGGAAGGTGACACTTTCTTCCCTAGTAGACCTCCTGTGTCATATGGCATTTAGCACTATGGTCTTTTTCAAGACTTCCATTAGTTGCCTTCTGCATATATGCGTAAACATTTTAAAATTGTAAACCAGACCAGTTTACATTGTTTCTCCCAGCTTTTTCTCCATTTGTTTGAGCATCCTTTTTCTACCATTGTTTTAACCTTTTGATAAGGTGTATTTCCTTTCAAATTTTAAAGTTCCCAAAGGGAGCAAGTTGGCTTTTATTTTCAGCCTATTAAAAATCCCCAGTGGAAAAGCAAATAATACAAAATAATGCCAAACAATAATATGGCCCTATAATAGCCCAGAATCGAGTGTCCCTGTCCCAGAGGGACAGTACACCTGAGATGGTGTTTGTGGCAGACACTGCTAGCACTGAAAATGCCTCCTGACCCCTGTGAGACTCCCTCCTAGGAGACACGTCCTTTCTGCCAGTTTTGGCATGGCAAGTCTTTGTTGCATGTAGCACCTCTGAATCAAATATGCAGATCTGAGCTTCTTTAGTCACAAGGTGAAATCAAATATGTGAGGATAGGCTTATTAGCAGCTAAAAATAAAGGTACTAGAAAGATGATTCACCAGTCATTGCTAGCTATTGCTGAAAGTGTTCAATATAGAAAACACCTTAAAAAGAAAGATTTGTTTGTGTGAGAGAGAATTTTTTTTTTTTTTTAAAGAAGTAGTTATAACTACTGGAATCTTCCTGGATTCACACTAAGACGAAAAGCACCATGAAGTAAATGTAAGACTTTTTGTTTTCCTGTTTATGTGTTGACGACAGGTAGATAGATTTAACTGTATATATTGGTTCTGAATGAACAAATTCTGCCTGCACTTTCTCTTTGTTTCATTATATGCTTCCAGGATATAATCTGCACCCCTTTATGTGCCATGTCACTCTCAACACTATGTGGTCGGCCAGTTGCTGCTGTTCTGCCAGGTCCTGCTCTGAGGCCATCTCTATTCACTGGAAAGCCTTGATCATTTTTGCTGTTACTTCTTCTGGCTTTCATTGTTGTTCATTATTAATTTATATCAATGGCACCAGAAATAAATGTAAAATTTACCAGGCAAATACAAGAAGCTACTGCTGCTGAGGGATCTTGTCCTAAAATCAGATGCAACTTGAAAAATGAGTAGTATAAAAAAGTAGGGAAACAAAGGCAGTGTCTGAAAACCAGGAGTGTGAATCCTGAGAGTAACTGCCTTTACTGTATGACAACCAAATAATATGAAAATACAGAGAATGTACATATGCTGTGGTGATTTCTGTTTGTCAAATGACCTCACCCACCCACCTTAGAATTTTCTATTTTCATGTCCGAGTTAATCAAAACCCTTGAAAAGCCTTCCAAGAGCAGTATCGCATCAGCTTTTATTTTAGGTCCATTGTCCTATGTTAATTTGTAATGACGTTATGTACTTCTGCACAACTTTCAGGTTTTTATGAACATGTTAGGAGACAGTCCAGCAGCTCAGTGCTACGAGGGAAAACGTCACCTCCCGGCACCTTTACACTGCTCTGTCCATCCCATTAGCTCCCGTTCCTTTCCACACATAAACACACTCATTACTCTGCTGGACCTCCCTCTACACCATTGTAGGGATTAATTACAGCCAGTGGGACAGCGTAGGGTACTGAGCGTTAACAGTTATTAACAGCTGAAAGATAACCACTTGATAAGGATCCTGCATTACTGAGCATGATAATTGCCTACGTGGTTTACATAGAGAAATAACTATGTCCTACCTTTAGACCTCTGTGCTGTGTGGAAGTAGATCCTTGCGAACAGAACCCAGCCCTTTTACTTCTGCTGTTGATTTATACATTGATGTGCCTTACCTTTGAAAGTATTGTATGTTAATTTACTAGAGAAAACATACTTCCACTCTCAAATCCTTTGTTGCCTAAAATTAGAGAGTTTGCTGATAATTTCAAATCATGCAGTCACAGAGCAGATCCCCTTCTCACATAGGAATGGGATATGGTTCTAGGTCTTGGGGAAGGGTGATGCAATCTAACGCTGAAGTATATTTCCAAGGAACGCAGAACTAAATTATAAGCTCCCTCACAATTTATGGAAATGATAATATGTGACAGGCAGGATCAAGCATAACACTGAAACAGCAAGACAAAGATATTAGAAACCCAAATAAATGTTAACAGCAAACCCTTCATTAACAATTCTTCTTGTTAGCTGCAATCCATGTGCCATTTAATTCACCCGCTCGTTTTCTATACCGCGTTTGGAGGGTCTACCCTGACAGATAATTCTAGACTAATCTCATAGACTCGTCTCTTCATAGAATTAATTATCTAGACAATAAGACAGATGAGATTTAGCTGGAGACCTGCATTAGATTAACCAGAGACTTTGGGGAGTAACAGCAATATTTGTGGGATGGATGGATACAGTGCTAGCTTGACCAAGCTCGGTGTCAAAAGGAATATCCAAGGCTGAGCTACTGGAGCTCTTTGAGTATCAGCGTGGGAACTATCTTGTAATGTTTCCATTTGTAATGGAGCTAGAAAAAGGAGGAGTGGTGTCCTGAGGTCTGGCGATGGCACATAGGTATCAGGCATTGCCAGCCCATGCCTGGAATATCACACACAGCAAGCACTGCCTGACTTTTACCTACCCTACTGGATATAAGGTCGAAACACATTCTTTCATTTCACCACCTGAGAAGGCAGTAGAAGCTTGATCACTCTGAACAATTTCTTACTAAATGGGTTTTTTTCAGTTCTGTAATAAAGTAAACAAAGAGGTATAACTACCAGATTCTCCAATACTTTTAAACATCAGGCAGGAGTAATCAGAAAAGTTAGAGATGACTGTAAAATGTTTGATGTCCATATTTATATGTTGCTTATCCTGGAAAACTTTATCAGCCAGAATAAATGTGTATTTTCCTATGATAGGAAAATTATGTTGTTAAAAATCTAAATAGGAATATAAATATCTGTTCTCCTCAAAAATGTCACTGGTTTCAGAGTGGATTTTCATTCATCCTTTCTGTCCCATGTGTTTTGATGCATATACAAATTTATCAGCTTTCTGGTTTTGCTTTAAGTCAACATATACAATTTAGTGTTGTTTAGTCCAGAGTTTGGTATCAACCAGAACAAGAGAGAGGAGGAGAATAAGTGAGAGACTGGTTAAGTTAAATAGAAATAACTGAAATAAGAAATGCACTGCATGCATAATCAGATGGCATATAGTTAAGATTTTCTTTTCTGCATTTTAAACCCCTTGGTGATATTGTTTTAGAATTGGAGCTTCATTCTGGTTCCACACCAATGTATGTATGGATAAAATAATTACCTATTCATGTCTAAAGTAAATTAATGATATAAGGGTATTGGTAAAGTCAATTAATCTCTTAGGAGCTCCTGGTTAATTTCTGTTTTCTTGAATTTTCTAGCACGAGACACTTTTTTTTGTTTTCCTTTCCCAGTTCATTCTTCTCTAATTTATGCCACCTGGGGCAGATCCATCTGTCCTGTTCAAACATATAAAATTCAGATATATTTCCCACGTTGAAGTTCTGAGGCTGTATGTTCAATTTTAATATGCAACTTAACCAAGGGTTTTGGAATACAGAGTCTGTATCCTATGCAGCAACCAATGTAAAATATAGCCCATTGAGCTGAAAACAGAGAAAGCGATTCATAGTTATTCCTCTATCTTCACCTCACATATTTTAGCTAATCTTATCAGACTTCAGTTCAATTTCCAGCAATAATGCTTTCTGTATGTGCTTGTACTTACTAATGCTGGTTTTTTACATCAAAATGCCAGTCTGCCATATCTTGATGTATCTGTTGAGGTTATTTATATTCGTTTGCTATACATTTTGGGTCTGACTAAGTCAGCTTGATTTTTGTCTGGTATATATTTTGAAATTTAGAAGCCATTTATTCATTAGCAAGCTTTGCAAATGATTTCAGTACTGTGTAGTTCTTACTTGAGAACAGCACGTATAGAAGCAGACTAGAATAAAAGGTTAAAATATACACATTATGCGGTTTTAACCATACAATGAATTCAGGTCATCTACTATAATATTGGAAATCAATGTTTAGCATTTACTCTTGAAAAGGATTAATGTAGTTCCCTGAAGAAAGATCTGATGACTTCTAACACATTCTGAAAATTTAATAGTGCTTACTTTTAAGGTTGATTTCCAGGTATTGTAACATTAATCTTTAAGCCATAGAACAACTCTATTTGTATTTTAGAACTCTTCCAATGTCTAGCTGATGTCACTGAAAAACCTTGGATTTAAATATGTGTGCACGTTGGCATGCTCAGAGGCAGATGTGGCTTCTTCGCCCATTGAACATGGATGTTAAGGAAACCAAAGCTTATAGTAATCCTGTTATGGGGCAATAAAAGCATTTCTGAGGGCTGGCAGTCTGGGTATGCGTTTAAGAATTCATCAGTTTGGTTTTTTGGACATCTTGGAGCTCCCGCATGAAAGTGAATTTGTGCAGTTAGATAAAGAGATGGCAGCAAAGGTCACCCAGAACATTAAGATATGTTTTTGAAAGCAGCTTTAAACTGTAGAAAGAAAGGGATGAGAGAGAGAAATCACTTCAGGGAAAAAAGGAGGGGGGGCGGAGATAGCCTCATCCTTGAAAGGAACTTCACTTCTCCAGAACATGTGGTCTTCTGTAGACATCGCTCTTTTCCTCAAATTGGATAGTGGCTATGCTGTTTTTTTGCACTTTTTCTCAGCTTTACTCTTTTGCACATACATTTTTCATCCATGTCTAAAGGTATGGGGTCTTTAACTATGAGCTGCAGATAGATTAGAATAAGTGACATCAGTCAGATGTAACTGAAAGATGGTTTTCCTCCCAATGAGAAATTTTCTAAACTGTTTGATACAAATGTTTAGTTTTTTAATAAAGGTGAGAAATTTAACAAAAAAGATCCATCTGTTTAGCTTTGGGAGGGTTTTATTTAAAGAAAAGCTATACTTAAAATACTATTCTCAAAATATATTAAGTAATCAAAGAGTTTTGAGGGGGGTTTAAGTCTTCCTTAAAGATAAGAGAAATATATAGTTGGATTTGCCATTTAGGGAGAAAAATGCTAAAAAGCACTAACCAGCAGTTAATTCTCATTGCACTGGAAGTCTGACCTGCTGGGGGAATGATCTCTTAAGAAGCTGACAAAGCAGACATAAAACATAAGAAAATATGTATAATTCCTATGTCAGCTCTCAGAATATGAGAGTTTTGTTGGTAGTGATCATTCAGCAGGTGAAGCAGGCTCTGTGAAGTGTGAAGTTTATTATTCCTCTAGTAATCAAGGATAGAAGATGTCCATTCACCTGTTATTTCATTTAAGAGCTGCTTCTCAGCTGTTACAGGACTCAGAATTATTTTATAGACTGGCAGATCTTAGGGTTGCACTGTTTGATAAAGAGCTTACTAGTGCCAGTATTAATTTCATGATAAACTCCTGTTGAGTTTATGAATTTATTTATTAATTTCTGCTACTTGGCAGCAGTAGGATAATGTAGGCTATATGTATTATACGTAATTTCCTTTACTATCTATAGTTAATCCTCTGTAAAGCCCGGCAAAACAAAAAGAGCTACGCAGCTACAAAGCAAGTAGTGCTTGCAAAAAATACCAGGGGTTTTAATTCGTTAGTAATATATATGCTTAATTTGGTTTTAGCCTTAAAAAAAATCAAATTCTTTAAAATTTCTCGAAAAAAATCGCAACCTCTCTCAGTCTGTTGTTGTAGTGTCCTTCCCAGCTTAGCTCCAGTAGCCTCCAACAAAGTTCCAGCAAACCAGCACTCCCTCTCAGGCTCAGCAAAATTCCCCTGCGCTGGCAGCCTTTGGAATGAAGCAGCGTTCAGCAGACAGCTGAAAGCAGTGGCAGGTTTCAATAGCGTATCATTTTGCACAAATATTTCTGGTTTTCTGTTCGCTTCCTGCTTCCAGCACACTTTTGCAATGTGGAAAGCTCTTAGCCCATCTCTCAGTGTTAATTTCCTGTTTGCCTTGAGCAGGTGCTGTCTTGTTCACCGCTCTCATGGCTACATAAACACTTTCACTTAATCCTTCACCTGAATCTGAGAGCGGGATTCTCCCTGCGCTTTTAACACCACTTGTATTTGCCTTTCATCAAATGCACTGTTTAATGTCTACAATTAGCACCTTCCACTATAATAGATGACCAGTCCTGGGAGATTATTAAAAATGGTCTAGTAAAATTTTGCACTTAGTATCAAAGTCTTGCCAGTACTTACATGAGTTTACCACTATACCCATATCATATTGGAAAACTGTCTTAGCAGAATTGTAGTTCTCTGTTGGCAAAATGTTCTTCTGATAAGAAAACTGTCAGTAACTCTCCAAGCTGACTAAGATAAATTAGCAAAAGAACTTCTGCTGCAAAAGAACTACAGAAACATTAATAGCAGGAATTCTGGTGACAGAATTATTGATAGGAGAATTCTGGTGACTCAAGTAGGAGTATCAGGTCATTTTTTGCCATGCTACTTTGTCACTAAAATTTTCGAAAATGGAGCATAGCACTGGCATTATACACCTTATTTCTATGATGATGATACACACTTACCTCAGTGTAGGCAAAGTTCTATTTAATTCAAGGAAATCCTCAGAAAACTGAGTATGCGTGGCTCTTCCTGGTGACCTTTAATTTATGGGAGATAACATGGAGCCTGACAGTACAAAATGAGCTCACGGCACGTGTGTGTTCAGATTCTGGATGACCTTCATTTGCAGAAGTAATCATTCACTAACTTGTGTTACGCATTTTTTTTCCCCTGGGTGTGGAAGCCTAGCGGACGATCTTAGACTGGCAATGTACTCGGCTGCTTTGGAGACTCACAGTGTTTGCTGAACACAGAACAAACCCTCATGGGTTTCTTTAACTGTTTCAAAAAATCACTTTGTATTCCTGTCTGTTGCAGCGTCTGCAAATTGATTAATGGAAAATGTTCCATTAAAAATGACTTATAAAAATGACCACTATTTCTCTTTTCCCCCATGTTTAGACCCTGAATTTTAGTTTCATAGAAGGTCTGTGACTTTTTAAACCTTGTTGCCACTAACTGCCTGAACTTTGCATGCCAGCCTTTGTGGCAGTCAGGGCTCTGGACTTCTGCCCATTTAAAAACCTTTGTGAGAACGAGAATTAGATACAAATATGGTTTATAAAAAGTTCCTGGTTTTCAAAATACTCTACCAGCAGGTAGAACAGTGTTAGTAATAAACATGCGCCCCTTCCTTTGCCCTTTCACTCCTGCACAAAGCGACAGGTTATTCTGAGGGAGGCACAGACCGCACCTCCCTGCAGAGTCTCAGTCACAAAACTGTTGCTTTGCAGTGAGGGTGTGTAAATGCTGCCTTGAAGGAAGAGGTTTAACTTTGGCCTGCATTTTGAAAATGTGTTACACAAGCATTTAATCTCTTTGCTGCTAGTTCTGGGCATAGTAGCAGTGAGGTCTTAAAACTACGTTTTGCGATACTTAATTCACTGCCGCAAAATTTAAAGTGATTGCGTTGTTCATATCAAATCATGACCTCTGTCCAAAATACTGTAAAAATATAGGTCTAGTAGCCATCTCAAAAAGACCACCCAGTTCTGAGCCCTGCTCTGAGTGAAAGTACCTAGATCATAACTTGTAATCTCGTTTAAAAATCTCCACAATCTAGGCTAAAATATATAATGAACCTTTCATAATGATCCTTAACGAGTATGTTCTAAGTCTTCGCTTTAAATGTACTTCATGCTTTTCCCTATTGAAAATCTTGCTAATTCAGAACTATTTATGAATATAATTTTGAAATCTGATCCTGTCTTCTAAAGTACTTTCAACCCCTGTCATATTGGTATATGTAACCTGCACATTTTTTACATGTGCTCTTTTATTAATGTATCTGCATCAAAGTGTAAGAGGGAACGTTCAACAGATTTCGTCTTGGGGCAGACACTGTGGGATTCTACCTGAAATGACCAGTTTGCTAGCGAATCATTGATAACTGTGTTCTTTAAGTGCTGCTTTTCATCCAGTTGAGTGTCCGTATTATAGTGAGTTCTTCTAGCCTTTTTTTACTACTATGCTTATTAGATGTAGTAGACTGTGCTTATTATCATATCGACATATACGTAACGCACTTCCCTTTTCCAGTAGACCAGTTACCCCAAAGACAATTAAATCTATTTGATATAGTTTTTCTTGTCAAATTCACATCAGCTGCATTTTGTATTCCCTCGTTATTTCTTGTTGCCTCAGAAATGATTGCTATATTTGTTAGTACCTTTCATACATTGCAGCTGGAGTAAGTGATCACTGATTTCCAGGGGCCTCTATTTTCCTTTTCAGGATAAACATTATATCTCACATTCTGTTGTCTTCTGGGCCATCCCACATTCCATATATATCCTCTTAGATGGTACAGAGATTGTTTTGCTATTCCCATATGTAGTCTATACTGAAATCTGTGCCATGCTGCCGAGGTGAATATTTCTACATTTTAGAAATAACAGGTTCTTTTCCTGTTTTAGGCTAATGTTCTGTATAATTAGGGTGCATTTATGGTCACTAATTAGGGTTTTGGGAAAACTGAAGTAAATAAGGCATAGGTTATATCAGTTTTCCCTACGTGGTCCCTGATTTCCTCTACTTCTCTGTTAGATAACATTTATCCTCTCTTTTGACCTTTCCTTACAATGTGTTGTAGGGCTTAGTCTTGCTACTTTCTGTCTTTGGGTAACTGATACTTATCTTGCATCTTAAAGTTACTGGTGTTGCCATGCATCTGGGTGATGGTTTCTTACATTTGTCTTTAATCATGAGTTTGCTTTCCACTTTTGTGCTCTTCCTTTATGGTTTTCAACCTCATTAGTATATACCTGCCGGTGCAACTGTGCAACTCTGACTCAAGATCATTTGCTTGGTCATTCCTCCTTCATCCCAACTGTTTCTAGCAAGTCAAAACTAGGCCATTGGTAGAGCTGTCTGTGCTCAGGGTCCTTCCTCTACCCTATCTTGTCAGTTCCTCCAACAAATAGGGAGAAAAAAAGCAGTAAGAATTGTAGAATCATAGAATGGTTAGGGTTGGAAGGGACTTTAAAGATCATCTAGTTCCAACCCCCCTGACAAGGGCAGGGACGCCTTCCACTAGATGATGTTGCTCAAAATGTTTTCTTTTCCATTTCTGATAAGTGTTTTTGAGGTCCTCAGAACAGTAGAAGAATAAGCAGTGCCTGCATGCTACATATTGCTGAAAAATCCTTCTGTTTCCTCACTTAAAACTCGAGTTACCTTGGTATCTTCAACTACAAGTTAACGGTGTGAACAGAGAAATGAAGCATCTTTTATCTTATGAATTAGTGGGTTAGTAGGAAAAAAACACATTGCTCTCATTTTTTGGAAATGCACACACGATATAAAATGCTTTATATCTGTGCATAAAATGTGTAAAATAAATAAAAACCTACTCTATTACAAAATGGATTAACACACGTTGGCATGTATGTCTTTATCTGCACCATGAAGTTTGGTGTATAAGACCTTGTTCCACAAATATTCAGACCTAACCAGTTTGCCAAAAATTGTATTAGAAGAACTAATTGACAAAAGATTTCTGCATGATGAGTAATGATCATGTAAAATCCCTTTCACATCTCCAAGATCAGTGAGCATCACTTAGGTGCTCTTTATGTGCTACACTGCACTGACAGATAAAGTTTAAGGTATTAAAACATTTTAGTATTACTGAGTCTGTGTTATCTAGTTGAGACAAAGTTTCTAGGCCGATGTAAATCTCTGATTTACATCATCCTTTGTACTTAAAATTTTAGTTCAGTTAAACATTTGGTAAATTCTGAATGGTGCGTTATTTAGTGAGCAGCAGTTGTTATGTCTGGGCATCATGGCATTCGTATGCGTGTACTACTGCTTTTCCTGCCCTGTTTGTGCGCAACTTACAGCTGACAGCTTCTGTTACAAACTATTTTTGGTGGACGACTCAAAAAGGCAGAGGGAAGAGATGATATTGATGACGTGCAATTAAAAGGGAAAAAAAGTACCATTTCTGTATCTCTAAGAGCCATCTCCTACAATTAGGAGTTTGTATGCTATCCACAGCAGCTATGTCTTGAGATTTCTCAAAGCATTTTGCATACGTTTTCTGACAGTTTCTGCATTTTCCAAGACATGAAAAACACTGAACATTGACTCCTTAGCATCACAGGCATTTAGCAGACATATTTTTTTCTACAAATTTGTTTTCTGCAATGCAGTCTATTTTGGTGTTGATGTATGAAGTGTTTAGGAAGACAGATTATTTTTTACGAATCTTACTGTCTCAACAATGCCAAAAAGAGAAGAAAATGAGTCTTTCCACAAATCAGCTGAACACATATGTCATCAGTATCATAAAGAGAATAAGTGAACTCAGAACATTATTCATCATTACTGTTTTGTTTTGTTTACCTAAAATGCTAATTTAGAACTTATAGATAAAGAGATTTTTTTACAACTATTTTCTGGTCTGATATTTTAAGAAATTTTTACATAGACTGTTAGAATTCAGGATTCAAGACATTTTTATTTAGTTCTGGTATTCACATATGTTTAGCAAGCACAAAATGTGTTCTGGCCTAAAGGTTTTTTTGTTTTGGTTTGGTTTGGTTTGGTTTTTTGCTTGAGGTTGAGTCTCTTGAATACTTTGATCAAACTTCTCTAGCTATTTTTGAGTTCCAAGAAGGTTAAAACATATTTTCTTTCTTTAGAAGATGCTTCCCCCCCTTTTTTCTCTTTTACTTAGATGACTCCTGAATGCTTCAATTTCCATGAGCAGCTGGCCCAACCATTGACTGGACAAGGCTGAGAGTATTCGTAATTGGCTCTACACATGCTGTGGGTGTTGCTAAGACAGCAAGTTTGCCTCTGAGAACATCTAGTGCCTTTGAAATGCGAGTTTGTTGAGGCTCTACTTCTTTTTTTCATAGGCACATATCAAGTCTACACTTTTCAATATAGGTATTGTGATCAAGCGTCAGTTTTAAGAACAATATGGGGAATTTTGACCATCCTTTTAGGGCTCTTGGGTCATGCAGGGAATGGAGGGAGATCTCGGAGGAGAAATCTAGCCTAGTCAGGGCCACATGAAGTTCTTAATTTTCTTTGATAAATGAGGTCTGAGCTGTATATGGGTTGTACCACAGTGGAACAAAGGATGCCAATGTGGACACACACATCAGGCCTTTTTTCACAGCTGCAACAGGCAGCTGTGGTTGAGAATATGACAGTTAATTGTGAATTTATGAGCAGACTCAGGTCTGCTGGAATAAGTGCATGGTGTTGGTAGATTGTCCTTCACCAGATACAGTACCAGGATTTACTCCTTCGTGCAGCTGTCATTGTTTTGTTTGGTTGGAGTTTTTTGCCCCTTTGCTTTCAAGTATGTACTCTTTAATGTATCTTACAGCTCCTACATGGTATCCGCTCGAAGGTGGCTTAAGTGCTTAGGCTGCGTTAAGGCCCAGATTTGGATCTCTCTCCCATTTGAGCAAACGAGTTCCAGAAAAGTAAATGGAATAATACCATGAAAATAGTTGTAGAAAGCAGAATCAGCACTAATCAGCTAAGGTATATTAAAAGATTATGGGTCAGTACTCTAAGTGTGGATCAGCAGCATTTCATTGAATCTACTGGGAGTGGGATTGGCTGAAGATTTGGCCTTAGGTCACACAAAAATATGCGCGTATTCTGCCTGAAGAATTTACACTGCTTTGAAGCCTTATACTGTGAAGGATTTTAGGTGGTTTATCAGTAAGTACTTTTTCACCATGAATATCCGCAGTGGTTTGAAAGTTCGTGACTTCTTCAAGTATCTAAACTTGCTTTAGTATGCTCCACATTTCAGAAAATTCTTTTTACTTACTTTACTTAAAAAAAACTCGGTTATTTTTTAAAAGCAGAAGAATAAGAATGAGAGAAAACTTGTCTCGTAATTGTCAAGATTATGACAATCTTGGCAATTACGAGACAAGTCTTGTCATTTCTTGATTATGACAATCTTGACAAGTCTCAAATCCAATCAGGAAGTTAACAAGTCAAGGTTTCAGTGGCTGCGGTAGCCTGGCAATATTGCAGAATATTCTTGTCTGTTCTTGCTTTTCTCGTCAATTGTGACATTGTAATGTGAAATATACCATACAGCTCATGCTATACAAAATGAAATAGCATCTAATAGCATTATTGGGTTAATAAAACATATGGGGTAATAAACATATGGGAGAATTCTATTAAACCTCATGATTTATTGATCTCATATCCGTAGTAGGATTTTAAATACTAGCATCTCTGTGTGTATGTTTTAGGAAAGCACAGATTCACCAAATAGTTCATTTAAGTGTAAATTATTTACTATAATTTATAATATATAACTTTTGCGAATATATTTCAAAAGAGAATTTAGACTGTGTTTTATAACTGGCACAACTGGACATAACTGGTTGTATTTCTATAGTTTTCTCTGAATGTGACAGAAATCAATACAGTCGCTTACAGTGGGGCCAGTGCAAGGCTTTGAGAACTTGTGGGATCTGTTTAACATTGGCAGCCTTTACTATAGGCTGTATTTATGTTATTTTCACTTACAGCTTGATCTTAGTCTGCTAAAGCATGAGCAGAGGAGAAGGGGAGGCAGAAGGGACTCCCTTCATCAGGGAATGCTCATTGAGCCAACCTTCACAGCTATAAAATCTTCTGAGATGGAGATAAAGACAAATGATGGTCGGAATGTTATATACGGAGTCAAAGAAGGAAATGTTTCTTACTCCTATCCCTAGAGTTTATTAATGTGCTTTCTAGAGCACTGTCTACTGAAGACAATTTTTATAGACCAAAAAGGAAAGGAAATAGAAACTAATGCATACCGAAAAATAAATCACAGTAAGTATCTTCAAATTATAGTATACACACTACAACATAAGCAGAGGACTTGGCTCAATCTCGTAAACACTGATGCATGGAACATATGCGTAATACTGAAGGGCAGCTGGTTATACCCAGGCTTCCATGTGCTAGCGGGAGCAGTGCCACCACGAATCCGTGACGTCCAACTCCTTGCAGTACTGGGTATGTTCAAACTGTTCATTTATTACATGGAAAGTCATGGCCAGGGAGGTGAACTACTCTCAGGAAAGTCTATAGTGCTCTCTTTCATTCAAAATCAGTCATGTGATGTTGTCATTAGGTGGAATTGTAGACCTGTGGGTTGTATCTTTCTTTCGTTTTCCATGATTGCTAAATTTCTGGTCACTGTGTTTACGGTAGCAGAGCTATCTGAGTAATTTTATACAGATTTGTTCCAGAGATGTTACATTTGGGAGCGAAGCTTGAATGTTATCACAGAACTCAGTTTCTGCTTGCTCCTACCTTACTTAAATTAGGAAACATTTGCTCCAGGGCACTGGCTATCACAGAGCAGTCTGCAAAGCAGAACGCTTTGTTCAGGGCTGTTAATGGTAGTTGGACATATTTTATTTAAATCTTGTATGGAACCATTTTCTTGAGAGAAAACCGAGGCCAGAATTAGAATCTCTTATCCAAAGAACTACTAGCATTCAAAGTTGAAACTAAAATCTATAATACAGCCGGTATCAGAAGGCTATTTGCAATGAAATGTATGAAGCCATGTTTTACAGAGAGGAACAATTCCTCCATTGTGTAGAGAGAACAGATTTCTGCCATCTTGCTTGCTAGCCCTTTCTAATTGTATTCATTTCAGTGAAATGAATATTAATGGTTCTACTGTATTTAATAAAGTTTGTTCCTGATATATTTTCCCTTTCAAATTAATTTTTTTCATTTAATTAATTTATAGAGATTTTACTTCATGTTAGTTAATTGCAATTTTTTCCTTTTAGAGGGAAAATTTTTCAGATGATAAATGCTATTATTTTAACAAGTATAATGAGGGCACACAGCAGCTTGAAGATGAGTTTCTTTATCCTTTTCTGTAAGTCTTGTGGGCAAGCCTCTTTTATATTGTAATACTCCAAATTTTTCATCAGCTAAGGTACAAGTTAACATATCCAATAAATTTACATATCCTGATCTAATACGTCATGCAGAGCTAATGCAATAATGTCTGCATTAGAGGCAAATATAACTTCTTTCCAGGCATAACTTCTTTCCTAGGCTAAGTGTTTTTAGTTATTAAGGTCAATGAGAAAATGTTTATAAGTACTAAGATAAGAAATATAATCACTCCAAATGTCAGGGGTGTTACCTGTATTGAATGTATTCCCCAGGATATTTTCTTCGTATGTAGGAGATATCTAAAAATGACATCAATACATTTCGGCAACAATATGAAATAGAGGTCTGATTATGTGAGAATCTCACAGAGGTCAAACTGGATTTTTAAAACTGTTTCAACCGCTGATACAGAAATGCTAAATTCACACTAATGGTGTGACTGGTGACTTCATGGAAGACACATCTGTTTTTCACAGGAATACTATTGACATATAAAACAACAATATATTAATACAAATGGCATGGGTAGTTAATAAGAAAGTTGTTTGAGATTGTCCTAAAAAGTTGTCAAGAGAAGGGCTACTGTGGAAAACGGTCTTTTCCATTTCTGTGTTACATGATTGCTGACATCTTTTCAAAGTATTTGCTCTTCTTCCCAGTAATTATAGTACCAACAAAGACAAAATCAATAGCTTAAAACTGGCAAAACCCTGGAATTGGCAGAATCGTAGAACTGGTTGTTCTCTGATTTACACCAGTGCAAATCAGGAATAGCTAGTCTGCTGTTACTGAGGCTGAACTTAATTTTATGTAACTTCAGAATTGATTATCTACAGAACAATGCAGGAGGGTTTGTTGCTTAGTAAGGATAAAGCTTCTGAAGTTATTTCACCTGCATGTGTTTGTTGGCAAATAGAAAGAGATATGGACAAAGAGAAAGGCAAAAAAAAGTAGCATTTAATAGCTGTTTTCTGCTGCAGGTATTAAAACCCATTTACTCTTCTTTTTAGTGATAACCATATTCCCATGTTTTTCCTGCAGTAACCGAGGACATACGTTATGACTTTGTCCCAATTTAGGGAACAATGACCTATCAAAAGGTGGCTATATCAGGACAAATTCAGGTGTAGAGAGGGGTGATTCGAGTTTGTACCAAGAGAACTGACCTCAACCGTGGGTGAGTGTACTCTCCACAAATATAAATGATGGCTTTTCCTTGGGGTTTTCACTAATGTAGCTACATCAATACCTGACTCTGACAAACTCAGAATGAGAAGCAAGACCTGTGGTCTCAATCAATGAAATGCAAGCTTTTGTTGAAGATTAGAATGTTGTGAACAATGAAAGTATGCCCTCAAAACAAATAAAGCTCAGGACACAGAAAAGTTTGATTTTTAAGAAAATATAATGGTCTAGGTATTTCCAGAGGCGTCTTTACTTTTTCTGTGGAACTGAGACCTTTTATAACACAACCATTTTCTCCTTCTTTGAGAGACTGATTCTTCCTGGAATTTATAATACGTCACATCCTATTATCATAGCTGTTACTTTTCTCCCCTTTTTCCTTCAGCTGTAGAAAATGATACCTTTTTTTTGTTAAATAGCTGCTTTGTAGCTACATACTTCAAAAGGACTTTTTTTTTTTTTCCGCAAAGAAATACAGGGCAATACACAGTTGAAACAAATATTCTTTCTCCCCCTAGTTTCACTATGCTGATGGTTCTATTCATGCTATAAAGGATGATATCTAGGCAGCTGCTGTCTATGATTACCTATTAAGTTGGAAACCAAAATCTGCTTATTTAGCAGAAAATAGCTTTCTTGTTTATGTACACACATTAGTTTATTTGTTAAACACAATGTGAAGGCTGCATTATTAGTGGCAGTAAAATTAAAGAGGATTTAAGATTTTGCCTTATCGTAAGTCATGGGAGCGGTTTGCTGCTAAGCTCCCAAATTCGGCTGGTATTTTAGAAGGGATTTTTTTGCAGTATCAGCAGTTAGCATATTCCCTCCAGCCCCACTGCTTTTTTTTTTGTTGTTGTTGTTCTTTTTTTTTTTTGAAGATGCTTTTATATAGCCAAATTATGCTGTAGAAAGAGATGACAGAAAAGATCCTGTGTGCACAGATCAGCTGATAGGACGCACTGCTGATGGGCTCCTGCTCAGCTGCCAGACTGTGAGCGTGGCAGTGCGGTGTGGGTGCCCTGACCCCCCCAGGTAGACCTCGCAGAGCCTGCAGCCCTATCCTTCTGACTCAAATGCAGAAAAACTCCCTCTCTTCAGCTCCCTGAACCTAACACGCATGGAGCAAATAATCTTATTTTCCCAGAAGTACTTTTAAGTATTTGGGAAGCCAAGTGTTGAGGGCCATGGCCCTGAAGTTACTGTACAAAACACACTAAAATGTATAAGAAGTAAAGGCAAGATAAACCAGCTACATAAATAAGCCTACTCGCTCAAAGAGTAAGGGCTACGTTGGAAGAGAAATTTAGGCTCAATCTGAAAAAGGGGCCCTAGACACTGTGACTGAGTTTTACAGTAGGGCTAAATCCTGTTGTGCACTTTCCTGTTTCCCTGCACAGTGGGTGGGAAACATGCGATATGTGTCCTTGACTGCTAAACCCAAACCCCAACATACTGATTGGGGCGCTGCCTAAAACTAGCATGGAGAAAAGTTTAAAGGGTTTGGGGGAGCTAATTAGAAGGAGGAGGTCTTGTTAGCTCCCCGTCAAAGCTCTGGCTCCTCCAATTCCTGTCACAGCCAGCCACAGGGAAAGGCTGGGTTCAAAGGTACAGCTCAAATCCAGTCCTCACCCTGTCATGCATACTTTACTCCCAGCTCCGGGGAGAATTTTTTTGTTTTGGGCTGCTCTGTCATTCTGAACTTTGGGGGCTGGCGAGTATGACTGGGGAGAGGCAGTGAAACAAACTTGCAAATGACAAGTGCTGGCCCTGTTCTTTCAATTAACTTCACCTTCTTCCAAAACAAAACAAACCCCACTGTTGTCTTTTAAATAAGGTTCGAAAAGGGAGCTTTGGGGAAATAGTTCTCCCCTCTGTAGCATTTATCAGGAGTCAATATTGGGATTTGCTTCCCTCCTCTGTATCTATATTGAATATAGATTCAAGTCTTTCTTTCTCAGAGAGTATCCTATATCCAGGATGTTACAGTTATCCTTAATTTACTTTAGACATTACTAAAGCAGCAGAGAATATAGTGACACATAGGTCAGGAGGAACCCAGTCTTGATGGATTCGGGCACCTGCTTTCTTTGCAGTAATAAGGGCAGAATAAATTGCTTTAGTGCCACAGATCTCCAGTATATTCTATATGTTTCCTTTCTCCCCACAGTACTTCCATACTCACAGTATAGCTGTATACTGCAGGGCTGACTTTAAAAATGGGACAGCAAGTCTCTCAAATCAGACACCATACACTAGCTTCTCTCACCCGCTCAGCAGTGCTTTCTCACATTTATGGAGCAGTACCATGACTTCTTTCCTGCTCCAAATCCAACGTTGCAGACCATGTGGTCAGGCTGGTCTGTGAATGAAGTTGAAAAAGCGATAACATGCTGCAGCTGGTGACTTGCCACTTAGCAGACATAATTCTAACTAAACTAACATCACTAAAATTTACATTCGTCCCACACATCTGATCCAAGGTGTAAAGTTTCTTTCAGACAAAGAGGAGCAACTTCAGAGATCTGCATTGTACGCCCTGGGACCTAGATGGCGCACAGAACCACGTAGTTAAGACAAAAAGCCATTCCTCCACCTCAGACTGTAATTATATGTCTTCTCCCTGTACCAAGAACATTCATAACCAAACAGTGCTACTTCTATCAGAGTGGTTGGCCTAGGGTAACCCACTCAAACCCACCTGACAGGATCCATGGTCAGGATACCTGGGCAAGTGCTGCGTGATTTCAGGGCAGGGTGGGAAATGTGATCAAGGTATAAGTGTGCTTGATTAGCATAGATAAGCCTAGAATGATTTCACTGCAGAACAGAAGAAGGCAGAGACCAAATATGCATATGCCACAGAGGCAGATATGGGAAGACATTTGAGAACCAACAGTACCTCTGTTATTTATTCTCCAGTCACACAGCAAAGCGGGCAAGTTATCCGTATGGCTGTAACCTTTTGGCGGCCCCCAGTAGCCCAGGCTAACAGGAGAATTATGTTCAGATCAAAGGTATCAGATGAGAACAACTGATGAGCGTCAGGACCTGAATGAGATCCTGAGTTATCTCTGACTTCAAGATGTGTATATACACGGAGAAAACTGAAGGTCTCGCAGACTCTCTTCTTTGTTTATTGATAGGGCAAGAGGAGAGGCCAGGGAAAACTCTCTGTTTGCCAGGCAAATTAATGCTTTAATTGTCAAGAGGACTAAGAGGCAGAGGGCTGAGAAACCTCATGAAAAATTTAGTGCAGTTGATCCCATGGGCTTTCATCTGCTGATCTGGCACGTAGGACTCATTCTGGAGGAGGGGAGGAATCAGTGATAAGGTTTTGTGAGCAGTTACAATGGGTTAATGTGATTTCAAATCATTGAGGGATGATCAAGAAATGCATCAAATTCACTGTGAAGAAAATTGTCACCAGGAGCTCCAGCACTGACACAGGTCAATATAGCTAGTATAAGATCAGCGCTGGTTTTAACGTCTTTCTGTTCTTGTCTGCAATAGATAAACAGTGCTGAGCTGCAGCAATAGCATTAGCTACACCTGCTTTTGGTAAAAGAACTGGTCTATAAATTTTGCTAGCCACTGTCTTGCAGGGTTCAAGTAGTTATGTTTTCACAGACCTTGAAAGATTAAATAAAAAGTCTGAGAAATCCTCCATATAGGCATAACTCTATGGTTTTTGTGGGGGAAGAGGGGAGAGTAGAAGAGACAATGAAAAATGCTACTTCACTTCTGTATGATTTTTGTAATGTTTCCTGGCATTCCAGTGATTTATAGAAACAGCAACAGTCATCAGAAATTGGCAAGAGTACAGGGAGAATAAGCCGATGAAAGATGAAATTAATAGCGGTCATATATGCTTAAGGGATCAATGATGTATTGGTGCTATTTCTTTTCCAATGTCACATGCTGTGCTAGTGCAGTAGGCCAGATGATATCTAAAGACAATGACCTATAATCTGCTCTGTTCCCTCAATGCCTTGCTAATATTTTACTGAAGGTTTGGCTATGCTGCAGCTTAAAACAGAACTTTGCCGACTGCAGGAAAAAGATACAAAAGACAATTTCTGGTGCTTTGTACAGAGAAAAAGAGGCTGCTGGATTTAATCATTACTCATAATCCTCTCAAACCAGTGGAGCTCGAAACAGCAGTGAGAGAAAATGACAGAGACCTTGCCTTGGTAAAAGATTATAGTCATCACATTGTAGTGTATGTGCCCACAGATGTGGCCCCTTCCCTTTGCGTGGCTGTTAACCCGCAGGAGGAGGGGACCCTGTACCACAAGTGAGGAAGGTGCAGCAGGTTCCAGAGAGGGGTCTGTATGAGTGGTGCGTAACGCTAAATGGTGCCGCTTGCTCTGCTCCATAGCGGTATGCATTTCCAGACCATTTTTAGTGCAGGAGACTCCACTCGTCAAATCTGATGAGTTGCTTCTGTTGGGCTACTGTGCTTCTTGTCAAAGAACTGTTCCTGGTTTTGGATCCTTTTCCTGCCTGATGGGCTGCATATGCTGTCTGATCCCAGCCCCGTCCAGTCAGCTGCTCTCGCTGTCTGATCCCACACTGCCCAGCCCTGCTGCTGTCAGATCCTGTTGTTTTTATAATCAGTTGCTTTCTTCTCCATTCTGTTTATGATACACTATGTTGTATTTGTATTGCCTGGTCCTGGGGCTCTCATATCATTTCTTGCTGCCTAATTTTGATGTTGCCTAATACTGCAGCTGCCCCATAGTTAAACTTGCTGAGTCTTACTGTCCTACTGTCTAAGCAAACAGCTGCGTGGCCTCCTGTTTCTAAGTTCCAGCTGTCTGATCAGCTGTTTCTGCAAAGTTATCCTTTCCATGGTCTAATCCTATTGTCTGGCCCAGTAGCTGTAGGATCAGTTCTTTTTGCACTGATCTTCTGGTTGTGTAATTACATATTTCATATATCATCTAGTTAACACTTTATTTTGAGTTCGTTCCAAATATCTGAATATCTTCCTCTCTTCTTTCTTGCCTTTCTCATGTTTAATTTCAATGTCCCCTGATCACACTCCATTTATGCAACTAATTCCTCTTTCCTTTCTGATTTCTTATCAGCTGCTCTTTAGCATCTATTTTTACTTTCACAGCTTCTGCTAGTCAAAGATTCTGATGTGTGAGTTGCTATTCCTGCAGCCCCATGTCTACCACCATCCGTTTAATCATCTCTATTGTCTGCTCCTTCTGCTGTTCAATCAGCAGCAATTTTTTTCCTTTTGTGCAGGCCTGCGATGATCTGATCGGTACTTTCTGTCATATGATTGCCCCTGGTTATCATTCCTACCGCCTAATCATCACAAGGAACTCTGCTCTTGCACAGTCTTGGGTAATTATCTGCTCTTGCTGGTTTTGGTTACTGTCTTGAGCCCACAGAGTGGAGTTATACAATTCTTAGAAGCCCATGCTTGGACTATATACTGCAATAATGATATTGCTGGACTTTGTGGGATTAGTATCCTAGAGTTAAATATCTAAATGGGCATTGTTAGCTAAAAGTTTTGCGAATAGCTGCATTTCACTGTGCAGTGGTCAATAAAAAGTTCCCATCCTCTCCCTTCTGTCATACTGATCCTTTCTACATATTCCTCTGTTTATGTGGGAAATATGTAATGGTTCTTCATTAAGCTAGAACATGTACATCAGGGCTATGACATTCATCTTTCAACTCCTGTTTCCTTCTAGGTACTTATCCACCCAGCACAGCTAGACTGATCCCTGGTTCACTGCTGTATTATAATATAAAATAAAAGGACAATACTCGGCTGATGTAAATTATCATAGGTCATTGACTTCAGTGGACCCCAATAATTAAGACAGTCAGCTCAAAGTCTCTGGAGGAGAAGACACATACTATGACTAAAGAGCGCTGTCTCCTGTTGCTGGCTGAGAAAAGTAGATTGATTATCTTTGCTTTCGAGAAGTGGATTAGGAATTAGTTGAGAAGAACAAAAGCACATTATAGTCTTACTAAGAGCTTTAAAAGATATCGAACAGGGTGATGCATTTTTCACAGCCATGAAAAAATCTGTGAAGTTCTGTAGAGAGCAATCTACCTTTCCTTCCTTAATTTTTTTTCCCCTGTATAGATCTTAGGAGAATAGCCAATGTAGCATCTGGTGCTTTATCTCTCAAGGTGTGACTGCCTGGGTTACGATGCTGATTTATTCTTGGAAAGTTTAAATCAACTTGAATTGCTGAATTTGCCCTCTGCTCGTCCCACATAAAACTGGTATGTCATAACCTACCTCATCTCGCAGCTGCTTAGAGGGGAAGAAGTCAGAACTTTCCCGAATCTGGACACATTCTCAAAGCTATCCGTGTAGCAGCAAAAAGTATTCTGACTATTTCCTTAACAGTTTCGATACTTGGGGAAAGGAAACTAGGATTAAGAGACCTGCACCTGTTGAAATTAATTCATCTGTTGAAATTACTTGGAGGGGTGCAAAAATCAGAGATAGAAAGTTTTTCAGAGGGAAGGTGGATGAGACAGCCTCCTGAAATACCTTTCAGTCCCAATTTTTACGGTTGCCTTCAAACTGAGTAAACTGTGATTTATGAAGCTTTACAGAAAGCTATTCATTTTTCAGGGAGTCTCCCACATGCTTATATATTTGCCCAAATCTTTCAGATTTATAAATTCTGAAAGATTAAAAGGATGTAAAAACAGGTAGAACGTTAATTTATGCCATATATTTCAGAATTTGGAAAAATGTTTGATCTTAGGTGTTTTTTTCCCGAATGCACGTATAATTAGAATAAAAACAATTTTAGAATTTAGAAAAACATAATTTTAGAATCTGGATCTGTACAACACTGTGAGATATTTGTGTATACAAAATTGGACATTGTGTGATCGGTATCTTTTCATATTGAAGCAGTAGATAAACTAGTTATTCTAATATCATACATAGAATCCTTCATGGCATCAAAGAATGTCACCCCATGCTTGTTTTATCATTCGACAGCACTGACTTTGGCTATGGCAACTACACTAAATATTGCATCCACTTACACAGATAGGCTTCAAATATATGTCTCCAATTCCAAAGTGTGCTACAGCAGGAAATCTCCATCCTCTCCATCCGTTCTTGTGCAGTCTCAGTAGGTTATAGACACTTCTTGGATACTTCTTGGTGCTGTTTTCTTATCATCTCAACTCTTTTTAATACAATGTCTTAAACATATGTTTAAGTGCTCTGATAGTAGATTATTAAGAATTCTTGTAGCCTGTTCACGTAAGGTATAAATCAAGATTTTTTCAAGTTCAGTACTTAAAAGTCATTGGATGTTAACTTCTCATTGCAAAAGCCTTAGAAGTGTTTTGATTTTACTTACGCTCAGCATGATTCTAAGGCAAAACCCCCCACAAAATCAAATGATAATATGGCACGCTCTTTCCTGCTCAGCTTGCTGATGTTCAAAAATCTTTTTACTTTACACCCTTAATTTTACAGTTGCGATTTTTCTGGCTCTTTAGGTAAAGATAAATGTATCTTATGTTAAATTTAATGGAATTTGATCCAGCTAAGAATGACAGTTCATACTGTCCATCTAGAATCTGGTAAAATAAACCTGTTGTTAAAGTTTGACGAAGGATGCAGATTATGTGCTGAACTGAACCCTGTAGTTTCTTGAGATAACAAAACTAAATGAAGAACCAGCTTCTACAGATTTCTTCAAACATGTTAAAGGCATTCAAAATTCCAAAGAGAATTACAAAAGCATTTCAGATCTGACTGTGCCTGTAAGCCTCTGTATCTTTCATTATCTCTTTCAATTCTTGTTCGCCCATTCGGTAGCGTGGGGAGCACTCTCAGCAGGATGCTATTTGCTCATTCTCCTAATAGCCATGAACACTGAATGCATTTGTGGAAGATTTCAGAGTTTTTCATTGAACAGCACTATACTTAATTATTATAAATACAGCGTTCTGAATAAATCCACTTCTCTTTTTTTTTTTTTTTTCTTAAAGCCTACCTGGGATCTATTCATTTTTCATTAGATTAAAAAATAGTGAAACTAACATGGTATAATGATAATTTTTAAGCCTTCAAGTTGCTTCATAAGCCTGATCTAAAACTATAAGCTGATCATGAGAACAGTGCAGTTTTCCTTTGACTTCACTGAAGTTTTTGAAAGATTGATGGACCACCACAGAGCTGGCACTATCTTTTCCAACACATGCCTAGATATTAGTTAAGCAGAAGAGGAGAGCAATTTTTATCTGCTTGTAAGAATATTTTGAAGAAAGCATTCTCTATTATAGAAGCCATTTTTTAGTATAAAGAAGACTAACATGCTATTTATATTTAATAATCAATTTACAATTGAATAAAACTAATGAGCCAAATACTGATCTCATTTACTCCATATGAATTAGGAGTGGATACAGTTAAGTCAATATACTAATCCAGGAAAAAATTGTTCCATATGCATTTTGGGGGAAACATTTGTTGGAATGTACCTTTAAATTTGTAAAGTAGTTTCTGATAGGCTTAGTATGTCTATGTTGGAGCTAAATCTTTGCTTAATGCCCACAGAAGTCACAAAAGAAAGTAATGTTGAGGATTTATAGAGCTCATTAAAAATTATAAATACTTAGCAGGATAAGAAGATGAAAAGAAATCCACAGGTTTCTTTTGAGACTTTTCATGCTAAGTTCCTTATTAACAACAGGAAAAAAAGAGAAATAACAAACTTATATTTTCTCCTCTTTCTGTCTGTCTCTCAGCTAATTCAAAAGTGAGGCTGTTAATTAACACCCAGAGTACAATCTGGATTAATTACAGAAGTTACTGGATTAATTACAGAAGACTTGCTGTGGGTTTTAAATTCTCTTGGGATATTTTTAAATCTGGTGGGCAGTAATGCTGCCATCTGTTTTGTGAGCTGATGGTTGGTTCTTACTGAAATCATTAAAATCTTGAAAACTACATTGCCTGCTATCAAGATTCATAAATAAGTGTTTTTTTAAAAGTAAAATCTGCTTATACTCTACTGTTCACATCTGAAACAACATTCAGTGTACCTCCCACACGTGTCATGGGAAAACAGCTGGTCTGGGAAAGCAAAATGAACAACCTGTCTATCCAGATCATATACAATCTTCAGATAGCTAAATGAAAGTTACAGCTGGAGATCTTCACGTTACAGAAATTTTCCAGCAAATACAAGTCTTTAAATAACACTGTTCTAAAAAAAGTCATCAATTTTCATCTGATGTTGGAAAACTAATTGATCAGAACTTGCTGCTGCTGTTAACTTGGCATTCGCTGCAGCCTGAGAGGCTCATCTGCATTCAACTCTCTATATGATTTTAGTGGGAATACTGTTGAACCCATACTTACCAAGAATTGCCCTAAGGGGGAAAAGATACCAAAACGTGGACTAATTGTAGATTACTCCATCCTTTCTTCTTCTGAAATAGATGTCTTTTCATTTCCTTTTAAAACCCCATTGGATGAGGTTGTTTTCCATTTGTATAGCTGGCAGCAGTTTGACAGACTTGCAGAGAGATCCAAATCATTTCCAGACAGATTTGCATGCAGCATTTAATTTAGTATTTCCAATCAATAGAATTGTCAAGATCTGGCCGATGGTCCCTTTAAGTACAATTAGTTCAAACCATGTGGTTGTTGGCTTGGGATTCTTCATCTTTCTATTTCATTCCATCTACTTTTCAATGATCTCAAGACTCTCCTATTTTTTCATCTTAGGACTCATGCCTCAGCTGCTGGCTGTGTTAAACAGTTTGACATATATTAAGTTAGAGTAGATAATTGGCTATTAATTATCTGCTATGCCATGAAGGTATTGTTTCTTTACTTCCTCCAAATTCAAATTTGGTTTATGCCCAAAGAATAAATTATCTTGTTTTTTTTTTAAGAAACAAAATCTTTTTAAGGCCTGAAGTTAAAAAGTTTTATATTCCATAGTCGATTCATCTCTGTTACCTACTGTATCGGGGTCTGTCAATCAGAAAAATAAATTGATATTTTACTGATAGAGAAGCCGAAAAGGCAAAAAGGCAAAAGATTATTCCATAGTCCTTAGGAGGGATGATCCTTCTTTTTATAGTGAGCAACTGTGAGGAAAACTGCCTGACTTCTATGGACTAAGCAAATCCAGAGAACTGATTGAAGGGGTAAAGACATGCAGGAATTACAGGACTTTAATATTTTTAACATGCAGGAATATAACATTTATAGCCTGGTTGGAAGAATCAGTATTTCATGAGATAACAGAGAGTTGTCTAGGAATCAATATAAGCTAAGAAAAATAATAAGAGACGCTGACAGATGCATAATATTCAGATCTCTAATCACAGAGATTTTTAATATATCTTTTACTTAAAATACAAAGTTTTTATCTGCATCACACTTGAAAAAAATGTACCTTGTGTCCTGTTAAGTTAGAGGAAGAAGATCAGCCATGGACTGCTCAGTACTGTAGCAGCTATTCAATGGCTGTCTTAGTTCTTCAGCCCAATATGTTGTTTTCACATTCCACTTGCAGGAACAACTCAGAATGAAATGTATCTTTTCTGGTGTATTATATTTCAGTACCACTGCTGCAGTGTGAACATACTTTCCCACCCTCACTAGAGAAGGATCTCTGAAGCTGTGTTATACCAGCTGGTGTGCTCAGTGCCCACTGACATGACTGAGAACTACTGGTGAAAACAATTTGACTGCACATGAAGAAAAGAGAAATGAAAGTGATTTTTTCCCTCTCTTTACTCTCTCACTGTTTTAAGATTAATTTTGGATCTGACCTTCAAAAGCTTAGATATCAAAAGCATATGTATTTTAGATTTCATTTGCACAGTGCAGGAAAGTTGCTCTCCGTACATTTTCACTCAGGAGAGATCTGCAATTTCCCCAATATCAAATCCCTGAATGTATTGATTACCACTGAATCTGGTCCTTCTCATCTTCTGGCGAAAAAGCCAACCTTATTTTTCCTAAGGCAATTTCACCTAGTATATGGATACGTGCAGTAATATCAGCAGCTCATGAGATTACACTATTGACTATTAAGTAAAGACAGGCCAGCTAAATACTTATTATTTAAAGATTTTTTTTTCTAATCTGTCAGGTAAAAGTTGTAAAAGTTAATAGCCGTACAGCAAGAGTTAAGATATCAGTTTAACACACTTTAGTTCAAATACAGTACAAGAATTCTTATAGCTAGTAGTTTGTTATATTCACATCTACAATGAATACTAGAGATATCTTCTCAGGAAGACAAATGTTCTAACGACACTGTTATGCTTATTGTTTCTATCCTGAAACCATGAAGTTTACATCTGCGTTTATAGCCTGTATCCATTGTCTATGTGTCTTACAAAGCACTCAATATACCTTACTCCATTGGTTACCATCGCATGCGTTGCTCCCACACTGTCGTCACTCCCCAGAACGCCTCAAACTCTGACTTTGAAGGGTCTTAAAAATATTACTTAACTTCACTGAAATCATAAAAGAAACATTGCAGAAACAACCTTTTGCCTGATTTACAAACTTCTAGGATCTGAAATGTAACACACACACACACATCCTATTACAAAAACCTTTTCCTCATACTTACTTCAGTGGTAGTGCACTAATTTCATTATTATTTCCAGAATCCAAGTATTCATACAATAAATATTTGTCTATGTCGCCTCAAATCCTATTTGACTTAAGTGTTGATAACCCACTAGATGTCTCAGTATAGAGAACAAGAACTTGGTACGGTTAGGCGTATGGCCTTGACACGGCAATGCAGGTCGTTGCTCTCGCTCTCCCAGCGCTGCTGGGACGAGCAGCCATACGCTCCATAAGGCCCTGCATTACAACTTACATCCTCAAGGCAGTTTCTTTATTCTAGAGCCCGTTCTCCAAACAACAGTGAACTCGGAGATCCAACCAATTATTTAAGATTCCTTTTCTTTTAGTTATTATATTGCCTTTTTTAATTAAAAAAAAACCTTTTTTTTTATTTTTTAAAGGGGTTTACCCTACGTATTCAGTGATTTCATTTTTACCCCCGAAGTACAAATCACCGACAAGCTGGATGGAGTAGGGAGAGAAGAACTTGGAAGATGTCTTGACTTTTGACTGTTGTAGGGAAGATGACTACCAAATGCTAGCTCTGTCCTGAGGACATCTTTGGAATTTTTTTTAATACCCTAAATGTCAGGCAGGAAAATGTTAGATAATCTCTTCCTGTGAAAACTTTTATTTGAAATCAATACATACCAAGGACACATTTTTGTCTGTAACTTAACTAAACTTTTGCAACTGATTCTACTAATTTAAAAAATGGCATGTTTCTTCTTTTCCTTATGTCTTCACCCAGCCCATTTTTTACATCCCTACATTGTTGATCTTTGCTTTTTAAATGTTTCAGCTGTGATGGGAAGCAACATTACTAACATTTCCTCAAATTTTAACCTTTGGAGTTATTGCTGCCCTACGTCAAAGTATCCTTAGACTAGATAATATCACTTTGAGCTTTCTTTTGAGAGGCTGCTAGTGTTGGAAGGGAGGCATTTTATGGGATTAAATAGAAAATCAATAGGATAAACAACGCTTTAGCTAGCATGTTTATTTTTATTTCCTGATTGTATCTCTCTTTCTGAGAATTGCCTGTGGTAGAAAATGTGAAGCTCGAAGATTAATGTTCCAGCTGTTCTATAAAGATTGTGTTAGGGTAAATTACAAAATAGTATGGAAATCACCATCCCATTCTTAGAATCTCGAAGTAACCTCTGTGTTTGGAACAGTTACTTTGTAACTCAGTGGTATTATAAAGTCTAGCTATGAAAAAAAAAAAACCCAACCAAATAATATAATTTATTTGAAAATTGCACTGAAATTAGTCTTTCTTTAGGTTTTGAATATAAGCCATTCTAGATAAATCTGAGCAGCTGGATTATTTAGTCAGCTGTTTTGGTAGGTGGATGATATCCTTTCAGCACAAGTTAGAGCTGGGGAAATTTTCTTTGAGGCCTTTGGGAGTCACTATAAGTAGGAAAGAAGTAATAGGTAAATCCTTCATTCTCCTCCCCTGTAGAGATACAAAAGTAAATAGTATGTCATTTTTTTAAAACTAAATTTTCTATCTGAGTTTTCTCTGCAACAGAAATTTAATCCAAAGGAAATCTTGTCTTCCTTTATCTGTATCTCTAAATCCCTAATTATTCTCCTAAAATGTTATAGTCGTGGGCCTGACGTGTCCTCCAAGGGAACTATTCGGGAATTTCAGAAAAACTACAGAATATGTACAGAATAATAACGGCAAAGTTGGCTCCTCCACATAGCCAAGACTGTATGGACTTGTAAAGAAATATTGCAGTACCCGTTTAGATTAGAGAAAACCGGTCAGGATGTGACTGCATTTCAGCTCAGAGTTTCTTTTAATGCTTTCTACAACTTTTGTTGAAGGCAATAAAGATTAGGGTCTGGAGGTTTAAAGTTCTTTGAAGCTCTTATATTTGGTCGAAACATCAGAATAAACCACAGTGAAAATATAAGTACTTCTTATAAAGGATATTAAATAATAATGTTTAAATAAATACTTATTGTAAACATGTTTCTATAATGTTACATAACAACATGAAAAAATAAATGTAAAAAGATGGGTTGTTGTGGAAGGCGGTTAACACAGATAAAGATGGTAAGCCTCAGCTGTCCGCATACCACAATATCCAAGTAAAGAATAAATCCAAAATTTGGGCTCATTCTTCTGTCTAGATGAGTATTTTTTTATGCTGTGACGAGTAATGGTATTTTAAGAAGAACTCAGGTGACCCCATCTGTGGATCTACATTGTATCCATGCATGTAAAGCATGTCTCGAAGAATAAAAGATTAGAATTCTTGTGAAAAATCTTTGGAAGACCAAAATCTTAGCATTTATGGGGCAGAAAAATAAATCTTGAAATCACGTCTGAATCCAGTACGCTGTGTAGATACTATTCATATTGTGGGGGTGTGTGGAGCCCAAAGACAGCAGGGGAGTGATTTACATTTTCAGTTTTGAGAAGTCAGAAAGACTCTGGAACCAAAGGCTGAGCAGGAAGAAATTGGCCAGATGGGTATTTCTTCTCTGCAGCCTTAACATGGTGCTGTCAGATGTACAAAAATCATCATGAACTTGGCAGTTGCTGCAGTAACTGCTAATTTCTTACTGTGTGTTACAGACCCATAGTGCTCTGTTTTAATTCAAGCTTTTTCTTAGAGGCCTTTTCAAGATTCCGTATGAATCGAAATGGGGGGGAGGAGGCTGTTGTCTCAGGGCTTTTATTGTTTCCCTTTTTTTCCACCATGTGCAGAATATTTTTCTTTCTTCTGTCAAGCCATGACTGACTCCTTTTCTTGCTTACAAATGTTTAGTGCTAGAGAAGCCAAATAATTCAAAATAAATAATTTATTAGGCAATGCTTGGCTTGCTTTATTTGCCCTGTACATAAAAAGCTCTCACACTGTTTATATTTCTTCAATGAAAAATTCTGTATGAGCCAGACTGAGCCAGTGGGTTACTCACAAATTCAGCACATTCATTATGTGTGACCTTATACTCAAGCTGTTGTAATGGGTCACCTGAGTCACATTGTTCCACTGCTTTTTGTTTCAGTTCTGTGATTGGATGCCATAAACTGTATATGTTGCGTTTCCAAAAATGAGTTTTGTTTGGGGACTCATTCTATTATACATACTCAGTAAAATCAGCTACTCCAACTGCACTAGCGGGGGGCTGTACCTGTGCCAGGGACTCCATCAGGGAGTCAAGACTTATTAGTTCAGGTAGAGAAATGCACTAATCAGCTTTCAGCCTAAATCTGGTTCATATACTTCAGCTAAAGCACCGTGGAGAGATGCCCAGCAAGGAACGACTTGAAAGTATTCAGACCCATATCGCCACGTCTTCTCACAGCACACTGTTACACAGGGTGTCAGCAGCACTGCTACGGTCAGAACCACACTGGCCCCCAAGAGTCAATGGGACTTGCACACATTTGCAAGATGGAGACTTAGGGGCCGCTTTTCATACACGGCCCATTGCTTGAATTTGGCTATTATAAATGTCTCCTCATAAAAGGAAAACAATGTGTTGCTTTTGTTTACTTTTTGTCCCAAATTTTTATCAGCAATGCTTGGTATAATTTGCAAATGTATCATGAGTCGGAACAAACCCTGAGTCGAACTATGACCTTTTTAAAGTTACAGAATACATTTAGGAAACATTAGTCCAGTTCATTCAGTTACCTAAAGGAAACCCCCCACTTTGCTTAAAATCTCTTAACCGTACAGTCTATTTCTTATTCTTTATGTCAAATTTCTAAAGAATTTCTAAAGACTGAGCTCTTCCATATCCTCTTAACATTTATCACTCAGTCTGAACTTATAGCAGGCAACTGCTCTCACATTTTGTTGAGACATTGACAAAACCCTCATTCCTTTCCAAAGTAGACAACAATGAATTTTGCTTGATGCAGTAACTCAGGCAATTAGTATTCTAAATGATTACTAACACTTAATAAAAGTGAATGCTAAAATTGAAATAATGTGAGAGGGCTATTGAAAAGAAATGTAAATATAAGAGCTTTTCTACATATTTCTTTTAAATCAATACATTGTCAAAACATAGTGATAGTGTAAGAGCTTACAGTCTGGGTATCCTACTTCAAGAAAGAATCCATGTATGTCTTCTTTAAAAGTGGTTTCTTACCTGACCTGGAACAAATGTCTTTTAGCTCCTTCTTTTATAAATTGTATATTGTCTTAATAGGCTGGACTTGAATTCAGGAAACCTACTTCCATTTCTTTCACCAGCCTTCAAGTCTCATTGAAATTATTGAAAACCAGAGAAACATACACTTACACACTTTCTATTGACTATTCTTTTCTTGCAGACACAGGATATGCAGGATTGGATAGGATTTTGGAGAGAATCAATACAGTGGTTTTATGATCGCAGATTATCTTCCCCTTCTGCCTCTGCTCCTCCATTTGTCAAAAAACCCAAATGATCAAGATCTCTGCTGTAAAGTGCTTTGATATATGCAAACAAAGGGCGGTTACAAGAGTACCAGAATTTTTTATTACTTGTTTTATAAAGAAAGAGGTATGTAGAATAAGGATACAAATAACTTACCAATAGAAAGATCTTATACACCACTTCTGGCCCTAATCAAACTAAATCTTTCTGTACCAGCCTTCATATAACCAATTCTTTTCTATGTAATCATAATTTTCCTATTTAGTTTTCTTTTAAGATTATTTTTCTAATGATATAATCCCAAGGTGTTTCCTCCAAATACTACTTAATATTTAGTAATCTCATTTTTTCCTTTACAGTCTGTATTCTCTAAAATTCTTGCTTAGTAGTGGCCAAATCTTTTATACTTTTGTCACATACATCTGATGGCTAGAGGAATGTTGTTAAGTGTTGTTATCATTCATGAACAAACTCTATCATTTCATTATGTTGTACTTCAGGAAGTTTTATTCTTTTGGGGATACAACAGTAATAGTCCTTGTGGATGATACAACGAAGCAGGTAGTTAATTTTCTTACCTCTTTAAATCTATGTTGACATGGAATCTATATCTCCATTAGTCCTCCATATTTTGTATTTAAAGAAAAGGGTTGTAATCATACATCATTTGAAAATGATTTTTTTTTCTAATTACAAGTGAATCCTTAAAAATGTTTGAGGAAATAAAAAGCACTGGAGTTGTTTTGTACAGTTGTATGCAATGGACCAATATTTGCCTTAAACTGAGTTTTAATCTATGACATTGAACCAACTTTAAATTGTACAACTTTTAAAGTTGTACAATAAGTGCTAGTACTGAGAATAGGGAAGAGAAAACGACATTATTCACATGGTGAACTATACACAAGCTATTGTGAACTTCAACAGGCAATCCAAAGACACTATAGAATAGTATATATTTCATTAATTACTTTTATTTCAGTTTTAAATAGATTCTATAGATGATTTAAAATACAGAAAAAAATAAATAGAAATTTTCCATTGTTTTTTGAGGCTAATCACTGAAAAATGCATCGTACCAATAATTTACTGAAAATACATTACCAAATAAGTTGAATTTATCCACATTTTAATTAAAGTTTAATTAAGTTCTTGAGGTCTGACATTATGAACATGGAAGATGAATAGCCTTCTGAATTGATATATTGATTTTTATTAGGCGTAGTCTTTTTGTGCTTCATAGATGCTTCAGAGAGATCATGTACATTTGTTTTTTCATGAACTGAAACATTAGTGGACATCCTCTGCCTGAAAAACATAAGTAAGCTGAATTATAATAGAGTGATGAAAAGATCAGTTCCGAAATGATGTAATAAATCTAATAAAGCTAATTATAGCTGCCTATATATGTATAAAGATATCAACTGGTCAATGCAGACTTTGATACCTAATCTTTTATTTTGGGAAGTGTCTCTGAATCTTTGCCTTAGGCAGAAAAAGTGGTGCTGCAAAGCTGTTCACTGCAGAAGGCAACACTGAACCACTGAACAGACAATGGAGAGATGTTCAGGCAGAGCAGGCACGGTAATAGCATTATTCATAGCATTCATTCAACGCAGTATGGTGCATTGTCTTTTTAGCGTCTTTCGTGAAATATTTATTTGCTATAATGTTTCTCCAGAGAACAGTCTGCTCTACAGTAACTCCAAGAATAACCTCAAGTTTGTGTTTGGAATTTTTTTCCCCTTTTTTCCCACTTCTTAAACATTTTTTTCCATGATGGCCTTGTGACCTTTATGCACTCAGTATTCTTTCTCATAAATGATGTAAGTGCAATACTATATTTACAGTAGGTTTAGCCAGATACAGATGAATGGACATGTGGGATAGAAAGTATCTTCTATCTGACGTAGATAAATGCAAATAGATGCACCATGCTAAAATCTGTCAGTGTAAGGAGAGTGCATAAACTCTTTCTGCCTTCCCTAAAACAGGGAGCAAAAAATGACCAGAAGACAAAACATGAGATGTTTGCAAATGTTACAATAACAAAGGAATTGGTACAAGCATTCATGGGAGACAGCCTCTATTTCATTAAAAATCAACTCAAGATACAGAAGGGGAGTTTAGATTGTGAACCCCATCCTCTTCATTTTAGCATTCTTAGTAATTAGTGCTTAGACAGTCTATAATTTAGGAAACTACTCTCCATGTTTTCTCTGTCATCAGTGAAAAGTGAAAATCACTTCCAGATTCAGGGCTCTGATGGGCGTTTCCTCTTGGGGAGCCAGTTGTCTCCGGTGATGACAGAGGCAGTCTGTGATAACTTGGCTCTGAAATTAGCATGCATCCTACCTAAATTTAGTCCTATTTTAAATTTGCTTTGCAAACCAGGTGTACAGACAACTGTTCAGATCAATAGCAGAAATCTAGTTTACATCTCACACCTTTAATTAGCATGGATGCTGTTCATCACATCAGTCAACACAACTGTTCTGCTTTGAGGGCTTAAGCTGCTATCTCACTTGGAACTGCAGGAAGACCTCTAACTTGGTACCATTTTGCTCTCAATTGGGTTTCTTGGTTCTCTGTTTACCCATAAATTCACACTGCATCTCCCAACAGCAGCAGGCTAGTGCAGGCTACTCACCACTGTCTTTCAGGCCTTTATCTAAGAAGTGTTATGTGTGAGGAAGACAGATCTGGCTCTAAATCAAATTGCTATTCCAGAATATTTACACATTCACAGTGTAATCCTCCTTTATCATGCTGCTTGTTCCAATCAAAACACATACGTTAATAAATAAAACACAATGAGCCTGTAGGTATAAGATATAAACTACTAAATGCTTGAAAATATGAATTTGACAGTGCTCTGTCCTTTGGAAGGATCTGATTTTATTAGAACATCAAAGTTACGCTGCATAAAAGGCATCTTGAAAAAGTATTTGTTGCATTGCCTTTTATGAGGTCTAATTTGTTTAAGATGATGGTATGGAAAGCTGGGTCCTTCAGGAACAGGACAATGTTGTTGGGTGCGAAAGTTTGTACTTCACAAAGCTATGATACAGATTGTATTGTTTGGCAGTTTTTACACAGTAAAAGGACATTGGAAAATTAATGGGAATGTTACAAGCAAACGGGAAAAGCCATGAAATATGAAAAATGGTATGATAGTTGCCTGCTCTTTAGCTGGGCCTAAAACTACAGTATATCTATCTGTTTCATTACTATTAAATTCCTTCATGCGTTTCAAAAGTAAATTAGATGCAAGAAAGATAAACTTAACATACATTGCCCTTATTTATTATGGTAGAAACCCCCACACAATTCCACTATGATACATTTTCAAAGACCTATAGAGATCCATTTTTAAGTGCTTTTCCCCTCTGAATGCATAGAAACGCTTTATCAGCACTTTCTGGCCATGCACAAAACATTGACAGGAAAACACAGTAGGATACTCACTTACTCTAGCCAAGAAATATCTTTGTACCACAAGGCATTAAAAAACAAGCAAACAAACAAACAAACAAACAAAAAGCTGTCCTTTTTTGTTGCCAGAATTCAATTCTGTAAAGGAAACATTGATCTATTAGGTTGGATGCAATCTGAGGTACCACCGGGCTGGGAATAGTAGAAAGATGCAACCCTCATATGCAGTAAGCATCCGCTGTAGTTCTGGTGGGCTGTTGTTATTCACTATAAATGAACCAACAGATGGTTCAAGTTGAATAGTAAATATGTGATATATAGAAATAGAAAAGCTGCACTTGTTGGAAATGATCCTCGAAATTATAGATGCTGCTGCTGATTTTACAAGTTCATTAAGAATTTACTAGAAAACAAAAAAATTCTCATAAAGATCCATCTTCTTTTGCTTTTTCCGTATGTTTTATTTTTGGACATGCTGGCTGAAATATTTAAGTCTGGAATTGTCCTAGTTAGGTAGCTAAAAAGGATGTAATTTCACAAGATTCTGAGGTCTATTATCTTTTATCATAGAATCATAGAATAGTTTGGGTTGGAAAGGACCTTTAAAAGTAATTTAGTCCAACCCGCCCTCAATGAGCAGGGTTTTAGAATCACAGAATGGTTTAGGTTGGAAGGGACCTTAAAGATCATCGAGTTCCAACACCCTGCTGTGGACAGGGACACCTCCCACCAACCCAGGTTGCTCAAAGCCCCATATCCAGCCTGGCCTTGGACACCTCTAGGGATGGGGCATCCAGAGCTTCACTGGGCAATTTGTTCCAGTGCCTCCCCACCCTCACAGTGAAAAATTTCTTCCTAATATCTAGTCTAAATCTCCCCTCTTTCGGTTTAAAGCCATTACCCCTCATCTTATCACTACACTCCCTTGTAAAAAGTCCCTCTCCAGCTTTCTTGTAGGCCCTCTTTAGATACTGGAAAGCTGCTGTAAGGTCTCCCTGAGCCTTCTCTTCTCCAGGCTGAACAACCCCAAGTCTCTAAGCCTGTCTTCATAGGAGAGGTGCTCCAGCCCTCTGATCATCTTCGTGGCTCTCCTCTGGACCTGCACCAACAGATCCATGTCCTTTTTATGTTGAGGGCTCCAGAGCTGGATGTAATTTTCCAGGTGGTGGAAGAGAGTAGAGGGGCAGAATCACCTCCCTTTGTTTTAACATTTGTTAATGTCCAAATCACTGCATTTCAATATAAAACCTTTGGGAAGTATGGAGTTTACAAACAGCTGTAGATAAGACCAGAGTAGCAGTACTGATATGATTAAGTTCCAACAACTTAATCCTTGCACAACATAATCAGTCACACTAACTTAAAAGAAAGAAAATTATTTGGAATATTTACAGATGCCTTTCAAAAAAGACTTAGCCCTGGCAATTATACAAGTTTACAGAAAGTCTAGGAAGTTATACAAATGGGCCCCAGAGTAGGCTGGCTCTGACAGAAACTAATAATAAAAGGATACATTTGTATGAAACCAGATCTTCATCAATTCGGCCCACAAGTCATATTATCTTTATGAACTTCAGTGGGACAAACAAACAAATACAAAAAGTATTTTTTCTCCTTTAAAAATTATTTTGTGTTAATTTTTGCATTATGCAAAATTGCTGGCATTGGTTTTTTGAAATTTAAAAAAAAATTTTTGAGAGAAAGCTGATTTGCTGATTCAAGGCTAAACCTAGAAGTCAGGCAGAGTTGATTCCACGAAGTACATGAATAGACTCTAACATTTCTTTAGGTTCCTAAAATTCAGGATTTGATATTAAGTTTTGAAGTAATACTAATCTGAAATCTTTGTCTTTCTGTCGTATTCTTCTATCAGCACTTATAATTCAGCTTTTCATAGCTGTCCACATCACATTCAAAGAGTTCTTCAACTTAAAAATTCCCACAGAACTGTAAATCCAACCTAAACCATTCTGTGCTAACTCACTACAAATGAAAACCAACTCAATATTGTACATTCTTGGGTGACTACTAGTAATAATTGCAGAGTGTTCATTTATTAGTTCTTATTATGCCTTCTCCACAAAGAGGCAGAATGCCAAATCTGAAGAAGGTCATATGGTCTCAAATTTTGGCCTTCTGGCATAATAAAAACTTCATTCTTTATAGTCTGACCTCTAAAATGTAATGTATCTTTAAATAAAACCTGCATTTAACCTTTTGTACCTTGGTTAGAAACACTTCCTTTTTACATGTCTTGTTCTTTCATGGCTGCAAGGATTTAAATTGCTCCTTTTAAGCTTTGGGGCAGGAATTATACAGGACTATTTTGTTATTGCATTTCTTGGCACTTGGGAAAATGTGTTGAGACTACAAAAATATGTGTCCTATGGGAGTGAACTTACTAAAGAGCAGCAAGTCACTTATTAGAAAATGTCTGCTAGTCCCTGAGGATGTTTTCCTATTACCTATCTCTAAATGAATGACTAACATAATGGATTAGTCTTTTCACCCTTGATACATGACTAGAAGACTTTATGAACTAGCAGAAACATATTTTGATTTCACTGGTGTCCTTCCCCATCACTGCTGTTGAATTTCCAAATGCTTTTGGTACTCACCAGAATCCAGATGGAGAATTCTCTGAATTGTGAGAGGCTAACACTGTTGTTCTGATTCTCTTTTTGCTTAACCTCCATGTGTCCCCTGCATAATTCTACCTTTTCCCAGCATCAAATCTGTGACAAGATCAAAAATGGATCTAGTCAGATAGCAAAGGTGTTCTCAGATCAAAAGTACAACTAGAATTTTAACAAGAAAATTCAAATCAGAAATTCTAAACATGTATATGCATAAATGAAGATAAATGTATTGGGTTGTCTTAAGGTTTATACCGTAAGCCTGGATGTATTGATTTTTGTGAGGCTCCTTTATCCCGACTTTGAAAAACTGACCATGCAAGCAACGTGTACAGAGGATATCTTTCAGAGAGCCCATTTTTAGGAGATACAAATTGCAAGGATACATTTGAATATATCCAACAATCTTTTTATTTGCATGTTACATTTAAAGCTGTCAGTTACTGTTTAAAGGTTTGAATTTTGACTTAATTATTATGATCTCGGAGATGTAGTTATGATTAAGTGCATTTAATTAAAACTATAAGATAGCAACAGATGTATTTAAAATGACATACAGATTCCAGTTCAGTATTGTGCTTCAGATGAGATTTGCTTGGCACAGAAACTGGGGATTTGAGGTAGTTTTGGGTAGATGAATGCTCTGATCTCATCCGTATTGTTTGTAGTGCAGGTTAGAGTAACCTGCCGTCTCACTTGCAACATTTTGTAGTGTGTTCTCCGTCTGTTCTCAGTTCTGAAGTAACATCTCTGAAACTTTTTTCATAACAACTTATATACTGAGCCAAGGCTGGTGGAAGCCTCTTATGGCTAATTCTGTATCAAGTGAGCCTTTTGACCACCCACAGAATTGTCAGCTAGCCACATCTGATTGCACTTTTGTGGGCTCAAATTAGCCAACGCGTGATTTGATAGGTTACTGAAGGGTACTCAGTTTCCTCAGAAAATGGCTGGTTTCAAGAACTACATTTGAGGCTTTTGAAGCCTTTACACAAGCTTCCTGGAGGACTGGCCTAGGAAAGCAAAAGCATTATTATGTATGTGGATGCTCACTATGTCCGCCTCTTTCTCCGTGCCATACCTGACCAAATAGGCTTTAGTAGTTACTGACCTTCTCCAAACCAAAGCAGGTTTCTCAGATGTTAGGCTGCTGGCTAAATATTTTCTGTTACCTTTCTGTGAAAAACAGCTCTGCTCATCAGGTCCACTCCATCAGATGCCACTAATGTTTTCCACTGCTTTGCTTGCCCTCCAAAGAAAGAAGACTCTGTTCCAGTTACTCCACTCTGGTCCTGCCAATTCTTTGCTTGTTGCTTGCAGCAGGGCCCATGTCTCTTTCTGTTCCTTTTCTGAGAGTATAAACCAATGATGGTATTAATTACACCATTTCTCAAAGCTGTGGAAAATACCAGTTTTGTAATTCATCAAAGTCCTGTTTCTCACTCCAATGTGGCACTGGCAGGAGTCAAATATACTATAACGAATTAGCATCTTCACAGACAGAGTCTGCTTTGCCAGTAGCTGGATACCAAGCACAGTGTTAGTCTTTCTCTCAGATATGCATCTTTTTAACAGAAAACTAAATTATAAAGATGAGAAAATTGCTCAGTGCAACAATATATGTCTGCTTTTATAAGAAAGTAAATGCCATGGGGACTTTTGGTAATGAACAGTTTCTATGAGAATTGGTACTTCTTAATTAATTGGTATGTAAACTGCATGATAATCCACATTAAAAGCCATAGCATATCCTATGGAGCTGTCTTTCACAGCCTCTAAACAAAGTCTGAGTGGAAATGAATCAGAGGTTAGCTGGAAAGTGTGTTCTAGTCACTAAACAAACACTCTGCAATTAGAGGTTCAGATGTTGACTTTAAAAAGACACCAAACAGGTGATCTGACATTTAGACTGCACAATAGGAAGAAAAGCAGATGCCATCCTTAGAAAGAAAACAAATCATAGTCCAATAGTTGCAGGGGAACTTTATGCTATATTATTTTTCAGCAGAGATAAGTAAACTGTGAACTAAATAAATTGCAGCCAGCGTAAGTTATGCGTACAAAGAGGGAACAAAGAGAAGATCAAAAGGCATGGGCCTTTGCAAGATTAAAACAACTGAAATTGTTCTCTTTCTTCTTACAGTATTGGCTTTGCTTCATGCAGCACTGAGCAAGATCTGGGCAATGCTTTCTGGGGAGAATGTCTCTTTTGAGACAGCGCGCTCATCAAATACTAGAGTTGTTGTTCTTTAAAATTACTATACAAAAAGTAACAGGAGCCTTGAAGGTATACATGCATACATTCCTACAGCATATGCTGGTAGTTATAAAAAATTAGTTTCAAACAGAGAGGGACAGCACTAAAATAACACAGCTCTTTTTTTCAGCTGAAATTGCTTTTTTCCTGTTGATTCTCACCTCCCCCCCCCATCAAAAGTATTATTGACAGCACTAAAATTACCTTTTTTTTAAGAAAACCAGGACTCCAGAAAAACACAAGCCTTCTAGTCCTTTTATCCAGTTATTTTGAGGTACTTTAAACCTATTTGTTGTTTTAGCATCATTCATTTTATTGCAAACTGACAGATATTACTGTAGTTAAATATCCAGTATAACAGAATATCTACGTAATTTAATCTCCTTGCAAGAAGAGCACCTCCTTATGACTTCTAAACTCACAGCTCTGTCCTCAGAAGAGAACAGGCACAGAGAGCTGTCTCACTGTAATTTTACTGAATAGCATAACTGATTTCTATAATGGAAATGCTGAACTGAAAAGTGTTGGCTTTCAGTTCAAAACTATTAGATATTTCAGAATGGAATTTACTGGTTGGGTGCTTGAGTTTTTTGTCTGTAAAAGTAGGGCTTCCAGAGGGTGAGCACTGTTCATAAAAACCGCAACTTGTTGAGAACCTGCTATGGTTATGTTTCATTAGAAAATACAATAGTCTTCTCCTTCTATATATCCTAGCACCGTGAGATCCTGGTAAGATACTGAGAATCCTATTGAGAATTCTGCTTCCAGTTTAAAAACATAACAGAAGATGATAGAAAATAAAACAAAATTGCTTTTTGCAAGTCACTGTACCTTCCTTCAGTCTGTTTTCCATAGATACATAAAAGCAGTGTCAGCAGATGAGTTTGTTGTGCTAGAGGACTGGAACTGTCATGTGGTAAACCTCTATGACTTATGAGTACTATACACTTTCAGTGCAAAGTCAAAAAGTGTAATGCCACTCAATTTGCAGAGATCTAAAAGGGATCAATACAGGCCAATAAAGAGCAGCACTTGTATTATCAACATATTTATTTTAAATACTTGACTATGATCATAATTTATCAACATATCTGAAAATCATATACTTTTATATATGTGCTTAAATATGATGACAAGGGCATCTTTCATTATATTGAGAGAATTTAAGCACCTGAATTTGCAGATAGCCTTTCAGTGTGATTTTCAGATGTGCTTATGTAGCATTTATCTGCATATATAAATGCCTAATACTTTTAAAAATATAGCCTTTAAGGTGTAACTTCATGGATCTTAGCAAATCTCTACAAGAAAATCTCTGTTCTTTCTGCAAAACAGAAAGGGAAGACCCAGCCCAATCATTTCTACTATCTCTTCCTTGTAGTTCCCCCTTTTAACCTGTGTGTCTTCAAATAGAAATTATTTCAATTATTTAAAAGACAATCAGTTACCATACTAACAAAAGATCACACAGCTTGACCATGGTGTTCCTTGGAATCAGCACATATTTGTGTAGATGTGGACATAGATTTTATTAAAGTCAGTATTAAAGGCAGAGAGGAAAGATTTTACTCCAGACTGAGATACTCAGTTTCAAGAAATAGGGCATTTCTTTAAGGGTCTTGAATTCTTCTGACTCTCTCACTAGATACCACAGAGCATGTTTGAAGTGATACGAGCAGCTAGCTACAGAGTGATTTGACAAAATAAAGGGATTGCTAAGCTACTTCAGAGCCTTGTCCCATCAGACCATTCCAACCCCTGAAGTAGATCAAGTGGTTACGTAAAGCAGTAAAACTAATGGAGTCCACCATTGCATGACCTTTGACTGACTCTATATATTTGGGTAACCTTATAGGATATGATATTTTCTAGCCCTAAAGAAGTCAAGTGCGCTGCTCTTTTTTTTTTTTTTTTTTTTTTCATTTTAATATCCAGGTTAATTCTTGTTTCTAATGCTTAATTTTATCTTTTGTGCCAATGGAAAGATAGCTGTTTCTAAATTCTTTAAGTTCTCGTGAGTGGGGACGAGACACTTGTGAAGGCAGCCTGAGAGATTGTATTTTAATTTTCCAGAAATAGGCATGGGGCTGGCATTCAAGACAGAATTGCATGTATTTCTGAAATAAGTAGCGTATTGGACCTTAGCAGAATGGTAAGCAGGTGGCAGAAGGACACACACTCTAAATCCAAAATGTTATGGGAAGGGAGACCAATGCTGTTCTTTTATATTTACAGTTTTTTTCAAACTTTGCAGTCACCCACTAACTTCAGAAATGAGTTTTCCGTGAATTGTTATAAAGATTATGACTCCATTAAAACTCTGACACCCCAAAAGATTGCCTGTGAAACCTTTTGTGAATTGTTATGTTTCTGACAATCGAGATACACAACTAATAGAAGGGTAGACAAAAGATGGAGCCAGACTTTTCTTAAAAGGGGTACAGGGACAGGACAAGGGTAATAGACACATGTTGGAAAACTGTAAATCACAAACAAATGTAAGAAAATACTGTTTTTTTTTTTTACTATAATGGTGGTCAAATATTGCAACAGGAGCTGACAGAAGTTGTGGAATCTCCATCCTGGGATATATTCATCACTCGACTGGACATGGCCCTGAGGAACCTGAACTAACTGGACCTTCCTCAGGCAGGAGATGGGACTACAGACCTCCAGGGGTCCCTTATAACATAAGTGGTTCAGAGAAAACTGTTCCACTTCAAGTAGACCCTCTGGGCCACATGCTGAAGTTAGGCTGAATATTTTACTGGCTCTAGAGAGGAATAAAGAAGGAGATGGAGTTGGCAGTGACATAAAACTTACCGTAGAACTTTCCTGGGACTGAAGTCCAGGCTTTGATGTAAAATATTCCCTTGGATTTGACATGCACTGAGACAGATTCCAGTGACTGAACCCTAAACACCCTGACATATTATAAAAACATAGCAGATGTACTGATTTTCTCCAGACACCAACAACAGTAAGGGCATTTGTGCAATTTAAGTATATCCTTTGAGTTTTGTTCGTTTTCAACAAGGTCAGACATGCAGTCTCCATTGCTACACTTTGCGATTGATGCAGGTTATAGTTGGTAACAGCCACAAGAAAATCTGACTCCTACAATGATCAACAGCTCTTGATCTAAAAAATAAAGTGAAAAAACCTCAACCTCCAATTCCAGAGGGCAATAGGTATAATCAATTTACGTGAGGAGTGAAAAGTGATTTTTCTTTTCTGAAAGTTCTACCTCGAATGCCCTCTAGAACACAGAGCTCTGGACTCTGAGACCACCATCCCATACCTTCCCTCTAGAGGATAATGCCAGCTACTCTATCTCACTATAGTCACATTGTATAAATCACCTGTACACCTTCCAAATGGAAGTCTGCAATGCTAATCACTTGAAAGAATCATAAGTCTATGAATATTTAGAGCCTGATCCTCTTTCCATTTAAGTTAATTGAAATTTTGGTCATTGGAGCAGGTCTGGGTTCTTAAAGGGGCATGGTCAGGCTTCAGAGACCTGGAATTTCCCTTGTAAAGGCAAATTCTCCGTTCTAGCCCTGAAACTGTGGATACTTACGGCAGATCGCTCTTTCTGGTTATCATTCTGTCAGGAACTAATTTTTCCAGGATATTCTCTGGACAATGTCTGACCTCTCAAGGAGATAGTGATATGGGTGACTTTAAAAATTATTTTTCCTTGTGGGATGTCTCTGATGTGTACAAGTATTCTCTAGTTTTTAAGGTGGGGCAATGTTAGAGAAAGACCTGTATAAGGAAATTAGAAGTGTGGGGTTTTAGTATCTGGAATCCAAGATAACTACTGAATAATATTTATTACTGAGAAAATTAGTGGGTAGTTTCCATACTGATTTTTATGTAGGTCAATGTAGTGGTTTTATATATATAGTATGGATATAATCCACAAATATTCCCTCTCTATTTCTCTTAGTATGTCTTTTAATTAAAATCTTGATTCTTTTGGCATTAGTAGGTTTGGTTGTTCTTCCTAAATGAACTGTTCTTGTCAATGCCTGTTGGAACAGTGAGATTTTTTGTGGTATTGAGGATTATTGCTACTTTATTCTGTGATATTAAATACTTTTGGAGACAGAAGCTATTTTTTATCACAGGATTTCAGGAAATCAGACTGTAGATGGATGAATTTGCTTTTGGTTGTTATAAGAATTTCTGTGCTATAGTCTTTGAATGTTAACCCATAAATATTAAAGGCAGAATTTTTATCCATTTCTAAGCTTCGTAAAGCGATTGTGAAAAAAAAAAAAGTAAACACTGGAAGCAAAGCTTGTTGATATCTCATTAGAATGAAAAATGTTACTTTTGGCTGGGAAATTTTACCTAATATATATATCCTGGTGTTTTGAAGCTTAATTTGGACCGTAAGCCTAGTTCTGAATTTTGATATTGAAATTCAGAGGAATGCTTATTAGATAGCAGGCTTATTAATGTCTAACAGCATGCACTGAAAAAGGCTTTATTTGCCTAACTCCATTCCAAATGCACTGCAGAAAAAGTTTGCCTACAAGTTGAGCATGTGGATATCTGTACAGGTGACAAGTACTTTGGAAAACAACATTAATCAGCTGAAATTAGAGACATTGGCTTCTTTTCTTAAACTCCTTGGTCTGGAACAGACTGCATTGGAAATCACTCAGACTGAGTCTTGAACTGATAGGGAGTTTTGTGTGAACACAGTCACTATACTGTGCAAATCTGTTTCAACATTCATCAACAACATTTAAAGGATCGGCATAAATGTAATCCCTATGAAGCTGCTCTTGTGTTAAGTAGTGATGAATATGCATTTTTTTAAATGCCTCTAGCCAGTGTCAAACATATTAAGAACTACAGCTTGTCCTTTTTATCACAAAGATAACTTCCAAGATTGATATTCCTTATTTGACACAGTGTAATCCGCACATACCCCCAGAGGAGAGCTGAATTCTTAAAATCAGTTGTTCTTTGTATTTAAGTATATTAGTGATGTTGATTAGCTGTCAAAGCTTGGACAGTTTTTTCTCTAATGTTATGAACTTGGCAACATCTCTAGCAAAGAGTGGCATTTCAGCTTATTCCATTATTTAGACAGGGAAAGCGGAAGAAAAATCTTAACCTTTTAAAAATAAATTTTAATAACATTCTGAAATTTGCAAAAGGCCATCAGACCCTGCACCTGCTGTGTTGACCTCTGCTGACCCCTTCTGACAGAGGTAAACGCACTCAGGTTACAAAAAAGAACCTAGAGTATTAAATAATTTAAGCGGGCAAATTTACTATTATAAAAAAAAAAAAGAGCCAACTTCTGCACTTTCTCCCTAAAAGAAACCAAAGCAGCAAATCTTTTAGCATAACTGCAAGTAACAGTAAAGGAAAATGAAGATAACTTTCTAACTAGAAAGTAGCAAGCCTTCTCCTTGTTGCTGTGTACTGGCAAAGCTTTATCAACTTGGATAGTGTAATGCCAGTTTTTTACCATCTGAGAAGCTGGCTTGGCAATGGAATACAATTCAAGGCTCTCTCATCAACATAGGGAGATTCCTTAAAATGCCTAAACACACAGGATTTCCTTCACTATACACATCTAAGTAATAGTTTGTATTTAGGTTCACATTCAGGGCTTGATGATCTTACTCCCTTCTCGGCCAACGGGATTATTTTTCCTTTGAACTGTAACAGGCTTTGTCTCTGTATCCACCAGTCACATTGAGTAAGGCTAAATGGTGTAGCAATTGATAGTCATATTTTGCACTTTTCTTATTTATAAAATTTAATATGTTAAACTGTTAAGCCATTAGACTAAGACGACTTCAAAACTTCTAACTGCCTCAACTGTCTCTGCCTGAGAGCAGTAGTTACACATTTACCAATGTGATAATCTAATTCTTCAGGCTGAAATTTTTTTTTTTTCATATTTGTATGCTATGTTTGCTTTTCATCCAAATATGTGAAAATAAGTGATTAAGTGGAAGACAGAACTACCCAGAGAAAATAGTCTTTAGACAGCAGAACATCGCTTAAGCAGCAACTTAGCTTCTTGAATCATTTAACACCGATTTCATGTATAAAGATGTTGTTCCTTTATTTTATTCTATTTCAGACACAAAAAATAGGAATACAGATTTCGAAGTTGTGTATGACTTAGCTGACAGATGCAGATGGTTTGTAACTAATTTTAGGCTGCATTTTCCATTCAGATTAACAGATTCTAATGTTAGAATCTTCAAGATACATGAAGAGTTGTCTTGAGAAGCAAAAGTTATTTATAAAGATCTCGGTCTGCTTTGGATGGAAAAACTTCAATGTGTTATCTTTTCTCCATACTGCTACCAACATGCTATGAAATAAGATGTTTCAATACTGATGCCACCAATCTGTATGTCACTCAACACCTGTTTTTTACATGGTCTATTTGAAGATTAATTGCCTATTTTGCAGCAAAACCTTCTTGTCGGGAAAACCCAGTTATGAACACTGCTTTTCTAGATCATTACCCTTAATGTAACCACATATACAACACAATGATTATTGAGTAACCACATTTAAATACTGCCATTTCCAAGTAAAAGAAAAAAAAAAAAACAAACAAAACAAAACACAAAACACGCTACAAGTATTATATATTCAGTCATGGCTACAGCTGACTGCTAAGGAAGCGTCCTTGCCTTTAATCCACTCCAGTTAGAGCTGAGGTACAAATTTTAAGAAAGATGAACATAAGCTAAACACAAAGATCATGAACAACTCCAGAACATTTTATGCCCAAAATACTAACATCTGGGAAGAAAACCAGGCAAATTATTATTTATTCTTTGCATTTTGCAGATGCAGCATGTGTGTGTTATCTTGGTTGCAGTACTCTTCATCACTCAGATTTTTCAGTGCCAAAAGTGAGAAGACGATGGGACTGAGATAAGAACTGAAGAAATGTTTGATCAGAAAAAATTGTGAAGATTTCAGAGACTACAAAGCAAATGCAGTGATTTTCTTGGCCCTGTCCTCTAAACTTTTTCCGCAGGAAAACTTTCGCAGCCTCAACCAACTCCACAAGTAGCAGGTGTCTGTGCACGTACAAAAGTCTGAACATGTGAGCAACTTAGCAGACTGTAGTCTTCATCTGAATGCCGGGAACTGTACAGCTTTGCAAAGCAGAGCGGCACCAAATGGAAGAAGAGCCCTTGAAACAGTTTTATTTGTGTACACCTAACAGAAACTTTTATTTTTATTTAGTTTTGTATCTAGGCCAAGCACAATAGAAGCAAGCCTATCTTACCTGCAATTTACTCTATTAGTGTGATCACTGTGCCAGAAATGACTAATTTTTCTTTTACAATATTACTCCTACAAGTTGCCTGCCAAAAAACATTAAAATTTTGCCAAATCCTCTGCTCAAATTTGTGTAAAATCTATGTTGCATATATGTACCAGCTTAGATTAGTATCACTACGTACAGTGGTGACTAAACGTTTTTTTGTATGTGATGCCATATGTATTAAACATTTCTGATAAATAAGTTGTCCTCTACATGTAGTAAAGACATGCAAATACTGGAGTTCCTTGTTTGTCCTTTTCTTCACGGTATTCAGGTCTAGGTACTTACACACCATTGCACATCTCCACTAAAGCACTTTATAAATGGCCAAAACTCAGTCAAATGTACCCTCATTTAAAAAGACATCTTTTCCCTTGCTGGTAAAACAACAGGTGCAGTACAGCTCGTGTTTTTACTGTGTGGTGGGTTAAGTTTGGCCTGTGGCCATACCACCCCCAGAACGACCAGCTAGTTCAGCTGTAGAGCATAAAACTCTTAGTAATTTCAGGGCTGTGGGTTGGGCCGGGCAGTGAGGTGGCCTTGGCCAGCTGCTCCCCCAGCCCCTCTCACTTGCTCTTCTCAACGAGACAGGGGGAGAAAGCAAGATGAAAAAGCTTGTGGGTGGAGACAAAGGCAAGGAGATCCCTTACCAGTTACCGTCACAGGAAAACAGGCTTGATTTGGGGAAGATTAATTTAGTTTATAGTGCAGCTGAATGGCGAGAAACAAAGACCAAACTAAACCAACAGCTTTCCCCAACTTTTTTCCCAGGCTCAGCCTCAGTCCCTGCCCTACTCCGACACCCCCTCCGGGCGCAGGGCGGGGGGATGGGCAATGGGGGGCTGCGGCCCGTCCGTCACCGCTCCTCTCCGCTGCTCCCCCCGCCTCACGCTTTCCCCGCTGCCCTGCGGGGGCTCTCCACAGGCCGCCGCTCCCTCGGGCCGTCCCCGCCCGCTCCCGCACGGCCTCGCCACACGCTGCGGCGCCGCGGGCGCCTCCTCCCTCTGCCCTGGTGCTCTCGGGGCCGTTTCTCACACTTTTTTCCTCACGGCCACGCGGCGTTTCGCTCTCTCCGAAGAGGTGCTCACTGAGGCGCCGCCAGCGCGGCCCACGGGCTCAGCCGCGCGCTGCGTCGGGGCCGCTGTGGAGCCGGCGGGAACCGGCCCGAACGCGCCGCGCGGGCACGCGGCAGCCGCCGCCTCTCCTCACGGGGCGCCCGCGGCCCCGCCGCCGAGGCCCGCGGGGGGACACGCAAGACATACTGACAGGAATTATGTTATAAAGTTAAAAAACAGTTATATGACAATGTTGCCTGTATCAGAAGAAGAGTGGAATCAAAGTCTCAGGTAACCCATTATTATCCTATGCTGTTTATTAGGTCTGTCCAATTTTCATAACTAAGTGACAATTACAAAGTAAAGCACAAGTATGGATTTGAAATTCAACGTGTACCGTTATGTTTGGTTTCATGTTGTAAAAGCTAAGGCTATTTAAATCCTTTTATGACCATTGTAGGAATGCAGTCGTGTCTCAGGGGTGAAGAAAAACCTCCACTAGTTTCTCATTAAAGAATTAATTCAAGCTCAGTACTTTTAAAAAAACTCTTTCCTTGTTTGTCTTCCTGATCCTAAGATGTTCAGTCATTTATATTAAATGAACTTTGCGGTGGACCTCTGGGTCAAACCAGCGCTATAGTGTTAAATTGTGAATATGAAATATTATCATTTTGGCTGCTACATGATATTGCAATTAAAGTAATCTTCAGCTGTTAGTTGCTTTTTCTTATCACATGGAAACATGACATCTCAGGGCCTGTTAATTCCCAGTCTTTTCTGCCATGTTCTTTCTCTACGCTGTGGTAAGTCAGAGGCACGGCAGGAAAAGCTATCCCCGCAGGCCTGGTTTGAAGGTTAGACTCAACCTCAGCGAGTTCCTAAATCACGGGCAAAGTTTTGATTAATTGTGGGCCATTATTCAGCATGGAAATTCAGTATGTAGGTTAGGACCAAGTGCAACTGTAAGCACCTGAGGTGGAGGAGAACTGCCAGAAGTGGGTCCCTCCTTTTCTGCTAGTCTCTGGCACGTGAGATAGATGTCAAACAGCTGCAATAAACAGGGACCATACTCTGCTCCAGGTGCAGGACTGGGCTCATAAGAAGCTTTACTGTCACAAAGGGAAGTGTAACGGCTCCAGTGTTGAGGAGCAGCTGTACAGGCCCTTTTGGATTGCAGTGTTGGATTCAATACCTGTATTTTACTTAAGTCCTGTCTTAAATCCTGTTTCTAGGATACAGGCTGATTCCTCTCCCTGCAAGAGTAAGGGCCAATGAGAACATAGCAATTTAGCTAAGTAGAAGGTACTGAGTTTGGTAAGTGACACAGCTGAAAGTGTGATAGATAAATGAAAACTAATTATGTTCAAACTGCAATTGGACCAGCAACTGGCTTAATTTATACAAAAAGAAATGAGTAGCAAAGCATTTCTTTTGTGGGATGAACCTTGTAGGTCAGTGGAGTAGGGGTTAGTTTGTAGGAGGACAGGAATTTAGTAGGTAAGGGCTTTTTCGTTATAGTAGAACAGGAAAAAAAAAATCTGGTTAGTCATTGCTATTGCGGCTTCTTTTTTTAGCTATTTCATCTGTTTTCAAGCAAAAGTTTTTTTCTACTTTATAAATTCATTAGTAAGGAAAAAAAGAAAAAGTTAGCAACTGTTTTCTGAAAAGCAGTGCATTGCCAAATGGCTAGGTTTAAAAATGGCAAGTTTAAAAACAAAGTAAGAAAACTAAACTCAATTTGCTAATGAAGCCTGTTTATCAATAGAGCCCCTGTACGCTGTAGTCTCTTCTTACTATGACCAAGATCTATGGAGTCAAGATTTTTAAGATTCAGAGGTTATTGTTAATAAGAAATATGTGGAGAAAACATGTAATGGCTTTTGCATTCTGAATACTGCTGCTGTTTAGGAATGAATGATACTGGTTAGAAATGAAAAATGCATTAATGCCTCTTATTTTTTTACAAAAACTTGTAGGGCCCTTAGACTAACTATGGGTATATGGGAGGAAAATACTCCCTATTCTGCTGAAAGTCGCACTGTTTTATGTGCGATAATTGAAGAGAGCTGTTACTGTTTCTAGTGTCAAAATAATGTTTTTTGGAATGGTAATCATAGAATTAATAGACAAACTAATGGTATTTTATTTGTGAATTAAATGTTTACTGTTGAACTAGACTGTGTATAGTTTTTTTTTTCCCCAGTAGGGTAAATAGAACAGTTGGTCTGACTGATAAAGTAATTTGAAATTGTATCACTTCTATCTTTTATTTTTAATATTTCATAGGTGGATACAGCTGTTATCCTATCTTGGCAACCACACTGTCTTTAGCTTCTGGAGATTTATAAGGTATGACCCAATATGAATATTTTATCCGTCTAAATCAAACTTCATTCTTTTTTAATTTAAATGTTATGAGTGCATTGATTGTAAAGCCTCTCAAATGGACTATAATACCACAAAGATGAATGAGAACACTTATAAAAGCTTCAGCTAGCTACTGTGTTTATAAAGTACTTCAAAGTAAATGCAAGTGACCTACATACCGTAGCAAAACATCAGTTTAACTACCAAATTGTACAATGAATAAAAAAGGAAATCTAATCTGGATTTTTAAAGCCAGAATAGAAGTTACTTACAAAAAAGAGACTTGTAATGTTTTAGGTGGTAAAAAAGGTACATCTGGTTTTGAACTGGCCTATTTATTCATATGGAATTTCAAGAGACTGAGTATTCACTAGATCATCTGAGTTATTTCTGTGACTTATGTGTTTATAAGAATACTAGCATTCTAACCTTAGAGGTTTGAATATTGGCAAAGCAAATATAGATTTGCATGTGTTAAGATTTGCGCTGATTATGAAAAATTATATATGTCACAAATCTTTGCCTGCTCTACAGTGTGCCTTGCAGTGTCCAAATGCTAAGAGTGTTTGTAGGCAGTAGGTAGTGTCTTGACTGAACCAAGAAACTGACATTAACTTTCTCTGTTGTAATGGGCACAAATGTTCTCTTTGTGTCAAAACCCAAACTCAATTGATATATTATATCAGGTATCAACTAAATGCAGCAAACTGTCCAGGATCGTTTAATGGAATAGACCACAATGATCTTTATGCTTCTGGAAAGTAAAAGGAAATGGTTGAAGAAAATGCGTATACAACTTGCTAGTGATTGATATCTGTCTGCAAGCATTGTTGTTGTTGGATTGTAGTGTGTTCCCTCTTTCTTCATTGTTGGAAACAAAAAAGGGATTATAAAACCAGTTGATCTGTCCTCTCAAATCCCCACGTCGCCTTATGCTTCTATTCTGGATGTTTTCTGCTGAAAATGTGCTGTGTCTTAGAAAGTATTGTTCTTTCTCATGTATTGTATAAAATGCAAGTAATGCAAATGGCTTTGATCTAAAAAACAAAAAAGTGAACTAGTGCTTGCTTTTCCAGTAGTTAATTACTGAAACCAAATTTTTTTCTCAAATACTGAGTTTGTAAATTGAACTGGCTTATATCTGTGTGTAGCAAGATGTCTAAGCATACGTATAACAGATGTTAAATTTTTGGTTTTGTAATGACAACTGTTTGACTCGGGACAGTATTTATCATTGCTTCTTTGAGGTATAGATACTGAATCCTGGTATCTGTATTTGTATACTGTGTATTTACTGTTTCTTTAGATATTTTCCAAAATCTTTTAACTGCATAAAACCTTTCTCATGGTATTCCAGAAGGAAGAGCAGAACAGAAGACTTTTAAGACAGGTAAATTATGGTTGTTGTAAAGGAAAAAGAGAGCTGTGCTATAATTAGTGGCATTAACACCTTGAGTTTTTCAGAAAAGGGTTGAATCTTCTGAAAATGAAGATTGAAAAGATGAGCCTCGCTGATTGCTATAAAGAGCCCTGCAGACAATGTCAAACAATATTTCTGTGATAGCTACTTGTTTGATTCTGAGTCATTCATTTCTTTGCTTGGTGGAGGTAAACTTGGCAGTTCAGCTGTTCTTATTAGCAGGGCAAAAGGCTCTGAAAAAATCCATAGCCATATGCAGTTATCTTCTATCCTGTCTTTGTGCATCTCTTGCTCTAGTTTATTTAACTTTTTGATAGAACTTATTTTTCCTAGTCTAACCTGTTTTATGCACAAGTTCCTTAGTTCATTCAAAATTTGACAAAATAGCCTAATGTTTAAACGAGGTTTATTTTACCAGTTGTTATTAGTGGTCAGCATTACCACCAATTTCTGTTCTAGAAATCAGAGTCGATCTTAAAGACTCCTTCTGATAAAAACAAATTTTAGGATATGCTTTTCCACACCTTTAAAGCTTATTTTGCTAATACATTTATTCCTATAATTTGCTAAAATCCATCTAACTAAGGCATGATTAGTGGTTATCCCAAAAATGCATATATACACAAATGAGTTTTAATTGTACATCCCAGTTCTTAAAAGCAGGAAGGAAATAATTAAGATTTGCAGTGTAGCTACAACACTAACTATGTTGAGCTCTGGATGCAAGAGGGGAAGGGGATTCCAAAATGGAAAGACTTGCACAATGATGTCCCTCATATCAGTTTTCCTAGTATGCCTGTGTTAGACATGATGTATCCAGTTGAAACTGCAAAAACATTTTACCAAACTTCATGTATCAGGATATCAACAACTGAACTCAAGTACTTGTTCTGAGTCAAAGCTGAGCTGGACCTTTTAAAAAATAACTTTAAAACGGTTTAAAAATTGTTCATTAATGCTGAACAGGTAGCAAATCTTGTTACTATCATCTTGTCTGTAATTCTGCTTCTTTTTGGAAATAGGGATTATTTGCTTAAAATAATATATCATACAGTTAACTGAGAGAAGTTTGGGTTTTTTTTCTCCCAGATGTGTCTGTTGGAGCTGTAACGAAATATGACATTTTTTCAAGCAGTACTGTATACAGTAGATCATGTTAACAATTATAATGGGCTTAGATGACCTTGGCTATATGATGAATAGATTGATTATTTTTCAATTTTAGCTGAAATACAAGAGAATAAAAATCACATGGAATTACGAAGTATATGTTTCACAAGTCTACATTAAGATAGTAAGAGTCTTGTCTGAATAAGATCAGTAATAAAACTTAATACGTTATTAGAAATTTGCATGTATACATATATGGAACTCATTGACTACAGCTCCGTTACCTTTTAATTGTGCAAGGCTAGCAGCATGTAGTCAGCCTTTAATTCTTCAATGTCTTCTCTTGGATGAATCCCCAGATTATCAATGGAAGCCTATGACAAGAGAATAGGAAAAGCCCTAAAACTCATGGTTTCCTTCAGGTGACATATCATCGTTCTGGACAGAAAGACTAAACAGCTGTGTTGGGTTTTTTGAATGGTTTGGAGCCTCTAGAGTTCATATTTCAGAATTACAGTAACTGCTAGAATCTCTTTCTTTTGGCCCAACGCTTCTGTGTCTAGATGCTCTGACACCTGGGCTATGATGATAAGAATCAACTGCTGAAACTGATGCAAAATGGGCTATGGTGTTGTGTCCACCTCAAATTATGATTGTGTAAATTTTCATCCAACATGAGAAACATGTTGCCACAGAAACAGCAAAGTTACAGAAGGACCTCTAAGTGGAAGGCATTGCTTTTGCTTTTCCCTCTTGGTAAAAGCCCTTAGTTGACTGTGTTTTAGTGAGCCACAGATTTTATCTGTAAGGGACAGAACCACTCCAGTTAATTCAAGTTAAACAGCAGGAAAATAATTTCTCTTTACAGTTACCTTTCACCCACTCCTTCCCTCAAAATGCCTAAAACCCAAGGAGCTGCTGCTGCTGAGGGTCCCATTCTTTGTGTAGTGGATTGTGATGTTTTTCAACTTTACCCATTGTAGTGTGAATCCTAACTTGTGTTCTTAAAAAACAAACAAAAAAACCCTTCAGCAATTGCTAAAACTTTGTTGCTTCACACACAAACCCAATGTCAGCAACTTTTTCAGAGGTGGCAGGTGCCTTAATATAATGAGACACTTGCTGCACGCTTCTGCTTTAAGTGACATTGAATTGCTGGAATATTGGCAAACCTGTCCAGTAGACACTCAGCTTGTCTTCCTCTGGTTCTAGTTCACTTCACTTATGCTGAGTCCTCTATTTTCTGTTGTCATTTGAGAATTTTCTATTCAATGAAAACCTCCTTTTGAGACTAATTAAAACGAAAGTAGAGATTTTCTTTGAAGCAAAAGCACTATAAAGAATTGCACTGTCTCATTAGTAATAAAGAGATGTCTGCCTTGCCCACTGAGGTGGTTTTTTTAGCTAATCTTAGTGTAGTGTAATATTTAACAACTGCATATATTGAAGATTACTTTCTTGTTATTCTCTATACTGTTTTTCTTTGCATGCATCATTCCATACCTATGATTACTGTTGTTGTGGTAAGGTGATGAACAAGGGCCTGACAATTACAAGTCTGAAATGAACACTTTCTCATTTCTTACGCTTGTTAAAATACACTAGTAGAGTAATATAAGAATTATTTTCATAGTCACATTCTGAGTTCTTATTGATGCCATTGTGCATGTTATAGATGCAGAATATTCACAGGTATGATGAGGATAGACTACTCTCTCGATGTGGTACATAACCATGGATTTCTTTGTCTTGTGTCTGACTGTCTCATGTCCTTTACTTTTTCTGTCTCTTTTAGATCAGGGAGGCTCTTGAAATCTTACTCTACACAGAGGCCTATGACAAAAGAAATTAATTTGGCTAATGTCACATACGACTATGCAGGGGGACTGTGCCCAGCTTTCTTGTATTGCAGACTAAACTGCTTTACTTCCATTATCTCTACTCCAAAGGCAAAGCTCCTTGTAACAGTCATGCGAGAGGAGACCTGTAGTGTAGAATCATAGAATGGCTACAGTTGGAAGGTACTTTAAAGATCATCTAGTGGACAAGAACACCTTCCGTTAGACCAGGATGCTCAAAGCCCCATCCAGCCTGGCCTTGAACACTTTGGGGATGTGCCATCCACAGCTTCTCTGGGCAACCTGTGCCAGTGTCTCACCACCCTCCCAGTAAAGAATTTCTTCCTACTATCTATTCTAAATCTACCCTCTTTCAGTTTAAAACTGTTACCCGACATCCTATCGCTACACTCCCTGATACAGAGTCCCTCCCCAGTTTTTCTGTAGGCCCCCTTTAGGTACTGGAAGGCTGCTATAAGGTCTATGTAGGGCTTTATGAAACAAGTCATCATAATCTATTGTTCATTCCATTCTTTCTATTTGCTCAAGATTTGCAGTGCATTCCTTTCCCCTGGCCGTTAGTCTAAAATTACTTGTTCCTTCTGACAGCATTCCACCAGCGCTTGCTTCTTAGGACTGTAAGACCGCTCATGTAGCCTTTCTGAGAAGGGATTTTATCAATTTTCTGTCTCCAGCTGCTGGAGACGTGTTACTGCTACATGTGTCAGCTAATATTTTGTACCAGAAAGAAAATCTACATAAGGGAAAAGGGGATTCATAGCTAATTAAAAGTAATACATATAAGTAGGAATGGTCATTTTTTGAGGGAGAGAAAAATTCTGAAGACCTGCAAAGCCTGTGCTGTTTTACTAGGTGCCTGAATCATTTGGATGCAGAGTGAACAATGAAGTTACAAATTTTACTCTATCTAAATTATTCAGTGTAGTTGAAGTGAAAACAGGCTGCAAAAAGTTTTGTAGAGACTTTCAGACACTAAGCAATAAGCTTTAGTCAACAATAGTTGGGTGATAAACTTGGAGAAATCCTTAAATATGCATTAAGGTGGGCTGTAAATTCCTAGTTGCCAATCAGAACAAAAAGATCCTCATGGTGCAGCATATAGCATGCTAGACCAGTAGTGAAAATACAAGAATGTTAGAAATTACTGGGTAAGTACTTGGAAATAGAAAAGATTATTTATGCCACTGCTAAACCAATAGTGAGCATCCTGAATACTTCATACAGCTCTCGTTGGCCTCCACTGCACTTCCCTTCATTTAAAAAAAGATCTAATAGAACTGGTAAAGGTACGGAAAAAGTTGACAAAGACAAAGGATATCTGGAGCTATTTAACAGCATATAAAATAAGATTTGTTATATCAGGATTTTTTTTTCTCTCGAGAACTGAAAGAAAAATGCTGAACTTCTGAAAAAATACATATTATGTAGACAACAGAAAGAGTATCACTGTTCCTTACAATTAAAGCTAAAGGACACTAAGTAAAAATATCAAGCATCAAACTTACAGTAATAAGGAGATATTTCACATAAAGAACAATACCACTGTAAAATTCCTTGCTAGAGGATATTGAGGGTTCTGAGATGTGCTAGAAAAGGCCATAGCAAGTTCATGAAGAATATATTTCTCAAAAGCTATTAAATGTGACAAGGAAAATGCAACTCTGGGTTTCAGATGTCCTTAAACCACTAGTTTACAGGAGTGGGAATGGTATGCTAGGCAAGGTGTCACTCTGTACTTGCTCAGGTCTTTTGCTTTTCACTTCAGCATCTTTTCATGGCCCTTGGCTGAATCTGTGCTAAATGCTGCTTTCTGAAGGAATGTATCTGGTCTTGTAGAGGAGGAACAAACTTGTATGTAAATATGACAAAGCGTCTCTGAATTTAACCAAATGCCTTTTATAAACTTGCTATCTAGTGTTTTTTCATTTCTTCCTCATGAACTTTTTATGCCTGAGCTAACTTTTCTATAATGGAATAACTTCCTGTTATCTCCCCTTTCTTCATCTATTCTCCAAATTTTATCTGTAAACATGTGCCTTCTGCTTTTTTATTTGTAAAGTATTTAATTTTGAAAGCTACTGTGGGACAATAGCTTTTATGGCAGTTTGACCCAGCATGGCTTTTTATGCAGAAATGGCATTTTTATACAGCTTTCTGCAGTGCTTTGCAGGTAAAAAAATGAGAACAAACTCCAAAGCATTTTTTATCATCTTTTCAGTTTAACTTTCGCACACCTAAGTTAGTGGAACTTGTATCATAAAAACAAAGCAAATGTAGAAGATTATTTGAGTAATGTTTGTGCTGCACAACTTTTTAAAATTGGGACATAGAATATGTGATGGCTTCAATAACAAAATAAGCTTTGTACAACTCATGACATGGAAAGGATGATCAGCTAAGTTCTGCTTTAAGAATTTTATGCAGAAACTATTATTGAAGTTTAATATATTCCACATGGTTTATACTCTTTACTAGTTACACCAAATATATTCTTTTAGCAAGCCTGCCAGTGTACAAAAAGTTCACTTTGAATTACTGTTTTTAAAAGGGAGGTTCTTGCTATGGAGACTACACTGTTGCAGTTAAGGATGAGGGCGTTGTCCAATAAATTACTGTGAATTCCCTTGTATTTTTCCCATGAAGCTCAAACTTCTAAATAAATCCGAATCCTTTTTTCTTCTGCCACTATCCCTATATAAAAATTATTAACAAATTAGATATACAGTTTCAGGTAACATGTTTTTATAGGGAGAGAATATAGACACTTTTAATGTAACCTTCAGCTGAACTGATTATTCTAGCTTCAGAGGCTGCTTTTCTCAAGCTTTAGGGCCAACCAAGCTACTTCAGTACCTCTTTAATTCCAGTTCAACTCCAACACCTTTTTTTTGGATCATAACGCTGTAATTCCTTTTTTCTTTCAATATGCATTCTTTCACTGGGTGACAAAATGTATGCAATCTGATGTGCTGACTTTTGCGACTTAAACATTGCGGTTGCAGAAAATGAGGGATGGTATTTGAGACTTACAAAATTAGGTTGCAGGAAGTATAAAACAGGTTTTGAGTGACTTGGAGGGAATACAGATCATCTGGACTACAGAGAATTGGCTACCAGAATTTAGAAATGACTGATGCTTGAAGAACCCAGCTATATTTTTCTGTATAATCTGGTAAATAGTTACTGAGGATGAAAGAACCTTTTTCAGTTGTACACCACCCCAGCCACCACAAAGAACTAAAACTGATGAGGAAATTAGTAAACTTTCCTTAAATTGTTTCTCCTAGCAATTTTGCATAAACTTTCCTTATTCTGTCTCTGATTTAATGCATACAGCCATCTTCAAGAAAAAATGTCTTTAAGGTGGAAAATGCTTTGTACCTGTTGAACTGAAGACTAAAAACCAGCAAGTTTAACTTACACAGGAAACGGAATAACTATTTGTGCCTGTGGTATTTTATGCATATAGGCATTTCCCCCAAAGTTTGCATGTGAGTATCCACGTTTGCTTCTGATCTCGGATACAAGAGCTCATCCGGCATGTTCCAATTTGATGAATTACTACAACTAAAATCCTGGCAAGTTTGTAAATCTGACAAAGCAGCAGCTCTTCAGGATTGGAGAAGAGTTTTTTTTTTCCTCTCAACTTTTGTTTGGCTTTTAACAAGTCAGTCAGTCTCTCCCTTGATGTTCCAAACTAAGATTATTTATGCTAAGTGGTACAGGTGGACTTCCTTGAGGGAAGAAAAAGATGCTGCTGTAATAAGTGAATATTCTCAGAGGTTAATGTTGCTGATAAGTGTTGTGCAATGATTACCACAACAGTAAACCTGCACACGCGTGCTTCCTAACCAGCACATTCTTTTCAAGCCGATGTGTGGGTGCATTTATCATTCACTGAAAGATTCAGAGTGGTTACGCTGATTTATTGTAAAATGCTGTGACTAACGAATTAGTATACAGAGGTGTTGGTGTTAGGATAGAAGTGGGAGGGAGATGTGATGGCAATTCAAGAAATGCACTTACATTATTAGAGCTTTCTGCATTTAACAGGGTAGGCCTGCATTCTGTAAGCTTCCTTTTCTTCCAGTTGGCATCAAACACTAAATATTAACCTTATCTTTCTGGAGTTTAGGACCATTGACAAATGCGTCTCAAATTAAACTGCAGAATGTGGCATCCCTGGCAGCAGTGGCTGGTTATTAATATTGTGAACCTGCACAAGGCTTTCGGGGAGATGCTCTTGCAGGGCTGCATTGTGCTTACAGGGAGGAGATAAACCTGCCACTTCTGAAGAGCTTTTGATCACCGTGTCCAGCCTTGCGGCTTCCTAAGCACCATCTCTTATAAATTGTCTTTCTGCTCAGCCTGAGGAGTTAGTGCATATTATTATTCTGTGTCCTAATGCTGAACAAGTAACAAGCATTTTTTGCTGTATCTGCTTGGACTCTAGTCCCCATTTTTGTTTCTTTATAAATAGCAAATTGGTTTTCCAGAAGAGCAGGAAAAGGACTTATTTTTTATTTTTTATATTTTTTTGCCTGAGGCAATGAAGATGCATTCCTACAGCAATGTAGGCATAATTAAGGTCTGAGCTGGGTCTTCAGATATCTTCCTATCTCACCCTCCCTTTGTGAGACACCATTAATGAACTCTTTATTTATGCTCTTGCCTTAGAGAGGTGTTGACATTTAATTTTCATCTACTTTTTTTTTTTTCCACAAGATACAAGAAAGTGGAGGGGAGAGCTGCCAGTTGTATAGCTGAGGAAGCTGAAGCAGGGAAGGCTGGAGTTTTTCAAAGATTTAAACTGGAGTGTTCCCTAGAAAATACCGATGTAAGACAGTAAGGACCGCGGGCCGGCCCGGTGCCTGGCTGGGCGGAGATCCCCGCCTGCCCTCGGGGCTGCCGCCGGCCGCTCTGCCAGCTGCCGCCCCGCGCCGTTCCGGGCACCGGCAGCCCCGCTCTGCAGGTCGGGGCGGCGCGGAGGGGCTGCTGCCCGGCGGGCACCTCGCGCTGCCCGGCGGGCACCTCGCCCTGCCCCGCGGGCAGCCCCACCGCCCCCTCCGGGCAGGCGGCTGAGGCCTGGGCTGAGGGCAAGCGGCAGGAGTGACCAGCAGCTCCCCAGCGAAGGGGGAGAGGCCGCTGCAGAGGCCTCGTAGCTCTTCTCTCAGCAGCCTGACCGGAGGTTGCAGGCTGAGCCGTATCAGAGCTGACCTGACCAGAGGGGCCACGGAACGTGTTGGTGACACGCGTCGCCCCAACCACATTCACGGCATGTCAGGTGTGCTCTGCGCTTGCGGTGTGGGGAGGGATGCGTGCGTTGCACTGTCAGGCCAGGGTGCCATGACCTGCTGCCAGGGGAGGGGCCGCTGGGACAGCAGAGGATGCGCTGTGCAGTCAGGAGGCTGATGGTGTGCTGCCAAGCAGGGGGCTGGCCTGAGATACAGAGCAAGACTTGGGATTCGTATAACATCACTATGGTGAAAATCAGCTCTTAGTGCTTTTAATATTGGTTGGTTTTGTGTCTAGGTGGAACTGCAGCAGCACTGCCATGATTACTGCTTCTCAATAAAACACAGGCTCCTTTACAGCCAAAGCAGAGGAGGTTAAGGACCTGAAATGCCATATGTAAAAAGAGCCACAGCTAGAAACAACGCTTTCAAAGGGTTGGACATAAGGATGTTGTTTTGCAAATATTTCTCGGACTAGCAGCTGACTTTGAAGGATTACTTAAAAGTCAAGTACAGTAGTGCAAGGACTAACTGTCACTCATCGATTTTGTCACCCAATTTACGGAAGGCACTTGGCCACACTGCACTAGAATGACAAGTAGGTGGCAGTAGGACATACTAAAAGCAATATGCCTCACTGTGCTGTGCCTTGGTTAGGTCAGTCTTGTATAAATAGGCCTGCTAGGTGCCCAGTGTCACTAGAAGAGACATGCCTGTGTTAGTGAGCTTCCAAGTATTCATTATCTTATAAAGATTCAGCTTAAAAGGCGATTGTGAAAGTGAACTTTTATAGCTTCTCTGTGGTGTTGTGACTAGTAGAAAACCCCACATGGCTGAGAGTCTGGGGGGGGGGGGGTGGGGCACATGTCATCCATCAATCTTACTTGACAAATGCTGTAGTTTAAACAAAGATCTGCAGTGCATTAAAAAAAAAATAAAGTAGAGGCAAGGAAAATGAAATAATTTCTGTTCTTTTATCACATGCACTATGGGGCCTATTACAAGCTTTTCTAACTTTAGCTACCCATACAGTAAAGAGTCTGATTACTTCAGTCATGGATTGAGCCAAACAGTGATGCTTTATCATTAAATTCTTGCAGTGCTCAGTCACACAGGTGCTCACATCCCACCTAATCCATGTTTATAACACAAATGAAGTTTCACTTCAATGGACCAGTCCTTTTGTCTCTGGGTTTGGTTTTTAAACACATGATCTTTGTCCTCACTACATGCATTGTTATTTAATTGTGCAGTGCCTCTGTATATGTCAGGATTAATATTCAAAACATGCTCCAGGCAAACTAACTAGCCATCTCGCCAAATTGTAATGCCTGACTTCTTTACCACCATTGAAAATGAGTATTGGATACTCAAGATTTGACTGTCCTGAGCTCCTGCTTTAAAGTAACATGATGAACCACCAATTTATGAATGCAAACATTAAGTTTCTGAAATACACAAGCATATCAAATGTAGTCACCTCATCATTTTGTTATTCCCCTGGAACTACTCTTGTCCCTTCGAACCCTACAAAATGCAGGCTGCTTGACCAAGATAATTGCTGTTGAACAATGCTGTTTTATTAACATGCACATCAGGACCACAATCCAGTCCTGCTGGGGCCTTGCTGCAGCGCATATGAGAGGTATGCAGAGCAGCAGAAAAAAATCCTTAAAGACAAATTCAGATGCCAGCTTACTTTCTGCCTTTTTTTCTCCTTTTTTTGGTCAAGAATATATCAAAACTCTTCAGTTTACCAAGCAAATATGAAGCCCACAAGAGTATAAACTAGGGGTCAAAGCGGACTTTCACTCTAATGCTGTAGAAAGGATTTTCTCTTCTGCAGACTTTCTCATCCATGCATATTAAAGAACAGACATTTTTTCCTCTGCCATTGGCAAAGAAATCCATCCTGCTTAATTGTATTATTATCCCGTGACTCAGCAATAGTTGTGCTATTGTATCTCAGTATTCTGGCTGACATTGACTGCTTAATCTCCAGCATAAAATTTTAGTAAGGCTGGTAAGGTCAGCCGTTCTTAAATGAACAGCTTTTTCTTACAAGTCTGAAACTCTCTCTCTTGATGGGGCAAGAGAAAGAGATGGAGCAAGGAAAGAGGTTATTTTAATATCCTTGTGAAGGGCTTCCTTGGTTTACAGGTGCCTTGCAAGAGCTTCTCATCACAAATCGGTGGTAATAGCAGTAGTCTGGAAAAATAATCACAGCCTTATTTTTCGTCATTTCTTCCAGATGGCAGTAGCCTGTAGTATTAAACAGTCATATATCCCTGTCAATATGTCAAAGAAATTTTAAAAAGCACAGATTTAGAAGAGTTCCAATCAGGGCTACAATCAGGAACACCAATAAACAATTATTCTGCAATAAACAGATTGTGGTAAAACCTGCACTGGCTTTTATGGCTGGATCTCTCATGCAGATCATGCTCAAATGAGAAGATTGACTAGTTATACAGGGATAAGAACAGAGACCTTATAGTGAATAATGGCAAAGAAACTAACCTAACATTGTTCTTTCATTCCTTTATGACCTTTAGCTCCAAATGACTGTAGATCATGTAAGTTCAGCTGGAAGTAGCAAAAATTTTAAGTGTATATACAAGCTTTTTTTTAATTAGGCACTGATAAAATATGTAAATCTGGGGTTTGGACTTTTCAAAGTTTTTATAAACAGAACTAAAAGTTTGAAAACAATTCAGTTTAGAAGTTTTGGTCTAGTTCTTTTTTCAGCTGAACTGTAGCTCTCATTTCAGCTGAACTGCCCTACCTGTCTCATTTTTTTAATACTGCACAGTGGAACAGAGTGAAGGCTGAGCCAGGTAGTTTAGCTGAAGTATTATAACTTATTGTGGATACTTTTGCTTTCCATTACTGTACTAGTTCTCTTCAAGTTATTTCTCTGTAACCAAATTTGTTAAAAGGTTTTTGACTGAGTATATGACTAGGAATAGCATGATACACAGAGATACCTGGAAAAATCGAAGCAAGTGTAAGTTAAGAGGGACAAAAAAGACATTGTTGTTGTGTTCCCCACCCCCAGAAAGTGAACAAAAACTATTTTGTACAGAGACCAACATGAACTGAGTGCCTAAAGAAATGCAAAGCTTTACAAGATGCTTGTAAAGTTCAAGGCTATAGTAAACACTTTGAAGGCTAAAATTTCTTAGATCCTGTTTGTTTAATGGGAAAATCAGTAGCAGCATACCGGGCTCTGGATTTGTGGAACTCAGCAATACTTTTTAAACAGAAATTCACTTACTGGCAACCAAAAAAGTGTGAAAAGACACCTGAGTTACAGTTTACATTTATCTAAAAGGCTTGTAAGAAATGCACGGGCCTAAGATTTAAAAGCAATTATTGTTAGAGCTATTTCAGTTAATGTAGTTCACTTAATCACAACCAGAAAGAATTATTGATTGTAGCAAATTGCAGTTTGCCAGCACAGTTTTTTCACTTGTACTGAGTCTCTGGTAGGCAGTACATTCCGTTTTTACTCCATGTATTTCAGCCATTTCGGACCAGAACACAGAAGGGATTTCCTAGTTGATTTATATCACTCACTTAATACTTTATATAAGCTAACGTCAACTGGGTTTTATCTGTGTGAAGGGTATTCTCAAATGTCAGTAGCATTTGATTTCTTAGAAAACCTCTAGTCTTCTCATAAGCAATGTGTATTAATTTCTCTTTTATCTTGGAGGATCTTCTGATTTTTACGCGTGCTCTTCACTTCCCTTATCACAGTTCCATTTAAGAGTTATACTGAAGTGCCAGTCTATAGCTCCCAGTAATCAGTTTGGCGCTCTTTCTGTTTCTAACTGGTAGAAAAAATTTCAGATCATAGTTTCTGAGTTAACAGGCTTGTCTATTATACTGTTGAGTACCATTGTATTTCTATTACTTTATCCCTTAATGCTGGTTTTCTTGTTTGTTTAAGAATTTCGAGTTTCTTCATGGTACTCATAGTGCCCCTAGCTCTGTATGTGTGTATAGGTGGTCATAAAGTTTCACTATGAAAGCTGAAAGGGAAGCTGTAGCCTAGAGTTAGTCCTGTAGCTGGTTTGATAATTTTAGTAACTTCAAAGCTAAGCCAGGCGGTATTTGCAGGTAGTCGCATTGTAAATCACTCGGTTCAGATAACTGTGAGGAGAGGCTGGTGGATGCACATGAACAGATGACGAACAGTGTATATTTAGAAATTGTGTTGGTGACAATAGACAAAGGAAGCTTTGGTTAAAGCTATTTCTAGCTGCATGGCAGTTAAGCTCCAAAGTTTATTCTTTAGGCATAGATACGTAGTTTGTCTCATGTTTTGTTAATGGAATCTGATTTGCATTTCTTACCAAAAAATAAATAAATTTGATTTACTGATGAAGAGGTAAAGGTTTCCCGAAGGAGGGCGGACCTCAGAGCCAAAAGGGTGCATAGTCAGTCTTGAAATTTATATACTTGCCAAAACCTGATAGAATGTCATTGATGTTAACTGATCTGCGAGACTTACTCTGGGGTCAGTCTTAAAATTTTCTACTGATGGTGTCCATTTAATTTAGTAGAATTATTTAAATTTTTCGTTACCAAGTTTCTAGTTATAAGACTTGTCAAAGCAAGGCACACAGCTTTCTCAGATCATGAGTAGTCAGTTTGTGCATATGGCATAATTCCATCTGCAACGCTATATGCAGTAATCAGATTGTCAGAAGAACTGGAAATAATGGGTCCACAAAAGCTAGATTCATGTACTGGAAGGTTCTGACTCTGTTCCCTCTTATTGCCTTTTGTTTTCCCTATCTTCTATGTTTTCTTTCATGTGCTAAAATGCTTTTTTTGTGATGAGAACACTATCAAAAAAAGATGTAATTTATTCAAACTGAAATTCTTAATTTACAAATTATTTGTATCATAATAGTTGCCTGCTAGAGGGAACGATGTTGCCAATAGCAGACTTTCTCATTTAGATGAGCACCATCTGTATAATTAACTATGAAATTGAAGGCTCTGCTTGACCCAGATTATCTTTTGGGTTGGGAAAAATTATTTGAAATGTTACTCAAGATTCAACATTTCTTGTATCAAGATTGAAAAATAAATAATATGTTAACAGTTCTTATGTGATTAGATACAGCTAACTGCTTCTGTAATTTGTGAAGCTATTAAATAAAAATAACATCTTTGTATGGTATACACTATATAGCTGCATAGGATTAGGTGACAGGTGATGGTTTGTCCTTGATTAATAAAACTAATGCAGTTTGAATCTTTTTCTGATATTCTCTCAGCACTTGGTATTTTGTGTGAATAAACACTGAAATTGAAACTACATGTCAGTCTAGAGGTAATATGTACTTAGCTGCTGGGTGCCTCATAATCATAGGCCGTTCTCTGGTGCAGTACTTCAGCACCTCATTCCCTCCAAGCTCCACTCAGTCAAGTTATTTTTGATCCAGAAAATGTGATAGTAGAATTTGTCAGAGGTATTCTGAATGAATCGCTTATCTCCACAGATGGTTTGAAAAATAGACGTTATATTGCTATAAAATATAAAAACATTTTTCTTTCCTCATTTAGCAGTGTAGAGTAGAAGATAAAAGTAGGCATTGTTAGCACACTGGGACTGTGTTTAGTCAAAAAAGACTTTACAAGAAAGCAAGGTCCATAAAAGAAGCTTAGATGAGAAAATTTCAGTCTTCCTGTCGAGTGAATAAAGTATTGACTACTTAAGTTTCATCTGCTTTGGAACTGAATACGAGGGCTTTTGCGATAGAAATATAGTATAGCATGTTTTCATTCAGTGGTGCATACGTTTGCAATCATCGGCAAATAAAGATGGAGCGTTTTTGTCATGTACTTTTTTAGAGAGTAATTTGTAATAGAAAGCATACACAAAATACTAAGAATTTGTTCTCAGTTGTAGGCAGATACTGAAATAAAAAAAAATAGGGAATTTTGCAATGCAATGACCTTAGTACCCTTCAGAGGTGTTCTAAAAGAGCTTTTCTTTTGCTAAGGGTAGACCTTAGCACGGGTCTGGGACGGCTGATCCTCCTGGTCTTTGTCCCTTTCCAGCAAAGGTGTTGACCTGTGGTTCCTTCTTGATTAATCATCTTCCATCAGCCTTTGTCTCTTTCCTTTCAAGTGGCAATGTCAATACTTGTATACTAAACACACTGGCAGTCCCATTCTCCCACTCTCTTTCTTTTCTTCCAGCATTGCCACACATGGTCCTGCTGCATTGTGTGTTCCAGACAAACCATTCTAACTCAAAGATAAAGAGCTTGCTCTGAGCTGTTAGGGTACGTTTAGTACGTAAATAAATCCCCTAAAGTAATTTGACATCCACAGACTGACTGACCAATACATTTAAAAATATTGTTTTAGTGCTATGAGTCACAATGAAAAATACATATATTTCTTTATTTTCATAAATTGCATTGTGGCATAATTGGCAGTTATATGACAGTTTAATATGAAACAGGTGACATTCTCTATCATCTGATTTTGTGGTGAAAGGATTTTTAAAATAAAGCTGATCTTCATTGACTATATTGTTTCTAGCCTAAGTGTTGAAATAATTCAATTGCAATAATGCAGTTAAAGTAAAAATCAGAAAAACATCCCCCAAACTGCTGACAAACTCAACAGGTGTTGGATAACAGCATGGTTTATGGAATTTGATCTTTTTATGGAAAAGTCATGTTTGTGGTGAAGCTTTAGAAAAAAATTAGCTCTTTTCTCTATACTTCAATTTGAATACCTGATTATAATTTCATCCAAAATTTCAACTGGAAGTCAGGATACATGAACATGTGCAAGTTAATTGTGGTGGTGGTTTTTTTTTTAAGTTTGCAAATAAACCACCATTAATTTGAAATGCCAAATCTTGCACAGTAGTGATCAGAGCCGTTTAAAAATGTTTGGAAACACAATTTTGAAGCTTTGAGTATTTTCAATTTAGTTTGCAGCTTAAAATAAAAATTCACAAGACTTCCCAATGAAACAAGCAAGTAGTAATTTCCATTGTGTGAATTTAGAAAAAGTTCTAATATGGAAATTTAAAGTTATGGAAAAAATTATAGCTGATTAGCATTCCAATAAGATCCATAGCTGTATTCTGTAAGGTGTGAAATTCTGTTTTGCTCTGCCCTAAAATAAACTGAAAAATTATGTACAATTCGTCCTGATGTGTGAAACTAACTAGTCTGTTAAAGGGAATGGAAAACCTTTCATTAATTATGGAAATTACTTTGACAAGGTAGAAAAATATAGCTGATGCAAGTTAAAGAATGAAAAAAACCCCTGTTTCAGATACTTTTGAAATAATTTTTAATATGTCTACTCCAGGAGTCTTAAATCCCTCTTGGATTTATATTTACCTTGATTTAAAAACAAACAAACAAAGCAACCAAAAAAACCCAACCCCAAAAAACTTATACTGAGCGTAGGGATAGACTCCTGGGAGTTATGTTAAATATTATTTGAAAATTGTATTAGATACAATTTTCACAATAGAAAATTTCAGTTTAGACAGTATTGGCTTTCAAGATTTTTTCTTTATTTCTGAAATGTGAAGAATCTGATGAAAGGCAAAAGAAGGCTGTTCCATGGAGGTATCATAGAAAAAATGAATGGGTAAGTTGTGAGGTTACGGTATGAATAAAAATACTGGCTCTGAATGATAGAGGAACACAAAGACATAGAAAAGTAGGCACTTGAATTCATAATACATGGGCTTTGTACCGGGAACATCCATTAAATTCTTCCTTGATCGCTTACAATTAGTGGCCAGATAGTTTAGTTTACTCCTCTGCAACCACCTCCGTACTTCAACAGTTCAGCCTGTCAAAGAAAAGTCATTAGTAAGTACTGTTGGCTAAATGCAAACAAATGCTTCTTTATGCTGCTTAATGCGCGCTTTTAAGCAATTAGAGTGCTCCTGGAATTGTAGGAAAATTTAATTTGTTGGTTGGCTAACAAACAAAAATCTCAGAATAGTATGTAGTCTTCAGGAAGTCCATGTCAAAACCTAAAAGGATTTTAGATTTACAAAAGACCAAGCACTTTGGAACGTAGATCAACTGGCAGGTTCAGGTTCTGGTATTTGAATATTATTGCTGGGCTTTGAAATGTAAAGGTGCAGATAAACAGTTCTGGAGTCTGACTTGGCTCATGTAAACGTGGTTATGCATGTGTGGATAGCTTTTGCACCTTGCCAGTTCCCGACAGTGGTTTCAATATAGGAGTTTGTAGTACACAGATCTCATATGGAAAGATTTTTCCCAGGCTCTTCCCACAATAACTCCCTATTGGTTATGAAACTTTTCATTAACAGTTTACTTCAAGTGAAGAAGTCTGCTGACTACAAATTTACTACTGTGTATTTGCAAATTGCTGCTTATATGCATTCATTTAGTCCCTAGAACAGTCAGACTCTGATCCATATCAATCTCCTAAGCAATACAAATAAAAAAAATGCTTTTATTCTTTTATTCTATATATAAATGTACTATTGAAGAGAATGTTATAGCATTAAGTGCCATCACAATTATTTGTGTGAGAATCTGAAAGGCATTAGAAGATTTGAATAACACTTCTTACAATATATTTACTGATCAGTGGACTGTTTAAGACCCTATATATTCATACTATCAAAGGCAAAATTATAGCACTAAACCAACTTGGATAATTGGGAAGTTTTAGCCATTTGGGAAAGCCAAGCAAAGTTGATATTTTTGTCAAGTAAATGCTCTCACAGTTTTGATATTTATGTTTGGTATTAACTTCAGTATTTAGCTTGGGATCGTAAACCAGTGCATCCAGGTAATTGTGTAAGAAGCTTGCTGAGATAGCAAGCAAGGAACGGTCTTATGTATCAAAGAAAATCTTGCTTCAGTTAAGGTAGAAAAGGATCAAAGATGAGCCAGTTTGCATTTTAGGCCCTGTTGACTGGGTGGTAGTTGAAGGAACAGAACATGGAAGGTAAGTGTCTTCTTTGTAAATACATACCAATCTTGATGGAAAGCAAAAGAATGGGATCCACTGATTCATATGCTAAGTGCCTAAGAAAATAAACAGTAAAGAAGAAAATATGTTTTCAGAAAATAATAAAAAGAGGAGCTGGACTTCAAGGGCTTTGGGTCTCACTGGGGAAGGTGTGTCCTTGTGTAACTTAAAGCTTTCAGCAATTTCTATATCAAGACTACTCACAGCAAATTAGTGTGAAAAATGATTCTGTACTTAATGGTAACCTAAGATAAGGATAGAATAAGAAATACAATAAGTACAATTATTCAGCGCCTGAAACACTTCAGAAAATATCTTTAAAAAATACATGTAATACCTGCTAGAAAATTCATATCATGAATAAACTGGGGGAAATCATGGTCAGAACCCACTTGAATTAAATGATGGAGGGGTTTCAGTCCATGTGATTCACTGTTAGGCCTGTCTGCCTAATGAGCTGTCATGTGAGAAAAGGAAGAGATACTCTACAGTAAACAGAATGTATTTTTATTCCTCAGCTGTGTCAGTTATTTGCTACAGGCAAAATGGGTTGGTGTTGACTATGTTGCTGTTGTACAGGGGAAACTACAGGTTATTAGAAATTGTTATATAGGCCCTTGACAGTGATCAGAGCTTCTTGCTGTATGATTTTGTAACCTACATCTAGCAAAGAACCAAAACTACACTCTTACTGGGTGGCAAATGATCATCGAAGAAGGAACTTTTGATACTCCTGAGAAACAGGTAAGGGAGAGCTTACAGTCAGGCTCCCGAACAGAAATTGGCTTACTCCTAGATATGGAAAAATAACATGAGAAAAGGAGAAGATTGAAACAAGGATTTTGTTTATCTGGGATGGATAGAGAATGCAGAGTGACCGGAAAAAAACCCCAACCTGTTTTGATCTGGGAGGCTGGGTCAAGTGTAGGAGAGACATTTAAGACTTATGAAATTAATATGCAAATGGAAAGGGCGTAAAATACAGTGGAACGTATTGTATGGATCATAGCATGCACTGGTACTTCTGTATAGGAAGGTGCTAATATTTCAAGATATCTAGGTTCTAGACTAGTAGTTCTTCCACACTAGTAGTTTCATTTTCTGTGCACCAAAGCTTTTCTGAGGCCAAAACACTCATGATGTTGAAAAGAGTTAAAAATCCACAAAAGAGCAACCATGATGGCCTACTCTGAAACCATAGCAACGGGAATAGAAAATCCCTAAAACAAAAAGTCCATAGACATAACTAATCCAGTCTTGAGGTTAGCCATTGTTCCAAGTGGAGCCCCAACAGAATAGAAAGTTAAAAGATAACCTACTGGTACCTGACAGGGTGAAGGTATAACGTCTAGTTACCTTAGATAATGTTAATACTAAGTATCACACCTCTAGGAGGAGATTTTGTATGTAAATGTAAGACCACCTTAGTGTAATGAGCCAGACAGAAATTGGGACATGCACAAACGAGTTTTTGTTTTATAATTGCAAGTGACCAATCAGCTCTTTTCATAGGATTTTTTTTCCCTTACCTTTTTGTCTAAAAGACCCTGTGTGTTTCCTGCCAGGTGTGCTGGCTGCGTTCGATGCCTGGCGCCCGATTCTGCAGAACTGAAATAATGACAAATATCTCTGCTCAGTGTGTTGATTGGCTCTTGCCCACCAGGTGAAGAACCTTTGTTTTTAAGGACAACGCTCAGAGTATTGTATCCACAGAGCAGGATATTTAGTCTGGTGGAAGTCCAAAAAACAGTTTTAAAGCAATGATAATGTCGGGGCGGGTAGGATGGAGGTGGTGTTTTTTGACGAGACTGAATTTAACTAATGGCATTTCCCCATCTAGTCACACGTGTGACGTAAAGGTCTGACTGGATATGAGGAGAAGCTTTTTCTTCATGAGAGCAGTCAAGTATCGGAGCAGGTTGCCTGAAGAGGTTTTATACTCTCCATCCTTGGAAGACTAGACTGGATAAAGCCCTGAGCACCCTGGTCTGACTTCAGGTTGCCTCCGCTTTGAGCAGGCGGTTGGACTAGAGACCTCCCGAGGTCTCTTCCAGCCTGATTCTATGAAACTCAGACTAGAAAGAGGTATATTTTTAACAGTAAATGAAACTTGCCAAAGGAAGAATTCGTGAATTGTTGTAGTGGATTCTTCATTGTTGGGTACTTTCAAATGAGGGCTTGGTTTTCATCTAAAAATCCCTCTAGTTTAGATAAATTACTTCAGGGAACTCTTATGGCCTATTTTATAATGAGGTTAGACTAAATTATTATAATATCCTTTGTAACGCTATAAATGCCTGTTATTCACATTGAATGCTTTTCTTCTAGAGTGGCTTTTTGTAACTTTGATTCTTGATTTCCCAAAGACATTTCAGTCTCTGTGTATTTTATTATATGCAAAAGGCACATTACTGTCTGCTATTTTTTCCGTGTACAGATTGATAGAGACTAGGGAAATGGAAGACTAGAGACATGGAAAATGCACAGAAATTTTACTGAAGCCAGTTGCATACAAATAATGCTCATTTGTGTTTTGCTCTTCTGTATTTAAATTTACTACAATAAGAAATGAAAACATAACTAGTGGGGTGTGAAAATTAGGCAAATGGTGTTTCAAACCAATCGATCAAGTTAAAGGACTTAGAGCACCTGCATGAAAAGCCACCCTTTGGATTCACTGGGGATTTTAATATGAAATAAAGAACACTCCTTGCTTGGAAAATAGCCTAACTGGATAAAATTATGAAATGAGCTGAAATTCTTGGGAGCAAACTAAACTAAAAACATGATTCAGACCAAGATATTAATGATAAATAAATATATATATATATATAATCAGGCCTTAGAAAGATTCTTGGAGGAAAATTATAATCCAGGTGTTAGAGAGGAAATGTGATCTAACAGCTACAGAACTTGTCTGGCCAATAGGGTGCATGTGGGAATGTATTTAGTTTTGCCTCTATCTGCAGTGTGCATGAGGCCTTTCTCCTGTCTTTCCTCTGTTACAGGCTGCTGGTAAAACAGTCCAGAAAGCTGTGCGTCTATGCCCTGGTATTTTAATGTAATGCCTATAATAGCGTAGAATGAGACAATGGAATAGTTCAGAGAAATCAGGAAAAACTTGAGGGTCTCCAGAGGTTCAGGAACAACTTGCTAATGTCTTGCTGCTGGCCAAAAATTATCTGTGTACTCCAAACCCATCCTCCGTGGTAGCAATTCCTAAAAGAGTCAAAGTAATTTTATGTGGGACTGTCCAGTCTCCAAGATCCTCATTTTTGTAGTTGATGTTTGATACCTCATGAAGATGAGCTGATACCTCCCTTTAGGATCGCTCTCTGGTGCACAGAATGCTACAGTTTAATTGCTGTGAATGACGTTTAAGTCAAGACAGCCTTAAAGTAAAAGCAAAAATGAATTTATTTTACTCCAGTAAAAATCTTACTGAAGCAGTTATGTTTAGAGACTGTGATACAGAGGAATAAACAAATACTTACAGCTTTATGGCAGCTTGTAGCTTTTACTTTAAGATGTTTCCTCAGTTCCTTTCCATTACCCGATTGTCAAATTAAGGTAGCTATATAGATATTTCACACAGCTATTCTGGGTTGGGATCCGTTTATTTCTAAAGCACCATTTTTAGGCTTGTTGTCTCCAAAATAAATACCAACTTGAGATGAAATAGTCATTTTTACATTCATTTTTCTTAGCTGTGTTTGTTTATTACAAAGTCACTCTTATGTCCCTGCTGATTGCAACCGATGCAATGGCACCCTGAATTTATCTCCTGCCTCTTGAGTTCTGTCTGGTACAGCTTCCCTGCTGTCTCATATAGATGCCATTGAAATGCCTTACCAAGGCAAGAGCACTTGGTGTAATATGTGATTAATTTATAAAGAAAACTTACGCAATGAAGCATGCCTTTGCTTGGAAAGGTTAACTGGCATACCATTTGTATCGCATCTGGGCGTAGAGCAGTTTACGTACATATGCAACTTAGAAAAAGGTTGATTTCAGAAGTTTTATTATAACAAGATATAACTGAGCATAATGGATGCAGATCACTTCAGGATATTCACAGGTTCTAGTCATATTAAGAGGCTAGCTAATTTGAGGATACCAGAGTATTAATTAAATTGCTTGCTGGGACTAGGGCTATGGCAGTGGTAAGGAATTACTGTTGTGTAATTTTGGTAGCTTTCTCACTGAAGAGGAAGAGCTGGTGCTCTTTCATTATATGTGAAATAAGTAATGAAGAAATGGCGCTTCGTCACATGGTTATTATAAAGAATAATTAATGTTTGTCAACATGGGCATGTTTGATTGGAAGTTGCGAAGAGAGCAAAATGAACATATGCTGCTTTCCACTATTAACGACAGTTAAATAATGGTAATGGTTTTGAAACAATTGGCCAGTTTGGCTGCATTGACTAAGGAAGGAATATATCTTAAATCTGAGAGATGTCCTCAATACCTGCCTTTCACTGAGGTCTGGTGTTTTTAAGTTCAGTTTCATATGACAGAATATTTTTTTTAACATCCAAAATGGCAAAGGACTAAGCTAGCATATCTTTTGGACTAGAAAGTTGTCTGTACTGAGTACTAATATATTTTGTTTTCTGCTTTGCACTACTGATTTTGGAGCTTGGAAAACTGTGTTTGAGGCAAATCAGGCATAGTAAGATTCAGTGAAAAAAAGATGGATGATCCAGTGTGGATAAATGGAACAAACTGATGACAGTTTGAACACAAACAATTACAAAAATTACTATCATTGTATTACTTTTGTTCCAATTTTGATAACAGGGCGATATTGCTCTTCCTTTGTGCTTTCTTCCAGAGAGTTCCCAAGAAAGTTAAAAATCTATTATTTTGGTAAGAATCACTATTGCAGATTTATTTTTTGAACTTTTAAGTATTTCAGAGTTAGAAAGAACACCAGCTAACTGATGTAAATTTTCCTTTTCTTTGTGCGTTATTATATAAAGACATGTTTTGACAGCAGAAAACCATACAGCTGTATAGTGTCAAAAAAGAATGTGCTGATATACTGCTTTATTTTACTGCATTTATTACACCAGAAGTCATTACCTAGGTCATAAACTCATTGCTAAGTATTAACCTCTTTCATTACCTCTGTTATGGTCTTACTTATACCCTGCTTAAGAGTGCCTGTTACCTCTGACCAGTCCCATTTCTTTTCTAGAAATCATGGTGATATCTAGGAGGTTATTAAGGTTAAATTCTCTTGTTCAACAGAAAGTCAATTTCCATTTAGGAGGTATAACATCTATTGTTATAACATAAAGTAATTTATCTTTAAAGGCTGTCATCTGTCATAGTTAGCTTTCTGGCAACTCTAATAGTACCAGCTATAAAGAATAAAATTGCTCTGATGGAAGAAACTGAACATTCCATATAGCAAACTTCAGAATAGGTGCTGAGCAGATAGAAAAAAAAATCAGACAAGGCTAACTTTGATTAACATAATGGGCACATTTAGTAGTTCAATTTTAACCTGAGTTTTCCTGGGATGATATACTGCACAGAGGTTTTGTTTGTTCTGCTATATATCAGATGATATTTGCTACTCATCAGTGGAATCTATAAATTAGGCCAAAATCATTAGCAAAACTTTAATTTATTCCCCCCCACCCCCAAAGAAAGTAATTTGACTTAGTTCTCAAAGAAACTAGGAGAAAATACCGTGTCATACTTGGATATTATCAATCTATTCATTACAGCCTGTGGGGAATATATTTTATGCAAAACATAAATAAAATAATTTATTAGAAATGGTTAACATTTATTTGGATCTGAGCAAACAAGGATCTGAGGTCTACAATATGCATGTGGAGATTCTTCAATTACTTTAAATTGCTTTTTTTTTAATGAAAGGAGGAGGGGCAGAAAAAAGGAACCTACATCCTTATTGGTTTCTTAAAGCTGTTTACAAGACAAAATTGCAGCTCAGTTGTATACTGTCTGAGGGTGTCCTGCTTCTTGCTTTCTTTTTTGCCTTATGCAGCAGTTGATGCTACAAAAAAGCAGGGAACGAAGTAACGCTGTAATAGGTGGGAAATACTTATCGTGTACTTTTATGGTTATGCTTTTGCCAATAAAACAGGGAAGAACTGAAGTCTTTATGCACCTGTTTGGGAAAGTTTCTAAACTTTCTAGAGTCTTGGAAAGGATCTAACAAAAAATTTCTCAGGTGGTTTTCAAAATACTCATACTAATTCTGGACATTTTCTGGAAAGAATCTATCGCTTGAAAGGTCTAGGTATATCTTTGATATGTGGAAACATGAATTCATCAGGCAAAACTTGTAAGGTACAATCAATAATCAAAACGAGGTTGTTGCTGTGGTTGGAAGTACGGGGTTTGCCCCTCCAGTTCTTAGACTCGTATACAGCTTTATTACAGGATGGGAACATAAAACATACCGGACTCTGGAATTATGCTAACAGTAATGAAACTTTGAAAAAGTACCAGTCTCTTTTTTTCTTAGAATAATTTTACATTTATGCCATTAAAACAAAAAAAGGAAGAGAGCTTTCAAATGTGAATAAATTCAAAGGTCATATTCCATCCCACCCCCAAAACCCAAGTGCCCTTTTCTGCTGTCTGTTGACTTTTAAGTTCTTGTCATTTCTCTTGGCAAATTCCATTTCGAATTCAGTTTCTGTTTTGCACAGCATTAAAAAAAAAAAATTGCACATGCTATGTGGCATAATGAAGCATTACTGTAGTTCTGATTTCCTATTACAGGGCTGAAAGTGGATTTAGCCAAGGCAAGAAGGCAGAGGTCATTATCATCTGTTAGTTGCTAAAGGTCACAAATGACAGGACCATAGGCACTCCTTTCATTAGAATAACATCACAGTTAACAAACTAGAAACTGCTTTATTTTAGTGCTTGAAAGAAGTATACAATTCAAGTGTGTAATACTTTAAGGATAAGAAACAAGGTAGTTAATAGATACATGGGGTGCGTGGTTTTATGTGTGCCTGTAGATCAAGATTTTTGTTCAGCAGAACACTGAAGTGACTGCTTAATTCAAAAACATGCTGAATCGTCATACAAACTGTCTCAAGTTAGTTGCTTCCCTAAAATTTTAGCCTGTGTTCAAGTGTTGCTGAAACATAGGCTAAATTTTTGTACCTTTTCTTGGAGTATTCTTTATGGTGTGTTGCACTACTTATAAAAAGCAGGATTATTATTATTACAGGCATTTGAAATATTTATTTGTCTTTCACATAGATATCTCTTGCCTCAGAAAGATTTGTCTTTGGGACCTTAATAGAAAACATGTAGATCAAATCAATTGCTTTATTTAAATGTCAAAAAGAATATTCTGACACTTATGAGACTTTTTTTCTGTATATTTTAATTGTGAAATTAATCAGAACTAACACTTTCATGTAAATAAAGGCACAAACTGGCATGTACTGAGAAAAGACAGTCACTGAAAATTTAAACAAAATAAAAAAGCCAACGCCTACTGGGTTATTTTTTTCATTTATGTTTTTCTTCAGTGCACCTGGTAACATCAAATCTTTTCAGAAAAATTAATCAACATCTTTGTGATACTTTTTCTTCCTAACTCTTGATTCTGCACTTTTCTGTTTTGGATTTTGGCTTTAACTTCTTTAAAAAGAAAAAAAAAATATTTTAAGAGTAATGCTTCCTACATACTACAACAAATAAATAAGAACAACTCTTTTAGGGGAAATTGTTTTTGTTTTATGTCTCAAGGTAAAATTCAGAGGAAAATCATGTCCTAAAAATGGGTAACAATGTTTATATATAATTTTATAACTGTCATGTTAGAGCATGATTGTTGTTTACACAAAATTAAATATAAACAGATTGAAGACCTCAGATGGGAGTGCTACTAGTTTTAGGAGGACACATCTTATACTTGACCCTTATACTTATAGGGTGAGACAGAGGCCACTCTACTGACACAGCTCTTGAACAGCCCTTAAACAGCACTTGCTGAAATGCTTTCCTTTGTAGATCCAGGAATTTGATTTGACAAAGCTCTGCCTACCTGCACTGTCCTTAGCCTGCAACTAAAAAATCTTGATTGACTTCTGACCTTCTCTGAACAAAATCCAAAATGTTCACCTTCCTTCTCCTTTTCTGTAGCCCAGCTTCCCCCACGCTCCTTTCCTGCAGGCCAAGCCTCCTCTAAAATATCCTATCCTTGATAAACATCATCACTTAATACTTAGTGTGCTGTAACTGTTGCGAATACTGTTGATATTTTTATAATCTACCTTGGAAGTGTTATGCTTATATTTTTGTTTAAAAAGTACTCTGAAAAAGCAGGTGTGTGGGACACTGTTGTGAATGAGATTCGGGATCCTGCCAACTATGCCAATTTGTGGAGAAAAAAAAATATGGATCCTATGCAACTTTGAGGTAGCGGCAATTTAAGATTTATTAACACAGGATTAGGATATGATTTTTAACTATACTTAATCATCAGGCAGTTATTGGAGTGATTTAATAAAATTTCCTATAATCAACACAGCAACTTAGTTAAAGATTTGAGAATGGCAAGATTCACACGAGACTTAGGACAGTTTCCTAAATCAAATAGCACACACACACAGATAGAGAGGTTAACCTATGTAATCAAGATGTTTCTCTTTCTGCAAATAGTAGTAAATTATATTTTTATAGTATAGTATTTTTATAGTATATTATATATTTGTAAGGCACCTTCTTTTAAGTTAGAAGTGATCTTTCTGTAAACTGAGGCTAAGTTTGCTTGCAGCCTCCAAGTGCCGTTTCTGTTCAGAGGAGCTTCATTGTGCTATAGCTGTAATACAGAACACTAATGCAATATTTCAGTGTTATCAGACCCCTGACACTTCATTTTGTTTATATTTGCTAGACTTTTATTTAAAGTGTTATATTTGATGTGAGGAAAGAAAGGTCTTCAGGGCTGTTAAAATTCAGACAGGGAAACCAATAACCACAATGTAATAGAAAAGATTCCTCTCTTTCAACCTCTAGCTCCATGCTTGTGTATACAGGAAAAGTCCGTGTGGATATTATTTCTGTGGCTCTAGGCAATCGTATACTCAATTTCATTTGTGCATCAAAGCATGGGGATGGCAGTCTGGAGCGTTTTGTTTTGTGAGAGGAAGGGGATCCAAAATATTTTGAACTAAAAGGTACAGTTGTGACAAGATGTTCAGATAGTTTCACAGGAATACTGAACGAGTAATATTTTGGATCTGATGAGGTCTGAGGGATTCAACCAGCATCAGTGCTAAGAGAAATTATTTTTACTTGTCTTCTCATCCTATAGCAATGATCAGTCACTATTACCAGCAAAGCACAGTCTATTCAGCATAGGCTGAACACAGAACATTCTGTTCAGTTGTGTCAGTCTGCCTAGATCTGAACTAAGAACGAGCTGGATTAATTTCTAATTACATATTTAACCTTTGGCAGAATGAAGATGGAATTGTAAAGCAGGCCATGTAAAGATCTTTACTGAAGGTTAATTGCCTGTCCTATATAACTTCCTCTTTTGCTGTACCTTACATAGCTAACTTAAAATCTTAAAGGACTGATGAACAAATATGATGGTTTGGACAGCAGAGAGGCATATTCAGTTTCTCTTCATTTAGTGAGGACAATTAAGTTGACTTGGTTTTCCTTGTGCCTGCTGTTTCACAGTGGTGCTCACTCAAGCAGTAACGGGGAAACTTACTGATGTTTGCTCAGCCACATGGTCAGAAGAGAACTACTGCTATATCCAGACTAATGTTCCTTCGGATTTTGTCTAGAGAGGTAACCATTGTTATGGTGTGGCTGTAGATCGCTATAGCCCACTTAGCATTCAGATGAGAAGATCTCTAGAAGCAACTAGGCTAATACCATGATGTTTTGATGTGTACCTCTATTGATCTTTAACAATGAGTGCTCGTTCATTGCAGTGTTACACTTTATATATTGTCAAGTCATTTAATACTTCCATTACCTAAATCAGGGTTTTTTGATATATAATCTCTGATGTCCATGAGAGATAATTAAGAAAAGCAAATCTACTGCTAATCTTGGGTAAAATTCTGCTTGTTACACCAATTTAAACATGGCAGGAGTACATTATTATGGGTGCAGTTGTTTCTTGTGTAAATGGATAGAATCAGGATCTGGCACCTTAAATGTCTTATCATTTTCAGAGAATTTTCAACTGTACTTTCTGGAGCTCCTTGTCTGCATAAACTAAAATTTATTTTAGGTGAATCAATAAGACAGGGACCTCCCTAGGACATTCAGGTATCTGCCCAGTCTAACAAAGCTCTCAGATTAAAGAATTTGGGCCCTTGCAAAAAGTCATTTCCTCTTTAAGACTAGGATAAAAATGATTGATTCAAGACGAAATTACTGTAGCTTATTTGAATAAATGTCAATCATCGGTCTGGAATATTTTTTTGAGATGAAAAACTTGATTCAGCAGAATATAGCCACTGAAAAAACTACCCCACTGCTGAAGCTCAAAAATTAGGTATTTGATCAAGAGAAGATAAACATTCAAAAATGTACACACCATTGAGCAATATAACATGCTGTCACAGGTACCAGTACAGAACATCAATTCTGAGAAAGGCGATAGCTCATCAAGAAACTGAACTATGAAACCACTAGTAATGATGTCAGATGGCTATAGAGAAGTTTGATTATCTTTAATAGTTGCTAGACACCAAGCATGAAATGGTATTGGCTACAGCCTGGGCTCAGCAGCAGCTCCATTTGTCATAAATTATGAGAGTGTGGGGGCTAGTCCAGTATGACCAAATTACTGGAGATAGCTTAGTTAGGAGACAATACCGAAAAGGGAATTAGATGTATAGTGCTTTGGGTAGGTGAGGGCTTTAAGGCAATGTGATTTGGAAATTAAAGCTAATTTAATGAATGGAAGATCCTTTGTAAGAGCTCTTTAGTACGCAACTGCTTGCTGAAAAAAGAAATAGCACTCAGTATATACTCAGGAGCCTGCATAATGCGTGGGAACTAATGTTTGCTAATGTATGCACTATACTTGCTTACATTTGAGTGTGAATACCAAAATATATAGACGTGTAGTTGCTCTTCTCTTATCCAACAACGCTGTACCCCTGTTGTAGAAGGCCACCAAGTTTCTCAGGTATGATTTATCCTTAGTGAAGGGCAAATTGGCTGTCACCAATCACCTCCTTATTTTCCCATGTGCCTTAGCATAGTTTCCAGGAGGATCTGCTCTATGACCTTGCTGGGCACAGAGGTGAGACTGACTGGCCTGTAGTTCCCTGGATCTCTCTTTTTTCACATTTTGGAAATGGGGATTATGTCTCCCCTTTTCTAGTCAGTGGGAACTTCACCGGACTGCCACAACTTCTCAAATATGATGGCTAGTGGCTTAGCAACTTCATACACCAGTTCCCTCAGGATCCGTGTATTCATGTCATCAGGTCCCACAGACTTGTGCACCTTCAGGTTCCTCAGCTGGTCTTGAACCTGATCTTCTCCTAGAGTGGGCAGTTCTTCACCTCCCAGTCCCTTCCTTTGCCTCCTGTTACTTGGGCGTTGTGGCTGCAGCACTTCCAGTGAAGACCGAGACAAAAAAGTCATCGAGTACCTCAGCCTTCTCCATATCATGGGTAACCAGGTCTCCTGTTTCCTTCTGGAGAGCACCCACATTTTCCTTAGTCTTCCTTTTATCACTGATGTACCTACAGAAGCTTTCCTTGTTGCCCTTGATGTCTCTGGCCAGATTTAATTTTATCAGGGCTTTAGTTTTCCTAACCTGATCCCTGGCCACTCGGACAATGTCTCAGTGTTCCTCCCGGGCTACCTGTCCTTGCTTCCACCCTCTGTAGGCTTCCTTTTTGAGTTTGAGCTTGTCCAGGAGCTCCTTGGTCATCCATGCAGGCCTCCTGGCATTTTTGCCTGACTTCCTCTGTGTTGGGATACATCGGTCCTGTGCTTGAAGGAGGTGATCCTCGAATATTAGCCAGCTTTCCTGGGCCCCTCTTCCCCCCAGGGCTTTATGCCATGGTACTCTACCAATCAGATCCCTGAAGAGGCCAAAATCTGCTCTTCTGAAGTCTCTAGGGTAACGAGCTTGCTGTGCACCTTCCTCACCACCCTGAGGATCTTGAACTCCACCATCTCATGGTCCCAGCAGCCAAAGCTGCCCTTGAGCTTCACATTCCTCACCGGCCCTTCCTTGGTCATTGTTGGTGAGAACGAGGTCGAGCATAGCACCTCTCCTCATTAGCTCTTCTGTCACTTGGGGAAGGAAATTATCATTGATGCATTCCAGGAACCTCCTGGAGTGCTTATGCCCTGCTGTGTTGTCCCTCCAGCAGGTAGGTATTGGGGTGGGTGAGTCCCCCATGAGGACCAGGGCTTGTGAACATGAGGCTGCTCAGGCTAGTGTACTAACCAGCAACTTGCTTGACTAGATTCAGCTGCTTTTGCTCCCTTTCCCTGTATTTTCCCATGCTTATTCCTCACTCATACCCCTTTATCCCCTCCTTCACCTCCTGTAGCCCTTTAAGTGGTAATTTGCATAATTTGCCATATATTCTGCTCTTAATTTGCCATATATTCTGCTCTTGGAGTTGCGGTATCTTCCAAGAAAGAATGCTTTTAATAGTCATCTTGGTGGGTGTGTGCCCGACAGATAGTATAATTCTTCTCTGGTGGTGTAGTTCCAGCTGTTTCAGTGTTTTCTGTCTTTGCAGGTTGGGCTGCTTGGTTATATTCATGTATCACTATTGGTCTGCTCCTTGCTGGGTCTTTGTTCGTTTTGATTATCCTTTAGACAGATATCTAATACTTATCACTAAAAAATTATTGTTCACTTGCCTCTATAAGTAAGTAGTGTTTCTGTTTTCATTGCATGTCTAGAGATTCAAAAGTGGATAAACAGGCAGAAAAGAGGGAAAAAGATGCCAGATATTCTGCCAAATTTATTTAAAGTGATCTTTGAACCACATGAAATAATCGACAAGCTCTTTAACCCCTTCTAGTCTTAGTATGGAAACAGTGGATCCTTTAAAATTATTAGACTAACTTTATCTTTAGTATATTTTTGCAGGAATGCGGTTGAGGACATAAAACAAGATGGCCTTGTCTGGGTCACCGCATCCTGCTAACACAGGCAAGCATTCAACAAAAGCCTAGTTCTAAAGATTCTGTAGAAGATTTATTTCACATCCCGCAGCACATGCCAGAAAACCTGAAAGTCTACAGTTAAATGGCAAGCACTATTTCTTGGTGGATCTACTGATGGATAACCCTGTGTTCTGATAACAGTGAAGAATACGTTCAGTAATATTTGCAGTCCTAGAAAGTAGGCTAGCCATGGATTATAGACAGTAACTCCCCTCTCCCCCCACAGAAAAGAAACCACCCCACAGTCATCAACAGTTCCTTGCCAAAGTCATCGGGAAACGTACCTCCTGAGTTAACTGTGGCACAAACTGTGTGCTCTAGATATTTTAATAATGCTAAGTAAATCTAACCTGCATACTAAATGCTGTGCTAAACTTGACTCAGGTGATCTCTTTGGACTTGTCATGCCAACAGGAAACTGTACTTTTTCCAAACCTTATCATGGCCCATGCCCCTTAGGAAATGTGAGGGAGGGAATTTGTTTGCTGTTTTAAGGAAAACATGCAAATATGTTCTGGACATCTTCAAGTGTTATACACCATAATGGACTGTAGTTGGAGAAGAAACTGGGGACTTTTTTGCAACTATATCAACATTTCTCATGACAATACAATAGTTAATTAGTTACCAGTAGGGTAATAGCCAGACAGGCAATTCCTGAAGCATCAGTCAGCTGTGTGATGTTACCAGAAAGATATGTAGGTTCCCATGTAGGCTTCTCTTTGTGCTGTACTGCTGAGAAGCGTGCACCCTGCTCTTGAGATTTAAATCTGCTCAAAACTTCCTCTGTGAAGTCCCAAAAAGGCTTAAAGCTCTTGCTGCCAAATAACACATAATTTGCCATGTATGCTCCAAACAGATATGGGAAGAAATTAAGCTGCCTTAAAAGTGAATATGTACTTCCATAGTGCAGCCTTTTGCCTTTTCTGAGGCTTAATTCCAGACTCAAACCACTGTTAGGCATGGCACTCACATGACACTGAATCCAAGATGCTGTCTCTATCAGCCATTAGCAATAGTTTCTTCAAAGCAAACGAAGCAAATATTTTTCAAATAGGTTAGCTATTCTGTGCAAAGAAATATTTTCAGCTTGCTTAAACTCTTTTTTTTTGGTTTGTGTTGTTTAGCTATTGTTTAACAATGGGCTGTTTGGTTCTTCACATGTCAACTGGCCAGACAGAAACATTCATTTTGTGAAACCTGTTAGTTAAGTATTGGTTGTAATAACCTTGGAAAAATAACTCTGATACTCTTCTTTCTGATTCTACTCTGATCTCTTCATGCTGAGACAACCTTGATGCTCATAAATCTAGTAGATTCCAAGGCCATGTGAATAAATAAGATTTGGCAGGCTGTCACCTGGAGGAGATGTGATTGTTTTTATTGCTTTGCTCTGTTGCTGCCAGAGCTTGACCTTGATTTTGCAGGTGGTTTGAGATGCTGTTTACTGAGTGTGTGTGACTTCAAACAGACAATATGGAGCTTAAGGTGAATTCAAACCGAATTTGAATTTGTTTATCGAACAGGTTCCCCAAACACTTATAATTCCTAGAATTCTGATCCATGCCAAAATAGCAGGGTTTTTAAAGGGTTTTATTCCAGGTTTTCTTGCACAGAACGTGACATGGTGCAGAAGGGAAAACAAGGAGAGCTTTCCTCTTTCTTTCTGCCAGACAATGAATGTGTGTTTAAGGACAAACTTTGAGTCCAAGTTTTGATAGTTGTTGAGGGAAAACGATCCTTGAAGACAAAATACAGGATCTCATATCCTGTGGAGAGTAAATGATTGACCTAGCTGGGGCTGGCAATATCATAGCTAGATTTCACACTGAACTTAAAGTGGTGACGCAGAGAAGGGGCAGAGGGAAAAAGAAACATCTGCAGTTATGGGAAGGTAGAATTGCAGTTTCTGACATAAGAAAGTATAAGGATGTTTTGGTATACTTTCCCTAGATTGTGAATGTGAGAAAGAAGGGAGCAGATAACCAGGTGATGTTCTGTCTCTTACTCGCTTACACAACTGAGGAACACATTGTAATTAAATCTTCTTCTTCTGGGGAGAGAATAGCTACTGAGGTAGTGGTATGTGCCTCTGGCCAATCTTTCTCAAGCTTTATTCCTAAATGTACAAATATAGAAGCTACCTGTATAATCATTACTTCCAGTTGAAGAATCGTATTAGAAACAGTTATAAGAGCCAGTTTATCCAATCTGTTTCATAGAATCGTAGAATGGTTTAGGTTGGAAGGGACCTTGAAGATCATTGAGTTCCAAGCCCCCTGCCATAGGCAGGGACACCTCCCACCAGACCAGGTTGATCAAAGCTCTGTCCAGCCTGGCCTTGAACACCTCCAGGGATGGAGCTTCCACAACTTCTCTGGGCAACCTGCTCCAGTGCCTCACCACCCTCACAGTGAACAACTTCTTCCTGATATCTAATCTAAATCTCCCCTCTTCCAGTTTGAAGCCATTCCCCCTCGTCCTATCACTACATGCCCTTGTAAAAAGTCCTTCCCCAGCTCTTCTCTAGGCCCTCTTTAGGTACTGAAAGATCTCCCCGGAGCCTTCTCTTCTCCAGGCTGAACAACCCCAACTCTTTCAGCCTCTCCTCATAGGAGAGGTGCTCCAGCCCTCGGATCATCTTTGTGGCCCTCCTCTGGACCTGCTCCAATAGGTCTGTGTCTTTCCTATGTTGGTGACTCCAGAGCTGGACGCAGTACTCCAGATGGAGTCTCACCAGAGTAGAGTAGAGAGGAGAGAGGTTTGCTTTCCTTTCTGCAGACTTGTCTTTTTTTACCCCCTCAGTGTTACTTCCTATAAAATGCTAATTGAGCATTATACATGCTATGTTTAGGTCTCTTCAAACTTGACCCCATTAATAGAACAGTATGAATTGCATAGAATAACCAAACTACTGGAACTGGAAGCATAACTGTGGCCATGGATAAAATCATAATTCCAAACAGCACTTTCTGTATGTTGAAGGTCTTTCTGTAGATTGGTAAAAGTCTCTTAAAAACAGATTTAGAAAGCTCGTTCACAGCCATGTTTTCCTTTGGCTCTCCTCTAGTCTTCAGGCAGATCTTCTAGCCAAGAACTCTTGACCCCTGTTGCTGCTGTGATGGCACTTTTGAAAGCTTAATTCAAGCCTTTGGTGTCACTGGGTCCACTGAAGTTAATTATGGGGAACTACTGTGTGAAAAAAGACAGTCTCCTTCCTTGTTTCGGCATAACATTTGTTGGCCTCCTGGGATGAGGAAGGATCATGATGGCATATTCAGGTCACTCCAGTGACATAGCAGCTGTAAGCTTAACTTTTAAAAGTTTGATTTCAGCTATGAGTTTTTATTGGCAATTGACAGTAGCTAAAAAATATGATTAAGTTCTCACCCTCTGCCAGCTTGTCTTCCTTAATTTATACTTATTGAGATAAGACGACAGCAGTTTAAATTCAAAAAAATGTGCTGGCTTGGAATATTACACATGGTTCACTTAGAAGTGACCTAGTTCTGAAAGTCTCTAATAATTTTGTATGCAATGCTAATATCCTCTCTTCTGTCCCAAACTGTTTTGCAGAGAATGTTTTTGTAGGGAGAATTTACAACTATGTGTATATTATGATCTCGGTTTCATAGCAGTCTGCCAATAAAAATATAAAATTCCTCATTTAAAAAACAACAACCACCACCAAAACCCCAAACCCAGACATATTCAGGTGTGCTAAGTCCTTTTTACACTGCTCTGGTGTTAACAGTTAGGTGATGAATTGAATAAATTCAGTTTATGCTAGTGTCAGACAACCTTGTGACAGTGTTCACTACAGTTTTTGTTACAAACAAGTGTTGCATCTTTTTTCTTGACAGGAAACTCTTTTTTGATAGTGCCAAACGTTTTGCAGCCCCCACTTCCAAGACACTTGGTCCAATTCTTTTAACAATAGGTGATTTAGTTGTAACTCTTTTATTCTAAGAAAAGACAGTGATAATGAGGAGAGCAAATAGAAGTAGTAAAATTCAGCTCTAATCAATAGAACCCCCACATACGAATAGAAATGCACTAATTTCTGCAGGGCAGCCTTGAGTCATACAGCAGAAGTTGTTTACATACTGTCAGTGAACAAATAGCAATAAGTTCTTTCAAAACCAGGTGTGTTCTGTACTAGTGTATCAGAGAAGTTAAGAATGTGAAGGTGACATGAATGGGAATGCTGGGCAGAACGGGGATGAAGAATGAACCTACTTCTTGAATCTACTTGATACATTGTTTCCTGTTGCTCTGCATGCTTCCTTGTCTGTCTTCTCAGAGAGTCTGAGGGCAGGGAGGGAGAGGAATCACTAATTGCTAAATGGGAGTTGGCTGGTGGAAAGTATGGCCCTTGGTCTTTTGAAGAGAAGAGGAACTAGAGAGGTGAAGGGACATTACGTAGAGAAAGCCAGTAATGCAAGCCTCCCATGAAGGTTAGGCTCGGATTCCTCAGAAGGCTGAGGAACGGAGGATTTCGCCCTATAAAGCTAGGTAGGGAAAAGGGTATTCTTTCTTTCATTTTTATAGGCAGAAGCATAGGCTGTAGATGCTACTTACCAAAAATTCCTATTTCTCACCTAACCTTCAATTAGAAATCCTAGCTAATTAGGTGAAAATGCTTAATAAAATTGTAATAGAAAGCATTTATGGCAATCAGATGAAGAGTATGCATAAACTTGCATTCATCGTGAAGATAATTCTCAGTGCAACCCATGAAAGATGGGTTGCATATAGATCAGTAGGTATAGAGCTGTATAGTTTTTTTTATTGAGGAATCTATGGATTTGGTTTCCTGTGCAGAAAAACTGAAATCTAATCGGAGACTAGTTACAACTGCAAAAAAATCTTGGAATTTGTAGAAGTCTGTCATCACAGCTTGAGGTAGTAGCCTGCTTAAAAATTGCTCATGATGTGAAAGTAATCTGTCAGTTTTCTGCCATGTGAATTTGGTCCAGCAGATAAATTTAAGAACGTTTGCGAACTCAAGTCTTCCTTTCTTCTCATTTAATTTTTCAATATATGATTACTTTGAACCACTGTACTGTTTTCTAGATCAGAATGGTATTTAATTTCTTGAGGAAAAACAAAAATGAAAACTTTTGACCAGTTCTGGCACTTGGTGACTTGCAGAAGGCATCAGTACTGTTCAATATCCAGCCTTAAATCTTCTCTCATTCATTGTTCCCCACATAACTGGTAAAAGTGGGAGCTAGAGTTCAATATACAAATATCGAGAGTAACCTTTTAGCTAAAACTGAATGTTGTTAGGTAGTAGTAAACTACCAAAAAAGTATCTTGCTGCTGTTTGATAAAGTGGCTAATGATACAAAGTCCCTCACGTTCTTGAACTGTTGTCTTATCTAGTCATATTTGTCAATTTTCATCAAGTAATTAGATATTTGAATCCGTCTACAGAGACAACAATCTGTCCTGGTTCCGGCGAGGATGGGGTTAATTTCCCCAAGGAGCCGGCAGGGGAGGCACGTATTCCATCCCACGTGACCCATGCCCGGCTATAAAAGGAGCTAGCCGGGGCGGGGGAGTCAGTCGCCACTCGGGGGCGGGCTGCGGCCGTGCGGGTCCGGTCGGTGCGGGTCCGGTCGGTGCGGGTCCGGTCGGTGCGGGTCCGGTCGGTGCGGGTCCGGTCGGTGCGGGTCCGGTCGGTGCGGGTCCGGTCGGTGCGCTGCGCGGCGGTACTGTAATCGCGTTCTTATATTCCTTTGCCGGTGTTATTGTTTTTCTTTCTTTCTTTTCTTTCTTTTTCCCTTTGTCTGTTCTGTTAAATTATAATATTTCAACCCACGAGTTTTGCCCTTTTCTGCTGATTTTTCCCACGGCTGTGGGAGTCGAGCGAGTGGCTGCGTGGTTCTCTGTTGCTGGCTGAGGCCAAACCACGACACAATCACATTCTGTGTTAGACCTGAGGTAATATTAAAAAGTGAGATGAGCATTGGGCTCTTTTCTATGCACAGTAACATTCTACAGTTTTCATTGAAATTAAGATTGTCTTACAAGGAGATATTAATTCCTGCCCTTAAAAGGGACTAATCAAGTTGTAATACCCCAAATCAAGCTGTGAATAGAAGTCAAGTTATTCCTGCATCATTTGATATGACAAATGCATCACATGTTTGGTTGTTTAGTTTTCAAACAAAATACATTGTGTCCTTCCTTATTTCTGTAGATATGGAAGTAAAATTCAAACACATGAAGAAAGGTTGAAAAAATGTAGTGATATTTTGGGCAAATGCTGTTACAGGAGTCTTTTGAAACTAAGAAAATGGAAACTCTTGAAATAAAAAAGTCAAAGTAAGCTATTTTAGTCATTAATATGTTTCACTTTAATCTTCAAGTTGAAAATTGATCTATTTTTAATAATTTGATCTATGTAAAATAGTAGTATTGTGGATGATGTTTCTGATGAGCTCTGTTCTTCCCTTCCTCTTTTAATGGCTTGTCTGGATTTGCCTAACATAGTTTTGAAGCGGAGTTCCTTTCAGATTAACAACCCTTCAAGAGTGTGTCGTGCTTTTTAGCAACGGCTTTTTGCTTTTAGCTCTCCCCATGTGTATGTTTGATCACCTCTCTTCCGCCAGCAGTCTCAGCTGCTCTTGGGTATGCAGAGCCTCTGCTCTGTTCTTCAGTGTTCACAAATATGCACTATTTGTCAGCTATGCTATTGCACTTCCCCCGCAGGCTCACTGGAACTGTACAAAATGCACACTGCATATTAGGCTAGTAAAATAAATGTGGGGTTTTTTTTGATGTGGGCGTGGAACCTATATCCCAATATGCTTAGATCCAGAAGTGACACCTCTGTTTAAAAGTGGAGAAAATCCATGTACTGAACCTTACTTAGCAATTATGATTGGAAACCAATTTTATTGTGCTTTAATACGAAATCTTTTTAAACTGAATCTGATTGACCCCAATCCCTGAGATCAGTAGAAAGTCAGGAACCTGAAAAAACAAATAAAATTGAGAGGTTGTTTGAAACGCATCCACAATAGCTTCCTCTTGTTTGTGTTGAAGTATGAATTGAGTTGCCTAGTAATGTAACCAGGCAGTATGGCTTTAGCACTGTTGGCTTCCCAGGGTTTTCTGTCTTCAGCATCAGGTGCATCTTCACATGAGCCGAGTCTTACGTTTTTTCTTTCCAGCTTTCATATTTCCATCAAATTTTTTTTCTGCCTTCTGTGTTTTCTGAATTGTCATATGCTGCGTTCACGCTTTTTTATCCTATTTCCCATGCAACTTCAGTCTTCTGAGCTCTCTTTCTATCACTGTGTGATTTCTAATATTCAGTGTCCCTTCAGCAGCTGTAAAATGTCAGATAAAAACTAAAGGAAGTTATCTGTCATTGACATGATGATCTGCATTCCTGCTGAATGGAGGGGTAAGAGTAAGATGATGTAATTGCCAGGAAAGAATGAGATACAAAGAAGTTCATCATCACATTACACTCCAGCTTTGATTTTTTGCAAGTTCTGTTCAACTACAGCAAATTCAATGGAGGCTTCCTTTGCTGCTGCAGAAGATATTGATGAACTTCTGGGCATGGAGCTTTCAAATCTGGAGCCCCTCTCCTTGATGACTTTCAGTGGAGCTCTGGAAATCTACGACAACAAATTAGAAACTTTGCCGCAGGAAGTGCGTTGCAGCACTTGGCTGACCTGCAGTTAAAACATTTGCAGTTGTTGTTTTTCACTTATGTTATGCCAGTACTCTGAAAGTATGTATGTTAATAGGGAATGGATGGGAGGTAGCGTGATATGGTGAAAAATGCTATATTTAGAAGCCACTAAAGAGTGGCTCTTTGTTATTTATGAACTGTCTTAGACTTTTGGTCACAAGGACAGCAAGACATTTCTTAACATTTCAGAACTGTGCACTTTACATACAATTACCCAGCATAACTACCATTGCAGTCTCAGTGCTGCCTGAGAAACAGGTAGAAATTGGGCTTTTGGATATGGCAGAGACTCAAGTATCAAATCGAGCAGGGAAACAACTCCGTTCTAAGCTGAAAAACCTCTGAAAACAGAAGACTGAGATAGTTTATTGCTAGGATAAGAGAGTAAGTTTCAGAACAAAATCGGGTGTCTTAGGGGCCAGATATTACCGGGTTTCTTAACTGAGGAGAATACTGAAGTACATTCCGATTGGGCTATATCAAAATGCTGCCTGGTTTGCATATGTAAAAATGCTTGCTGGTTTGCATATGTAAATATGCTGAGAATTGCTGAAATCTGTGATACTAAGGCAGGTAATGGGTATGTGTCGAAGTCCTTCATGTTTGATCCTAAAGACCTGCAGAAATCCTCATGAAGGTTAGATCTGCTGAAGTACATCTGCTTCTGAGCTTTAAACAAAAATCTAGTAGAAGACTCACAATGTAGCTGATGCACACAAGATAGCAATGGTGAGAATAACCAACAACTGCCAGAGATTCTTGCAATCTGAGCAAAATCCTTGCTATTTCAATGTTTTATTGACTAAGCTGAAATGCTTGATAATGTTATTTTAATTTTTATAAGTACTTAGTCATTGTTGACCCAAAACCCTTGCTCTGTTGAAAGAAAACCTTCAACGTCAAAAACCTATTTCATCAGACTGTGCTCTAACTATATGTGCTTATGTGTCTTTCCATGGTGTTATGAGCCATGGTGTTGTAGGGAGACCTATATATTCTTCTGTTTTAGAGAGAATTTTTCTTTCATGTGTGCTTGTCTGCATTCTAATTATGTTCGTTGGGTTAATTAGGCTGTATCAGGGATTAAAAGTGGCATATACGTGTAAATATTACAGCTATTACCAGATTTTTTTGCTGCTTTGTAATCATTACTAATAATATGCTTTTGTTCTTAGTTGGGTGAGCTGGCTCACCTAAGTAGTCAGTTGCACTGAAAGTACAGATTGCTATTTTAACGGTCTCCATATTGTTCCCTTAGTAGACCTCAGTAGGATTGCTGTAGGGATTTTGTAACATCTTGATCAGAACTTATGCACAGGTGTTTGTTTGGCAAGATCTTATTTTCTGGAATACTGATAAATAATTATTGATTCCTTGGAGGAAATGGCCTGCTATAAAAAAACCAAACCCTTGAACAGAGTAACAGATTAATAGTATTATCTGGAGGGGAGTTAAGCTGTCTAAACAGGTGGAAAGAGGCCTTGTTAAATGTGGTCATTGTATTTCTGAGTTAAAATAATACAGCCTGAAAGTAATAGAGATTATAACAACAAAAAAAAAAAATCTGATTTATCCTGATCTTTCACTTCCCTCTATCTGTAAGTTCTTAAAAATAGTTTTTCAGAAAGTTGCGTATAAATCTTCTTGTTATTTTTCAGTCAAAAAAAAAAAGATGCTCAGTGTTGGAGGTCTATTTGGCAAATTAGTCCCAAAAAGCATATATAAGTTGTTCAATGAGGGCATATGAGTGAACATTTTGCAGGTATAATTCCCTTCCAGGAGCTAATGAACATAATCTTTTGCTACAAACCTATCTAGATTAATAAGTATTGGGAAAGATACTAAAACACTTGCTTTAATATATGTGGAATTCATATGTAACTGGAGAAAAAGTATTCCATTCAATACCCTGCACATACGGAGAAATTCCCATTTGGGGATTTCACAGCAGCCTGCAGATATGTTAGCATTGTGAAGCTGATAATCCATACCTGTGATAGAATTGTGGGTTTCCTAGTTTATATATTAGGAAACTAAAATACCATGAGGACGTCTGTTTTTTCCAAGGACCAACAAGGACTGCTTGCAAAGACAGTTTTCTGTCTTTGCATTGAGCTTTGTCTCATTTCATAGAATGGTTTGGGTTGGAAAGGACCTTGAAGATCTTCGAGTTCCAACCCCCCTGCCTTAGGCAGGGACACCTCCCACTAGACCAGGTTGCCCAAGGCCACGTCCAGCCTGGCCTGGAACGCCTCCAGGGACGGGGCCTCAACAACCTCTCTGGGCAACCTGTGCCAGTGCCTCACCACCCTCAAACTGAAAAACTTCTTCCTAATGTTTAATCTAAACCTGCCCTCTTCTAGTTTAAAGCCATTCCCCCTCGTCCTAGCGCTACATGCCCGAGTAAAAAGTCCTTCCCCAGCTCTCCTGTAGGCCCCCTTAAGGTACTGGAAGGCCGCAATAAGATCTCCCCGGAGCCTTCTCTTCTCCAGGCTGAACAGCCCCAATTCTTTCAGCCTCTCCTCATAGGAGGGGTGCTCCAGCCCTCGGATCATCCTCGTGGATCTCCTCTGGACACGCTCCAGCCAGGTCCATTTCCTGTGAAGTGAATCATTACCCATTTCTGCCTTAAGGTAATATTCTTCATTTTGTCTGTATAGGGAATAAGATTATCCTTCCCTTTTGGGGAAGACTCATCTGCACTGTATTTTGAGCATGGACACGCTTGGACTACAGTTTGTGAGCCTTTGCTCAAGCTGGGAGCACAATAGCTCTTAGAGAGAGATCATACATACCACCTTTTTGCATTAAATATGGGACGTATATTAGGCTTCATCTGTCTGCCTCCATACTTGCAGCACAGTGATACTGCTGATCTTGGACAAATAAATCTGATTTAGTCGTCTTCTTGGGAGGTTCTCAAAGCCAGAACTTGGAAAAACGTGCTGTTTATATTTTAGCAGGGCAATTTGTGGGGCTCCGGTGCAAGTGCTGTAATTTTGCTGATGTGAATATTTAGAGTTAGGTTATAAAGTCAGTGAGGAGTTAGACTTCTGTTCATTCTGTGCTCTTGCAGGAAAGTAGAGATATATGAGTTAGATTTTTCTGGAGAAGCGTAAAGACATGTTTCTCATCAAATTTCAGGTCTGTTGAATTCACCTCAGACAGTCTTTTTTCTTATGCTGCATTTTTACCATGTTTCAGTTAGATGAGATATTATAGTTGAATCGCTTTACTATAGACTAGATGGATTTGAAAGGTAGTTGTTATTACAAAGTCAATGGGGCTCTGAAACTTTCTCTTACCTGGTTTGAAACAGACTGTATTTGGTAACTGCCAGCATGCCAAAGCCATCAGTTTGATAAGCTTTTTTGGAGAGAATTGAAGATGCATCTCTGCATCAATGGTGAGTGAGGAGCTTTCTGGCTGAATTACTGTTCCTCTGTGAATGGTTACTTTGCATTGCCTCTGGAGGCATTGCTATTGTACAAACGCAAGTGGCAGCTTGCCTAGAACAGAAGCGATGCTAATACTGTCCAGGTGGGAACTCAATAGACTTCAGATAAACCAATACACCAAACCAAATCCTCAGTCAAGCTAAAAAGAACCATAACTAGGCAGATGGCTGTGGTACCTATTAAAGGATATTTCCTGGTCTGTATGTGCACTTCACAATTCGGTGTTTTGCTATGCTGTTAGCAGGACTACCTCCTTCGCAATGTTGTTGGGTGAGCTTGTTTCACTAGCCCTTCTTCATGGCATTGTTCTGGGAATAAGGAACTGAGTGGCCACTTCTCTGTTCAATAACCCCTTAACCCAAGGCAACTTCAACTGCAGTTTATTGCCTTAGTTCTAACTCTGATATTCAGCAAGGGGAGAAATATGGCTTTTTTTCACTTATGTTCACTGTTTCCACTGAAACCAGTTACTTGAAATAGAGGGGAAAACCAGCTTTTTTTTCCTTGATATATTAATTTTTAGTCAAGATTGGTATCCTTCTGTAAAGACAAAGTCGGGAAGTATGCTTCTGCTGCTACAAAATCAACTTGTACTGCATTTCTCCAAAATTAGCCCATTAGAAATTTTTCCCCCATTAACAGTGGACCTGGATATCTGCTGGACTAAGTACAGGGTTTTTTTTTAATAAAAAACTAACCCTGCTTTTCTGTTGTAATTTTCTCTATGAGAACAAAGCAGTGTACTTGAATGTTTCTTATTATTTGTGTGTATAGCAGTCAGTGCTTTTTGTCAATGGTGGATGTATGTTTTCCTGTATTATCATGGTCACACTATCAAGTGTTAACAAGCCAGTAACAGAAACAGAGCACCAATCTATTTTCATCTTCTATTGTCTGTCATCTTTTCCAGATTAGCTACCTAATTAGCTGTACTATAAAAGGTAGCACTCTTCTTTGTCAAAGGCTAGAAAGGATTTTAGGTAGAACTTTTTCATGGGATTGTCAGTAAGTGGGGATAGAAAACAGGAACAAACATTAAGATTTCAAAATAAAACAGGTTTTTTAGAGATGGCTGCCTTGGAGTCCTAGGAAACAGGCGTCATACACAGTGTCTGAGAAGTTTCTTTCTAAAACTGATGAGGTTGAATTCACATGTTGTCCCGTAGTATTAATGAATCCTAGTTGAACAATTTGAACATTTAGGAAGATGGGTGTAAGTGTTAATCCTCAAACTCAGACTAAGATCAAACAGCCAGACGATTCAGGATATCAATGTCAAAATTTGAAGATCAGTGAGGTTCAGGGATCAACCTAAAGGGTTTTACAATGGCAGTTTGCATTGAACTGTATGACCCCACTGCTTCTCTGAAAACCCCAGCCTTAATGTAGAATGGTTCAGGTTGGAAGGGACCTTAAAGATCATGTAGTTTCACCCCCCCTGCCATGGGCAGGGACACCTTCCACTAGACCAGGTTGCTCAAAGCCTCATCCAACCCGGCCTTGAACACCTCCAGGGATGGGGCATCCAGAACTTCTTCACCTCCCAGTCCCTTCCTTTGCCTCCGTTACTTGGGCATTGTGGCTACAGCACTTCCAGTGAAGACCGAGACAAAAAAGTCATCGAGTACCTCAGCCTTCTCCATATCATGGGTAACCAGGTCTCCTGTTTCCTTCTGGAGAGCACCCACATTTTCCTTAGTCTTCCTTTTATCACTGATGTACCTACAGAAGCTTTCCTTGTTGCCCTTGACGTCTCTGGCCAGATTTAATTTTATCAGGGCTTTAGTTTTCCTAACCCGATCCCTGGCTGCTCGGACAATGTCTCAGTGTTCCTCCCGGGCTACCTGTCCTTGCTTCCACCCTCTGTAGGCTTCCTTTTTGAGTTAGAGCTTGTCCAGGAGCTCCTTGGTCATCCATGCAGGCCTCCTGGCATTTTTGCCTCAAATTATCCTCGAATATTAGCCAGCTTTCCTGGGCCCCTCTTCCCCCCAGGGCTTTATGCCATGGTACTCTACCAATCAGATCCCTGAAGAGGCCAAAGTCTGCTCTTCTGAAGTCTCTAGGGTAACGAGCTTGCTGTGCACCCTCCTCACCACCCTGAGGATCTTGAACTCCACCATCTCATGGTCCCAGCAGCCAAAGCTGCCCTTGAGCTTCACATTCCCCACCGGCCCTTCCTTGGTCATTGTTGGTGAGAACGAGGTCGAGCATAGCACCTCTCCTCATTGGCTCTTCTGTCACTTGGAGAAGGAAGTTATCATGGACGCATTCCAGGAACCTCCTGGATTGCTTATGCCCTGCTGTGTTGTCCCTCCAGCAGGTAGGTATTGGGGTGGGTGGGTCCCCCATGAGGACCAGGGCTTGTGAATGTGAGGCTGCTCCTGTTTCTCTACAGAGGACCTCATCCGCTTGCTCTTCCTGGTCAGGTGGCCTGTAGCGGACCCCCACTGTAATGTCACCTGTCCCTGCCCTCCCTCTAACCCTGACCCATGAGCTCTTGGTGGGGGTCCTCATTCATCCCCAGGTGGAGCTCCATGCACTCCAGCCGGTCACTGACATAGAGGGCAACACCCTGTCCTGGTCTCCCCTCTCTGTCCTTCCTGAAGAGCCTGTCTCCTTCCATTCCAACACTCCAGTCATAGGAGCCACCCCACCACATCTCCATGATGCCAGTAAGGTCATAGCCCTGCAGGCGTGCGCACGTCTCTTAACTCCTCTTGTTTATTGCCCATGTTACCTGTGTTTGCACAGAAGCATGTAAGTTGGGGCCCAATGATGCTGACTTACTGTCTGGAGTGTCTGGAATTGCTTTGTGCTGTACTTCAGGTGCTGTCCTGCTCACCTGTGATCCTTCTCCAAGCTCTGGGCATCTACTGCTGGCACTGGCATCAAACTGGTGGGAGTGGGGATGGACTGAGGTTCCCCTGCCCCAGCAACTCTAATTTAAAGCCCTCTTCACCAGCTTGACAAGCCTCTGAACAAAGATGCTCTTCCCCTTCTCTGACAGATGGACCCCATCAGCCCCCAGTAGACCAGGTTTCTCAACATGAGTCCCATGGTCTAAGTAGTTGAACCCCTGGCTGTGGCACCAGTCCTGTAACCATCAGCAGGTATGGAAAGAACTGCAATTCATTTTGATTTTTTGTTGCCTGAACTTGCGCTTCTGATTGTGGGCATGACTGTGTTTTCCTTACATAATCACTTGTTTTACCACAGTGAACAGGCCTTAGTTCATAGACTGGTGTTTCTCTTTTTTCTTCTTTTTCTTCAACCTCCCTATCATACTGTCTTTGATGCGGTTGGACTCAAAGTAAATACCATCTTTGGAAAAGAGCGTGCTCACCTTCTTACAGTCGAAGCAGCCCCTCCATTGAATTCTTAAGCCTTTTCTTAAGGTGCTGGTTCTTTGTGTCACGCTTATCTGCGTATTCTATTTTAGCTGCCAAAGGATTTACATCATTTAAAGGAAAACAATACAAACCTCAAAGCTTCTTTGAGACTATTGTGACTTATTAATTATATTCAGTAACTGTATTCAATTCTAAAGGCAGTTCTCCTACTTGTCAGTAATTCACTGCTTTTCATTAAATAATAGTTTTGGTTATCTTATTATCCCTCTGAAAACTGTTTAGTCATAAAATATTCATAATTATAACCTTGACGCTACAGTTAAAGTAATGTTAATGCTTCTATTAATAAAACCTTCAATTGCAAGTAGGTAAAGTTTATATTTAGCTAGAATTTGTCACAATGAGATACAGACACAGACTCTTGCACAATGAAAAATATTTTATATTAAAAAGTAGTGCTAAGTCTTTTTCATCATTTAACTTTATCTTATAACTGTATCATTGAGATGTCGAGGAGCTGACAGTAGAATTGGATAGTTTTACTCATTGAAAGTATGGTATTTTCCTAGAGACAAAAATACTTCAGTTTTGGAGGTTTAATCTTGGAATTCATTCTCACTTTTGGAAAGCCATCCTGTTTTGGCCTTGGGACTGACAAGTTTCATGCAGGTCTGGGCTCTGAAGTCCATGGATAATTACTTCATAAAATGCCAATGTCAGCATCTGCAGGCATTGTTTTTGGGTTGGATTACCCCAACACATAGGTTTACAGTTCCAAAATGTGTCAGTACTGTGGTTGTGACTTCTTACTATTCATTGTCCTTCAAGGCTGGGGTACCACACTTCTATGACAGGGCACTGCAAAGAGTTGATGGGGTATGTGGGTAGGAACAGACTTTCAAGTTGGTTTTTTTTTTTTTTTTGTATTTTTGGTGGGTTTTTTCCTCGTTAAAACTCTGTGTGTGTTTTCCTTTGAAGTACTTCTGAATTGTCTTTTTCATTTCATACCAATAGGTATGAGATAGAATAATGGCTAGACAGACTTTAGTACTATTTATTTCTTTACTTACTTCTGATAACCTTATCAAGGCAATATTTTGTTTTCTTTTTCTATTTGTCAGTGGCTACTTTGTCAATTGTCTGAAATGTTTGCATATGTGATGATTAACCATGTGTCCTGGTTTGAGGTAAAACAGAACTGACTTATGAATTTAGGAAAAAAACCTAAACAACTTTAATGAAAATATTAATAAATGAATAAAATAATAAGAAAAGAAAATCATGAAATACATACAACATATACAAAACTGTAGGAAGCTCACAGGATGACAGTCATGTCACTGGGTGGCATGGGGAAAGTCCCAGACTGGACTCAGTGATGGACAAGAACTGGATTCCGGATCTGGATTCAGGAATGCATGGATTGGCAGATGAACAGACAGAGTCCTCCTTGGACGCCGGCCATTGAAGAAAGAGGGCTGACCCTTTGATCCCTCAGCTTTTACACTGAGCATGAGGCAGATGGGATGGAATGCCCCGTTGGTCAGCTTTGGGTCACCTGTCCTGTCCGCTCCTCCCCGCAGGTGGGACCCCTCTACGCTTTTCTGCTTCCGACCCTCCAGTGGGGCCAATAACAAAGAGAGCTGCCCTTGGGGGTTACAGCAATATGTATAAGCAGGAGCCTCTCTGCATACCATCCCTCGGCATCAACTATAACAGGCCTTATCACTCTGAGAGCGGACAACAGTTTTAAAAATTCTCCGTTAATTTCAGAGTTCAGTTAGGTAGAAGAAACTTAGCTAAAAAGTAAAGATACTGAACAGAAAATCAGTTCTGTTTTATTTCAAGCCAGGACTGAGCACTGCCTGCTCAGTTTCGAACAGATCCTCCTATACATTAGACAGAGCTGCAAAATCTTATATGCCAAGTTAATTTAAGTCTTGATCAATCTTTAAGTTTACTTGATGTCTCATGTTGAAACAAACCTGAATGTAATGAGGTAGCTGGCCACATGCCCAGATCCCTGGGCATGGGTGGGGGCATGTTGGATACCTGGACATGTGCATGAACCCTTTCTTAGGTTACTAGTACAGGCACAGTATCACCTATAAGATCAGTTCAGAAGTTAAATTGCCCCCAAGTGCCATGAACACCTAAATACATAAGCAAGAGTCACATATGAGATGTTGTCCAAAAAAAACCATCAGGAAACAGAACTTTCACTTTTGATTCCAGTGAATGGAGTCCACAACTGCTTCTTCCCCTCACTAGTGTTTTAGGCTGTTACTGTTGGACCTGTACCTTGATTAAAAAATGCATGGTTGAGAAGGTCATGCTTCCTCCAGTACACTAATGTCACATTTAACTGGGACATAATATTAGTGCTCTGTCGCGTGACTTCCTAGCCCTGTCACTCAACAAGTAATCTGGAACTGCTGCTCAGTGAGATGAACCTACTAGTAGAAGGTGACCGACAGCTGAAGGGAGTTACTCTGTCATCACCAAATCTACTTCACGTTGGGAACTGGAAGAGCTACTTGACATTGTGCAATACCTAAAAGCTTATGCAGAAATAAATTTTATGTCTAATGATAAATAAGATATGGGCATTTCAGTAGCTTATTTACTAAGGAAAAAAAAAAACAATCCAAGCACTAAGCCGTATCCATTTTAAAAGCCGTCTTAAAGGTTTATTGGACTTGATTTGTCCCAGTGTTGTCCATACTTTTGCTTTCCTCAGAGGAACTTGGTTGCTGAACTACTGCAGCTTTTCCATTTACAGGTATTTATTAGCATGCAATTATTCTGATGTTTTGCTGTTAAGTAACAGTGAACCTGAATATTAAAACAAGAGACCCAGTTTTTAAATGATGACATACTTACTGCATTTCTCTCATGGAAAACTGCTTTCTGACCATACAGTGGCTACTGCAGTGAATCTGTGAAATAATCATTATTGTGAAACATTCTGGAGGGTACTCACATTTGATATGAGCAGTAGGAGCCTGGCTGATAGCTAGCAATTAATTAGTGAAGCACCATATGTTAGTAGACACACAGCAGATGTGTGTGTGTGTGTACATGGCAGAACAGAGTAGAAAATTCCACAGTTGCAATTCAAGCAAGAAAAAAGGCTAATCTAAGGCAGGATCCAAAAATAGCAATTGTGATTATTTTTTTTCCCAAGTAGTGTTCTGAATGCTTAAAAATGTTTATATTTTTACTGTGGTTATTGTTGGGTTAATTTTATTTGTGTGAGTTCTAGTATTACCTTGTTACACGGTAACTGAGATCTCCTTGTAATTTCCACTGACAGAAAGCTTGCATGTCAGCCTGTTGTGTCATACAGCAATCTTTCCAGGTGTGGGTATCACTTATATTAAGACAGCAAAATTGGCTTTGTGACCGAGGCACTAAAACAATGCTTATTCTTTACATACTACTCTTAGAGTATGGCTAAACCGTTCCTTCAAAGGAGATTGTCTTTTTCTTCCTGTAGTAAATGATTTTTAGTATCTTCCTTTAGACTTGATGTGTTTGATTTTCAAACTGCTGATTATTATTAGTATTTTATATTGCCTCAAATACTGCCAAATCGAACTGGAGAAGATACTGAGGAGTCAACTAGTGGCAAGGCAGATCTGACACCAGGATCAAGTTTAAATAATAAAAGGCAATATCACTATCATCTATTTTAGAAACAGTCTGCATGAAGTGAGTTTTAAGAGAGTCTATAGAAAATCTTGTGGGCAAAAAGAGAATTGCATGTAAATGGATAATTACAACTTGTGGATGGAGCTAATTGGTAGTCTTCCAACAAAGCTTCATTTTGATTTTTAAAAACTCAGTATTTAACTCCCCCAGATTTTCCTTATGGAAAATTTTAGTGTGTTTCAGGGTGAGGTATAGCCACAAGGAAGACGCAGTTCCCCCCAAAATTTGCAATTTAGGTGAAAAGCAGGCAAGTGGAGATCACAAGGGCAGGTTTGAATCAGGGTACAGAACAGAACCAAGAAAGGAAATGGCTCATCTAAAGCACGAGTAATAGAACAGAACCTAATGTTCCTGAAATCTGATTCAATTGCTTTTTGATAGATTAGGGTTTTTTATACTAGTAGATTTTATAAATTTAAATAAGTCAACAGAACAATATCTCAGAATTATATAATTAACACTGCAGTTTCAGAAAGGTGTTGCAAGAATTTCCTGTGCCTTTAACGAGACAGAGTTAGGCCACGTCAGTTGATTTTGGGAATATTATGCCTGCATGTATATCCATGGTGCTATCCCAGTATCTTACTTTTCTGCTATGAATCACTTCTGTCTTGTCTCTAACCTAGACATTCGGTTTTCTTCTGTATCTGCCATCTACCTCCCTGTACACCCTCAGTTTCTTTTCTTGTCAGTTAGATTGAAAAAACTTCTTGCTTAAGTAGCAATACTTAAGACTGGGTAAATAGATGATTGATCTGGCATATAGGCAATTTAAAGGAGCATCATTCAGTTGTTGCCTTCTTAAAAACAGGAACCATACAGCCAACAACAGTTTCTTTTTTTTTTTTTTTTTTTTATTTCAAGTTACTTTCTGGCAAGGTCTTAGAACCTACATCTCCAATTTTTTGGCTTTATTCAAGGTCATGCAGCATCTCTGTCTATTCTATTCTTTCTGTGTTGTATAAAGGAGCCTTCTTTATCTGTGTTTTATCAGTGGTTTTCTTCACCACTGATGAAACACCATCAAGGGTTACCTACTCCCCAGTATAGCAACGCTGTGAGCTTTCACTGGATATGAAGCATTAGTGTTTGCTTAGCAAGTCTGAGCAGTACGAAGTGAGAGATCAGCACATAATCAGTAGTTCCTCAGAAAACTACTAGAAAGCCAAAATTGGAATTTTGTCTTAGACCAGTGTGAAAAGAGTGAGGATGGTATGTATGGAAGGATTCATTGTTATTAGTATGTAGTGCATATATGGTTAAAATTCCTTAAGAATTAGGTGAGGGACAGGTAATACAGAATCCTCAAAAAGAATAGAGCGGTACCATCAGTTTTGCCACCTCATGAATGAAAATTCGAGTAAAAGGGACGTTTGGTGTGGGGAGCCTTTAACACAAAGAATCTCAATAACAGCGGACTAATATGTAAGTTTTTCCCATGTCCTGTACAATGTCAGTTGATTCAGTAAACTAAATATGTGATGCAATGCAAGGCAGATACCAGTAGAGGTCATGGAAGCAGGAGTAAAAGCATGAAAAACACCAAGACTTACAGAAAAGTTAGATGTGAAGGGTGAAAAATAAGGGCTGAAAAGCAAATCGAACAGTCAGAGAAAGTGCAGAGTACCAAATAAAATCCAGTAGCCTATATAATTTATTGCACTAATTGCAAACTTAATGAAAGTGTCACCATCTCAGATACAATCAACCTAATAAATATAAGTTAGAGTTTTAAGGTGCATCAAACTACAGTGCAAAATTATCTGCCAGTAAGATGTAACTAAATCTTATACTGGATTAAAGAACATATCAGACTGTATGCACAGTGCCATTATTTTTATAGGGCAAATAAAGACATATTAACAAGAAAAAAATTAAAGTCTGTTTGTTATTGTAAATTGTTTGACAATATTTTCACAAAAATTGTTTTTCTTTGCTGAAGTAATGAAGCTCTAACCAGGAAATGTTAATCAAAGAGGAAGAAGGAAAAGCTTACTAGTACCTAGGTTTATGGCCTCTCTTCCCCTACCTTAATAAAAGCTGTAAATCACTTGAATGTAAAAATTGAATAATTTTAAATACCAAAAGCAATACAGAGCAATTCCCCTAAATGACTTTTGTGTTTTAAATGGTACTACAATGATTTCTTTAGAAAGCTCCATTATAGACCAATCTTTAGTTTTTAATGAATCTGCTGTTGATCAACCTAAAAGGATTGAGCCAAACATTTAAACAACAGTCTCTATGTTTGCAGGTCCACATTTTTGTATGCTTCTAATTTGGGTATTTCTGTTTTTTGTCATCTTTACAAATGTGCAACTTTTATTATTATAGATTACTGTATCCTCCAAAAATTAGAAGTTTGAAACTTTGGCATATTTTAAACAGTGTTTGTTTTAAGATGCTGAGAAAAAGAATCCTTTTTTTTTTTTTTTTAAGAAAGATTAATTTTCATCTGTTGAAAGGTTAAAAAACCCTTTTTTTTTTTTTTCAATTTATGGCATTGGGCTTGTAAATAGGAGATCTGAGTAATTAAAAGATCTTTAATTGATTATACTGTAATGAATTAGACTTGCTTAATTGCTCTGACACTGGACAGGAAGAGGGGAGCTAGCAGTTCTCTTCCTTAGTCTTTTTTCACTTCAACTGGTCAGCCATAAATGCAAGTATACTTGGACTATAGAATAAGCAATGAAAATATGATTTCTTGTAGCTATTAAAAATTCTTCCTCTGGAATCTGCTGTGTTGTGATAAATATGGCAGGAGCAGAATCATTTATAATACCTTTTAGAAAAATGACAAACTTTAGAAATAAATATGAATATTCAGAGGGTGGGGTAACTTTAAGTTAGAAAACCTAATTTCTGGTACTTCCTTTTCATATCAGTGCAGGCAGGATTGGAGTGACTGCAGCTGTCACCAAGCTGACATACTGTAAGTGGAAATACGATCTGATGAAAATGAGTATGTTCAGTGACTTTTATAACTTCTGCTTGGGGAGTCTTTGATCCTAAATTGCAATTGCAATTAATTGCTTATAGATCGCTAAATTTGTAATTACTGCTTTTTTGAAAAAATTATTCAGTACTTTTAGAATAAGAGATTCAAGATGATATGTATCATGATTAGCATAAAAATAATTCTGGGGAAAAAATCAACTATATGACTAGGAAAATGACCTGTAAGATGTGGACTGATAATATCCAAGTTTAAACTTTAGGTATGATTAAGCTTGTCAGCTATTCTACAGGCAAGGAAGTTGTCCATTAAAAGGGTGATACATTTACCAGTGGTTCATAGGAGTAAATCACTTGCAGTGAGGGCAGCACTAAGTGTCTTTAAGAGCTTTGTCAGCTGCTTATGGTTTAAGACCCTTCTTAGTCTTGCTTCTGGAGCAAGTGATGCCTATATACTTTATATCATGTATATCCATATTATCCATATCAGAGACGTTGTGATGCAACCAGCTAATTCTGCCTGAGTATGAGAGAAGAGGTCTTAAAGAATATTTTTTTAAATTTTTTTTTAAATACCTTTGCTAAGTAAAGCAATGAAGCATGATAAATGCTGACTAATAAACCTTAACATAAACAGTGATCAAACCTGCTGTGACTGGGTTTTTCACAATGTGTGGACTCCTTGATGTGTAATCAAGAGTGCACTCTCACTACAGCATTAGAACAATTCGATTTTGAAAAGACAATTAGTCGCAAGACAAATTATTGAAAAGCAGAATTTTTCGTGCCAGTGTACATACAGGACTACATACTTAAGTCGAAGCACTTGATACTGTTTGATAGCAGTGACCCATTCTAGCCTTAGCATGTGATTCTCACTGCACTATTAGCATACGCCTTCTAGCTTTACCTATTTCAAGAATATGCAGTAATAAGTTCAGGTCACTATAAATTTGACATTTATTTATTCTTTTGGACTGCATATTTCATTGTGTTTACAAGTAACTGTACATTCTCTTCCACTTTGTGTCCCTGTCCTCAAGGTATCTGCCCTTTTCACCATCCTCCAGCAGTAAGTTATTACATTGCTCTGGGTTCCACATTTTAGATTTCTACTGCCTGAATAATATTTAGGCAATTGCTCCTCTGATGCCTGCATGTCTTCACTGGAATAATATGTGTGCCCCAAGTAGAAGTGATCAAACAATATATGAGGAGAAGGAAAGGTTTCAGTTTTGAACAGGAGCAGATACTGCAGTGGCAGTCAGCCGTAAAGTGGGAGGCTTAGCATCACCAGTGGGATGTCACTATTTTTTGATACCTCTCTACGTCTTAGGTGGGAAACTTGTAGGAAACCTCGGAGAGGTCACAGACAAATGCTAAGCTGGTTTATCTGAAGTATATGGAGAGGTAGAGATTTGGGGTGATGTCTAGAAATAAAGATTCTATTGAATGAATCTCTTTAAAAAGTTTTGACCCAAAATACACTTCATGAACTAAAATATGTGGGTAAAAAAAGAAAAAATCATTGCCAGAGGCATGCTGCAGAACCTACTGAGACTTTCCAAAGACAGGAGATTTGCAGCACATTTTGTAAATTTTTTTGGATGGAAATTTGATCTGACAATTTATTAAAATTTGGAATGCCATGTCTCTCAGAATAGTTGAAGTCAAATTAAGGCACATCTTTGGTAGATAACATTTATTAATTCTAGGGGGACCTGTGAGTAGAAGCAGAAAATGGGATAGTGGAGAGAAGCTGCATCTGTACAAAATGAAGAGTAAATTTTACGAAGTGTAGATCTTAATTTTCTCTAAAGAGTTTCTGAGAACAATGTTTTTTGTGAAAGCTAGAGTAATTTTTTGGCTTGCAAGCAGTGGAAAGGATATTTTTCCATGGTTTGGTTGGGTTTTATTTGGGGGGTGGTGGTTGGAAAATTCCTTATCAGTTAGTACTCTGATGCACAATGAATGTGGGCCCTCTTGTCTGCGTACTACCATACATTCAGGGAGGATACTACTCATTATCTTATGAGGTCTGTTCAGCCAACTGTTTGTATTAAGGTGCGGAAATGAGGAAAAATAGACTTATTTTGCAGAAAGAATAGTTGTTAGCTGGGAATTTTCTCTCTATTTCCAGTGCAACCTTTACAAATTAATATTGTAGTGCTGACTTTTTCCACTGAGGTAAATGTAGTTGAGCTGTCTTCCATGGATCTGCACAGCTTTCTGGTAGCTGAGTGTCTGGCATGTGGTATGCGTATCCTAATTCTATCGATTTATGCTCTTCAATAGACAGTTTCTTAGTTTCTTTCCATGCATCCATTATTTCTATGTGGAAAAAAAAAATCACAGGATTCTACTTTGTGTGTAATATGAGGTACACGATGATTTTTAAATTCTACTTCTAATGAAAAAAAAAAGCTACAAAAGCCTTTCAATGGAGTTTTTATGGTACAATAGCTACTGCATGAGGAATTTTTTGCATTAAAGTTGACATGATTATTGCTGAGATTTCTCTCTTCTGTAGTGTTGAATGAATTGTTCTCCATCTCTTTAATTCTTCTGGTTAAAATCTCGCCCTCTCAACTGCTCATATAGATTGTGTACTGCACTGGATAATGTTTTGTCACCCTTTTTGTTTGATTTTCCTTTGGTTTTCCTTCATCGACTTGTTAAAAATCAAAACAAACCCCCAAACAAACAAAAAATGCAACCCCTATTATTCCTCGAAAAAAATATTTCCAGCCCCCTCAGATAAATTCTAATCAGTTATCTGTTCTAATAAAGATTCACGATACACTATAGCACTGAAGTATGTGAGTTTTAGTATCACAGAATCAGAAATTAAATGATGCTAACAATATGTTTGCCTGAGATCCCAGAAGCTAAACAAAATGAGAATGAATAACCCTGCAGTAGCTGTAAAAGTAATTTATACTGCAAGTTACCGTATTTGATTTGAAAGGATTTCTATTACCTAGGTATCTACTGGGTAACAAATCAAATAAACCCAAGCTGGAAATGCTTTGACTGAACTTAGTACTCGTACTGAACTTTCAGTACTCGTACTGAGAAACTGATACTTGTGTTGCAAAGCACTTTAAAACGTGAAACACAAATATTTCAGTGACAGGGAACTGACTATGACTAATTAAAAAAATTACCAACACTGATGTAAATTATTTGAACCCTAGGGAGTGTGTTTACACAGCAGAGGACAGGGTACTGCAAGTGATTGTAACAAATCTAAGATGACCAAGAAACACCCGACCAAAGTTTGTCTTTGTGAGGCAAAACCTTTATTGTGTTTGCAACTAGAGTAATTAGTAAGTTAGATGTTACTGTAGAAGTGCGCTGTAGGAAAGAAAAAGCTTGGAGTACTTAGTGGCTTAAATTTAAACCATAAAAGCTAGTACAATAAATGAAAGCAAAAGAAAAAAAATCCACATAAAAATGGTATGTGTAGCTTTATGAGGATGTACTTGGAGTTAAACCTCCACCTAAACAATATTCACATTCAGTTAATGTTTTTAAGGAGGGAAAAAAAAAAGGAACAACAGACGTACAGAATGAGTCAGTGCTAGCCAACGGGAAAAGTGGATGATGCACCCTTAAGGGGAACAAAATTGGTCCTGACACAAGTCTCTGAAATGCTGAGCTTCTATTTAAACTCTGATATTAATAGGGAAAACAGTGACAAGAAGATGAGCATTTAGGGCATAGTCTGAAACATACTGACCTTGACAAAATTATTAATTTGAATGCATGCTGAATTAGCCTCATGGTAAATCAACATAAGGACCTAAGCTAAGAAGCGTGTATCAAATGTAGCCTGTCAGCCTGGTGATGTGCACATGAACGGGATAGGTCCAAGTTTATCAACTCACCATACCTCTTTCTCACCTATTGATCATTTAGATCTTTAGTTACCAGATATAATGAAGTAAATAGGCGACTGTGCTTGACAAATGAATATTGATGCGGAAATGACTTGCGGTTTTTAACAATTTATAATAAGGAGCGTTAGAGGAGGGTGCCTGAATTCGTAAAGGTATTATGCAACTCTAGGGCACGCGGTACGTCCTGATGATAATGCTCTTGGACATAGAGAACACCACCACCTGCTCTTGAGAAAAGTGCCCTGCTTCTAGTGGTTCACTTACTGTATTTTGACTGTCGTCTAAACTCTCTAGAATGTACTTGTTTTCCACTTGTCTGTTTTGCAGCTTTGTACAACTTCTGCTCAGAAAAAACAAAATAGAAGAACTAAAGATGATACCTGAGTTTAAAAACAAAGATGCTTTTGTTCACACTGCTGCAAATGTAAGATGTGTGGGACTCCTTTCTCCAACCCCAAAACGTAAAGTGAACAAGCTCTTCATGTCAAAACCTTACCCTCTTTACACAGAAACACCTAACTCCCTTTCAGATGCAAATGCTGTAACCAATGAAAGGCAGTTAATTTTCTTGTACTGATTTATCACAGAATATGTCTCTTAATCATCAGAGAATGAGTAACATCGAGAAACTTGCCAGGAAATTGGATTGGCAGCTGTGTACGTTTTTGGGTTTAGGGTTTGTTTCCTTTATTTTTTTTCTTTCCTAAGTGGTAATATTCTGAGGGAAATGGAGACTGGCTGCACTTGTGAAATCATTCCCTAGATTTTCTGACTTTAGATGTATCTTACCAGAAAGTTCAAGAATCTAAAAGAAAGAAAACAAAATAAAGTGTTAGTTTTCAATGAGACCTTGTGGGTAGGGAAGAACAACTCCCTTCATTTCTAGAGTAGGGCATGGGGAGCGGCTCAAGGCTGTAAGAAGTTTTGCAGTAGAGCTATAACACAAATCCAGGTTAGCACTTTAACATATGTCTAAATCCATTGTCATTCCACTTTCTTCTATTAATGTCTTGCCACAGCCTTACCCATCACCATTTGGTTGCTTACATTGAAAAGCACCCTAAAATACATTACCGACTAAATTTCTCATATTATTTCCCTCTAATTTTTCCTACTTGGCAGATGTCTTGCCTCACAGGTTGTCTGCATCTTGTCTGTTTTGGGGCAAAATTGGGTTTTCATAAAATAAATCACTGGGAATCATAGAATCAGTGAGGTTGGAAGGGACCTTTAAGATCATCAAGTCCAACCATTAACCTACCCTGATAAAAACACCACCACTCCTAAACCATGTCCCTAAGCACCTCATCTACCCTTTTCTTAAACACCTCCAGGGATGGTGAATCCACCACCTCTCTGGGCAGCTTATTCCAATGTTTAATAACCCTTTCAGTGAAAAAATGCTTCCTAACATCCAATCTAAACCTGCCCTGACATAACTTGAACCCGTTTCCTCTTGTCCTATCACTTGTCACCAGGGAGAAGAGGTCAGCTCCCATCTCTCTAAAACCTCCTTTCAGGTAGTTGTAGAGGGTGATAAGGTCTCCCCTCAGCCTCCTCTTCTCCAGGCTAAACAACCCCAGATCCCTCAGTCGTTCCTCAATATTTTGAGGAATATTTTCCTCTGTATTGCCTTTTCCTTCTCCTTTTCCTTACGGCACATGCAAGAGAACAGGGTGATCAGGCCCAGTCAGCATGGATTTGTGAAAGGCAGGTCATGCCTGACAAACCTGATCTCCTTCTATGACAAGGTGACCCACTTAGTGGATGCGGGAAAAGCTGTGGATGTTATCTACCTGGATTTTTGCTAAGCTTTTGACACTGTTTCCCACAGCATTCTCCCGGAGAAACTGGCTGCTCATGGCCTGGACGGGGATACTCTTCACTGGGTAAAAAACTGGGTGGATGGCTGTGCCCAGAGAGTGGTGGTGGAGTTAAATGGAGTTAAATCCAGTTGGTGTCTGGTCACAAGTGGTGTCGCCCAGGGCTCGGTGCTGGGGCCAGTTCTCTTTAATGTGTTTATCAATGATCTGGATGAGGGGATCGAATGCACCCTCAGTAAGTTTGCAGATGACACTAAACTAGGCGGGTGTGTTGATCTGCTTGAGGGTAGATTGGCTTTGCAGAGGGATCTGGACAGGCTGGACCGGTGGGCCGAGGCCAATGGTATGAGGTTCAGCAAGGCCAAGTGCTGGGTCCTGCACTTGGGTCACGGCAACCCTGTGCAGCTCTACAGGATTGGGGCGGAGTGGTTGGAAAGCTGCCCGGCAGAAAAGGACCTGGGGGTGTTGGTGGCCAGCCGGCTGAATATGAGCCAGCAGTGTGCCCAGGTGGCCAAGAAGGCCAACAGCATCCTGGCCGGTATCAGGAATAGTGTGACCAGCAGGACTAGGGCAGTGTTCATCCCCCTGTACTTGGTGCTGGTGAGACCCCACCTCGAGTACTGTGTTCAGTTTTGGGCCCCTCATTACAGGAAGGACACTGAGGTGTTGGAGCATGTCCAGAGAAGGGCTACAAAGCTGGTGAGGGCTCTGGAGGACAAATCTTATGAGGAACGACTGAGGGAATTGGGGCTGTTTAGTCTGGAGAAGAGGAGGCTGAGGGGAGACCTTATCACCCTCTACAAGTACCTGAAAGGAGGGTATAGGGAGGTGGGGGCTGACCTCTTCTCCCTGGTGACAAATGATGGGACGAGAGGAAATGAGTTCAAGTTATGTCAGGGGAGGTTTAGATTGGATACTAGGAAACATTTTTTCACTGAAAGGGTTATTAAACATTGGAACCGGCTGCCCAGGGAGGTGGTGGATTCGCCATCCCTGGTGGTGTTTAAAAAAAGGGTAGATGTGGTACTTAGGGACATGGTTTAGAAGTGTTTTTTGTCAGGGTAGGTTAATGGTTGGACTTGATGATCTTAAAGGTCCCTTCCAACCTCAGGAATTCTATGATTCTGAGAGAACCTTCCTTCTGCATGCTCCACCAACTCATATTAGACGCATTAGAGCATTAGAGTGGCATTAGTGTTTAGTTGATTGTATCAGACATACCAATTTGGGGGTTTTCAGTTACTCTGTTAGAAAACTTAACTCCATTGTCTGTTTCATTTAGACTATAAAGTCCATTGAGAAGGAATTACACATCTTCTGCATATTCCATATCATTACCTGTAAGATTGGTCATCAATAAATAAAATGAAAAGTAGGCTTGCTAATAGTAATGCTAAGTTGCTGCTGTTTGCAGTAACCCGATACAGCAATTTTTATCTAACTGATCCTCTTTTTTCCCTTCCTAGGAAACAGATTTTAAAATGATATTGCTAATCAAGCTATAGTTTCACAAAAGTTACTTCTTTAACCAACTTTAACTAGCAAAAAGGAAGGGAAAATGCCATTATTTCCTCTCAAATCAGAATATACCATCAAGTCTATTTACCTTAATCCAGGACTATGAACTCTCTTATTCCTGTTACTGACCAATAACTTGCATTTATAGAGAAAACCCCTGCAAGTAAGCACTCATTCATGAAGCAGGCTATTCCCTACCCAGCTCACAATCAGGCAGAACTTGAAAAATGGCTGCCCCAACTTGGCCAACTGTCAAACCTCTTACTTTATTGGCAATTTTAAGATACATCTCCAAAGCATATTTAGTTTGGAAATGAAACTGGTGTTGCATCTCTCTCTGTGGGCATTTTAAACCCATTGTTTTGTTTGATGTGATAATGTTTTCTATTGCTTATCACAATTGTTAATGTTTTATGAAGTGCTGCATTTATTTGCTTAATGTCATTCCAAGTCTTTTCTGAACAGCCCTGAATCGGGCATGTCTGACTGCCTGGAATGTTGACAAAATCGGTGTTCATGGGTGGTTAACTAGGCAATGAGCTATTTGCCACCCCAGTGTGGAACATACTGTGTTTTTGAAAGGCATAAGAACAAACGTATTTCTTTTTCATGTAATACAGAATGTAAATTAGATTTATAGCTGGCAATAGCATAAATAGATTAATTGGTATGGCCAATACAAGCTAAACTTTGCTTAAGCTATGGGCAGGGGTAGAGCACAGCACATGGCTTTTTTTCCAACAGAAAACTTCTGTTCCACCTGGTAGATCAGTTGGCTAGCTAAGGGTCACTCAGTGCACCAGGATGTATAGGCGGTTTTGTTGTATGTGTTATACCTGCACTGCAGCACCTGTGACTCAGAGTGGTAGTCGGGTAAACAGCTTCTTCACCGGTGATGTAAAATCCTACTTTACTCACGTGAAAGGATTATTTCCATTTTTGTTGGTCTGTTTGATTCTTTCTACAGTACAGCTCTAATTTGAGTCTTCCTGGTAATGATGCTGACTAATAGATATTTCAATAATATCTTTATTTCCTGAATTGACAGAAGTATCTGAGATTAAAAATGAGTAATGAAGTACATCATTTAAAGTGAGAATATGCTCTTTGTGATGGATACGGTCATGAGCAGTTCACATGTTTATTCTGGTGAACTTAGTGCTTGAAATTTGGAAATTCACTTAAGAAATTTTATATCTGAAGATGTATTTTAAAAAAAAAAGGTAAAAGAAACCTAAACAAACTGCTGTGTTGGCATATATTTAATATATATTGTTCTTGATAGTAGATGATCTTGCGCTAACCAGAGTATGTGGCAAAGGACAGTGGCACAGTCAGGTCTTAGTGCGAAGCAGGCTTACAGAAAGTAGTAGTAGTAGAGCTATGGGTTTTCTCAGTGAGACAGGCCGCTGAGCTGAATTCAGGGTTATTGACTCAGGCTCAGTATCTTGCAGAACAGAAGCACGCTAAATTCCCTGACCTCTCCAAATATACAACTTTAGCTTGCAGCATGACATTCCTAAAAAAGAAAGGTTTATTATTATTATTATTATTATTATTATTTTTAGAAGCACTGTATTGACTTTGCTGCAGGCAATAGGTAGAAGGATAATGGCACTGTGTCTCAAGAAAGGATTGTTAGCATTCAGTTAGAGTAAATGATTGCTGTTAGCATTCAGCTGGAATAAATGATTACTGCCAAGAGACAGCTATACTGCAAGCTTTTCAGCTGTTCTGTTTCAGTGTAACTGCATATAATTGAAGAGCCTTGCAAAATCTTGCATTCAGTCTTCCAGAAGAGTTACCAGAATATCAGATTTCTACTCTTCTAGGGCAGTGAAAGGGGGGAAAAAATTCTATGTGTTTGAATATTTGGAATAAAGATAAAGCTATAGTAACTTCAGCAGCCTGAGAAACAATTAGTGCTTTAGATAGCTGCTTTATAATGAAACAATCACTTACATGTTGATTAGAGGAGAAAAAGATGGTGAGAGGTTAAGGAGAGACGTGTTTGCTTGTGACTTTTAAAATGTGATACCAAATGCAATCGGCCACCTACAGACAGAATTCATTAATACCAAATTTTATTTAATGTTGGAACAGCAGGAATTTACTGAAAATAATTGGAAAAAAATGGACCATTTAACTCCTTTCACAGAAAATCTTTCTTTCAAATCTGCTATGAATTGAAGAAAAATGTAGGTCTCATATAGTCACCCGAGGAAAAGGGGAAGAGATGTGGCCTAATTCTAACAAAAAATACAAAATAAGATAATTTTAAATTAAGCCATACTGTCATGAGACTAGAGAGTCACTCTGTGTTGTGTCATTTACTGGGAATGACGGCTTCTAAAGGTTTCAGTGAACACAGAAAATATAATCACATGGCCCTTTCAGCTTTAATCACGCAGGTGGAATGCACAGTCCTTTGCAAACTGAATTCCCTGACCTCTCAAAACGTACACCTTTAGCTCAGCTTCTAGCATAAGATTTAAAAAAAGGAAGGGTTAGACAAAGGCAATGGCTCTTGAGAGTGGCAGTCTGCCAGAGGGGATGATGGCTTTCCACTTGACTTTCTCTATGTAGAATGAACGTGATTTTTCCAGCAGTATAACCTGCCCCAACAGCCCGTGTCCAGCCCTTGCCCATGTCCTGCTGCTGCTGGTGGCGCAAGACAGAGCCAGAGCTGCTGCCCAGAGCTGGAGGGTGGCTTCCCCCAGCAGCTGCCCCTGTGGCATCAGGAGCAACGGGCACTGCTCACTGATTCTCCTAGCAGCAGCAGGAGGAGCAAGGCACTGCTGAAAACCCCTGATCCAGTTCTGCCAGCAGGATTTGAAAAGTAAAGTTCACAGTATCACTTACATGTGTTTTCTATAGTTATGTTGCTGTCTGCTTGTAACAATTCTGAATCTAGGTCCTGTTTCTTCAGCTGTCTCTGTGCAGGCTGTGATCAAAAAACTTTTGCTGCGTGGAGCCCTGGGAAGAACGGAAAGTAGACTTTTTGGAACATAAGTGTACCTGAAAGAACATTTCGGGCTTGCAGGAGTCAAGATAGGAGAGAATAATGCAGGAATTCTTTAATAATTCAGTGTATAAAAAATTCAGTATACGATTTGGTTTGACAAGAATCTGTCAAATTTGAGGATTTACTGTTACCTTTAAGTAACATAATTATTCTTCTGAACTCCTCAAGAAAAATAACTGTTAATGGTGTACACAAAAATGCAACTGTCGTACAGGAATCTTGCCTGTTACAGCTGTTGGTTCTAATGATGTACTTCCCATATTAACTTTCTGGTTTTTATCAGAAGTCAACTATGCAGAGTCAACTATAGGTGGAAATTTTTTTGCATCGTGAAGGCAAAATACAACGCTTTGGACATAGGCACTAAAACAATGTACACAAGGGCAAGTTCATACATACAGTGAGGCCTACACATCTCAGTAGTTTTAATTAAACTGCTCAAATTCAATAGCACGAGGCCAGATTTTTAACTCAACAGGATTACTCCATCAGGAAATACATTTGGATAAAGTTTGGATACCTGCGTTGCCTTTGAGAAGGGAGCCAAACATTCACATTGAATGCAGTATCTTTTTTGGAGGATTGTAACGCAGTCCTTAAATTGCTCTAACAGAATGACTGGCACTTCTTCCAATATTTATTTTGTTACCACTGCTATTACTGTTGCCATGTTTACCCCCCGCTGGGTCCTGCCGCCTAGGCTGGCATGTATAGCTCGGTGTCTATAAATAGCTGTTATTCATAGCAAAAATTCAGCTCCTGAAAGCAGTCGCATTCTGATGAGTGTTTAAGTGGCAATCTGAGACCACATATCAGCACCTGATAATCTGAGATTCATTCCACTTTGAAATTCACTGTCTTAAGTAACAGTATTTCAATCAATACATGTTTAAAAACATCTTACAGTCTTTCATAAAGAGAAAATTTAGTGCCATGAAAATTCCTTTAAATAGGTACATTTAGATACTTGCTGGCCTATTATGCAGTGCACAATAAGATATTACTAAGTAATTAATGGTATATTCTTGTCTTTGAAATCAAGAAGAAAGGCATTTCATAATTGTCTGGAATTCTTTCCTTGCTATAGTATTCCAGCATGGTTTTTTAGACAATGTATATGCTCTGTATTTTTTACTTTAGAAATACTGTGGATTGGATTGCAAAGTTAAATCATAGGCAGCTCAGTTTGTACTCACGATGCACTGAAGCAGCCACGAATCAGTATTTACTTCATTTTTCCACCGTGTCTTTGGAAAATACAGTTTCATGTCTTGGGTAATTCTGGAGAGCCATAAGAATGGGCAACAGAGGAGGGCTAGCTACTGTTCGTCAGCAATAACGTCTTTCCTACGAGGCAAACCTTCATTACATGTTTGTTGCTCTCCTTTCACTCAAACTTTGACCTTTTCAGTTGGATATTTAATTCAGGATATTAACAGCTTCACTATGTTCACAGTTTATGACCTTTTTGTACAGTTTTTCACACAACTGCGAGAAAATTGACTTAAGGCCCTCTGAAAACCTTCTCTTCTGCATAGGAGCCTACAGTTTGTTTCTTGAGGAACCACTCCCATCGTCTGTGACAATTCCCCTCAGCTGAACAAATTTAATACTAGTCCTTCCAACTCCCTTGTCTGTATTTGCTCCCAAATAAATTCAAATTCTCGGATGCAGATGGAGTGCTAGTGGCTTAACTCTACAGCTGTAGCTTGTTATCACTGGAGGCTCTTTGTAGAGCCAACAATGCATTTCAAACTTTAGTAGCTTATGCAGGAGAGGGGGTTTGGGGTTAGGGGTTTTTTTAATTATTATTTGTTTTCTGAAAACCAACTGGATTTTCTCTTTTGAGGATGTCCAAAAGTTACAATCTTGATTTGATTTTAGTGCCTGTTTGCAAATATTTCTCAGCTGTTTCATGATGCATTGGCTGCAAAATGGGCATTCACTGGCTCCCAAGGTGCACTGCTTCAGGTATTCCTACGCCAGGTGTACTCATATCTGCCGGCCAATACTGAATATTTGAATAAGCTGGCAAAGGAGAACAAGGGCATTGAAAGAAATTAGGTGCCCAAGTTCCTTTCTACAAGACAGATTGCTGTCCCTACTTTCCAGTATATCCACAGAATCAGTTTTCATTTCAGTTAACCCTTAGGATGTGTTTAACTGTCTTTTTTTCCTGTCTCGAGTGGTAAAAATCGTTGCCCATGGGGTTTTTTTGTTTTGCGTTTTCCTGGTAAAAATATCAGAAAATCCACGCAAAGACACAATTCGGGTGACAATGAAAAACTCACTGTTTGTTCTTAGTGCTTGGAGAAGTTATCTACTGGAATCAAAGTGTGTGGTTGTGTGTGAGGACTGATCAAGGTGTTATTGGTTTTACTGGATGCAGTGATTAAGTAATCAGTCTTGCTTTTGATACAAACCCAGAAGAGCGTACTTATGATGATGAATAGCAGAGCATACCTGATGAACTAGCGTATTTGTTTCACCACTGTGAAAAGCATTTTATAAAAGTAGCTCTTTCCCCAGGCCCACAGTTTACAATGTTCTCTTCATAATGTTTAGGCTTTTGTGTTTGTTTTTTTTTTTTTTTTTTTTTAAGGAGTGCTATGTACTGTGATTCACTTGCCAATATGGATTTGCACTGTTGCAAAAATCTCATAGTTGTTAGATTTGAGAAAGACTATTGCAAATCCTGTCGATTTTTTTTGTTTTCTTTTCTTGGTCTGTATCTTTTATGGTGGTTTGTTATGTGTGGTAAGGTAAGTTGCTTGACATAAAGAGCATCCCAGAACTGAATGAAGTGCACATTTTAAAATAACTTTAACTTGTAAGAAGTCTTACAGCTGGAAGTATGCAGCCTTGTCTCTATATGCTTAATAGATAGTTGGGCTACGTGTGGGTAGATGAGAAAAAAAAAAAAAAGCATCAAAATATTCTAAAGCATCTATCAATTTTAAACAGTTTTTTTGAATTCGAGTTGAAATGTGGTGGGCAGGAGGGCTGTAACCTTTTTATAAAACATTTCCTCTTTAGTAGTCATCTTGGACACAAGTTTACTACAAGAAATACTCCTTTAAGCAGGCAAACAACTGTAAGCACCGAAGAGAAATTTTTATCGTGACGAAGTTCAGTCCTATTACGGAGAAAATGAGAACTTGACTCTGCAATCAAATCAAAATGTGCTGAGACTGTAGCACTGGCCCCCCGATTTAGTGAAAGGCTTTAAAAGAAGGAAAGTTAAAATAAGTTTTAAGTAGTTTTCTTGTATGCTAGTATGAAGTATCTCCAGGCAGGTTTGCCCGCTTCAAATCAGATGATTCCATTTTACTTCTATTCTTAAATGGGAATGGGTTTTAATATTTTTTTATTTGATATTGAAATCTTTCAATTTAACCTACTTGTAACACAGATGAGTTCTGTAAGTCTTACTTCTAAGAAAGTTACTTTCCAATTTGTGATGGCTATGGGCACTCCATGAGGCATAGATTTAGACCAGCTCCATTCCATCTGTACCATCGCAGAACTAAGAATGATGGATGTATAAACTAAACTAGAAAATATAACATAAATGTCATCTTTTAAGTTGTGATAGTGTAAGGTGCTAGAAAAGTGACTGAAGCTTTTGTTTGTTCACAGAAGATTTTTTTTAAAAAAAAGCCTTAAAACTTGCAATGTCAAAAATAAAACAAAACTACATCGATCTAAGGCAGCTGATGAAAAAAGGTATATGTTACCTGGTAGTGATGGCCTTTTCTGTTAGGGAGTTAATTATCAGTGGTATATAGGCTTATATAGATATAGGCTTATATAGATAGATCCTTACTCTTTTACAAAGAGCAACTATATTTTCAACTGGTTTTGTTTTCAAAAATAAGATTATCTTATATTTGTCTAGAGTAAAATTCTAAAAATTCTTTACAGAAGCAATTGGCTGGGATATAAATTGCCTCAAACTGCACAGTTCGGTTTGCATGTGACAGATATATTACAAAATAGGCACAGCCCTGACCAAACAGGATTTATGACTGTGAAGGTCAGCAAACTTTGTAATAGTTTCTCTCTAATTCGAAATTTATTGTGCTTATCTACGTTGCTCTGACTTCTGGGTGGATTATAAATAGTAGTGTACAGATGTTCTCACAGATGGTAATGCACATTACCACTTAGGTTATTCCAATGTAATTAACAGAGGTCTAAAACTATTACAAAATCGGTATCGAAGAGCGTTGATTCCAGAATTTCCTTCCTCGTGAGTCCAAATAGATAAAGATGATACAGACAGCATGAAGAATAGGAGGGTAAAGATGTGTTAACTCGATGTTTGAATGTGGTTTATGTGTTTACAATTAGTAGCCTTGTTGGCAACCAGGTTTCTCCCAGGCAACCACAGCCTCTACTTCAGTTGTCCCAAACAGTTTAGTTAGGGAAAAACAACATCGAATTAATTATCTGTGACTGGTGCATCTGAATGTGATTTTGCACACAGGACTTGCAAGTGGTTGTTTCTGTAAGCACTGAGCACCCAGATATTCTAATTCAGGGCATCGCTGATATCTGACAGCTGCAACTAATTTGCATATTGTTAAATCCTGAGATGTGTTGTAACTCCGTAAAATTCATCTAGCATGTCCAGATATTATCTATTCATAATCACAATGGCTTTGTTATGGCCTCTCAGAAAACAGCTAAGGAAGTGTAGGGTACTCTGTATTGCTTCTTAGTGAATTGCTTTCTTATCAGCTGAAACCGTGTCCTGGCACCCCTGCCCCTTCTGGATCAGAAATGGCACGGATGAGCGTATTGGCTTTGGCTGGCATAGAGTCAGTTTTCTTCGTGGTAGCTTATATGCTGCTATGTTTTTGGATTTGTGTTGAAACCAGCGTTGGTAACACAGGGGTGTTTTCGCTGTTGCTGAGCAGTGCTTACACAGAGTCAAGGCCTTTTCTGCTTCTCACACCGCCCCGCCAGCGAGCAGGCTGGGGCTGCACGATAAATTGGGAGGAGACACAACCGGGACAGCTGACCCCAGCTGACCAAAGGGGTATTCCATACCATATGTCATCACACTCGGCAATAAAAGCTGGGGGAAGAAGTGGGGGGGGGGGGGGGGGCATTTGGAGTTACAGTGTTTAACTTACTTGGGAAGACAATGTACGATGAAGCCCTGCTTTCCTGGAGATGGCTGAATACCTGCCTGCTGATGGGATGTAGCGAATGAATTTCTGATTTTACTTTGCTTGCATGTGTGGCTTTTACTTTACCTGCTAAACTGTCTTTATCTGAGCCCACAAGTGTTTTTACTATTACCCTTCCAATTGCCCCCCCCCCCCCCATCCTGCGGCAGGGGGAGCGAGCAGCTGTGTGGTGCTTGGTTGCCAGCTGTGGTTAAACCACAGTTATGCAGGTAACTACTTTGTGCAGGTCTTTCTGGGGATCCTGAGTGGAAACAAGTGCTATTACTTTGATTTTTTTTCTGGCAGTGGCTAGGGGAGTTATGATGACATTCAGAGCCTAACAGCACACAAGCCATGCTGCAGCTTTTGGGAGCAAGATCTGCTTAGACTTCCAGGGAATCCCACTGCACTTAACACAGACAGCTGAAAACAGAATTCAGCGGTCTCAGATGTAACCTAACAGTCTGGTAAGCGTAGATCCCAAAGACCTTTTCCATTTGGAACATATAAGAGGATGAGTTGAGAAAAATTATAAAGGCTAAGATCAGGTCATACAGAAGAAGTCATGTGTCTCCTGTCAATTCTCAAATATTTCTTTTACAAACAGGAAAAACAAGGGAGATATTAAAATGCTACATCATATGTTATTCTGGTAGGTGTAGCAATTACACACTCTTTAACCAGGCCCTCAGGTATGGCACTGGGATGGCAACAGAGCTGTTTTCTGTATGCATGATCAAAAGAAAAGCAAGAAATGCTGTTGGACTTGATATTGCATTTTTAAGTACTAGAAATAGATTCCTTTCATTTAGCAAAAACCTCCAAGGCTCCAAATATTTAGCTAGTCATTCAGATCAAAAGTTTTATTAAATAAATCATGTTGAATAAGCATCGTAAAACTAAACAAATCCTACATCCTCACAAAGAATACCTCAGAGAGGTTGCCATTCACAGTAGTCCAGAAAGACCCTTACTACCAAGGTGAGCATTGGGTGATCACCTGGAATCGGTAGGGTTGCTGTTGTCTCGTGAAACTTCTTTCTGGCTCATTTTCTGCTTTTTATATAGCCAACTCCTAAAATGGTCAGAGACACCTTCAAGTACACAGCAATAAATGATATTTGTTTATAAAAAGTGTCTTTAAGAGGCGTTGTCTATTGTCTCAAAGGTTGAGGAGTTTTTAGTATTAGTCAATAGCTCTTTTCGGTAGCTTTATTCAATAGCCACGTAAACTCGGGATGTTTTAATAATATTTGAATTTAGGTAATTAGAAAATTTCTGAATACAGCTTCATAGAAAATGTCATGAATTGTAGAAGTATTATTACATGTGTGTCTTTCTGACATTTTTATTCACAAGAATATGAAGGTCTGTAAACTTCTTTAGTTTGCTAAAGTGAAAAATGTATGGGACTTTACAGAGAATAATGAAAATTGCTAAAACTGACATGTAGCTCCAATTGTCCCAATCAGTTTTCGTTAAAAATAAACATTGGCTTCTGCCCAACATAGAATTGTCGTGATTTAGGCCGAACCAGCCACTGGGCGAGTGACAGATGCTCCCCCCTACCTATCCAAAGACAGAGGCAGAGGAGGGAAAGAGAGACTTATATCAGGAACTAAACTGCTGTAATGAAATATTAATCATAAAATAAAAAGGAAATAATGAAGTATATGCAAAACCATATCAAGCTCCCAGGATGATAATCATGTCACCAGCTGGCACTGGGGAAAGTCCCAGACTGGACTCAGCGACGGAAGAGAACTGGATTCCAGATCTGGATTTAGGAATGCATGGATCAGGATCAAAGGCAGATGAACAGACAGAGTCCTCCTTGGACGCCGGCCATTGAAGGAAGAGGGCTGACCCTTTGATCCCTCAGCTTTTATACTGAGCATGAGGCAGATGGGATGGAATGCCCCGTTGGTCAGTTTTGGGTCACCTGTCCTGTCCGCTCCTCCCCACAGGTGGGTCCTCTCTATGCTTTTCTGCTTCTGATCCTCCAACGGGGCAAATATCAAAGAGAGCTGCCCTTGGGGGTTACAGCAATAAGTATAAAAAGCAGGAGCCTCTCTGCGTACCATGCCTTGGTGTCCTGGTTTGACTCTTAGTCTCAGGGTCGTGGATTTGAGCCCCACATCCCCAGTGGCCGATTCAGCCTAAACCATGACACTTGGTATCCACTCTAAACATAGGTCACTCTGGGAGGGAACAGTGTCTGCACAATAAGAGTTAGAAGAGGCCCAGCTAAAAAGTAAAGTTACTGAACAAAATTGGTCCTGTTTTACCTCAAACTGGGACAAGGATAGATCTCTCTTTGCTCACATAGCTTTTTCTTTCATATTTTCTTCCTTATTTTATGAAAGAATGGCACCATAGGGATCCAACAAAATGCTAGGGTTGTGATTCACAAAATGCAGAAGAATTCTGGCATTTGAATTTTACTGATCTATTTCCCAAACACTATTCCTTTTTGTGACAGAAGAGTTGTTTGTCTGCTCCTAGTTTAGTAATATAAAGAATTTGCTTCTACTCACTATTACAGGCTGAGTTGCTGGTCTGGTTACGGAACAGACTGAATGTCAGCTATGAAGGAAAACATCATTTGTTATATGGGTATAAGCCGCAGCTCAGTAATGAAGCTGAGAAAAAAAGGGGAAAGTAGAAGAACATTTCTGCAAGTAGAGTTCAACCTCTACTAGCTCTTAAAGCAGCAATTATTACGTATTTATAAGTCCTTAAAGAACTGTTCTTTTCCCAATGTTCAACAAAGCAGAGGCAGGTTGAAACAGTGAGCTAGAAGTGACGGTACTGAGGAAGTATAATGTTTTATAGGCTACAATAATAAAAATAAAATGCAATAACGACTTTGTTGCACCACTACAGTAAAAGTGTAAAAACCAGCAGCTATGAGTAACAGGAGGAGGAAGGGGGAATAAATCATATGACATGTTACAATAATGCAATTCTGTCTGGGACTGAGGATTATACTGATGCTACTCTCTTGATTTAAAAAAAAAAAAAAAAAAAAAATTCTTAACTGGAAAAGCTACGCTAGTACAATAATTAGTAACTTTCCAGGAACAGGAAGCTCCTCTTTTCATTTTTCTTTTTTAATTTTTTTTTCTTGGTGCCTTAGCTGAATGTAATACTAATGATAAAATCTACTTGGGTTTATTCCAGTGCCCATGATATATATTATAAATGCTTTATTTTATTTTATTGCATTTAATCAAGCTTGGTTTATAGAAAAGGCAGGTGTTTGCATTAGTATTTTTGTATGGGTCCTCCCAAAGTAAAAGAAATTCCTTAAATTCTTCAAATACCCAGGGTAAGAAGCTTCTGAAGTCTATCCATGATAAGAGTCTCCAAAAGAGAGTATAGAGGTATCCTTTCCCATTATAGTGTGTTAACAAAAATTCAGAGATTAGAAAAGATTGAAAAACTCATCTTTGTCATTGGGCTGACGGTAACGGCGTAGGGAGCGGGAAGGAAGAAATGCAATACCAGTGCACTGAGAGAGAATGAAAGGTGAAGGATGTGGAACAGTCGATTGAAAAGATGTTTATTTTAATTATGACATGGCTTTTAAGAATACTAATCTAATGCTGCTCTGCACTGCTAAACTCAGCACCTCATTAATACTGTTGGTACTGTTGACATTTATAGAGGAGGTTCCTAGCGGGAAAGTCTCTTCAGGCACTCTTACTCTCCTGTAGCGGGATAGGAGTTTATATTGTGACATGTTGACTGGGGAGTCAGTTTGATTTGGCTTCCCAAGTATGTTGATATGCTTTTTTTAGTTTCAAAAACTAACGAGAAGGTGCACCAGATGGCATTTAAACTAATATTAGTTGCTACTTGCTGGAAATACTTATGCTTTGTTATTGAAAGCTACAGTCCCGGCTCAACTTCTGTAATTTAACAGCATTCTCCCCTGGAGACACGCGGCATTTTCCAGAGGCAAAATACTTACCTTTCAGAATTACTTTTATCTGCCTCAGGAACAGAAGTCATCAGTGATGACCGCAGAGGTAGGTCAGTACTGAAGGCAGGGGCAGAGCAGGTATTAGCAACCGGGGATTTGCCACAATACTCCCTGTTTCGCTGGTACTTTGTGTTAGCAGAGGATGCCCGGAACTTTGCCCTGACACGTAACTGCAGTTCCTGCAAGGAGGCTCAGGGCATTGCCGTATCTGGGAGCGAGCCGTCCTAGCCCTCGAGTAAGCTAACTAGACATGAAGAAACAAACTGTTGGATTTCAACCATTTTGTGTTCCTGAATAAGAACTGGGAACTCACCTTGAGAGAGAAACAAAACCAGAAATACTTTCTCGTACTCTTAATGCTTGCCTACTGTTTATTGTTTCTGTTAACTTTCTCTAATGTTCAAGATAAGAAACTTACTTAGTGTATACTTATTAGATTTAAATGCTAAGCCAAAAGTCCACAGCAATGCATTTGCAATTGAAATGTAATTTGCAGCAAAGAGAATTCTCTCACTTTAAGCAGTATTGGTTATTTATATGGAGCACCTAATCAGAAATTAAAAAAATGACATTGCATTACTTAGTTTATTAACACCTCATACATATTTTGAACATTAAGCACTTGTGATAACGTCTCCAAATGAGATTCATGGACTCAGAATTGTTTGCTAAAGGACAGGATTGAACATTTCAATTGATAAAGGAAATCACAGCTTGAGAATGAATGAAAAGAGGAAAAAGAAACTGACTATTTTTATAGTTCATAACAGCTCTCACGAAAACGATTAAGAATTTACAAGCTAAATCTTGGTTAACTCTGCTTGTTCAGTAGGAAAACAGCAAACATCAAATTAAAATTTTCAACAGGACTTCAAACCTGACATTGGGCTGGGACGGCTGCTAGCAACTCTTTGTTTGCCATCGTTAGGCACTAGATACAGTTGTGGGCGATGCTCTGCCCCGAGGGAGGAGAGCCAGCCAGCCAAACCGCTGCCAGTGGTCATGCCTTTCTCCTTCATAAGAAAGGAGACAAGCAGAAGCCACTCATTTGCTTTTGGTAGTTAGGAAAGTAACCTTTTTGGTTTTTCCCTTCTTTCTACTACTTCTACTATTCTTTTTCTCTATCCTCATGCTTGGAGCTCTGAAAACCGATTTGGAATTTGACCTGTGATTTGGGATAGGGAAAAGAGTTGGTCTTTTCTGTGTCCAGGCAGCTTGTTGTTAGTTGTCACCCTGTCACAGGACCCTATCCACATTTAGCTAGTGTCCATCGGGGAAGACAGAGTAAGTGCAGAGAAATCTTAGACCTCAAGAAAACCAAGAACTAAAACCCTCACCGTTACAATTGCGAGTGACTAAATGAAAGAGTGAGGGATTTTTTCAACCTCAAGATTAAGATGGCAGATTTTCCAAAGTCACAAGGAGTTATAAGCTTAAAATATGGAAGTAGAGTTTTGGATTTGATAATTATTTTTTTTAAGACCAAAAATATGAAGCATAGAAATGCAGTGTCTTTGGATTCTCCTGCACTGCCAATCCTTAAGAACAAATTGGATAAAAATTTCTTGGAAATACGTTGCTAGGCATAGCTAAACCTGCTTCGGGGCAGGAGAATAGACTATAAAACTTAAAGGAATCCCTTCTTCAATTTCTTTTTTTACTATATTATTACTCTAATGTTGATTTTGTTGTCATTGTTCTGGTCAGCCCAAATGAGGGGACAGACATTGGGGAGTTTTCCTGCTTTGCTTTGCTTTGCTTTATTCTGTATCAAAACAATGAAATGCTTTCCCTTTGTCTTAAAGGAGGCATGTTTCTAAGAAAGTTTAACAGATTTGATATCTGTCAGCAGAAGTAATCTAGTATCAAATGCTAACTTCACAGGAAGAGTTATGAAAATAGGAATTTGTTCAAACACATAAAGTTTTCAAATGAGTGCCGCTGAACAGGTTATATGTTGTATGAAGATGTAGATGGTTTGAAAGGAGATAATTAGTTTTCCCAAAGACCCTCTTTCTCCCAAATGAATAGGGATATTTATGAGGCAATGGGAGTAAAGATGCTTAGGCTTTCTTCCTGATATGTCTGATTGCCAGTAAGTGAATTTTAGTGCGAACTTAATTGTTCTGAAGTTGGCAGCTACATCTGTGTATCCATCTACTGTACCAGCTACGGCCATCTTGGTGCTGTGTGGGAAGATGTGCGAGTGGGCTAGCAAAAACCATCTTTTAGGATAATGAAGCATAACAGCTTGGGAAAATGCCTTTCTGTGGAGCTGTCTGGACTGAAAATGAGCCAGGCACATCAAAGGAACTAAATCCCTTACGAGGGGTTTGAAAAATAGGTCTGGGCATACAGAGGAACAAGAACCTGGCAAATATGGAAGGGAACGAAAGTTTAGTGGATAACGTACAAAAAAAATATGCTTGAGAATGGACACCTCTTTCTAGAATTCAGTTACTGCTTTACTGAATGCTTTCTCTTAGAGGGTTTCAGAATTGATATTTTCTTTTAACCATTCCTCCTACACAGCTGCCACTTTTTTCTCTATTTCTGTTTTTAATCAATGTCTTTGAAAATACCTTTTGAGAATTAGACTGACTTATATAGTTTGTCACCTTCAAGAGAATGAAGTCATTTCATGTGTCTGGAAAAGTAATAAAGGATGAAGGCTTGGAGTTGGGAAGCTGGTATCTTTTCCTTATTTGTTGTTTTCTTAGGAGACTTCAAAACCAGAGCAGACGTAAGTGGGCAAGGAAACTGGTAGGAAGAAGTCCAGGAGCGGCAAACTATACTTTTTGAGAAGGTAGCTGTAGTAAAATCATCAGGGTTTTGGTCAAAGAGTTGAATTTAGTGTAATTTTTGAGGTCATACCACAGTATTTTTGTATGTGAAAGTAGAAGTAAGAGGTGATGCTTGAATTGAAAATACTCAAACAGTAGCAGTGCAGTGAGGGAGACATGTAAATATGCCTCCCTCCTCAAAATTGGGCGTTAAAAATGTATACTCCACAGGACTTGGTTTTAAATCTCTGTTTCATTTGCCTGTGCTAGTTCTGGGAAAATAGATCAAAAGAGAACTTGAAGAACGACTTAGAAATCTGACTCGCTGTTATTTGCAGTAGTTCTGATTGTGGAGAAGCAAACAGGAAAACTTTGTCTTTATTAATCCAGTGTATTTGGCTGAGCTTCCATTGAGATCTACAAGCCCGTCTCTTGTCCGCAGTGTGTAATCCTTAGTGTGTTTCTGTTTATGTGAAAGGACATGGGACTTAATCAGTTCAGGCAACATGATTCAAACCCAATCTTCAGGGATTTTAAAACTTTTTTCTTTATTTTCATTGCTTCTTTTCTTTTCTCCCCCAAATCACTTTCTATTCTATTCATGCAGTAGTTTTTCATTCATATCCATTTCATTATAAAAGTATTTTAGGCAACCTGCCAGAAACCTTTTAGATTTTTTTTTTTTTTGGCAGTGCTTAGTAGTCATAATTTCTCCAGCAGGTCTCTCTCTCCTATCCTGCATCAGCAATAATTTTGAATACCGAACTCCTACGGCGCACTTGGCCCAAAACTTATTTTGGTCACTTTTAATGACCTGAATTTCGGATCTGAAGGCAGTAGAAGCTGTCGGGCTCAGACGCTATGAAAAACTAAGACAACATTAGCTAGCTTGAACATAGCTTTCTTAGGCTTTCATCTGCAAAAATAATTTTTATTTTGTCTCCAAAAATCACTGCAGTGACTTGTCTTTATGACTATGGTCTGTTCTGTAGTATTTTCCAGGCAAGGCACCAGCAGAGGTGTCGCTACTCTTTTGCCCTTCCGAGGTCACTGACAGCCCAGTAACTTGTGATTTTTTCAGTCCCTGTCTAATGGATTCGTACAGAGTTAATTATGAAGGGCCATTTTCCTGGACTGCAGCCAGAGTGTGAAGCTTTCTGAAAACCACTTTTCTATGTGTATCTGAACTTTTTGCTCCCAAAAGGTGAGGACTGTGAAGTTTGCTGTTCGTCCACAGAGCAGATGGTAGCAGTGCCAATTTCTATAGGACCAAGTGAACATGAACCCTGACATGGAGGATCAGTCCTTTGGAATGAAAGGTTAATTAAATGTCTTATGCTTTTGAATCCTACTTTTTCTAACGATAGTGCTGATTTAGTCTCACTGCAAATTCAGATAAAGCCAACTTGCCTGCAGCAGCACTTACCATGTATCTCCATTATCTTTCAGAAGTCTAAGAGCCAGACTAACTATGCAATTCAGCCAGACCTATTTTATTCTATTTTCTAGTGAAAAGTAGCCTTCAAGTTTGAAATATTCACACTGCGCTAGGCAACTTTAGGCAGGCAGAGATACTATAGAGGCATGTCTTGTGTCAGCAAAGTACTTTATAGTAGGAATTAAGGAGAGAATATGGTTAAACCCTTTTTGAGTATAATTTTTGGCTTGAAAATGGAGAAGAAAAGCATGGTAGTTTGTGTTCAGCTGTATTTACTTACATAATATGGTAGTATTTTTAGAGAGAGAGGACTGGACTGGCTAGTTCCTCCAATTTGGTTTTTATTTACACATAATGCTGGTTCACTGAGGCTAAGGCTTCTGGCAGGAATATAACTGTTGATTAAGTTTGCAGCAATAACCCTTTGAAATACCTATAGAAAACTCTCAATGCACATTCATGGGACTGGGAGTATGGGGACACAGCTGAGAAATCCAACCATTTTCCTTTTGGAAATTTTGGGAAGATTTTGCTGACATCAACAGAAATGAAAGCAAGTTTTGAAACCATAAGTCTCGGTAAAAGCCATAACCCATCACAGTCTGCTTGTTTATAGTGGGAGGTTGGTTTTATGAGAGGTGATGGCTCATCTTATGACGGCTGTAAGACATTTTTGTCTTGTGCTGCATTTCCACTTCTCTGCTCAGATTCCCATCTCCGTTGCACTGAGGGGACTCAATAGCTGGTGTAAGAATTGCCACTGTTTGCAGTGCAATACATTAACATAGCCTAAGTCAGTGCCCATTTAATGTATGATAATTCAATAGTTACTTCATAAACAACTGAAAAGTCTCTGCAGTGGGAAAAAGAGATTTTCAGAGATAGGTAGAGATAGAGAGGAGCATTTCCCAGGATAAGCTCTTCCTCACTGATGAGTGAAATCCTTGAGTAACATTATGATCTTGGTCTGAGTCAACGATTCTACTGTGAGGTTGTGAATTATGAATTCTCAGTAAATGTGTCTTGCATTTCTCTACATCAGTTGCTGATATTTGAGTTTTTTTCAATTAATTCAAGATTAGCGGATTTCAAGAGCAGAATGGACTACAGTGAGCCTATGAATGAGATTAGATGCTTTTCCTAAAGTAATTAATGAATACATTTGGGATAAAAAATTCTGCAAAAGGAAAAAAATAAGTGTCCTACTGCTCTGGTTTAAGGAAACTAAAAATATATAGAAAGCCGAAAAACATCAACATTTTCAAAATGAAACATTACAAATTTTTGTTCTGAAGACAATCGAAATGAACATTTTGTTTATTTTCATTACTGCTTTGAAACAGATTATGTATACAAAATATTTAATACTTGCGCATACCAAAGGTCTAAGATTACACATTATGTTAAAGAACCTACTGTAAATAATTTACAGTTCATAGACAGAGACAATACTTGTCTAACTGTTGCATTTGGCTGTGAATACAATTTGCATGCTTTCAGCCTGAATAATCATGAGGAAAATACTCATTTTCGCAATTTGGACAAACTGCTTTGTTACAAAAGTTGCAAAAGGTTCCCTGGTGGCTTTTAGGAAATGTTTTTTTGTTATTCTTTAAAGATTAAATGTTAAAAATTAGGGCACTCTTGTTTCAAGACCACTTAGAGTCCCTACAGCAGGCAATCCCTACTTATAGTCCGCCTTGTTCTTAAGTTTCTAAACAACTGTTACAATAGAAGGACTAGGAAAGTCGATAGCTGAATTACATTTTGGGGACGGATAATGAAGTTCTAATCCTGAATTTAATAGGTATTGTATTTCTGTATTGGGATATGCCGTTCTCCAGTCTATATAACTTTTAGTATTTCAGAAGTTTCTAATAAAAGTATTAACAACTGCTTTGTAGGGTAAAGGGGGATGTAAAATATTAAGCAACTGTCTTCCTTTCTCGGGCATAATAGTAACTATTCTGAAAGAGGCACTATCCTCAGAGTAGTGAAATAATAGGGTTATATGGTGTACAGTTCCTTTTTCAGAAAAAGGAAACTTGGAGCTTCATGAGTACAGTTGATATGTAGTGGGGAAAAATAATTTCTAAATATTTTGACTTTTAACTAGAATACTATATCCACCATATTTGCCTCTCACATACTGCCTCTTCGTTATCTGTTTTGCAAATGTGATTTGATTTGTGTGAGTGCTGACTAAATGTCAATTTTGATATAGTGCTAAGATTTGTATAATCAAAACATGATTTTAACAAGTAGAAATAGTTTACAAAGGTCAGATCGCACAATCAGGAACAGAATCAGTCTAATCTGACTTTGATGATCACAGTGCAAGGACTGAATACTTGAATAGTCCGATACACATTTTGAGAGTTCTCTATAGCTAGAAATTCACAACTTGTAATAAGTTGATAAAATATAGATAGTTTTGAGAGATACAAAGGGTAAATCAATTAAATGAATTGTTATGTCAATGTTTGTGTACGGCTGTTCCATTCATAATGTCACCACAGAATTTATTTAATGATGCGTGTTTAAGGAAAGATTTCTTTTTCATTTCAGTTGCGATTTTTAGATAAGGTTGCCTACATCAACATTGGAGAAGCTAGGAAAAAATAAGCTGTCATGAGTTTACTAAATTAATGTATTTAGGAGTTCAAAGCATACAACTAGCGTGCAATACACACAGAATTTTATGTTAATCAAGAAAGTTAGAGAAGTTAAATATTGAGCAGAATGTTTCCTGATGCCAGAAAGAGCAATATGGATATTTTAGTGTGAGTTTGCTGCCAGAACACTGAACAATTTCTTGTTGGCACTAGATGTTGCAAATTAATCCAATAATTAACAATAATTTATCAACTTATTAATTTATGTTTACACTGGCAACTGATGCCTTTTAGTTGCATCATTAATCCTATGTAATAAAAATATAACCCATTATAATCTGAAAAACCTGTTAATTGTATTCATGATAATATTTTGCCTTGGGGATTTGTGTATTTAAATGACTCAAAAGTTTAGAATCCTAATGGCTGCCAGAGTTGGAGGCTCAAAAAGGAGAAGCAGACAAAGAGCTGTCCACTAATCCTCCAAACTGGGAGTTAGAAACAAGTTTTGAGATTTCTATATTCCTAATAATAGATCAGATTGCTGTCTATACTAAGAACTTTCAGATACGTGTGGTCTTTTAGTTTGATTCAAATTAGCCCCTGGTAAACTTAAGATGTCTTAGACTGTCAGAGAGTGCTCTGTGTGCAGGATGACGATTCAGGATGCTGCTTCAGCCAGAGACCTTGGAGTAGACAGGCGTGTAGAGTCAGACCACTCTATATTCAGCGCTGTTAAATTACAATACAATGGAGCAACGGTTATGACCTGCTGACATCTCGTTCAAGAGAAAACTGGAAACAAGTATGTCTGCAACATTAGAAATGGATGTCAAAGCTTCAGGGAGTTGCAGAAGTATAAAGAGAGAGAAAGATGTAAAACAAAATCACAGTATGATCTTGGGGTCTCTGGAACTATCACTGTCAAAATGATGCTTCATATTTCTGCAAAAGGAAACAGTACATGAGACAGTGGTGGGTAATGTGAGATTTCCTCCCAGTTGTAGGAGGTTGTCACCCCAAAGAGATGAATGCCACGGCCTGACATCTTTTCCAAATCCCAGTGGAAGAAATAGGAGGAAACATTCCATCCCATCTCGGGCAACAACTATGGTTTGCGAAGAAAGTAGAGCCATGAGATCCAGAAGAATCAAAACAGGTGGTCTTGCCATCTCTCCACGCCCCTAGGAATTTTTAGCACCCATACTGTGAAGTGGAGCATCAGCCAACAAGACCTACAACTTGGAAACCAAACAATTAAAATCACTGTAGACAAACAGGAAGCGTTGGCTGAAGACAGCTCACCTTTATACTGCGTGGCCACAGCACACAAATGCTTACGTTCCGCTGCATTTTCCAAGCTTCAAGGTGATTTTAATGAGAAAACTGCTCTGGGATTTTGGCTGCTAAGCATATGATAGGAGCTGTTCTATTTTCTACTATTAGTGAGACTTAATAGGATTCCATTCTGACCTAGGGTACGTGCAGGGTTGAAGTACACTATTCGCAGGTCTGGTAAGAGCATAACTTGTGGTGGAAGCGGGAGCTCTCGGGTTTCCGTGCATTGTGACATAACACTGTTACGGTCTAACATATGTGGGAGCTCCTTATAGCTTTTAAGTGCATTAGTTGAGGTACGAGGCTCTGTATCAAATTACCTCTAAGATATTTCCTCTCCAGATTTGCGCATTCAGCCACGGGGTGTCCTAACATGCATTTATCCGCAATAAACTTTTGTTTACCCCTCTTCTATCTTCCCACAAGCTTTGTTAGAGCTCTGTATGATTTTAAGTTACCAAAAAAAGGGGAATGAACTTGCACTGCCTAATTGATATCGTTGTAAATGCTCCATGAGTAGTCCCAGGGAAAATTACAGGGGCTGCAGAATCTGTTAAAAACCACTCATTTATTCAGGAGCATTTGCAGAAAATATTAACTGCTCTTCTGTGAGGGATAACAAGATTTTTCACATACTTTTAATTAAAATGCAAACTTGCATGGTTTGCTTGCTTGCTTTGTTGCATGCTCTTTTTGCACTTTTTAGTTATTTCTATTTCTTATGCAAGAATCCTTTTCACACCTTCTCTTTGCGCTCTCTAAGCAGTTTGTTGTTTTTCACAGTTTGATCTTCACTGACAGCTTTCTTTGCTGTGTTTTTGGTGCATAAAGAGCAAAACATACATTTCAGTCTCGATGACTTTCATTTTAGATTAGGAAAACTGAAATACAAAGTGAGAACAAATATAAAATCTTCATGAGGGAGAAAGCAAAGAATCTGTAAGATCTGCAGTTTAAAAACCTCTGTAAAACCTTTCATCTTTAATCCTCTTATAATGCTGTCACTGGCTGACAGGCAGGTGGAGAGATTTTTCATTTTATGGCATCGAAAGGACAGATTTGTGATTAAGGCATAGATTGGGTCTCAAAGGATTGTAGTTCAGTTTACATCTTTTGATACAAACTTTGTATGGGTGTCGGTTTAGGCTTCGCATTGCCTATATCCTTTCTTTTCCTCTTCTTTGCAATGGTAGCATTCCCCTGTCTATTTAAATGTCGCAATCTCAAAAATGCTGTCGTTTGCACCGGAACTGTTAGCCTTGCTGTAATCTGAAATTTCGGCCTGATAAATGTTGTGCAATAATTCCGTTCAGGGATGCGGTTGTACACGTGCCTAATCCCTTTGGACAGTCAGCCTAAGAGCATGCTCAGTCTATGTCTCCGTACACTCCCCTGAGCTTATGCTGAAGACAGAAAACATGCAGTAGTTTTCGGAGAAATTAAATGTACCAAACAACGTGGCTATTAGCAATAGATCTGCATAGTACAAACATTAAGCAAATTCCTCTTCAGAGATGTGAGAAGGATGGGGATATGTTTATATTTAAGTGTGTTTCCGACTGTGAACTCTAAGCACAGATGACTATTCATCTTTTTGGTGCTGCACAGACAGCAGTGGATACCTCACGGGCAACTTCAGTAGAATTTGAAATGCATATCAACATTTTAAAACACTCTTATTAGAAGCTATTATTTTTTACTCATGTTGCCTGACATAAAGGCAATTTATTTTGATGTTGTCCACATTTAGTTGTTGCGGCTTTATATTTCATCTGACTTTTATGCCGTTCAACTCATCACGAAACCAGGTTCCTTTTCAGCTAAGAGTAACGTGCCTTGTTTTATTTTAGCCCAATTTTTGTGCATTCAGAAGCTATGCAAGCACTCACGCGGTATTCAGTCTTCTAGACTTACAGTATCAGTCAAGTGAAGATTTTTGCACCAGTAAAAAAAGTGAATTTGTGATGGTTTGACAAACAAAACAGTGGTTTTTTCCAACTTCCAAGTTGGTTTTTAATTACCCATTAAGCAACCTTAAATGGTTCCTTGAAAGCCATCTGATATCACTTCCTTACAATTTTAATATCTATAGGAAAGGAGAGCTGTGTCTCAAGCTGACTTTTCACTTCATCCAGAGTCTGCAAAATAGGCCCAGGAGGAAAAGACTCAACCAAAAGAATGGAAAAAGAGAAGCAAGAAGAGGCTTGAAGAAATAGCCATGGCATTTATTGCTTCCTCCAAGAGCAGTGCTATCAGTGAAGTTCTTGGTGGGAAGAATTACTTGGCAGCGTGAACCAATTTATGTGCTCTTTGCTTGCAGATCATGGAGTTTATATAGGAATATAGGAGGAAAATTCTGTGCAGGTGTCCAGAATTGCTGCAGTTGCTCTGCCTCCCTCATTCTTTTGTCTTTTTGTCTTAGAAGGTATAGAACTGAGTCATCCTCCTGTCGTCCAGTAGGTTTGCATTCGTTTCATGTTTTTATTATCACAGAATCATCAGAGTTGGAAGGGACCTCTAGAGATCATCTAGCCCAACTCTCCTGCTAAAGCAGGATTGCCCAGAGCACATTACTCAGGACTGCATCCAGGCGGGTCTTGAAAATCTCCAGGGAAGGGGACTCCACCCCCTCCCTGGGCAGCCTGTGCCAGTGCTCTGTCACCCTCACCGTAAAGAAGTTTTTCCGTGTATTTGAACGGAACTTCCTGTGTTCTAACTTGTGCCCATTGCCCCTCGTCCTGTCACTGGGAACCATTGAAAAGAGCCTGGCTCCATCCTCCTTCAACCCACCCTTTAGATACTTGTATGCCATAATAAGGTCTCCCCTCAGCCTTCTCTTCTCCAGGCTAAAGAGTCCCAGCTCTCTCAGCCTTTCCTCCTAAGGCAGATGCTCCAAGCCCTTAATCATCTTAGCTGCCCTTCGCTGGACTCGCTCCAGCAGTTCCCTGTCCCTCTTGAACTGGGGAGCCCAAAACTGGACACAGTATTCCAGTTGTGGCCTCACCAGTGCAGAGTAGAGGGGGAGAATGACCTCCCTCGACCTACTGGCCACACTCTTCCCTATGCAGCCCCGGATTCCATTGGCCTTTTTGGCGACAAGGGCACATTGCTGGGCCATGGATAACTTACTGTCTACAGTAAATCCTTCGAAAAAAGCTTTCAGAAATACATTTTTCTCTTCATTGCTGCCTTTCACTCTTAAAATGGACAAACTCAGGGGATGTGAAAAAAAAATTCCAGAACAGCTGTTGAGTACACAGCCTTGGTTTCTATGGTAGCAAAGGGAATTTCTTAGAAGATTGCCTGTACAAATTAATTCAAGGTACAATTTGTGTTATTAGATGAGTGTGATTGTTTAGAGGATGATGCTGGTTTTAGCTATTGTTTCTTGAAACAGAAAAATCTTCATTTTATGTAATAATATTAGTCAATGATTACGGAATCATTATGGGGTCATAGAGACTAAACCCTGGGATTTTCACTGTTGTGGGTGTGTTGTTCTGACATGCGAGATCATACTTGTCTACTAGCAGCCAAAAATAAGGTTCATTAATTTTAGAAGAGTAATAAGTAAGCTGAAAGTGCCTGGACATCGGCTATAGGTTGCTATAGGTTTTGTTAATATGAGGTAAAGGGGCTTCTTGGATTCAAAAGAGAAGGAACGATGCAGTGTATCTTTACGTGTCATTCCCTAACCTGCAAAAAAAAAAAAAACCCAAACGAAAAATCACTTGAGACAAGTGGGGCTGCTGCTGTCTTGAGGTGACATTTGTAGTGCTTCCCTCCTTAGTGGGGTTAGGCAGTTTGCTAGACAGGTTGAAAATGCAAAGCAGTGCTTCACCTACTCTCAGAACATGTCCAGGTAGCACGATATTTTACAAAGAATATTTGGATAATTTTTATGAATCTCATAAAACAGAACATTTTCTTGTTTTCTGTATTTACTGCAAAATATGTAGTATGATGAAGCCGAAGATCACTTAAGAAGATGGTAAACCCAAATGGTATTTTTAATTTTAAGTGGTAGAGCAAACATATTTTTGCCACCTTACACACCTTAATCTTTAGCTTTATAGAAGAAAATGTGGCAAAGAGAACGTATCAGTGAACTGATAACTTTTGAATTCTGTATTTACCTGTCCAACAATCTCAGAAGAGGAAAAAGTACTCACTAACTTACAAAGAACCTTGTAACTGTCTCCTACCTTTCTCTTTTTATGCTAATCTATGTATCTCTGTTGCCATCTATATATCTCTGTGAGCTTGGGTGTAGTCAACAAAATCCCTGACAAAATGCCACGTCACAACAAACGGATGGTTCTGTAGTTTTGGGGGCCATTTTTGCTAACACAGGTTACAATATTCTTCTGCAGTTGTATGCTTGTGTGGTAGAGCTCGGCAGGGATTTCTTTGGTACCTCTAAGCTCCTATAGGTGGGCGTGTGGTATCTTTGGCTAATTACAAAAATGGGCACGTAGCAGAAAGTGACTAGGTCCTTTATCAGTTTAAAGGCCATTTTTTCCCCCGTTTTCCAACATATGACAATGAAATGTCAGTGTTTTCTCTATAAAAGCTCTGGAGAAAATGTGAAAATATGGATTCTGAAGTTCACATAGATGACTAAGTGGTAACTCTCCAAGTTACATGTTTTTGTTACTGCTTTAATTTTTCTTTTTAAGTTTTGGTTGCCTAAGCATAGTAAGGAACAGGTAAAATGAGATTTTTATTTTTTTTTTTTTTAATTATGTTTAAGGAAAGCTTTAGAGAGAGGATTGGTGTCTCTTTCTGAATAAGATAAAACTAAATAAAAATACATATCTACAGAGCTAAGTACAGATGCTAACTTACCTTCAGGTGGGGATGTACTCACTGATATCTGTGTCGTAACTCTCCAATCGTTTTGATTTTTGAATAGTAATATATTTCAAATTATGGGACAAGAGGAACTCTTAAAAATGTAGCGAGTGAGTTTTTAAATTTATGGGTTCCATTATTTTACTGTATTTTCAGAGATACAGTTCTTTCGCTGCTTTCTTTTCGCTTTCATTTCCTGTGTAATTATTTTCATTCTTTCTCTTAATAAGTACTCCTTTTGTATTTTAACTCTCTGAAAAGCATAGTATTCCTCATAACGTAATAATTGCTAAGTATCTTTACAAACTGGCTGCTGCTGTTTAGAATAAAGTGCATTCTGTTCTACTATAGCATGAATGGTTTTGATTAGTATTTTGCCTGCTATCTATGAATTAAGTAGAGCTTTAAAAGTTAATAATATTTTTGTTACTAAAATTGAAAAACTGGTACTTTCCCTTTCTGTTTCGAAATGTTCTTCGAATACATTTTTAGGCAACATCAGAATGTCAATCGATTTATTGGAACTGTGACGAATTTTTCAGACAGGGTAGAATTATTTAATTGTACTGGTACTCAAAATTATGTAGGGACCTAGTGTACTTCTCATAGGATTGATGGTCTTAGTCTACCAAAATTAGTTCTCTAAATTACTAGCTTCCTAATTTTCTCAGTTTTTTAGTAAGACAAAAAAAAAAAAACAAAAACAGGCTGCTGATACTTTTCTCTTTCTTTACCTAGAAAAGTTGATTGCAGAGTCAATGTAAAGTCTTTCTATTTCAAAAGTTCCCCAAATACCACTTTTCACTTCTATGCACTTTTTTTCCCCTAAAACTGTATTACTGTATAATCACACTGAATCATTAATAAATTCTCCTGTTTATCGTTGATGCTGTACCATTTCAATCATGCTACTGTTTCCATATTATGCTTTTACGTGCTGCCCGGAACTCGTGTCCCAGCATTGGTTTAGGAACGCTGGACCAGCAAACACGAGTGAGAAGGCACCACTAGCACTTGAGTAATAATTCAGTAAGGTGATGGACAGGATACGCTAGCGCAACACACATCTGCTTACACAAGCTGAAGCACACTTATGAGAATCATTCTTCCATGATCTGAATTCCTTCATGGGCAGGTGAGAAGGTTCTTTAGAGGATTTGGGAAGAAAGCTATGACTTTGATTAAAAGCATCTCACACATTTTTGGAGCGTTCTGTTCAGTCCTACTCTTGCATGTATTTGGGACTTGGATTTGTTTCTTTGCACGTGAGCGATAGGGGATGAGGTCAGCAACAGCTGGGAGGACGAACTGCCCTATCTTTGCTTTAAAGTGAATGCTCCAAAGGGCAGAAAAGGCTTCCAATGCCTAAAAATGTTATTTTATTAAAACACAGACTAATGTACTAGAACAAGATGACTCTTCAAATAGAGAAAGTTCTGATCAGCTATGGCAGATCATACAGAGCAGCTTGAAAAAAAATCTCTCCGTGCATATTAAGAGTTTGCAAGGTGGTTTCTCTGACACAGTTTTGCTTTCTACAGTACAAATTTTGGATAGATTTGTCATTTGAACTAATGTATTTCCCCACATAGCGTTCTCTCAGGGAAACCACATGTTTTGGTGGTTTGGACCTGTCTGTCCAACTGCTCCATAGAACCTAGAGGGGAGCCGAATAAATAGATTCATGCTCCCTGTTGCTCATTCACCTTTGTAGCAAAGTCTAACTTAGGATGTTTCTACAGTAAATTTAAAAGTAAACAAATTATTCTGACAAATCAAAATTAGAAGGAGTATACTTGATATTCTTTCTAGTTCATTTTAATACAGTTTTTTTTTATTTTTTTTTGTGGTATTTTTGCAAAATAATCTGTAGAAATAAAGGGAGAAAAAAAAACCCAACCCTTTTTTTTTTTTTTTTTTAATAAAAACTCCTTTTATAACTAAATGACTTAAGCTGCTCTTAGAGTTTCATTATGTTGAGTGGTTTTTATTCTTTAGACTTGATATTTCTTCTATATCCTAAGTGTTTGAGCTGAAGAGCAAATGTGTTTTGATACAAACATTATAACTTTTAGTTAACTACTTTCTCCTATCACTGTATAGCCTGTACCTGTGATTCTCTGACATTGAGACTCTCAAAGGCCATCCAGGGTGTGCTCAGCTAGTGTATATCTTTCCAAAACAGCCACTGAAGGCTCCTAAGAAACTGGCAAAGCTGCTGGGGACCAGCCAAAAGATGCTCATGAAGTGTTACTTGGGGTTTGAAGGAACAAACGGCAGCTGTTTTGGTGTGACTGTTGTCTTTGCTTTCCAGAAATATTTGAGCGGCTTCAGCATCTGTAGATAGCATTGTCAGGTGCTTGACCCCAGGAGTGCTGCTACATGGAAGGGTATGGCTTTGGTGGATTTATGCCACATCTAGATGTTATCAGGGTTGGCAGATTGTGCGAATGTGGGTTCTCTCTGGCCTCTTACAATTCAGTGTAGACAGACTGGGCCTTAACGAGAGCTGGCATCAGCTCTCTTGAAAACAAGTGAAATAAAGGTGAGCTTGACCTGTTAGCAACAGGTCCGTCTTACCTCTTTTTAGCTTCTGATAGTATTGAGTCCATTAACTTTACAGCTTACCCCACAGTTTCTTTAAAATTGATAGTTTTCAAATTACAATGATTTTTCAGAGTTGTAATGGAATCTCAAATGTGGGTGAAACTGTGAGGATGGTGATTTATGGGACAGAAGCATTATACATGCAAGAAAGATCTAGAGCCGCTAGATCAGCAGGAAAGCTGTCAAATTCAGGTGAATGTTCAGTGAGGGTAAAGGATTTGGAAAGAGCAAAAGGAAACTGCCTTTTTCTACAAGAAATCTTACTGTGGCAGCAAAAGAAAGAGCACTAGTATAAGTAGAACAAGGTCAAGAAGCAGAAAAACCTGTGAGAACTGAATAGGTTTGTGAGATTATAGAATTGCTGAAATTGTCAGTCTGGATTTTCACTTCTAGTCTTAAGGGAAACACTGAAATGAATTCTGACAATTTATGAATATGCATTGTTTTGTCAATACGAACATGCAAACATTATTTATTTTTCCTTTTTAGTAAAGACATGGTAAATATACAGGGTGGTTTTTTTCTTCCTCAATACAGCAAAGTATCCAGTTATGCTAAATCCTCTCTAGCAGGTCTATCTGACTTTTTTATAGCCTCATCTACTATTTTTATAGACATCTTGTAAATATATTGCCTGGATAGATGTCTCTATGTGCTTCTGTCTCATTTTAGGAATGAAATGAGGAGTCTTGGTTTAGAGTTTTTGGGGGAGGGTTTTTTTGTTTGTTTCGGTTTTGTTTGGTTCTTTTTTTTCTTCCTGTGGGTAAATTAAGGTTAGGCTTCCCACAGCAAAATGACTGAATCTGTAGTTAGGCTTGTAGCATATACCTGAAAATTCTAAAGAGAATAATAGCTGATTAAACCTCATCAGACACAGATTTCAGTGTGCTAGTATCAAAAAGCATGTGTCTGATGGAAAGATCAATATTTCTAATGTTTTTCATATTGGTTGAATTAAAGCCGTATTAATCTTTTCTAATTTCTTATTTTCCTTTTTCTCATTTAGATAATCAATATGAATTTTATGTGAGTCCCAATGAGAAAATCTTATCCAGTCTTATACTATGCTTTTTTTTTCCCCTACAAGAAAGGCAACCTTTTTTAATATGTTTTTCTGAACTAATGCAACATTCTGGAATGAATTATTCAAATGGGCTTGCTGACTTGTAAGCAAAGCTTTTAGTTCATGTCTGTTATTCAGGACTTTCTAAAGGTCATGAACTTTCTTTTACATATTCAATAGATATGTTTTTCATTGTACATCTTGACTTTAAAAAGAAAAACACAGTAATAGTAATGTGTAGGTAGAAAACCTAAATCTTTTCACTTACAGGATCCTTCTAGGTAAGGACGGAAAGTGCATTGATTTTTAATTTTTATAAATTAATTTTTATAAATGGAACAACAGCTCTCTCATGGGTATAAAAAACTGATTTACCTGTGAAGTTTTTAATAAGATTTAATTAAATTATCCTTGCAAAGCAACTGAAATTTTGTTTGAAGGACAACACTTGCATTTTAAAATGTCACTTTTTCCCCTGGGCTGTAATTAAGTTTCATTTAGATGGCTACTTTATATTTTTACTTTTCTTCATACTCACTGTTGGATTCTGCCATGGATCCCTTAGCTTAAAATAACAGGCTTCATTCTTCCAGCTGCAGAAGCCTCTGAACAGGCTTTATTTTTTACTAAGTCCTTATCTTGGGCCCAGCTTTTCTTTTCCAAATAACATTAATTCTGCCACAGCATCACCAAATCCTGGTTCTTCATCCATGTAGAAGAAGCCTGAACCCTAAATGTGCTCTATTCGTTTCAGGGAACTGCAATCTTTATTGTTCTGGCCTTGATAATTATTATATTTTGTATGGATCATATTGCCCCCGAATTCCTCTCCTTAGCTTGTTGCTTTGGGCTGCCTCTTTAGTCCGTTAAAGTACATAATTCTTACATGATTCAGCAAATTATTTTGTTTGCTTCTCTAATTCAGTTGTCAGCTGCAGGCTGGATGGAGCAGACCAGCTCAGTATTGCCTTCAGCCTCCGTGTCATAGTCATGCCTTAGTTTCGCCCCTCCGCTACCAGCTTCTCCCACAAAGACTTTCTTACTTAGTCCTGCCTTTCCTCTGTAGCATGAGAAACTCTTCAGCAAACCTGAAAAAATCCTTGCTTGTTGTCTTTCAAATCCCAATTTACAGCTCATCTCTGCCACGATCCTACAAAACCTAGATTTTGTGGTAAGGCAGATAATCTAAAACTGTATTTTCCCTTTTTTTTTTTTGTTTGTTTTGTTCCATGTAAAGTAATGCTATCTACTAAAAATCGTGCAGTTACCAAAGCTTTCCTGTTTCATTTTATTGTCCTTAAAAGTAAGGGTTCTTCACCTGGTGGGCAAGAACCAATCAACACACTGAGCAGAGATATTTGTCATTATTTCAGTTCTGCAGAATCGGGCGCCAGGCATCGAACGCAGCCAGCACACCTGGCAGGAAACACACAGGGTCTTTTAGACAAAAAGGTAAGGGAAAAAAAATCCTATGAAAAGAGCTGATTGGTCACTTGTAGTTATATAACAAGAACTTAATTGTGCAAGTCCCAATTTTTGTCTGGCTCATTATGCTAAGGTGGTCTTACATTTACATATAAAATCTCCTCCTAGAGGTGTGATACTTAGTATTAAAATTATCTAAGGTAACTAGAGGTTATACCTTCATCCCGTCAGGTACCAGTAGGTTATCTTTTAACTTTCTATTCTGTTGGGGCTCCACTTGGAACACTGGCTAACCTCAAGACCGGATTAGTTATATCTATGGACTTTTTGTTTTGGGGATTTTCTGTCCCTGTTGCTATGGTTTCAGAGTTAGGCCATCATGGTTGCTGAATTTTGTGGATTTTTAACTCTTTTTGGCATCAATTTTTCATGTTATTCATTTGCTTGAGCATTTGATAACTATTCTTTTTCCTTTTTCTACCTGTATTTTTAGACTGAGAGGCTCTGGGGGCACAGGAGGAAGGCGGTCCAAATATTTGGACCTCCAAGATATGCCAATCTTTGCTGCTATAGCTGTGTCATTGAAACTGATACACGTACTATATTTCACCGGTCCGTTCATGTTAGATTGATTTATGTGAATGTGGGAAAATGAGGTAGAAATAAGTGGCTTAAAAAAAAGACCTATTTATTTATTATTCTCTGTGCGTGTGTGTATAAACTGTGCCGGGAACTGTACCTTTAGGAGCTTTGTATTGTACAGAGACTAAAACTGTTCCAGGCTTGCTAGATAAAGTATAGTCTTTTGTGGTTGCCTAACATTGGAAATAGGAGAACTATTGTTGAGTCACATTATCTCTCTGAATACCAGCTCTTTATTTACAAACTGGGGTTTGTAAAAGTTAGCAATACATAAGGATTTACAAACACTTTGAGGGTGTTCTCTTTTGATAGGTATGTATGACATAATCCCTGGGACAAACACCTTATCTTGGTCAGGACATCTACATATTCTTGGAATATAAATAGCAAGTAAATACTTGTGCCGGTAGTGTATACTTGATAAAACTCTTAATGACCATCTGAACATCTTCAGACATGTTGCAGAGCAGTAATAGCTATCTGCAACGTGAAGAGCCTGAAAACCTTTTAGCAAGTCTGTTGCATCACGAGTGAGTTTCTTTGCTAGAATGCAACTGGGAGAGTTAATATGTATAATGTATGTATTAATATTTTATATAATATGCATGTGCCAAATATGTCTATATAGATAGGTTTCTGAGCAGTTTTCTTCTGAATAATAACCCTCATCATACCCAAATGCTATTCTGTTTGCTATTTTGTTTGCTGTGGTGGCAGTCTGGCTTTACAATACAAAGGTCGTCTTTTTGGTTCTGTGCTGAAGAGCTAGTGTAATCTCTGTTCAGGGGAACACGATACTTTTTGTTCAGTGAGCACTAGATTGTGCTTTGGTGTCATTTTGTCCCTGGGAATTGCATGTTTCTCCATGAACCGTCCTTTTGAATCTCATCCATTTTCCCCAAGAGGAATTGACAAATCACCTAAATAAGTATGGCAGGACCCGAGGTGTTGAATAATGACAGATCAAAGGCTTATTTCCTTTACTTTGTGTAGTGATATAGGGTGAGAAAAGTTCACTCAGCTCCTTAACTGCAGGTGGTGTATGCTCTTCCATTTTGTGTGGTTTGCATTATTGAGATGGGGATATATCAATCTTTAACCAAACTCCTCCCCTGCTGGAAGGAGAAGGCCACCTTGCGCAAGTGAGGGATGTGATCGTTTGTTCCTCATTATGGCATCCGTGTGATCGTTTGTTCCTCATTATGGCATCCGATTCTGCAGGGGTGTACAATCGGATGGCTGAACTAAGGTAAACTACTTGGTGCTGCTGAATCCTTAATTTCACAGACCTTTAAAAAAAAAATTAAATATGTTAACTGAAATGCACTTGGACTGAGGGAATTAAAGGGCTGGTTTGGGCTGAGATTCATGATGATCTGTATAAAACCTGTTTGGTGGCAGGTAAAAGATGCAGGTAAAAATTGAAACTTTCAATGTATAACATCAGCCACACTTACTAACTGCAAGGAACTAACAGAAAGCTGTTAAATCACTGACCGCTGCAAAAAAAATAATAATTAGCAATCTGTCTGGCACCAGCTGAAATATATTTCAGGTGGAAGATGATTGACCCTCATTCAGGGAGCGGAGACACTCTCTGCTTTAAGTAGATAAAGAAAGGTTATCTCTCTTCATTATGATCCTTCCAATTCAGTGATTTCTTTTTATATTTTTTTTAAAGAATAAGATAATCTCCAAAATGGTTTTAAAGATTTAGTCTCCATCCTTGAAAGTTATGTGGGTGAGCCCTTTGACTACAAAATGAGACAATGCAGAGGGTTATGAGGATTATAATCACTTATATTTAGGCAGCTGATGAATCAAACTAGCCAAGCAGTCTAGTTCTTGAAACACGTTTTTAACAAACTAATCACAAGAAAACTGGAATTGAGTGCAGCAGTTTTATTGGAAAAAGTCCACAGGTGTGTGCAATTCCTTTATTAAAATGTTTTCAAATACATTGGACAAGGAGCAATTGATGGTCAAGAGTTGTTCCTTTTTTATACATTTTTTATTTCCAAAACTATACAAACATTGGAAAACTTTCCTTTTCCTCCATTTTAGCTATTAATAATTCTGTATTGGTAAGTTATATATCTCCCTTTTCAATCTGCAAGCCCACTTTCCTGGAGGTGACGTTTTACATCTTTGACAATTAAAAAAAAAAAAAGGTCAGTTATATTTACATGTGCTTAAGGTTGCATAACTGAGCATCATACAGGTTCTGAAAACCAGTGGATAAATGGGTTTCAAGATTCACCCAGATGGGCTGAAGGTTTTAAATACACATAAACTGCATACAAGTGATTTAGTAGCCAAGACACCCTTTGTTCCCTTTCATTTTCAAGGCTGTCTCTAAACTGTGCGCTAGCCATGGGAAAGGTTTCTTTTAGTAAAGGTACTCACCGAGTGAAAAGCAGCACTGACAACGACTATTGCTGATCAAGGACATAAACGGGCAGAGAATTGTATGTGTATATATAATACAAAATCAAATGTTACAAAATGAACTTGAAGCTCTTCTGTAAAAATAATGTCTAGAATAAAAGCTATTTCCTGGACTGGACTAAAGAATTAAAAAAAAAAAAAAACCAACCCACAAACACTTGTGTAAGGAAAAACTAGAGCTCAACATGGGAAAAGAACAATAGAAGCACATGGATTTAAATTCAGAAGCTGATCTTGCAATGTATAATTACTGGAAATTCAGTTGAAATATAGCAACATTATCAATGGAAAATGAAGGCTACAACTGCAGCAGACACGTACAATATACTTTATGAGCTATTATATTGGCCATACAGATTTGTCTACATGTTATTTATTTGAATCCTTAAGGCTTCTCTAATGTCTGACATGAAAGTGCTGTCTGCTTGGATCTTCCATGCATGAGGGAAAGGGGTAATTTTTCAAGGAAAAAAAAATTGTCAACATTTCAATTACAATAGCACATCCAGAGACACAAAATAAAAGACAATACTTTATGGTACCTTTGTTTCATTTATTTTGGCCCCCAAAAGATGCATGCACTAGACTTTTATGTACTACAAGGTATTGAAATATTTACAGCATTGTACATGTGCTCTTAAAGGGATGGCAAAGGGAAAGGTCTATTTTTATCTCGGTGGGAGCAGAAGTTGCTTTCCTAGCTTAATAATACCTATTCAAAGTGAGAGATGACTCTTCCAAAAAGAAAAGCCCACAGAGAATAAAGCTATAGCATAATTATAGCCAGTGTTAACAAACTGTACAGCGCTTTACCTGGGAATTCTCCTCTCTCTCGCTCCTGTTTGAAGTAGCGGTACCAACTATTAAGTGACGTTGCTATGCTTCCCTTACCCTGTCTACTCTGTTTCTCTCTATTCCAGCAGGTATAGCTGTATATTACCTGTTTGTATGATTTTTATTTTAAATTATTTTGGCATGTTGAACGGACATTTAATTCACAATAACCTGATGGCAATTTTTGGACAAATGATGGGATTGATATTTACCGGGTTATGGCACTAAAGAATTCAGACCACTATAAAGCGCGTCGTAAATACTTCAAGTGGACTTAGGAAACCATCTCTCTAAGAAATTCAGTGAGTAAGGCTCATATCACTGATTTCCTTCTGCTTTTAAAGGTAAAGATATGATACCCAGTACACCAGGTTAAACAAACAGAAGGCAGTTGGGAAGAAGATGCGGGCATAGGAGTCCATTTTGGCAATGCGGATATGTATTCTTCCATGCCTCCACGCTCCCGTTCGACAATCTTCAAAGCAGCAAAAAAAACTGGCACAGTCCTTGCCATCAAGACACTCGTACCCGTATTCTTCATCCCTTTCTTGGAGGTGTGTAGCATTGTTCATTTGAATAGTGGCTGATCGAGGCCGGATGTCAATTGTAGGTGCCTAAGGTGGAGTGGCAAAAAAAAGAAAAAGATGGCGGGAGGGAGAGACTCTGTTACTATCACCGGACCAACAGGGAGATAGAGACTAATGGTCAACATGGGAATGATGGTTCTGTGTGGGATACGTGGGAAGTTGCTGAGGAGTTCTAATGGCGATATTACCTTGAACTTAGTAAAATCAGTTGCGTCATACGCTATAACTTCACAGGAAAGCAGCACAAATCAATATAGAGTTAACAGCTGTGGGCAATTAGCTTTAAAGCCAAACTGAGTAAACATTAGAGGTTAAAGGAAAGATTCAGGCGTGTAATTGATGGTATTTTGAATTTCTTTGGTGGTGGATATTTTACATAGCTGCTTTGTATCTAAAGGCAATTTGTGTATTGCACATGGAAGGAACTGAAATAGTGAATTAGAAATGCAGGATTTTAAGAGAGAGCTGCTTCGTGTTGATACAGGAGCAAATGGATACAGAGGAAAAAATGCAAAAACTGGGTCTTTTGAATAAGAGTAGGAGAACCTCTATAAGACTTTCCAATTGTTTTAATATATGCAGTTTACCATCTACTAATATTCACCAACTCGAACGTTCAATGTGTTCCAAATTTTATATAGTAGCTGTACATATATATACACACGCATATGTATTTGGAATGAAATTCCAAATTAAGCACTTAAAACACATTTGAGCACTTGGCGAACACTAGGATGACAGGCATTCAAATTTCCTGCTCATAGTTATTAGGGTAAAATAATAACAATTCCATTCCATAAGTAAATAAATTTATTGCCTTTTATTTTATGCGATTTCTTTTTTCCCCTGGTTTGATTTTTTTGGGTTTGCTTGTTTGGGTTGGTTTTTGGTTTTTTGTTTGTTTGTTTGTTTTTTTTTTTTTCAAAATCTCTGCATTTCTGAATGGAGATAAGGTTTAGATGTTGAACACAGCTAGATATATTTGGAATTTGCTAAGTACGTTGATCCAGTGACAGCATTAAAAATATATGTGCGCCTTAAACCCTTTCAAAACTCTGACTTTTTTGCATAAGGAACACCATTTGAGTAAGTGATGATGACATTGAATTTTCTTCAGGTCAACATCAGAACAGATTTGATTTCATAATTTGGAGTGAAATCACAAAGGTTAAAATGGTGGGGTCAGAGTTGAGTTCTAAAAGGGTGTATTGCAGGTTTCTGGTGTAGCTGGTGGTATTGGATCCTATGGCAAATTAAGAAAGAGAGAAGCAGAAATGTTGTAACATCAAACTCTCTTAATTCATGTGATCCAATAATGTTGGTCACTCTTGAACTTAGGTAAGTTCAGAACCGTATTGAATCGGTATTTGGGCTGCTGAATCAACTCTACAAATCGTTCAGAAATATGTAACCATTCTACTTAATTAAGATGTTACCTTGAGTAGAATGCTTAGATGCCTCATTTAAAAAAAAAAAAAAAACAAACACAAAAAAAACAACAAAACCCCACCCTCATATGAGCTCTAATAGTTAAATTCAGCAGTCGCATGCAGTGAATTTCCATTCCAAAAATCATTATACCTTGAAGGAAAACATCCGAAGAAGCTTTCATTTTGTAGACAGAAAAGAGAGGGGTTTGGTTTAAATTAAAGAAAGGAAAGAAAGAAAGAAAGAGACAAAAATAATGTAAATTAAAAATATGTTTCTAAAACATAGTAAGTCAAAAAGAACTAAATTTATAGAAAGTTTGGGCTAATAGCAATTTAAACAAGTATCTGTAGTATAAAACCCCCACATTTTTGACTTGTCACTGTCTTGTAACTACATCTGAGCCAAAGACATACGTTATCAAACTCCATTTGGATCTTTTCATATTCCCAGGGGCTTCCAATCTTTTATGTTGAACTATTTTGAAAGATGAGACCATTCACAATTTATAGAAATACTTTTTAGAAAAAAAATCCTTTTACCTGCAGGCTGGGTCCTGAACACTCTACTTTTAACTTTTTGGGGCTCTGGGATTAGGATCCAGGCAATCATTTATAGTTCATTTTGTCCCCAAATGGTCACAGAGAAGTAATGTAAAGAACAAGTAATCTGCCCTTATGTGGACCTCCTTAAGTGAGAAACTAAATTTGAGAGTGTTAATCGTTGCTCCTTTAATTGACTGTGAAAGACACACACGCACACAGACAGCCTTTATTTCGGCCTAAGGCAGGCCAGGACGCATCACCCTCCGGAAGCGCCTTTCTGTTGACCAAAAGAGAGGCCTATGATCAAATCCAACTTTAGCATACTTAAAGTTAGGTGGCAATTTTTCCGCTGTTTTTCTGGCTGTTTGGCCAGCACAAAGTACATATATATATATATAGATTTTTTTTTTTTTAGAGACTACTTCTCAACAGCTTTTAAAATTGAAATTATAGCTATAGTGTGTAATAATAAAAGGTTCTTTAATTGCTATTTTTTCTATATTATTTTTGTGCTGTGTGATATAACTAAAAGATACTATCTTCAAAAGTTCTTGAAGAATTTAGCAGAGCAAATCCAAGTGCCTTCATTGTTTCCTAGAAGCCTGAAATGGACTTGAAAATGCTCTCTATTCATGTAAAACACTTGTTCTTCACATTTTTCGCAGGCATATTTGGGGTTTTCTGTAGACGATTAGGCTACTTTTCCCTCTAGGATTTCACACTAATTCTTTTCACCTCAGAGGTTCTAGACAACACACTTTTCAGCTCAGTTGCAAAAGGCAAGGAGAAACCTGTCCTGGACAAAATAAGCAACAAACTTCTTGTTGTTGTCTGGGCAAAACCCCCAAACTCCTACTGTAGGGATGTCCAGGATTTTTTAATTGTGGCTATTATAGACATTTTTTTATATTATTGTGTAGCATTCATTGATAAGTAACATTGTAAACTGCTCGCCAAATCACTTTCTAAGGGAGAGAAGTAGATAAAGGAGGTAAGAAATACAACAAAAAGAAGATAAGCAAACAATAAAAAGGAAACAGATGCTTAAGGGGGAATTAGAAAAAGCACACTCCGTAGTTTGAATATAAAAGTTTAACTGTAGTCCAGATAATAAGAGAAAATGTCATGTCAATAATACAGACATAAGTTAATGGCAGAAAATATTGCTGAAGCTAAAACAGAGAAACTGACAGTTCTTCCATAAAGGTCACAGCAGAGCTCTATCTATAAAATAAATAATGGTTTTGGTGATAGTTTTGATTTGCATGACACTTTGGTTAAAAGGATCCTTATTCTAAGAAATTAGTTTCTCTGGCATCCAGGCAACCGTAATATATGAGCTTTTAATTCTCAAGGTCAATGTTTGGATTCCTATTAATACAAAGGAAGAGTATATATGTAATAGCAGTCTGAAAAGAAAGGACAGGCATAAAGTGGGATTTAAATGCTCTCTCAGAAAACCGAATTGAATTTTAGACCTTGCTGGTAAAAAGATACATACTGGATTTTTCTTCTTTTTATCTTTATCCTTGCTTGGCTTTCTGTTGCTGACAAAGTAGTGCAAAGTTCCATATTCCACCAGTGCAGAGAAAACAAAAATAAAGCAGACTGACACAAAAAGATCCATTGCTGTTACATAGGAGACTTTGGGAAGAGATTTACGAGCAATTGTACTTAGGGTGGTCATTGTCAGGACAGTTGTAATACCTGGTAGACAGATAGAAAAAACAGTTTGTTACATGAAGTAATAATATTTCTGATGTTGCCAGTTATCTCTCTCGGACTGGTTTCGAAGTATGCCTGGAGTTCAAACATATAGCAAAGATATTAAGCAGCACGTCCCAGGAGTGAAATGTGGATTCAAGTGAGAGCTTCGAGGATTAACACGGGGTGTGAAACCTTTTTGCATGGTCACTGCCAGTGCTGCTCTGCAGAATACTTTGGTTAGATGGATTCTGATTCTAAGAAATTTAATTTAGTTTTTCAGTTTTGTAGTTTACTTCTAGGGGGCCTTTATTTTTAATAGAGAAATTTAGTTTTAGGATTTGTGTGTTCAAACGCTTACATAGAGCTAAAGAGAAGACAACTTGCATGAGAGTGAGAAAATCATGGTGGAGAGAATGAAAATCACTTGACTCCATTCTTCAAAGTAACATCGTGACCAGTCTCAAACTCTGTGCAGTTGGGATAAGTTTTGCTTATTTTCAGTTGCACAGTGATCATACCAGTGTCAGAGATGCACTTGCAGCCATTCTATGGGTTAGAAATTAATGAAAATGCTTAAGACAGCATGTAATCCAGCAGGAACTTCAGGACAAAATGTATGTAGATTTTTATGTGGGCTACACAAAGAAATAAACCAGTTTCCTTTCTCTTGCCTAAATGCATTCCAAGTTGTATGCAAAAGATGCTAGCTCCACGCAAATTATCTGCTGCTTGTTATTTAAGTGATTTCTTGCAAATAAATCGGGAAGGGAGAGTCTCTCAGGGCTCCTTATATTGTAACACCGTGAGGTCAGATTTCTCTTGGTGCCAGGGTAGTATTTCTTCTGGCCTTCATAGTGACTGGAGTCTATAACTGAGGAGTACTGTAACGTGCCTCAACATCCTTTTTTCTTTCAGAACATTATTCCCTGTACTATGATGTGAAGATCATTAAAAATGCATCAGAACAGTTACATTTTATATGGCAAATTTCATACCACTGATTTTACCTCCTCAGTGGTCCAAATAGACTAGTTCTTAACAGAGGGGTGGGTCTGTTTTGTATATCTAACTAAAATTTAAAATAACAGCTAAATGCCTTTATTAATTTTATACTTTAAAGCAGATTTTATAACCTCTTTACAGAGAGGCTGTAAAAAAGGCAATAAAATGCTTAAAACTTTATCATGGGAGCCCCTGGTCCTCTACTCCTGTGTTCGTTTCAAGGGAGTTGTGGAACGAAAATGCTGTCCCTCGTTTTGCGCTCCAGTGCTCTGTGCTGTAGTTCTGTGACAAAATGAAAACGCAGAAGGAAAAACTAAAATGATTCTCACTTGTGTGGATTTAACGCAGAAGTAGAAAATGGGTTTAACTTTCTACAGTTGAGTGTTTCTACTTTGCGAATGCTTACAGCTACAGCTGCTTTGCACAAGCAGGGTTAATTTGGTCTCTCTTTTAGTTTATTTGTGGAACAGTTGCTAAATGTATAGAAATTCCTAATTCTGATTAGTTGCGTGTCACATTTTCACGTGTGGGATTTTAGATACCATGAAATTCAGTTAATTTAGTGGCCTGAAAGCTATATTTGATTGTTGGTCCGTAAAGTAGAAGTCAGGGTACTGCGTTCTCCCCTTTTTACAGCTGCGGCACACAGCCAGCCGGAAAGATTGATTCCTTCTTGGTATTTATTTCACTTGTATTGCTGGTCACCATGATATGGAAGTAGAGCAAATAAAACTAGTGTGTCCCTGCCTCTAATCTAGCAGTGTTCCCCATCCTCTTCATGTTTATAAAGTATACTGCTGTCCTCGGAAAAGGTGCAAAAGTTTTCATTGTAGGCAATCTACAATACTTAGAGCTAGGATCTTACATAGTAAAAAGGAAGAGCTGCAGATATGGCTTAGGCTGTGTTATTCCTTGGAAATAACTACCTCCCTCTAAACAAGGAAAGCTCGTGTGAAATAGTCTCTCCCCGTAGATATTCAAAGTGGTGATCTGCAGAGGTGTCAGTTAAACATCGTAATGCTTGAATAAAAGCAGGAAGAAAAAACAACTCACCCAGTGATGTTCTGGCTGGAACTGCATCCTTATTAATCCAAAAAGAGACCCAGGACAACACAACAATAAGCGTGCAGGGAATGTACGTCTGAATAGTGAAATAACCCATTCTCCTGCTCAGGTTAAAGTAAACAGACATGACTACATAGTCTCCTGCAAAATAAAAACATACTGAGATAGAATAACGTTTTAAAAACCCACCATAGAAATTTTATATAATAGCCAGGGTTTTCCTATTCTGTGTCTAGGGTATATGCATTTCACTGATTCACCAGATATAGTGATGGCAAATACACGCATACCTCTTCATCAGCACTGCTATAGAACTGGTGGATTTTCCACACTATGAAAGCAAACAGTCTCGCAGGTTCACTTAGGTAACTTGTACTTTACGATTTCCAGGCTAACCTCCCGTGCACAGCACAGCAGGCTTCTTTCTTACCACGTCATTCCTCCTAACTTGCAAATGTCTGGTATGGTCTGCTTACCGCAGGGGAGTGAGTGGCGGTGGTCCAGCAAACCTCCAGTCACCATGCTGTCCCTGTTAGCATGCTCTCAGCTCTGTTCTCCAATAATGCATGCTTTCAGAAGTATTTCTGAATTATTCATGTTCTCAACTATTCTTCAGGGCCAGGCTGTGTCAATAATTAATTTTTTATTTGCCTGCAGATCTTCTGTTGTATTATCTTCTCTAAAAGGTTTTGAACCCACATCTCCTAAGCGCCCAAAAAAGCCAAGCTATATGTTACTCTGGTGTGCATAACACGTCATTCCCATTCAGTAGTTTTGTGATTCTTTTTCCAGGTTTTTTCCCCTCTCAAACTATTAAGTAAATTCCATAAGGATACAGCAAAGCTTCGGGTTTTGATGCGCTTTTTTTTCTAAACTAAAAAAACCCACCCTAGTTCTCATCTTTACTTCAGATTACAGCACTCCTGGGAAATCTTGATTGCAAAAGAACTACAGAACCCCAGGCCACAAAAGACTTCATTGCAATTCAGTGAAATGCAGTCCAGAGAAGTCTCAAACTGAAACAGAACAGGATTTGCAAATTTAGAGTAAAATACTTTTCCACCGTTATCAAAGATGCTCTGTGGCTAATATGTATTCTGCTTAGATGAGTACCTTTAGTTAACATTGAGTTCTCTGTTTTCAGGCATAATTAAAATTTTAATTTCCCCCAGAATAATCCCTTTGAACCTGATTGCAGAAGAAACTTCAGAGATCATTTTTCAGCCGGTGTTTCTTTGTTATATAATTTTTTTCAATGTGAATGCCGATATCCCAGGGATGAACTGGTTTTAATTTAATTATATTATGTTATAATTAAACCAAAGACTTAAAAAACAAATTATGTCTGTATGGTTTACAAGGAGCTATGGCTGAATATGAGCAACCGATTTTAGTAACTGCAGTCTGATTATCCCCTTAATTCACAGATAAGTTTGCATTAATATACATATATCCTTCATATACCAAAAAACCCCCAAACCAAAAAAAATACCACTGATCAGGAACACTTTGAAACCGAAGCCATAAAATTGCAGTGTGACTCATTCTTCATCTCTCTGGATCATGTACTAATTTCCTGAGAAGTGATTATTTTGTCAATTTTGGGAATTAACTTTTGTCATTCACCTTCTATATGCTATCAATAGCACTAGTATTTCAAAATGGTTTGGTTTTTTCTTTCTTGCTGTACTATGGTAGAGATTACTTTAAGCAATAGCTATATTACTTCCATGCGAACAGTTTTAGGAAGGCTGTTTTCCTGCTCAGTGTCATTGTATTACTTTAACGAGACAAAAAATTATCAAAAGAAAGGGGTGAAATATAAACCTGAACATAGATGCAAACATAAAGAGGTGCAAAAGGTTAGCTCAGAATTGACATTAAAAAATCAGATATTTTTTTTTCTGTTATTGCTTCTTTTTCTGAAGCTGCAACTGCTCTAGACTCTTTTGGAGTAGCTGAACAGATGGATCAGATCCTGGGTAACTGCTTTCTCCAGATTTTTTATCCTGTACTTGGACAGGTCTTTTAGCCCAACTGTTTTGGTAGTTCTCGCCCTCCTAGTACACAAGCCAGCGCTTTCTTACAGGTATTAGTCATATCCAAAACTCAGCACCTGTGCTGAGAAAACAAATAAATCCAGATGACCTAGACCAGGGCGTGCTGCAGACTTCGTGCATTGTCCTTGTTCGGTAACAGTGTATGCGAACCAAGCTAAGTGGTGGTGTGGATAACATATGGATGTATGTGTATGTAGAGAGAGTAGCCTCAGTCCTTCCATTTTATAGACCATTTCCATATACATTGTTTTATTGTGTTTTTCTAGAAAGCTTGGTGGTGATCATTTAGTCTCCGTGGAGGCCTGTTTAGATTTTTCCCTTAACACAAGGACTGTTCTTCATACAATTTTATGCATTTTTTTTAAATAAAAGCATTTTTTTGTTCGAAACGTAATGCGTAAGAGCTTTTAAAATGCTAACTAACTTGTAAAAGGCCTCAGTCCATTCAGCAGCAATAAAACATTACTTTGAATTCTCTGTCGTCTCGAAGATGCACTTCAGAGGACAATCTATTTCCATAGAGCAACAGCTACACAGCGCGTTTGCTACACAAACTGGAGATGCTCCAGGTGGAAGTGTTTTGGAAGAGTTTTATATCTAATTGAATACAATTCCATCTGGTTTTGGTTTTTTTTGATACTGGACTTCTTAACCAAATATGTTTAGAAATAGCACATCTCTGCTAACGTGTTCCAAGAAGTTAAAAAGTGACGTAATTGTTCTAGATTTTGTTCAACCCTCACCAATGTTATTGCACCTTCCTTTATGCAAAGACTTCCTTTCCTAATGGATATATGTGTAAAAAAAATCCAAAACACTCCAGAATGTTATCCATAGGGAACACCATATCAGCTCCTGATATTTATAGACAAAGTCCACAGGATTATTCTGGCAGATCTTATTGCTTGTGCTTTATAGAATTGGAAACATTTTAGTGAAAGCTCAAGGAAATAAGAGACCATATATTCCTTAGACGGACTTTACGGTTTCTACTAATGGTGAAGTTACGTCAAAGGAAGTAAAAACTTCAGCGTCAACCATAACTTGCCAGGCAGTCTGGAGTAGACCAGTCTGAAGAATCACTCAAGGATGCATAAATTCTTTTAAATAGCATGTTGCTTTCTAATCCGAAAGCCTGCTGGTGCTGCAGACACTGTTGCGTTGTGGAGTAAATTCCACTATTTCAGAGAATCTTACTAAAGGAAGGAATAATGTTTATACCACAGAGAGGGGGTTTGTTTATTTCCTACCTTTCTTGGTTGGGATTCTGGGAAGTGGGATGTACTGATGATTTTTTTTTCAGGGTAAGAGTGAGAATAATAAATATAAGTTACGAAATGGCAAGGCAAGCTAATTATTTTGTAATTTATTGACTGTCTCTTCTAGCCTTGAAGTAATGTGAACAATTGTAAATAAAGCATTAAGGAAAAGAGGACTGAGTGGTGGGATGCTCCAGAGAAGCATGTAAGTTTATGTAGGCGGTGTTGGAATGATATAACAGCAGGTCTTCTGAGATTTTGAATAAGAAAGGTACTCTGAGCATACAAATTAATGCAAGACCAAAGACGTGCAATTTAGGACCTAATAACAGTTGTCATAATATATACATCCAAAATATAAAATGTATTAAGTCCTCTGCGGAAGATGGACTCATGGGCTTGACAGTACTTGGCCTTAATCACACCTTTCATGATGGAATCTTGCCCCAGCCTTGTTTTTATCCACATTTGTTTTTTCTGACCCTGTTCATGGACTTCTCTGCTCTTCAGCTGGGACCAGTTTAAATATTCTCTGTTATTTTCAGATTATCTCTGTGTATGAGGTGATTTTTCACTCCTGGTGTGATGCCTGTGTGAAACTGTCAAACTAAGGCATTATTTTTAGGAAAGAATGTCCAGGCTTTATCCTTAACACAGTTTCATTCATTAGCCCTCACTTGGCAAATTGATAATCTTTTCATTATTACTTCATCCTCTTTCCCTGAGCTCTGGCTTTTGCTTATCCAGTATTGTCTACTGCATCAGGAGAGCTTCGCAGACTGCCAGATTGTTGTTTGGAGGGCTAATATACTTTTGGATTTTTCTAGAAATGAATGATAATGCAATCTGGCAGTATCTTTGCAAGACAACACACTTAAGTACTCAACTTTTGGCACCCTAGTTAGAAGATTTTTGGATTACTTAGCCCTTCACCAGAGACCTTACAGTCCTTCCACCCATTCTAAGGTATATATAACAATTACACGTCTAGAGAATAATTCCTAGATAACTTTCAATTTTTAAAGCAATACAAAATTTCCCTGGAAAAAAAGAATCTTATTACACCGAAAAGCATAATAAATTGTCCTTATCTCTCTCTCTCTCTCTCTCTGTCTCTCTCTGTGAACGAATGTATTTCTCCTATTCCTCTGTGTTCATCTATGTTTCTATAGATAGACAGATACAGTCTTCTTCATCTGAAGATATGATAACCAGTTAATCAGTTTCTTCAGTGTCATGTATGTGAACCAGAACCCAGTCCTTTGGGAAAACGCTATCGAGGTCATGTTTATCCTCACATATATATACTCATATCGTGTTTTCTACATGAATGAATGAATATTCCTCACAATTATGTTAGGAAGATCACAAGGCGCGGGGCACCGTTCTGACTTGAGCCACAGCATCTTCGTACTGCTAATATGAATGGGAAGTCGAAGATTTCTCTTTGTGGCAATAATCCCTGCTGCGCACAGAGAAAGTGCAGGGGCCTCAAACCACTTCTAGAGTAGGACGTACTTTGAAAAGGAGATGCATACCATCAGTATCCAGTGATCATGACCTTAGTAAGCCCTTACAAAAGGTATTATTTCTAACAGTCCGGTGCCATCCTAATTTACATAGACTCAAAGCAGTCTATGTGAACCTTGGAAATTGTGGGAAGCTCCTCCTACCATATACTTGTGTGATATAGTCATTTGAATATCAGGATTCAGGCTCTCTTAGACAGTAGGGGAAGTGAATTCCTGATTTGGGGAACCATCTGTGCGTACGTCCTGGCCTAAATCCCAAAGGTTCAATAGAAGGAATTAGTCGTGCCAGGAAGCATAGCCAGGGGGAAAGTACACTGCACTTAACTGATTTAATCAGCACAGTGGGTGTGATCCTTCATTGCTTCCTAGTTGTGGAATCATTTATACCTGTGCAAAGTGACTGGGAAATTATACCCATTAGTACTCTCTTTATGCATGTTTAAGTGACTGTGCAAAGTGTAAGGTACTGGGAAAACAAGCCTCTAATTTGTACTCAGAAGTGATTTGGAAGCTAGTACAAATGCTACGGAAAAGAACAGCTTTCTAATATCACAGGAAATTGGTGTCTTAATTATAGTTCAGGTAGTAACGCTTATAGCAGAGATTCTCTCACATTTACTATTATAAGATTGTTTTCTGTTGTTTAAAACGCCGCTAGATTTAAATTATTTAAAGAACTGCAGAAGAGCTTAAAAAATTATATGTTGGCCACCTGGTCAAGTTATTTGTGTGTGTCACTTCAGTTCATTCCCATAGATGGTTTTGGAGTGGAGAAAATTCGGTGTTTCACTGCTGTTAAATATATAGAGTGAATGGCCTTTTTACATGTTGGCATTTCTCTGAAAATCTTTCACGGCTAAGTTAAAAGTTTTGGAAAGTAACCAACGTGTGCATAGACATGGTTCCACAGACATACGTTTTTTGAGAGTTTATAAGAAGACTTTATTCTAACTAGCCCCGTGCTGGCTCTGTTTCTCACACAACTACGTACCACTCTGAAGGGCACAGCAAGAACAGATGGACAGTAGAGGTGGCCCTGTTCTTCTCAAACTTTATTTGTTCCATTATACAGTCCACGACCTAAAATCTCCAGAATTCCAGTGTGCTGAATGTACCCAGCACGTACTGACTCCATGCGGTCAGGGAGCTTCATTGTGGAGCTCTTCTCCCCCAGTAACTGGATGTGCCCGATTCCTGGATTTTTCCTTGAGTATTTGGTTACCTTAAATATTTTTGCCAGTGTTTAGTAGTATGAAAATCAATGTGTGTTTTAGTAATTTTGATAGTATTTATAATCTTGTGCTTTTTATGCCTAAAATGTAAAAATCTCTGGAGAAAATAAATTATGTAGGAGAATATTGATGATGACTCAATAATTGGCAGAAAAAAGCTACCAAGTATCTTTATTATATCTTTTTAAAACTTGAAGTTTTCCTCTACTACGTGGATTTGTGAAACTGCCAAGAAAAAGAACAGATAGGAAAACAGTAATAGTAAACTCTCCCAAAATTTCAGGCCGTCATTTGTTCTTTAAAGACCGATCAAATGAGTAGCAACTAGGATTAATGTAGGTCACTGTTCATATGGTAACTAATAGGCACAGTTTTGGTAGCGCGGCCAATAGCAGCCATGTGGTTCATACAGACCCAGGCATACACCAGCTGTCCAGATTTCCAATGGGTTTTTCTCTCCTAATTTTACACAGAAACCACACAGAAAAGGGCAAGAACTTTTAAAAGATTTGTTTTGAGAACCATATGAAAATACAGATAGAAGTGGAATATTTTCTCCAAATTAACTCATATAAACAAGTACATAAATGAATGATTTGTTTATACATGGGAAACCCTATCTAGTTCATCTTTCTGGATGTAGTATACATAGGAAAAAAGCAAATAAAAAAAAATCGTGCCACAGGAGGGCACTGTCACCTCAGAATAGGAAGGAGAAACGATTGCAAGTCTGCCAGTGGAAAACCAAATCTTAAAAATTTCTAATTATTCTCCTCATTGAGTGTTTATACAAACACTGAAATGGCATAACTGACTTCTGTGGCTCAGTTAATAGAGGAGCACTTGTAAAGAACGAAACCGACTCTTGTAGGATAGAAATATTACTGAAGTAACATCACCTTTGTGCTACAAGTAATGAGTATAAACTGCATAAATTGTTAATGAAGAACAACTGTGGCAGCAGAATTTGTCTTCTTTTCCTCATAAATAACTAATAGATACATCCTTGTTCTCTCTCTCTTTTACTGTTAACATGGCCAACAGTCTCACTTTCTGTTAGGCAGAGATCACAGCTAGCACTGTTTGATTTTTATTTTTATTTTTTTTTAAAGAATGAACAGGTAAATAGTAGTTTAATGGAAAAGATGTGTTTTCTTGTTTTTAGTCATGGTACATGGAAATACCATTAAAACAGTAACATATGATTACTATAAAAACCTCCTTTAAGGTAGGAGCTTTGTTGTAAGATCGTTGTTGTCAGTATTCTAAGTAAACTCTCTGAATTAATCATATTTCAAAAAACAAGACTCAATGAATTTGAAAAAAAAAAAAGTTTAAAAAGTCTAAAATATTTTAAGAGAACTGAAAGGCTTTAATCACTGACCAGTTTGCTTCATGGTGCACCCACACTTAAACAAGATGAACCCAGACCCAAAGGGTTTATTGGCTAAATCTGCAATATTCAGATTTCTAGAACATGTGAAAATAACATCTGTTATTTTTCTAGAGCTGGTATTATTGCATCTTGCTGTGTGTTAGTTCAGTGCCTTACATTCCTACTGAATCCCAGATGAACTTGTAATTCTCTCTAGCTCTTCACATACCAACCTACTGGATCAATACTGACTATAAAAATAGTAGCAAATGGGACCAAAAAGATCCTAAATGTGTCCTCCTTCTTTAAAAAAGAGTGAGGCTTCGTGCCATTTTTGTGCAGATATTCTGTAATAACAAGTAATTGCTAAGCTTGTGGGGCATTGCCTGTAAAACAACCGATTTCCTTCACATTGTGTGTCCGTCATCTGCTTCTGGCACACTGGAGGGCAGCAGGGTTACCCAAAAATTGTTACAAGTGGAGAAATAAAATAAATAATAAAAAAAGGTAAAACATGGACAAAGCATTTTCTCTTTCATTTCAAAACAGGTGATGGTACCAGAGCTCTGGTGTATGATCTGCTCAGCAGTGGCTGGATGCAGTTTACTGCTCCCAGGAAAGACAGGGATGCTGATGCCACTAAGCTAGGAGGAGTGGCTGACACGCCAGAGGGCTGTGCTGCCATCCAGAGAGACTTGGACAGGCTGGAGATTTGGGCAGGGAATAACTTAATGAAATACAACAAGGGAAAGTGTAGGGTCCTACATCCGGGCAGAAACAACCCCAGGTTCCAGTATAGGATGGGGAGCTACCTGTTAGAGAGCAGTGTAGAGGAAAGGGTCCTGGGGGTCCTGGTGGACAGCAGGATGACCATGAGCCAGCACTGTGCCCTTGTGGCCAAGAAGGCCAATGGCATCCTGGGCTGTATTAGAAGGGGGGTGGTTAGCAGATCGAGAGAGGTCCTCCTTCCCCTCTACTCTGCCCTGGTGAGACCGCATCTGGAATATTGTGTCCAGTTCTGGGCCCCTCAGTTCAAGAAGGACAGAGAGCTGCTGGAGAGAGTCCAGCGTAGGGCAACTAAGATGATTAAGGGAGTGGAGCATCTCCCTTATGAGGAAAGACTGAGGGAGCTGGGTCTCTTTAGTTTGGAGAAGAGGAGACTGAGGGGTGATCTTATTAGCGTTTATAAATATATAAAGGGGGAATGTCATGAGGATGGAGCCAGGCTCTTCTCAGTGGCGACCAGTGATAGGACAAGGGGTAATGGATTCAAGCTGGAACACAAGAGGTTCCACTTAAATTTGAGAAGAAACTTCTTCTCAGTGAGGGTGACAGAGCACTGGAACAGGCTGCCCAGGGAGGTTGTGGAGTCTCCTTCTCTGGAGACATTCAAAACTCGCCTGGACGCCTTGCTGTGCAACCTCATCTAGGTGTTCCTGCTCCGACAGGGGGATTGGACTAGATGATCTTTTGAGGTCCCTTCCAATCCCTAGCATACTGTGATACTGTGATACTGTGTGAAAGACAGGAGAATGGGAGAATGGGAGACCGGACTCAGATCTCTCTCTCCCAAACCAGGCCAGTGTCAGAGTGTCGACTGCGTTGTACAGTGCAGCGCTAATCTGGGATGAAAAATCATGCAAATAGTTTAAGATTGCTGTATTTGTCCTGATGCATCTTCATTTGGCTTTTGTCCCTGTCCCTTTTCCTGCCTTGACAGGGTCTATATTTGGAATTCTGCTGCCATTTATTGTCTTGGTGAGGGTACTGAGTCAGCCTGAAAATGCGGTTCAGTGAGATGTCTTGCACTGTTACGGTAGTATGAGGAAAACATATTTTTTCTAAACATGCAATTTGCTATGAGGATTCAGATTTAACCTGTTCAAATTATTCTCTTGTATAAAACCCAAAGTGAGCTATTTTTGAAGTTTTTTTCTTCTTCCAACAGATCAGAAAGTTCTTAAGTCTGTCTAGTTCAGTACTACAGAAACAGTACTTCTAAAGTCGGTCATTTGTCACACGAAGAGATGATATTAGCTCCTCCAGTGCAATATGTTTTTACATATATCACAGGAAAATAATTTCGACTGGGGTATTTGATCACTGGGCACATGAGTGAATTTTCATAAAGATAGGGCAGAAATTTGATCACAGTGCTGATCATAAGCTGATATTTATGAGATTTATTGGTGTCCACAGCTAGAAATGAAAAGTCTGGGGAAAAGGCAGAATCAGAAAGAGCACTGTCCCCTGGATATCTGACCATGAGACCTTCTCATTATCTCATCCCTTGCTAAATGCTCCTTTCGTTGTTTCTGTCCTTCACAGTTTTTTGTTCTTTCATTGACTCATTTTTAGACTGCATAAGGGCCAGACAGTTTCAAAAAATAATTAAGTCTCTTCCTTTTCAAAAATGCTCAACAGTCTCTTCCCTCTGAGGTTTAGCAGCAAAATACCACTATTGTGTCACAGGGAAGTCATGATGTGAAATAAAATACAGTGACTGTTTAGCCTTTAGGGCAAAGAAAGACGGAAAATCTGCCATGGCATTGTAGATGTTTGCTTGCAACATACTCAAACCCTTGGAAGCGTTGCTATTCTCTACCTGACTGTTGGCACTCGCTCTGTCTGAGTATTACATAAATAATGGGGCAATTCGTGGTCATTGCTGATACAGCACAGCAGCTGTACTAAGTGGTTTCACCCCAATTCTAAATATCCATTTCTAAGCCGTGACTATAGCTTGATTATGTAATAAGGTAAAACAATATTAAGACTTTGACAAAGCTTGCACTATAGTCCATTTATATAAGATTATCTCTGGGATTCAGATAGCTGCAAGCCTGGTTTTCAATTTACATTCCAAAGGATGAATGCTAACTACATTGCCCAGCAGGGCGGGAGGGCAGGGGATGGGAGGAAATTTTCTTTTTTCTCCCCCTCCTGTTTTTGAAGAGTAATGTGCATGTCTGTGTGTGAATGTGCCTGGCATCAAATACCTTGATTTCCTGCGGGAGCAGGGAGAAGAGAACTGGAATTAGTTTATGTTTGTGTGAAATGACAACCCCAGCTGATGAAACTCCTGCAAAATAAGATGAATCATTACAGCCATCCAAGCAAACGAAATTTCTTTATGTATGACATGACTTTCTGCCCGACAGTTCTTGATTTTATTTGGTCCTTGGCCACTCATTCCACTTGAAGTGCTGTTTTCTCAGCTCATTTGACAGAATGTGTTCCACTTCTCATTAGTTTCTAATTATAGGAGGAAAGAATGTAATGACACTAGACAGTAATTAAAATCTATTACTGTTGTTCCCACCTTCTCTTGGAATTCACAGAGACAAGATTCACCCTAAGAGTTTTTTCCTGCTGAAAAATGTCAGTATGTGGAAATGCATTGAGGTAAGGTAAGCTCAGGTGTGTTTGTTTCTAAGGTTCCTTCTGTGAATACTGAAAGTTCAAAGGGAAAATGAACATTACTGACCCTTTATATTTACATAAGATATTTTTTTTCCTGTTTGGGGGCATAATTACAAACAACTGATCTTTTTTGTTTGTTTTTGGAGGCAGCTAAGCTACTACACTGGCATTAGCAAACACAGGAGGATTTTTAGTGTGCAGGATTAGTGTTCAGATGTGGCAGCAGCACGATGTAATAGGTTGCAACTGCTGTGAGTGAACCATTATGCTCCAGTGTGTAAATAATCTGCAAATTATAGAACCTTCTGCTCCCTTTCCCGCTCCCCTCCTGCCTAGGAAGCATCATCCCAGGATGAAAGCTCAGCATCTCATCTCTGAATGGTTAGGAGTGCTTAGGTTTTTAAATAACCCGTTTGACTTACTGTGATAGAAAATTGGAACAAAGAGATGAGAAAATGTGAGGATGACAGAAATTTCAAGCAATGTGAGAAAGTGGAAAACCACAATTTCCAGGCAGCACAACCAGTTGGGGTGCTGTTCTGTTAGAAATCTAGCTGTGCCTGACACACTCAGGCAGCCTGTGTCCTTGGCTCTTTTGGATGTCTGGTTGTTATCTGAATACCGAAGGAAAAGCTGTCTGCTTCAAAAAAATTACGCATCTATAGATAAGGGCTCTATGCATGTGTAAAGCAATGACTTGATTAATTTTGAATATTTCACGTATTATCATTATACTAATAAAGGGTTTGCGATATGGTGAAATCACCACTGTGAGCAAATAAGAAATATGTTTTATTGTATTTCATTCATTTCAAGGTATCCAGATGGGATACCCACTTCCTGGCAACATCCAAGTTACATGCTCTTACATACAGGGAGAACTGGAAATAACTGGTTTGTTTCCGTACTTCAAAGCATGAAGTACACCGCATCTCTGGTACCTCAGATGAAAGACACTATCAGGATTATGAAACGGCATGAAATAAGAATTGTCAAAGCTATGTAAATTTTATCATGTTGACATTTTCAGCGTTTTGCATCAAGAGAAAAAAGCACAACATGGTGACTGGTTTTGCTTTACGGAAGTGGTAAAGCACATGGTAAAGATACATTTATACTGTATCGTGGGTCTACATATTTGGACTTCCTAGACAACGGTGCATAGTTTCTGTGCAAAGGGAGTGTGGGCAACTCCGGGGGTAATAAGAGACATGTAAGATGTAAAACTGGGAATGAAGTTAAATGCGGCACTTTGAGGCCTAGGTTAAAAACTGCTAACGTTAAGTACCTGAAATAACAAAGTTAAAAGCAAATGGTCAATCAAGAGGGACAGACAGTTCCCAAGGGGAGTGAGATCTTAGGTGGACCGATTCCCTTCGTGGTATCATCTCAGCTGATCTGGTATGAGACATGAGGGCTCTATTTGTGGTCAATGGATGAGTCTGTGGACAAGAACTACTCCCGTACTGGCTGCACAAGAGACCCACGTGCCATCTGGCTTCCCAACACTTCAGAAGTGGTTGAAAATTAAATACGGGCCTATTTGCTGAATGTCACAATAGAAGAAAAGAAAGTATTTAGTATTTTTGGTCCAAATAACAACAGACTTACAGACGTGTTAGAAAACTCTCTTGAAATTAGCATTGTTTAACAAGCTTTGTACATGTCTTGGTTGCCGAAATGACTGCACAGGACTAACTCAGTTCATAAAACATCACTTTTAGTGCTTCTGCTTTTACATCTTTATGAATTGTCTTGCATGGCAAAGGTCATTCTGGAATTCCTCTGAAGGCGTTCATTCTGAGAGAAGAGGAATTTGAGGATACAGTACATTTAATCTTTGATCTTGATGTTTCCAGTTATTTTCAGAGCCAAGAGACAGTATTACATAACCTGAGGCTGCAATAAAAGTTGATGTTTTCTTCTACTTCCTCTCCAGAGGAGAGAAGGCATAACTGCATGGAGGCAATGTTCTGCAGGGGAGCTACAGATTTCACAGATTCATTCTGCGTGAACCTCCCAGCAGAAGAAATATTTATACAAGAAAGTACCACTCGAACACCAGCATCTCACTTCCGCTGAATGCACAGGGAGATTACTGGAAAGACAGTACCATAAACAAAGAGCCCGAGGGATGCTGGGAGGAATACAACATGCTTTATTGCTCGACTTCCAGCACTCTTTTTTTTTTTCAGGACTTCAATTCCGTTTATTTTTGGCTCCCTTTAAATATTTTAGAAGATTTCATCAGCGAATATTTAGTTTTAAACCCCCAGGAAACCAATCTAAGTAACTGAGAAAAGACTAAAACTCACCCGGGTATGAAACCCTGGAAGGCAAAACATCAAGGAGCAAAAGTAGTACTGATCAAACCCAACTTTCTTTAGAGCTCAGTGTGATCAGCTACCAAATATCATGGGCTTCAGAGAGCTAGGGCAGCTCAGTAATAAAAGGAGATCACTTTGAGCACAAGAACCCAACAAAGATACTGTAGTAAAAAGTAAATAAAAGTAAAAATAACTCAAAGAAGCAGTGTGGATTATTGATTAGGACACTGAAGCAACAGGCAAAATATCTCAAGTTTAGGCCAAGCTCTCTCACTGAACAGCTGTAGAGCTGTAGGACAGCTATTTCTCTTCTCTCAACCCATCTTTACTCCCGTGGAGGTTCTTTGGAACATGTGCACACTGTGTGCTTCAACAACATCTGGCAGATTATGCTCTAAACTTATGTGGAAATATTTAATGGGAGTAGTTGAAAAAGAAAAATTTCATATTTTATGTCATTGCATAATATTTATGGTTTATATTTATGATTATTATATGATAATTTTTATTTGGCTTCTCACACAGAAGAAAACTTGAAAAAGTTTATTATTATTCTGTTTCTGGTGATACTGAAAAGTACCAATGTAGAAATGGTCATGAAAAGAAACAAAATAAAATAAACTCACAAATATTCCTATTTAAAATCAGAGCCTGTAATCAGTGCTATAAGGATTGGTCTGAAAGTTTCTGCGTTTTTCCAAACATTTTTTTCTTAAAATACAAAGGAAAAAACACACTTCCTTCTGTTTTGTCATGTTCATGTCTTGTTATCTTTCTGGGTTGCCAGGAAAAAAGCAGGCGGTATGCTTTGAAAAAGTTTTTTTTACACAACATGGAAACAAGGTGACACCTATTAAGAAAATTCAGAAAACAGGATTTTGGAAAAGCATGAAAACCCTTATACACTGGGGCTTACAAAAAATAAGGATATTAAAGGTGACAGGTGCATGAGAGTTAGATTATTTCATTGTCATCTAGGATTGGATCCTGGCACCTTCCACTGAAAAACTTGTCCATATTTAGAATCTGGCTAACCACTGAATGATATCAGTTCTTTGAATGATTACGGCAATACTGAACTTCCTGATACTCCTGATTCTTACAGGATACCACTATGTACAAATCATTCATTTAGTAGTTAATTAAAACGTAAGTAAGTGCATAAACCAGGTAGTGATTATGCCATTGAGATAGACAATCCACAATTTTCTGTTTCTTTTATCAATGATGGACACAGCTGGCAGCAATACATAAGTGCATTTTAGACTTGCATTATTTGCCTCTGTTGAATATTGACTTGAAATGACCTAGCAAAAAATAATTCTGTTGCTTAAAAAATCATGGGTTTATCATAAAGGCTTTCAATGTTGAAAAGCTTGCAGAAATCTGCAGGGAATCCTCCTAATCAGCTTTCCACTTCTACTTGTTGACATATTAAGTTCTTTAGAAACCTGTTGTTTATCCACACACACGGGTAGGAAGACAGGATGTTCACACACCTTGTTAAACTGAGTTCCAACGCCAACTTCTTGTTTAAGAGTTACTAGTACTTGTGTAGGAATTCCAGTGCGTATCTTAGTATTCATCTGGTTGGTTATACCAGGAGGAGTTGTTGTTTGAATTAGTCTTGAACATGTCTGTGTATGTGTATCGTACGTAAGGTTGAAAGGAAGAAGGGAGAAAAATAATAGGCCTTTTGTAACTATTTGTGACGGTTTAGTATTCGTCTATTTTTTTTTTAATTATAATAGTCATTAGCATGGTAATCTCACTGTCCGTATGTAGCAACGTACGGTTGCAATGTGTGGTCCTTTTGTATACTGGGAAAGCAAGCCCTGTGCTTCTGGCTAATGTTGTATGATACTTAGCTGAACCTGCAGCCAAATGCAGCTATTGTCAGGGTTCCCAGCGTCAGTACTACTCCTTTGTGGGCTAGGTAATTTTTCTTTTCTACTCACATCTAGTGCTATGTTACTGTTTGCAAATGGAATGATTCCTTTTTTTGAAACATGGACATTGGTAGAATGACCCTTAGAAACAGTTGCCTAGCAGAAGTACTGGTTTCTTAGACTGTCAAGTACAAGGAAGCTTCCCACCTTTGCCTGTAACTTTATAAAGCTATTTCAGTTTTGAGTCCCTCCACCAGATGTTTCACAGTGACAATGGTCATGGGTCTGTGTAGATTGTGTTAGGGTCTTTTTAAAGGTGGAAAGAAGTGTACTTGTTGTTTTACTCTAATAGTTACTATGTGGCTGCCTAGAATTGAAGCTGAGACGGTTGCATTTAACTTCTACGAATAAGTTCAGTTCAGTTGCATTTAACACTCTCAAATAAAACCAGGGATTAAAATAACCCATGCTTAGTCCATGCTCAGAGTTTGGTCATTCTGGAGAACATACATTCTATTTTGCCAATTTATGCATGTCTGCAATGTATTTAAGCTTATATCCTGGTCTCTAAATTGAAGAGGCATGGATTTGACAAATGGACCACTCGGTGGATAAAGAATTGGCTGGACAGTCACACTCAAAGAGTTGCGGTCAACAGTTCAATGTCCAAGTGGAGAGCAGTGAAGAGTGGCGTTCCTCAGGAGTCGGTACTGGGGCCTGTACTGTTCAACATCTTTGTCGGCGACATGGACAGTGGGGTTGAGTGCACCCTCAGCAAGTTTGCCGATGATAAGAAGCTGTTTGGCGAGTTAGACACACTGGAGGGGAGGGATGCCATCCAGAGGCACCTGGACAGGCTGGAGAGGTGGGCCCAAGCCAACCTCATGCAGTTCACCAAGGCCAAGTGCAAGGTCCTACATCTGGGTTGGGGCAATCCCAAGCACAAATACAGGCTGGGCGGGGAATGGCTGGAGAGCAGCCCTGGGGAGAAGGACCCAGGGGTGCTGATTGACGAGAAGCTCAACACGAGCCAGCAGTGTGCGATCGCAGCCCAGAAGGCCAACCATATCCTGGGTTGCATGAGAAGTGTGGCCAGCAGGTCAAAGGAGGTGATTCTGCCCCTCTGTTCCACTCTCGTGAGACCCCACCTGGAGTACTGCGTCCAGCTCTGGAGTCCGCAACATAAGAAGGACATGGACCTGCTGGAGCGTGTCCAGAGGAGAGCCGTGAGGATGATCCGAGGGCTGGAGCACCTCTCCTATGAGGAGAGGCTGAAAGAGTGGGGGCTGTTCAGCCTGGAGAAGAGAAGGCTCTGGGGAGATCTTATTGCGGCCTTCCAGTACCTAAAGGGGGCCTACAGGAGAGCTGGGGAAGGACGTTTTACTCGGGCATGTAGTGATAGGACGAGGGGGAATGGCTTTAAACTGGAAGAGGGCAGGTTCAGATTAAACATTAGGAAGAAGTTTTTCACTTTGAGGGTGGTGAGGCACTGGCACAGGTTGCCCAGAGAGGTTGTTGAGGCCCCATGCCTGGAGTTGTTCCAGGCCAGGCTGGACGTGGCCTTGGGCAACCTGGTCTAGTGGGAGGTGTCCCTGCCTATGGCGGGGGGTTGGAACTTGATGATCTTCAAGGTCCTTTCCAACCTAAACCATTCTATGATTTCACAGGTCCTAACCAGAATTTTGGCTTGTAAAAGTCCTCCATAGCAGAGTAAACCCAGTTTGGACTAGTTGAAAGAGCACCTTTTGACCTAAAAGAGTGAGTGTGACTCAAAATAAATCAGTTTTCTAATCTGAAATATAGGAATCCTGAAAAGTATGCTGTGTTTGGCTGTTACAGAAGTCTACATTCCTCAAAAGAACAAAACATTTTTCTTTATCTTGCATGGTATGTTTGAGGCCTGGGAAGAACAGCCCTCTCTCTCTCTCCGTGAATCTGTTGCCTACCTGCTTTCTGAGCAGTGCATGCTGTCTCACACAAGTACATTCTCTCCCACAGGAGCTGTACTTTTCTCCTGCCATACATGCAAATGGCTATATTGGAGCAGGTTATTCCTCTTCAGGTGCATGTTTCAGGAAAGTATGTGTCTGCCTCAAGACAGGTGTTGACTGCTAGGATTTCGAGCTCTAGAGTTACTTTGTCATGAACTGAGCTTAATAAAATATCATCTATTTATGTAATATACATGACGTGAGGTCACGTATACTACGTAAATAAGTAATATATTACATCCATGACTGTATTACACACAGTCATAGATATATGACTTATTAAAAGCTTTTAAAATATCATAAGTGCTACACACAAAGACATAGAATGATTTTCATGAGAATCTGGATCTGTATTTAGGCTCACTTATTTGAGAGTAACTTTTTTATTGGCAACGTTTTGTAAACATCTAAAATTTACTAGAACCATGCTTTAAACCGATAACATCTGGGCAAGCCATTTACCTATAAAACCTGAATTTTTCCAATGAGAAATTTGGACTAATTTCAGAGACATTTAGTTCAATACTCTTAAGTAGATAAATCCATTATATTGGTGTAAGAGATTGCCAAATTACATGGAAAAGAGTGCTCCGGTGTTCACACCTATGACTGTTAAAAATAAGATACTCTGAAATCCCGCTTGTGGGTTTTTATAACTACTTAAAATGATTTCAAATGAAGATATCACAAATGTATTTGTTTTCTGATTTGAGACATGCCTCTAGAAAAGGCTATTGTGGACTAACGTTTGAGAAGTAAACAGTATCCTCGTTCTCCTGCTGTCAGTTTGCCTGAGGACAATGCCGGCTCTGTGTGCAGATTCCAAATTGTTTCTGGTTTCTTAAGCATTTTGTCTTGCAGAAACCAGGTGCAAACCTTCAGCAATGTGCAAATTAATCTTGTTCACAACCACAGCTAACATGTAACAGCAGAAACGTACACTGGCAAAAGTAGGTGTTGCAAAATAGTCTAAGGTGTGATTGGTGAGGAAATGAAATGGAAAAAACTATCTGTAACAGAACAGTTATTTATATACTAAAGAAGGAGATGGCAAATGTGTTCGGTTGGATATTTAACCTCTTGAGCTTTCTAGGAGGATATTAATGACATCAGCAGAGTCAAAAAAGAAGTAGGTGATGTCAGAGATAGTGAGAGAGAAAGAGAGAGAAACTATACAAAATGGCAAATAATATGATATTCTAAAATCATACTTAATACCAAGAGCACGAGTACGACAGGCCACAGGCCTGCATGCAACAGGCCTGAAGGGAAGAATACAGATGAAGAGGATGCTTAGTTTGAAGATGGTGTCTCTGAAGAGACAGCTAGGAATCATGAATAATTTATAACCAGTGTTGCCATTTGAAGTCAAACAGATCAAGCTTAGGATGTAAAAAAATTTAAAGACTACAGATACCATCTTGAAGTTTCAGTTACCAGCTTCACAGGAATAAAGGCAGAGCTTCTAGGAGTATTTAATCACCCCAGTCCAAATTCTACAAGGTATTTAAATGCCTTGCCCTTTTCAAGAGGAGACCTTTGAAGAACTACTTATTTCTCAGACAGACATATTCAGGATAACGTTCACAGCTACTACAGAACAGGTTCCCCTGGGAGTGTCCATTCCACGTCACGGTGTGAATACCATCACATTGTATGTTGCTTTCAGGCCAGAAAGTGCAACCTCTTAATCTTTTCTTAAAAGTGAGGTTATAACACTGTGAATCCCACGGGTTATGTCTTTTTAAGACTTTCCTCTTTTAACATTTGAAAATGTTATGTCCTGGCAAGCTTTTAAAAATGAACTGGGAATTCTGGATCTGAAACGTTGTGTGGCATACAGAGAAGGATGCATTTGGAGCCCCACCGGACTGTGGTGAGGGAACTGTGGACTGAGCTTTACCACATAGGCTGGAGTGTACTCTACATATCGGTGATGTAATATGAATTCAGATCTCTGTAAAGTCTCTTGCATTGTTTTTCAGAGGTTCAACTGCTGTGTTTGTAGCTCCGCAGAGAGATAAGGCTGCAACTGGTGCTAGGCACCAGAAAACTGGTTAATATACTTAGAAGAGTGCTTTTTGCATTTATCTTTCTGTGGAGGTGGCTGTCATAAGACTTAAGGGTTGAGATGATAGTTTGGATGCAGAGATGATGCAGTGGTCATTCACATCTTGCAGGTGGAGCTTGTTACAGAGGTTCTCTCTGAGGCAAAGCCAGTCACGGTGTTACCTCAGATACTATAAGAGAAGGATACTCAAAACCCAAAACTCATAAAAAGAAGCAAAGCAATAAAATTGCAAGGAATAACTTCTTACACCCAGCAAAACAATATTTGTTTTGAAGGGGCTCGTGAGTTTCCTGAAAGGGATGAGGATATGGAAATGCCACCCAGTTTCCTTCAGGAAACCAACATTTCCACCAGCTAAATGTGGCACTCCTCCTCCCCGGTGCTGTGCCCAGCAGGTTCAGCTCAGCTGCCCTTTCCCTAGCAAGCGCATTGCCATTCATGTGCATATATGGCAGGTGGGAGAGAAAGAGTAGCCAGAGCCAAGACAGCGTTCAAAATACTTCAGCAGAGTGAAAAAGGGAAGTCTGAGGTTTGGTTTTTTTTGTTATGGCTTTCAGTTTTTGTGGTGGAAATGACAGAAGTGTTCTCAAATTGCATCCCAACAGTTCCCTGACAGATGAATTTTAAACATTTTATTATTTCTACGAGAAGCATAAGTTCAAAAGAAGATGACTGATGGTAGTTTTTGAAAAATACATGTTTTACTGATGTCGTTTCCTCCCTGTTTCTTGATCCAAACAACTCTATGTGAACACCTTTTTAAGCAAAGTGAATGTTTCAAAATATGAACGCAGGTGTAAACAAAGTTCTCCAAGCAGCTCTCAACATGAAGCAATTTCTTTGTTATTTAGTTGTATCACCATTATTAGTTGTGTTGTGGAATAAAGCTCTGGCGTTTAATGAACCTAGTCTGAAGTGTAGGCTCTATATATGAAGAACTTTAGCTTGGGCTGAATTTCCTCACTTTTGGAAGTGCTGGAGTCGAGTATTACTTTAAGAACATTTCTATGTAAAATTTTTGTTCTCATGTCTGCTAGAGAATCTTCATAATCTTCATACAAAAGTTCAGTATATATTAGCAAATTACTATCCCTTTAATTCCACTCATCAAATCCAAACTGTTTATTTGAACTGTGTGTAAAATAATTGCCGTTCTTCAACCTACAAATATAACGCTCCACAATTCTCACATTGTTTCAGTTGTTTCCTGATTTCAGTTTAATTCCCAATGTCTTCATTGGGATGTTTTGGCAAAACTGGTACTGTATAAGCTTTTGTTAAAACTTAGAGAAGTATGTTGCTTTTTATCCTGTTCCTCTAAGAGAAATCAAGGTTATATTATCTCAGGCCCTTGTTTTCTATAATTCTGAAAATATTGATCAATTATAACTATTGAGAGAGAAGTTGCAAAGTGTTGAAAAGACAGGTAGAATGATTTGAGGGACTGTCATATAATGCTACCCTACTGCTTTCCACAACATCAGCCACTCCATACGCTCTTCCTCCCAGGAAAGGTTAAGGCATGAATTTGCTTCTTGTTAGACTCCAGAGAAATGACTTTGAGAACACCGGTAAGGAATGCTTGAGCTGTTGAAAAAGCTTTAACTGGCATTTACATGTTCATTAGACAGTAGGGATTCTGCCATGAGATGTAAATCTATAAGAAATCAGCCCTTCTGCTCACAGGACTATTAATTTTTCTTACTTAATTCTTTCTAGAGAAAATCTCTTATCACACCAGGAAACAAAAATCCATTTTAAACTGTTAAGGATGTAGCACTAGGAATGAGGTGGGCCAGAGATAAAGAGATAAGAGGTAGAGAATTTTTTACTCCCAATTAATCAGCCTCATCAGCATAGCATTATGTTTAGGGGGTAGGGTTCATTGTAGAGCTACCTAATGAAGGAGGGGTGGGCACCAAAGCTGGCAAACTCAGCAGGGGAATGTCTGCTTGTGACTGCTTTACTATTGACTTGTTTCGGGATGTAACCTGAGCTGTGGCAACTATTGCAAGCATCAAATGATTCATCCTCCTGCACAGAACAGGCACTACCACACCTACTGTCATCTCCGCTGGCTTATCCTAGATCAGTGGGCTGGTAGGAAGTTCGACATCATCAGTCTTAGTCATTACAAAGCCCTGAAATAATGCTATCCTGACGGATGGGACTATGTCCTAACACAAATTGCCATACCCTCTGTGGGAGGGTACTGTGGTGCATTTCCTCTGTGGGGCACTGGTGGGGTTTGCTCTTGGCACATCAAATGAACCAGTTCATGAGTTCAGAGAAATGTTGTGTTTCCATATTCCAGTATCCAGAGGGTTGAACTTTTCCTCTTTCACTTTTCTTCTTGGTCTCATAGAACCATAATGGGTTTTTAATATTTGCACTATTCGCTAGTAATAAATTCTGCTGCTGAAATTCTTTGCATTTCTTGTCAACAGAGATACAGTGTCTCTCTCATATCATAGATTTCCTGTACCTGTACTTGAAAGTCTATTTCTTTTTTTTCTGCAGCATTGCTAAATCTAGTCATACAGTTTTTGACAATTATTACTTTTAAAAAATAATAATAGGAAAAAGAAAAGTAATTTCTTCAAATTCAATAATATTCTTGCCTTTCCCAGAGTGACAACAAATGGTGAGAGTTATTCAAGAGCTCTTATTTCACAGCTCAAATCCTTAGCACTAGAGAAAACGTAGCCAGAGTAGCAGTTCTTTACTGACTGAATATTTTTGTGTTTTGCATAACTAGAGATGGAATGTTCAGTAAGGTCAAATAGTTATTGCCATCTGTGATTTGAATGGACAGGGCGTGATCTCATTTTAGGGGTTTTGGAGGGGGCAAGGGAAGAAAGAGTTTGTTTTAACCTATACGCTCACAGAACAGAAGCAACCTTGTATGACTGATTGCTACCTACACAGTGTGAGTCTATTTCATCTCCAAACCCTTATTCTCCTTATTAAGAGAAGAAATTGAGCTACAATTAACAGGAACACAGTATTTGCTATAGTCAAGTTTTTTGATCATTTTCTCAATCCTTAGAACTATATATGAGAAAGAATAAATAGCAATTTGCTGACTAGTTTCATGACCATTTCTAGCCACTAGCATTAAGACACACAAAGGGTGTTGTACTTCATGCATTAAATCTTGAAAAATATTTCAAAATTCTCTTATGTAGGGCACGATACAAGAAAGTAGTATTACATAAATTTTACCCTGCAGCTCTTTAGCCTTAATTATGCAGTCTTCTAGAGAGTAGCAAAGAACTCACTTAATAGACTGTATCACTTTTTGAGATAAGTGGCATATTTATAGCTTCTGTAATGTATATCAAAATGAGGATGATTATGCCTTGTTTAAAAAGGTGATGTTAAAAAATGCTATTTACAATTAAGAAATTTTTTTGCCAATAAAAGTGAGGGAGTTAATGATCATGAAACATAAAATGATAAATATTTGAACACTACTACCATGCTTAACATTATCATAGAATCATAGAATAGTTTGGGTTAGAAGGGATCTTTAAAGGTCATCTAGTCCAATCCCTCTGCAACAAGCAGGGATTTCTTCGACTAGATCAGGTTGCTCAGAGCCCTGTCCAACCTGACCTTGAATGTGTCCAGGTATGGGGCATCTACCACCTCTCTGGGTAACTTGTTCCAGTGTTTCACCACCCTCACAGTAAAAAAATTCTTTCTTGTATCTAGTCAAAATCTACCTGCTTTTAGTTTAAAACCATTACCCCTTGGCCTATTGTAACATGCCCTGCTAAAAAGTGTCCCTGTCTTTTTTATAAATACCCGTTAAGTACTGGAAGGCTGCAATAAGGTCTTCCCAGAGCTTTCTCTTCTTCAGGCTGAACAACCCCAACTCTCTCAGCCTGTCCTCATAGCAGAGGTGCTCCGGCCCTCTGTTTTTGTGGCCCTCTTCTGGACCCCCTCCAACAGGTCCATGTCTTTCCTTTGCTGAGGACTCCAGAGCTGGACGTGGTACAGCAGTTGGGGTGTCATCAGAGCAGAATAGAGGGGCAGAATCACGTCCCTTGACCTGCTGGCCACGCTTCTTTGGATACAACCTAGGATGTGGTTGACTTTCTGGGCTGCGAGCGCACATTGTTGGCTCATGTCCAGCTTTTCATTCACCAGTACCCCCAAGTCCTTCTTGGCAGGGCTATTCTCAATCCCTTCATCCCCCAGCCTGTATTGATGCTGGGGGTTGCCCTGACGCAGGTGCAGGACCCTGCACTTGGTCTTGTTGAACCTCATGAAGTTCACAAGGGCCCATTTCTTGAGCTTATGCTACTATATTCCTCTGTGAGAATTTCTTGTCAACATCATAGGATGGTTTTATGGAATTGTAGATAACATGTATCTAAAAATGTAAGTAGCACATTTTATAGGAGCACGATACTGCAGATAGTTTTAGAAGTTTGTACGTAGTATACACATTTTCATTTAACACCCTAGTCTATTTTCTTTTTTTTTTTTTTTCTGGTTTATTTAATACAAAAAAAATAAAAACCAAAGCTCCCTGGGAGCTCTCTTTGAAATTATTAGTGTTAAATCAGTTAAATTTGCTTTTTACATGGGATATTTGGCTGGATTTGAGTGTTATTAGCTCCCATTCATGCTGCCTGACTCAGATACTCTTGTTACAGAGACTTGTATGTCTTGCTTCCACTCAGTCTTTCAATTATATCTATTCAAATACAGTGACAACCTCCCCCAACAAAACAGCATCTTAGATAAGTAGGTTACTAAAAATGCTATGTAATGACATGAGATTGAGAAGCTAGAAATTGCACTTGCAAACTGAAGGGATTTAACTGTGTAAGAATGACCTTAGAGGCATATGTTTATTATTTAGGACATATATGTGCCCCAGGCAAATCCAAACTTATTTCAATTGAGCGATCCCTACACAATACACATCATGAACATTAAGCTGTCATGACTTTCAAACATCCTTAATGAATTTGTTTTTCTCCACTTGAAAGAGCAGGAAGATGATAAATAACATAAGACCAAGGGGAAAAAATGTGATAGAAATTTTCTTAAAATCATTGTACTACAAACGTATTTTTTGAACACAAAATGTGTCTAGAAATGGAACATCGGTGAGGAAATGGACCATCAGTGCTATGCTGATCAATTTACAGGTTACTTAGAGATTACCTTGTGACCCTGCAGCTGAAAGGCTGAAGTGCTCAGGAACCCTCAAATTATCACAGGATTGTTTGAAGTTTAATTATTTAAACAGGACAATAAAACATTTGTTTACTTAAATCAATATTTTAAACATACTTATTCACTATGAAGAAAACTCTTCTAAAAATGTTTAATATTCAGTATTATTTTAATGCTAAAATAATAGTGAATATACATTGTTCTTTAACTACTAAGCCATTGTGTTGAATTCTTTTGAACCCAAGATTTCTCACCACAATTCATTGTAATTAGGTCTAGCTCCAGTTGCGAAGAGTGGAATGACAGTGATTTTGTCTTGTGATATTGGAACAGTTTCTGTAAAAGTCAATCAGTGGATGAGGTATGATGATCGCATTACTAAACAGGAATTAAAAAAGGGAGTTGGGATGTTAATATGGTTTGTGTCTCAAAGAGTCATCAGTACTTTTGAAAATACATTCATGGAGCGTTAGAGGCATCAGAAAAATTTGTATGGTTAGTTATTTGCAGGAAGGGCTATAAGACATAGAATCACTCTGTTAATTTGCTCATTTTAGCATAAAATTAAAAACATTCAAAATTATGGGTTTTATTTATTTTTAAATAATTTAAATTTCCTAAAAGCTCTAATTATTTTCTTGCTGTTAAATGAACAAATATTATTTCTTAAAACCACTGTTCTGTTATATCCACAAAACTGTATTTATTACAAAACCAATCTTGCCGTTAACGTCTGTACTTTTGCAATTACCCTGCGTTAGATTCAGTGGAATTGCTTATAAGATTCTGTGTTATCCCTTATTTTCTGGTTACTTGTATATTAAGCCTTTTTATCCCTACCTGACCTTTCTAAAGCTCAGTTTAAACGGTAGCCAGCCGTGCTTTCAGGTACGGCAAACCTTCAGAAAGACAAACTCAGAAAAAGAAACTTGACCCTCAGGAGTGTTTAATTGGGAAGTCAGGCGTTGAAACAGGTTTCAGGCCCCAACAACCTTTTTCTTCAGGGGCAGTCATGATTTTACTTTTCTGGCGTGACTCAGTTGGCGTTGATTCTAGGAAAAACTGAGAGTAAAAAAGGGCTGAATTACTGTCACTAGAATTTTAAGAAAGCCTTTAACCCTTCTCAAAAGATAAAAAATAATCATCAAAGAGTCTTTCAACTCTTTATATGATTAGTTAGAAGCAGGTGAACTTGAACGCCTAAACCTGAAGCTATACAGATAGAAACCATGACAGAAAAGTCAGCTTCTTTCAATCTGTAAGAATTTTAAACATACTGACTCTATGGGAATAGTGGGATTTGTTTTCCTGCCCATTAAACCATAAAGATCTAGCACGTCACTGTGTGAGAGAGAGGAAAGTTAAGGAGCCTTTGTGCTCCGGATGCTTTTTTGCATTAACACCAAAGTGGCGATGGCCCTTCAGTCCTCAGTCCCAGCTCCGTCACTCCTGCCGTGGCTTGGCGCTTCTCGCTGCTTACCATCAGGCTCTTTCCAAGGAGTCCTACAGCATCTAACAACATTACAGGAACTTTTCACATGGCTGCAGCTACACTTGCCACGTAAACTGGAAAGATCCTTTTTGCTATGGTCATAACTGAGCATGGAGCAGGAAAACAGGCCCAAACTAGCTATTGATTATATCTGTTACTTGCATCCACAGGCTCTCTTGTTGCTTATGTCGTTTGTTTTGAATTCCCTGCTCCTCGGCCTGTACTGTTAAGGTATATTCCTGCTGTCACAGGAATGGGACCATAGTGATTTCAAAAACAACTCAGGCCAGATGATGAACAGAGAGGTGTTTGGATGAATAAAGAAAGTGGGAAGGCAACTGTGCAGATTTTCTCAGGTCTGTTGGGCCGCTGCCAAGGCCTGAAGCAGCCAGTACAGAAGCCCCCCAAACGCAGTTGACTGGAGTCCTTCCCAGCCATTCTAGGAGAGGCCTCTGTCCTTCTTCTCTGTAATTCATTGTGCGGTTTCTCAGGAAGGCTTCAGCTTGTTCCGGTCATCTTGCCTGCCTTATGGGCAAGGATATAAGGATAAATGGTTCTAAGGTGTTCTGATTTTGCAGTTCTGAAAAAGTGCACGTACATAGGTCTTGGATGTCTGCGTGACAGGGAGGAGCCAAAGAGCCTGCTTACTGAATTAGTTCATTTATGCAGTCATGTGAATTCATCTAGAAATGCCCATTTGCCACACAATTAACCAACTTGGATGCGAAAATGTGGAGTATAAAACAGGTATGGGATGGAGGGAATTGTACTATATCTTTACTCTTTAAAGACATGATTCTGAAAAGTAGAGTGATTATTTTAAATGAACAAACTTTTCAATGGTTACAACTGTAACAAGCATTACTTAATTTGGTTTGATGGTTTGATGAATGACTGAACAGATATGAGTATCTGGATTATTTGAGAAAAGGTTGTTATTCACATTCGATAGAAGTTTGTTATTCATTATCCTTCAGGAAAATATGCAGGAGTAGTCACCTTAGACTGGTTTTATTCCCTGACAGCAATATCAAACTGTTGTAAGCTACCACTATAACAAAAATCCTCTTCCTGCTCACAGAATTGTCTGTAACCCTTCATAATGGTGGTATATGAAAGCTAAATAACTCAACTCCTCCTGTATTTTCTTTCAAATAATGATATGTTGGGTACAGTAATGTTAAACAGTGGTTCATGTGAGCTAAAGTAGGGGAGACTTTAAATGAACAAAAAAAAAAAGAATAATTTATAAGCAAAAATATTCCCTGGTTCTCTCTTTCTGGACAGGTGACAAGAATATTTATATTAGGGGTAAAATCTTATGGTATAGCTATTAAGATATTTTGGAGTTATCTTAAGAATATTAACTTGGAGCTCAGGATTTCCTTTGAAGCAGGAAACAGAAAAATGGGCCTTTCAGTCCATTGTGTCGGCCTACTGCTTTAAATGTTTCACTGTCCTACAGAGACAGTATTCTTTTAGCAAGTATTTTAAGGTAATACTTTAATATAGCTTTTCAAAAAACCAAGCATATTGAGATAAATACCCTCCTAAACCATAAAGAGAACAATAAAGATACACAGAACAATTTAATAATAGGCTGGGGTTTCTGAGTTAAAGCGTATGTCATCATTTGCTTCTCTGCAAAGTGGATACAAAGTACGTTTGGAAGGAGTTGGAAGGGACCTTAAAGATGATCTCATTCCAACCCCCCTGCCATGGGCAGGGACACCTCCTGCTAGACCGAGTTGCTCAAAGCCCCGTCTGGCCTGGCCTGAACACCTCCAGGGACGGGGCATCCTGCCTGCCTGCCAACAGTTCAATTCATTATAACAGCATTAAAATAAAGTATACAAGTCTGCAAATACATCCTCTTCCACAACGTAATAGCCTTGACCACGTTTTCCCTGACAAAACAGAAACCAGACCCAGATCTATTTATGTCGCTTAATAGATGCATAGCAAGATAAATATTTAATTACCAATTTGACACTGTTTATCAATTATGAGCCATACACTGTCTCTACTGCACAGCTCCGATTAGCTCTGTAAAACACAGAACAGGAAGAAAATAAAAAGGAATTTACACATACTGGCTCACCTGTCTTGTGGATCATGTGCAGCTTGTTGAATTGATATATATTGATTATTCTTATAATGCCTTTGTATCTAATTAAAAATTCAGGATGGACTCTGTGAATAAGCAATAGACAGTGTCTGGTCTAAAAAAGGTACTACCCAGTCACAGAAATGAACTGGGAATACTAGAAGCTGTATCTGTCCTGAATAATTACACATTCCCAAATTGTTTTGCATAGTACAGTATTTTGTACATTCAAAAACATTGGAATAGTGAGTAGAAATGCAGTTTATCTAGTAATTTTTATGCACTTCATAGAAACTTATTGATGGAAAGAATTTCAAGATGTAATTTAGTCCTTTCCTCATGATCTGAGGTGTGATTTCATAAAACCTCTGATTTTAGGGTTTCTACAGTCTCCCTAAACAGTATGTGCCAGTGCTGATTATTGTTATGGTTTAAAAATAGTATATGGGTCTTACTCCTTTGGTCACCAATTATATTTTCTTCCAGACTAGTTCCATACTTCCAAATATTTCCATAGGTCATGTTTTCTAAACCCTTTACTTATTACTCTCTCCTGCACTCCCCTGTTAAAAAGTTGCACTTAAAAGTGAGCTTTTTTTTTTTAATCAAGCAGAATGCAGCAACTGTTTGACATCGTTTTTTCACAGAGTGGAACAGTGAATATTTCTCCAAAGTTTACACGCAACACTCTGAGTAATGCTCCCCAGAAAAAGTGGGTTTTTTTTGCAATAGTATCATATTCTCTATCCTTGTGTGTTTGTGAACTGCTACAGCCCCCAGATTTTTTTTACACAACTACTGATCGTTTCATATTGGTACATTTGATTATTTCCTTCCTATAGTCTTTTATTCTTTATTTAAAGTAACTAATTACAAATTTTGTAATTTTCCTGTTGTCCTGTTCCCAAAGTACAGCGCACGTCCCTGATCGGTGTCATCCACTTCTGCTTTATATTTTGCAAATCTTATACTTCTGTATCACTTGTTGCACTGCAGTAACAATCAGTAAAATTAAAGTTTATCTTTCTTGCTAGTCAAATCTGAGCAGAGAGGGTTCTCTAGAAAAAATTCCTTGAAGTCCCTCCTAAGCAATAGACACCTTTTATTCTATAACGTGATTCTAGCCAAGCTCTATAATATTTTCATTGTGAGCTCAATCATCAGCATTTGCTGATGTGATTCACAAGTGGTGGGCTTGCTGGACTATTTTCTTACCTCCTTTGTTTCTTATTTTTAATCCACAGTGAATATAAAAGGTCAGAAATTAGATATAGACTAGTTCTTAAAGCAAAAAAGAACTGACATTCATTTGAATTAAATGTGTTGTGCAACGCTAAATGACAATATAGAGGATGGAAAAGTATGACCTGTGCTACAACCGTCATTATTTTATTTGTTTTATCATTGCTGCTTATTGTATGATACAACTCTTTTTCTTCTTGTGCTGTGTCCACTTTCTGCCACATTTGCCAGCTAGTTTTACATTTGTCCCGTGTATAGACAATATGGCTGATAAATCACACACCCTTTAATAACTAAAGATGTTGTAAATATAACATGAACTCTGAGCATGTCAGTAAAGCAACTGGCTTTGCTATGCAACCTCAGCATTATGTTTGAGATAGGATTTTGTAAATCTGATGTAAGGACTCTTTGTAAAGTGTACTCATGGCAACATCTATCCAACTTTCAGAAGTTGGAGAATTGTTATTCTCTAGGCTTTTCCATTAGTTCATCCCTTTTTTACTGGAGAACCTCACCACCATTCAGTGGATGGGGCCTTATACTATAAGCAAAAAGGTCACACAGAAGAATTTCTTAATAGTTTCTTAATAAGTGACCGAGATATGCACTGTTTGAGCAGTGATTATGAACATATTTCAGTAATACAATAGATCTTGAACCCATCTCAGTTTATAAGCGTGAGGTCAACTGTAGTAGTTTATATAACTCAGGTGATATTATGTCTTAACATGCACTTTACTGCAAATAATCTGAACTAAACCACTGCTGTTTACAAGCATTGGTTGTAGTGAAAAAGCAAAAAATATGTACAGGTAATATATTATTAAATGTACAGACTATTTAGTCATTTTAACAAAATATTCATAGGTCAGAAGGTTGGGAGTTAATTTTTCTTAACAGTCCCCCCCATTAATGGACAGTGGATTCCATTAGCTAAGCCATTTCTTATTGCTTGGTCTGTGACTTTTGAAGAAAATTAGTGTCACGTGTGAATGTTCAGTTTGGAGAGAAACAAGCTGGCAATTCAGGATGACTCACTTCAGAGAAACAGACAGGATGGTTTGTAATATTCCAGCTGCTTGTTTCTGCTGTTATCGTGATTTGCTAACTGATCGGGGACAGAATTCCGACATCTGGCATTTCAGTTAATCTTATATTTCTGCAGCGCATGCAAAGGAAGAGCAGAAGATAAATGTAGTCACTTCAGCAAGTCCGTCAGATCTTATGAAGCTTCCACTCAAACAATCCTTGTCCTTCTCTGCCTGTAACTCAGCCCAGATCTCAAATGCTCGGCTATGACAGAAAGAGAGGTAACAGAGTTTGTAACGAGCAAGTCTCAGCCATCCCGATTCTCTTCTCTGCTCCACTCACCAAGCAAGCATAGCCCTTGAGGACTAGAATGTGTTAGTCACCGAGAGGCATGAAGCTGGAAACAAGGGTTTGTTTTGAAATGGAGGAAATGCAGATACAGAAAGTTTACTCCACTTTCAAATGCCTTAACGCTACTCCCAGGCTCCTTCTGTTCTGTAACCGTTCAATCTCATATTCTCTAATTCCTCCTTCTTGTGTTCAGGTTTCTCTGGTTTCTGTTGTCATCTAAATTTAGTTTTGGGGAAGAGTTCTTGAAAGTATAGTATAGTCCTCTTTCTAACTTGTCAGTAGTCTTTCCTTTGCCTCCTCCACCGTACCTCAGCTCATATCCCCACTGAAGCATTGGCAGTAGGACCGTCAGCACTTTGTACCTAAATTCTATTATATGCAATTAGTTGCATAAAGTCTCAAGGCTTATTTTGGCTATATGGGCATTCAAACATTTGTACTGGTACAAACTCGTATTTGTACATTTCAGACTTGTTTATTCAGGCTGCATATGGGTTGCTAATAAATCTGTAAGCTTGGAATATTTTTCTTGTCTTTTCTTTTGGAGAAACTCTGTTGAAAATGTGTTCATGTAAGAGTAATTATAGGTAGGGTATGGATCTGGCAGAGGAATACTGGACTTAATGTAGCCCCCAGCATGCTAATAAGGCACTTAGGTAAGCAATGGACGGTCTTTAGGCTCTGCCAGCTTTAGCAAAATATTTGTAGGAGGTAGACCATATTTGTGACAATCCCTATTTTGTTTGGTTTTGGTTTTTTTCCAACCTTTTAATTATTTAGATACTGCACCTAGATCAAAATCAAATCTAATTTTCTTGCGTATCTGTGGTCATAAAAACAAAAGGAAGAAAGAAAATCAAGCATAAGATAACTGCAGCAAAAGAAATATACACGCAGGACATTTTTCCAAGTGTTTATACTCAGCAGGTCTTTGAAAGCAGCTCAGCAGGCTGAGTAGCTTTCATGAGCATTTCTTCTTAGGAGTCGAGTGATGCCTAGAGTGACTCTTTGCTGCTTTAAAGTGTATGCTAGCTGCTAATTACTTTTTTTTTAAAGCAAGTTAAAAGGGCTGGTGTGTGTCGTCATATTAAAAACTGCTGATGCAACATTATGGTAGTACGCCAGGTGGGTACTACGAGCTTGAATGGCTATCCCCTGACAAAAAGGAAAGGTTTTCTTTGCATGGGAAAGTATATTTTGCTTTCTGTGTTTTACTGTTTGTTTCCCAGTGTGGACTTTCTTCATATTAGCAGAACATTAGAGAATCCTTTTGATTCACCAGTGCAAGATGCGCTGAATCAGTGGATCTGAAGCTTGTAGCATGTTAAGATTTTATTACTTTCCATCTCTGGCCAAGAAAAAAAATTATTAGAGAACGGCTTAAGCAGAAAAGGAGAAAGAAAAAGTGCAAATAAAACAGACTTGAATTAAGGCAGAAATAAAGTTAGTTTTGAACCTGGGCAGGATGAGACCTTAGACCACACTTGGGTACGCTGCTGCCTTTTGTGCTGAGGTGAGATGTATCGCTGTTTATTTTTGCTTTGAGAGCAATTCCACCGTGTCGTGTGTAATGGTGGTTATTAGCAGCTGTGGCTTGCACACATGCTGCTCTCTTGTCCTCTTTTGCACCTTTATTTTTATTTTCCTGGGAGAATGAGAAAGGTCAAATGCTTTCTTGAATAGCTGACTAAATATCTTCCTTGGCTAAAATGGCAGAAGATGCTAGAAGGCAAATGTGGCTACAGCTGGGAGGCTTCGTTCCATTTTTGTCCTGCTCGTAAGACCAAACATGTCATTGGTGCTTAATGTCCAGTGATTCAGGAGCTGGAACTTAGAATTCAGCCTCAACCTCTTTGTTTGCACGCCAGTGGAATGCACAGCAGGCTCCTCTCAACTCTAGTGTATCTCACTCTCCTTTTGCATATAACAGCAATGCTGACCTCTTAGAACTAAAATGGATGGGGGGTATTTCTGAAGTCAGAATTAACACAGACGTCTGAATTTGAATCAATATATTTGCCAGAACCATAAGATAAGGTAAAAATCAAAAGCAACCCGAAGAGAAAAACTGCTTTCATTTCACAGTTCTTTTTGAAAGTAAGAAATCAAAGACAAGGGATCTCATGCACGTACAAGAATATTAATATGCAATTCCTCTTTACATCCTTTCTCATATTCACTGGTTTTCTTTCCACTGAGAAATAGAACAATATATATGTGTATATATAAAAGAATGTATTTTCCTGCTTAGTTAGTAGGGTTAAAATTGCTATTTATATTATATGCTGAGTACTTCCTCATTTATAATTTTAAATTCCATTACTTGTTTCCAAGGAGATAGAAATATTCAGGAAAATCATCTGAGGCTCTGATTTGTAAGGTTCTCTTTACTGAGAGTGGAAAGTGCCCTGTTTTAAAGAATGAAATAAACGGAGGTGCTGTAGTAAGAAGTTGGGACTTTGAATTTAATTTCTGTGCAGGCCTACTTTCTGCTTCTGGAAGTTGGAACGCGACTGTATAATATTCAATTCAGTATCAGATTATCGTTTAGTGGCTCAGCTGTGCTGCTTTGTACACTGAAGCAGGGGAGGAAATGCCCTCACCCAAACCCACTTTGTAGTAGTGTCTTTCTCCTGACAGCTCTAGATATTTCTTGGAGTACAAGAACGGACAGTAGACAACAACTCATTTTTCTTCCTGTGAGGAGCTCTTCAGAAATACTAAAGCCTGGATGGTTCCATAGGTATTTAGAAGTCTGTGATTGTTTAGTGAAGTGCTAATGCTAAGTTCTAAGCAGAGATATCTTTTTTTTTTTTCTTTCTGTTAATAAAATCCTAAATGAATCTGAAGGTAAATAGACCAGTTGTCTTACCTGAAGTAGTCTTCACCACCTCAGTTGTATTTCTTAATCCTGTAAAGGAGAACTGGTAAAGCCTCCAGGACCTGGTGTCCCCCACTTCCACTGAGCTGCGCTTCCATTGGTAAATGATCTCTTCTCTTGGGTAGCCATCTTATTGCAACGGAAAATACAGAATTCTTTGTTTCATAGTGATTGCTAGGATTTTAGTGTACTTTGGGGAGTAAAAATACTATTTTCTATTTCTAGAAAAACTGGAGAAGCATATTGCAAGTAAATTATAGATATGTTTTTCTTGTTACTTAGCAGCACCTTCTATTTAATGTTGCATTTTATTTTATTTATTATAAATTAAAATAGTGCTTGAGATAAACTTTTCAAAAATTAGTTTTCCACTTTTGTGGACCCAATAGAATGCAATTTTCCCCATCCTTTAATTGTGCCCTGCAGCTGGACCAGGAACTCACACCTTGACCTGACTGCAAAATGTCAAACTCTGGACTCCAACTATTGCAATAGTAAAACACGCATGTGCAGAAAGTATCAGGCCTTGATACTTTGATGCTGAAAGTAAAAATTTCTGCTGTTATGCCAAGATAGAAGCATAAATTAATCTCGTAGGTCCCAGAAATTGTATCAATTTTTATATAGCATACCTCAGTTACATTTGTGAATATATATGATTCGTGTACTTGAAAATAAGGTCAAGATAAAACTGAAAACCATTGGACTATGGTTCTACGTAAAAACATAACCCTCACTGACTCTAAGTATGTAAATATAAATTTATAATAAGTAGTTCAATGGGGGTCAGAAAAGGGATATTTCTAAGCATGTTACTTACAGCTTGAAAATTCCAGGGGGCAGGAATGGGCATCCATTGGGAAGTTGTGTAACTGGAGCTGACACTCAGCATCGATTGTCAGCCTGAGGAGAAAGAGATCACGATATACAGAACGCACTTGAGAAGTTTTTCCTGAAAGTTACATCATGGCAAGTAAAACGAGATTCTTACTAGTGTGGAACCTGGCTATGGAATCTGCAAATATATAATAAATATATATACAAAGCAAAAGTAAACTATTGACGTGTATGTATCAATTTGGATATTCCAAGCATAGGAAAACATTGTGGTTACTGATAAGCAGTGTTTCTTTTTTGGTTACATAGGCCCTGATCATCTTTCTGTGTAATTGAATAAGGTATTAAAGTTCTGTTGCTATGCATCTGAAATGGCAGCGTTACTCATGACTGGCAAACCCACAAGTAGTTATACAGGTCATCTCATGAGCAGTGACAAACCTCTGTGTCACAACAAGCCATAATGCACTAGGGAAATGTATTTTATGTGACAAAAATGCTATTTCAGAAATGATGGATGGGAGTCCAAATTTAGACATCTGCATCCAAGACAGCCATCTAGACTTCCTTCATAGCTAGTGGAAAGGAGCTCTGAGGATATACTTCATTTCATACAAAAAAGGGCATTTAAATTAAATCAGGAGAAAAATGAACCGAAAGGTGTTTCTCTCCACTGAGTATGGGGAGAGTCTCCATGGTGTCGGTGCTATAGATCAGGCAGAGACGTGTACTTTTAAAAATCCAAAATTTGATGAGTTGTATCCCCTGATGAGCCTGCTAAAAACTCTACCATTTTTAACTGAGTCCCTTAATTGCTGCTAGCATATACGTAGCCCTGGCCCTGCCATGAGCAGCATGATACTTGGACTTTGGAAAGGAGAGAGGAGGTGGGGGGAGAGAGGGAAAAAAAAAGAGCTGAGTGATGCTTATTTGTTCCGTGAGTCTCTAGGAAAGCTGTATGTTTATGGTCTTTGCTGATTCCTGGGTGTCCAAATGAGCAACCCAGTGAACTGGGTTTGTCTCCAGACTCCTGCGTGTCAGTGCGGCATGCAAATGACTCCCTGAGTCTCACGCTGTGGGAGGCGGAGGGATGCTGTGACCACTAGCCACCAAGTTAATGAAGTCAAGAGGCAACTCCTCTGCGTTAGGGATTTAGGAACAAATCTAACTTCCTTTGAAACTAAGGGAAGTTCTCTTTGACACAGAAGGAGAGTTGATTCTGTGTGCTAATATTATTGCTCTTTCTTTCTCTTCTCATTTCCATCATCTTCAGTTTCATTTCAAAATAATCATAATATGGATCCAAAGAATGATTAAGTTCTTTCTTTGATATTGCCTTCCCTCTGGTAAATTTATTTAATGCTGTTTGATAGGCTCAGATTTACTGCTGGTTTCTATTTGTTTTCTCTTGTGGAGTTTGAGTAGATTTCATTCCCTAGCACAAAGCACAATCCAGGCTTTGAATATCTCTGAGCATGGAGCTTTCTGGACAACCTCTTCCGCTGTTTGACAATTTTCACAGTAAAAAAGTTTCTTCTTATGTTTAAACAGAATTTTCTGTTCTTCAGTTTGCGCCCAGTGCCTCCTGTCCTATAACTGTATACCACTGAGGAGATTATGTCTCTGCCTTCTTTACCCCCACCCACATTACACACATCGATAAGACCTCCCAAGCCTTCTCTTCTCTAGGCTGAACAGTCCCAGCTCCCTCAGCCTCTCCCTGCCCATCAGACTCTCCCAGCCCTTCAGCATCTTAGTGGGCCTTCACTGCCTTTGCTCCAGTAAGCTCATATCCCTTTTGTACTGGGAGCCTAGCGCTGGACACAGCACTCCAGGTGTGTCTCGTTAGTACTGGGCAGAGGAGAAGGATCATCTCCATTGACCTGCTGACTTCCTGATGCACTCCAGGATGCTGTTTGCCTTTGCTTCAAGGGCACTTTGCTGGCTCATGGCAAACGTCCACCAGGATCCCCATGCCTTTTTCGGCAAGGTGCTTTTCAGCTTGTTGGCACCCACCCTGTACTGATGCATGGGGTTATTCCTCCCCTGGTTCAGGACAACATTTTCCTTTGTTGAACTCCATGAGATTCCTCTTGGCTCATTTGTCCAGCATATTGGAGTCCCTCTGAGTGGTAGCACAACCCTATGATATACCAATCACTCCTCTCAGTTTTGTATTATCTGCAGACGTGCTGAGGGTGCGCTCTGTCCCATTGTCCAGGTCATTAATGAAGATGTGAAGATGTTAAACTGTATTGGCCTAGTACAAAATTGGGGAGTACACCACAAGTGACTGCTGTCCAGTTGGCCTTCATGCCACTGATCCCAACCCTTTGAGCCTGGCAGTTCAGGCATATTCAGTCCACCTCAATGTCCACCTATTTAGCCCGTACCGGATCCTCCTCCACCAAAGGAGGAGCTTTCCTTGCTCCGCTTTCCTCCTGGGCTCAGGGACCTGGGATTGCTGAAGGCAGGATTTTACCAGTAAAGACTGAGGCAAAGGCGGCATTGTATACCCTGGTGTCCTTTGTGACAAGGTCCCCATTCCTGTTTAGCGGTGCGCCCACAATTTCGCTGGTCTTCCTTTTGCTGAGGTTGTACATGTAGAAACCCTTCTTGCTTTCCTGTCCCCAGTCAGATTCAACTCCAGATGAACTTTGGCTTTTCTAACCCTGTCCCTGAGTCCTTGGACAGCATCTCTGTATTCCTCCTGGGTCACCCGTCCCTGCTTCCACCTCTAGTAAATTTTCTTTTCACATTTGAGTTTTGTCAGGAGCTTTGTGTTGATCCATGAGGATTGCCTGCTGACTTTGGTTGATTTCCTGCTGGGTCTTGAGCTTGGGGGGAGATGATTGAGAAAATCAGCCAGCTCTTCCGGAACCTTTGTCTCTTCGGGACAGAATCCCAGATCTGGGATGATACTATCACATTTCACTTGTGGATTTATCCAGGTTGAATCCTTACTGGTGTTTGCTGTCACTCATTAGAGCAACTAAGGATACATTAATAACAGATAACTGTTTCTAAATTCTATCCAATATATTTCTTTCTAATGGGAGAAAACGAGGGGTTTAAAGGAAAGGTAACAAAATCCAAAGAGCCAGAAATGTAGCTAAGTCCGAATTTAACATTTCAAAAGCAGACCTAGGATCTTCTTTATCAGACCGACTTTGATTTGCACTGGATTTCAATTCCAATCATTCTCTTATCTCTTCTGACGATGCACTGTGTAATGAATGTAAAATAACTATGAAATAAAACTCCTTTTTGTAATTCAGGCAGTTGCAACATTAAAAGGTTGTCTTAACCAAAGCTTCAGATCTATTCGTTAAAATTATAATGAGCGTACTTTTCTTCAAAACTTTGGTTTTGGCACCCAATAAAACAAAAAGAGAAAAAACACTTTGAAAAAAATGCAGTCTAAAACTTATGGTCTTATGTCTAATATCTTTGATTCTGTACTCTCATTTTAAATTATAAATTCTCTTGAACAAATGCTGTCTTTATCTACATTTTACATAGAACCAAGTATGTCGCATGTAAGAAAAAGTAAAAAAAAAATCACTTAGGATTTTCACATTTAGAAAGTATCATATGGTCATTGGGAATATGATATTTGAGTTGTTGCATATTGCATATGTTACACTTAAATGTAGGCATGCACATAATTATTGAAAAGAGTTTTTAAAGGTAATCTGTCTGAAAAGAAAAGTTACACATGTGACTGAGAAATCTGGAGATGAGCATATCAAGTTCAGAATCATGAAAATTTTAGTGGAACAGGGGATATCTGTAAGTTTTGGATTAAACTTTAAATGACCAATGCTGAAATGATAATCCTTATTTTCATAAGAAATTTAAGGAATGAAATGCTTTTGCAGGGTGGAGCTTCATCTGGCTAAATTATAATCAATTCAGACTAAGAGGTCTTTGATGTATATAATACCACCTTTTATACCGTCTGCTTAATTCAAGGATATTTCAAATTCATCGGTTTAATGCAATAAAAAGGAAAAACACGATATGTACCAAACCGGTGGCAAACAATAAAACATACCTTAAAATGGAAATTAATTACTCTAACAATGCTTATAGTGATTTTAGTATAGGAATGTGACTATTGTGGAGCAAGACGGTACAATCTATAGGAAGAAATAAAACTCTTTACTGTGCCAATATACCAATATAAAATAAATTGCATGCAACTGATGTTTTCTAAATATTTCCTTTTTTCAGGGTTGCATGCATAAGTAAATAGGAAAAAACAATGTTTTTTTTTCCTTCAGGGTAATGTCAAATGACCTGAATTCACAGGACCTTTCTCTTTGGCTTTCCCTAGAGAAACTGAAATTAAAGGCAGGTATAAATACCTCAGTGTGTACAACACTCTGCCGTCATTCCAGATCCTGAGCATCCTATTAGGAGTTGTTATCCAATGCGCATCAGCTTTCTTGGAATTTCGGAAAAATGTATCTGGTATCCAGATCTTCCCAACCATGTTGCTGTTTAATCTGAGCACTTTTATAGTGCTGTTGAACTTCAGACGTCTGTCATACCACGTTTGGGCGAAAAATATATCAATTGTATATTCCTGTTGTGTTAACCAGAAATACCGATGAAAACATAGCACTCTGCATTTCACATAACTCCTGATATGCTTTCCTTAATTTCAAATGAAAAAAATGTGAACTACAGAAGATGATACTAGAAATTATTAAAACAATATTTTGTCGATTTTTGAGGGCATGGCTTATCAAAGATTATTGTTTAAAAACAATTTGTTCTGTTATTTTCCTACTGGCAGGTGAAACTAAGATGCAGTTGAGTGGTATATGCATCCTTCTGATTCTATGTCCCCACGCTTCAGCCCACGACGGATCAGGTCAGAGAACAATTACTTTTTCCCTTGGATTTAGGATGGGAAAAATTTGAGCTGACTTGGCTGCCTTAATTGCCCGTGCCCCCCACTTATTACCAGAATTGGTGAAGTCTCACTTTCCCTGGCACCACTGAGCTGCCAGAAGCTGCAAAGGGATTTATAGAATAGAATCTGAGATTTCTATGCATGGAAACTGCAAGAATGAAGTGGACGTTGTGCTAAGGCTAGACCACTGTCCTTCACCTGTACAAAGATATAATTATATTTTTCTGTAGGAACTTTGGAAGGAGGAGAGGAGAGAGGATCTGGGCTTTTTTCTTTTTATCTTTTGGTAGCAAGAGTGGTAATATCACTGATGAATGGTTTTCCTTATTTTGTAGCAATCTGGAAGCTTGGTTTTACAGGAGTTAAACTGTCACAAAGCACTTGGAAGTAGGGCACATAAAAGTGTGAGGATATGTTAAAACTGTTATTATTATCATTACATTTTTATCAGCATAGAGCTCACGTCCATAATAATAATAATGATGAGATTTTAAAAATAATATGGGTATAGCACAACATTAAAACTAATGGAAGCTCTGTGATGTAAAAAATGATGGAGGCTTTGTAACAAAGTGAACATCGTAGGAAAATTGGCAATCATTTACCTACCATATTGATAGCATTCACAGGCCCAATGCTATTTACGTACATGTCAGTGTGAATTACTGTCGGTTTAACTGTAAGAGAAACAACAAGAATCAGGAACATGAGTGAAGGTCAAAATCAACTACATGGAAGTCAAACACAAGCAAAAGACTATTATAGTACCTCTCTTGTATGGTTACCTTACATTTAAATGTACATATACAATAAGTATAAATTTGCAGCGATGTCTCCAGTTTGAAATTAGTCGGAGATGCTTTGAGACAAATTCGTGTATCGTTTATTCTATCAGAACAAATTCACTTATGCTATGAGAACAAATACGAAACCAGTGTTGTTACCTTAGAGTGAGTCATATCTGACTGAGAGTATATACATTTTGTGTCAGGTCACAGCAACACATCTGACAAAACACTACCAACAAAAGCAAACTTATTCTTATGATGTCTTGCATCACTTGTTTTACATTATAATGCCAAACGCAACACGTCTGCTGTTGCTTGCAGAGATGGCTGTAGGTAAGTAACAATTTCATGAGCCTTAAGCAAAGATAATACTCAAGGCTCTAAAACAGGAATGAGAAACACTTGTTAGATTAATTTATTTTGAAATTACTCTGTTGTAGCTTTATTATTCTTATACACCTTAGCTAAGACGTGATTGTTTTTTCCCTGATGCTTTTATGAATGCTTAATTCCTTTCTGTTCTCTAAAGTCTTGGATTGGGAGAATAAGACAAATTCCTCTGCTAATTTGCACCGTATAAATATATTGAAGGTTAAATACTCATGTTATCCCTCACTGTGCAAAATTCCATAGTTTCTAAGCCTCTATAAACTTGTTAGAAACAGCTTCCTTCATTAACCTTGCTGCTCTCTGCTTTCCTCTGCCTGGTTCATCCATGAATTCTCTTTGCGTTATTCTGTAATCTTATTACTGTTGTATGCTCTTCTACAGCAGTATTGTCTGCCTGCTCTGGGCACACATGAGGCCTTCTCAAACTGACTTGCAGCAACTCAGGGAGATTTATCTCTTCAAGCTCCCTCAGTAATTAGTGGAGAGGAAGATTCCTGCAAAAGGTGACTCAGCCAAATAAGAATCCATTACGAGTCCAAGCTTGGGTCTATATACTTATATTGGCTGTGGAGGTGGGCCTTACTTGACTGTAGTTATCTTTTGTGAATCTCTTCCTCTGTGCCCCATTCCCCGGTCACTTCTTGCCCGGCTGTGCAAGTGAGGGCCTACGCCGCGTCAGTCAATGCAGACCTGCTGCTGTTAGAGGCTGTGTCTGCGTCCGTCACATCATGCAAGGATCAGGCTGCGTTGTCCTCATTTTGGCCTTCCTTTTCAATATATTATTTGTGATTCTCTAACACCCTCGCTTAGATATACAAAGAAGATAAAAACTTGCTTTGTCACTCCCCAGACGTTAAATTTCAAAATTGCTATGCAGGTGCATCATGACAAGCAGCCTGACTCAGCAAATCACAACAGTCTAATTAGATGTCTCAGGATAGATTTAGCAATATTAATTTATATCAGCTTCCAAAATCATGACTACTTTTCATGCTACTGATGTTTTACTACATTGTATTTTGTTTTCATAACTACTTTGAATGGATTCTGCTTCCTGTGTAGCATAATATGGTATGAAAATTCTTTCTCTTCACCGCTTAATCAAAAGTGGTCTAAAAAGAAAACCAACACACCTCCTATGTCAGGTCTCAACTTGTTGTCATATCCTTCCAGCAAGCCATTTAAAATAAGAGTGACATCACTCTCATGGACTTTGGGAGTCAAAACCCAAGTCTTATTTGAAGTGTAATCTTCATAATCATCATCTCCCTTTTGGGTGGAACTGTTAAAGAAATAAAAATGAAGAAATGGAAAGTCTTGAAAAATACAAATTTGTAGGCAACCTCTTTAGAGACAATACACGCATAACTCAGGTTTTAATAGTACTGTACAAAACATTGAAAAAATTGCCTGCTTTTTAAAAGGAGACTCACAGTAAAGATGTCACATAACAGTTGAGGTTACAGTACACATTAGCAACATTTTCTTTTTGTACAGTTGAGGTCATATTCCATTCGAAGGAACACCAATGCTTATTACCTTTGGCATGCCTATTTTGTCTCTCACTGACTCAAGTGGGACCTGTTATGAAACAAATCTAATTGTCACTTAGCTTATGCAACTCCCCACCAAAATATCACTTAGTATGTGCACAGTGTAGTTGCATTACTTCTCTTTGAGAGAAAAATTTGATGCAACACATTTCTGACAAGACCAATAATTGGATTCATTCAAAGAAACTGTCACACAGCTTTTCTCCAGCCTGATGAACTTGAGCTTATTGTGCATTTGGAAAGTTCAGCACAAATTTTTGCCAATGGTTTTCATTTTCACTTTTGCTAACTAGAACCCAGAGAGGATAAAAAGTCTGTCTACTGTTTTTTTCTGCTACTGAGCAGTATGACAGCGGATCTAGTATAATGCAACCTGCTTAGCACAGTATAAAGGGCAAGTTAGACCTCAGAAATGTGTAGACTAGCCTTAATGGATGTTTTGTTTTCTTAAAATCTGTGCCTCCGGTTCTAGGGGAGAACGTAGAAACTACTTTAGAATATGACATCATCAGATATTTTCATTTCAGAATGTCAGTAGTAATCAGCTGAACGGTGCTAGGCAACTGTAAGTTTTTTGCATAATATGCCAGTCCCCTTCTTTCCCGACCTGCTTCTGTGTGACAAAGTTTGAACACTGCCGGATCTGTAAAATCTTAATGATACTACAAGTGTCTTAAGCCAGTGAGGGGAGTTTGGATACGAATGGGTCAAAAGCAGAAAATTTAATTATTTTCCTGTTTCACCCAGAGTCTGCACACAAGTGGGAAAGAGCACTGAGAAGCAGATTCTCATGGGGGCTGGAACTCCCGCTTGGCGCCCAAGATTGAAAGCAGACACAGCTGACCGTGGTCATGGGTGCAGTAGTGAAGGAATGACTAGTCCCAGAGTCTGAGCGCGCCATTCTGTTAACACAGATCTTCGCTCAGCTGAGGTCATGCTCACTCCCGTCTGCAGTGCTACCCTGCTGCATCCTGCTTGTACCTACCCAGAGCGCATGGCCTGAAGGCTTTCCCGAGTTGGGCAGTTGGGAGCTGTAAGCCAACTGCGCAAATACAAGTTAACTACGAAAGAGGCTTTGGCTTCTTTCTTCCCCATGGGTACAGCCTAACAGGAAAGAGCCACAGCACATCTGTGCCCCTCTGTATAAGACTCTGCTTCTTAGGAGGTACTGAACATACAGTGAAATTTGAAGCAGCCTGAGACCGCGCATAAGGCTGTAGCAACTAGGATTGCAGAGCACGTGTGAGAGCGCCAGCCTTGCATTGCATTGGATTGAGCTTGGGAGCTGCTAGTGAAGCTAGGTTAATCTATGCCTTTACTACGTATACTGAGTACCGCGGACTGCAGCCTCCAGGCACCACCTAACCCACCCCGCGCCAGTGATAGCGCCTGGGAGCTTCAGCTTTGCAGAGCAAGAATAGGCAGCCCAGCCGCCTCCCTCTGACTACATAGGCCTGAACCTGTAGTGTTTACCGGCAATCAAAAGCAGAGTTTTATTTGGCAGTGTGCTACGTAGTATTCTGCTGGTACCCACAAACAGGCCAGGTTAATTAAATTGGTGAGGGAAATTTGTTTATTCAGCTGTCTGTAGTTCAAAGATCTAATTGTAATTCAAAGGAACATCACTGAAGCAACGTTCTCCCTCTTGGAGGAATGGAAACCCTTCTAAATAAAGTCTTTGCAAAGAGAAGGCACTAGATTATATGTTTTCAGTTTGTGCAAAGTGAATGAAAAGACTTAACTTCATGTGTAAAAGGCCATACTCTTTGTTTTATAACCAATTAAACATCCATTCTCTGAAAAGAATAGTTTTTCTGAATGGAAAAGAAAAAGGAAATCAAATACATTCTCTCACAAAGGCAATGTGTTCCTGACTGTTCATTCGATGAGAAAGCTTCAGAAGTCAAACAGCTAGTTAGTACAGTCTGGTGTACTGGACAATGCAAGCTTAGAAGATGAAAAAGCATGTATGTCTAGGACTTGTCTCAAATCTAGAACAACCTTACTGAACAGCAGCCCACAGTCACTAAAATTTCCAGTTCCTCTTGGTAATTATTAGTAGGGAAGAAATAGCTATTTGTTTGCCCATCTGCCATTTCAAGCCATTTTGGCACTCCAAATCTCAAAAAAAGCAGCAAATGCTTTATGAGATTACTGTGAGGGAGGGGAGAGGGAACACAGCTGATGGAACTAGGGAAAAAGGCCACTGAATTCCAGCTTTTATCTGAATTCCAAGTGGATCATAAGTAAGTTAGCACAGGTATCCAATTGCCTAAATGTCTATCTGTGTAAAACTGCATACCAGCCAGAACAATCAGAGGTCCATCCCTATCCAGATGAGCAGGGCTTTAGCTGTGCAATGCCATTAATACTAATGAAAGTTATAATGACAAAACCCGTTTCATCTTCTTAAGACTTTCAGATCAGTTCTTCTGATTATATGTCCTAAAATCTGCAAGTGCATTTAATGTCGAGAACAAAGGTGATAAATCTCAGATTATACCCAAGTGCATATCGAAATCTGTTTTTATTTTTGTGCCTGCTAGAAGTTTTCAAATGTAGTAATGTAGGTATGCAAAGAAACACATATTTACCTCTTTGCAGATTGCAGGATAATTTTTTGAAAGTTAATGTTTCAGACACTGATACAAAATCTCCCTGAGATATTCCCCCTTCTGACATCAATGGCATCACAAGTTGTGTGCAAGACTGTTTACATAAATCCAGTTTCCCTATTTGGAAAAGAGATGGCTTAAGAGGGTCAGAATCCAAACTTGAAACTTCAAGTCATAGCATAATTAAAGTTAGAAGGTGCTTTTGGAGGTCGCTTGGTCCACTTCCTGCTCAGTTTGCCAGCTAAGCCTGCTTGAGGTAGCTATGATTGTAATTACTTAAGTATACGTATAACTATGAGTGTGCCTAATATTCAGGGGGGGCTCTTCGTGTGCGTCAAATTACTTGAAATACATCTTCACAAAGCAGATAGAGGGCAGAAATCACTACATGCTAATAAGCATTTATTAATTTAGATCATAAAGTACATTAATTTGGACTACAGGAATATTTGGGGGGGAGATGACAGCACACGATTCAGTCATTTTTTAAAAAAAATTCTGATAAAATGTGCAAAGATCAATAAACTGGTATCTTGCTCTACAACTACATACAAACCTCATTCTGCCAGTGAGGTTTTTACCATGGCAGGGGATAAAAAGAATTTTAAGTCATGTTTCTTATCTTCCTCACTATAAAATACACTTACTAATCCCAATTCTGCATTAAAGAAGTCATTACTTGATTTATAACACTTATATAGCTCTTTCGAGTGCTCATTGGTGAGGTGTAATTTAGTAAAAACTGAGATTACACAAACTAAATGTTCAGGACTGGGTTCTCCAGATCTTTGCTAGTGCACATCACCCGTAAGTTTTTTGCAATACTGTGTGGGCAACATTTAATCATTCATGAAGCAAGTGTAACCTCTGTGGGCAGAGGTACCTACTGCAGATAGACCTGGGTTCACCAACCAAGGGATAAAGAACTAATGACCCCTTAGCGCTAAAGGCATTATTTCTATGCTGGAAATATGTTGAAATAGTAGAAGATCAGTTCAATCAGTCCCAGAGGATATCTCTGCTGAGAAATCACTGATGCGTTAGGAAAATAATTATTTTTCCGCCTTCTTTTCTGAACCTTGTCCAGAAGATGCAGTAAAGCCCATCAGTCAAAGGTTTTCTTAATGTGCTGATACGCTGTTCTCTTAGCAGCATAAAACCATGGAAGTCCACTTAACAGCTTGGGGATCCATTCCTCTTTTTAATAGATTCAGTATGATTTCTTTTCTTTTTTGCTTTCATGTCCATGGAAGTAAGATTGATACGTACATACAAATAATGATCACATTAGTAAAATTTAACAAATAATTGTATTAATGGTCTTTACCCGTCTTACACTATTAAGCTTTCAAGCTCTTTGGCCTAAATTCTTTAGTTCAAAATTTAAAATGGACAGTGGAGTATCTATTTCAAAACTATTATGTTTTAGCTAATTGCTAACATAAAGTCAGTGTTATAACTTCTGGTTGTCTCTGCTGTTCCATGGCAACTCTATATCAGAGACACTGTAATGTAACTTCCAGAAGAATCATACATAGCATTTCTTGGAAAGACGCTACCATATGTTGGCAAAGATACACTATGCTTGATTTAAAATCGCAGACAGCAGCAATAATTTGTCAGTCTAAGCCGAGGGACAGACTGGGCACGTCTTATTTCATTAGCGAACAATAACTCACAAAGGATATCCCTTTGAAATAAGGTAAATATTTCCTAATCCACAGGAACACAATTTTCACAGCTTGTTACAAGCAGTAGAAGGGAAATGGTGCAAAAACCTACCGTGACTGCTTAGTCTTTCAACGTTCAGATGTGAGATCATGTATTTAGCTGGTCAAAATCTCTATCACTCTAGTGCCAATTTGTACCTGCTGTGGCTCTGTTCTTTAACTTTTCTAAATATAGAAAATGAATTTTAACTATTTCTAAGTGTTCTATTAAGAAACTTCACACCAGAGTCAATTATCCTTGCTGGAATCTGCCTGCTATTGCATTGCTGTTCACAAGCAGAATCAGAGTAGCCACAAAGTGCCCAAAGGAAAAGACCTGTAGCAGTACTGAGTTGCCAACAACTAATTAGTTTAACTCTAATTAAAAACTTAAGTTTACTTGTCAAAAAAATCTGACCAATATCATCTTTTATACCAAGTAGGCTATGGAAGCTACAGACCCTACAGCAAAGATTTAATAAACTACTCACGCATACAGAGTGAGTCTTCCCCTTAAAGCACCAATGTTTTATACCTCTCAGTGAAGGACTGAAACAAGGCTTGCTATTTTACCTAACAGCACTGTTTAACTTAATGAATAGTCAAGCTAAATTCAGCCTCTGATGCGCATAAAAAAAAATTACCCTAATCTATAGGTCATACATTATTCATGATGATAATGCGATCACTGTGAGGGAAGGACATATTCCTGGTTCGCACTGTGGATACAGAGATGCTGTATGCAGATGTGACATATGAGTATGTAGAGAATAGCGTATTTGTGGGAGGTTACAGTCTCTGTGGAAGTCGAACTGTGTCTGTATTCTCTCTTGTTGACCGCCAATCATATTTTAAGTAAAGCTATCTCAACTGAAATAGAAAATGTTTTCACAAAGCTGTATGCTGAATTCTCTTGCCCCGTTCATGTTTCTATTCTGTCCATTTGTATTGTTTAAATCCTAAAGCTATGCCCAGGACCATGCTTCTATCTTTACCATAAAAATGGTACCTATTTTCTTTTTTACTACTAAATGTTCATCGCGATGCCCAACCTTCACTTTTCTCAGGATTGCAAATCATGTAATACGACGATTAATCTCGTTCCAAGACGATTCCTTAGAATAATGCTTTGCTTAGAGAGGAAAAGAGGAGATCCAGTCAGTTATCAGAAGTTCCATAAAAGGAAACGGAGACTGTGTTCAGAGATTTGGGCTAAGAAATACAGAGAAAGTGTCTTCTTGTCCTGCTCTGTCCACCTGGAGCTCCGGCACTGGTGAGACTGCAATTCCAGTACCTGGATGGAGCTGTGTTCCAGAAGAGCCTGAAATACTAGATTTACAGTGTTTCCAGAACAGCTTGTTTCAGACTTGGTCCCTAGGGAGTATGAGCTATATTTTGGCCACGATGTCGTCACGTGGCGAGGGAGGCTGAGGAAGTTCACAAGGAGAAAGAAAATTGTTGGGTAGGTTGGATTTTAGGGAGGTCACCTGTAGAAGATAGTTTATTTCCTAGGAAACCGCTATTGCTACAGCTATTGTTCCATGAACTATTCAAATGGTGTAAAGTATGTAAAAACTTGTCATAAAATGATCACTGCTTGAAAACAAAACAAAGGTGAGTTTTTCTGTCATTCCTAAGCCACAGAGGTACTGAAGTGTACAAGAAAAAAAAATTAAAATAATACTGGAATTCTCATAAAGAAATCGTTACAGCTGAAACACTAAGATTAAGTAGGGACTGATCACCCAAGGCTCAAAATGGGTATTCAAGACCCAGAAGTCGCAGCAGTAGCACAGATGAGTGTTCCCAGCAGATGACTTTTCAGTCATCTTTACCGTACGTGAAGGCCTTAGGTTGGCAGCAATCAAACAGTCATTTCTGAAAACTATGCCTACGTGCCTACATTGAGATTTAAAGGCCAGCCAGATTCCTGTGAAAATTTACACTGTTTTCCACCTGGCAACACAGCACCTATCATGCTGTGGATTTTACAGGCTGCCTTCTAGTCAGTCACAACTCACGGTGTCCTCACTGGTCCTCCTCAACCATTTTGAGTAAAGCAGTCCAATTCCTAAATCTCTTCACAGACTTTTAAAATATTACACGGCGATCATGTTTTTGTATTAGTCAATATAAAACCGTCAATTATATCAGGCGTTCTGCATCTACATTGTATCAGTCATTCTACATCTTCCCTGAGACACGCGCTCACATTGGCTACTGCACCTTATCACAGCATAAATTTTCGCCCTTCATAGTTATAGTTAAAGCATCTATTTTCCCTATTCGCAGATTCAGCTGAATGTGGCTACAGCAAGTGTTTACACAGAAAGGTTGAAAATGAAAAATTTAACTTGGTTTAAGTTTTGTTTCCTTTCTGTAAGTTTGTGAAAACACTTCTTATAAAAGCCCTTTGGAGCACATTTATTGAGAGTGCTACCAATAAAACTGGTTTGTAGTATTTCCGTGTTTTCTAGTTCGCTGTACTGAAAAAATGCAGGGCAATTTTTGCATTGCAGAACTGATTGGATTCAAGTTATGCGTGAGCATGAGGATTATTGCCCCTTTTCAAATATCTCTAGTACCAATAAATAGGTTCATGGCCAATTGTGACCAAAATTACCAGAAACAGGGAGCAGTGTTAGCTGTCCTTTCAAAGAACCAAAAGCTGAAATGCAGCACCCAGTCTAGAATCAGTTTCTGCTGCAGAAAGTTGGGGCACATCGGTTGAATAAGATGTTTAGGATTTCCATCTTCAGATCGATCGGAACAGACCGATGTAATTGACCAAAACTGAATTACACCACAATGTAAAATTTGTGGGCAGGGAGAGGAAATATATGCTACCCCCATGAGGACAGCAAAATGTGGGTGAAACAAACTTTTATAGCCCGTAAGGAACAAGAGAGGTAATTATAGAAACAAGCACACGTCATTCATTTTGAACAGCCTGAGCTTGAAGTGCAGCATTTATACTTATGAGAACTCTGGAGGAGTCTAAGATGTGATCAGATGATTCAGATAAGCCTCCATAACTTAAGATGATTATTTCAAATTCTTTGGAGCTGTAATTTTGTATGAATATGTTTTCTTACATTTTGTTTACTGGAGGTTATATAATCTACTCACGTATCTCTCTACTGCAGTTATGCCTACTCATTTTAGTGGCAAGCAAAGTCAAGCATTAGATAGAAAAAAATAAAAAAGGAGAAATAGGTTCAGTTATTCTTCTACATCATAGGGTTAGCTTGAGTTGATCTACTTGATTTGAAATTATCTAGCTCTAATTGTAAAAGGTGTAACCCTGTAATTATGGGAACCTCAGACGGTTTATTTTTTGGTTTACCTTCCTCTTCCCTCCACTCCCCTCCCATCCCCTTCTCTCCTCTTTTTTAGTTTCTTTTAAAACTGTTCTATGCATCTCTGCATGTGAAATCTAAGGCAGTTGGGGCATGATTTTTCCCTGTTGCTATTACTCAGCTTCTGCAGATTTCCGCTATAGCTGGGAGAGCTCCAGAGAAGGAGTTAAATTAATGGCCATTACGGAGATGGGATCCAACTAGGTCTTCTTTACTGTGAGCTCTCTTTATTTTTTCTGGCTGTGTTTTATTGTATGTAATTGTCGTCTGTTACTGTTATATGTAATTTCTCTTCCCTGGTAAGGTACATTGCTTTTAGAAAAGATTACTCTAAAATCTCACTGTAAGTTAACTAGAGGAGCAGAAAAGCTTAACTCTGTTCTCAGTGAGTAAGATTAGGAAAACATGGATGCCCTCCAGCCATCTATTTAAACAGCATTAGCTCAAAACCCCTGATCCAATTGCTCAATTAGATTTGAAAAATGAAAAAAAATAAAGATTCTTGTTCTGTAATACCCTAGGAGGTATCTCATATTCATGGCTTTTCAGAATACTTGCACAACTATTTCTGTATTTTGTCAGCATGGTAATTTCACCCAGAAGGAAGTAACTTCTGGACTCAATCATTCATGATGTTGTCATCTTCACATCACTATCTGTCAATGTTTAAAAACAAACATTTGAGGTGCTAGAAATGTCAGCAGTTTTGCTTGTTGAGTAACCCTCCTGAGCATTTTGTTTTGAGGTTTAGAGTACCTTTTTTTTGTCTACAGATGTGAGCTTTAAAATTCAAGTTAAACTGAATATAAACCCTCATTAGAGTTAAATCTGTCACGGAATGTTTTTGTTTTCGTCTTCTGTGTCTCAGTACGTGGCAAAGCACTATGATGTGGCGTCCCCAGTGTTGGGCTGGGAGTCAGGAACGTTGAACGCTTACCCCAGTTAAAGGATTAATGTCCTACTTGCTATGATAAGACAAGTTATATCATCTCTGCATGTAAGCGTAAACCATTTTTACAACATAAATAGGCACATAAATGTGCCTTATTATTTGTGTTTGGTGAAGACTAGGCATCTCATTATGGAGGAAGAAACAGTCACTAACCATGCCTTAGGCACTGACATTGTATTGCTGAGAATCATACTTCCATCGCTCTTACCAGCAACGTTATAGCCCATATCTTTGGTAAATGAGGTGGGTCAGATAAACCCTGAATGATTAGGGAGCAAGTTAAAAATAAATTTAAAACCAGTATAGGTTTATTCTGAGTGTATTCTTAATTCTTGCTTCTTTCAGATCATGGAAGTATCATTACTGAAATGTTTATTAGATAGAAATGTGTCTTGAAGAAAGAGCTGAATGAACAGAAAATAGTTGCTTGACACACGTGTCTTTAATTAACTCATCATGAAACTAACTCATTCACAAAATGAGTGTAAGCAAATGGTGAAAATTAAACTGGTTTTGGTGTTGGTTTTTTTAAACAATGCTTCTGATTTAACGTAATTTTTAATGCATGGTAACCAATAGTAACCCATGTGTTCCCACATAAACCAACTTTATATCATGCAAGACGCTGTTTGCACTCATGCTCATAAAACAGACTGTGCAGGGGTGGATGTGGAATTTAGTTCTGATAACAGGATAGATGTGTGATACATTAAGAATGTAAGTGGCAAGCTAATGTCTCTATGTCAGCTGAGTAGGAAAATTGTTAACAAGCGTGCCTGAATTTCCCCTATGGAATTTATTTATTTTGATGAAATGGCCTATGTTGGTTTTGTTGTGGAATTCTGATGGACTTTCCTTGGTGGTTGGTACAGTCAGGGTGGCTTCGTGTCAGGGTCTCCTTAATTCTGTGGGGCACACAAATATTCTAGCTTCTGGATAAGGATCGTTAGCACCTCTGCTGTAATATGCACCCAGGCAGGGTCGTTCAATGGCGATGTCACCCCAGGCCTGTACCCCTCTCTGCTGCATTCCGTGTCCACTTCTCAAGGCCTCTGCTGTCGTATTAGGCTTGTATTTCTCCGCACTACATAACTATGTAAATAACTCATTCTTCAGAGAGTCACTGCTTGTAACTATTGCCTACATAAAACTATGGTTGTACCACACAAAACATCAAACAAACTAGCCATAGACGCCTAGTCAATTAGATAAATTGCTGTGGCAGTTAAACCAAGCGAAACAAAGCTGTGGGCAGGCCAAGAGAGGTTCAGCCCCAGCAGGCCCCACCAGCCTCTGGGCAGAGGCCTTGCAAGGCCGGTGCAAACATTATGGCCTGTCGTTCACCATGGCAATGTCGGGTTGCAGGGCTACAGCCTACAGTTCACAAGTGTTCCTTCCAAGGTAAATGCTGATTTAAAAAGGTTGATGCAAAGCTGCTACATTTTCCTTTCCTGTTTATGCCCCGCTATGACAGATGTTTTGGAACACAATTTCAAAAAGAAATGCTGGGGTACAGAAAAAGATGTAAAGCACATACTTTGGATATCTGTTCCACAGAAAGATAACCTGACTACTAAGCGTATTCTTAAGTTCTTTTTATGCAAGAACTTAAAATCTTTTTCCAAAAAATGGTAAATTGTTTTAATGTTGCTAACTAATATATAATAGGGTGGCTCTGCACCTTTATTTTAATGAGAAGAAAATGTGTCTTATTTCTCTTTTTTTGGTCTTTCTATCAGACTCCAGTAAGAAAATGTTAGGCACATAACATGCAAATTCTACCTAGCTCTGAAATTTTTGACATTTGAGTGGGCTAGGCATAATGATCGCTCCAAAGCCTATCTTCCCTTCCCTTATATTTAAGTGTGACTATTAAGGCTAGTCAAAACACCAGGAAAATAGGAGCAATTTCTATTTCACACACATACAAACATATATCTCCCAGACTTCTCTTTTTTCTCCAGAAATATTTTGCCATACCTTTTTTTGGTTATACCTCATCAACGTAGTAGAATTCTATTTTATAAATTGTCATTGTTCTGATTATGATCAGAGGAGATTGTCTTTGGAAAAGGAAAGAAACTTCTAAAGAGAAAGCTACTAGAAATTTATTGTATAAGTAGATGGTATTCAGGGACAGAGAAAGATGGATGCCTTATAACTCAAAAAGAGAGCAGGAATCAGAAAATAACCTAGTATGAGCCGAAGCCAAGAGTGGGTTTGATTGATGGACGGAACTGGCTACAAGGGTCAGAAATAACAGTAGATGTAGCTATAAACATATTCCAAAAACATGATTTTGAAAAACTGCATTGGGAAAGAAGTTTATAAGGTACAACTGTTAGCAATTTATTTCTGAAATTCCTGGAGGGGAGAAACCACATTAAGGTCTAGGAGATGTAGACTCATGTAACTAGAGTTCCAAATATGTTTAGCAATGGAATAATACAGAGTGCAGAACATACAACAAAGTACAGAAAGACATACAGAGGTGAAAATGTTTCCTTCAGTTTGAAAGATTATGCAAGAGGATATTTTTTTCTCCTCGTCTTCACTGCAGCTCCATGCTCTGGCTGAGTCAAAGGATCTACTTAATCTGCTGCAGTGACTGATCCAGTTGTAAACCAAAACATCCATATATTCAGGCCACAATGTCCAGATTCCCAGCAGGTTTCCTTGGCCCTTTCTCAGAGCTCTGTGGAGCATCCACCGTGGCACGGCAGCAATAAGCTTTAAAGGTGAATTGATACAAGACCAAGCAGCGATAGACAGCTGCTGCCATCTGACATTACTAGGTCATCTTGAACTAGTCCGTTCCCGGCTGTAGGGGCTCCATTTAAGATACGTGAGCACCAGCTACATGTGGTGCCATTTATGGAGATTGTACTGTTTGTGAGCACTGAAGCAAGATCCATGAAGATATTTAAAGTAGTCGCACAAAGCATCATGGCAACTAAGAATAAACTAATTGGCAAAATGCAGATGGTTTCAGACCCCATTTTCTAAGGGTACAGAGAAGGCACCGTGATGCTTCAGGAATTTTGTTGGTCCTTTGTGGATCTTATCCAAACTGCATAATCGGGAACTTTTTAAAAACAGGAAGAGTTTTTTCCTGACTCAAGCCAGATGGGAGCTTCAGGTGAGGATAGAGACCTGAAAACGGAAAGAGGGCAAACCCCTGAAATTAATGGAACATGAGCGGAAGCTAAGGAAGGATAAAGGTGTTTTAATAATCACAGCATATCTCCCACATGGATAAATTCAGCTTCAGTTTCTCTTGCTACAGCTCCAGCAGCTTTTTGTGAGCTACAGACTTATGCAGAATATCTGGCAGAGTATTGATGAGAAGAAATTCCACTGGAAGCCACTGAAGCAAAACCTCTACATGTAATTTATCCGCCTGAATTCCTGGGGAATTTGGCAAACGTACCTCAAAATAATCTGTTAAATAACGAATAGGTGCTATTCCAAGCTCTACACTTTTCCAGGAGACATTACTAGTGAAATAATTGAGAAGAGAGGAGAACATAACTGGAATACACTTGCTGGCAAAGTTGGAATTTTTAGCTTATATCTGTCAGATTTTCCAGGATTATGCTTTTCATACTGCTAACTGCTCAGTATTCTGATCTTGGTGCAGAAAACCATGTTGGTAAACATTTCAACACAAGTGAAAGTGCTTTCTTGAATGAAGGCTTGAAGGCTGAAAACTTTGCAGAATAGAACCCCAGTGTAGCGGCCTCAGCTAGTTTCCCAAGGTGTCACTGCAGACATGACATCTCTATTAAAGAAGTATGTTCTTCATGTGCTGTTTGGAATTCTTGCACGTAAACTGAGAAGTCCGATTTAAAATATGTACTATTTATGATTAGACATAATTTGACTGTTAAGCTTCTGCATTTTTTTTTCATTAAATCCTTTAATTACTATTTTACTGAGGATCTCAGAACACTGCATATGCAGGTAACAATTGCAGATAACAAATGTTTCTCATTTTTTAATGTGAATATATGTTGCATTGAATTTAATCACCTCTGCTGCTTATCTACTATAGGGAGATTAAAAGAGATAGTGCTTTGGGGACAGTAACAGACAAATTGCTTTTACAGATAGAGTGTTTCCTCTTTTTTTTTTTTTCCTTCCTTAACAAATTGCATAATTAAAGCTGCAAACAATTTTCTCTTCTAATACTCTCCAGAAGCCTTCACAGACTGAAAACTTTTCAAAGTTAACATGTGAGCTAAAACTCTTGGTTTCTGGCCAAAGATTAATTCCATTTCAAAGCTTAAAATAAAATCCACTTTTTGAAATGTGTAAGGCTAAAATTATTCCTCTTCCCTTTTAAATCAGATCTATATGGGGTTTGTTTTCACACGTAGAATACCTAAATGTATATAGTAATATACTAATATTTAATAATAGTACATTCTGGAACTCATTCTAGAAATAATCCTTATTAAGAAGTATATCCAGAGTAAAAGTGATTGGATATTAAGCGGTTAAAGTGTATTAAGTGAGTATAAAAGTGGTTAAAAGCAGTTGGATATTAATAGCAAACAATTTGGAATTGCTTAATTTAATTTCTGAGAAATGAAGTCTCTCTAGAGGCAGTGGTGGAATGTTGTGAGAGGAAAGAAACAGCCCTCACTGGGTGAAATAGAGGTATCTTAGTTTTACAACCTTTTGACATCAAAGAGCCAGAGTTGTGGATCTGTGTCACATTAAGCAGTGGCAAAGAAAAATGTTTTCATGTTGCTTACCATTGCCTCCTAAATATGGTGTTCAGAGCCTTATTAGTTATGCTGGACTTGGAAGGTAAGAATTTGGCCCTAAGGATTTGTGGTAACTTTAATCTCGTGTGCTGCATTAGAGCTTTATTAAGGTTTTAAGTCATTTTAAGTGCATGCTTTAAGTCTTTAAAGCAGCTTAGTGAGTTTTTTTAGCATCCCTTTAGAAACCAGGGAAATAAAATGAAAAAAGCTATTATTAGTATAATGTTGGTTGTCCTTGCCCCAAAGAGCATACAAATATCCGATATGTTTATTCAATACCATGCAGTCTTTGATACCAGTTAATTATTTTGGTCCCATGAAAGAGCAGCAATATTTTCTTACTGCTGGTAACCTTCCCCGCTGCCAAATCGTTACCTTCCAAGAAAACAGTGATTCCTTTACTACGTTACAAAACAAAATTGTAATAGAATTATAGAATGGTTAGAGTTCAAAGGGACCTTAAAGATCATCTAGTTCCAACCTCCCTGTTATGGGCAGGGACACCTCCCACCAGCCCAGGTTGCTCCAAGCCCCATCCAGCCTGGCCTTGAACACCTCCAGGGATGGGGTCGCCACAGCGTCTCTGGGCAACCTGGGCCAGTGTCTCACCACCCTCACAGTAAAGAATTTCTTCCTAATACGTAATCTAAATCTACTCTCTTTCGGTTTAAAACCATTACTCAAACTTTTGGGGTTCACAGCCCTCACAGGTTGTAGGAGCAAAATGCATTATTTCAGTTACGTATCCAGAAGCCAAAAGGTGTCTTTTCAGTCATCAAGTTCTTGGCATTGTAGATATTATTACATGGATCACAAGCCTCATCTTCTCTAAGCCATCTTACGGCATGGCATGATCACTCCTCCAACCAACGTTACTTATTGCAGTAAGGAGAGTTACTTTCTCTGCTTCTCTCTCCTTTTACTGCGTAACTGAGAGCTACTACCAGCTTTCTCACTTGTGTTCTTATTTGAGTGTGGCATTTCCCTGGCCTCTAACTTAACATATGCACAGGCTACCTTCGCTTCATGAAAAGGTTGCCCTGCATTTGTCATCTTTGTTAATTTGATCATAATAACTCATCTTTCTGAATCCCTGCACTGGTTTTCTAGTTGAAGTAATAGCAGGCTTCTTGTCACTATGTTAAAAACGCTGTATATTTCTAACCTTCGTGATTGACTTCCATATCTCCTTCAGTTCTGCCTCCTATTCACAGGAACTGTACAGCCCTTCTGGGCTCATAGCTAAAGTCCTTACTCTTTGTATTAAGTAACTCTAAGAGCTATTGGTGTTTTATCTGTAGAAGGTCAAGCTGACTGTAATTTTAATTATATATCAATTATATGGTGGCATTCTTCATTCACTGACATTTGTGTGCCTGTTGGCCTCTGGTGTGGTATCTCTTTGTGCAATGGTTTCACGATTGTTTTAAAAATATCAGCCGTTACCACAAATAAGCACGAGCTAATGATCTGCGTATCAAATTATATTATTGATTTTTTCAGGTCAGGTGATTACATTTCTGCACGCAGAGTCAGTTTGAATGCCTAAATTTTGGTAGAATGGTTCTTAGGCCTATAAAAGTAGAAACCAGGGACATTGTTCAGGATAGCACAAAGGGAAAGATGATTGCAGGCTCTTTGATGGTCTGTTCTCCCTCGGCTGCATCACTATCTGCTGTACACCTGATTGAAGCCTTTTTAGTGTTTATCTCCAGTGTGAAATGTTTTGTGTCTTCATCAGTTTTTGGAGATGAAAAGCAGAATGCATTCGACACCACCCTTTCATAGGACATACACGAAATTTCCAAGAGATGGCTGCTATCTTCATCTGACCGTTATGAGTGTAATTCATTCTGGTTTGGTGCCACGCTTTCTCCAGCTTTATCAAACATGTGCATGGATCAGTAGGTCCCAGAAGTGCATTATTACTTAATAATAAATTGAATAATACATTGATTAATTTAGTAAGGCTTCCTAACATCATCTCATTAATATTAATTGTTCTTAATTGTTCTCTTTCCATTCTTTCTCCTCTCTCTGTCTCTTGAAAAATAATCTAAGGGAATTAAATGAAAGTGGAATTCAGTAGATAATCCTCAATCTGTCGCAGCAGGCAGATTTCTGTTTAGATCTGAAGATATTTTACTACAGATTAACAAAAGCTTCATATGACCAGAACATGCCATTTGTGTTACACAATATAACATTGAATCACTATTGAAGGAAAACTCATTTTCTCATGTCACCCCCTGTTTTCCAGGGAATTCTCTCAGTAAGTTATTTTGGGTATGCATGAGATACTGTTGAAGATGCATTTCTCATCAATGTAGAGAACCATAGGTATTCTTCTGTAGAACGTGCAGCATTGAAAAAGCTTAAGATGATAAATAGCTCAGAAAAAACCCTAACCTTTCATCTCTAGAGTTCACACCAAAGTCCAAGATGACATTCACTAAAAAATACAATTTCATACATGATTACCTGCATCGTTTGGAAAAAGCTAATGCAAGTATAAAAAGTAGATATCTTCTCATTCCATTCCTTCCAAATGCTCATCATTATCCTTCATTTCTTTTAAATAGTTTTTTTTTCCCATATATTGGTGTTTTATTTCTGGTAATAATCTGTATACGTTGGCTTAGGTTTTGTAAAAATGCTATTTCTTTACCATTTTGCTGGCTGTCTGCGAACAGATGAAAATTCTATCTTGTAAGAGTAATATTAGTTTCATATACAATGGCCAGATTTCACAGCTAGGCCTACGCATTGTGTTGTACTTTACTGAATATGTGTGAAAATGTCCTTCCACTACATCTGAAAAAATAGAACTGATCCTGTAAATAAGAAAATCTGACTTGCACATTAGTGAATTTCTTCCTTAATGATAATAATTTGTTGCATTGAGATTCTTGTATAAATTACTGAAGTTCTGTTACCTGCTATCACTTTGCAGTAATCATAAAGTAATGATACTCTGGGTCACATCAGCTGTGTATTGTGCCACGTATTTTGCATCTGGCAGGTGCCGATACCAGAAGCTAAGAGCAAAAGATCAGGGCAAGAATATAATGATGCTTCCCTGGTAAAATCTCTTGGCTTCCAGAAACATGCAGCTAGAGATTTCCTGTAACCACTGAGTTTAATGAACTTTGAAGTATTTTTGTTCTTTTTGAATCTGTATATATCTTTGGGCTCTGCATTACCTCAGTGGTTAGAAAGAAAACCATTTTCATAAGTTTTCAGGCAGCCAATAATTTGATTCGGTGCTTTATGCCCTTTATATAAGAGAAAACAAGTAATGCTTATGTAGTCGACTTTTTCCACGTTGCTTAGGACATCAGATGTAAAAGCATTATGCAGCTGAGGTAGTCATTTACATGGGAAGGTGTTTGCTACGTTTCTCTTGTGCTTATGCAGCTACTGGTGGTTTTCAGCAGCGTTAAAGCCTCCTTTTTTTGACAGTAGTTGTGTTAAAAATATTACCCAGTTATATAAATAAGAGGATATCACTGTGTGTCAGACTGAATACCCGATATTTAGTCTGTCAGGAGTCGCATATTAATTTCCTGTCACAACTATCCAAATACCCCAAAATCACACTAGATGTAATCCTCACTGTTCTTCGATAGCTTTCTTCAACCTACCACCTTCGCCCCTCTTTTACCTCAGTTTGTCTCAGCCAGTTGGCAGGTGCTGGGACTTGTGAATATATGTACCCACTATCTCTCTCTTCCCACTCTTTTTTCATATGGATGAAAAAAAAAGTTTTTTGTAAATTTCTCACATTGAAGGAGATGGTTACACATTCTGATATAAATGAATTTCTAACCACTTCATATGACAAGTTTTAAAGCAAGTAATATTATTTTCTTGTTTCCAAAGATAAAATTAAATGCTGGTTTCTCAACGTTCTGGCTTAGTGCAAAGCTGAATTTCTTTTTAATTGGAAGAATCAAACAAGCAGGTTACTTCTGGAGATCACAAATAGAAAACTGGACCCAATTCAAACAACAGCAAAGCTCCTACTTAGTGCACTGGAGCTCTTCTGAGCCAGGAACTCACCTAAATAAAACACCTGTAAAGACAATACACCTCTAAACTAGGTGAATTCAGACTCTCGTGGTATGCTTTTTATTAGCATCATGACAATTTGGGCCATAATCCAGTATCAAAAGGAAGTATGCAATGAAAATTAAGTCATCAGAAGTCACTCATCGTGTTGAGTCTAAAGTCCCAAAAAGTCAGTGCAATTAGAATGGACACTTTATGCTGTTCCTTTCTCTTCTCTCCTTCAGCTAAAATAGCTCTTCACCCCGGTTTTTGTGCTTTGGATATATTCACTAGGGGCAACTCTAGTCCCTAATTTCGTTAGCGCTCCACAAGTTTGTTTTTAGTCTCATTCTGTGAAATAGGCTCTTCCTTACCTAATAATAATTACAGTTATCTGACTATGGCGATAGACCTTTTTTTCTGAATTTTATGGTTCTTTCCTGGTACTTTCTGCAGTCTTTTTATTAATCATATGAAGAATGTATCTCGTTCTAAGTAAACAGCCTCCACCTTTGAGCCCAGAAGCATACCTCTACTTCCAGTGAAGGTACCTGGGCATCTATTTCTGCCATCAGTTGTCATATCTTTTCTAAAAAGAGATAAACAAAGATGTCTCTTTCTCTTTTACTGCCACAAAGTCTCCCTAGTTCTTGTTCAGCACTTCCATTCACAGCAAACAAGCTCTGTTCTTGAATGGAGAAGTTCCTTTACGTCCAGAGGGCCAGGACGAGACCTGTGTGCCACTTGAGATCAATTTACATTACAGTCTGTGGGCTGACGTGGAGTTTAAAGTTTAAGCTGATCTTGTATTCAGAATAAAAAAGAAGGAATGAAGAAAAGAAGTATTTAGAGGTATTGTAAATCAGTTAGCTGGAATGTAGGTTGAGAGCTTTCTGCAAAAAAGTAAAAGCATTATGCAGTGTAAGAAACACTTCTTGAAGATTCCTACTGAGTTACAATTTAACTTTGGGTTATTTCCCAGTTCCTACTTATGAACACATAACTACCTGTAAGAATTTATTCTGTATAGGTCCTGGCTTTTCCCTCAGCAATAGACTGACTTCAGTGTGTCAGGGATTACTGAGAGGATAAAACTAGGCCCATCGTGTGAGAAGATTCCTAAAAACTGCTGAGATTTTCAGCATTAGGTATAGGATAGGGTGTTGATTTCTTAGGAGAAATAACTGGGAAAATGGACAATTAAACCTTACCATCTGTGTTAAAGGGAATTTATATTGCAATAAATGTCCGTAAAAAAAGTACAACACTAGATAGGCTATGGAGCATGAAAATGAAAAAAACCCCAACATCCCTATATCAGTAATTTTTAAAATGTATATATTTTCTACGCCCAAATTCATATTAAGCAAGCCCCCAGCTAGCATTGTATTCTTCACTGCTATTCTCACATAATCTAACTCTTTTTCTGTACAAGACTGTGAGTGGGGCTGCAGGGGCAGTAGTTTGTAAAGCACGAGTTCAGACTGTACCGATGAAGCAGAGAACCACAGTACATTCTGGTTATTCTGTTGAATGTTTTAAAAAAAAATAATAATCAAATGATCACCCTAATAGAATCTTTGTATTGAGGAATTTATAGAACTTTTAAAGCTAGAGTGGCTGAACATAAGAAGGGAAAAGTTACAGTGTACTGAGCCAGCTTCAGATGAGCTAGTGCATCTCCACATGGCAGGACAGTGCCAGCCAGAGGTATTGGCCTTAGACCTGCCTCTGCTTTGGAGCTTACTTGACTGTGTCTCTACAAGGTACTGTACTGATCAGTACAGATGTACTCTAAGCAGGCGTAAGAGGCAGAATATCAAAAAATATCAACCTTCCTATAGGCATGTGCATCTGTTATTGCTCACCTGTGCCTAATGCTTTATCTAATCCTTTATTAACTCATGCTTTCAATTCACAATTCAATTCTTTGTTGGAGAAAGTGGTGGTCATTACTTAAGTACGTAAGAATTTAATTGTACTGGGACTGAGACTTGGAATGAGTTTCCTTTGACCAGGCATTTGCTTCTTTTCCCTCCTCTGTTCACTCCTGTCAGAGACTTCTTCCCTTTTAAATTTTTGTGCAACTGTTACAGAATTTCTTGACATATGCCAACAGAGCAAATGTAGCATAAAGAAGAAAACACTGTGACCACAATCCAAATCAACAAGATATTTTTTCCAGATCAGCACTAATCAAGAACAGCTTAAACTTAAGACCCAAAAGCATGATTTGGATGGCCATGAAGAAGACATAACATGGATCATATGGGAAATGCTATATTAAAAGAGTAGGTTAATTTCTTAAGATAATTTTAGTGTAGTTAGTTTCTATAAGTTTTTATTAACAAGTTTCCCTTCTCAGATTTTCAAGGATTCAAACTTTCTGAAAGACTTTCTAACATCACTTTACATATTCATTAGAGTATTTTGCAATACATGAATTTTGGCGTGCCGGTTATGGTTAGGTAATAGAGTCACTAAAGCAGAAGTTAGTTAAATGGCTTAATCCACAACTCCAAATCATTATAAACTTGCAAGTAGGGAAACAGTGTCTGTAATCTTTTTTGCCCCATCAAGTTATTGATGGTGAGATCGTGAGAATTTTACTTAATTGCTCAAATCTACTTTGGATCAGTGGTTTTGGTCATCTTTTTATTACAATAATAGTTGTTCCAAGTTTGTATTCCAGCTGACAGCAGTCAGGAATGCATCACCGCTATGTAAAACTCAAAGGCGGTCTCGCCCTCCTCGCTACCCCTGAAGTGTTGAAGTAGAGTACAGGTCCTCTGCTGAAACAAACACTGTAGTACATAGGCCAGTCAGCACTAAATACTCCATTTCATAGTATCATAGACAAGGATAAAGTCATCATTTAGCAGCACCTAGATTCACATCTTCTGTTATTACACTTCTTTAAAAGGGACCGCTCCTTAGTTGAGAAATTGTCTCTTGCTGAGCAACATCTTATTCCAATAACGCTCCAAGTGACTTCAGTGGGACCTCTGACTTAATATTAGTGCTGTACGCTGTGTGAAAGTTTTGGAAGCTAGTGTACGAATAACTACAGCTGCAGGATTAATACCAAACCGATGTTAGCAACCTTTACAGTAATGCTAAATGACTGTTCAGCTTAGGGATATTCATGCCACTTTTAATCATTGTTGTTATATATCGCTCATCACACAGCACAAGAACCCTGACACTGCTGGTGCTTTACAAGAACAAAGCAATTTTATTTACACCTGTGTTCAATAATTTACGAGTAAAAATACATATATTCACATATGCACCAAACTGTTTTGGTGCTAAAATGATTGCTCTGTTTGTGCTTGGTTTTGATCAGTCTTGACAGTCTTCAGTTTTATTTATCTAGCTGCAGCATAGAAACATCGCCAGGACACTACTTGAGCACTAATGAGTGAAAAAATAAAAGTAGCTACTGTCCAGCATTTCGCATCTGGATATTACTTTGCACTGTGTTCACATGATTTTTGCTGACAATTTGTTATAGCGAAGGACTATGCAAAAAATAACTGATAAAACCTGTATGTAAATAGTGTGAAGAGTATAGCTTTAAATCTATTTGAAACTTTGCTGGTGAGTGAGCTCTATTACATGTAACGTGTTAATTACCTATTATATGTTCAATAAGGATAATCAAATAATTGGTTCCAATTAAACCCCATACTGAGGTGTGCAAATATTAAACTATTTTATTTACATTTTTTAAGTGTTTCTAAACGCCAAGATTTTGATGCACAGTTTTCAGAAATTTGGATTTGGGGTTGAGTTATTTTCACTGAAACACAGCTTCAGTCAATATGATGTACTGCACAGTGCTGTTACAGTAGTCTGAGTGATAAGATGATGGGGGGACTTTACGCAAGAAGTTTGCAGTACAGTTATGAATGTCAAGAAACAAATTGGAAGAAAGCACTTCCTAAAACTTTCGTGTGCACAATTGCAAGGATGTGCTCTGTGCATGTAATAAAGTACATAAAATTATTGTAAGGGTAAAATATTGCAGTGCTGTAATGCGACATTTGTTGTGAATTCATTCAAATCATGGTTTGCCGAAATTAATGCCAGAATTCTAGCTACTTTCATTAATGCCTGAGTGATGCCTTAACTTTCCTCTTCTTTCTCTAATCTTCTAAACATCAACAATTCTGCAACAACTAATTTATCTATATAGTAATTTTTTGTATTAATGGGGGAAAAACTTCTGCAAAATATTGGTAATCAGTTTTTATGGTTTCAATTACTTTGATCAGATTCTGCAAATCCTTAAACTTTCGTGTGTATTCTGGTTGATGTCAACACATTTATTCACACGCATAACATGGAGCACATATGTTAGTGTTCAGTTGCATTGGCCTTTAAGAATTTCAGTGTCCAAGAGAAGCGACTCATAATACAATGATATTCCCCTCTTTCTGAAGTGTTGGATGAATTTTTAACAAAGAAAATCTTTCATTCCAGCTATAGATAAACATTATCTAAATTCAACTTCTGTAACTCAAAAAGAGTTTCCAAAAGTGATAGTAAAGTTTCTTCCACAACAGAAGGAGAAAAGCGTCCTGATTATTAGAATTAGAATCATACTTGCATGTTGACTTATTTGAAATATTTTTGTAAAGCAGTAAGGATAATTTTCGCCTTTGCTTGTAGCTTTTTAATATTGTTTCTCGTCTATTATTTGTTCTTTAAAATTATGAGGTCAGGAAGCTGTCAGAGGAGACCATCTTGGCTATCAGATGGCTGTGAACAGAAAACAGAATCTTTTGCTGAGATAAAACTTTAATTTGCATTATGAAGAGTTTCTTTTAAAGCTTATGAAGTAATTTTGGCAAAATTCCTCTCGGGCTGTGTTATTCTGAAAGGTGAGAGAAAAGAAGGAAGTGTGTTAAAATAAATATCTGGGGTTACTGTAGTGGAAGTTTCATGTCAAAATAATCTGAAAACCTGTGTTCATGAAATCCTGTAACAGCTCATTTTCCATTGCTGTATTCACATTGTAATCATAAATGATCCTGTAAGAATCAGAGATACCTTACACCTGTCTTACTGCCACTAACAAAGTGTCCCTCATGGTAGGCTCACCAAGTTTTATTTCACTTTCTACTCCATTTTCAACTATTTTCAACTTCTTTTCACAGGAGTTCTTCACAAAGTCCCTTTTGTGTGAAGAAAGTTACTCTGAAACACAGCAACTTTTAATTTCCCTGGCCCATAATTTTTGCCTTTTATTTTGCTTAGAACTAATATCCTACCGCTGCAGCTACAAAGTCTGGTATTTCTTAAACAAACAAAAAAGCAAAGAGAAAGAACCCACTTCTTAGTATGGTAGTGTCCAGGTAAAAGGAGGGGAGAAGAAAGAAGGTACATTTGGATGAGGAGCCTGTATGAATCCAGCATTAAGAGTAGAAAAGAGAGTGGGCACTAACTTCTCTGATGTATCACTGACAACATGGCTTATGCAGCTGTAAGGAGAGGTCTGTTTGCACGCACGGGGCCAGGTGCTTTGCAGCGCAGTGCCACTTTCCCATCTAACCTGTTAAATGCACAGTCCACAAATTTTTGCAAGAATGTCTGGTTCAGCGTAATGCTTGGCACTGCAGCAATACTCGCTCCCCCCCCTCCACTTTCTACTCGTCCACATATAAACTACTTGCTCTGCTGTTAAGATTTTTACCTCCTTACATTTATGTATACAGTACACGTATGCAGCATGCACAGTACATGTCTCGGGGGGGGTGGGGGGGTAAATGCTATTGTAAACATTCATCTGGTACGATCAGCGAACGCTTTCGATCGCGTTGCTTGTTCCAGCAGCGTTGAAGGCATTCGGGTAACGGGGAGATGCCGGCGGCCCCCGCTGCCCGCCCGGGCAGCGCTGTCCTTGGTGCTCCGGCCCCGCGGGGGGAGCGCACCGCCGGCCCCGGCACAGCCCGCGGCCCCGGCACAGCCATGATGCGGCTGCTTAGGTGAAAACAAGCGTGAACGCACTGACATTCTGCCCGCAAAACACAGCTGTATTATAACTCCATGCACTGTAGCAAACAATAATTCAGAGATAAAAGGCTTCGTTAATATGGCATCAAATTCTATGAAACGCCCGGCATGTACCACCATCATACACACCCGCTGCTTACCCTCCCTGTCCATTTCAGAGCGACAACAATTGTAAGAGAAATAAAACATTGCAAGATCTCAGCTGCTAGGAGATAGATGAACGTAATGCCACTATGCAAACCTCCGGCATTCTCACCACAGCTCTGCAAATTTGCAAACAGTCTTCACCCCCCAGCCCTCCCCCCCCCCTCCCCCCCAACAGAATCAGAAAGCACATCTTACCACTGGATGAGAGAGAGGAACAGAAGTGCCCACACCATCATTTTGAGAGAAAATGCAGGATTCAAGAATGCAGTGCTCCCCAGGCTTGTTGGATTTGGAGGAATCATCTCTTTTTCTCCCCCCCTCCCCCCCCCCCCAGGTTTTTTCCCCTTTCCTCTTGGTTGCAGATGGATCCGTCCCCTTCTTTAATTTTTTTTTGGTAGTGGTTCTCTCCCCCTCCCTACCAGGTCCCGTCAGTGGGTTGATACATTGCGCCCAGCTGCGGGAATTAATATGCAGGGGGACAGAAATTAGATCTGCACAAGCCCTTTGCAGATATAATCAGAAAACGTCAGCTCAGGCAGCAGGCAGCAGCTTCCAAATCTAGGGGAATAATATAATTGGGAGAAAAGAAAAAAAAAAAACAAAAAAAAACCAACAAAACCACAGACACTGACAGAATAAAAAGTCAGGGAAAGAAGAAACACATACACATGCACACATACACATATACAGAATCACTCACACGCATGCAACAAAATCTGATAAAGCAATAGACAGAGTAAATGAGGGAAAAAAAAAAAAACAACAAGAAAGAATAAAGCAATGGAGATTCTGCCTGAATGCAGATTAACTCTGAGGTCAAAGTGGAAATGATGCACTCTGCTGCAGCACAGATTAACACATGCGTGGTGTCAGCCGGGGTGCTTTTTAACCTTTGATTACACGTATGCAGGCAGCCTGGATTTTCATTTTGGAGGCAAGAAGGATTTGGCAGGTATAAAAAGGGAAGCTGGAAGGAAAAGCTTGCCCTATGCTGCTGAGCATCCTCATTTTCTAAACAGCCTGGAAATCGTGATTGCATAGGGAAAAAAAAATGAAAGGATGGATGGGGGAGTGGAAAAGGGAGGGATGGTTGTTGCTAAGTAACTCAGGAACTAGGGAAAGCAGCATTGGTGGAGCCAGTATGAATGAGGTGATTTAGTCTGCGATAGGATTAGGGGGAATATGCAAGGTTTTTAGCTCCCCTCCCCCTAATAAAATCTGGCTACGCAAACACAGGAAATGCTTCCTGGCCAGAGGGGAAACACTGGATGGCTATAAAAGCTGGATCTTGCCAAATTGTGGAACCAGAATCCCAAGTTCCATCATCCAAAAATGTAATTTAGCAGCTACTAGTGAAGTAAAAAGTTCAGGTAATCTCATTATTTCCCAAAGTAAGAGCACCTCAGTCTAAAACAGGTACATGGACCATGACCTACAATAACAAATTTTTTATCTCCCTACTTTTTTCTGCCTAAAACCAAAGCAAATATAGACAGCACCAAGCCTCCCCAGTGCTCTTTATAAAGTGGAAGATTGATGTGCAACCATAATCATCAGGAACTGGGAGATGTGACCTGACACTGTTTCAGTTCAAAGCTCATCTTTCTAAAACTCAATGGAGAAATAAAAAAAATAATTATTCTAAAAAACACTTAAATGGAAAGAAAGTGAAATGCTCCTAATAGAATAAAAGCATCAAAATTTCCCTCTGGACTGAATCTAGTTTGAACCAAATTTGACACTTGGATCCTGCTCAAACCTGCCAATACCCAGGCCAATCTGGTAATTCCCAGTGTCCATGCAGAATGAAATTTATCCATCAAAAATAGTTACCTTAGCTGCTGTCCCAGATTCTCAAAAAATATAGAACCAGCCTTCAGCCATCAAGCTCATTTTTTTTGTTTTCAAACACAATATACTTAACTCCAACAATAAGGGATAGATCAATGTTATTAGTTGAATGAAATACATATTGACCCCTGGGTAGTTCTGTGGTAATTCTGTCACAGTATTTTTATCAGTATTTTCAAAGTAAGAAGTTATGAACCTGGTTCTTAATATTTCCAGTCAATGGTCCTATTCTTAATTAAGTCACTTCACCAACATGTGAAATACAGCCACTTCAGAGACAAAAAGCTATGAAATATTCTAAATGCTCTTCCTATCTCTCAATATATATAGATATATACGTACGTATGTATGCATATTGAAATATCAACATTTGCTCGTGGTTCACTTCATTACCCGTGAACATGACACTTTTGTGATTTTACTGCTCTAGTCTCTCTCATCAGTTATCAAAACATTCCTTTGAAGGTTAACAATGCTGTCTATATTTTGATGAGGGAATCAAAATTGTTGATGTCTTAAGAATTTGAACTGTGCAAATAATTATTATCTTAGCTACAGCAACTATGTCTGCTGTAACATGGGGAATATCAGCTTTACACTGCACTTTATTTACTGAAATTTGTCCCATAGCAAAATGGTTTGCATCCTTCTTGTCCGAAAATAGTTCATGGACTTCCAACAAAATTGTTAACGCAGTTTCACTGTGGAGGTTCAGCTCTTTATTCTTGTTGAGAGAGGCAAGGGGTCTGCAATAGAAGAAAAACCTGCTGGTGTGAAATCGTAAGAGGTTTTTTCCAGGCTTCCCATCAAATAGAGGGTATATCAACAGGAGTTAGATACTGTAACACTGATCCTTGACTACTTAGAGTTCTTTAAGATATCCAGAGACATAGCCCATTGATAATATTACTCCTGTAGGTATTTTATTAGCTGTAATTTGTATTCACATTGTTAATGGGACATCAATGGGTTCTGATGGGCGAGCATACACTGAAGGTAGTGTAGATTGCTCTGCATATTAAAACTTGCATCATCACTTTATGATCCAATCTTTCATCTCCGATGCATCTACTTTAGTTTTATTTTCAGACGCGTGCAAATTGGCATTTAGGCACCAGTTTAGGTAGTGGGAATTAGGGTCTTCGGCCTCTGATGTAGTCAGTGGACCACACAAAGGCCAAGTCAGGTTTTTCAGTGCTCCTAGACAGTAGATATCGCAGCTAACATCATTTAGATATCAAAATACTTGACCACAGTACCTGAAATTTATCCCCCGATAACCTAGCAATACCAATTTTGGCTGTAAGTAATTTCAAATGCAAAATTGTCCTTGCAGTTCTTTGCAACCTTGGCCTGAAGGAAGAGAAAGCAAAACCAGAGTTTATACTTAATGTATTTCAATATTATAATCTCTGGTTACGATGATAACCTTTGCTGGGGAAAAAAAATGTTTATCTGTAGCAGATATAACTGCTACAGAAAACAAAGATCTAATGGGCTGTTTTCTATTTGAATACATGTTGTCTTTGAAGCACAGGGTTCTGCTTTTTGTGCCCACAAGCTTGGATCAGACAGTGATGGTTTTGAATTCCATCATAATAAATTATCACAAAGGACCAAATTTATATGAGGACACTGCCTAGTGTGAAACGTTTTCCTGACACCTTTTTCGTGATAAATCAATCCCACATAGTAATTTGCCCCTGAGCACAAATCTGGAATCTTCACAACAAATGACTTAAAGTTTTTTTATGGAAAAAATGTCTTATGAAGAATAATTAAACACAGAAGTGATTGTTCCAAACGCATGCATTCTATATCAGACAAGAAAAATATTCACAAGAGTATCTTACTATACTTTGGCAGCCAGCTTGTCCAGTTACACGGAGGTTCTTGGCTCTCATTGATTTCCCTATGTGTCTGTATCTTTAAGCCCAAAGTAAACGTGGCTTTTCCGTACTCTAAAATTATTCTTTCCTGTGTACCCAATATTGCATCATACATTAACAAAGAACACAAAAGATATATACGAAAAAGAAAATGCAAAAGTAGAAATTAGAAGATAAAGTAAAAAAAATTACACTGTCAATATATTGTCAAGTTATTCACAAATTTATTTTTTTTTCTTTTATCACATATTCATATCTGGAAGTCCTTTCCGTTTCAGCTTGTAATTCCCTGCGTTGCTTTAGACAAAACAAACAAACAAACAGCTAATTTCACTATCTCTCAAATGACATAAGATTTGGATAAGAGGTAGCTGGTTTTTATGGGTTGTGTTAAGGATGGTTTCTTAAAGGCAAAAGAAGGAAACATCTAGATAGCTAAATTGTCTAGCGATGATGTAGGAGACTGTTAATTACTTATCAAGTACTGTTCTGATGCTTAGAAAAATATATTGAATGTTTCGAATTATTTTTATCCAGAAATAAAATATCCTAGTTATAACAAAAAGCCTTTTGAAATGCATGAATGTTTTTACAAATAGCTTGTTTAAAGCTATATATAAATATATTTTTTACAGTAGTAGTAATAACATAGATAACATTTTGGTTTCCTCCAAGATTCTCCTAGCATATTCTAGCCCTGGGGAGACATCCTGAGGAAAATAGCGTCCAATATAAAACATTTCTTAGGTGGAATTCTAGGATTTGATACAATCTCTCACTTTTCCCATGGCCTATCTTCTCATACATTTTCTGCTCATCAATAGAGGTATAAATGTACGTTAAAAAATCAAAACTATTGAAAATTAATCTTGCAAAACTCCTAAAAGAAAGGTAGCTCATGTTTTTTAACATTTATTAAGGTACATATGTGTTTGTGGTTGTGTATGAGAGGGTGTGTGTATTTTCCTATTAGCCTAATAGTTTATTATCTCACTGATGAAGAAAATTCTTTACTAGAGTAGGAACTGCCAGGTCTGACTACTTACTGCCAAGTCAAGACACTGTGGGTGGACATTTCATTCAGAAGACCTAGACATCTAGTTCTCTTTTCATTCATGTGCACAAAATACAGCTACTTTGTGAAGGAGTGGTATGGAGGTGGACTGAATAGAAAGTACATTCTTTGATGCTAGACTAAGATCACAGTTATCAGTACTAAGTAGGTGCACTCAAAACCGTAGTGCGTCACGTGTCCAAATACAGATCTGTCTATTTTGGCGAATGTAACTTAAGTCGAATTACTTATTGTTATATATCTAAATATAGTCACTTCTTGATATTGAATCTTACTGCTACTTTTTCTTGGTAAACATTGGATGAAAGAGAGAGATGAATTGTTTATCATTGTGTGGAATGTGGATGTTCTAGATTGGCAAAGTAGGATTCCAGATTGATTTTATTATTTAACTGGAAAAGTATCATTTAAGCATTGTTTCAGTACTATTTATTAGAATTAAGATGATTCATTTGAGCTGTCAGAAGAAAAGAAAAAATATGACTAAAATGGCAAAAATAATAATTCTTTCAAGAAAGTCATCAAGCTAAAGCCAGCTTAGAATCATAGAATGGTTTATGTTGGAAGGCACCTTGAAGACCATCCAGTTCCACCCCCTGCCATGGGCAGGGACACCTCCCACCAGCCCAGGTTGCTCCAAGCCCAGTCCAGCCTGGCCTTGAATACCTCCAGGGATGGGGCAGCCACAGCTTCTCTGGGCAACCTGGGCCAGTGCCTTACCACCCTCACAGTAAAGAATTTCTATCTATTATCTAATCTAAATCTCTTCGCAGAGGATTCAACCTACTGCATTTTTTAAAATACCAAAATCTTGTCCTGCTCGGGAAATTATTTTTAAAGAATTCTTTTACAGCTTAGCAATGTAGAAATGGGAATTCTTTCTTAAAATACATGTACAGCGGTATTTCAGGTTCTGATGTAAAGTGAACATTTTTTCAGAAATATTTTTATTTAGACTGTTTCATCAGGTTTCTATTCTAAGCAATAACTTTTTGAGTATTTGACTTACAAGAAAAAGTGCTGGTAGCCTAAATACAACCAAACCACAAACCTAAAATCCTGTTTGTTTATATGCTTTGATCTTGTGCTAAAACAGTCAAGAAAACAAGTTTTTGGCTAAGAGCTTCCTCACTGTACTTAGATTTACAATCTCCTGCCAGCAACAGACTTAACAAATGCTATTTTGTGCTGTAAACATCTAAGTTTCTCTTATCATAAAACTCTTTCAGCAAACTGCGTTCCCCATCTCCCTACCGCTGACCTGAGAAAGCTTGCTTACCCTGCAACGTAACCTGGAAGACCCAGTTCCATTACACTAAATGCTTACGTGAAGAAATCCCCATACTGAGATACTTTCTGAGGAACACAATAATGGTTGTTTTCTGAACAGTTTTATTAACACCTAAGAGAAGTCTCTGCTCCACAAGAGTTTCAAAAAAGCATGGTTTTCAGGAGCCATATATTGAGATATGTTAGTCTTTAGCAGGGTTTCTTGCGCACGGTATCTTGAGTGTGTTTATACTATAAAGAGCTTAGGTCAAAACGCTGCGTTCAAACTGCAGCTTTCTCCCCGTACCTTGTGCTGAATCTCTGTGTTTGAGATCAGTGGCTTTTGAAAGCATCCCAGGAAGGCAGGCTCTGCTTCCTGTAGGCAAGCACTGAACTGAAGGGGGAAGGAGAATGCTAGGGTTGTCCTCCTCTCACTCTTGAGAGTAAAGAGTGAGGGACAGCAGACAGGCAATGCTCTTGTCACTTCTGGGATGATGCCCAGACGAGGAATGAGGGAACCCTATTCACGTAATATGGACTTTCAGTAGGACAAGTTTAGTTCAATTGTTTCAAGTATGATTATGATCAGTGGTCATTCAACCTACTCGCGTACTTCTTTTGGAAATTATCTTTCAGTACCTGCATGGCACAAGTAAACTTGTAACTGCATATATTCTTTATTTAGCAATGAGAAAGGAAGAAATACAGTGTCCAGAAGTAACACTAAATACCAAAGGGAAAGACACGTTAGAAATTTGAGGAGATAATTTTGAAAGGCTACTTTTCAATAACTATGTTCTGGGACTTGAATATCTGTGTATTGGAATGAGATCAGGGAGGTGTTCTTGAAATCATCTAAGAAACGGGGCATTTGATGGAGCAGTATGCTTGCAAATGTATTTTCATCTGTGTATACTCACAATGGGCAGGATTAATGTGTTCTGCAAATGATTTGTTAATGTTCTAAAGCACTGTGTATATAACAGAGAGCTGTCAGCACCCAGTTATTTCATACTGCTAATGGCCAGTTTGCCATTATATTAAAAGCATTCATTATTACTCTATTTTATATGAAGGTATAGGTGACTGATAAAATGAGGAATAGAGTCCTGCATTTTTTCTTTAGTTGTTCAATTCAATCTTTCATTTTCTTTATAGAGTGTGATTTTTTATGCTTTTGGAAAATTAAAAATTTAAGAATTTTTCTTATTTACTCTTAAAAAAAAATAGCACTCTTGAGGATGCTAAAACTGTTCATTTAAACTGTGCACATCTACAATATTATTTTTGTTCCCAAGTGAAGAATGAAAATTCTCATAGACCAGGAAAACACAGTTCATTCATTTATTAGTTTTCCCCAATCTATAATGCAACAAGAACAACATCAACACCAGATACTCGGTTTCCGCACAACAAAAAGACTGCGGCTATCTTAAGAGTGATTTACTTCTTTCAGAAATAATTATTTTATCAGTTTTTCCACAAATATATGTGTATTTTTCAGAAGAGTAAAGTCTGCAAATTCCTGACCAGAGGCCTCAGGAAGCAGCTTGAAATGCATGCTTAGAATGAAGCCCAAGCTCAAGTCTCACAAACTTTGATGAGAATTAAGAGCATGTTTAACCGCTGTTTATTACATCATAGTTATTGAAGTCCAGGTCTTACTTTGCACAAGGAGTTGCAGCCTTTTTTTTTTTCCATTACTGTGAGAAAAAGCCACTACTTGATAGAAAACAGTTCAGTGTCAGAATGTCAGTTTTCACAACTGTAATCACTGTTTTCTCAGTAAAGATATTTTTTCTGTTTCTGATTTTCTCTCATACCAGCATGGTGAGATCTAAAAATAAAAAGGTGAGATTTAGCAATACAAAACCTGACTTGGTTCACCAGTGAGTATTTTAAGACACCAGTCTCCAATGTCTGTATTATAGCAGACGTTCGGAGCATGCCGCTCATTGACTTTTTCTGTGGTTGTCATCCCCTTTGTATAGAAAATCTGATTTGACATACAATGTAGGTTTGACATTTTACTCAGTGTTCACTAACGCAGGGCAAAAAGCTCTGTGTTTCCATGCCAGATTCGCTATTTCCTTTAGACAGTTTACATAACCTTAAAATCTATTTTGATGTGTCATCATTTCCTATGACTGCAATATTCAAAGTCTATTTCCATCAGCAAGGCAATATGTCCTCCCCAACTAAACGTGAGGAAAAACTTCCTGCCATTTGTGTAGGAACACATTTGGGCACAAATACGTTTGTGTGCAGGTTAGTGGAGTGGGAATGCCTACATCAGGAACGGGTCCAGAGCACGGCGGTCTATACAGCCTATGCTGTGAAAGTCTTACAGAGAGTGTTATGTCCATGTTGTATAATCATTAGAAATAGTTTTTTGCTGTCTTCTTCCAAAACATTACTGGAAGTAGTAGGCCATAAAGAAATGGTTTTTTCCTGCAGAAAGGAAGCAGTCTGTTCTCTTCTTTTAAGAAAGAAGAAAAAACAGAAAGAATCTGTGCTGAAGTGTTATATTAATTATGCAAGAGTAAGGATACACGACAGTATAAATAGTTATCAATACAGTATTCAGCATCTGGTTTTCATGTTTATGTTTGAGTTGGCTTATTTTTTTGCCTCTATATGATGCTGAAGAAGTTGTCTCATAGTATGACCATGTTTTCTATTCAGGGTGATCTCTTTTGATCTCTATAAACAAACTTTCAGCATTTTGAAGGATCACATTCCACACAGCGAATGCAAATACATATTGGAAGTGGTACCTGATAACAGTCCATGTGTGCTAGCAGGCAAGGAGTACACATTTTGGCTCTGGACTTTTGATACTGTGTGGGATATTCTCAAGAGCAAACTAGGGATATATGATCGAGTTGTAGAAATTTGTTCTCAGTTATTTTGAATGGTTTGCTTTTAAAATGCAGGTGGGTACTGGGTAGGATTCATCAGGTGCTTATTCTGGACTTTTTGTTATTAAATATATTCATTAATGATCTGATGATAATATGAATAATATCCTCACTATATTCAGTAAGGATGCCAAGCTGGAGGCAGGAGGGGGTAGGTATGGTAGGGCATCGTAGGGAATAGGGTTAGATTTCAAAAAAAATAGAAGTGGATCTGAAAAAAATATGATTAATTTCATAACATTCAGAAACAATGACCATAAGTCTTGAAAAATGTTTTCAAAGGAAGAGTGAAAAAAAATGGAGTAAATGCAGTTTAGTCTGAGAGAAATTATGCCAAGTTTTCAAATACGTGTTGGTGGAATGAGGAAGGGAATAGCTGAATGGCTGCTATTTGTGTTTTGTAGGATGATAGAGATTTATCACAGCTTCTTAGACTAATTATCCTTGGATAACTCTGAAGAAAATTCCTATGGTAGGAATCCCAGAGCACCGGAACAGTTTGCTGAGGTCAAATATGTATATGAGGTCCTTTCAATGTTGCTTTCTATGATGGGCAGATAAATGCCATGTATAAGTTAAATAACGGGCTGAAATTAAACAAACAGAGAATTGTTCAGTTAAGCTTTTAAAAACAAAAGTAAAAAGGCAGTCTCCTACATATCTTTTTATCTGTAAGAACTGATAGAAATGCATTCATTTAATAGGTTAAAGGGCATTGAAAGCATTTGATGCCACAAAAATAAAGGCATGCATCTTTCATGATTTACATGAGAAAAAAATAATGAGGAAAACTACACATATTAAAGGTAATGAGAAATCGGGCATATGAGTTAAAAAGCAAATGGAGAAAAAATAATGGGAAATTAGGAGTGTTGTTTACAAGATCAAAAGAAAACGAAGGGAAAAAAGGTGATTTCCAACGATGTTATATAAAGTTTATAGCCTCTTTTCATCTCTCTCTCTCAAGTTCAGTTTTCTGACATGAAAGTCCACTGCTAAGTAATGACTTTCAGGAAAATATTCCTAAGAAAAACCTGAACCTTATTACTTTTCATGTTATTTGGTCTTGTATTACAGCATATTCAGAACTGTAACTGCATTGAAAATCTCTTCAAATTGCTGGGACTGCGAGAGACCTGTAAGGCTTTCATTCCTCTTTCCTGTTTGTTTGTCTGCTTGTCTTTTTTGTGTGTTTGGTTTTTAATCATTAAAGAGTAGCATCATTCTCTTATGGTGTCCTCTTTTGCACCTATAACTGACATGGACCATATAATAACAAAACAACAAAAAAAGAGATCTGAAAAAGAGATCTTCTCCACTGAAATGTAGATTATCTGATAATCTCAGTTGCAGACTAGATCCTAGCATATACCTGTGTTAACAGCTTCTGTTTCAATGTTTCTTTATGGTTTTAAGTTTTCAGGAATCCTAATGCCCCAAAATATAAGCTTCTTAACATATTTTAAACAGTGACTCATCAAGGGAAAATGAAGTGATGTAGTTCTATATCATCCATGTATGCCACTTAGTAAGTCAAGTGTATACTGAAAGAAACATTTCCCCTACTGTGAAGGCTTATAGTCATATCGTTGTCCTTAACTGGCTGCCACCGTTTATTTTCTCAGATGAAATGAGTCTTCGGGAGCTGTTTTGAGGCCATGCAGTGACAGGAAGTACAGAAATTGTAGGAATTCAGTATTTGACTCTTTTGAGCACTCTAAGGCTCTCGGAACTGGGGCTGAGAACACAAAATCTCTCTGAAAACCGAGCAAAGAAAAAAGTAACTTATCGTCAGGCTGGCTGAAACTTGAGGCCTGGGCACGTTCTTGGGATGTACTCAGAGACTCAGACGACAGGCAGGAGGGGACTGCATGGGGTGTCTTGTCCAGCCTACTCAAAAGGAGTGTTAGCACTTACTGAATTTAAACCAGACTTTGCCTGGCCAGGTCTAGAAAAGCTTCAAGGATAGAGATTTCACAGCCTCTCTGGGTAATTAATTCCAATCCTGAATGGTACTCATGGTGAATTATTTTTAACCCCACTTTGATTAATGACCCTTTTCTCTGGCACTACCTTCTGAGCCACCTCCCTAGGGGTCCTGGGGAGCTGCTCTGTGGGCAGCCGCTTTCATGGACCTCTGGGGACTCCCTCAAGTTTATCAATAACTTTCTTGTACAGGAGTCCCCAAAAAGGACACAATGCTCCAGACGTGGTGTGATGAGGCCAGGTAAAGGTGAATGATGACCTGCTTACTGTTTGCCTTTGTCACTGCCAGGACGTAGTGCTCCCATTTCTTCCTCCTTTCCTGCCTGTCAGTCCCCAGCCCTTACCTGGGTGGAGAATTAGTACATCCCATATGGAGCACTTTGTATCTGTTCCTGCTGAATTTCATGATATTCCTCTTGGTCTATTCCTTTAGCCTATTGAAACCTCTCTGAATGGCAGCCCTGCCCTCAAGCACACGGACAGTATGCCCCAGTTCAGTGTCATCCACAAATTTGGTGGTGCATCCAGTCTCCTCTAGTATAGAATTTTATTAACAACAAACTGTAAAATGTGAAAGTGCTAGCTAAACCAGACTGTATAATTAGCATTTCTTTTACATTAAAAAAATAAAATAATAGAATTATTTGTAAAATACTATCACTGGCAGACTCCTAGGGGTATATTTAATTTTTTATTTATTTATTTGTGCCTGCTGTGTGTGCTAGGTGCTTTGTGCACCTTCTCATGGTAAAAAAAAAAAAAAATTAAAAATCTGTAAGCTGCTTTTATTTTCGAAGGAAGCTAGTTTAGTTTCCCAGTTCTCTTATGGTAAAGGTTTTATTATCAGAGGGGCTGTTACAATTAATGAGCTCATGTTTCAACACAATCCCATTAGAACTTCAGTAAATTAGACTGCATTTTAAAGCAAAAATAACTTAAAAAAAAAAAAGGTAAGTTCAAATAAATTTAAACATACAAAACACTATAATGTCCAGACAGGTTAGGATACTGATTATTATTAGCAATGGTAATTATTAAACAATTGTGCTATTGTTAAAATTGATCATGTGATAACCATGATTAGGGGGCATTGCCTGACTGAAATCTGAAGGCCTTGAGATGTGTGTGCCGTTATTGCAGAGGCTTAGACTAAAATGAGTATTAATTTATATATTAATAAAACGTAAAAACAAAACAAGAAAAATGGAATTAAACCAACTACTACGAGGAAGCTTCATTTTAAATATCCCTGTACCTGCTCTCACTGTCAGATACATAGAACCAGGTAGAAATTAAAATGGGAGAATCTGAAAACTTACCCTCTTGAAAATGAAGTGTACTGTGCTCTGACACAGCAGTGAATCCACTAGTGAATTGATACTGCAAGAAACCATTAGAAGGAGGCGTTCAAGTACTTTTTAATAATTGGTTAAATGTTACACGCTCCTCTCTCTTTAGAATAGTGTCTCAGAAGCTATAAACCAAGATTTATTTTCCTGAAACTTTTGCTCTTTTTCAGTCAGCAAATATTGATTTAATTTTTCATGCTTTTCCCAAAGAACAAGCCAAGAAACTAATGGACTCTACACTTTCATCTTCGTCAGGTGACGTCAACAACAGTGATGTCAGAGTGAATCCAGGAATAAAGGCTAACCTGCTGCTTTTATAACTGGATGTTTAGCAGTAGGCACCTGCACCATTATTTAAACTAGCATTCAGAAGGAAATGAAATGGTTGGTTTTGTCAGAGATGCTTCTTAAGTAAGTTTTGTATAATTTCAGAGCAATACTGAGGAATAAGAGAAGCTACTTATTATGCCTCTGAGGTAGCATGTTTGCATAACGACCAGCAAAACATTTATTTATTTATGTATTATTGATCAGGGTCTATGGAACAGATTCTAGGAAAAATACAGAGAGGTGTGGCAAAGCTTGCAAGTTTAGATTCAAAACTGAAATTCCACAGATCTCAGTGGAGATCTGCGAAATCAAAAATTCAGAAATTTTAACTTGTTTTACAGCAGATTATCCTACTGGCCCTGAAATAGTTTTTTACGTGTGAAATGTCTGTCTTTTCACTTTTGAAATAGATAAGCTCACCGTACTGCCCAGAGTTTTGCTTTGAAATACCCAGGCAGGGAAACACGCAGCTACCCCAGTGCTTCGCGGGTGATTTCTCGCTGAAGGGTGAGAAGGAGCAGTGCTGTGCCCCTGTGCTGCCAGCTCCCACCCTTCGCCACTAAGGCTTCGCCAGAGAGGAGAACAGAAAGTGGCATTTCTTGCAGGCAGAGAGCATTGTTGATATATGGAGGGACTTAAGACACAGGTTACAGTGCATTAATAGATGCACACTTTGGTTTTATGAGTATAATTTTCTATCTGAATGTAAGACGATTCTTACTTTCAGTTAAACAAACATTGTTCTTTGAGACTGCTCCCCTCAGTGCTTCCGAGGTGTTCATTCCAGGCTGCGGCTCCACAATTGTAATGGAATATGTGGACAGTTTTTCCAGGGAGGAAAAATAGCACTTAACGCTGTTTAAAAGAGGCAACAGATGGGGAGACTGTTTCTCAAAATAATCCTCCCTAATGGACATTGCAGTCACAATCCTGCTGAAAGAAAGAGGAGAGAAAAATTTCTTTGCAGCATCTGTGAAAGGAAATCCTGGGAAAACAAATAAATTGGGCTCTTTTAAACAGACAAATGACTGCACGGGGACCCAGAGTTATTTATACATAGCAACATGTTTGCTTAGTTACTTCCTTCCATTTTATTTACGGGTAGTTTAACTGGATTTTCAGATGCGTTCTGTCAGATCACGTTCCCGAGCCTTGTTCTTTTACACTGCTTCAAAGTAGGGGCAGAAATTTGCTTAAGCAGCTGGGAAATTCTTGGCATCAGGATCCCAAAGGTAATGCCAGCCAACCTTAGGGCAGGCTTTTGCCACTTATTCTTGTGCTTCTCACCAACATAGAAAGCACAATGTTGAAATAGAAAATTCTTCCTTTTTTTGCTTGAAATGCCATCCATAGATGCAAATATTTCTTGTCACTTCTGTTCTCCTTTTGGCAGTGAATAAACAATTAATCTGTAAAACTTCACAGAGTTCTAGTTCTGTCCCCATTCATTTCTTAGTGTAATTAAATCATATTTTCTTTATTCTATTTGTTGATCTGGGCAGTGTCTCGTATATTCCTTTGTAGTGTCTAGAGGCTAATTATAATACTTGTTCTGTGTCGTAACATTCATTACAGCTGCTCTCTAACATTTCGGTTCTGTATTTATAAGTAGACTATTTTCTTTTTTTTCCCAGCTCTCTTTTTCAAAAGTCTTGCTATTTCCAGAATTTGCATATTCATTGTTTGATTGGGACTATTAAATTGTATGGAAATAAACATGGATTTTCCCTGTAGCAAAATGTCACAGAATGAGCTCTAGTACTGCTAAAATGAGTTAAACTAGGGGAATGAAACAGCAAAAAAAAAGCATGCTGGAAATAGGAATAAGAACAGATGGCCTAAGTTAACATTTTTAGATATTATATTACATAAAATGGTAGGAGGGGAACTAAAAAGGTAAATAGCAACCTTTTTAATAGTAGAAGCGTTCTGTTGATCCTCTCTTATCCAAGCTCATCTACAGTAATGAAGTAAACAGCCTTAATAAATGGTAGTTATTCTCTCTGCCTTGCGTGGAGACGAAAACTGAAAATCACACTGCTAAATGGTACCAATTTCAGCATAAAGCTGGTTAATTAGTTAAATTGGAATTGCAAGGGTACCTACAGGAATTATGAGTATCTGATCTTTGTGGCTTTTTAAGACTTTTGCATTTATTTGAAAGAAAATATTTATTATTGTACATGATCAGATCTGTATGACCCATTTGCAAACTTAATTCACAGCAATATCCATCCGAGACACTCTGCCACAATGTGTCTCCAAAGGAAAGAGCAGTGTCTCTAGTTTCTGGCTTGAAGCTGTCTACCGCACTTCATGCTTGATTTCCCCAATATCTAACTCTTTATTCAGGAGCTCAGTTACTACCCACAATTTTGTAACATTGCCAAGAAAATTCCAGCTGAATTCAGGCAGCACTTCTTATTTTATTGTGTGAAAAGAAAAACAGAGTAGACTCGCTTGTGTATTCTGTGCAGTGGAAGGTGACTCAACGTAGTGGCTGGGACTAGAGAAAAGCTTTTGTGTGTGTGTGTGTGTCGTCATGTCAAATGGAAACTGGAGAGATCCTGAGGTGACTGTTAAATTGTCATTGGCGTCATATTAAAACACAGTTATACATATAAGATTAAAAAACGTAGGTCATGTTTAAAATGTAAAGAGTAGTACCAGAGATATAATGAGTCTGCAAATGGTCTGAGATAGGGGTTAATCATTGTATCATACCTGAGAAAGTTGCTGTCCAAAACACTGAAGTATTTTAAAGAACTCAACTTTTAGGCAACTGGTTCGGAGATGCTTTTTGGAAGTATGCAATGTAGATTTGTATTTATTTAGGCAGAAGAGGGCCTTGAACTTATAACAGAAATGAATGTTTTAAAGTGGGGTTTTTTAATGAAAAATGCAGGCCTGGTTTAAAGGAGAAATCAGCCATATCTGAAATTTGTCAAAACACTCTTCGTTACATAAGCTTCAAGAACATTTACCAGCCTGATTAGCTAGGATGAGACTGGGAGCAGAACATAAAGTGCGCTACTTCTGATGATGTTTAGGAAGACTAGGTACAGAACTGATCAGCGTGGCCAAAACAGGTACTGAGGGCAAAAGCAGAATCAGGAGCGTCAGGAGTCTCGCTGACAGCATCTGGGCCCCATCAAGGTCACACAGAAGCCAAATGCCTGGTGTCAAGAGTGACATATCAAAATGTAGGTGCCTACACCTAAAATGAAAGTTCCCTTTAGGTCCTTGAATCCTTTTCTGAGTCTGGACAAATACACTGAACGTATAAATAAGAACAGAGGATGAAGAAAGGGTAAAATGACAAGGTATTTCTAAAATATGCATTTACCTACCAAAGATCGAGCATTTTGGTGAATCCATTAAGGCCCAAAACACAATATGAGTTACATCTTTAGATGGTAAAATTTAGTATTGAAGTCAGATGTTCTTCATATTCTTACCTATTCATTCAAGACGTGCTCTCTATTCCTGTCTAAAGCAATTTTTAATACAAGCATTAAACATATTTCACTGAGCCATTTAGTTTGGCTACAATACATCTTTCCAATTAGGTAAGACCTGAGCAGCTGTTCAGAATATAGCCATAAACCTCTTTATGACTGCGCCTATTTCATATGGAAAATCAGATAGTTTCAGTACATTCACAGCTTTGAACAAAGTAATGCTCCCCTGCCTTATAAATAGCCATTTTCTTTACCTTTTGATGTCTTTGCCGTTCAAAGAATGGCATTTACAATACGCTGGTCAAAATGTCATGGGAATCAAACTTCTTCTGTGAGAAACTATGGTGGGTCATGTTCATCTGTGCAATAAGAATGAATGCATAAATGATTGTCATTTTATATTTTGGCTTTCTAATTATGTTAATGTATTCTTACTGTAAAGAAGTATTTTCAAACAGATAATGGATAATTAAATTACATAATTTCTTAGTATAACATGATTTTAAAGAGTGCTCTGAATGACGTTCATCAGTAAAAGATTTAGCCGCCAGAAGAAACTGTGTCTCTACTTCTAGAAGCTTTATCTACACCAGGAAAAAAATCAAAAATAATTTTCTCTGGATTTGCTTCCATTTATGCCAGGAATATTTGTTTAAAAGCATAGGCAAACATTGATGAGAACATGATTCAGACAAAACATAGACAAAGGGGTTTATCTAGGTGAAGTATAATTCATTGGTTCTTTTGATACATTAAGGACTGAAAAAAAATACATTATAAAATAGCACTGTGCTATACTCAGATCAGAAGACCATACTGCAGTCAGATCTGCTCTTCAGCCAGACCTCTAGTGTTTGTAAGTTTTAACACAGTAATGGCAGGATTTTTCAGATTTTCAAGTGTGTTTTTTTTCACCGTCTGCGTAATGTTTCTTGTAGAAATTTTGTTGGCCTACTTGCCTACTCACTGACAGAGTACTGCTGGGAAATTCAGTTTAAGCGCTATACTTTCCCATGCATTCAGTGACTTTTCTACTCTTAATGGATTATATTCCTGCAATAAATTCTAAATTTCTTCCTAAATCTTGCTGTGAATATTCTGTTGTTTAAAGTCTAGGCAAGAATCTGGAAAAAATAGCCACCCTGATAAAATCAACCATGCCATTAATTTGGGGGGATTTATGTTGCATCAGAGGCATAATAGGAAGAAAGACCTCAGGAAATGAACCTTTAAAATTACACAACTCTCTGCCTAGACTCAACCAAAGGTGTTTTTTTTTTCCTCTCTGCAGCTTTTTGGAAAGTTTTCTTTCTATGCTCCCCCTCACTTTCTTGGACAATACTGTACTCTTTAGCATTGAAATATCTCTTCTTTATCAGGCATGTCTCAGAGTAGATTAAAGGAAGTGATGTTGTTTTTCCATGTGATTATTAACTTGTCTTAGCTTAGCTGAAAAATGGTTTTATCAATTCCAGAAGTATGCACACCAAATAAGTAATTGAATTCAACAAATTCCAGATGAATCTATACATAAATCTGTCCATAATGAATTAGTATAGGGCTTAAATGTATTTTCATGTCTGACCTGATTTGTTAGTCTTTGTGCCATATGTATTTTATTTTATTCTTGATATAGTTTTATAACACTAGAAGGAGAAATAGATCATAATTAAGAAAAATATAAATATTTAACTATTCTTTTATGTACAGATGCTCACTTCCTAGAAGGCCACAATAATGTAAATGACTCATTTCAAGGGAGCACAATTTTATTGTGTTGCAAAATAATTCTTATTTAGGCTAGTAGTAGAGAAGAAAAACTGAAGTCAGGAGTCAATCATTAATCGTAAATAACACTACCTGTTAAATATAACTGGGTTTGATAGAAACGGTCCCATAAACTTCTTTCAGGCTCTGCTGAACTTGCGGTGTATGTTAATCCTATCGAAGGCAGAGAAACTCCTGTGGAAATACAATTAACTAGCCTCAGGGCAAGGTGAAGAGTCTACCATTATATTACTGAACCTAGAGGTGGGTCTGAGTGGAAAAAGGCCTTTAAATAGTGAGTTATCATCCATACAGTAACTGTGTAAATTGTGTTAGGGATTGTTTAAATTGTGTTAGTTGTATCTTGCATTTTGAGAAGAGTGCTTCATTGTAATAGACCGTTCATATCATGATACAAAAGTAACATAGTGATCTTTTATAAATGGTCTTTTACTTGAGGAACCGTACACTCTATTCTTTAATTTCAGTTAAGTTTATTCCCCTTGATTGAGCAGACATTACAAGAAAATTGATTAAATAAAACTAGGTGAAAAGCATGCCATAAAGATTTTCTGTACTGAGTATTTTCTGTTCCTATGTTTCTGGAAACTTTTCAAACTTTTTGCTGTATGCATATACATCAAGTAGCTGCAAAAGTCAGGAATACCTCTGGTGCCAAATCAACTAGTTTTTTGTTTTCCTGTAGGCTTGCACTGACTCAAGGTAAATCATACAGTTGTAAATATATTTATCATGGGTTAAAGGTTTGGTAAACACAATGGCAATAAATATGCATAGTTCTGTATGTATTAGTAGATGATGATGCTGTCTACTGCGGGCAAGAAAAGGAAGAGTCATGTACTGAGATTTTGCATATTCTTGGATACTGATAGCATAACACTGGTAACGTTCTACTTCTCTAGTTGCTTTTGAATTCCTACCTGCCTTTTAGCTTTATTTGCACTCTCATCTTTTTTCTTTTCCCTTGGTATTAATTCGGTTTCATTAGAAATAAGGTTTTTTCTACTATTTTGAAAATAAGGCTCAATAATGAGAACAAGAGACACAAGGATTAACTACAAGGATTTTTCATTTTGGGCTAGTATAATGGAGCTTAGGTGATTTTTCCCCATGATTACTTACCATTCTCACATGAGCTCCATTAGAAATTATGATACAAACGGCAAATATTATTCAGGTGGGTAACAATAGAAAGCTTTGAAACATATCAAAGTACCCTAGATGAATCACAATTAAAAAACTTTAGTAATATAAATAAACTTGTAGCTTATGTGCAATGGGAATAGAAATTGGGTACAGCAAATCATATGCTTCAAGAAAAGACCCAAACTATTAGTAGGAATTACAGTCATCAGAATACTTTATGAGCCAACTTTAAATCAATAATAACATGAAACATTCACAATGAATGCAAAGGAGCATGTGAGTCGATATACAACATTCATCTATTAAATCATTCATGGTATTTTTTTTCCTGTTCATCTATTCTACTTTCAGATTATGCTTATACTCTTTTAAACTTGTTCACTTTTTTCAGCAGCGAATGGAGAACTACTTCGTATACAGCTTTTATTACTAAAACTGTATAAATTATAGTTTCAGTTCAGCTATCTAAGAGAAAAGAAAATTTGAATTAGTCCAAATAAAATCTTCATATAACCCGAATGGGGGTTTTGTTTTTTTTTTTTTTTTTTTTTTTTTTTTTGTTGTTGTTAATTTTCCAACACTTGAAGCAATAGCAAAGGCAACAAAGAGTTAGATTGACAAATTGCCAAAAAACACAGGGAAGACTCTTCCTCTCTTTTCGGGAAAAAAGAAAAAAGAAAAAAAGGATGTTTAAAATTGTGGTTTATCCAGCATTGTGTAACACACAGGTTCTATTCCTTCTAGTGCATAAGGGGATCTCAACCTACAGCACCTACAAAAGCCTTCTAACCAGTGCGTTGTGGGGTAACATGGAATAAGGTGCTCACTCACCATTTCCCCTGTGTGATGTTATTGATGGTTGTATAGTCTCTTAAACAATTACTAAACTGAGGAAGAATAGATCTGTAGTGTTGCCATCAGCCTCTTTGTTTCTAATCCCCAGTCTGAATCAGATAAAACTAGAAAAACTAATAGAACTGGAATCACGTATCTGCTGTGAAAGTATCTGGTAAATACCAGTTTATTATATTAATCAATAGGAACAAAGATGTCCTACTTCCAGGCTTGATCCGAGACTAACAGATGAAGATAATATACAAGTAGGTAGACAACTTGTGTGCTACCTCTTCTGACACAGACTTTGTACGTCTCATTTCCCTGTCTATAAAACACAGTTAAAAAGTATGTTTTTCTTTATTTTTTCAAAGTATATTGTAATATCTAAGAAGAAATAACCAGTTCTTGATGTATGCACGAACTACATGGTGCCAGTTCTCTTCTCAGCTGTGAGTGCTGTTGTAATACAGATAAATTAACTAGCAAGAATTTAAATCAGATTAGTCTTCTAATTGCTAGAGAAACCTTAGGCAACCATTTGCGTTTTCCTCTTGTGCCTAGGATCACAGTGGCTCTCTCTTTAGCTTAAAATCAACCCAGATCCTCTTAATAAAACTATGACACGATGACAGGAGTTACTGTGTGCAGATTTGCCACTTATAATCAAATCATCATTTCCTTGATCAGTTTAGTAGCACTATTAAGTGACACTTACAAGTAATCTTGATGATTAAATGAGCTCTTCTTCACAACAAGCACGTATTTTTCTGTTTTCCATGAAGAATACAAATCAAGACATAATGACAGAAGTTTTGTAATTGGTGCATCTATGCCAGGTGTAAGAAAATTGGTCTGGAGTTTTACTTCCTTCTTTACCTGCTACTTAAATGTTTCCATCACTTCTAGTATAGCTTTCTTCATGTTCTTTATTTGATAGTGAGGAATTATTTTGCTCCCAGAGGCAATCCTGACAATAACTGTGAATAATTATTTTTGCTATTATTTCCTTTGTGGGAAGGAAGGTGAATATGCTGATTCAGTTGGTCCTATTGGTTTCTTTTGGAGTTGTCAACCATCATTGTGACATCAGGTGGTACCTCATTTTTAAAAATTTACTCTATGAGCTTCATGTAAGCAAATGGAAGCGTTATTCTTTTCACTCAGGCCTCCTACTCAAATGTTATTCACACTGTATCTAAATGCCATTCAGTGTAAGGAAAGTCTATCTTGTTACTCTTCTTGTTCAATATGATTGAAAATATTAAGAAAACATAAGAGGTATTTCATATTATCACATCTTTAATAAATCATTATATGCTAATTTTCATTAAACAGAAAATATATGGTCTCTTAACTCTCTTAGTGATAGGTACGTGTAAGGAATGGCAGCAACTCAGTTTATGAAGGACTTTTCAAGCACGGATTTATTTGTTTTCCTTTGATACACAAGTGTTGAATTTTACTTTCTGCAAATAAAGGGCTTTAGCTGCTACAGCGATAGATTCTATTTATTAATTTGACAGGTGAGACTTAATCATAGATGGAAGGAAACCAGAGATGTGTTTTGTTACCAAGGAACTATATTCACAGCTTCCTCTGTATACTTTTCATGATCTTTGTGCACTATATTCCTGTTTTGTAGGTGTTTACTTTGTTCTTTGCTGGAAAGGATAGAATTTCTGGTTTTATACAAGAAAGTTATTTCAAATTCTCAAGACAATTTGAGAACTGATTGCTATCATATGGGGGTAACCTACCTACAAAAACCCTAGGAAGCTGTACTAGATTTTCAGAACTATAAATCCTAGATGTTCGTGCCTGTAGCAGTAACGTTTACAACATTCATAAATTTAGGCTTATTTCTGTCATTCAGTATTTACATTAAAATAATATTCAGGCTTACGTGAGGTACTTCCTACTAAAAAAACCCACAATGGAACATGTGGAGTAACATTCTGGCCTTGTTTGCCCTAGGAGAAGTTTGACTTTGATGTGATTTGTTGCCCCTTTTCTAGATATCTGACATACAAGTTATGTGTTACAAGAACGTTTACAAACACTGTTGTGATCCTGAGAGCAGTACTAACTCCCAGTATCTGCAGGTGATGGCCAAAGAGTTGACAACATATCAGACTGTGCATCCTTCAGGGAAGGTGAATGGAGTGCTTCAGTGTTAGGGGGCAGTAGTCAAACTGTCAAGCAAGGCGAGCAGAGGACTACGAGTGGAGCTCTCCTAGCCCAGAAGTACAGTAGGAAGCAATTCCAGCTTTACTAGTTCAAAGGTTTGCACCCAACAGAGCAATTCAGCCAGCCTGATTAAGAATTGGAAAAAAAAAAAAAAAAATGCTATAAATACATAAAATGTGATGAATTTAAGAAAACAAGTGATGTATTCTACTGATCAGCGAGATTTTTCTTTTACATCACATGATCCTAAATTATCTATTTGTCTGTACATCTTTACTCCTATTTATACATTTCAATTTCAGTATGTTTGTTTTTCTGTTGCTTACTTTGTTGCTTTTTCCCTTAGAGACAATTTTATTTTATTTTTAATAATGTATTTCAACAAAAGCTTTTGGAAAACTCCAAAAATGACGGAAGGAGTTTCCAAAGTGACGAGTGCTCATACTCATCAAAGAAAATTTCTATCAATTCAAAGTGCTTTACTAAGTTTGTATCTTCAGAACTGACTAGTCAATATCTAACTTTATCAGTTCTTTTGAAAATTAGCGAAACACATACATATTAAAAATACAGTTCTGTTGGCTGGGAATGTAGTATTATTGTTCAAATGTCTACAGCAGTATGTTACTTGATTGTTCTTTTTGTAGCTCAAAGTCAATTTTAGATTATGTTTAAAATTATCTGCTGTATTCTTGGTATCAACTGCCAATCACATGATATTCTGGAAAGCTGAAACTGCTAAACCTCTTATGCAGATTTTTTTTTTCTAAATCTTATCCCTAATTTTAGCACTGTTAACATTGTCATCTTGCAATTATATGGGGGCATATACAGCATGACCTGCAAATAATGTATCAGCAAAGGGTTTTCCCTCCTACAGGCTTCTATTTCAAATGTTTCATGAAATCAGAAGGTATGTAAAAGTTATTCTGAGCTACTAGCCCACCTACAACATGTCACTGTGGATTACTGAAAAGTACTATTAAAAAAATGAATTTAAGAAGGTGAAGAGGATAGGAGTCATTATTACATTTGTTGTGACGGAATTTGTAAGCTGTTCAGCTTTATGAGTCAGTTAAAAGCAAAAGAGAGAAAGAATTTAACGTTTTAAACCACAGCTTCACCAAAGTAATTTCATGAGTTATTATGTTGCCAAGTGCCAGATGGTCAGTGACTTATCAGAGGACTTAGATGATTTAGTGAAAATCACATTCATTTGTTCCTATCAAATTTCTGTTTATGAACAATTTAGGTCTTTCTGTCTTACTACCTTTCTTCCTACGCAGTGAGCGAGTAAATGAAGAGACTTGACATGTCCTTGTTGCTTTGCCCTGCCCTTGGGCAGGAATTCATGGGGGTAGTTTGAGCTTCTGATAGATGGCAAGACAGGATATGTTGAGTGCATGACTTTCCAGTTCTGAGTCATTAGGAGCCCTCTAGCTGAGAGTAGGGAAAAGAGCTGATCTGGGCCTGGCTAGTACAAAATCCAATAACGTATCATTCAGCAGACATTGACAAGATCGGAAGTTTGCTGTTCAATAAGGAAAATGTGCTTCTGTGCAAGGACAATTACACTATCTCGAACTGTGGTGCAGGTAACCGTGCAAAGGATGGAGGGAGTAAAGAGGCTCTATGTGACAACTGACCTTGGTTTTGCCTCTCCCCAGCTTTCCCCTTTTTTTTTAGTTTCTCAACTCTTCTTGAAGAATAAGGGGGTTTTAATTTCTAAGTAGTATGGGACCAGCAATATTAATTGCCACAGTCGCCAGGGGTCTGATAGATTCAATGCTGTAGTAAAAGGTGGCAGTTCAGAAATTTTACGTAGCTGAAAATTAAAGTCCTGGAGTAGGGATAAACTTTTGAGACTTGAGCACAGCTATGGAAAGAATTGGCAAAACTCATTAACTTCAGTAGCTTCAGAGTTCACTCCCGAGTACTTTCTTAAAAATCCCACTCTACAGTAATGAACATTAGTAAGGTTTTCTAGTTGAGGTTTTCTTTAACTAGGGGTTTTGAAACAGAAATAGAAATGGTTTTCACAATGCTCTGAGGCAAGTCCAGCCCACAGAAAGTGTAATTTCATGATATCATATATAGCTGTTTTCTCTCTCAGCGATGCCCTTGCCTTGTTGCCTGAGTACTTGCCCAGCTGTTCTGTACTCAGATGGTCTTCAATCTTGCTTGAACTTGGGAGGTGATGTACCAGGAAGGCAAATGTAGAGTTAGGTAATTAATTACTCTGTTCTTTAAATTGCAGGTAATTGCTCTGAACTGTTTTCTTTTTGATACCACTAGGTAAATTATACTTCTTTTTCTCATTAAAAGGAAGAAGAGGGAAAAAAATTAAAAGAATGAAATGATATCATCAGGGTAAAACAAACAAACAAAAACCCTAAAAAAAATAAGAAGGGAGGCTGAATAGTCAAGAGATAAGGCACATTAATGAAGAAGGTGAGCCTGACTGATTTAGAGCCAGTATTTAGGGCTGGGGAGGAAGGGAAATTAGAAACAGACTATATTTTATTTCATTGCATAATAACCTCAATGAACAAAGTGATGCACTGGAAGTTACTTAGGAAGTCTAAGAACTTGAGGCACTTAAAGCTCTTAAAGCTTTGTAAAAGCATTTCAGAGTATGGTATCTCCCTATTAAAGCAGAATCTGTCTTTTGTTATGCTCTTTCATTGCTTTGGACTTGGGATTACGATTTTACTTTAGGTCCCAGGCACCAACATAACAGAAAAGAAAAAAAAAGCAAACTGGGAAAGTAACTACCTGCAACATTCACTGGGGCCCCAATGCTCTAATAAATCGTATGTGCAGATGGGATGTACTGTCCGTCACAGGAAAAACAGGACATTTTCAAGCTTAGCTCCATATTTATGAGGATGCTATCATCTAGTATTATTTTCATCTGTTGAAAGCTAGACAAGAATTACTGGATATTTGGGGCCAGTGTCTCTTGCCTTCAGTCACCAGGAAGCCAACAGCAGAGAATGTAATTGAAATCAGGCTCCTGAAGGCATAAACTAATAACCTAACTACTGGCCTTTTCCTCTGAATTCTAAACAGCAGAACTGGAGTGAAGCAGTCTTAGCCGGAGAGAAAGATGCTAGATTTTACTAGTGGGAACAGACACCACCTCTAAATCTTTGTAGTATTCAGGTCTGGTGGTTTTATTTATGTTAGAGCATGTTGCTTAGTTCAGTGTGGTTGTCATTCCCTGGTACTGTTGTTGAGCTTGCACAAATGGCACTAAGTGCAAGAAACCTGCTTATGCTCTAGAAAATTAAATCCTGCACTTACCACAATAAAGTACTGAATGAAAAGTGGAATAGTTGAATTAGATGAACTCTATTGAATGTCTTGTATCTTAGCAAAAAAATACAAGTAGCCAGAAGAAGATTCCTGCAGCCTTTAATAAAAAGAGGTGAGTGGAAAAAAATATGCTGGCTCTAAAATTAATTTTTCTAAGAGCAGGGGGCATAAACAGAAACTGTACAGTGTTCCGTAGCAATATCACAATTCACATGACAGTATTCTTCCCAAGGGTAACAGAAACATACCATTCATTAGATATGTGATTAATGGCAAACATTGATAATGCTGATGAATCTATCGTATAAAGGGAAAAAAAAATGGAATAGAGTTATCCAAATGAAAAGAGAAAAATAAGTTAAAAATTTCTGCTCAGAATGAGGTATTAATCTACCGTTCTGATGAATTTGTATTCTAGTACTGGTCTTAGTAAAGCACTGTGTGCCAGTTTGGGGTATTTAGTGTGATATTTAATTTAAAGCTGTGATTGACTTCTGGAAAATCTAACAAGCATTTAGTTTCATTTATTACCATCTAAAGATGCAGTATTCATCATCAGTGATTTTAATTAATGTTCCCCTTCAGCAATGATATACAGCAGTTAGGTGACCTTGACGAGAGAACATTCCACACTGTTAAATAATAGACATCGAAAAGATTATTTTGATTTCTGCATCTGTCTCATTCATTCATTCCTTTGGCAAAACTTGTTCTTGGTAGAATAAACCCATGCATGCAATGAGACAATTCTTTGAATTTTAATCCATTTTTCTTTAACTTTTAAATTGAAGTATAGCTTCCTTCGGGGGGGGATTATCACTAGATACTAAAGGTCCCTTCCTCAGGAATTGTTTTTGCCCAGTGACTGCTTGTGCTTTAGAATTTTTCTTATCTTTTCCAGATAATCCTTATATTATTTAGACTAGAAGTTACAAGTATTAATAACTAAATAGTACATACTTATAAGACAACTCACATAAGTGCTCCTCTAGGATACTTTGGATGAAATTATTCACTGAACTTAACCAAAAAACTTGGGGGACAAAATACTTCTATCTGCCACTTAACATGGAAATGATCCAAAGGTAGGAAAAAGTTCAATAAGGCTGAGAAACATTCAAGAAATGTTATTTTTACGGTTAAGGATTTGATTTAAAAAATAATACTTAATAAATAATAAAGAACTTCAAGGAGGGATAAATGATTAAATGTGACAGGCAGGAAATATTTTGTCTTGGAAATTTATTCTTTAAAGTATACAATTCCAATTCATGGTCAGTTCCAGTCACGAACACTATGGGACAAATTCATTTTTTAGTTATTATTGCTATGCTAGTCACATGGAAGAGAGAAACCTTATTCTGGACACATAATCACAGAATGGTCAGGGTTGGAAGGGACCTCTGGAGATCATCTAGTCCAACCCCTCTGCCAAAGCAGGTTCACCTAGAGCAGGTTGGACAGGAACGCATCCAGGTGGGTTTCAAATATCTCCAGAGAAAGAGACTCCACAACCTCTCTGGGCAGCCTGTTCCAGTGCTCTGCCACCCTCAACATAAAGAAGTTTTTTCTTATGGTGAGATGGAATTTCCTGTGTTCTAGTTTGTGCTCGTTACCTCTTGTCCTGTTGCTGGGCACCACTGAAAAGAGTCTGGCCCCATCCTCTTGATACCCACCCTTTAGATATTTATAAGCATTGATGAGATCTCCTCTCAGTCTTCTCCAGGCTAAACACATCCCAAGCCTTTCCTCATAAGAGAGATGCTGCAGTCCCTTCAGCATCTCACAAACACAAATATGTTGGACATAACTTTCTTCTTAGAGTGGGCTCTCTTCTGCATCTGGGTCCACTGAAAGGCTTGTAATAAAATACCCTGAATGAGGAGACACAGCACTGGATCCACTGTAGTGAAGAGAAATCTTCAAGCCTTCCACTTCTGATTTGCCCCTCACCTGCTGAAATAAAATTTATTAAAGATTCTACGCCGAGGCAAGTTTGAATATTTGCTCTTAGTTATATCAGGATTTGCCCATACCACATTTCCCAGGAAGCCATTTCTTAATTCACTTCAGAAGTACATAGGTTTTACTCTATTTACAGTTGTTATTTATTTATTTATTTGGTGCTAATGTGGAAACGGTAAAGAAACATCAGTGGTGGTATTTACTTAATACCAGATGAAATCCATCCTTGCATTACTCCTTATGGTCTCTCACCAGTGGAAAGTTCAACTTCTTAAATTAGCTCTGGAAGTTTCCAGCCATGTGCCGAAAGGCTGCTGATGGTGACAAAGTTAATAGCAGCTATCTCATCTTATTCTCTCTTAAAACAGACATGACAGAGATTTTGAGTGTGGCGTGGATAACATGGCCTTTCTCTGTTTTATACCCTGAAAAATTACTGCTAGCCAAATGCTGAAGCACCATAAGCAAAGAAAACTATGGTGAAATCAGTGGAGTTCTTTTTTCTACATGTAAGGCTATCTTGAATTTGACCAACTGAAATTCTTTTTAATTTCTAGCATGTAGATTTGGTTAAAGAAGAAGAAAAATAACAAAAGTTCCTTAGACAAACTGTCATTAGAGGGGATAGGGATATTCAGATTCAAAACATGAAGAAGAGGAATAGCATTCACCAAATGGAAAACCAGAGAAATTGATACTTTTTCACTTATGCTGTAACTAACACTTTCCTTTCAATGTTTCATGAATTGAATTTACTAAGGTCATGGAATATCTTCTCTTTCTTGTTGAATTATAAGACCAATATAAAAAATATGAGCTCTTTTTGCTTCTATAGTCTTGAAAAGGACCTTTCATTAGTATCACTTGTTTGCAGTTAGCTACACATTTGTCCTCTATTTTGCTGATAACTTAATTGATGATGCCATGGGCGGGGAAAGTGCTTTGGAAAGTACACTAAATATGTATCTATGTTCAGACTCCTAAATAACTTTGGAAACCAGCCTCTGGTCATTTGCAATGGAACTAGTTTCTGTAGAGTTCTAGTTTATAGAAATACCTGTGGGAAACACAGAGGCTGTCTTCTAAGTAGTAGTCTCTAATCAGGAGATCACACCTGCAATTAGTTAACTGTATCCTCAGTGAAAGAGAGCGTGCACAGGTGTTGATGGTTTGGTAAACCATCAGAGTTTATAAAAAGACTGGTACCAGCACAAAGTGGTTAGTAAATGGACACTTGGCTTTAGGTGCTGAGAGAGAGAGAGGTAAGTGCTGTGAATGCGATATGTGAGGCTTTGGGGAACTTGGCTAGGGGCTGTTAAAAGGGAGGAAGTGTTCAAATTTCAGTTGTCATTCTATGATATTAGTAGTAGTGTAATGGAAAAACTGTAGTAACCTATAGTAAAAAGTTTTTTGTTGACACTTTTTACTTATATTTCATTAATCTTTAGGTAGCATACAGGTCTGTTCTCTACCTTCATACACATTGCAGCTAATACTTCTGATCTGGACTGGCTTACTTAGGAAGCACTGTATTAATCTTCACAAGTTTCTCAAAAATCTGTCTTTAATTTTCTTTCTAAAGATAACAGCCTAGTTTACTGTAACTTCTTGATGGAAGAAGGTTCCCGTAGTAGCATATCTCTGAAAAAACTGGCAGCAGAATTACTGTATTTTGGCATTAGTTTGCAAATTATGGTATTGGTAGCTTTTTAAGCTGTTATTTTGAGAAATTAGCACAGGGTAAGCAAGTAACACTCTTCTGCAGACCTGAGGTTACCCAGGGCTACTTACTTGAGCATTAGCCAGCCTGTTGAACAGAAGACACGGTTGCTATTCTAGCAGTAGTTTTGCATGTTGAAAAGCCTGATAGCACATACATTCAGAAGACATAAGGACATTGTAATTGAAAAACCTTATATGGATCGTTGAAACCAGTCAGTTCTATGTTATATGAGAAGTTTGACTGTAGCTCTTAAAAATAGGTCTTATGACTGCTTTTTCTGTCTATCCTTTGTGGCAAAAGTTGTTTTTTTGGGAAAAAATATAGATGGTATGCAGAAAGTAGCTAATACCTACCATTTTAAAAAGTAAAACTGAGCAATGTTAACTTACAGCAAAATTATTTCCTTGAAGCTACTGTTACAGGGAAAGAAGGCTGATTAAATTAATACGAGTTGTAAGTGCATTCTCACATTTCAAAAATGAAATAACTTCATTACATATTTTTCAGAGGTAATTTTGTGCTTGTTATCTTGGTTTGTCTGACATTTTTATGGTGAAACCTAATCTGATCTGAAAGCTAAACCAACTTTGTTTCATCTACTGAAGATCCACGAAAAATTTCCCCAAATGCTCTCTTTCAAATATCTCTAATCTCTTTTAGTATTCTCTGCTGTCTCTAATCTACTATGATTTCTGTTGCTCCTCAGAGTTCCTATGGAGGCACCCAGAGTATGTCTGAATGCTTAGTGTTCCTTGCTCTTGTGAGATGAGGGCCAAATGAAGGCTACTCCTTTGATCCACAGCAAGCAACTGGAATTATTTAGACCTCCTAAAAAGCCTCACTCTTTATTGTTTGTTAGATTTATAGTAATAGTTAAATCATTCCTATTGGGACGGGTAGTTTACACATCATGTGGTGGTGCCAAGGGTGTCTAGCCACAGCCCTTATGTGCGGTCCAGCAGTAGAAAGTCTGACTTGCTGCGGTGAGTTGACCGTGGCCAGTGGCCGTGGGTCCGGCCAGTGGCCGTGGGTCCGGCCAGCAACCGTCCAGCTGCTTGCTCTCTCCCCCTCATCCGTGGGGGGTGGTGAAACATGGAGAAAGTCGTAGGTCAAGATAAAGACCAAGAGACTGCTTACCTGTTGCTATCGTAGGCAAAGCAGACTCAACTTGGGGAAAACTGATTTATTGCCAATTAAAATAGGCTTAGGTAGTGGGAAAGGCAAAGCAATTGAAACACTGCCCGCCACTTCCCGCCACGGCTGTTCCCCTCAGGGCTCTGCTGGTGTGGGCAGAACAGGCCGGAACCGGCCCCGCCCGCCCCGCTGCCTCTCACAGGGGCCCCCGCCGCCAGACCCGCCACAGCCCTGCACCCCATGCTTTTGTAAATAATGCTTGAGAGAAGAAAATTAGGCCACCTTTTCTGATCAGGGAATAGGGTGAGTGGTTCTCAATGCTGAAGTTCAGGGTACTTTTTTTATACCGAGTCCTTTGCTCAGCGAGGAGTAGCCGATTGTGTAACAGTGGGTAACGTCTCCCTCTGGTATTTTTTAAATAATTTTCTCTTTGAACTTACGGTTATAAATCTTAAAAAATTAAAATAGTCAAGTTTTATCATTAATATAGTAAATCAAAGAATACTTAAAAAGCAAAATAATCTTGGAGAGTTCTGTAGCTGGTGGCTTGAAAACAGAATGGCCAAATGTATTTGTTAAAGAGATGAGCAATGGAAAAATATCATGTAAACAAATGCAAATTAGACTTGTGATATTTCTTCAAGGATTTAGCAACACAATTTAACAAAAAAATAAAGGAAATTATATTTCCGTGTTACACAGGTAATTGATTTACCATGGTTTGTTTGAAATATATTGTGATCTGACCATAAGAATAGTGATTTGTACTTTTATCAACCTTTCCAGACTCTTGTAAAAAGTAATATATAATAAATCCATTTTCCTCTACTTAAAAAAAAAAAAAAAAATCTAATTGCAGAAAAAAGAAAACATGTCTACTGTTGATTTAGGAATCGCTTGAACTGTAATATCTGTATACAAACTGTCTAGCAGGAGTGCTGTCTCTGTTACACTGACTACCCTGACGCTACCCAAATGTATCAACGTTGAAGTCACTTAGTAATTTTGCTGTCACTCTTGATGTAAACACCATGAATGAAACTTCATTTAAATCAACACTCTTTCTGCTTCCATTCCTATTTTTGCACTCACTTTCAAGTATAACTTTATTTGAGAGCAGGTTAACTCTGCAAGATATTCTTAATGGTCTAACCTTTTCATTGCAACAAGCTCTTAAGATGTTTGAAGGAAATGTATGTGATTGTATTCAAATGTATGAAACAGCACTGCAAGAACCGTTGAGCTGCATTACTGTTATATATTTCCTGGAAGAGCGGTCGGTACTGGAGGTGTGGGATTAAGATCGCTGAATTCATGTTTAGCTCCAGCTTAAACTCATTGGTTAGCTTTAATGAAACAGTGAACTACTACTACTTTAGTTTAGTCATTTGTGAAGTAGATGTGATAGTATCCATTTTACCAGAGGTGTCTGAGGCCTCATGAAAAAGAATATTTAAATCTTAAAAATTTTAATTGTAGTGTGGCTGCTGTACAGATTTATAATTAGATTCAATGTGAAGGAAATTCTGTATCCAAGTGGCTTGTCTAGTGTTCTGTGCAAGGTAGAAGGAAGAAACTTCAAAATTTAATAGCGTATCTATTGGAATGACATTTCAGAACAATTGGAACAGGAATATTCCAATTATAAACAGTTTTAGGAATATTTTATTAAATATTAGAGCTTTTTATGCATTCACATAATTAAAATAACTTATTTCTACTCATTATTTTAGATTCAGACTTTGATTTTTAAATAATTTCTGAAAAGTACGTGATATCTTCTCTATCATGTTTAATAGTTATAAAACTAAAAATAATTTGCTGTACAGCAAAAACTGACAATCCTTTTAAAAAGAATCTGAGGGGGAAAAAAAAAACAGAAAACTTAGAAAATTTACCTTTTGATGACTAGATAATCTTTTTTGAAATTTGTAAATGATGTCCTATATGTAGGTTTGGAAACAGTAAATATTGAAAACTTGGATGCCGTATATGTTTTAGTCATGATTGTCTTCAAAATGTGTAAAGCTGTGCCTGTTTTCCTTTTTGACTACTTCCTGACCATGGTTGTGCCATAACTCTACTTTCTTTCTCTGGATGCATATAGTCATTACTGGACTCTGCAGTAATATTTTGATAAGAGACCAACCCATTTTCTATCATGCTGTTTTAAATCTAGCTTACCAGTGTCATGGAATTACACTTTCTAAAACTTTACATGTTGCCATGAAGGTCGAGTTTAGGATGAAGGAAATATAAAGTAATATAGCCGGGGTCAGAGGATTCATACTGATCCATCACTCGTGTCTAGGGATCATAGTGGCCATTGAAGAAGCAATTCATCAGCTGAATCTGATCTGATCCCACTCATCTCCTTTAGATTTATAAAGGATTATGTCTAGCCACTAGAACAGTTAATGTTGCTTTTACAAAACCGTCTCAATATCTGAAGAAGTCTACATTCATTTTCAAGAGCGAGTTCAGCATTTTGAAATCTAATTCAAATAGGCTAGCTCTAAGATTATAGCAAATGGAACTTCAAAGAGATTTCTAGGTTTTGTATGGTTTTAGATATTTGTATCTAAGCCTTTCCAGATTTTTGCTATAATGGAATTCAGTTATTCATAACCTTTTCTGGCAGTATTATTGGTTTCTCTTTTATTTTAACTTAACCCAGCAATTGAATGCGTCAACATGGTTTTTATTGAAAAAAAAAAAAAACAGAACTCTCAGGATGTCAAAATATTTCTCAAGAGATCAAGTGTTCAAGCAGACATTCATGAAACTCTCTTCTTCAGTTCTCATTTAATTTGACTGATCATCTCTTTTCACTAATGTCAGTTTGGATTTCTGGAATTTCCTGCTGAATTAATGAAGGAAACTTTATCAGGGATATGTTGGACCTACAGCATTAACAATATTTTTGAACAACAGCATAAAATGTTTGATATCACAAAAGAACTTCAAGTCGAAGACTTTGATTAGATCTTTGCAGAAATCAGATTATATGGCTTGGAATTAGTGTCATTCAGTAGTGATTAAAAAGCACGTGAAAAAACTAAGCCAGTTGGTAGGAAGTGACTTCTCTTACAGTCAGCATAAGTAAGCATTGTAGTAGATTAGTACAGGAATGTGACAGAGCAAAACATTTATTTTACTTGCTTCTCTGTTTCCTTGTAATAAAAATTTATCATGTTATTTGACACTGTCAGCTTCTCTTGACTTTTAATCTGCTGTCGCTCATTTCCTTAGCATCTTTTTCATATTTCCCTAAACTTTTGCTGTTTTATTTTTCTACCTTCATGCTGTATTTCTGGAGGTTCTTATTTGCAAGCACAAATGTTTCAACCCCCCTCTAGAATGACAGTGCAACATGATTCCACCTGCTCAATGTAAAATCATGACATGTTTTTCTGACTTGTCCTCACAGGTGAATCCATCTCCTCTTTAGGCAAAAACATACATGTTTTCCCTTTTGCTATCTCCTTTCCCAAAGACTGCAACTCTTTCATTTGTCTCCTGTTCATCACTTTTTTGCTCAGACTTGTACCTGGGCCCTCATATCTAGGTTATCACGACGATTATTGTGAACAAAGATATGTGAGGTAGGCTTTTCTTGTCTATGTAGTCAGTAAGGCTCTTTTCCACTCTTTCTCTGGCATCAGGTTGCTGTAATCTGCCTTTTCTTTGGCCTAAAACACTTAGTTATCCAGACGATCACTGTGAAAAGTCATTTGTCTCACAAATTGCTTTCATTACCTTGTACCTTTCTCAGTTTGCTTTTTTTCCCTGTTTCACCAAATAGAAGCTACTTGTTTCTATTTTCACTTTCACAGTCACCTTTTCCATAATCAGACGGTTAGAACCAAGAGATCGGTCATCGCATGCTGCACCATGGTGTCAGCCTCTAATCTACATGGTCAAATAAACAAATGCTCTGTTGTATGGCTATCACTGTCTTTTTGGGATTAATCTTTCAGCAATAAGTATAGTGATTTGAATACGAAACACTAACGCCTTTCTGGTATTTTGTTGAGTGTGATCTTATTTGCACAATTACTTCTTCAGGCAGACCACTTTGGGGATTTCATGTCTCTGTCTAAACTCATATTTTTGTATTTGCGTTATTTTTTTCAAATTCTTTCATACTTGGAGACAGATTTATCTGTCAAATGTTCATTTTTAAATTTTACCAAATCAATTCTGAGGTATCAAAACTATTGTAGAGAAAAATGGCATGGCTAAATAACCTTAATTTACTTCACAAAATGGTTAACAAGAACACAAGGGTAGTTTCCTAAAATGCTTGACTACTAATGTACCTGCAGGGTAATATTATCCCACTGTTGGTTTGTCTTCAGGCATTGCAGACTCAGAACCCATGAAATATGAAGCCTTGTTATGTAAACTTATTTTGAATTAAATTTTAAAAGATAATCTGTTACCGTCTTCACCTTTGCCCTTTGAGACAGTCATTGAATTGTCCTAGTATTTCCAACAAGCTGCTAAACGGTTTTATTGTAAGCTTCTGTGGAGGTTCTCGCGATATTATGTCATTCTCTGTCAAAAGCTTTTAATTGTCAAGAAGCAGCAGTGTATCACTGTCCTCTTCATTTTGGAGTGTTTTTGATAAATCAAAATATTATAATTATTCTAATGGTTCTGTGACTGGACCTTTTACTTCCCTGGTACTTGATGTTTGACAATGGCACTACACATACTATATATAAATCTAATTGGAGAAGCGTCCTGATTACAGAAATGACTGGGCTATTCTTTTAACTTGTCTCACAAGATACGATCTCTCATTAGACTTGTCTTTGTGAAACATTTGTTTAATTAATGAAAATAGTGGCTCTGAAAAATATTATGAAGCATAAAATTACCCTGGATTTTCAAAGGAATAGTACTGAGTCAAGGAGAAAAATATCATCTAGGTAATTCCCATTCTTCATAACTTGTCATGCAAGAAATGATGTTCAGATTATTGAATTACATGAATAATTTATGTCTATCCAGTCTATTTGGAGTTTTTAAAATGAATGGGCATCTGAAAGTGATTAACTTCTGTTATTTATATATACTAGACAACAAAAATTTATGTTAAAATTTCATTAGAAATTTGCTATCAACCAACAAGAGTAAATGAATTCAGTAGGAGGGCTAGAATTTAACTCATTCTTTATGTGACCTTGCCAGCCTAATAACTGAAGCCCTTTAAAAAGGATTTTAAAACTTCTCATATATATTCTGCAGGACTGTTTATAGATATTTCAGATAAAATATGAACATCCTTGCCTTTGAAATTAGACCTTTGGTATTGCAGACTTTGTTTTTAGAATTTCCTTGCTGTAAATGTCACTTCCTCTTTAGTCTGTAGAAGATAATGTGTTTAAGATGTCTCTGAAAAAAATATATATATTTAAACAAAATCTCACAACTTATTTACCATGTACCCATACATTTATCAGAAAAAAAGAACAACATAATCAGAGATTGAGACAAGCTGTTAATGCAGATTTTGCCCTCCATCACATTCCTTTTTGGATTAAATCATTGAAATTTGTGAAATCTGTGGAGGTTTAGTAAAAGACAGCAGATGGCAGGAGCTGAAGAGGGTGAAAAGAGCTGAGAGATACCCGATCTAATTTTTCCTTCTTCATCTTAGCCTGTAAATATTTCCAAGGAACAGTGTTGAGGCATCATCTGAGGTGGTGTGGAAGGGCTGTTGGCAAGAATAACAGACAGTAGACCTTGCTGCATTGCACACCAAGAAGGATTTCTATGTCCCAAGGTGGTATTGCACAATGTTTAAGCCAGTAATTCCTAAGAAGAAAATGTCTAGAACATGTAGCTATTAGGCATTTGTCTATTCCTAAGTTGACAGTTCTTTCTTTATCAAATTATACCTTTGCAATTAGAGAAAAGTAAGAATAATACTAGAAATTTTTTCTATGGAATTACCAAAAAAAAAAAAAGTTAGATTGTGCAAATGAATTGGATATTACTTATGGAAAGCACACACATTAAGGCTACTGCACTGCTAAATCAAATTTCAGCTGCAATTTCCCCCACTTATTCAGCATTCTGCTAGTTTCGCTCAGGTCTATGTTTCAGTATTTATGGTGTGGGAAGAGAACCCTGATCCTGAGACTGAAATTAAATTATCCATTGCCTTGAAATTTTTTTACAGACTTGGGTACAGTATTGGCTTTAAAAAAAAAAAAAAAAAAAAAAAGACAAAGACTTGGGAAGTTAAATTTATATAACAGCTTCCAGCACTGAAAAATGTCTTTTCACACTATTCTTCCTTACTATTGATCCGTATTCTGACAAACTTAAAATGTAAGCTTCTTCAAATGAGAACCTGTGAAAACTCAAGCAGTAGCTGAAATGTCACCTTATTAGATGTTTTCATCAGACTGGACAGGTTTATGATATGCTGTATCCTATTTTCCTCCGAACAGTACAGTAAATGTTATTTTACTGAAACAGCTAATGGTGCATGACTGTCAAGTGGAGTTTGCATAAAAAGAACTACTGTGGAGATAAGTACGTCATTGAACATAACCACTGCCAAAGCTGAAATATTTATGAAAATTATTTTAAAAACATTAAGTCAAATTTATCTTTAGGTAACTTCTGCATCTAGCAATTTTGTAGTTTGGACTCAAGAGGAGGTTCACACTTCCTTCCTTAGGTAATTTAAGTCATTTTATAGCACTAATGTGCTTTGACATTTACGTATCTCCCAGCTGACTGTTAAAGGTACTTAGGTTTCCAGCTTTTGTCCTTTGATTTACATACAGTTATGCATCTGAAGCAACTTGCAGTAGTTGCTCTGAAGCTTAATGTTTTGGGGGGTTTTCCTTCTTCATGAAGTGTCAGATTTTTTGTCGGTCAAATAAGTAGAAGATACGCTGGGTAGCAGTACCTATTACTTGATAATTTAAGCCTACTGTAGTCAGTGGTACTGAATGTTGTGCCAACACTACATCCAATGTGTAGTGATCCCATGTGCTATGGTTATTCAGTGCAGGAATTATTCTTTGCACATATGTTCCTGTGCTTTGTTTGGTAAGAGTTGGGTGAATTCCATTTCATCACTCAGAACCACCTTTATATTGTCATGCATTGAACTTTGCCAATTCAGTACTATCAAGGAGTATGACAGAGTTGGCAAACATACCAGAAATGGGGCTGTGCAATACCATAGTATTTGTTGCAATGCCAGGATGCGCCGTTACTTTTTTCTGAAGATACATTTTCAGTGTGCTCACACAAAGGGTATGGCTCATGTGTGACTCTGCCTATATTTCATAATTTAGCATTTTTCTGTGTTCCCAGTCTGTGTGTATATATATATATATACACACATATATATATACGATGCTTCTTTAAGGCTGGTATGTTGTAGGAATGTCTGAAGGTGTGCATATGCCCTGAAACACAAAAGTATTAGCAATACTATTTGTTATAGTGGGTTTTTGCTTTTTACTTGTCAAACTATTGTCTGGGGGTGATATTAATGAAAAGCTGTATGGTTGAAGTCACATTTCCTGAAACGTATTCATTCTGACTTTTAAAGCTGAGTATGTCCCCTTCTACTGGGTAAAGATTAGTTTGAATGTTACCAGATAAACTGGAATCCCAGCTAGGCCAAATACTGCAAGAGCTCCTCCTAATGGAGCAAACAGAAAGAGAGAAAAGGGGGGGGGGGAAGTTGGAAAGGGGATACAGAGGAATTTCCCGCATTTGTTACTCTGTGTTTCCTAATTTGAATGGTCTTACCATGTTACCGAAAGGCTTTGGTACATACTTATGTGAAATAACTTAGTTTGGCATGTTTCAGAGAAAAGTTCAAATTTCTTCTGCAAATGATTTAAGAGTGAAATCCATACTTAGATACCTGGAAAAAAGTGTTCTGATGCTCTTCAGGGATGTGCAAAAGCTGGTGCAGTTTTCTTTTGAGTAGGTGTCTTGGTGGAAAGACTGAGTGACCTACTAGGCTGATCACAAGCGCATCCTCTTTCTGACTACATTAGCATGCAGTAACTTTAGTGCAAAGCTACTCTTTTTGCAAAGTCAAATCTGTATGCAGTCAGCATTTACACAAAGAAAAGATGGCTGGGCTAAGTTCAATATTTGACTTATAATAAAGTCTTATAGATTTCAGTCCTGTAGATCCCAGTCCTATGTCACCTCTTCAGCTGAATGCATGCCTCTGCTCACTGGTCTGGGTAAGGATGACAAAACAGAATCTTAATATAAGATGACAAAATGTTCTCCACAAACAGATGAATGTGTTTTAATTCGAGCTGTCGCCAATAAAAGAATGGGCTGGCTGAGTACAGCAGCCTGTAGCAGGTTGATAGGGAGAGACTGTTAGGCTTTTATTCTCTTTCTTTGTTTTCTTTCTTTTTAATATAGAGCAACGTCACCTTGAAACAAACTTGAAATAATCACAGCTTTTTAAAATAAATAGTTATTGTAATCTAATGAATTATCATTAAGTGATTTCTACAAGCAGTGACTAAAGACTTTCATAATTTGTGCAAAAGTAGTATGTGAGTTTTAGGGGCCATTTGAATCAGTGGAACGACACTTGGCAAATAAACAGATGGCAGTTATGGCAAAAGCAGTTTTCTGTCCCAATGTTACTGCTTGGCACTTCAATCACAGGTGTAAATAAGAGCTCCCTGGGGACTGCTGTTTCACATCCAGCTGTGATAATCTCTGAGGGGCTATTTTAACAGATGGACATCATCCGAAAGCTGCTCATACCCAATGTCTCTGTGCTGAAGGCTGTCAAAAGAAGTGTGCATGGCTTTATACAGAGGTTCTCCACCCCTTTTGGAATCCTGAGATGTATATAATTATTTAGATAATCACTATCTAATTTGCATAGTAAGAGCTATGCAGGATAAAAAGTAGATTTAACACAAGCCAAACTTGTTCGCTAACTTTTTCCATGGGTGTTTTTAACTCCGTGGCCAAAATGTGTGCATATGTTTGGTTCTTGCATATTCCAGAAGGGTGGCTGTGATAAATAAAAATGGCATATGTTGCTGACATCAGAGTTTGAAGACAGCTGGTGATTTTCAGCTAAGACACAGTAGGCCCAATTCTATTTTCACTTTTCTTTGAAATCCAGAGAACTGACTGAGCTACAGCAGTGTATGAGGGTCTGGTTCACTCTCTCATGGTCTAATATTTAAATAAATCAGAGGACAGGATGAAGGAAGCACTAAATCCACACCAGACAGATTACACCATTCCATCAGCACATGGCTTTTTAGCAACCACAGCTCTGGGTCTTTGAGAAGTAGTGATAATACATTCTTTGTGATCTGAGTCAGAAATGCAGTAAAGGATAGTCATGAAGTATAATTTTTTTCCAGCATTGAGAAGGGTGTGGTACAACTAAAAGGCATTTCCTTAATGTTTATTCATACCACATTTTAGGACTTACAGCTTGCTAGATCTCCCAAAGAGAAGGGCTCTCCATTCTACAGTCTCCGTTCATGGAGGGAGTGACTTAACAGTAGAATTCAGATGTTTAATTTTAATCATCTCAATTTGAAAGGCACATAAGCTTCCTCTCTAGTCTTTTTAGGAGAGGGCTGCTTCCAGCAGAATTAGGGTACATTCCTGTCATTCTTTTTACAGAGTCAATATGTCCAAGGTTTCTAGATGATGAACTTAAATGGTTGCCTTTTATTGAGTGTAATTATGATACATAAACCATTCACTAAATAATTTAAAATGAGCAAATTTGCATGACTTAGATGTAAGTCACTTCAACCAATTCTAGAAGAAGCAGTAGATGACTGACTTTCATTTCCAAACTGACCAGATAGAGTGGGAGCTACTAATTACAAACTTCTATCAATACTTAATTACCATGTACTTCTCACTTGCCAGTTCATCTTTATATCTTCTGGTGAGCAGCATAAAAAGTAAAGGGTCTTTTTTTATAATTTTTTTATTAGGACAGTTTTCTTTGTGCTATTCCGTTCTCCATTTGGGCAAAGAACCTTTTCCTAGTCTGCCCTTTTGACTTGATAGTCTGTCTTTGTTCTCCCTTTGTCATCTTCCTCTTCACCAAGCGTCAGTTATTTCTCCTCATTTTCAAAGTACTTGTACAACTGATTTTTAGAACCTTCTAGCATAGTTTGGGGAAAAACTGTTTTATTTTTCACAAATGCCACTCCAGACTTTGCACTTAGAACTATGCAGTCATGAGACAACATGGCTGTTGATGACCATTCCAACAACACTTAACATCCTGTAAATAAAATACTATCCTTTCCCATGTACCCTGTAGGTAATGGTGTCTTTTCTCAACTGGCATCCTGATTGCAGTGAGACTGGCTTTAGGCTTTTTTGTTCTATAAAGAACAGAATTCAATTGGAAAGGAGCTGAGACAAGCAAAATCTTCCAATTCCTACAAGCAGTGTCAAGACAAGGTATTTGCTGTATAATCACTTCCTGCATGACAATAAACAATATTTAAGGTTTAAATGTCACTGCTGTATCACTTTATAAATAGTGGTCTGAATCAGGCTGACCATTGTTTGTTTTCAATGTGGTAGAAATAAAGCTACAAACTTTGACTCTGAGTATTTCGGAGTGTTTTGGGCAGTGATTTCTACCAAATTTTTCTTCTTCCTCATTTAATTTAGTCAAAATGTCTGCAAGAATAAGATGAGGTGGGCTCAGCTTATAAAGGACTGTGCAATGCACTATGTTTTAGACATAAGAACCAAGATCAAATTATCTGATTGATTCTCCAAAAAGCATAAGCTGATTAATGAAATTGCAGGTTCCGTATCCGTAGAAATACTTTTACTTAAAATAATTGTGCCATTAGCTTGACAAAAGCAGTGAACCCTTCAAAGACTCCAGGTATGTGTGTTGTGATTTAGGCTGAACCGGCCACTGGGGAGGTGGGGCACCCCAGATGGGACCAACAGACTCTCCCTCCAACTTCTCCTCAAAGAAAGAGGTAGAGGAGGGGAAAAAGACTTACGAGTTTAGAAGGAACTAAACTACTTTAATGAAATATTAATAATAAAATAAAAAGGAAATAATGAAACAGATACAAAGCCATATCAAGCTCCCAGGATGACAATCATGTCACCAGCTGGCACTGGGAAAGTCCCAGGCTGGACTCGGTGATGAACAGGAACTGGATTATGGATCTGGATTCAGCATCAGGGTCAAAGACAGATGAACAGACAGAGTCCTCCTCAGATGCTGGCCGTTGAAGAAAGAGACTGACCCTTTGAGCCCTCAACTTTTATACCGATCATGAGGCAGATGGGATGGAATGCCCCGTTGGTCAGCTTTGGGTCACCTGTCCTGTCCGCTCCTCCCCTCAGGTGGGACCCCTCTACGCTTTTCTGCTTCCGACCCTCCAGTGGGGCCAATAACAAAGAGAGCTGCCCTCGGGGGTTACAGCAATAAGTATAAGCAGGAGCCTCTCTGCATACCATCCCTCGGCATCAACTATAAACATAGCTCTTATCACTCTGAGAGCCAACAGTGTCTGCACAATAGGCTGTTAATTTCAGTAGTTAGGAGAGGCCCAGCTAAGAAGCAAAGTTACCAAACAAAATTGGTTCTGTTTTACATCAAACCAGGACACTGTCAACAATTCTTTTCACAAGTCTGCAGTTTACCATGTACTTCTGTTGTGATTAGATTTGCACTTTCATTTCATGTCATTTTTGTTCTACTTTTGTCAATTTTGCAGAAGATTCGATCTCGCACCCCATTCCCCTTTAAAGGAGTCCCTCTTCCCCCAAAGTGTCTAAATGTGAGATGTACAGGACAGAAATTTTTGACATAACTGTCAGCTGAATATTTTCTTTCTGTCCATAGCAGATAGTGCCGGAAATACAGAACTGAAAGCGTACTTGAAAGCTGCTGAACTTGTTGCTTGAGTCAGCCTGTCAGACTTCTTGCTGTTATTGTTGGTTTTTGTCCATAGTGTAAAAGGCAACCTAGTTTAAAGAGGCATGAATAAAGGCACCGTGCACTGAATGCTCACTTTTCAGTTGACCTACCTGTGCAAATCCCTGTTCTCTCTTCATATATTCACATACTATGCTTTGCATTCACTTACTTAGTCTAAAGCTGCAAGTCTTAAACTGTGTGTTGGTCTAGCAAGTAGCACATCATTCTAGTTTGCCTCATTTTTTAGTTTTCTAAATGTTTGTGGCATGAGTATGCCTTGTCTTCACATTTGCAGACATAGATCTCAGTTATCCAACAGCACAAAGTCTTACCAATGCTGAATTTTACAAGATTGCCATATTTTAGTGATAAAGTGTCTATGTTTAGACTCAATGGGTGAGAGTCCCTAGACTTTATCTTTTGTAGTGAGCAACTCAGAATGACCAAAAAGGTGCGTAGGCTTCAAAACTGAGTTTTATCAGATTACTGAATAAAACTTGTGGAAACGGAGAACTTGGAATGAGACATAATACATATAAGGTGTATCTTTTTGCATACACCCATACATTATATCTTTTACATATGTCTTCTTCAGGCTCACGCTCAGAGCTGGTGGTTTTCTTAGTTAAAGCAAGTTCTGTCAGTCTCCTCTTGGGTCCCCAGGGAAATTATAACCCTCTAAAGACAGGCCACACGTCTGCTCTATTCTTTCTGTGGCACACTGGGATATTTTGCTTGATCTGAGCCTTTTTTCTAAGTCTTCAGAGCTCAGACAGACATCAGGGAGTTAGCTGATGTAAAGCCAGTCCTGCACCCATCCTACAACTTAGCTGGGAACAGAGATCACTATGCTGCCAGTTTTCCATAAATGCAGCAGGAATTTGTGATTGAAGAACAAGTAGAACAAGTTCAGCCAAAGTAACACAAAACGTAGACTCCTCAGGGCTCTGCACAAAGCTTGGGGCTAGTTCGTTCAAAATTCTGTTTTATTGTTTGTTTAGATGTTGGGAAGAATTTTTTTTTTAAATATCTACGTAGGAAGCAAAACTGTAAATTGCAAAGCAAGGTTTTACATTAAGTATGACTGAACTTTAGTTTAAAATATGAAATGTTGTCATTTTGAGATAAGTCATTCTTCTTTGTGTCTTGACCCCGTTCGTGGCCATTCCCAACAGCTCTGTACAGTGCCACTGGCCAGGGCAAACCTGTTTCTGATGCCAATGCCAGTTAGTAACTCACATGTGATTTAGCGGATAGTTCTGTTTGTAAAATAAATGCAACTATGGTCAAATTATATTTATTTACCCGTTCTCAGACCAGCTTTCTTAATTTTAGAAAAATCGGGCTTACAAAAGAACCAGGCATGCATATAGAAAAGTATGTCTTAGAAAAGTCTTTGGCAAGCTATAAGCAATAGCTACTTCTGGAGTGCCATGCTGTAAGATTCCTGGTTTAATCTGAGGGGCTTGGGGAATATGATCCAAGACGACTGGTATTTTAGAAGCTCATCTGTTCTTTGGCAGTTTGTCAAAATGTCAGAAAATACAATTTTTTTTACAAAGTAACAACTTCCTCTTCCTGCCAAATTCTGTATTTTTGTCAGATCCTGCTTCCATTTCATTAAGCTAAGAGAGGTTAGCCAGTCTCTTTTTAAAAAAAGCATTCAAGACTGCATTCAACAAAACAAACTGTTGGGTTTTGGCGTTTCAAATCCTTTGAGCTGACAAATTAGGAGTACAGCAAGGGTGGTGTGTCTTTACTGAACGTCTGAAGATGGTGATAGTTACTAGCCCAATTGCAGTACAGTGGGGTGGTTTGGTTTTTTGGTTTTTTTTTTTTTTTTTTTGAAGACTAGAAGAAGTAGAGGGACAATTCTGCAACAAGCAGTGTTTCAGCTCGTAGGCAACCATCTCCGCAGCCACACACTGGCCATGGGAGCAAGTGGTGTGCCTGTGCAGAGCACTGAAACACAGTCATACAGAGGTGACTATCAGCTAAACCCCACAAAATAAGTTAGTCTTTTTTTTTTTATTATTTTTTAGCACAGCTCACTCTTTTCTTAGTCCATGAGACGACAGCTGTTTGTTATTAGAGACAAGTCATGTATCTGGCAGATGCCAGAGAGGAACATGTTCTAAGAATAATGATTTTTCATCATGAGCAACATGCCAACACCTCTCTCTAAATGGGGGAGCTCCAGCTCGGATACCTTTCTGGTCTTTACCATGACTTCCTCGAGGTGAGGAAACAGCACTGTCACTTGAAGCCAGAAGCTGAAAGATCAGTAAACTGAGCTAAAGGAATCCTAAAGTTATACTTAGTGTCATGAGTAGACAGAAGCATTTGGTATTTGATTTGGCGGCTAAATGGGGTTAGACAGCTAATATTGAGCTGGCAAAAATACAGGCACTGTACTGAGATTTATATCAGCTAGAAAAGGGTTTTTATCAAACAGAATGGAAAAAAAAAAATCTGAGAAAAAGAATGGTGTTATGGTGGGGTTTTTTATGGAAACAGGTGCACAACAAAATGCCCCCTGAAACATTTTTTTTCAGTATTTATTCTTCTGTTAGATCTCGTTCAAAACACTTTATTAGAACTTTTGAGGGTTTTCCTTTTTTTTTTATACACTAAAAAGCTCATATGATCTAATTTTTTTTATGAGAAAATTAAAAGGAGTTAGGAAAGCTATGAGTCACTTCTGAAAATAAAAGGTAGATGGGAATATTCATGGTAGAAGCATTAAACATATATATAAAAAAATCTGATTAGTAGGGGACTAATCCACCAGAAGTATAATATTTGGAAAATGTAACTGCATAAACCTAGGATGCAAATCAGGGATAATATTTTAATATGATGGATGGTTAACTTCTAGAGAACCTAACTTGGGAAGACAAGGTGATTCTCCATATCTTACAGTTTCTGGGCTTTTTCTTAATCGGAAATCAATACCTGAAGATTCTGAAGAAAAATCGGTGTTTTAAACAAATTGCTTGAGGCAAAAATACCTCAGTAAAGTGCTCTCGCTTGCATTTTATATAGTCAAACTTGAAGGTTGTGGTGGTCCCGTTGCACCCTGTGAAGTCATCTAGCAGTGTTCATTCATTTAGCTTTCCTACAATTAAAATATGAAGGCTTTTTAAGAGGAGTCATTTGCGAACCAAACATCATCATTTAAATTCACTAGGAACATAGATCAACCAAAACCAGCTACCAAACTCTACTGTACTAAAATCCTTTTATCCCACACACCTATAATTATGTCTGGAATTTTTTGACTGGTCCAGGATGAGAGTAGTAAACTATATACCTGTCTCCAGAAGCTCTGACTTGTGACATAATGTATGACGGTGCCAAATAGGGTTGTTATTGCCGATTGTTTTTTCCTTCCAAATGGCAATAATTTCCCATTACAAGCTGAAAAACTTTGAAAAGTACACATATAAAGTAAAGGCTGGATTTCTTTTTTTAACACTAGCAGCTGGCTGCCATTTGTTTGAGTGCTTGACCTGTTTCTTTAAAAATGCGATTTATTTGGAAGACATTTTTCTGTGGCACTTTGTTTCTCCTCAGGCTATCTCTGAGTCCATAGCACTGGAGATGGTGGTTAATGAAGACAGATGACGTTCCCAGCCCCCAGGCTACTGTTTTCATTTTTCAATACCAGCCTTTGCATCAAGCAGTGAAGAGCGGCAGAGGCACTCTCTGCCGACAGCAGGGTCTTTGTTTTGTTTCCCAAGGTTCTTCCTTTATGGTAACAGAAAAATAGTGTTTCTATAATTATATAAGTTGTAGGAGCTTTAAAGGACACTATGAGTTGCAAATGCAATGTTAAAAACACCAATATTCAACCTTAATAATGAATGTTACCATGCCGTTTTTAACTTTGTTAATACCAGTCCTGTCATTGTTTGATATGCAGTGGTGGAGTAGGGACGTTGAGCGGGTAAATGAGTTTAGCGTCTTTGGAATCAGTGAAACTACATAGATGGGATTTTTTTCATTAAGTGAGTGTTGTTAAAGTGTTTTATGATCTTTTTTTTTTTTGAGGGAGGCAGACAATATGTGTGTTTGCACAGGAAACATCATGAGGCTTTGGGGCTTAAGTGAATGGCTGGAATTTGGCTTCTGGATTAATACACTTGTGTGATTTTCAAGATCTTACTATTGGCCACTTAACTAGGTCATTTGGGTCTCTCATACAGTGTGTATCCCATTACTAGTGCCTCAGCTGGGTTCAGATAACATGGTGGTAGATTATATTTTAAAAGAAAAAAAAGGAGTAGTAGATTTCTAAAAATGACATAAACATGCAAAGTCATTTGAGCTCTACTTACTTTCTGATCTAACCCCAAATACTTAAATATAGATGTGCTTCTCTTTGGATGGGGAAAAAAAAATCAGAGTTTTTTTAATAGATGTTCATATATATGACTTTATTTTCATGACCGCATTTTTATTAATATTCCGTGATGTTCATATTGGCATTGCAGCTTCTGCAATTTTTCTTCTATTAGGCTATTTGCTAGAATATTCATGAAAAGCAAACACGAAGTTGTAAGTTAATTCATTTAAAATATACATCTGGCAAGGTTAAATTATCTAATTGTTTGATACAATGCAGCATTTAGAAACTCAAGACTGAAAGATGGAACTCTGTATTTAAAAATAGTTATGCTTTCTTTCTATTATGATTTTGTAGCTTTCTATCAGCTTCTCTTTTTGAGTCTTCTGCTGTGTTCTAGTTGCGTGTAATTAGTTTACTGCTATAAGGAGAACGCTTCCGAAAAAAATCTCAAGATGGTTAAAGTCTCCCAGAGAATAATCATGTTTGCTCCCTTGAATTTAAACACTTCAAAGTTAAAAATTCAAAGATATAAGAATCTTTGATGGACCATCTGAGAAATGTGAAGATCAGTCTACCTGTTTATATTTCCTGCTCCTACAGAGATACAGGAAATTCAGCAATAACATTACACGTACATGCATGTAATCATTTTTTTAAGCACTAAATCCCCTCAAAGTTAATGATAATTTGCAGCTGACTTCAGTAGAATCACAATTTTCTCCACTTGCTGAATTTTCTAGTTGAAAAAAAAGTCTGTGAAATGGAGAGAATAAGGGAAAGTTTACCTCAATTCTGTGTGGGAGTAAAGTACTAAATAATAATTTTTTCTAAAGAAACTGAATTATTTAAGTAACAATTTAAATATTAGGCACAAAACTGACGTGGTTTGGGGTCTTGGTTGTTTTGGTCTTTTTGTAACGTCAAGTTGTCAAATGATGAACTAGCTACATTTCTTCAAAAGGACTAAAACTGAAAAGGCATTTTGCTGGTGATTTTTATAAGCTGCTGAATTTCTTAGGATTGCCATGCTGAAATGGTGGATCTCTTCTCTAGTATATAGTTGTTTAAGGGATGTGACAGAGTGAACTAGGATTAATGAACAATGAGCTGCTTTCTGCTCTGTATCTGTTGTACTGCAAGATAAAATCAGTGCTAAAAAGAGAGAGAGATCTATTTTGGAAAAAAACATATCTGGTTGGAGAATGGTAAAAGTAGCAAAATCCACAGACACCTCTTAAAGTTTTTTCCTCTGCTTCTGAGAGGGAGTTCAAATTTAACAGGGTCAGATACTCAAGTGAATTACTAAAAATTGGCAAACACATTTGTAAAATGATTTTTTTTCCTTCCCTGCTTTTGTACCCCAAATTCACTCCTTCACAATGGGGAGGAGGGGGAACGCTATTAACAGCTAAAAATCAGGAAAGCAGTGAGAGTTTTGTCTTTTTCTTTCAGAAATCATTGGTATTTGGAAAGGTGGTTTTTAATTCAGAAATTTCTTTGCCAAGGAAATAGTTGTCAGATTTAAAACAGTTATACATCAAAATGTTAGGTAAGTTGGCCTTAAGTAGGTCTGCACAAATAATCTTCCCATTTCTTAGATGTACTGTACTCCTTTTTGAAAGTTCCTTACGTAAAACTTCTCACAGACTGTTTCCCACTGTGTTTTCCAGTTCATCTGTCCCCATCACGTTAACTCTCTTTTCTCCCCCTCTTCTCCTCATCAGAGGAGCGTGTGGGGATCGTAATTGTGAAGTTTGATATGACCTTTGCGAGCTGGTGTGCTTGAGCAAGCTGGAAATGAGACACAACGAGGTCCCTCTATCCTGAATAGATCTGACAGTAAATTATGGTTCCAAAAAGTCCCTTTCATTGAAAAATCAGAGTTCAGCTATATTAGTTCAGGAGATAAGGTTGAGAAAGGTTGTCAAGTCAATGGAATTTCCCTTACATTGGGACTGCAGGGAGCAGACCCAGCATCAGCAGAGAATAACAGCAGTTTGAAAAGGGTCACTGATTGCTCAGCTTTGTCTAATGTGTTCTACTTCAGATTATAAATAGAAAAATTACACATTACACTTGTGGAACTGTAAAGCATCAATTACATATTTGGGGGCTTTTGAACAGGGAAAGATCGCAAGAGAGAGCTTTGAATGTCTCAACCTTTTCCAAATCCACTGAATTCATTTTTCTGAATTCTGACTTCCCCCTCTTGCCAAAGACAGAAATACTGAAATAATATCTAATACTTCTTGGGGGTCCAAGCAATAAGAAGACAAACAGATATATTTAGGCCTATATATATACAGTACTGTCCTCATAACAATATGGCCAGGCTAATAGAGGTATTACAGCTTTATTTTTCTTCAATTTATTTCCTGTGTAGCTATTTGATACTTGTACAGGTTTCACATATTAGTCAAGATTTCTTCCTTTTGGTCACTGTGACCTCCACCCACTCAGCCTCAGCCCTTTTAGTCTTCCATTTCTGAGCCTGCCATGGTTTTGTGAGCATTTTGAGCCACTTAATGTTCAGTGGGTACAGTGCTGGCTCCTGGACACACAAGCATTAGTGAAGTGCAGACTGAAGCCATGCATTAATTTTGATTCACTTATCAGTGATAACTTTGTTTCATGACAGGTAGCTAAGTGAAAGTGGAAGGAAAGCAATTCCTTCCCCAGAGAAAATAAACTGCCTAGAATAAAACAAAAGTGGGTGAAAGAGGAAAAAGTCCAGAAGGAATATCTAATAGCATCTCCCAGAGAAGAAGAAGGTTTTCTATTATAGGAAAAGGGAAACTGAGAATACTCCTCGATGACATTTCCAAATCCTTACCTTTACACAAAGATCTAATGGTTCCCAAGAGGAGGCTAGTGCTTTGTGTCTTCTTCTATCAGGTGGAAATTCTCTTTTTTGCTTATGGGTCCTGGTCTTGTAAGTCATCCAAAGGGTTAATAATTACTTTTGTTTGACAAAAGTATGACTGAAAATTCCAGTGTATATCAGCTAGAACTTTTCTAAAACAAGTAGCAGCAGCAACAGTACTCTGTGCATGCTTTCTGAATTTTTTTTCTGAGCAAAACCTTGTTTTGTTGAAAGCTTTTTGACCACCCTAGTTTTAATTCAGTGAGTGATTTAATGAGATATGGGAAGTTCTGCCTCAGTTGTACTTGTTTGAAATTTGCAAGGATTCTCAGAGCTTTACTTTTTTTTTGACATTGAGTCGACATTGAGCTGAATGCTTTAGTAGTTTCTCCTGTTTCAAATGAGGTACAAGTGCAAGCGTGCCGAAGCATGGTGTTCGGACCCTCTGAGGGCCTGCTCAGGCTTTTGGGTGAACACTCATGAGTTTGGGAGCAGCCTCTCTCAGCTTCCTCTCATCTGTCACTGCAGTTCAGGGATATCCTCGCTCCCAGAAGGAAATATAAGCAATTAATCAAAGCTGAGACTGAGATGCTTGATGAAGAGATCAGTAATCCATCTGGTTGCCCTAAGTGACAAGTTCAAAATAAAAAGAGGGGTATGGTGACACTGTTAAGGCTTGAGCAGAATAGATGGTAACAGATTGTTTATTAATTGAGTTGCAACATCTCCATTCTCTCATCTGTATCCCCCTTTCCAGTGGAGCAAAGGATAGATTTTGCGAATAGTTCTTATGACCACTACTGGGATGAAAATTGTTCTGAAAAGATTGTATTCATTAAAAGTTGTTGCAACAAATTTCGGAAAGAGGAGAAATTCAGAAAAAGACACATAGCTAGGCATCCTACAATTTTTGTTTTGGGAAGGAAAATGAGTGTTTTCTCAATGATCCCTAGATTTCCAAGTATCTCCATTCAGTTTTGTCTGAGGAAAGCTATATAAATTTTTTAAAAAGCATGTTATCACTGTTATAACCTGTACTGGTGCCTAGCATTCTTCCTCCCCAGGTGCAGGACCTGCATTGTGAGAGCCTACTACTGCTACCTTTGACTAATGTGAATTAGGGCAGTGTCATGAATTGTGGTGTTTTTTGCTATATCCATTCTTCACGAAATCTGAGGTACAGTCTGTGGAAAGACCCTCGTATTTGCATGTATATAGGTACAAAAAAGCTTAAATTCCCCCAAACTTTAAAAAAAATGCTTTGTGGAAGCAGATTCTCATAGTACGTTTCCCAGCTTTCCATGAGTTCTTCCACAGCAGCCTTTCTCCTAAGCATTTCTTACTAGAGCAGTTAATCTTTTCTCCAAGAAAAGATTCTTCTTTCAGTCCTTTTTATTTTTTTCCTTCTGTTTCAGCCACATCAAATTGCCTAGTATTTTACTCCAATTTTGCTTTAAATAAGCATGGGAAATTCAAGTTAAATATGCAGAAGTGTATGGAATTGCTGGAGGAAAAGCAGGAGGTGGTAGTCTGGACCTGTACAAGGGCAGCAGGAATTGAAGGTCTCTGGACCCGCAGGCACTCCCCAGGTCTGTGCCCAGCCGCCGCTGCCAGTTTTGCCAGCAGCTTTCTGTGTTCCCGTGAGGCGGCTGCTCTCAGCTTCGCAGACAAGTTCCTTCTGATGTTATTGAGTCTCATGGTAACAGGTTTCCAACCTGGAGCCTTTCTAATGATTTTCACCTCAGTTGTTTGGTAGGACGGGCAACTAGATGGTCTTTATCCCTTTGAATTATGGTAATACCAGGAGGACTTAAAGCCATTTCTTGAGTAGATCTTGCTGCCTCAAATTAAATAAAATCATGACTGAAGAGGGGGAGAAAAGTAAAAAAAAAAAAAAAAAAAAGTTTTATTACATTGCGCTGCAAATTGCACGCATTATCTATTGGTTTAATAACGGGTTTATTCCAAATCATATTTTATTAGTGATATCGACATATTCAGGATAATCTTTCCATAGTAATTTTGTTTTGGAAAGTTCCTTACCTGTTTGCGTAAAAATCTCTTTAGCCTCACTGACTGAATTCCCTGAGCATCTGTCTTCTGTGAATCTTTTGGTGAGGGACAAGAGCTAAAACGTCCATTATTTTTTTTCTGCAGGGAAAATGATATTTTAAATTAATTACACTGTTCAGAAGTTGACTGCAGAGGAAGCAGATGCTCTGGTTCTTTCTTGTCCGATATTTTCTGTAATCCTTTTAACCAGGTGCATGTAAACATACAGCACTATCAATTCGGATTTGGTAGTGTTTTGTAATAACTACATTCAGCTTGTGTTGATGTGAACAACGATTATCTAGAGTGAAACTGAACTATAAATCAGACTGAATGTCTACAAAAAATAGTGGCTTTACTGCATTGCAAACTCCAGTTTCTTGTCTTTCTGTCTATGCACTATCCTGGAAGCCTTTTCCTCACCAACTGTTACGGTAATCTGAGCATTTTTTTTATTTTCTACAATCCTGTTTAAATCATTTGAGTTAACTTATTTTGACCAGAAACTTTTGCATATTGCGTTTTCTTGTAAACCAAAGTAGTAAGTTTTTTCAAAATGATAGCACCCAAGGTAAAATGGAAAAAGTAGGCAGGAATGAAGACAAGTTGAAAAGAAGTTTGTGTACTAGGAGAATATAAACTGCTTTTCTTTAATTTTGGACATTAATTTATTTGTATATTATAATAGTGAGGGGAAAAAAGTCAAATGGGATGCTGAATGTTTGCAATCAGGCGTCCAAGGAAATTGATAATGAATTGATCTGTTTGCAAATCTGTCAGCTGAACAACCTCATATCATAGGGCTAATGTATTTTATCTTACCCTAGAACCTGCATTGCCTAGTCCCAGTAAGACAAAAAGGTTGTTATATTATACAGAGAGAAAATGCAACTTAAAGATTTAGTGTATTTTGCAGCAACCGTGGTCATGAATCTCAAAAAAAAATTTGAACACATGATCAGCCAAAGGAATAATTGCTAAATTATGATTCCTATACTAAGTCGATAGATGCCCCCATATATACACTGCAAATGTCAGGGAAATCAGTTTTATGTATAATGACACATCTGTTTAATTCTGTAACTCTGGCCAATGTTCAGTTAGAGTATTTTGTGTTAACAAAAGGACCACAGTTAATTGTCATTACTCCCTGTGTCTTTGATACTTGTTTATTTTGCTTTTCTCTGCTTGAGATGGCATTTTGTACCTATAGTAAGGAGTTAATATAAACAATCAGAGAGGATTTCATAAGCATGTAAGTATCTAAGTAACTGCATTACAACTTTCCTCTGCTGGTTCACTTCTCTGGATGGTAAGACGTTATATATTTACCTGCTAAGCAATTCTGTAGTGCAAGCAGGTCATCGAAGCAATTCTATAGTGCAAGCAGGTCATCGTTATACAACTAGTAATTGTGCAGCTTTGCTTTATATGAAAAAGTTCTTTAACAAAAGAATAAGAATACAAACCACATACAAGATAAACTGTACAAGGGCAAATACCTGGACCCGCAGTCTAGATCTTACAGACAAAGATTCTCTCTGAACATTGTAACAGTTTGGGGGATGTCATGGTTTGAGAGTTCCTAATTAAAATCAGATGGATTGTTGAAAGCTATTTTTAAAAAATGCAAACTAGTAATTCCAAAGCAAAAGTAGGAAATAAAATACAGGTCATGGAAATGATATGTTCCTAATGAGTTCCCACAGCAATTCCTTACAGACTTATGCATTTCTGTGATCCAAGACGAGAATATAAAATAATTACCTAGTAGGGTTTGCATATGAGACAAAAAAATAAGGCTAGATGAGGCGACAGCGAGGTGGTTGAGAGTTGGCTGCGGGACAGAACTCAGAGGGTTGTGATCAGCGGCACAGAGTCTAGTTGGAGGCCTGTAACCAGTGGTGTCCCCCAGGGGTCAATACTTGGTCCAATCTTGTTTAATATATTCATTAATGACCTGGATGAGGGGACAGAGTGTATCCTCAGCAAGTTTGCTGATGATACCAAACTGGGTGGGGTGGCTGACACCCCAGAGGGCCGTGCTGCCATCCAGCGTGACCTGGACAGGCTGGAGAGCTGGGCAGAGAAGAACCTAATGAGGGTCAAGAAAAGCAAGTGCAAGGTCCTGCACCTGGGGAGGAAGAATGCTAGGCACCAGTATAGGTTAGGGGCGGACCTGCTGGGAAGTAGCTCTGAGGAGAAGGATCTGGGGGTCGTGGTAGACAGTAAATTATCCATGGCCCAGCAATGTGCCCTTGTTGCCAAAAAGGCCAATGGAATCCTGGGCTGCATAGGGAAGAGTGTGGCCAGTCGGTCGAGGGAGGTCGTTCTGCCCCTCTACTCTGCACTGGTGAGGCCACAACTGGAATACTGTGTCCAGTTTTGGGCTCCCCAGTTCAAGAGGGACAGGGAACTGCTGGAGTGAGTCCAGCGAAGGGCAACTAAGATGATTAAGGGCTTGGAGCATCTGCCTTATGAGGAAAGGCTGAGAGAGCTGGGACTCTTTAGCCTGGAGAAGAGAAGGCTGAGGGGAGACCTTATTATGGCGTACAAGTATCTAAAGGGTGGGTTGAAGGAGGATGGAGCCAGGCTCTTTTCAATGGTTCCCAGTGACAGGACAAGGGGCAATGGGCACAAGTTAGAACATAGGAAATTCCGTTCAAATACACGGAAAAACTTCTTTACGGTGAGGGTGACAGAGCACTGGCACAGGCTGCCCAGGGAGGTTGTGGAGTCCCCTTCCCTGGAGATTTTCAAGCCCCGCCTGGATGCAGTCCTGAGTAATGTGCTCTGGGCAATCCTGCTTTGGCAGGGGAGTTGGGCTAGGTGATCTCTAGAGGTCCCTTCCAACTCTGAACCTCCGTGATTCCGTGAAGGTAGTAAAGAAAGGATAGGAAATTACCTGAATTCTTTGTATGAAGGTTACAAAAGAGCAACAAGCATTTTATTATGGTTAGTTTAGATACCTAGCAATGCAACATGTGGGGTACTCTCTCTGAAAAGTGGTGACTTAAGGGTTATGGTAGATTATGAACTGAACAGGATAACATGGTAGCCAAAAACCAATATGGTCCCTTAATGTATCTTCCCTGTGATGACTAGATTGTACTTTATTTCTTTATTTGTCGTCGGTGTTGGCAAGCATGAAGCCTTAGTAACAAAACAAGTTGCATGAGTATAAACATTGCGCTTTTTGAGTGGCTGTAGTTAACTGAGAAAAGAGTATTGAAGCTTTAGGGCAAAGAAGCAGCAGAAAACTGTAAAATAATGGTTGTTGAAATGAAATTTTGTGGTAGGGCAGCTGTAGCTTACCAGAAGATAAATGTTTTTGTCTTGCAGAAAAGGAATAATAAATTTATAGAAAAAAAAATATTGCTGCAATTAGATACAGCCAAATATAACTAGAATATGCAAATTGATCTAAGCTAAATAACTAATGACAACTAAGCTTGATTTATGTTTGCCTGTGGAAAGGAAAGTAGCAAAGTGAAACCAGGTTGGAGTCAATCATTCACTTCCCTCTCTACCACTGTGCTGTTGACTGATGGCCCGGTAGTTTGTCTAACACAGACATGATATGTCTGACATCCAGTTTTGTGCCATCTCCTGAAAGAATCAAACAGCCCACCAACTTGAGTAATTATTTTCAGGACATTACGTATACTTGTAGGGACCAAAACAAACAAGGATGATTAAACCCAGAGGAGCATTAGAGACAAGGTATGAACATATTAGAGAGAAGCAGCATCTAGGTATTGTGGTCATCTAGGTATTGAGGCTTCAGTGGAAAAGGTGGAAGTCAAATACATCTTCTGTCTTTGTACCATTTATGGTTAATGTTCTTTGACCATTTTGCGTCATGCTAGGTTAATCATTGCACCCTGTTGGTTGATTAGTTGTCAGCAACATAGTTTATTGAGAAAAATACCAGAATGAAAAGAATCTGAGGCTAAAAAAAAAAAAGAGAATTAAGGAAAACTCTTGGAGCAAAATTGCATTCTTCATGAAAGTCAAAAGGCTAAGGTATGTCCTTATTGTTGGGTATTGGGGGGGGGGGGGGGGGGGCGGGGGCACGGGTGCAGACAGTATTGCAGCTCCTCAAATTCTAATGCTACATGGCACTGAGAACAGTATCACCTTTGCCACCTTTCTGCTATGGGTAGGCTGAAACCTATGATATATTTAGCGTATGCAAATTGTGAGGTGTTCTAATTTACACGATCAATCATTATTTGTGCGCTTGTTTTCAGAAATAACAGCTAACAGCTTGATTATGAATGTAAATGCTAATGCAGTAGCACAAAGCGAGTTTTAGGAGGATATGAACTTGTGTTATTGACTGGGTGTGTTAATAGGTGTCTGGCCTGCCCTGTGTGGCCCCTCCAGCTCCCTGGCAGGAGCAAATGGTAGTGCCTTTGCATGCTGCCGCCTTTCCTGTTTGCTTTAAGTCCTGAATGAACCAAGGTATGGCTGGAGCATTGCTCAATAGCTCCAGGTGTATAACTACTAGTGATGTTACAGACTAGGCTTTAAACTATTGGCCTGTTTCAGTTCAAATGAACCTGAACTTGAACAATTCCCAATTTTCATTAGCGTGGTTTTAGTGTTTGTCCCACGGCACTATGGTTTATGTATTCCAGTCACAGGTACGCAGCTTAAAACAAGATGAATGTGGGTGATCTAGCTAAACAAGAGCTTTCATTGATCTGTAACATTTTATTAAACTTCAAACTTAAAAAAATCTCAGCAAAAAACGATAGAAGAAATCTCAGAATTTGTGCCTATGGCTTCTAGCCTTGTGATGGGATACTGAATGATCATACATAATGATATTGGACTATTACTAGTGTCTTTGAACAATTATGCAATCTGTATTAACTATCTTTCTGTGATTATGTAGATATAGCTAATTTATACTTGCCTCTTTGTCTTTTAAAACAAACCGTAAACAATGGAACAGATATAAAAGACTATCATTTTGTCTTCCCATGATTCTGAAAATAGCCGGACCTTTACAGCTCAAACGCTTCTGAAATCGGAATAGAAAACCTACTTCATATGTAAATATTTATCATGAAAACTTACAGCATTTTTTACCTACTCATTTTCTAACTGTATCTTCTCCTCTTTTGTAAATGCCCTTAAATTCTAGATTATAAATGAACATGCTGGGAATGCTGGGAAAAATGTGGCTTACAGTCTCTTGATAACACAACCCATCTCACTTGGTGCTCTAAGTTAGGTCTTAATTATAGAAAAATAAATTACTTATTTACTAATCCACACAGTCTACCCTAATTTGTTACTTTATCTCACTAAGAATAATTAAGTTCCATCCAAACATCCTATCGGTTAATCCTCCCTAGAAAATGAGCTCATTAAATATGTGTGAGAAGGGTATTTTGTGTCAAAAATCCTTCTCCCGGTTGAATAAACAGAGCTTTATTTGTGTTGCTGAGTAGGAACGTCTTTAATTTCTTGGTGACATTTTAATTATGACTATTGATGCTACAATTAGGAGCATAGTAAGATAAGGCCATTTCCAAAGTGTGTCTTGTTGTCACCTTCCAGAATACTTATTTTTTTTCTTTCTCTCCACATGAGAACACATGGAAGACGGGGGCTAACACAGAAGTCATTTTCAAACAAAGAAAGCGATACTTAAGGCCATTGTTCTCAGTCCAGAATGAGATGATATTAACTGTATTTCTTACTCCATGACAGCTTTTCTGTTTCTTATGAGGACCAAGCTGGTTCTTGTAGATTAATAGTTGGTGGCCAAATTCAGAGCACAGAATTTGTGAAATATAGCAATTAAAACACTACCATGTGTTCTAGTGAACAGTTGTTGCAGGCAGGTAATTAGAGAAGGCATGAAAATGCACTTGGTGATTTCCAGCTATGCTGATCTTTAAATTTACAGTGTCTTTTGTGTCAAAGCAGCTAGTGCTAGTTTTGAAATTTAGTTTGAAAACTCAGTAACGCCACACTCAGCCTATGTTTGCACAGTACCTGGCACAGTGTAGTATGGGCTCTGGTTGTGATATGAATAATAATAAAGGGAGGAAGAACAAATAATCTCAGGGATTAATTGTAAGGCATTCCGGAAGAATAGGTGGCAGTTCCTGCTACCCCCTTTTTGTTTGAATAAACAAAGTATTACGTTGTCAGAAGTCTGGCAGAGCAAGGCACTCTTAATTTTAGCAATGTTCATTTTTAGTATTAAGATCCCTTTCTATTCTTTGTAAAATTATACTACATATTTTATTTGCTATTTATTTGCTTTCTTTCCATATGCTATGTTCAATATTTTAAGCTATTTCACAGATTCTTGCTGAAATATGTAATTCTGTTGGATGAACTTATTTAATTTTTCCTTCCTGGATGGTGTCATTTACCTATAAACCTCACTAGATGTCTCTGGTATGGAAAAGCTGACTAGTTCTTTGCATGCCTGTCTTAGAAATTAATAAAGAATCATATGCGACAACAAAAAAAAGTCTCAATGAACTAACAGTAGCCTGATAACTTACAAAATTCAGTTTTCTATGTTTTTTTTTCTTCTTCAGTCTCTTTAAATATCATTTATACAGAGTCCTGATTATGAACCAGTCTGACAGCTGTCAATCACAAGCTAATTGGAGTGTGACTTGGATTCTGTTACATGTTGAAGAATATGCCTTGGAACTAACCTTGACTTCTGGTATATTAAAGTCGAAATAAGGAAAGAAGAATAGGAAATTAGAAAAAAAAAAATTAGACTTGTCTGTTGTTTTTTAGGAATGTCCCTATTCTGTAGGACAAATAAGATCTGGACAAAGAAAAGTAGAAAAAAGGACTCATCTAAGTACACGTTTTCCTTTTATGAATGAGTGTTAAGAATAGAAGTAACTACTTTAAGGTATCTTGCTCTATAACAATGCTAGAGCCGTTGTGGGTTAACGTAATTTTCCAGGCCATTTATGATAATCCCTTGCTGATAGCAAGATTATCTGGTAGACCGATGCAACAAGTGATTTGAGATCGCTTAAATTTATTTATAACGAGGGCTATAGCACTTTCATTATTATGGGGATCAGAAGAGACTTATTTTGTATTTCAGAGTGGCAAGGGTCTGTTGAGGGGAGGGAGATTAATTTTATAGAGAGTTTATATGCAATCCCTTTCAAATATTTCAACGATTGTTCTGGCAAAGCTCCAAAGTGAGCCTCCAGTCTGTTGTCTAGCCATCTTCCAGTGTCTGAAAGGACAAGGGAAAAAAAGCAATGATTGGGTCAGTGAGAAAAGAAAAAAGGGGAACCTAAGATATAAATTTTATATTCTGAGAATGACGGAAATACAGCATCGTATAGGGGAGTTGCTGGGCAAGACTCAGAAAATCTGCTCCTCTTTCTGGTACTGATCTGCTCTGCTCTCATCCGTGTGTCTGATTCCCTTTTCAGCCTTTCTTTATCTTGCTTTGCTAATGGTAGTTTCCTGAAGACCTCTTGTTTGTATAGTGCCTGTTTCAACTAAGCCACACTATTGTCTGGGGCTCTTGACTACCTGTTGTGCCAACTGAAATTCACGTTTCGCACAAGGCAAGACCAAATAAGCATTTATATCTAAATAAATATTTACAAATATCTCTTGTAACTGGAATGAACTGGTTGTCGATCAAGATGACGTACAATGAGGACTCCCAGACAGGTTTGCTGGTATGCTTCTCAGCAGTTTGTAAAATGAACAAGAATTAGCCCTTAGAGGTTTACACTTTGCATGTTGGCAGGATTTGGTCATGAAGCAGATTAATTTCCCTCACTTTGGATTAGGAATGTGGTTTTCTGATAAACAATAATTCTACCTTTACAGAAAGTATCCCAGTAGGCTAATTAATTTGAATTCGCTGTGTAATATTAATTGGTCTAGTTAATTTGCTTGATTACTACTTCATAATGAAACAGGTAACATGAAATGATATGTTTAGTTGTCTGAACTACTGCACAGACTTCTTTGTTCTTGTCACACATTTTAATCTTTCATTTTCTATCAGAGACACTTTAAAACTAATAAATTTTTAAAATCTAGTAAGTTAAAACATTAATGTGCTGTATTTAGTTATGCTACTCAGTCACTGCTGGGTAACATTTTCTCATTCCTTGTCTCAGTGTTCTCATTCAGGGATGAACAGGATTTCTGTATTTATATCCTAGTGCTGTAAGTGAGAACAAAATAGACAACACCACCAATTCTTTTCCTTATTTATATTCCACTTCTGTCTCTTTGGAGCTTTGATTCTGATTTTCATTTCCCTCCTTCATGACAGCAGTGCATTGGAGTGAAGTTTGTAAATTTTGAGCAGTAGCTCCCAAATCCCTACCCTGGTCAGTATGCAGCAGCGTAAGCCTAGAACTCACGTCGGTAATTTTCTCTCTTGCTCTTCTGTTTTATCTTCCTAGTTTTGGCTTGTACATTTTCATTTTGTTGCTAAATAAAAGGACCCTGCTTGTATCTACACTTGTCTGCTATTTCCATTGTCTAAGCCCAGGAAGTAAAATGAGACTATAATCCACTTCAAATCATATTATAACAATCCTCATTAATTGAGGCTTTGTCTTTAATCACCTCATAAGATTATGAGGATAGATTTTTTGCCTAAGAACTGCCACCCAAGTTATGAATAGGGCCACTGAATCTCCCTGAAATTCTCTGTTTCGCTGCAGTTGAAAACATTACTTCACTAAAAACTTTTCACTTGTATCCCAGCCTGATTCCAGCATGCCCTTTTTTCACACGTGACTCAGCATCGTACACACAGCCTGCAAACTGTATCACATTATTCAAATCTCCGTTCGATGCTGAGGTGCAAAAACTCCACATCTATAACCCACATAATTTCCAACTCTGAATGCAGGTCTAAAGTTGGATGGTTAAAATGGATTTTCCTAATTAACGCTGCAGTTTCTTATCGGATCTTTTGGCCAGGTACGAGATGATAGTGGCAATTACATTGATTAAGGTGCAGGCATGTTTTTCTTTTTTCCACATGTCTTTCCTCCAAATAAATTGGGAATTAAATCCAATTTGAATTATATGTATGTTGGCATATTTACTACAATAACAAGAGTTTTGTGATGTAGCTGGAGAGGGGCCTGACTTCCTAGATGAAATCACAACTATCTCGGTTTCTCAGCATCAATCAAAAATGAAGATATACAAATACAGATAGTAAAGTCCTGGAAAGTACATGAACAACCTCAAATCTCGTTATTGGGGGATGGGAGTTTGTTCCCTCTTTTGCTGCAGACTCTTTGTCTTCCTTTTCTTGCACACAGGGTTTTTTTTCACTTTTTAGTACTTTCCTTTGCAGCCAAATCTCTGAAATCTAATACTGTGCTGCTTTTTCTTTTCCCTGGCAGGCCTCACTGCTCATCTTTTTGTCTTTTGTACATAATACACTTTTTATACTATTCAGTATAAAACACAAGACAGACTGCATATGTGAGAATTTGTTTTATATAGCAGAATATACCTAACATTTGTAATAACCTTTATTAATTCATGAAGTTGAGGAGGATGCTTTCCAGTCAGCTATTTATTTCCTGTGAATCACTTGATACCACATTAATAATATTACTATGTTATCAACCTTGCTTTTTAGTCATCATATTAAGACTTCCACGCTTCTTTTCATAGCATCTTTTGTAGCATCTATTAACTTTGAAATAAAATTCCTACAATTTCTTATCACAATTCTTTTAGAGCAAGAATATATTGCTCAAAGTACATCTGTATCTTTTAAAATCTGCAGAAAAAACCTTATGAGCACAGCCAGTGAAATCTTGTTCAGTATTTAACAGCCTATTTTTTATACTGATAGCTCAGAGCCTTACATAGCATAAGGTGCAATTTTACTTGGTTTAGACTAGTGGAATTGTACGTAGATATTCCTAATTCAGGTCTCAAACTGTACATTATTGACTCATAAAGACCTGGACTCCAAGAAGCTTGATGTTCAAAGTACCTATTCATTAAGGGTGATATAATAAAAGCAAATTGCAGTACTTGTTCAGCACTAATTTTCATGCACTAGGAAAAAAGCAGTCTAAAAGATCTAGTAAGAAATATCTGTTGTCTTATCCTTTGTTATAACACTAAATAGCTTGCCATTTCAAGAGCTTAACAACATCAACAATTGTAAATCATGATCAATGAGAGGTACACAATTACTGCTCTCTTTACAGTGAGGGATGTTGGCATTTCTAGATCTCAAATGAGACACGAATAAACATTGTTTTTCTGAGATATTTCACTCAGTGGAACTGCAGGTACCCTTATCTCCCTCCCCACGCCTTATCTTTGCAAATTACTGTTTCCCTTGCTGGATGCTTGTAGAAGGAATGATACTTAGAGGGGTGACTATCAGCTGTTAAACCTGAGGTAATTTCCCACTATAATCAAAGCAAAAGCCGTGATCTTCCCCTCCCTTCTCTTCCATTTCTTGAGTCCAAGGGAAATTTGCCATATGGAGGAAAACTACATTAAAAAGAATAAAGGGGGGTGAGTGGAGGGGAGGAATATTCAGGTTGCTCGTGCCAAAGATCCAGTTTGGTGATGTGTCACAACATCTTACAGGGAGTAATAAAACACTTTTGCTCTAAAAGCTAGTTTTTGTCGAATCCAAAGGCCGTGTTAGTTTGGGATAAGGTGCTGAGAATGGGCAGGAGGGCAGCAGCTACTTGGTTATTCCTTTCTGTGCTTTACTGTCTCCTTTGGCTAGATCAGAGATGACTAAATGGGGCAGAGGAGGGGGGACGGACAGGAGGGGATAACTGACACATTTAGGCCATACACAGTTGTTAAAAGTCATGGCTCTGGGGCACTGCTCTCCCAAGACTATTGCGCTCTCGTCCTGACATAGGTTGCCTGCAGCCACTAAATCTTTCCACAAGGTCTTTGTGTTTTCTAATCCCATGGTCCCTTGTGGCATGAAACAATTTGTCATCTCACTTTTGTCCTGAGTCTACTCCCTATATCCAGCCTTAACAAATGTTGGCAAAAGCAAGATTGAAACAAAAGCAGGTAATTGAAGGTATAGGAAAATAGAGGGAATCTGCAAGGAAATTCAAGCTCATATGTTCTGTTGATATCACACAGAAATCTTTTTCCATGATTTATTATTTTAACAAGATATGTCAAGAGTGAAAAATCAAAAATGGGATGTTGTACCTGAGCTTCTAATAAGCTTCACTCCTTTGAGAAAAAAGGAAAGAAAGTAAGTTTGAAGTGGGTGCCAAACCCAAAACTTTCCATTGATGTCCACAAAGTTTAGGAGGATTGTTCGCACTTCTTGGGGAAACTACATAATATGGCATCCTTTATGTGAATCCTGTTGTGTTAGTAGCTGACTAGACAACAAATTTTAAGTGCAAATTGACACTGAAGCTACAGCAGAAAGAAGAGCCACTTGAAGTTGGGGAAAAAACTCATACATATGTGTGTATAAATATATCTACATTTAAAAATATATTAACAGCATTCTAATACTTTGATTAGAGGTTTAGGACTGTTTCATTAGGGTTGAGAGAGCCCCCTCATTATTTCACAATTTAAACTCTAAATATATGTATTTAAGACATCGTTATTTTTCCCCAAGGACTTTCTGCCCTTGGCAGAGTCCCAGAGCTGATGCAAATTTGTCTAAAGGTCAGCAGGTTTTGCACTCTTTCTGTAATGTTAGCCATAGAAATGATTTTAATGTATTTTATGTAGATAAACACTACCATTTTTCCCCCAAGGTAATAGTAGTTAGGAGCAATGAAAAAAAAAAAAAATCTTGTGTTTTTTTCTGACTTGCCAAAAGACCTTGCTTCATATTTACTGAACAGTAGCCTCACAGAGTCCTCCTTGGAAGACTCAAGTGCCATAAGGCAACTGGTTGTATTTAGTAATCTTCTGCATCAGTAGTCTTGCCTTCTGGGCTCCAAAATTGATTTTTCTGATCTTGGCGTATCTTTACAGCTATAACCCTTGACCTATTGCACTGTGTTGGCCAGCAGTGGCATGAGTGGCAGAAGAAATGTAAGTCAGACTGGTGATTTCTGGGACATCAGAAGTGACAGCTTCATGAGTAGAGTTGAGACAGTTCTTTTGAAATATATTGCAGCTGGGAATCAGTCACCACAAGAGGCTATTCAAACTTAGGAAGCTTTCTTCTTTATGAAGAAATCCCCTGAAAGACAGGGAATGTTGTTTTGAGCATATTTTAGACTTCTGCTGAGAATTTAATAAACTGAGAACCATTTATCTCAAAAATGCTAGTGTTTGGGGTTTTTGTATTAAAAACATGCTGGGATGAAAAAAGTCTCCATAAAATGTATTCTTGTTTTATTTAAAATTCCCTTAGCCATGATATTCTTGTACACTGTTGCCTAGTACAGGCTGGACTTCTGGCTATCAAGAGTGCATTTCTCTGCTGAGGCTTCTAATACACATAATCATAACTGTTACTGTGGTGAGATTTCCATCTTTTCCGCCTTTTTTCTAATTATCTGCCTCTTACCTCTTCATACAACAGTCACTGCTGAGAATTTCTCATCACTCACCACAGATTCTGATGGTATTATAGCTAATAGCAATAATATCTAGCTGATGCAGAACATTTTTTCTCAGCACAATCTGAAGGTCATACAAGAAGTCTGGGGGAGCAGAGCAGGTGGGTCCTTGCGTGATTTCTTCAAACCCGGTGAACTGCAAGATAATTCTTCCTCTTAACCTTCATTTATTTAAAGAAGGAAAGAAGAATTCAGAGCATTTGTAAGCAGATCAGCATCATTATCACTGTTTCACCAATGAAGCAGTGTAACTATAGAAAAAGTGACTAACCCTTGTTCGCCCAGAAGAAGACTCGGTAGTTGAGGTCCTTGGAGAGTTAAATCATAGCTGAGCCATTGGATTATATCACCTGATTTACGGTGGCATGACCATGGTGAAAATTTTTCTTTTGACTGTGCACAAGTGGACAGAAAGTTATGTTTAGATGAGTAGTTTCCTAGATCCCAGGCGTCGTGAGTTAGTAGTTACTGTTATCAACAGGTTGTGGTCTGGTCTGCCTCTTTTTTCACCCGTAGTTTCTTGGACAGAGCAGTGGTCTCAACCTACATCCAATGTTAGCGGTTTCTTGGACTTTCTAAAATGCATTAGTTTAACTGTGGAAATTATCAAATTAATACAACGCACATTTAATAAGAATATTTCAGTCAGGGAATGGTGATTTCTATGAGGACCATTGGTCCCCCTTTGGAACAAAGAGTGGACAAGGACAACCTTCTGGAGCCCTTTTCAGCCTTATTGTTTGATGGTGCTACAGTGTCCCTCTTGAGGGGACCACAGAGACCGCTCCACACTAAGGCTTAGGATTTTCCCCAGAAACCTGTGGTAGGCACAATCCTGCTTTCTGTCAGGTCACTCCTGCAGGGAGCCCTGTTTGGGCCACAGCAAGGAGCGGTCAGGGGCAGCCAGACAGTGCAGCGGGGAGGGGAACGCTGCCCGGGCTGCTCCGGCGCACAGGCACTGGCTCCTGCCAAAGCCCTGGCCTGACCAGGGGTGGTGAAGTGCCAGCTGTGGCATCACCTCCTCCCCCATTGTACACATGCACATGTTCCCTGCTTGCCAACCTCCCCTAGCCTGTGTTAAACTGGTTCACCTCTGACTTTACGGCCACCTTGCCTTCAATTCCTTCTGCTGTTGTATAGGCAAAGCTCCTTTGTGTCCTTATTTTGCTGTATGTATGCTGATAACAGTGTGTCCATTCTAACCATGCAAAGTGCTGGCACTATTTCTGTAACGCCTCAACTAGCAGAGCCAAAATCTCAGGCTAGTTCTTCTCTGTTACTACACAGAAAGTAGTAATAGTGGGAACAAGATATATTTGTGGTCTGGGGTTGGAGACATGATGCATTACAATTCAGTTTCTGCTGTGTTGGTTTGTGTTCAAGATCCTTCACTGCTCTGACCTTGAAGCCAGGTTTCCTTACTTCAGTGATACACACCATCCAGCCACAGTTACGATGTGAAGAGAAATTGATGATTACTTGCCATTTGCATTGACCATGCCTTCCGATATCATCAGTCTTTTTATCGTTTAAATATGTATTCCCAGCTATTAAATACTAGATATAATAAAACAAAATAATAGCTAATAATCTGTATAGCTTGCTTGCAATACAGACGTATAATAGCTTGTCTGACATTTTTTAGAGCCAATCTTTACCTTTATCACTGGTAAATGCCTCCTGAGACTCATTATTCATGTAATTCCCATTAAGAGGCAGTAGTAAAACAGCCTATTGTCTTACAACTCTTGTTGTTAAGTACACTGTGTTTACTAATAAATATGTCAGCTTGTGCTACACCAGAGAATTATTGTTATTTCTTATCTCGAGACATTTATAAATAAATGAATCATGTTTATTTATAGACTTCTTTTCATTTACTTCTTGCAGTAGCCAGATAAAGCTGCTTTTCTTTAGGTATATGGCCATATTTCTTGAAGCTTGTTTATTCCCTTTGAACCTAAGGCTGTAACAAAATTAAATTCTTGCTTTTAATATCTTTTACTTTGCAATTAACGAAGGATGATATTTAGCGAAAAAAAATGTATGGAAAGATAAATTATGTCAGCTCTAGAATAACATGATAGAAATACTTCACAGAATTTCGTTACTCGAACTTCTGTTATTTCTACTGCCATTACCTAAGGCCTGGTACAGGAAGATAATTATTAACTTGTGTTTCCAATTTGTCTGATCAATAGCTCCATGTAGATCTATGACAACCCTCAATATAAATTTCAAGCTCTGTTGTATAATTAAGACAATCTTTCGCAGCAGTGCAAATATAACAAGGAATTCTTTTTCTCTTTCAAAGACTTGAAACCCATGTTTGTGTGGCTTACCACTTCAGTGTTTGTGGCACTGTTCATGTGTTTGCAAAAATAAGATTTTTAGCCTCATGCTTTGGCAAAATCCAGACTCAGCAAATTTTGTTAGCAGAACTTGCTGTAAAATCTAGTGATCTTTTTCTTGCTTTCTGTTATAATTATCTTTTAGCATCACCAGTGTGCTTTTAAAAGTCACTCTATGCATGGTTAGAAATATTGGGCAAGGTTTTCAAAAGCATCAAGCACTCATTTAATTCTGCTCGTATCCACTTGAAAGGTTTTGTTGTTTTATTAACTCATTTGCTGGAGAAGGCTGGTGCTGTATGGGGGTGGGGGGTGGAGGGTGGATGATGGATGGTTAATCATCAGGACTAAAGCAGCGATAAACACCCAAAAGTGAACTTTCTGGTTTACCAGTTCTCTATATTATACATAATGATCTTTCACTTCTGTCTCAGTGTCCTTAAAATTATTTTTCTCAATTTTTATACTTTTTGGAAGTTGCAAGCAAAAAATCTTTTCATTCAAAAACTGCTAAATGGAAGTGGATGCTTTCAGCCCTGCCACCTTTGTTGGAAAGGTCTAGGTTAGAGTCACTTACAAATGAATATAACCATTGAGATACAGTAACTCAATGACCAGAACACAACCCTATGCATTCTTAGACAGCTGCTAGTGAAATCATGGCTGGCATCTTCTGGAAGTATCACACTGTTATGGAAGGAGTGATACACTTTACTTGTAGAGAGAAGCAGCGATACGTTTATTGATATTAACCAGGGATTTGGCAAAGTCTGATAGTAAATGTGACAGTGTTCTAACAAGATTCAATGGCAAAGCACACTTGGTTATCTACTGCATAGAGGACAGGGTCAGAGAGAACTGTCAGGGAGACCCTCCTCTTGACTCGAGGTTCAGAAAGGACACCCTTGGTTTCTAAACTCCTTCTCAGAGAGGCTGGATCCAAACCTAGTCCCAGACTTGGCCAGTGGTTTATGTTTAAAGGATTATATATGCACAATCAATCCTTTATGTCACTTAGCTAAGATTTCCAAGTTTAGTATGCTATTAGTCACTTACCGAGGATCCACTATGGCAAGTAGTCTCTGAACCTTGAGAAGTGACCTTAAGAGGTGTCCCTACTCAAGGGGAGATTCTGGCGTGCAGCCCACTGCTGTACAGGAGAGCTCAAAGGGCTCTTGGACTGTTCACTATTTATGGGGGTGAGACGATTGACCTATAGTCATATTTGCATATTGACCACAGTACCAGTGTTGTGGTTAGGTGGGCACATTGCTCAAGTTAACCCTTGACTATTGTGTTATCTGTCTCCCCAAAACCATTTTGAGCCAGATGGAGCTGTCATGACTAGATGATCCCATTATGACCACCACGGGTGGTTATCAGTCAGGCAGGCTTACAGCAGATAAAGGTCAGGTTGGCGATGGAGCACATCATCACACACACAGAATGGCAAAAAGATTCACCTTCTCGGGGAATCTGGCTGTCTTTTGGGGGCGGAGATTACATATGGATGCACGAAAAGTGCACTCAGGTGTGAAAAATATGGTTTTGCAGCCAGTGAAACATTAAAACTGCTGTCATTGTGTGACAGCAAAGACATGAGGGGTAGTGATAGAGCATTATCAGGTGCGAATTAGGGCTTGTCCCCCCAAGAAAGTGGCAGGACAATTAGCCCAGCTGAAGTGCATCTATCCTAATGCATGCAGCATGGGAAATAAACAGGAGGAGCTGGAGGCCATTGTACAGCAAGGAAACTATGATATAGTTGCCATCACAGAAACGTGGTGGGAGGACCTACACAAGTGGAGTGCTGTAATTGATGGCTACCAACTCTTCAAAAAGGATAGGCAAGGAAGGAGAGGTGGTGGGTGGCCCTCTATGTTAGGGGCAGTTTTGAATGTCTGGAACTTAACAGTGTGGATGACAGTGTTGAGTGTGTATGGATAAGAATTAAGGGTAAGGCCAATAAGGCAGACATCGTGATGGGAGTTTGTTATAGACCTCCCAATCAGGATGTAGAAGCCAATGAAGTATTCTATAAGCAGCTGGCAGAAGTCTCACAATCATCTGCCCTTATTCTTGTGGGGGACTTCAACTTCCCAGACTTCTGCTGGAAATACTACGCAGCAGAGAGGGAACAGTCATGGAGGTTCCTGGAGTGTGTGGAAGACAACTTCCTAACACAGCTGGTGAAGGAACCAACTAGGGGAAGTGCCCTACTGGACCTACTGTTTGTTAACAGAGAAGGTCTTGTGGGGGATGTAAAGGTTGGAGGTCGCCTTGGGCAGAGTGATCACGAAATGATAGAATTTTCAATTCTTGATCAAGTAAGGCGGGGAGCCAGCAGAACTGCCACCTTGGATTTCCGAAGGGCAGACTTTAGCCTGTTTAGGAGCATGGTTGAGAGTGTCCCTTGGGAGGCAGTTTTGAAGAGCAAAGGTGCCCAGGAAGGCTGGGCATACTTCAAGCAGGTGCTCTTAAAAGCACAGGAGAAGGCCATCCCCTTGTCTTGAAAAACGAGCAGACGGGGAAGACGACCAGCCTGGCTAAATAGAGAACTTTGGCTGGACCTCAGGAAAAAAAGGAAAGTTTACATTCTCTGGAAAAGGGGGTTGGCAACTTCTGAGGACTATCAAGATATAACAAAGCTATGTAGGGGGAAAATGAGAAGGGCCAAAGCTCAATCAGAACGCAGCTTGGCCACTGCAGTTAAAGACAATAAGAAGAGATTCTTTGAGTATATCAATAGAAAAAGGAGGACTAGGGAACATGTAGGCCCACTGGTGAATGAGACAGATGCTCTAGTGGTGGAAGACACAGAGAAGGCAGAGTTACTGAATGCCTTCTTTTCTTCGGTCTTCACTGCTAAAGCTGTCCCTCATGAATCCCATACTCTGAAGGCAAAGGGGAAGGTCTGGAGAGAGGAAGATTTTCCCTCAGTTGAGGAGGACCGTGTCAGAGACCACTTGACCAAGCTGGACATTCATAAGTCCATGGGCCCTGATGGCTTGCACCCGTGGGTGCTGAGAGAGCTGGCGGATGTTATTGCTAGACCACTCTCCATCGTCTTTGAACGGTCATGGAGAACAGGAGAGGTGCCTGAGGACTGGAGGAAGGCTGACATCACTCCGATCTTCAAAAAAGGCAAGAAGGAGGACCCAGGGAACTACAGACCGGTTAGTCTCACCTCTGTCCCTGGGAAGGTAATGGAGCGACTCATTCTGGATGTCATCTCCAAACACGTTGAGGAACAGGAAGTTATTGGAAGTGGTCAACATGGATTTACCAAGGGTAAATCATGCTTGACCAATCTGATAGCTTTCTATGATGTTATAGCTGGTTGGCTGGATGAGGGGAGAGTCGTGGATGTCATCTACCTTGACTTTAACAAGGCTTTTGACACTGTCTCCCATGACATCCTCATTAGGAAGCTGAGGAAGTATGGGCTAGATGAGGTGACAGTGAGGTGGATTGAGAGTTGGCTGCGGGACAGAACTCAGAGGGTTGTGATCAGCGGCAGAGTCTAGTTGGAGGCCTGTAACCAGTGGTGTCCCCCAGGGGTCAATACTTTGTCCCCTCATCCAGGTCATTAATGAATATATTAAACAAGATTGGACCGAGTGTGACCAAGTTTGCTGATGATACCAAACTGGGTGGGGTGGCTGACACCCCAGAAGGCCGTGCTGCCATCCAGTGTGACCTGGACAGGCTGGAGAGCTGGGCAGAGAAGAACCTAATGAGGGTCAACAAAAGCAAGTGCAAGGTCCTGCACCTGGGGAGGAAGAATGCTAGGCACCAGTATAGGTTAGGGGCGGACCTGCTGGGAAGTAGCTCGGAGGAGAAGGATCTGGGGGTCGTGGTAGACAGTAAATTATCCATGGCCCAGCAATGTGCCCTTGTTGCCACAAAGGCCAATGGAATCCTGGGCTGCATAGGGAAGAGTGTGGCCAGTAGGTCGAGGGAGGTCGTTCTGCCCCTCTACTCTGCACTGGTGAGGCCACAACTGGAATACTGTGTCCAGTTTTGGGCTCCCCAGTTCAAGAGGGACAGGGAACTGCTGGAGCGAGTCCAGCGAAGGGCAACTAAGATGATTAAGGGCTTGGAGCATCTGCCTTATGAGGAAAGGCTGAGAGCGCTGGGACTCTTTAGCCTGGAGAAGAGAAGGCTGAGGGAAGACCCTATTATGGCGTACAAGTATCTAAAGGGTGGGTTGAAGGAGGATGGAGCCAGGCTCTTTTCAATGGTTCCCAGTGACAGGACGAGGGGCAATGGGCACAAGTTAGTACACAGGAAGTTCCGTTCGAATACACGGAAATCCGTGATTCCGTGATAACAGTACATATATTGCTCTCTTAATACACACTGTGTGCTTTTAAACTGTTGAAATAGGATGTGCTGCTCTAGTTACTTCATTTATGTTTTCTTCACCTTCCCACAGACAAGACAGTTGGGACAGAGGGTAGTCACAAACAAGCTGGTAAAGGCCCTGAAGATCCAAGGCCCCATTTTGCTTGGTCTAAATTAGCCCAGTTCCTCACAAATCAAGCATCGGTGAGGCAAGCTAGGGATGAGATGATAGAAACGTGCAGAAATCAGCAGGCTGATTGACAGTAGGTATCATCTTCTGAATAGCTGTGTGTAGCAGTTTTCTTTAAATTTTGATTTAGCTGTCTCACATAAATGAAGAAACAAAATCCTATCAAGCCCACAAAGTTTTGTGTTAATTTGTATATTATTTTGTCATGTCCATGAGGCTTAGCTGAGTGTTATGTGTAGTTACAAAATCATTTCACATTGCCATATTAAGACTAATGTTTGATCTAAGACTCCCACGCTGTTATTTCCCGAGATAGGCACCGTTACCTTTGAGAACTGTGTCCCTCCCCTCTTCATGCCTGCCATAGCCCATTAGACAGGAAAAAGATGAAAACTGAAGTTGGATTTCACGACTTTTTGTAGAAAAAACAAAATCAAAGCAAAAACCCTGTCTAAAATGCCTCCTGAAGCTATTGAAGTTACAATTTCATCCAAAAAGGAGATGGCCTCCTAATTTAATTGATTATATTTTGTTGAAAAATGTTATTTTTTTCTTAAATTTTTGTCCCTAAAGCAGGTCCTAACAATTGGCAGAGATTTTTACTGTGGCTTCTGTTGGCTTTTTCTCTTATTCAAAAGGTGAATTCATTTAAAAGATTCTTGGCTGAAATCCACTTTTCTGTTTTTGTAAGGTATTTCATAAAAAAGTAATTCAAGAGAAAGATCTTTCTATTGCAGCTTCACTGGGTTTTATTTTTGGGTTTAGATGACCATAAAAGATTTTCTTCTGTTTAATTTTTTCATATTCTTGTGGTAAATCTGTTGCAATAATAACTATCCCTACAATGGAGAGCGATCCTACAAGCTTACAAACCACTTGTTTAGAAGCGTGGTTCTGCTGCTACGGGCAGTAATGGAATCGGAGCTCTAAGTATGTGGGGTTCTTCAAAGAAATTTGCATTAATCCTGTAGCAGCTAGATTTTATTTTTTTTTTCTTCGTGAGGCACCTTAGTCACCTAGCATTAAGCAGATGGTGCATACCTGTAAAGCTATTGTGTAGCAAAGATAATGCATTCTGGGCAGCCATTAGCAAACCACTTCTAAAACAAATTAACGGCTTAGGCCTGGTTAAGATCCTTAAGCTTGTACAACTTGAGGTTAATTAAACCCTTCATATATGAGAACATTTGGAAAGAAATTCATCGTATCTGTTTGCACTCAAAGGTCCTTGACTGGAGGAAGAGTTCAGCAAATACATCTGTCCTCCCATGACAGCACATTCAGAAAAGCAGTGCCCTTTGTTGGTCGATCTGTCTGTCTGCGGGTTTTTGAGGGGAAATGTCTCACACGTAACAGCTGTGCTGCAAGTGCAAAATCTACTCGGAGTATCTTCAAATGCCCTAAAGCAGTTAAATCAAAAAAGTTTATCAACATCAGTGAAGTCATCCTGCCTGCTTGGATGTGCCTGTAGCCAGAGTGAAGCAGCTTAGAGAAACTTGTCATTTCAAGGCTTTTACCTCTCTTGTTGTATTTGACGTAGTTTGTAGTCAGATGTAATATGACAGCAACAGCTTGACAAGCTGATAATACTCTTCACTTGCAAAATTCCTGCGCTAAGACTGCAAACACATTTTTATTTAAGCTATGTCATGTTTATGCATAGCAGGAGGATTTTTTTTTCTTCTGTGGATCTGCTATAGAACGTCTGAGGAGATCTTGAGTTTTTATCTTTTAAAGCGTGACTGATATTTTTACAGCCTCTAAGAAAAAGTTTGACTTTCTCCAGTCACACTAATTTATTTGGACAGTCATTCAGACACAAAGCACAGGCTGAAAGAGGTTCTCTTATTATTTGCTCCCTGAAGCATGTGTGCCCCATTTTCTAGCCATTACAGTTTTTCATAAGCTTTTATTATTTACCATATTGGTGAAAAAAAGAAGGAGAGAGGGAGGAAAGGAAATAAGGTTTTTTTAGGTCTCATATAGTCAGTCCACGAGAAAGAGTATCATTAAGCAAGTTGGTGGTGGTGTAAAAAAAAAAAAAAAAGTTCTTGGTCATTACGAAAGTTCTGCAGTAGCTTCTAGGGGGGATCCAAGAAAAACTGGAGGAGTTTCCCCTACTGATGGAATATCAGAGCAAGTACAGCAATGCCATGTCAGGGTGTCACGCTGGACTGTCTGGTGACTGAATCTGTCAGCTGACGAGGCTGTTCTTCCACTCCGTGAAGCTGAATAGTGCTATATATTTTTCTCTGAGTCAGATCCTGTTGCATCTAGATATTTTCACTCACTTTACTCGAGTAAAATTCTGCCTAAAAATGTCTGAGCAGTGACAAAGGAGACGTGAGAATCCCCATGTATGCTCTGCATCTGGCATGTGAACATGGGAGGTGGGTGTTCAGTGTCACTTGCCACTTTCTTTACCATGCTCCTCCAGAAAATCCTGTGTGGGTTTCCATAGGGATTCATCTCCGTGGAGTTAGTAGGAGGCAAGGAACAGGGATTCAGACTGCATTATTCTCATTCAAAATAGAGGAAAGCATAATAAGTTAATAGAATCTGCATCCGTATTAACAAAATCTTTCCTTCCATTTTGAAGAATTCTTCTGTAGGGCTCATGCTTAAGAACATTATGAATATTGTTATCTACATATATACACTTATTATCAGCCTTTCCTGCTTTGCATCCTCTAAAGCTGTATGTCTGCAATTGGTTATCTCCCCCTACGTAACATCATGAGCCTTGCTTTCCAGGAACTCTTCCAAGAAAATTTGAGGGCTGAACACACTGGAATGACTTTTCCTCTCTGTATTTTTCTATGTGAGAAAGAAGGAAGGGTTGAGGGTTGAGAATTAAAAATTTCAAGCTATATGTATGCTTGTTTGGATGCTATCCCTGCAACTCATTAAATAACTGCAATAATATTATTTTATACAGCCTGGGGTTCTCTTCTAACAGTCTTTCTTAGCTCTGTGCGTTTATTTGAACAGTGAAAACGATAACGAATACCCACATTTTTATCCTCACTTCCTGGTTTATCTGCCATTTTATCTGGGAGACAACACATTTTATTCTGTTCCTAACCTATGTCGTAGTAATTGGTGTGGTACTAAACCTTAACAATTATTCATCTGATTCAATTAATTGCTTTACTGGATATAAATTGTACAGACTGAACTATCTTTTTGAATGTCAAATCAGATTTCAAAAACATTGCTGCTGTTATATTTATCCCTGGAAAACATGGGCCAAAAATAATACATCTATTAAAACTGCATTCATTACCAAATCTACAGAAATGAAGTTTTTGAATGAATAGCAGTTTATCAAGCAATGTGTCATAAAAGGCAGTAACTAAAGAAAACCAAAGTAAAACATTCACTTTCATTATTGAACATTTTTAGCTTTATTATTATAATAGAATTACAGTCTGACATAAAATAAAGAGCTTTTGCTAAACTCTGTAAAGCAATACATGCTTCTGCCATAAACAACCTCTATTAGATTTAGGTTTTATTGCCACATCACTGCACTGAGGTGCAATAAACATTCAATGTCATCTTTTTAAAATTATCCCAGGAGTAAACAGAAACTGTCCTCTATAAGAGTGTATCATTATTTTCAAGGAAGACTTACTATTATTACATGGTTTAGCAAAGCATTGTAAAAAAGCTACATAGAGAATACTTTGTCTTTGATAAACTGTGCAATCAAGTTTATACAGTATCATACTATTGGCATAGACTAACTAAGAGGTGATATAATGCAATCATTGCATAGCAAAAAGCAGACTAGTTAAGTAATATTCACATCTAATGTGCAAAATGCAGACCAAAAGGTAGCTATGAATTGCTGGAAAGATAAAATGCCCTAAATGAACACACTAGTTTAACGCCAAAAATAACAACATAAACAAGTACACAGAAGTTAAAGAGCCATCGTTTATTTTTTTTCTATACATATATCTACACATGATACCAGAAGATGAGACATCCCCTTTTAAATAAGCTCCAATCAGATAACTTATCAAGTTTAGACAGGACTAAATGTTAGACAATGAAGCATTGTTTAAAAAAAAATCTTTGCTAAATAAAACGTTAACTATTTCCTTTTGTAGATAAGAGAATATCAACTTTTTGATTTATTGAGAAAGTTTAGAAAACATTGCCTATGAAATTTGACTCTCAGTAGCTGTTTCTCTGGAGGCTTATGTAGCACTGTTTTAAAATTCATCCGATACCATATATTAAGGTTTTTTAATTGATGCTTGCAAATAGTCACCAGTCTTCCCATCTTTTTGAAAAATCTTTATCTGAAATTTTATTTCTAAGAATCAGCAGTAATGATACTGACGAGAATTTTTTTAAAGGGAGCACAATACCTGCAAAATGGACATCTTGTATTTAAAGCCCTTACATATTGTTCCTACAAATATATTGCTACGGTAAAAATGAAATGTAGTAAGTTTACTCAGTAAAATCTATTTTCCTGTACATTCTTTTATGTATGACTTTTTTGTATTTAATGCTACATATATTACATCACTTATTGTAACAGTTATGTATCAGCAAATATAGCAGTAATATACAGATGAACTTCTGTCTTAACAAATATTTCACCATTTTTACCTACCAAATATAATCCCATACTTTAGTATTTATGCATGACCTGAGCAGACCAGTCATTAATCTAATAGTATACATTGGATGACATTGTCAAATTGCAAGCTACTGTACACTTAACCACTTTACAAATGGAATTAATTCCAAGCACTTTCTGCGTATTTGTTTTTTAGGCTTTCCAGTACCGCTGATCTTTTTTTATTATTATTCAGGCTCTAAATATGTTTTATTGAGCATTTACCAACATATTAAGAGCTAAGAGGTGACTCCTACACAATGTTTTAAGAACACAACTTTAAAAAAGTAAAAAAATGTACAATCTCATGCTGCATATTTACATATATTATTTAAATACTATATTTTGTCTTTCTGCTATCCGTAAATCTCAGTCTAAAGCTTCTTTTTAATGTATCATTTTTATAAAAGAATACATTCAACATATCTAGAGCTTGCAAAAATTGTTGGTTTGTTGGGTTTTTTTAACTCTCTAAAACATAGTGATGAGTAAAAGCTATCTGTAAAAGCATCCAGGAATTGTTTGGATTACACAGGTGACAGAGGGAACTTGGGATCTGCACTTGATTGTGCAACTGGTTTTAAATCTAGTCTAGTGACAACTTAATGCTTAGAACAAGACTGCAGTAAGACAGCAGATTAAAGCATTTGTTACCATTAGATCTTATGTGCTATACAGTGACAAACTGTACCTAGAGTGAGTAGATTTCCTTTTTCTTTAAAGACCATTTAATATTATAAGTCAGGTGGTTTGGAATAGAGAAGAGAAAAGGGATTAGGAAAATAACATATCTTACGGGATTCAGCAAATGGAAAGCTTTACATCCTTGAAAAGATTATAAACAGTGGTTGAATAAATGGTACGGTATAGTATGTGCATCAGGAACGTCATAAAGAATATTTTACCACTCCCCACAATCCTTTGAATAAAAATATCTTTTTCACGTACATATACAATACTTTTGGGGGACATTCAGTACTAAGCTATCTACAAATGGTTTCCTTTTCTTTTTCATTACTGTACAACTCTCTCTCCTGTTTTCAGAATCACTTTTCCAAAGTATATAGCTTATATTGTTCTCTCCCTCACACAGTTTTTTAAATATACAGATATATTTTACCTTTTGTTAAATAAAGAAACCTTTATTTTCTTTAAGACAGAGGCAATGAAGCAAATGGGAATTACTCTATGTGGAAACGGGAATTAATTTCCAGAGCAAAAGACAAAAACCGAACTATATGAGTAAATGAGGTTATTGATGTGGAGTTGGAGCTTTTAACTGGGGCTCCCGGTTTAAATAGGTAGCCCAATAGACTAAGTTAAAGATTCCAAAAAGCAGTGGGAAGGCTATTCTTGATAGTCGATCAATTTTACTGACGCTGTTAAAAGTTTTCTTGGGTTCTGCAGGTTTTGTTTCTGGCTTAACTTCTTTGGGCTCAATTGTTGCACTTTTAGCAATGGTTGCCAGCCCAGGGTCCCTTGCAATATTAGGGGTGTAGCTTGTAGCTGCAGCTGTGTACGTGTTATTTTTCTTAATGAGAGGATCCTTCACTTTCTTTGGCTGAAGAAAGAAGAAAATGTTTTATTCTCACTATCTTTTCAACAGATAAGATTATGAAAAAGCACCATAAAATTTTGCAGTTAATCAGATTTATACCACAAATTGTAATAAGCTGTAAGAAAAAAGTTAGTGTCTGGATACATGACTTGTACAATATATTTAGCTGAAGACGAAGACAAAATCATCCATGTTACTTGTATCAGTTAAAGCAAATTAGATGATGGATAAACTATCATGAGGACTTATACTGATAGCTGCTGCTTATACTGTAGCTGATTGACAAAATTACCTTTAATGGTAATCAGCAGTGACAAACCACTCATAATTCCATATTCCCTTAATGAACTGTGCTTCTTGACCATGACAAAACTTTAAAAGATACTGAATTTCTTTATGGGGCTTTCAAATATTAAGACAAATTATGTTATATGATGCATTCTAACATAGTTCATACATAAAAATATCGTGTGACCATGCACTAAAAGACTGGATTATTTAATAAAATGCAAAGCTGCCACTTTCTATTCTGTTCACTAATGCTTTACACCAAAAGCATATGCAGTATGGAATAGAAACGCCATGTTCTTGCTTGAATGTTACAATTGGATCATAGCGGCTGAAATGTCATTCCGCATACAGGGACTTAAATAGCTGTGTGATTTTTACATCTCCTACCTATATTGCTAAAGCAAGAATGTATTGAAAATCTTTTGGTGGAGAACTTATTGATCAGAAAGAACATCTAGATTTTTTCCCTACGTCCTTATGTTTTCTGGTATTCTACTTCTGGAATCCACTTGTAGGAAAAAAATTAAATTTTGACATCTGGGGTTACCAGTTAGAATTTGACAGTCCCTGTTGCAGTCAGTCCAAACCCATCTTCCAATCACTGCACAAGGATAAACATAGAAGAGAGATAAGTCGGTCATTAAGGAGGTGTAAAGCAAAGCATCACTTTGCTCGCAGTTCCTGTGAAAGCAGGATGAGAAAGCAACAGATAGCAAAAAATGCCTAAGAGCTTAGAAAATCTCTAGGCAGTATTTGCCACAAAAAGAATAGGCAAATGTTACCGGTTTTATCCCCTTGGAAGGAAAAAAAAATACGGCTAAAGAGAAAAATATCAGCAGAATGTGATCTATTATGTCATTTCATAAGATAGCAAATATAATTCTCTTTTTTCAGGAAGCAGCTGTCCCATGGAGGCGATATTTTTTTAAAGTAGTCACAGTACCTTTTGTGACAGATCAACTATAGATCAATAGCTATATAGACCACCCCATAGAGGGGCTTTGGTAAAAAGTTCTTGTTCAAGAGTTAAACATTTCAGGGAGCAGATAGGTTCCTGTAGGACACTTGGGAATGTGAAGAGAAGCTGCAAAAGCATCAGGGCAAGTGGAGAGAGGCTTGTCAATGTGTGGTTTGGAGTCCCACCAAGGAAGGAAACGAAGGCTGAAATGTTAAATTTCTGCTACTTAGTAAGAAAAGGCTTTTGTGTAATGACTGATGTAGACACTCTTTATTTCATGACAATAATTTTCAGCTTAGCTTGAGGCTAAGAAAAAGCTTCAACTGGTCTTAGAATATTTCTGCTGAATAGGAGGAACTAACAGGTTGAAAAAAATACTCAGAAAAGAAAAAAGACAATGTCAGAAAGATTTTATATTTTTTTTAGTTGTATGTCCGTTCTTTTCCTCCTGAGCAGGAAGGCTGCTAACATGCTTGCTGGGTATGAAGCCAGTCCTGTTTCCTTCTCGGCCAGATACTCTAGTAAGCAGCAATAAATCCAGCAGGCAAAGCCCTGCTTCACAGAAGTCTCAGAGGAGACCCTTTCTGTAGATTTAAATGTCATGAGAAATCTGGTCCATAGAATGCCCTGACACCAGTCAGGTTCTTAATATTTCATGTCAAATTCAACTTTGTGAAAAAGTAATATGGCAGCTAATTAGAGGTCTAAATTTTATTAAGCTGCGACGCTCTATTCACCATTAGTTTGCCTTGCTTGCCTTCCCTAAAGGGGAAGGAGACAGACTAAAGTCTGCAGATAATGCACTCTATCAGGTACCAGTATGTCTTTGCTGGCTTATATCAGACGACGCAGAAAGACCCTTACCTGTTGAGGAATGCAAAACCATAAATCTTCCAGTGTTTTAAACAGTTTTTGAATATTGTGTTTATATTGGTTTGGTTTTTTTCTGAAAATGTAATTTTCTTTGAAACAAATGAAATGGCTGAGTATAGTAACTATGTTATAAGGTAGGTAATAATAACAAGGCAATATTTAACATTTAAGGATTTGTTCTATTAATACAGCCCATTTTTTACAACAGGTACCATGACGATAGGAGCCCAACAAAGAATCAAAGGAATTATTTTCGATGGAAGTATCATCAGTAACTGAAAACTCAATATTCACCGGCAGTTCTGCAGCTCGTTACTGTAAGTTTGTTTTGTTAGTTCACCTATTTGTTCTACAATACTTTTGTATCAGTGTAAATGTCCTGATTTTATATCTGTTCTCACTGACTTGTAGGCAAAAAAATTAAATCATTATTTATAGGCATACACTCCTGAATTAAACACGTATATTCACATACCAATGAATAACATCTGCTCCTCCAAATATTTATTCTGCTGAATCTTTAGTTTGTGAATGTTCATAATAACCAATTAGGCAAGTTAAAACTCTCAAGATCTCAAAAAAAAAAAAAAAAAAAAAAAGGAAAAAAAAAAGGCAAAATGGAAAACAAAACAAAAAACAACCAGCCAAATGAGCTTCCTCACAGAAGCAGCTGACATGGTAACTCATAGGAAACAGGAAACTTTCTCTTTCATCCCCTAAATGTCCTCAACAACTTCTTGATGGACCTGTGATTTACAGATCAGGTCTGATCCCAGACCAAAGGGAGTCAGTATGATATCTCTCTATTGCATTCAGGTAGGGATCAGGATTGCATGCTCCCAACACAGCTGTTAATGCTTCCCCCAAAACAAATCAATTTCTCCTATAGACTAAAAAGCAAAAATAATATTTCTATTTTTTTAAAAATAGGGGAATGATAGGAGGCAAAAGAAAGGAAAGAAAAAGTCCTGCAGTTATTTATCTCGTCATGATCACAGCAGTCCTCCTGAAGTTCATGTTGGGGAGCAACATGTTTTGGGAACTGTCAGATAGAGTAGCCACAGGATTTTTTTTCCTACGTTTATACCAAGGCATCCACATTTTCTCTTGCTCAAACACTAGAAAATTAATTGCCTTCCCTTAAAAAGAATATATTTGCCTTCTTTATGCTCAGTTGCACAAGCCAAAATCTCAGTAAAATTTTAAATTATTAATAGCATTAAATATCATCCATTATGTCAGAAGTAGTATTTAGGTACTCAATACCTAAGTAATTATTGTTTATCTGTAGAAATGCTGTGTGCAAATACATGCAGCAACTCTCTTGGAATAATTACTTACTATTCTAAATAATAAGAATTTCTAACATGTTAAAAAAACCCATATAGTGACTAAGCACAACACCATATGATGTATTGGGATAGATATTAAATGGCGTTACCTTTTCAGGAACGACACTTTTGCCATCCCATGCGTAGCCTCTCTTTGTGAAGTAGTTCACTGTTGCAAATTCGATGAGTGCAGAAAACACAAAGGCATAGCAGACTGCTATAAACCAGTCCATAGCAGTGGCATAGGCCACCTTGGGGAGTGAATTTCTTGCACTGATGCTCAGAGTAGTCATTGTCAGGACAGTTGTCACTCCTGCAAAGCAAACAGCTTTAGTGTCTTTAGATCAGTGGGTATATTTTGTGCTTCATTTCTCAACCGTTAAAATAGATGGGAAAGCCTTGTCTTCACCCCTAATTCTTAAAAACTTCCCCACTTAAGTTCAGTTGCTAATTGAGGATATCATTTCAAGTTCTGTGGAAGTTGCAGGATCATCAAAACATCCTTTATACATTTATTCTTTGATATTGTTATAGTAGAATAATATTTTTAAAGTTCAGATGGAAATAATATTTTGAATTGTGGACTGGATACTCCTTTATGCTTCCTGTTATTTGGAGAATCATTGTTGCTGTTCCTTATTCATGCCCTGCGAATTGTACTACAGATGTAACAATTTAACGTTTTTACTCCTTTCTTGCAACAGTTCTAAGATATTTAGATAGAAAACTAAAAAACTTGGTTTAATTCAGCTAACTTGGTGTATGTTCCTTCAAATGTATACTCAAATGCATACTCAAATGCACTGAGCTTTATGTGATATTACATTTATTCGAATTGATGATTTTACAGATTTCTCTTTATTCCCTGATGCCCTGGAGAAGGGGAAAGATAAGAAGTAAGAAAAATTATAATGTAATTTGCATTTTTCATATCCGAGCTTCTCACTGCTGATGAACCTTCTCCCTTAACTGGCCATAGAAAGCAAGCAGGACTGTATCGAACTCACTCTGCCTGCAGCTGCTTGGGAAAAAAAATATCTGCAAGTGCAGGCTAGACATTTACATCAAATCACGTGTCCACTAGTTACCTTGACAACTGCAATGTCACGTATTGAATATGTCTTGCGAGTTCATCTTCACTGTGTTAGTGAAAATGTCCAGTGGTCTAAAATAGGCCAAAGAATGAACAATGTATTTACGTGCTGATGTAAAAAGCTTGAATTATTAGTGCCTAATGAGGAAGCAATTGCTCTTCCCTGAGAGACAACCTAATCTTGTCTTTGACTCATTACTAGTGAACTTATGTTTCTCTTGTGTAGTAGCAAAACAGGACTTACAATTTTTATTATCTGTGGCACTAAGTCAGCTAAAAGATGTAAGTTGTGTTTCTGCTTGTATATACATTCATGCAAAACTTTCTGAAACATTGTTTCACTGCCATTAAGAAAAGAAAAAGCTATCTTGATACATAATGGTGGAGTAAACAAGACTACTAAATTATTGTTTTCTAAAAGGAAAACTTTCAGATATGTGTGTGTTCTTGAGCTTATGAAGATAGCAGTTTGAACATCGTGCAATATTATGTATTCATTGTGAGACTAGGAAATTGTGTTCTCCATCTCAGGGCAATGAAGTACAGCATTTCAAACTGATCATCTGACACTTCTTTTTAAATGGCATGTGCAAAAAGAGGTAAAATAATCACAATTTTAATAGCTTTGACTACAGAGGCCTATAAAAGTCACAGGTTAATTCTCAGTTAAGTTGATGATAAAAATCCAGAACTAATTTTAGATGTTAATCTAAACAGTATTATGTAAATCAAATGCAATTATAATGTGGTCTAAACCATTCTTCTGTAAACACACATCTGTAGATCAACAGAAAGCCCCTACTTGGTTCATGAGGTCTGAGGCTGTGCAAGTTGTGATTGATTTCCAGAGGCGTTGGGAAACTAAAGCACAGCTGTGAAGAATGCCAGAAAAGGTCAATATAAATAGCTCATGTTCAACAAGAGTTTCAGAGTCTTCATTTCCCAACATCAGGCCTTGGGACTCTCTGGGGCTTTGCTGTGTCCGGTGTAAATGGGTAGATTCTCTTTGGCAAAGCGGGAGGGCCCATGGCGGCCTGCCCCACCACTGCCCTGAGGCAGGAGAACTAGTGTAAGAGCCAGCTCGGCTCTGTCTTCTTCCACGTCCTTCTGCCAAAGGTGTTCACAAAAAAGACTAGGCCACGTAGCAGAAACCTGATGTTCTATTTTCCTTAACTGAAGATTTGTTACTTTTTTTTTTTTTTTTTCAAATTACGTACTTGACTTGGATTAATATCTCCAAAGAAAATGCTAGTTTTCTGCTTCTAATTTTAAGACAAGCATTTGCAAACAGTGGTTAAAACACTAGGGACCAACTGTATAAACTTAGAGTCCCTTAGATTGCCTTCTTACTGCATTCATTGAGTGCATCTATTCACCACTGGAAGCACAGTAAATTGTCACCGATTTCAACAGGACGCCTTTAGCAGCAGCCTGCCAAAGGGATTGGTGAAAAAGATTTTTAGGGTAAGACTTTTCAAAGGGCCTAAGGATGTCAAATGACCAACACCCATTGATTAAAGCCTTTTTTGACAATCCCCACTATGAATGTCATTGCCATTGTCAGAAATGTTTTATTCATATACTTAGTGCTTTGGAAAAGTTGAACTGTAATAGACTGCTTAAGATCTTTTGGGGTCTCTTTTTACAATCAGCTACATCTTCACAATGAAACACGTTAACTATCCCGTACTGCACTATGTCTAGGTTCATCCTGTTCTCTAATATCATGTTACACATAACTAGTTTTACTATAAAATTTCTTAAACCTATTTGGCTTTTGATTTCCAAGCAGTTTATAGGTCTTGCTTACCAAATACAGTTCTTGCTGGAACAGATTCTCTATTAAGCCAGAAGGACACCTGTGACAGTATCACTGTCATGATGCATGGCAGATAAGTCTGGATGACAAAGTAACCAATCTTTCTCTTCAAATGAAAATGTGTAGTCATAACAACATATTCCCCTAAAACCAAGAAAAACAGGAACATTAAAGATTCTATTAATATACAAATTAGAGGGCTTTATAGGAAGTATTTTTCATTATATTCACCCCCATTGTAAAAAAAAAAAAAAAAAAGAGTCCTCATTGGGTCAGCTCTGGATAAAACATTTAATAAAGCAGGTTCTGAAGTTCCACTAATAATAAAAACTAGACAGTTCTGGGAAATGCTAATTAAATTTACATTTTTCATCTCTGCTGAGTAGTGAATGAAAGTCTGCATTAACTGGTGGTTGTTTAGGCCTCTTGTGAAAGGTCTTATTCCATTAAAAGATGGAAAACCACCATAATATACACATGTAAACATCATATAAAGACTAAATCAAGACAGCCATTCAAAAAGGTTTCAGTTGGCTCAGGCTTAAGGTATAATTGTTGATGTGATTGTGTCTGCATTACCACTGTTTGTGCTTTATGTACTCTGAAGATTAAGTGTCCCTGTTCTAATTCAGTACTTTACTAAATGATTATTCTCTCCTGAAGTAAATGGACAATGCAAGAATAACAGAGTATTTTCGTTAGCACTAAGGTTTTGGCTGCTACAAAAACATATGAGCTGGGTATTCTAATTGCAATTGAAATGCATCTTAAGTATTTATATAACTCTGTAAACCTTTCCTGTCAGAGGACAGCAAATAATGCCTTGTTTTCAGATCATTATTTACATCATTGAAAATGGATTTTGAAAAACATTATATTATCAAAAGATTGGAAAACCTATTGTGACTTTTTTTTGGAGTAGATTGATTTTTCTTATTATGAAATAAGCATTATCTTAGGAAAGAAACAGGTGGACATGTAACTGAATGGAAACCTCTGTCAAGATTGGAGATGACACGTGAGATTACTGTTACTCTATTTTAAAATGTAGGCAGTTGGAAAGAGAAATTTGCTCTTGTACAGGAAAAGCTTAAATTGGATTGAAAAACTATGTCTAGACATTGACTGCTTATGCACTGAGCATGTCAAATGCCCTTTTCTTTAATTCAGAGTCTAGAAGAACATTCATTTGAACAATCTTGCTCAACGCATAACCCTGAGGAAAGCTTATAAATAAAATGTGACAATACTCCTGGTATGTTTCACTATAAAAGACAGTAGCAAAGGGGAAAAGAGAATCAATTATAAATTGAAAGGTAAAGCAAAGGATATACAGGAAAATTGTCTTCAAAAATAGGACTGGAATTAATATAGTGGGCATTATTACTTGAATTTTGCCCACCTTTCTTTAACTTTCACTGAAACAACCTTCTTTTCCTCTGCATCAGAGATTATGATCTTATAAAGGGTGCCAGCCTTGGCTAGAAGAGCCAATAATTTAATTTTATCTACTAAAATATGACGTGGGAAGCTATTTTAATGCAATCAGATATAGAATGCTCACAACAGTATGTCAGAATTAATTCCGTGATTGTAGATGGCAAGCTAAGAATACAGAGTGAACACACCACTGTACTCTGAAGCTTTATTTAGCTGCTTAAATTATCAAAGTATTTTTAACCTCTGGAAAATGAGAACAAGATTCAAAGCATAAAGGCAATTAAAAAGACAGGGATTACTCTCATCTGTTAAGCATTGCAGCAGGTCTGAGCTGGAAGTCAGCTAAAGGTAATGCCATGAGGGGCGAATCAGGCAACGTATAGGCCTAGAATAACGCCTACAGTTCAATTCCAAGGCAAAACATGTTTTTAAGTCTCCAGAGTACCAACGGACTGCAGTCATTTGTTAGAAAACAGTAGATCTTTGATGAGATTTATTTGAATGACTGCAGGACGTGAAAGTACTGCAGTTATTTATTCAATCTTAAGCTTCCCATGTTTTATGGCTTTCTGTAATTAAAAAGCATAGCCACATTCATGACAGCTGCTGACCACTGTCTAACTTACCAGCAATTCCTCTGTAATTCTGTTTTTAAAGGTTTGTAATTCAGCCATAAAATTCCCTATAAACTCAAATTTCAAATAGCTCTTGAGCAATATATTTCCTATATTCATAGTGTCTGATTATGAGGCTTTCACAAGTTGTAACACAAGTTGTAGCCTATGCATCTTACATTCTCTTATCTCTTGTTCTCTTACGTGAAGAAGTTAGAAAGAAAGATATTTCTTTTTAGCTTCCTTGGAATTCCTAAAGTCTTCTACAAATAACTGTGTTTAGCAGATAAATTTGTTTTTCCTTTTATTTATTCCATGGAGTTTAAATTAGTTTATATGTATCACACAATATGAAGCATTTAAAAGTGGTCACACAATTCCTTCATCTATATTAACTTAATGTTTGGAATGGTTGTCCACATGTCTGGAAGGGTTTGTGCCTGTGCTCAACAATTCTGTAGCTGCATTTTTTAATTCTACAGTATATTACAGTCATTGAGTCAAATGCTCAGGTGGTGTAAACTAAGCTGTATCCTTAGAAGAAAATAGTTGATAAGTCACTAAAGCTACATCAAACCTATTAGTCTTCTGTAAACTATTTGTAATAAACACAGTTTATCAGGTCAGCACCTAAAATTAGTGTGTCACATCAGACATAAGGTTTGAGGTGGGGAGTTTTAGCTATATAAATACTTTTTCTATCACTGTAGGTAGGAAGTAAGGCTTTCCTTGCAATTAATTTAAAACAAAGTATTTCTCATTTACTACTTATGCCATGCAACCTAATAGAAAAACTCTTTAAGACCAGTATCCTCTCAGCAGATTTGCAGAACATCAGAAAAAATAGGCTATCGTGAGTATAAATTCTCATGATTCTCAGTGCAAAGCAATGTTTTCAAGGTGGCAGAATAATTCTATGTAAATAGAAACTTGCACAAGACCTTTAAGCATCTGTTAAGGTGCTTACAAAAAAGATAATTTTAAACTCTTTCTGAGTCAATATGAGTCAGTAATTGGGGAGTGACAGGAATTTTACATACAAGTAAAAAACAGATGACTGCTTAAACAAAACAGCAACAACAGTAATTATCATTTCATTTACCGAATACTATTTTTAAGCCTGTAGTACCTGTACATTGCATTGCCAGCATAGATGAGTAACTATGCTATAAAAAGAGTTTTAGTCTTTCAAGATTCTCTTGTACTAACAAAAAAAACCCAAACAGTATTTTTAGTTATCTTGTTCTAGATCCAGATATAAGGGTATCAGATGGTCTACTAGCAAAGGAAGAAATTCAAAGGGGGCAAAAATAAAAGGTCTCTATGGATGCACCAGATCATTAGGTAGTTTGGAGAATGTTTCGAGTAACACAGTTACACCCAAATTCTTGGAAAATACATGTCTGGAATTCCAGACAACTATAAATATCATATTAAAATTGCCCAAGACGTTGTAGATTCCTGTAATGATCCACAGAATCAGCTGCACAAGAGCTTTGTTTTCTTGCCTAATAGGTGCTGAGAACTCTTAAGTGAAGATTGTCGTCTTCACCTTTGTCTTTTTGCCAGATGAGTAGTCATCCACAACTCTGACAGTAGGGAGGGCTTTCATAATTTTCATTACACATGTAATAGCCTAAAACAGAGATGATCAGAGGATAAAGATGTGCTGGAGGATTCTGTTGAGAGTAGCTAGTTGCCCACCTACCTGAATGCGGAGAAAAGTGATTATTAACCACTTCTGATCCTCACCATTATTTTGGGGAAGGCAAAGCATTTTTCTTTCCAAAGCAAATCAAGAAGAATTTTTCTGTGAGACATTGAATTTACAAGAAATAAAAGTGTTTCTTCCATGACTGTATATTCTTATCATGCAGTAACTAAAGAGGATTGCAAGTTTGGTGCTAAAAAGATTCTTTAATGGGCTTATTTTTAGTTTTGATAACCATTGTATTTAGTTCTTTGTAATGTTTTTCTGCATCTAGACAATAGCACCTTTATTTCAGCAAGTATTAATTATACTGTATTTAACTGTATATATAGGCATGGTGAGGAGTTTCTTAAGGTAGAAAAAGGAGGCAGAATTCAAATCCATGAACTCTCATGGGCAAAACAACTGGGTTTTGTGTTTCTTCATGGAAACGTATGAAAAATTTTTACACTACTTATGTTTGCCTTCAGTTCTGTTTAAAAATCTAATATCTGTCTGTCTTAACCATTTATACGGTGCTTCTCACATTACTATCTAGTTACCCTGAACTATTATCTATTTGTTTTAGATATGTTCCCAAGCTTTTGAGTCTCTTCTGGTTATCCTGCTGCCCTTATAATTCACCTAGCAAGCAGAGAATTGGTTACGAGTGCGAAAGGTTGGGCACACAGGTTGCTGAGGTCTCTCTGAGTGAGTAGCTTCAGAACAGAAAGAGCAAAGAGCTTGAGATCCTTGCAGTTCCTCACAAATCCTATTGACTTCTCAGCAAAGGGCAGCTGGGGTGAATTACTGGCTCCAGAAAATTCAATGGCAACATTTCTAGCTGTGGCCAGGCCAAGAGTTCTCCCCTTTTCTTTTTACTTGTCTGATGCATACCTCTGTGCTCAAGAATGGAAGCAGTGAATCTATGCGACAGTTGTGTTGATACTGATCTTACACAAAGTCCTTATTACTGCCATCTCACTTCTTTTATGATTACATCAACTGAACAGAAGCTTCCAAGCAGTAACCTGAATACTGGTCCACTGGAAACTTTTGTCTGTGAGAAATTTTCTTGGCTTAATAGAGCATATGAATATATTTTGGCACGCTAAATAAAAAATTCAGACACAAATTAGGCTTCACCTTAAATCGACTGACTTTTCCTTAAATGTTCATTGACTTTATGAATGACACATTATAAGTTTGGTTTATGCAGGCATAAGTGTACTTCTCTAGTTCAGTCACAATGTCGGTGCATTCAAAGCAGTACAACTACTTCTCCTAATGCAGTGCTTCTTTCAGTCCATTGAACAGTCAATCTAGTCAACACTTTGAGCTCTTGTTCATGCCCAGTGCTCAGTTTGTTACTGTATTTAGGTCTTCGTGCCCCTTCCAAATTATTAAAAAAAAAAAAAAAAAAAAAAAAAACAACAAAACCCAGAAAACCCCACAAAAAAACCCCAAAACAACAAAAGAACAAGCAAAGGTTTTTAGCCAGTTTCAAAGTTACAGGTATACAATACTATAAATGTTATCCATCTTTCTGTATCTCCTTAATAGTTTTGGAGCTAAAGCTGGTGCTAGCATTAAGACACCTAAATCCTGTTTGGATGTTCCAGATGGTTTTTAATTTGATGGCATATTTTTTTCACTCTCTAAATACCTCCTTGAGAAACTATGTGCTTGCTTTTAGCAACCTACTTCACAGCATCCAGGAATATGATCTTTGAGGATTCATGTTCTTATACTATTTTTTTAAGCTTATATAGTAAGCAGATAATACAATAAGGATATGAGGAGTGCTTCTTTATCATGTAAATTACTGTTTTTTCTGGCTAGATCTGTCACTATATGAAGCTTTTTAATTGTTCAAATATTTTAACCACCAGTTGAAGTAGGAAAATAATCCTAGGATATGTTATCTTTTTAGAGTCATATTTTCCTAATGTGAAGCTTATACATTGCAATTTACCTCTTTCACTCTTTGGTCTTTGTATTTTTTTCTTCCGCTTTAAGTTAGATTTTGGCAGTTAAATATGACCCCTCCCAAAAAACCTTTCTCACAGACCTGTACTGGACTGAACGATTCCAGAGTCCACAGTTTGTCCAAGCAGATCATATTGGTTCAATCGAGAGCCGTCTTCAGCCACAACCACTGACCTTGCTGGTTCCCGTGTCCATTCATAGACAACCTCTGCTCTGGTGTAAGCATCTAATTTAAAAGAAATACACTGCATTTCAGCTTTGCACCTTCTATTGCCATATGGCTTTATCATAACAATGTAAAACATTGTAATTACAGCAGTAATTCGGATATTGAATTATCTTTTAATTATCTGTAGAAACACACAACTAGCTTACTGGCACTTTTATCTATGGGAAATACAACTGATTTTATATGTCTATCATATGATTATTAGCTAAATATTTGCTGTAAGGCTGCATTAATGCTAGACCTCAATGGCATGAAAATCTTTCTCTCCCTTACATGGTTCCTACCTGTGTAAAATCTGAGTAATCAGAAGCAATAGTGAGATGTGGAATTTCATGGGGGTGTGAGCACTCCAACTCTTTTTCTAACTTTTAACTACTACCAAGAAAGATGAGCCCCAGTCCTTTCAATTTGTCATAGCGTGGTGTTGTCTGGGCCACTGTAGGAAAGTCCTTCTCAGAGTGGCTTCAGTGATCTTTTCATCATCGGCCTGGCGAGAGCTCTCCCTTTTGTGTTATCCCCCTGACACTGTCCTTGCTTTATAACAGGCATAGCAGAAGTGCCTGAGACTTCCTAGGCCCGAGTGAGTTAAAATCACAATTAATCTATTTTTTTGCTTTGGTTATTCCTGGGAAGTACTCACACTCAAGTTCACATTTATGAGTCTTGAACAAAGCAAAAGAAAAAGACTGTGGGCTCTTCAAACCCGAGTAGTCTAGTATGTTCCATAGATAATTCAGTAGCATACTACATATGCCATCCAGGTGTTTTGTGCTATTGTTAGTATGTTATGTTATTTCAGGAATCAAATGATATATAAGTATTTTTAATCTCAGTCCCGTTGTAAAATTCTTCTGTGATTTTGCGTAGTCTGGAGTCTGACAGCTCTCTCTCTGAGCGGTTAGGGTGGGAGTTGGTTGTCTACGTGGAGGCATCTAGTGTCATTCTTCACACCTCAGAGTATCTGAGACATGTATGGGACTGAATGTGTGATCAGAACCCACATAAAGCTTGCACCCACCAAAGCAGCTGGAAGCCAGATGGGACATCTTAGGGCATCTAAAATGACACTAGACTCCTACCTACAGGGTGAGATTTTTCCCTTTTTTCAGGACTGACAAGCAGGAAAAGGAAAGGGAGGAATCTGATTCGCTTGACCTCATTTGTGAGTTAGTAATTTCACCGTATCGATGTAAGAGAGAAGAGTTAGTAATTGAAGAGGTGGTGTGGGATGGAGCGTGCTGGTAAATTAATTGCATGGCATTTGATCCTGCATTACTGATGCGGAAGGGTGCTTTACCCTCAGACTTCATATTCCCCAAACACTAAGATATACATAGCTTTTTGGAATCAATGGTAAATGCAAATTTATGTCTTAATAATTCTGACCTTACGAACAGTGGCCACAGCAAGTACAAGAATTGCCTGGCTAATCTAGTAACATAAAGAGTGCCAATAATAATACTAATTTTCAAGCATTTTACTTGTTCTAGAGCATGAGAGTAGTTTGGAAGAGAGAGGACTGATTTCCTGAGCTGCTGAGACCTTGGGTTAGAGGGAAGGGAGAACACTCATCAGTGCTGGCAATGAGCTTGCCCTGCCCTGTAACTGCCAGATTTGGTGCTCTGTTTAGCTTCCATCCTCAGCTTCCAATTTGGGTATTGCATAGGTAGCAACACAGCCTTTTGCTCCTATCACTGCGGCTTTCCAGAGTGGCCTTAGTTTTAAACTGACAATCACATTTTTGCGGTAAGAGTTGAGGAGAGCATCTGCCTTTCTGATTTTGTTTTGCCAACATATGGCTTTTTGTTGTTCTAGAATCTCTTTAGCATTTGTCACATTGAATTTACACTGGAATAGCCTCTAGTTTAAGCCACTATTTTGGCAAATCACTTTAGCCTTGGAGTTGGGTCAAACATTTATCGGCCTCTACAGTGCAGGCAGAGTCTGTAGGAGACATGCAACTCCTCCAATATGAGGCTTTGCTGAATCCAGCTCCAACAAGTGATGAGTAACAGTGGAGGACATGGAAAAACTCTTATCCAATTTAATTTAAAACAGAGCTGGGCAAACACTACCTTTGGGAGCTACTAAGTGTAATATTGTAGTCTACATTTAAAGTATGGCTTTCACGAGAATTAAATGTCTTTTTCAGTAAATTTTTCAGTCTATTAAGATGATTATAATGAATTGTTTTAGTTGTTGGGACAGAAATGTCCGAAATGTATTTAAATATGATTTCCACTAAAAACAGAGGCAATTAAATATAAGAACTGTTGTTTTTCTGTGTACAATGGCAAGTCCCATTTTCACATCTTGCTTGGGTCCAGCCATTTGTCCAGTGGGAGATATTTCTATTTATATCAATAACTAAATATTGAGACAAATATTCTATAATCTGATAATTGTGACATACAATGTGATGAGAAGGAGGGAGACGTCCAGCTTTAATGCCCTGTTCTGGACAGTGAATTGCCTGTGCGGTGTTTGCAGTAAAACCATGTTTCAGAAGGAACTCCCCTCCGTGAGGATCCCAGATTAGAAGCTCACCTGAATTTAGTAGGGGAATGCAAAGTTTCCCTGAAAATTCCTTGATTTTGTCTTATGGCCCTTCCCAGCATTTGAATTTACTTGTTTTGCTAGGTCCTGTTTAGGACAGCTGGCACAGTAGCCAGTTAGTGTTCTCAATAAAAAATTAATGAAAATAGCCTGTAAAACATGACAGACCATGCCTGCACTCTGAGCTTAGAATGCCAGTTATCACCTCTGATTTTAGTGTAAAAAATGGTCTTTCAGTCAGAAATATCACTGATTTTTGTTGTTCATTTAAGAAAATTATGTATATTATGATAAAAGGGGTTTGTGGGTTTTTGCAGGATAAAAAGGAAACGAATTTAGATACAAAAGGTATGCAAGCTACACTTGCATGTCTTTTTGCTATCTTGTTTTTACCTTGTGATGTGATTCTGGAGTTATATTCAAATCCATTTTATCTATCCCTTCTCATTTATAATTTCTGTATCTCTTATCATTTAATCGAGGCAAGATCCTTAGTAATCCAGAAAGCCATGCTCTTTGTCAATGAAGGGTGCGCTAATCTGGGACACAGTGGGCCAGAAAGAACTCAGTGTAGGGAGGGGAAAAAAGGGGGGAACTATTGTTCAAACTAGGGAGTGTCTGTTCAGGCTGTGGCTCAATGATGCACAGATGTGTCCTATCAAATCTAGAAATATTCGATCGAGAAGGTCACATTTGTTGAAAAACTGCTAATGGTTTAACTTTGCATTAGCAGGTTTTATGCATGATTAGCCATCTTCCCACCTCCCAGATCCAGCATGCAGTCCGCATAAACACTTTAATGTGCATTTCAAAAGAAATTCAATCCTGCAGTCATTCCTGATCTAATTGGGATCTCAGTTGCACAGAGATCCTGTAATTAACCAAGAACCCACTGCAGCTATTTGCCCTATTATTAGCTGGAGTAAGGCTTCCCCCCACCCCCTTCTGTTTCACAGGAGATTTGGAAAGATTTATTGGAAGTTCTGTAAGAAAATTTAACATTCAAGGAGTAAACTATTCTTGTCAGTTATACTCCGAGTTTGTATGAGCTTTTTGTTCTCTAAATCTTATCTAGGAGGCTAGGAGCTCTTTAAAGACAAAAGATCCGTCCTTTCTTATGGTAAACATAGAGCTATTCAGCCCAAAATAAATTATTGCCCTGTCTGGTAACATGTGAAGAATGAATTGGGTGTTCTGTTTGTTGACTTCTAAAATAGATCAAGCCACTAAGTATCCATTATCAGTGAAACGACCCATTTCTACTAGAAAAAAAATAGCCATTGAAGAAACAATTTGTACGCTATTACATCTTCCACTCGCTTTGTCTTCCTGGTTTGTGCTGAACCAACCAGAGTAAAGCAACTCTTCGCTTCCGCTCCCCCCCACCTTAGTTGAAGGGGGGCTATATTAAATTTTAAAAAATATTATGTTTAGCTAAGTTTGAAAGTATTGGTGTCAGGTTGGTTTTTATTCAAATTAAATTTTGGCAGAAAATTCTCAACTTAAAGAAAGCTTTGTCAGTAATTACGCTCATTTCAATTACATTACATTTTGTCCAGTATGTTGTCTAATCCAAGGTCACAAACGCTGCAAGCGTAGGACTCTATGTGGAGATTTGTGAGATTTTTCACTTCCAGAAACGTTGCATGATTGTACTATGAATATTTTATAATCTTAAGCAAAATATTGTTCTAAACACGCCAAGACTGTAGTAGGATAGTTTTCACCTAAACCAATTCAGTTATCCACGGTCTGTATTACTTTTCTCTAAAATTGATTTTGGGTCGTAACAAAAGTTTGACAACATTTTCATGTTACAAACGTGACAACTTTTCTAGATGTTTAGAACACTGTAATTTTTCTCTTTTATGGATGTCCAGGCATGACACTGTAGGATATATAAGACCCATTATATTAAATATGAATATATATATGAATAAAAATACAACCCTGCAAAAAAAAGTGAAAGACACACAGGATTAAAACCTTGAGGTTTTCTCAATTGCAAAATACTTTTGTTAAGTGGCCTAAAAAGGGAGGAACCTCAATTTAAAATAAACTTACAGCTTCCAAATTTCAAGGGGCAAGCATGTGCATCCATAGGAAAGTCTTCTAAATGCATTGGACATTCTGCTCTCACAGTCAATCTATAATGGATTAACGAGCAAAAGGACACATTTATTCTAGTTTCATAGAAATAGCAAATAGAATTCTATTAAGACACATAAGTATAGCACAATAACTTTTATGTGATTAATGAGCAGCTAGAACAGGGCCAGAGTTGTCTGGCTGGGGGTGCTGATGGGCACAGCAGTGTGACTGGCTCTGCCCCTCTACCATGTTTCACTGTACGGCAGAGACATGCTCACTTCTAACTTGGCATGAGGATTAAAATCTATTAGAAACTGAAATTGCTTCCTTGCTGCCATCATTAAATTGGCCCACTCTGGATGCTCAGACATTTGCTGAAATCATTTCATTGCTATCAGCTTGGGTGCAAACATGTTTCTCAATAAAAGAGATCAAATAAACTAGAAACAGTCACAAACCACACATCAGCAAGGAATGAACAGTAATACTTGAATACTAGGTAGAAGATTGCATTAAGGCACTTGCAAGGGTTAGCAAATAGAAATGGCTATGGTCAAAAAAAGAGACATGTGAACAATGTGCTGCCAAGATAGCGTTCTTGTGGATTAAATCCCTAACAGCCAAGCATTTAGGAAGACAAGAAAAATTGACCTGGACTTGTATAGCTACCAGCCAAGCAGATTCTACTGTAGCCTAGGCAGTTCTGAAAGATGTTGCAGAATAAATTGAACATATTTGACAGGCTCCCAAAAGCCTGGAGACTTTGTTTTCTCCAAATACTTGTAATGCCTTTAAAACATCTTTAAAAGAAAACTCAGTGTTCATCTACGTACTAAGCTATCCATCTTGACTTTGAGTCCAGAGAATCACTTTATACCTTGTTTGATTCCATGGGAGACATAAACAGGGGATGTGTAGCTCTGTAGGGACAACATACCATTTTTTCATTGTTTAATTTGCCGTCTTTTAATCCAGAATGTTCCCATGACTGTGTATCATCATTATTTCAAAACGATTTATTTAACTCCTCAGCTGACAACTGGATAGCTAAAGTTCAGTTATCCATGAAGGGAATAAATATTTCCTGTTAGAGTGGTGCCAGTATGAGAATAATTTTTTCTCCTAACTTTCCAAATGCTGTAGTGAATTGTTTCGCATGTTGTGAATGGAATAAAAAATGTCGATTTTTAAACTGTCGTGCTCTGTATTCCCAAGCACAAGAAATATGAAGAATGGCAATGAATTCTGTGTACATCGGCTAGTTCTTAGAATCTGCTTTCTATAGGATCCAAAGTTTTATAGACCCTTGTACACAATCTAGTAGTCTAGATTATATCAAACTTTCAGGCTTTGTTATACTTTGCTTATGGAATCCTTCAAGCAACTCCAAGTTAAGGTCCTCTGAAACTGATGGATTCCTAACACTATAGGTACATTTTTAAAATCAAGTATTAAGGCGCATCCAAGGAGTGTAAAGGTAGCTCAGCAGGAGGGGGAGGGGGGGGAACACTGCAAATGCCTCAGTTTGTCCATCATTCCATGGCCTATTGTGAAAATAATTACTAAGCAGGAATCAAATTATGCTCAAAAAGGAACCTGTTTCCTGTTTGGAAAATATGATGCTTTAACAAGATAAATTGTCAAACTAAGCGAAGGATATAATATTTTAGGGCTCACCTCATTGTGTACAGCAATGTCCCATCCTCTGTAATTCGTAATAGTTTATTTGGCATTGTCATGTTATGAGCCACTGACTTCTTTCCATTGTGGAAAAAGGTATCAGGTGTCCAAATTTTGCTGGCCATTAAATTATTTAACCGGAGAACAGTCATAGGTCCTTTGAATTTTAATCTCTCATCTTTCCAGCTTTGGCGGAAAAATACATCTATAGTGTATTCCTACATCAAATCAGAAAAAAAGGGAAACACTTATGATGCCGTATGTTGCAATATGAGAACTTGAAAAGTATATTCTTACCGTTCCCTAGAAGCAAGATGACTACTAATGAAATTAGTAATTATCAGAACATTTATTCTCTATATTACTTACATGGTACCTGAAGCTGGTTATTAAACAGTTGCAATATCATTACTGTGTTCAACAGAATAAATGTTAGGGAGAATAGCGTATCAAAAGTTAGATAAGAATTTGAGATAGGATATAGTGGAAACAAAATAATTCACTCTTTTCTCACTTTTCCTTCGCCTCCCATAAGACTGTAATTTGAAGCTGTGGATATGTAGTCAGTATGCATAACTCAAGAAGAATATGTCTCTTAGAAGAAAACAAGCCTGGTGAGACAGGGTCTTATTAGACCCTTTTGTTCTCAGTGTCTCATTAATATAAACGTCTAGCCAACCTGTGAAAGGTTCACAGTTCACTAAAATTATGTGGCCCGATTTATGAGACGTGGAATGGCTTACTGAGCCAACGCATTGGACTACAAAGAGCACAAGTCGAGGATGGCTTTGGGCCAAGAACCATAGTTTGGTTGTGCAAGGACTGGGCCAGTGAGCAAGAGATGCAGTGACTGACTCGGCGTACGTGGGGAGAATCGAAATAACCAATGCTCACTATGCAATGAAAGAATTATGTGTTAGAAAGCAACAGGAACAAAGTTAAGAGGGAGAGGGTGAAACTAGAAAAATATGTTGAAGTATTATGCATAAAATATATATGTATGTGGGGTGAAAATGCGAAAAACTCCTGTGGATGCAGTATTGTGTAGTATTTTCCCAGGAAAAGTTCCACTCAGATATGAAAGTTCAGAATGGGATTATCCTGCTCCTTCCATTATTCATGGCTGTGATATTGTGATAAACGTCAAAAGTAGCTATCCAAACACTGTTCAGAATTACCCAGAATGATAATATTTTGGCTGAGAAACAGAATCTCTGCTGAGATCTCCTGCCAATGGAGATGGCAAATCTTGAAATAAAGGAAATTCCTGTGTGTGAAGGCACACACAGCTATAAAGAAAAGAGCTGCCCCAAGGAATATGTTAGTAAAGAGAAACGTTCTGGAACAAGTATGCAAAAACTCTCTGTGGCAGATTCCCTTAGACGTGTGATTTTTCTTTTAACAAATGGCAATGCTCCGTACAATGTAAGCAATTGTGAGCTGTTTATTACTTGTGCAACTATCAGCATGTAAGAATGGTGATTCTTACTGGTGGTGTGTTTTTCCTGGCTTTAGGGCATGAAATGCCTGAATAAATTTCTTGTAGACATGGAAACGTTGTAGTTCCACGGCATGGTCTTACTTTGAGTTTGGTTTTATTTTTTTATTTACATCCCAGACCTGTGAATCATTTTGGTGCATACTTAATTGTATTTCCATATTTTTTAATCATGTGCTCAGTGAGCTGCTGAAGCCTGGATTTGTTCAGCTCCAGTGACAGCAGTTATGCACTTATTGGCAACTGCTCGCTTCAGAATTTTGCTGGGTCAGGGCCTTAGGCTGAACTGTGTGCAAAATCTTGTCCCAGGTGTGCAGCAGAGTAGGTGAGAAGGAGGTTTCAAATGCAGTAGATGGCATTAAAATATTGGATTTCTTCCATGTTTTACTAGCTCCAAAGAAAATTTCTTCCTACACACATGGGAAAGGTAAAAGACATGCCCAGAAGGTGACATCATTTCAGTGTGCGTGTAAGCCATTCCCTTTTTATCTCTTTCAACTGCAAAGAAGGAGGTGAGTGGGAGGTGGTACAGGTTGAGAGAAGGGAGTCTGGTTCTTCACTTTCTATGAGCACAAGGTTCTTATGCTGGAAAGGAATAAGGAGTCTGAGAGATTTGATAAAGGTTTCTGACAGCACAAGACAAAACTCAATTAAAAAGGAGCTGACAGGTCATGTCTGGCACAGACTGAATCTTTCTCTGTCCCAGGCTGTTGCACTATATAGGATGAATTCATTTTGGCTGAGGCTCCTCAGCTTTCGCTACGCACTTTAACGTGTACAATAATTCTCCTGAAATGAATCCTGACAGACAGCTGATATTTAAGATCAAGTCATCAGATACTCTGATTAGGGCTTTCTTCTACAGGAGGGTGCCATGCAGAACAAAGGAACAGACGGATTTTCTCCAAACCATGTGCTATAAGAGTGGTCTATACACAAACATGCGAGTGAGTTGAAATTCAGAATAAATTCTCCATAGTGGAGACTCTTCATTCCTTAGAGTGCAGGTAAAGAAAGAAGATTCCTATCTGTGCTTTGGCAATAATTTGTATGGTATTGAATATTTATAACATTTTGACTTAAATGTTCTCTAATTTACTGATGTCTGTCCCTGGAGATTGTTTATTCACAGGGTAAACCGCACTGTGGTCTACATCAGACGAGGTGCTGTACAGGAAGGGAGTAAGATAGAAATTCGTTCCTGAAGAGCGTAAAGTACAGAAGCAGTGGGAATGAACGTTCATGAGAAAAATTAAATTTTTCATAAAGACATATTTTTTCTAAAATGCTTCTTATTCCAGAAAATATACATCAAAAAATTCACAAAAATGACAGTCATGTGGGAATAGCCAGTTATCTATTGATTAGTTCAATCCACTGAGAGACCGATGAGTCTTGCTGCCTGAGAACCTGCAAAGTTCTTCCATAAAAAGATGTTTTTATTTTAAAAAGTGCTTTTCTCCCATTTAAACTTTATTCACAAGTTTAAGAACAAGCCAAAAGATTCTCTATATAGAATAACAGGTTATGTCTATGCTGTTCTTAGAAGAGTGTAGTGAGAGTGGGTAGGAACACCATGTACTCCCTGATATATCAACCTACTATCTATATAACTGCCTCATTGGATTCCTGCAAACAGATGGTGTAGGTATGCTGATGTCTCACTGAGGCTGTAGTTTCATAACATATGGTGTCAGCTGGAATAGCTCATTGCCAGTTCCCAGCCATCAGTCTGGGCTCAGGCAGCAGCGCATCGTTCCCTCCGTGTGCTGATACAGCTGCTTGTGAGGCCTCCCTGGGACCGAATCCCACAATCTAGTCTACGCTTACTGTAAATCTGCTCACTGGAGCAAGTTTTGGGGGTAGCTCTCAAACGATGGTGTCTACAACCAACCTGTAGTATGCATAGAGGACTCTGCACTAAATATACGTTGAAATTAATACAAACTTTATATTCTGGTAAGCTCTTCATTTTATCTTTCTCTTTCTGTCTCTGATTTCACACTTATTTCCTTAAGCAAAAGAGTTAGCATGAATAGGCTGCACACACGTTACTTTTTAGGGGAGGTGAGGAGGAGTTTTACACTAAATACTTTTCTGTAATTCCTTAGTTTTCAAAACATATGAACACCTGCCTGTGTGTTTCTTGGTCACACACTTTAGTAAGAGAATGATGAATTCTTTCTCCTGTTTAACTAAGTGACAATCAGGAGCCAATGTGTTATGGGTTTTTATTTATCTTTGAGATTATTTTTGTATGTAGTCATCACTTACGCTATAGTAATTTATCTATACTGAATTATAGCTGAACTCAATATTTTTTTCCAAATATACCTATTTCTAATTCTGAAAGTAGATTATTTTTGGCTTCAGTATTTTATTCTTCCTTAAAACCAAATCCCATACAAATATCAGTTTGTCCTAGGAATGTCAAATTAGCTTTACCTTCTGCTTTATTAAATCACCTGAAACTGCAAAGTGTAAGTAGATGCTGAAGTTCAAACAATATGTAGTCCCAAGTAATTCAGCAGGCCTGCCAGTTGCTCTAAACTTGTGTCTACATGCAGGAAAGCATCCATGTCTGTCTGTTTAGTAGATTGCCGTGCATTATTGAAGTTTTCTTGTAAATCTGACTCAACAGAGCAAGCAATAGCTTAGCCAGCTGACTTATAGAAAACAACTCTAACAAATATTAATACAAAGCTTACATTCACCCACATATGTCTATCACTCTTTTTTTGTTCACCTCCCGCAAGCATCTATGTCCAGACCAAGACTTTAAATTACGTTAATTTTCAGGAACTTGACAAAACTACAAAACTGGAGCAACCTCAGATCACTTACAAACTGCAGCTGCTACAGTTTTAATTCAAAGACTTAAATTAAAAAAACATATATTAGTCACATGACTGTGTTTGAAGTTTTCAGTTTGTCCAGTTGGTTACCTGTTTTGAGACAGAAATGGGAAAGCAAGATAAAGTGTTTTCCTGGACCAGTTTCCAGAACCCAAATAGTGGATGTCAGTGGTTTCTACCAATTTCGAATCCAAGGAGTTTCCCCTCTTTTAATGTATAATTTACAATAACAAGTAGACATTGTAATTTCACAAAATTATCACAGAACAAAAAAGCAGAAGTCACTGAATGAACATTTTATTTTAATTCTTCTTCGTGTCATAGTGCTTAGACAGTATCATATATATGTGCGGAGGAGACAAGTCACCAGTCTAGCTATTTCCCCAGATTGCCCTTCTATTGTACGTCTTCTCAGCAGAATGACTGCTCAAAAACTCTGTGCTGCCCAAGCTATTCTTTCTCATTCACATATTGTGGTCTCAGTTGCAATTATAAATTTTACTGTAGTTTTATAAATGCTATTTTTGAAGCAATCAGGAAAATGGTGTCTTGGCATTAAGTTCATTTAGGAAAATAAACTGTCTTGTAAAAGTTACTTTCTCTGATATTCCATCCCTTAACATTGTTTTGAATAGTCGGAAACTTGTAATAACCTGGTATTTAAGGCCTGTCTACAGTTTTAGTTCAAATTAAATAACTGAAATTTTGTGGTAAGAAATGGAGCTTGTTTCCTTTCCTGTGGTAATTTTTTTCTCTTTTTTTCTTTTCATCTTTCTTTTGGTGAATGTCTTTAGCTAAATGTAGCCAGCCACAAGGTTGAAATGTTTTCTTTTCTTCATTTAAATTAATGAGGATATTTCCAGTGTTCATCCTAACGCAGGATTCAGCAGATACTAGTAGCTGCAGACCATGCTTTCCCTGTCAATAGCAACCTACTTGTGAAGACCTCATTTATATGCAAAATTTAAAGTACCTTATCTGTATTTTTACACAATTTTTAATATCTCTTAAGACCAGGGGTCACAACATCTTCCTTCAGTTTTCTGAACTTCTCCATCCCCTGCAGTTATCTAGCGATTTGATTTTAATATTCATTCCATAAAGAAGTGACACTAATTCTCTCATTAATCTTCTCTTCTCTTTCAGCAGCCAAGATCTAGGAAAGTCACTTCCCATTGATCTGTAGCTTTTAATATAAAAATACAGGTTAGACTGTATGGATGTCACACTGTAGGCATAAGTGTTAATTGCGTTTTAAGATGATGATCTTTCTCAGCAAATTGGATCAGTGATGTGCCAGCAAGGACCTGAGCAATCATTCTCAGAATAATACGAATCCAAACCCTAATGCATTTCATAATATATTATGTAGCAAATATAAGGTCTGTTAAAACACATTAGAGTCACTGAGGCTGCTAATTTCAGGGCACTGAAATGCAGTCACAGCGAGCAGGAACGGTTGCGCATAAAAGCTGACAGAATTTTGGAATCAAGGCTTTAAAAAGAACCCAGCCTTAAAAGGAGTAAATAAGTTATTGCATAGATCTTTCATCCTCCAAATTAAAAAGACAAGAGAAAACGTGTGCTGTAGAAATATATGCCATCACTTACCATATCATGGTCTGAAACAGGCCCAAAACTGGTGACAAAGATGTCAGTCTTCACTTCAGTTACACGCTCTGATGAAGCAGGAAATTAGGACAGTGAGTGTCTATCAACAGTCTTCATTAGCTCTAACCGCTACCAAGTCTCACAATAAATAGAAATATTATTGACTTTGATTAGCCATTCTGAAATTGGTCTACAATAGGGTCCTGATAATTTATTGCTTCTAGATGTAATTTCACAGTCAATATTGTCATCAACAATTTTTTTATTACAGTGTTTCCACAGGACTTTTTGAGACATGGCTTGTGATGCCACAGTACAGCAGCCATAGTTCCACTGTTGTGTAAATCTTTTCACTCTTCAACTAATAAATCTTCTTGTCTGAGGATACAAACAGTGCTGAATATTTTACACAGTACTCAGAAGTCTCATTGGGTACTCAGTGTTTCTGGGCAAGCTGAATGAAGGTCTCTAATAATTGACCTGGGCCTATGAATTATGTATTTTGTATTGAGACACAGGGACAGAGAGGAAAGAGAGAGAGAGAATACATTATGGTGTATAAAACATAAAGTTATTTTATTGGTGTGAGTTAGAAATGGCTGTGTAACCCTTAACTGCAATAAACAAAAAGGAGTTAAAACTTTTCCAGATAAATATCAGCTAAACTTCTCTACTGCAATTTTTGGCTTGTCTATAAATGTTACAGTTTGTAAATGTTTTAGATTTCTTTTTAAATTGCTATGGGCACTAACATTAGATTTCCCTTGCACTACCAAATTTGTTTTATAGGCCTCAATGATAGACTAGTGTAAATAATAATTCATACATCTATAACATGCGCATAACACAGATCATGTGTATGTGCTATACCGTAAAGCTGGACTTCTCTGTGATTTCAAGGATGTACGTTTGCTCCATGGCACAATGCCCTTGGCCACTTCAGAAGAACCTAATGAATTTAGTGGTCACAAATGCTGAGTCTGAGGCCCCTAAAATGGTGCTGATCTCCAGAAAGAGCCAAACAGCGGGCTTCTGCAGATCTACCTTTAAAAGTCACTTTGCGAAACGCACGAGCTTAACCCCCCCTTCCTCTCCTCCCCCTCTACACACACACACACACAGTATCAGTAACTTCTGAACATACTGGTATTTTCTAGGCCACACATCACAAAATATTCACCCAGGATGGCATATATCAAAATAACTGCATTGATTTAAATATGACTGCAGGGAGTAACACCACCTGGAGGCATAAATCCAAACAGCGCTGAGCAGAGCTAACCCCATCAGCTTCCAGAATTTACAGTGATGAAAGTCTGAATACGTTTACTATAGTGCTACACGAGTCAGCGTCGGGTTTTTTGGTAGAAATATCAAATATGGAAGAAGAGATACATTTCTCAACTTTCAAAAAAGAAATAAACTGAGAAATTTGGAATATTAAAAGTAATCCTAAAGAAAAGAGGCTAAAAGAAAAGTACTTGCATAGGAAGCAAAAGGCGTGCAGCAGGCGAAAATTTTTATAAGACTCAGAAACGTATGTATGTAGCTATCTATATAATGTTATTTAAATATTGTAAAATAATTAATTAAAAAACTAATTTAATACAACCTGGATTTTAAAAGACTTTGGACTGTTTAAATATGATTTGTCCTATCTGACAAGAAAGTTCTGACAGAAGAGAAGTGAAGTAAGGAATCAAGGTTAAGCAGCCAGTAGCAATATACATTTCTGTACCTGATGCAAAGGTTCTAATGAGGATCGGTGTTCTACAGTGCACATACAGGTTTTTCACTTTCATTCAAAAAAGTCTACTTCTAAATATATATAAATGTAAGCAGTTTAATATAAATGTTTAATATATATACAATAAAATATCTAATTTTGTGAGACAGCAATAATAAGACTATTAGATCTGATTCTACTGTCATTCTAGTAATGCACTGAATGACACTTGTATTCTCTTAGCAAGTTAATGCAGAAATTAGGTGGTAGCAAAAGTAATCTTCGGGACTAATTAAAAAAGTTAAAGGATGAAATTGCCAATGTATTATTCCTAATCACATAAAGTAAACTGCTATGATGTGGCTGAATAGCCTAATAATATTCTTTTTGTTCTTTATTTCTGTGTCTGAGACATGTACAAACTACAGTGAGTATTGACAAAAGCATTGGATAGGTGAAATTTTCTCCTTGGCTGTCCAGGGAAATTAATGTGTGACCTTATCACTGTTTACAAGCTTTTCAACTGACGTAAAGAAATTTAAGTATTCTCTTGGCATCTAATTGACTCTGGAGTTAAAGAAGTCCACAGTGCAAATTTAACCCTCTATTACTGGAAGAAGCATATGGTTGTCCAGAAATTAATTGGCCTGGAAAAAAGTATTCCCTCCTTCAGCTCATCATTTTCACAAAAGTTCAAGAGGCTGTGGTCTTGTATGAAACAGCTGGCAGAAAAAGAGGATGGAGATTTCACAAGGTCCAGTAAAACATTGCTGAATGGATTCTTTAAGTTCCAGCTACTGAATCACCTTTCCTTAAGACTGAGAACCTAATATCATCATGAAACCTGTTAGGCTTTTACATACTGAAAAGTGAAACTCAAATCACTCTTTTAAAGATCTTTCATCCTCACTCCCCATCTCTCCATCTCCTTTCCGTTGAGGCACTCCCACGGGTGTCATTAGGAGACAGAAGATGCTAGAAGCTCTTCAGGCACAATGCGTTCATCCCTTAATGGTGTAAACTCAGAGTCCCAGCTCTGAGTGAGCCTCTATTTAATATAATATAGCTAACTGATTTACCTTCCTCAAACACAGAATATGCTCTTTGAATCAGCAGCATGTGATGTAGTGGTATCCTGAATTCTAGTTTTGGGAGACATACAGACATAGTAGAGAGCTTGAGGCTTAAGGAAATCACTTTGAGGACACAAAATGGAAACTAAAGGCTTTGGCAGTAAGATGGGAGATTGCCAAGGGAGTGGAGAAATGAGTGATGCCTTTCATTTCTATGTGACATTGAAGATAATTTAAGTGGCACGTAAGTCATAAGCAATAATAGAAAATTCAGATTGTGAACTCACAAGCGATTGTCTTATCTTCACACTGATTACACTTTTGCAGAGCATCTAATCCTAATCCTAGGTCTCTTCAAATCCAGATAAAAACACTGTACAGACCACCAAATGATTTAGTTTTTCTTTGGTATGCACCTTATTTTCAAGAGCAGTGAAAAAGTGTCTGTGAACACACAGAAAAAGATTAGCCCCTCCAAAGCCATATGGAAGTTTTGAAATTTTTGTTTACTGTTTTAATAATTAGATGATTCAACTGTGCTTTGTTAAGAGCTTCAGAAGTTGTGAGTCACTCCTGCACAGGACATGTGTTTACTCATACAGTTGGGATATATATTTAGAATCAAGGTTAACCGTGTTCATTTTGCAGCTTGATTACCATGGGAAGGCTTAAACTGTGCTTCAAATGCTCGGAATGCATTTGTCAGGAACCTCCAATCCTGAGCTGTATTCAAACCCATCACAATATCCCTAAGAACCAGAGAAAATTCTAAGTCATTGAACAAAACAAGCTCAGGTCAGGAGCTGATCAGACTGCTGAGGATAAATCCATCAGTTGTAAAGACATGTTAGCCATGTTGCTTGACTATAATGTCTATCTCATGAACCAGGACTAAGTAATATAGGGATATCTGTAGAACATGTAACGATTCCAGTTAAAAAAAAAAAAACAAACAAACAAACAAGGAAATCATTAATGACTTACTGGTTTTACTATAAGGCGACCAGAGGGTCCAAGTAGTTACTGATCAGCAAAATAGCAACTGAGTACCACACCTAGACACTCTGGAACACAGCCTCAGGCAATCGATCCACGTATAGCTATGAAAACAGCAGTCAGTGCGAACTACTGTAATTTTACTGTTTGCAACTACTGCGTTTTGCTAATGGTGCTAGACTAACGTAAACTTTCAAAATTAATAACAATAAATATTTTGATTTAAACTCCCAGGGAGCTCATTATTGCTAGAATTGTGGTTGGATTACAAATTGAGAACAAAATAAGAAATACAGATTTATTTAAACAGCAGGAAATAAGCCTATTTATCATAGGAAACTATACGTTAACTATTTCCCTTTCTGGCCTGCTGGTATAGGAGCACAAGGCTTATTTGAATTGCGTATTTTGGTGGCTTAAATTAATTCCATCTTTTTTGGTAATGCACTTGTTCCTCCTGCATGTCTTGTGTAAGACTGTGCTATAATTATTAAAATAGAGACGACTTTTCCTACGGTTTTGAATGAAAGGAGTTTAGGTGTCTATATAGCATACACTGTTATTACTAAAAAAAGGCATGTAGACTAATCACCCTGGATGCATCCCTTGAAGTGTTTGGATGAAGAACCACAACAAATACACTCATCAGAAATTTGTGCTGCTGCTTTGGTAAAAGTAGAGACCAAAAGGGAGAGCACTGAGCTGTCCTGTGATTACCCAGCTCTAGTCTGTGCCGCTATGAAGGGTTTACTGAGAGCTGCCCAGTGTCGTGGCAGCTCTCCCCACACCAATTAACAGCTCAAAGCTGCTCGTATCCTCCCTACCTCCCTACTATTGTATTAAATCAATTTTCCTAGGGTCTTCTGTGGCTTTTTACAGTTGCCTTTACATCAATGTGGTGCCTACAGAGTGGAAAAAAAGATGGAAATCGGCCCTTTCAGTTTTCACAGAGCTTCTAGTCCGTCTTCGCTTGTGTGTAGGGGTCTAGTATAGGACTGTGTTTTCATTTAGAGTAGAAACATTTAGATTTAACTAAATTTTTATTACGCATACAGACCAAACCCATATTTTCCCTAAACTTTAAGTTAGCTCAGATACGAGTTCAAATCCAACAATTTCCATTGGGACCTCAATCACCAAGAGGTAAGTTTATCGTATATTTATAGATAATGTTCTCATAAAACTGAATTTTAAAACCTAATTAACATAATACTGTCAGGTTTATTTTCCATCACTTTCAATATAAGCGCACTGTGGAAGTAATGAATTGCCCGAGATGGACCGATGGTCCACTTAAGGATAGTCACACTCAATTTTGATAAACATCATACAGGAGAGATCAACAAATAGCTTTTACTGATAGCATAAAACAAATATAATTCTGTTCAATACTGCAGTAATGTTGACAATCTACTTGGGGTGATCTAATGGACATTTGACCCAGCTATAAAAGCAAATTTCATTTAGAAAGATTCTGGTCTGCCTAATCAAACCCACTCTGGTTCTTCTCAGTTCTGTATTACACAACCTTTGTACTACAAAATCCCTCTCAAAGGGATAAACCACATTTAAAATTATTCTAAGTTAAAAGGTCACAGATCACATGATATCCTTTAGTTTTAGAGAGGAGATGTGTGCACTGCAAAGGTGATAGTTGTAAAAAGTCTGTAGCTGCACCTGATTTCATGTTAATAAATCTCAGCACTAGGTACAATGTGCCCTGTGCAAGCCCACCCTCTCACCACTGATGCACTCCAAATCTGCCACGGTGGCATCCCAGGGCTTATCTCTATTCCCCACATGAAGACAACCCAGAACAAAAGGCAATGGCATATCCATTTATCTGAGGAGCTTATTTTTTCCATCATTTTTCATTGCTTTTCAATTCTTTTAAACTCCACCCACAGTAGTTTACTATGAGAGGTCACCAAACATTGAGGTGAATTTTCCTCCTTATTTGATTCCTTCCCACCACTACCTGATCCCTTATTTTGTTCAGGATTGTGTATTTGAAAAGAGAACAGCATTGTTATTATTTAGCGTATTTTTGATCACCTGTAGTTCTAGGATCCAGATAGTTCCCACAGAAAATTATGCTGTTACCTAAATGACTTTGCTGTTTATTTTTTCCCTTAGTGTCTAACATCATTTCCTCTTTTTCAGCTTCAATACATTACCCTCCGCAATTCCTTCTCCTCGTGCTTGGTAAATTATTATCCTCTCATAGAGTTAATAGGTGTCCTCTAGTGTGATTCAGAACATTTTTACATTCATTTTGAAAGTTCTATTTTCCAGGCATAAGTAACTGTAAATGCAGTTATTTGTCCATGTTTATGGATGGGTACAACAGATGCTATTTCCTAGCAATGTCTGACTAAGTGACTGTGCCCACATATGAAGGAGCAAACATCTAAATAACATAATTTATACAAATAATTATTGATAAGAGGTGCAAATATGCCAATGCATAACATAGTGCTGTATATTTCTTTTAAAGAAAAATAAGATTAAGTTTAGCCACAATGCCACTTTTTAAATACCGAGCATATTCAACTACTATACTTCTTCCCTGTGGGTCATCTACTCCATTTTCCTATATTCTTGTTAATGAGAAATAATTCCTTCTTTGTTTAATGTCAGAATGCTCAGAGCTGCTTGCTTCATTTCAGATATGGCCCTATTGGGTTATCTGATGAATACTAATTTTCATTCCCATACCCTTTATGGAGCATATATGTTTTTCAGTTTTCCTTTTGAAGTGATACCTCAAAAGAAGATCTGAAAAAAAAAGGAAAGGGAGGACTTAATATTAATCTAGCACTGATTCCATGCATGCTGAAAGAGTGATTCAAAATTCAGCACTTCTAAATTTTTCACAATCTTAATGCTCCACCTTTTAACCTGGCTCTCCAATTAATATATAGTGTAGCTCCAACAGTGTATCTTTGTAATGAGATCTCTCCAGGAGCTTGTTCCTGGCTCCATGGTGCCTCATCTGCCTCACCAGGATATTTCTACCAAACAATGAAACTGTTCACCACACTAATAGGAATTTTGCAAACTTGGGATAGAGAAATATCATGGCATTTATTTCAAAAAGGAGGATATTACTCCTGTAAGTGAGTAGAGCAAGATCAAGATCAGACCTCTTTCACAATTCATTACAGTTTTTCAGTAAAGATACCTTTTTGTCACTGAATTCTTCACGCGTATACATAAACACCAGGAAGGAGAAACAAATAAACTGACTGAAGAAACTCTACCTTTTCTTCCATAGATGAAAAAGAGAGAAATTGGTTCTCTTTTCTGTTTCTGTTCATGCACAGAATTCTCTTTTCTGTAGGTGTATATATTTGAATAACTGCACTACAAAAGGAGAGGTCATTCAGGGATAAGAAGAGAGTTTTCTGCAATATGCCCCTTTCTGTAGAAGAAAGTAAGGTACCATGCAATGTTTTACTTTATCTCTGTTTGTCAGAAAGCGTAGAAAGAACAGAATAGACAATTTTGGATAACTGGAAGAGTGCTATAGTATAATCAGTGGTACACAGGTTTACATTGTGCCTAACAGCGTAAAATTCATTAACATAACATATATGTATGAGGGTCTCCGGTCTCTCAAATTCTCTGATAGCTGCATCATAGCTAATAAGGAATGAATGAGTTTTAGATCTAACTCTATATATCTGAAAATCCTGTTATATCGGTATCTTTCTTACCTTTCTCCTTAGAGTAGATAAAAATCATGTTCTGTATGAAATATTTAATAAGAAGTCGTCACTGATGTTGGGAAGAAAAATGAAACCACTGTTCCTCCATATACATTTTAAAATCTCCAGCCATAGATTATGCAATAACGGAAGGCTATTGAACTTCCAACTCCAAAACCTGTGCTATATTTGATATCTTGATTTAGATTTCCTCATTGGATATTTTTACGTATGGAACATTTCAGAATATGTTTCCCCATTATACAAAGGTATATATTGAGGTTCTTCACTTATATTTACATACATCAGCAAGAAGGTTTTGCAGAGGTGAATTCCAAAATTCCTGAGCAAACCCTTTATTATAAATTGGTACCAGAATTTAAAACATTGGCCTAGATGTTTGTCCCTAGTTTTTGAAATCTATTATTTATGCCTTTTGAATAAAGCATTATTCACCAGTCAAAAGAGTAAAGCTACTTCTTACCTCATTTGAATTTAAACATTAATTTACTGCCCACAATTGCATTAGATGTGGGATTTTTAAAAAGTCCTGGTACTCTTAGTTCTAGTATTGAAAGCTGACAAATATAACAGATAAGTTAAATTTATTATGCTGAACTGACACCGTGAAACTATAATATACTAAGCAACAGAGAAATTGTGATTTTTGAGGTTCTTGACTGCAGGCATGAACACGCAACACAATTCAAAAAAGGAGACATGCAAAGATTATTTAAACTTCTCTAACCCTTGGTTAGAGAAATTACTCCAATCCTGCCTTCCCTCCACCCCGTATTTCCCGTGCTCTGCTTATTTTTGCTTTTAACTGATCGTGATGCAAATGGCTATTGAAGTTTATGAAGAAACTTATTTCCTCCTATAGAAGCAAGTACATTAAAAAAAAATCGTTCTGTCAAGAGTAAATTTTAACTGGACTGGATGATCCTTTCATGAGTTACGTAGACCTGTTCTCACAGTACACCCTTGAAATCTGGCTTCAGAAACACATATTTAAATGCACATACATAAGGCTCTTTACTGATGTGCTTAGTTCTCTATATCGCAACCCAGAGAATAAGAGAAAATCCTTTCCCCGTGTCTCCCTTTGTTTGCTCTTCTAGTAACTGTTAAACATGTTATAATAGCTACAAAATTCATATAAGAAATCACGTGCCCAGATTTTTCTTGGAGACATGTACCAGACTCTACACAGTGTACAGAGTTTCATTTACTTATTGCCTTCTCTGCTACGTGTATTTACTGTGATATAGTAGCTGACTAAATTGTACAGTTGCATTAATCAAAGATTAAGGAGCATTTATTTCTACACTAGTCCAAGGGTTTACAAGAAAGCAGGCAAAACTACTGCTAGGTAAAAGTAAAAAGTGATTCCTACTTTGTTGTGTATTAGCTGAAATTGCACACAAAAATTTACAGACCAACCCATTTTTAAATGTGTTAATTAACACTTTATAAACAGAATTTTATCTTTAGTCATTCCTTGAAGTCAGTGAAGTAAAACCATTGAAGAAGTTGGCTCACAATTCAAGAACTGTTGCAAGACGGTAGCCTCAAACCACAGAATAAGCTTACTCTTAATTAGCTGCAATTTCATCCACGGGAGATGGTATAAGAATTCTTAATGTAATAACCTGTGCTTCTTATAACGCAGTTCCTCTGAGAGCTGTTATATGAAAACAGGTTGAACTATAGTTTGTGGGGTGAGTCGCTTTGTTTTATTTTAGTTAAAGAGTCCAAAAGAAAAAAAAAAACCAAACACATCTGACAGAAGTAAACCCAACCTTTCCATGTGGTGGAAAGAACAGATTTGTGCTGGTATGTTTAGAGCTTTCATGTTAGTGAACAATGAGCTTTTAGGAACAAATCAATGAGCGAACGTAGGGATGCTTATAAAGACTAGGCTTTGTAACAACGTTATTATAAAGATGTAATTGCTATGTGTACTTTTTTATGGATTCAGCACCAAGAGCAGCAGAAAGACATTTTAGCAAGCTGTGAAGACAAAATATTACAGAAGCAAATCATGACATACCCAAGCGAAAAAAAAAATAAAAATCTTATAAACTTCTGTGAGACTTTTATAACTGAGGTTGATTGATGCTTTCACTTTTAAAACCAAAAGCTCTTACGAAGATAGTCATAGACAGATGTGCTGTTTAGGCACGATTCATAGACTTGTCATTTGTTTGGTCACAGGTCATGTTTTACTATCCTTTATTCCTCACACATTTAAAGTTTTAATACATGTTCAGAGGTGATCTTGAATTGTGAACCATTTTCTTCTTCTTTTGGGTGAGAAAACCAAGTGTGTGAAAGACAGAGAAGGCATGGCATTTTTCAAAAAATGAATATTCCGTATCAGCATTATTTTATGTAAAAAAAACAGAATGAAAACGAGTATATAAATGAAAAATAACTTTCTTTTAACTGATTTCTATCTAATGTGTAACCTTGAAAATTATAATATAACACACCTCCCAGTCCTGGTCTCAAGCGGTTATCATAACCATCCAGCAGACGATCCAATATTCTGGTAAATACTGTGGTGTTGTCTTTAAGCTCATCTTGTGATGAGGTTTGTCCATAGCTGAAATACAGAACAGTTAACACTGAAAAACAATAATCCACCAATAATGTTACAAAACAATAATTCCAAAATCTGTTTAATCTTCCTTATACTAGTTTATGGTCACAAAATCTCATCCGTAAAACAAGATCGTAGTGCTGTATAAGGTTCTTTCACTTCAACATTTTCTTCTTTAATTGTACTTTTTTGGTAAAATTGTAGAAAAATGGTGCCTCTCTATAAACGGTGAACAAATAGAACATCGGTTCCCTAATGTTTATCTCATTATTCATTAATGGTTACAATATTCTAATATGTGTTCCTCAGTAAAAGGCTCATTTGTCAGCAAAAGATAATGTGTTTAATTCATAATATTTATAAAGGGTTTGCATACAAAGAAAGATAAATAATTTAGAACATTGAGAACTAAGTACTGAAAACACATGCTAAAACAGATAAACAAAAAAAAAAAAAAAACAGGGATGTTTTCTTTATGAATATAGAAGTAAATCAAGTGAGAGTGCATTTTCATAGGTCAATATATAATTTTGCTTTATTCTGTTTCCCATTTTCCTTCAGCAATTAGGCTTGGAGGAGTACCTCCAACTTTTCCTTACATATGTGTAATGAAACCATCTGTTGATACGGAAATCTCTTATGTCTGTAAAGCTTTGCTTACAGATCCCTAACGTATATGTCTAACTCAGCCAAAGGTCCTGAAATTTTTCTTGAAGAAGGGAAAAATTAAGCTATTTTAACTCAGCTACCAAAATCTTACTTCCATCAATACAAATCAGAATGAAATCCTTGGGCTTAGTGGTTTCTGTCTGCTGTAGATGACATCAGAATCAACCTTCTTCTTAAATCTGAAACCTTTACCAAATACCCTCTCGTAGAAGATTCCCTTAATCACAGATTAGAGTTGTCTTAAAGCCAAACCTAGTTTCTTTTTTTCATTCATTGCTGGGAAGACTTCCATTATAAACATGTGTAGTCATCATGACTAAAAGCAAAAACACTGCTTTCCCAAACATCATTTGTTGCACACATTGCTACTGAACTGGATAAACAGTGGAGCGCCAAAAACTTTTGTTAGGATCAGGTCTAGTCACAAAAGTGATTCTTCCATTGGGCAACTTGTTATCCAAACGGCCACAGCGATATGCGGGTCTCGGTGCTCTGCCAGTTGTTCCTGCTCTAACCAGCAAGGACCGTCTTATGAGGAATGTCCTGTTACCTGAAATGATCTGGTTCAATTAAAACACCTATGAAATTATTTTCTGTGAGCTGCATCAATCAAACATCCTCTGTATATCCCACACGTATATTCCACTTGTAGCAAATACAGAGAGAAGGAGGAAAGATACCCTGCATATAAGTACTCTAGAAATGCTTCCAAGCTGTTTCGCAGCACGGGTTTGAATAAGTAACAGTACAAATTAAATTACTTTCAGAACTGACACTCAGAGAAGTTTTACTAACTTTTCTTTTATTTCAATAGGCTGTGACTTTGTAGAGAGCAATTTTCAGGGTTTTTTAATGCATATAAATCAATCACTGTTTCTAATGAAAAAGACAAAATCTCTAACAGTTTTAAAAAATACTATGAATTTCCTCTAGCCATAACACGTAACTCCACTTAATAAAAAAATAGGTTGATTTATATTTATCTTTCTTACCTACAGATGCATTTTAAGTCACAGGCGTTAATATCATTTTCTTTCATGCTTCCTATATGTTACCAAATAACAAGTTCTCCTGCTGTCTCCAGCGAGCATTATCTTTCAAAGGATCATTTCTTATACACCTTATTCAGAATTGCAACGCCGGACTTTTCACTGGATTCAATTTTATATTAACACTGATTGCCAGTAAATAAGCTACTGTACGTACATGTCTCAAGGATAGCAGAAGGTCATCAGGATTAAGGTGGCAGAAGGATACAAAAACACTTCAGAAATTTTAGTGGTAAACAAATGAGTATGTTTGCAGAAAAGGCATCAGAAAGATGGACTAGTGGCAGTGCAGTCCACAAGGATGCGATACAATACACCGCTTCCATTCTGGGTGTCGCATTTGTCAGTACCCTTACCTGTTCTTCCCACCATTTTATCAGAGGTAAAAAGCATCCTTAGGGCTGGTTTTAATTGACATATGGTCACAACAGGAAGAATGTGAACATTTGTGTACGTATAAAGTATACTGTAGCTCCAGAGGGACTGTGATTTTTCATTCAAAACACACAAATTAAAGTAGTCCTGAAGCTGGTTTTTTATGACAAGAAGAACGATATGGCAAGACTGTGTCTTTCAGTATCACAGACAATTTATCTAATTCATCAATTGTTTTTTATCATAAAGGAATAACAGCACTCCAGAAGAAAAGGAAAGGGAAGTTACTATGACAAAATTGCTTTAGAAACAGATATATTTCATATAAAGTGTGTACATTTTGAGGAAAAAGTGACTGTATGCGATTGTGTTTTCATATTAAACCACAGTATAATAAAAAACTGTGCACTAACTCCATCTACAGGTCATTATAATAGTGACACACCATGTAATTTTTAAACACTAATCCCATGTGTTTTAATTCTCACTTTAAGAATGCACATGTATACATTATAGATATAATAAATATATGTACACATATATATGTACACGTATCTATATCATAAACATTTTTTCACAAAATTCTCTAGCTAGGCCCCATGAAGTAATTCATGAATACTTCAAATCTCACCTTTCTTAATATATTATCAAAATAAAGGTATTTCTTCTAAAATGACATGTTTATTCAATACAGCAATTGTAACATGAATCACCTGTTTTTTTTATTCTTTTTTTTTTTTTTTTTTTTTAGAGGAAACACTTGTGCAAATGAACCTTTGCCCCTTTGCCCACTCCGTTCTATTAAATCTTGAAGGTAGCCAGAAGGTAAGTTTATCTGGAACTGCAAATGCATAAGAACACCCTATGGAGATTAAGGCACAAATGCATCTTTTAGGGATCACTATTGACAGTATGAAATTTGTACTGCTTTTTGCTTATTAGGTAGCATTATTCACAGGACATTAATATTTTTAAAATACAGAAATATATCTGTGAGTCTTGTTAAACACCTTTACTGATTTTTGAATTGCAGAGATTACTTCAAGTATACTCCAAACTGCTTTATAGTCTTTAGTTAACCTACTAGTTGGTAGATGAGGTGTTGTACGATTACAGATTGTACTTTATACTAATGCTATTTTTAGATTTCAGCATATATTTGATAAACATTCAGTGCAGCATGGTCTTTCAAACACAAACTGTTACGGGGTTTGAGCCTACAAATACTTCTTTGTCCAAGCAGTCTCCCTTGATCAGGAAGGTCTACTTCAGATTTGCAAAAGCAGCTACTAAGTTAGGACACAGTCCTGACCAACCAAGAAGCGAAAGTTTTGTCTCTGCTTGCAGGGACAATAAAGTTACTAAATAGCACTTAAATGAGATTAAAAAAACCACTTAATTACACTTTTTTTCCCCTCTAAAGAAACTTGTATTTCTGAGCAGTCATTATATAACAGTAGAAAGGATTGCACAGGTGTTTAAGAAGTAGTTTGTTTCAATTTGTTTCAGAAAGCTTTTGCTTTTTTTTCTTCACAATATTGAAAAAAAGATGTTATGCAAACAAACGGTAGTTTTCTTTCAGTCTTCCCTTAGTTAGATTTAGCTGGGATTTCAACAGGGATTAACTTCCCCCAATACACTTAGTAGTAGTGCAGTCCATGCAGTATTTGTCTTATGCTGCTGTATTAAATTAAAGGTTCCTAAAATATGTTGGTGCATTAAAAAAATATTTCCCCACCTTCTTTCAGTCAGTGCATTCAGAAGGAGGCTCCAGGCCCAGAGGCAGTCACAAAGCACCAGGAGTCTCTTCATGGTGGGCTCTGAAACTAGAAGGAAAATAATCATCAACATCCCCCACATTAAAACAGGTACTGTCGACAAAAATGCTTGTTTTTTGAAACTTTTGCAGAATAATTTTGTGTCAGGCAATGACCTCACAATACTGTAGTGCACGTCATTCAGAATAAGGGAGCACGGCCTTGGCTGTTCTCCTGTTTACCTTCTACTTCTAGACACAGAAGCTTAGGGTGGGAATTGTTTTAGGGTAAGGGTGTATTCTTGTTTGCCTGAGTTAAAGCTGCTGTCCTCAAACTCTGTGGCAATTCTTACTCAGTTTCCTCCTGTGTTGAAAACGTGACAAGGCACCTCTGTAACATTTCCAGATAACCAAGTGTAATTGTTTTTGTTTGACTTGAACCAGCCTGAGTCCTTGCAAACCTCTTAGAAGCTTTCAGCGCGTGGTAGTGTGACTGAGGAGAGCAGTGCTTCCCTCACAACCACTGCTTTGCTTTGATGTGATGGAAGCAACTTTCTTCTACAGCTGTTAGTATTCTCCTCTTCTCGGAAATACTAGCATCAGAGAAGGAGTAAAAGGATCAGATTCTGACTCTGTGATCTGCTGCTACACACGCACGCTAACATTTTTGTTGGGCTAAAGGGCACAATTCGTAATCGAACCATGACCTGACAACCCACACACCATCTCCTAAATCTCTACCAGTCTCTGATTGCTGCTAGGAAATCTTACTGCATTAGGAGCCTTCTCCTCTCCAAATGTCTCCTGCCCTCTCTTCAGACTTCACCGAGTTACTCTCAGTTTACCTTTGAGTAAAAAGTAACACAACTCAGAAGGTTTCTTCCGCTTTCTAATAAACCATAAAATACAAAGTTAGCCGATATTTGTGGAACCAGTGTTCCAGATTCAGCTGATTGCTCAGGTGATGCTGCAGGTCCCTTTACATATCTATATACTGTGTGCTGGAATCCAGTCGATTTTTAGTATTCGTTGCATTAAATAAGGGCAACAAAATATGAAGCCTGTATTTTCCCCAATAGTGAAATGGAGTTTTTTTTAAATGCCTGAGAAAATGAAGCACTGTCCATGGAAACGTTGTTGTACCTTTAAATAAAGCTACCCCAATTCACTGCACACTCTCAGGGACAATTTAAATCAATGAAATATCATTACAAAGCGGCATGTAAGCAATGAGATATAATTAATGCGTTTATAGGCAAACGATCGGCAGATAAGCATTGAGTGGGGCTGAGCTAATCTAACTGGATAGGAAAGAGCTGGATGTGGCAGGAAAGCGTGGATAAAGATCTTCAGGGACGAGACTGCATCTTAACTTGCCCTGGGAACAGCCCCCTTACAAAGGGAAAGGCAACATCTGTGGCTTCAAAAATCTCCTTCTCCCGGTCCTGCCAACTTCTGCCTTTGCAAAAGGCTCTTCGGGATATAGAACGGAAAGTGAATTATTCCGAACTATCTTGATCTGTTGAGCTCCACGCCTGTTCCCCCTCCCAACACCACCCCCCGCTTCAATAAACCCATACAGGCACTATAAATCCTGGAGAAGGAAAGTTTCTCGCAGCTGCAAAAAGCAAATGTTAACAAAGACTTTCAAGAAGCGTTAATCACCAGCAGCCCCCAGCCCCCGGCCTCCCCCAGCCCGCACCGCCTGTGAAACCAGCTCTGGTTTTCCCATTCAAAATGGGAGAAGGAGCCACGCTTCTGGGAGAATTTCAGCAGCTCCCATTGAAAAAAAAAAAAAAAAAAGAAAAAAAAAAAAGAAAAAAAAAAGGGGAGGAAGGGGGCATTTTGATGCATTTTTGACCCCCGGTGAGAGATTTGCCTATCTGAGGCGCATATCGAGACTTGTTTTCCTCCCGGCATTTCAACTTTGTATTTCCCCCTCACCCTGAGAAAGCCACCCCTCCCACCGCCTCCCTCGCAAGAAAAAAAAAAAAAATTAAAAAAAAAAAGGCGCCCCAAAACCAAAAAACCTTTTGCAAGCGACCGGTGGAAATCAGTCCACGCCAAAAAATAAATAAATAAGATAAATTAAAATGCCCATCGATCGCTGCGGATTTTCAAGCTGGAGGGATAGGGAAAAATCCCCCCCGACCCGGCGGTACCTGCGGAGAGAGGGGAGAGGAGCCGCCGGCGCGCCTGGACGCGGTGCCCGCAGCCGGGAGCGCCCGGAGGGGAGCGCGGGAGCGGGAGCGGGTGGGAGCGAGCAGCCGCCCTTACCGGGAGCCCCTCGGGCGCGGGTCCGCGGCGGCGCTGAGCGGCTCTGCCGGGGATGCCCTCCCGCCCGCGCGGCGCGGAGGCTGCGCGGCTCCGGCTCCGCCGCTCACTCCGCCTCGGCCATCGCCGGCGCCGCCGCTGCTCCGCTCCTCCGGGCTCGGCACCCAAATTTCTCTTCCCAATATTCCGACCGGCGCTATACAACAAAAGCTTTCTCTTTACCAAGACAGTAGTAATACGTCCCAGGGTAAACCGGATGTGAAATAGGCTGTGACTTCATGCCAGAGAGATTTTATTTTAGAAAGGAAGGTGGTACCAAGCTCTCATCTAGAGACCAATCCGCCCATTTTTTATATGCAGCACAATTTAACTTCCAGTGCTCTCGCCCTAATCCCTTTCTCTCTGGCTGGAGACTCAAATCCTTCTTCAATCTGCAGCGTTATTATTGTTTGGGGGGGCGGCTGCACGGCTGGGGGGAGGCTGCGCTGGGGATCTTTAGGCACTTGCAGTTTACAAAACAGTCTATTTTAAGGGTCGTGCATTAAAAATACACCCGTTCTGCGTTAGCGTTCAACCTTTGATCAAATATTTAATCGCGGCATAAATATGAATGAAGGCTCGCTAGCAGTGTAGAGGATGCGGCACTACGCGTGTGTACCTATAAACCGTATATAGACCTGTAGAGACCAGGCGGTAGCCTATGGAAGTAGCCAGACGAGGACAGAGGTGCTGTGCTAATTAAACGCAGGTAACATGCGCTTTGGGCGAGACCCGTAGGAAATCACCTCCGGGACCTAGTGGCTCTCCCACACTTTCACACGCCTTTTGTCGGTAAGGGCCACGTTTGCCCGGAGCGGCCCCGGGGCTGTGCCGAGGGCTGCGCTCGGGGGCTGCCCGCCCCCCCTGCACCGCGCTCTCACGGGGCCGCCGGCGAGCTGGCGGCGGCGCAGCCCCCCGGCGCCCCGTCGGGGACTAAAGCCGGGACAGCCCCCGTGCCCCGCTGGAGCCCGCGGCGGGAGGGGGGCTCCCGGCTGCCCCCCGGGACATGCCTGGTGGCCCGGCCCTGGCACACCTGTGGTCACCGAGGGGCACAGTTCTGCTTGCAGTTAACGTCAGTTTAAACCCCCCCGGCGACCGTCCTCGCCTCAGCTGTGAGCAAACTGGACGAGCTCGGCGGGTGCTGGTACTTCTGCGGAGAAACAAGGAGAAAGTTGGATGCATCAGGTATGGGGAGGTGTCGGGTATGCCGGGAGAGCCTCACGCAGCCGCTCACCTGCCCACCACAGGTTATTGTGGCTTTAACACAAAGCTCCTTTCGTCAGCTCCAAGCCTTCTGCAGAAATGTCAGACACTGCCAACTGCCACAAACGCAGTGTGGTCAGCTGTCTTAGCTCCGTTTAGTGTAAACATACAATGAACTCCTCAGATAACAGTATTTGTTACTTATAAAGCACTACCAGCATCCGTGGGGTGCAAAAAAATCCTTATATCACATGCACCTACTGGATTTCAAATGATGTCTACTTTCCCTCTTCCCCTCTCAATGCCATCACTGATCCAATTGCAGTTCCCTCCTATGATACTGTTCCAAGGGAGGTCAAAATCCATATATTTTGTCAGAGATAGCCTGAACTGGTATGCTATTTTACAGTTAAACTATCTGTTGCAAGCTTTATCCAGATTTTTAAATCACATATTATACATTCTATGCAACCTCATGAAATACATGATTTGTTTGTCTTTGTAACAGCATGAGAAGAATTTGATGTGACCCAACAAACCAATGACATTCATAGCTAAGGCTGGCAATAGCTTCCAAGGTGGCAGTCATTTTGGATAAGTGCCTGACTTATAACAGTCTAAACGCTGCAATGATTTCCCTAAGCACAAGGAAAATAGAAATTTTGTTTATCGAAGTCCCCTGGTGCTTCAAGTGCACCCAGTCATTATGATCGGCATTAAATAGCCACAGGTTATTTTAAAGACTTGCAATGGACTTTTTGCTTAGTTTCCTGACATTTCCAATGTAGTTCATCTCATTTTGATTCAAGGTTGTTAGCAGTGCGGAGAAAAGTAGGGAACAGAAAAACCTACTGACTACCCAAGGGAATTATAAGTAGTGACTTGTCAAATCACTAACACATAGAAACTCTCTTAGTGGCTAGAGGTATTTTCCAAATATGCAATGTTTCCACCTTCATTTGCTCCTAGCTAACATAATTTACTATGTTTTTATTCTTGCACTGAAGCATAAGAGAGTTTCGCTAAAGCAACAAGTAAGTCGAGATACTCAGCTGAGTTTACAAAAACAGCACAAGGGATTTTTATTAAAGTACATGGAGATTGTGTGGCTCTAAAACCGCTGAGATTCCTTGCCCTTTCACTAGGGGATTAATTGTATTATCTACAGTGACCTTAAACTATTTTTTCTAGATGAATAATATAAGTTTGCAAAAATAAATAAATGTTCAACATAGCTCCAAGATTTCATTTTCCCCTTCGTTTCTCATGAGCAAAGAAATTATAAGTACGTTTGCTGTATGTGTGTGTCTGTGATACGTAGCCAGACGGACAGATGGGCTGAAAAGGGAATGATTGCATGGCTAGAGGTTCATGTACCTCTGTGCATTAAAATCCAAGTAAGTGGGCAGTTGAAGTAGTTTCAGAGCCAATGAGACATAACCTTGCACCTTATTGTTTTCTTCTTGACTTATTTTAATTAGTATATAAACAATGGCAACTGTTTTTATTTTAGTAAAGTGTCAAGGGTTACACAGGATGGTCTTTGCCTTCATGGACACAATTGTCGTGTGCCAAAGGATGATATGTTTTCCCAAGTTCTCCCTCGGTGAAAATATTAACCTAAAATTGGAAGTTGCTCATTCCCTCTCTAATTCTCATCTGCTCAGAAAGTAGGACAAAACTATTTTTCCTCCATGGCTGAGATTCCTGTCCATCAGTGCTCACACATAACCCAGATTTTCCCTTTTCTTTTCAAGGGCTGTTATCACAGTTATCGTGTCATTCCGTAGTAAATGCTAAAAATATTTGGATGTAATCAAACAAACAGGCTGTTTTATGATAGATTGTGCTAACAAAACAACTGTCTTCTAAGGAAAAACCCAACTATAAAAGAATACGTCTAGTCTTTTAAAGACAAATATGATTTGTTGTTAGTGGAATGCTCTTTCGAAGAGCAAGTGCTAAGTGGGAGATACATGTCTTGCAATTCTTACTTTTTCCCTTTCCCATCCAAATTCCACTGACCTAATCCAAAGTCCAGTAAGGGTAACGCATTTTTCAAATAAGTCCATCTGTGGGTTTCAGGCACCTAACTTAAGAAGATGTCTTTGAAAATCTCAAGCTATATATAAGAATGTGTATATTACCAGTGAGTCTTAGGGTCATATGATTTCATTCTTGAATGAATTGTTCAAATGAGAAAGGGAAGATGCATTTGAACGTAATGTCTCCAAGTAACTCAATATTAGGTGATGTGCATCTCTGCATGGTTTTACAGTCGCATTTGGAAATTGAAGATGTCAGGAAGACCTAAGTTTTTTTCAAGCCAGCTTTATGACTCCATAAAGTTTTCAAAAAGAGGCTATCTCATTCATGTTACAAGGTTGTGCAGAGCTAAATCCTTTAAAAACAGTATTATTACATCTAAACAGTCAGCCAAAATGAACTTGGCACAGCTACTATGTGCAACGCTTTGAACCTCGATGTTAGTGCAAGTGATTAGTAGCAATGAAATTAAACCCGTTGAATCCTATTTTGGTAAAATAAATTTATTAAATGCTGGATTAAAATTGACATAGAGAAAGATTTTTAAAGTAGGTAGAACTATTTTTGCCTTTGAATTTTGATTTTTTTTAAATATGGCCTATTCCTTAAGGGCCTGCATCCTCTCTCTGTATATATATATACACACATAATACCTATACAGAGTATTTCTATAAGTCATTAGGGAAGCATTTTTTGGTGTGTGTTGTGTTTTTTATCAGGTTGTTCTTTGTGTGTATGAAATATACATATGTTTTCTTTTAGTTTAGGAGCATATATAAAACAACTGAAATTCCAGAGCAGAATGTTTTGACATGATGTGTCCTGAATAGCCAAGGGATTTGAATAAAGCAAATGAAACTCAGAGATTTACTGGCATACAGCAGATCAGATAAAGAATTAAAACAGAAAGACCATCTGCTCCAAAGCTTTGAACTCTGTTATTTACAAGTCCTGCTTGTGTGATTAAATAGAAATATTCTGTTAAATATACAGTTTGATTTGATTTCTATTTTAATGTGTTTCAAAAATATATTGAAGAATAGCTATTGACCCTTCGGTACACATAATGAAATTCAGTTGCTTAACTTTTTTTTTTTTGTCTTTTAATTTAGAGCCACAGTCAAGAGAACAGGACATATAATTGTCAGCTAGTGTTTTTATAAAAAGCAAGTGATAATAACAAGAAAAAGTTCACTCTTATTATGCCTCTTTCATTTTACAGTTAGGTTGTATTCATTGCCTCTTTCCTCTTGAAAAATTAGTAGAAAGAGAACTTCCAGCAAAATACAAATGAGACTTTTCACGAAAACAAGTTGCACTATTTTCAAAGACTCAATCTGAGATACAATGCCCATTAAAGACATATGAACGTTCTTGCTAGATCTGTGCTGAAAATTGAAAGTGGCACTTCTTTGAACCCATTATCTATTAAAAATGGAATAAAGATGTAAAATAGCTGATGCCCAGAAACTTAGGGATGATGACTGTCTCTTGAATTTGAAAGTCTCCAAATACAATACTTCAAACAGAAACCCCAATTACTTACAAGTTTCTCAGACTTTCTAATTCACAGAGACAACAATTTATTATGCCTTGCCACACTGTTGCCAAACATCATCTTAAAATTCAATCCATAAAGCCAGAAATGGAAGATTCTCTCCTAGATAATAATAGGATTTCTTGTCTGATGTCAGAAAGGAAGAGTGGAATAATAATCTGTTTTCTAAAAAAAAAAAAAAACCAACAAACCACTGTTGAATTAATGAAAACCACCAAAAAGAACAAAGGTCAGAATCAGGTGCTTGTGTGGATTACAAGAGCCTGGTAAATCCAGCGGTGATCATTGACGAGATCTTTTTCAGGAAGCTTTTCCTGCAACAGCTGGATTTACCTATAGTGGAATACGAATACCATATGTGTTTATCTCCTATGCTCTAAGTCACTGCTTCTGATGAGGTGAAGTCTTGACTAGAAATCTACAACCTCCTGGAGCGTTCATAGCACCTTTAGTATAAATTCAACACACCTTCTACAACAGGGAAGCTCTTCCCCCCCAAAGGGAGGAGTGTACTCTTGTCATCCTGGTGTGGATGTTATGCACTTACCTTTCAGAAATGAGAAAATAATTTTGTGGCTCACTTTCCTTCTTGCTCTGCATTTGGAAGGACAGATTTTTTGGGGACTCAGACCTTAGAATTATGACTTGTGGTTTGATATAGTTAATGACAGTTCATATTTCTATGGACCAATGAGCTAACCTGTAATTTCATATTTTCTTAAGTAACAGTATTGATCCATAATGATGATTTTTCCTAAAACTGGATAGAATAAAAATCTACGTAAGCAGAAGTTCTAGATTATTCCAAGTTCCTGAAGGTTGATATTTCTTTTCCTTTTAAAAATTTATCTAACAATACAACGTTTAGTGCATTAACAAGCCCTTGTTACTTATTATTTGTGGATGAAGAAAATAAGTGACTATGAGAAGAAAGTGAGCAAAGTAAAATAAATATTTACAGGGATAAGAAACAATAAAATACATTTTAAAAATTTAAGAAAATAATCAGTATGGAAAAATTCAGTACACCATTGTCCTACTATAAATATTTGCCTTTGATTGAACTAAAAGATGGAGAGTCAGAATAGCTCAGCCTGAATTCAGAGAGTTGCTTAAAATGTGTTTAAATCCATCCCTATTCAGCCAAACACTTAAGAATCCACTTAATGCCACCGGTCATAAATATTGTTAAACTTAAATGCGTCACACTAGACTGAATTTTGGTGCTTTGCTGTTTTGGAAGCCAAATACCCTGCTGACTTCTTAGGTGACCTTAGACACATTTCATTTCTCTCCCTGTCTTGGTGCCTTTACCTAGCATGAGAACGCTGCAACCTGTGAAGTTCAATTAGCCAAAATTCCTGTAGATTTCAGTGAGTGCAGTGCTAAGCTGAAGCTTTCTTGCAAGTACCGTTTAGAAACCACAGGAAAGTTTGTAAAGCAAAGGGAACACACACGTGCTGGTTCCCACTGGCATTTAGAAGCACACGGTGTTTGATTCACCCATTCCTCCTGCTCCACTGCCTTCCTCACTTCTTAGAGATGGTGACAAGCGGACTCTTCAGATGATTTTATCTTCCAGTTGGACACAACGTATGCTTCCCGACTGCTGATGTTATTGCATGGAGATGCACTTGCTCAACTGCAGTACGCTGTCAAAGCACTCTTGCATGCACTGTCCTACTGTCCTGTTCTAGAGTTTGAAGTGTGCTGTAGAAACAGCAGAGTAAACATTGAAGTGATACTCAAATTTTCAAGTGATTTTCAAATTTAATTTTTGTGTGACCTGCTTAGTGCTAAAAATCCAAGCGTAGTCAAGCATAGCAAATATAGATGAGGATTGCGCTGGGACAATCATTAACAAAGTGATGTTATAATGGTATGATTTTATGCTTAGCTTTTGCACTCGTCTCTTAAGGTCCTTATCCAAAAGATACTAACACAGCTCTTCTGCATTTTCCTTCCAGTTTAAAATTATTAATGTTTGGATTTATATCTACTGAAAATTACTCAGACAAAACCTGTGCAACACAGACAAACTGCTGTGCTGGGACAATTGAACATCCAGGTGTTAGCGGTAGGCATTTAGAGGCAATATAAGAGCAGGGCTGGTTGCATGCAAACTTTTCTCTGGCCCAAGGCTCCTAGTTTCTACATATCTGGTTTCTGAGGTGGGTTATTCCTTCTTCCTTCTGTGGTTTATGTTGCTTGTTTTTACTGTTACAGGTTAAAACCTGATATCTATGTTTTGAATTTCCTTGCAGAGTCCCCAGTGTTAGTTAGAACTGAAATTTTGATGTTGGCTAAAGAGCTGCTTGATTAATTTTAATTTTTTTCCTGCTCGTTGTAACATACTGATTAAACTACATTTCCTGTTTCATCTCTTTCATTCATGGAAATATACCTCACAATTGTTATATCGATATGCCAAGCTTTGCAACACGAGGTCTGCATTTACAATAGTTTGCGTATGTGGTTATATTATATTAGGAATCATTGTTTTCATTCAAAAGCAGCTGAAATAATTGCTGGGCTATAGAGGCAAAACCCCAAACAAATAAAAATCAATATTTTGTGGACATTATCAATGAATGTTAATATTAGAATTGAAACTGTTGTAATCTAAATCCGTGCTTTAGTCTAAGGGAGAGCTATAACAATACCATTCCTGGAGGTCTCTGATAATCCAAGATGATCTAAGTGATCTTTTAGAATGTAACCAATAATTTTTAATGTTGAATAGCATAAACAGTTTTGTAGGAGCAAGGATTGGCTCCCCAGCACATGTAAACTGGCACAGTTGTGCTGAGTCCACCTGGGCTGTTGCAGCAGCTGTGGATCTGGTCCCTGCCTATTATTACCCTGTTTAAACAAACTAAGCAATTACTCTAAACAGCTGGGCTTGCTCAGGTGATTTGTGAAAAGGCAGTCAACTTAATATGAAGCCATATTTAGCATTCATAGTCTTTACTTGCTGCTTTCATAAACATGTTAATGTTTACCTAATCTTTGTGGCATGGCTATTGGTGTGCACTTTTATTTCTTTTGAGATTCTGTGTACCAGTATTAATTTGTTTTTGGTTTAGAGCTCAAACTGTTACTTATGATAACTATGAAATGTGCCCACATAGAAACAGTGCCTCTTTAGTCAGTAGTGGTTCCATAAGAAGGAGCATTGAGTCTTTTCTCCCTTTTACTGCTGCCAATCAAGAGCAAACAATTAAGATTAGAACAATATTCGGGCTAATGGTCACTGGTGTGACTGGGAGGGAAACTACTTTTTCGCTTGTGTTAGTTCTGCTGTAGGGATAAGAGCTCTGTGTTTTTGAGAGTAATTCAGTGATACGGTTGTGGAACCACCTTGTTAATTACCGCTGGCTACCCTTACTGAAGGGAATGAGAGTGCACGGGCTTTTAACAAAGAAATGTTGTTATTAGCAATATCTCATGGACTGACAAGAAGGTTGTCTGACACTCTCATTTTGTGGTAAGGTAGCAAGTAAAGGAGTCGGCTGGTCATTTTGAAAGTAAAATGCTGCTCTGCAGGTCACTAAAGGCAGGGTTCAGCCAACCTTTCTTCAGCTGTGACTAATTAACTAGATCCCTAAACTCTTCTGTAGACACCATGTGTAATCAACAGAGTGGCAAGATGACTCAAATCACTTTTTAAGAGACTGTTGAAAAGGGATGAATCATTTTTTCATAGGGATATATCCCATTCTACTAGACAATACTAATAAACATTTAGCTAAAACTTAGTTCATAAATGTAATAAAGGACTGTAAAGTCAGGCCTATAGAATATTGCTGCTGGTTTGTAGCAGTCCTGGAGGGTTGGGTTGGTTTTTTTTTACAGCCTCTTATTTGTATCTGATCAATTGAGAGTTCAAGAAAAATATCCAACACAACAGTATTCTCATACCGAGCTAGGTGTGATGGTGGGATGATATCCTCTGCTTTTTCAGGACAAAAAACCCAGCGGTATTAGTATATGAGATCATTTGTCAAGAGGGAAAATACTGTCCTCATTGCCAACTAACAAGCAGTGTTTTTCAACTTACGTAATTCAAGCAAGAATTAGAGAGGCCTGACTGTTAAAATGGCTGAAGTCTGTATCGCAAAGCAATTGGCATGTGACATTTGTCTTCTTAGTAGTGTGCAGCAAAATCTTCAATCACTTTGTAGTGGTGTCGTGAACCTCTCTCGTCTGTTAGAGTTGTCAATGGCCCTATGACTGCAAAACTGCTGGTACTTCCTTTGCTTACACATAGTGGTTTGCTCTAGAAGCTAAGGTACATCAAAGTATGCTTTGCCTTGGATGACAAAGAAAGAGAGTGAAGGCCCTTCTCTGAAGACAGTGAGTGATACAAATTAAACAAGTGGGAGAGCAAACCAGCATGTGCATGCAAATACAACTGGTTAGTCAACAAAAGTGTAGTTATTGAAGCCTCCTAATGCTAGGTCCTTGGCAGAGAGCAACTAGAAAAGGCTCAGCCTTGGACTCCCTCCCACTCCCCACAGAGAAGCAAAACGGAAGGAAGAAGTAAAACAAGTCTTCTGAAGGCAAAAAGTTCTCTAGCACAAAATATCTGCAGTACAAAGTAAGGTCTGTCGAAACTGCAAATGTTGTCATTTAGGAGAATCAGCCAAAGGTGCTTATGGAAATAATTCTGTATATAATTTATATTTTTCTGTAATTTTTTCTTCAAAGAACTGAATGTGCACTCTTCACACTTCCCCCCCCAAGGTTTTTCCATGAATTTTTTTCTTGTTTTATCTTTTCATTGTTCTTGAAATTGAGTAACGTAGAAGAAATTGTCAGTCACCTAAGCTGCTCAAGCATTTTCCCCTCATTTTGAAGTACATGTTCGTCCAGCATAATCACTTCTACTTTCTAATGCTAAAACTTCTTTTATATGACTGTGGTGTTGTGGACACCCTCAGGAACAGGTAATAGGCTGTAGTTCAGATTTTGCTGTTAAAGCTCAAAGGTTTTTATCTTCTCGGTAGCGTAGCAGGAGTGCACATATATTAGAAATTCTTGCAATCTAAATGCTGAAAAATAATCAAAATAAGAATATACTTCAAAAGCAAACTTGAAGACTTGATTCCATGAGAGATCTACCACCTCTAAGGTAACAAAGAAGGGGTATTCCCAGCTGTGCATGACCCTGTGGCTTATGTATGTGTGCTGACGTTGTCCATACACTGTAGGAAAAACCTACATCCTACCAAGGGAAGATGCCAGGAACCATCTTAATCCTGAATTCGGGGGGACATCTGGGGATTTCTTAGCTACTGCTGAAAGGTATTCATGATAGGGATTCATAAATGAGATAATTAAAGCAGCGGTTGTACTCTTGATTGTTTCTTCTGACCTGATGAGTACTTACTCATAGTAACAGTGTCCACTGTAGAAAAGCACTTGAGTCAAAGCAAGTTGCTACTTAGCAACTCGTTATCTAAAAGATGCATTTATGCTACTGTTTTCTTTGTATTGTGTGGCCTTTTGAAGCAAATCTGGCTATTCCTATTCGCTGCTGTTTGGTTCACATTAGGCAGGAGTCTCAGAACATGGAAATTCAAATCATTACAAATGAAACAATATCAGATGATAGTCTCCAGGTGTGTATCTGATATGCTCCGGTGGGAAATGGATACTCAGCCCATGGGGCCACAGTAGAAGTAACGCTCTCAGAATGCATAAGGGTTGGATGCCGATGCAGAGCATCAGCTGTTTTGCTTTAGCTATCTCCATCTACTGGTTTATGGTTCTTGGTGAAGTCAGCCTATGCTAATTAGATACTCATCATAAATTTTAGTTTCTATTAATTCACTTTACCTTTTGCTGTGTATTTGGGAATGATATTATAGATATTAGGCATGCCGATATCCATGTTCCCAATGCTCAAAATTCTTTTAGGGGTTGGATATGCATATACCTGTGTATGATTATGCCAGCCACACGTTTCCCCGATTTAGAAAGTTGCCTCCCTGCTAGCCGCATCCTATGGAGCTCTGTCTCTTTTTTTCCCTGCAAGAATAGGCCTTGGCTGTGTAGAATAGTCAGTGTTGTCTGCATCATCAGATCTGCTCGTTGTCCTAAGTGTATTAACCATATAGGATTTTCAATAGGGTCCTGGTATCAGGGCATTTTTTTATCTTCCCTGCTGTATGCTGGCACTTTGATGTATAGTATTAGGAAAAATGAGATCAATCTTGTAGATTTATTGAGCAAGTACAGTTGAGCAGTTTGGGCAAGACTCCTTTAATTTGTTGGGGTTTGATTTTTTTTTTTTTTTTTTTTTAAATAACAAAAAGTACCTTTTACAAATTTAAACTGTCTTAATAATTATTTAAACCAGCAAAGTCAAATACTTGGAACTGTCAGCTCATCCTCTCTAGCAAGTCAAGGAATTTAGTCATGTAGCCTATCCTGCACCTTACTCCCACTTCCATTATGAAATGGACCGTTCAGTTTACCCTACTGGAGTAGGACCAAAGGTCCTTCTGTAGAAGTAGGATTATGGAGAATATCCTGTGAAGTCATGTGGTATGACTAGAAGAGCTGGAATCGATATCTCTAGTTGTTATAGATGTGTCAGTGTGTACTGAGAATCAGGATGTATATTTGACAGCAGAATAGAGCTTTAAGTACAGTTTGAACAGTACAGACCATTATCAGGAATAAAATACAAAGCCATTTTTGAAAGCTAAAGAATTACCTAGCTTTTTCTCTAACACTTGCATGATTCTGTAAAGCCGTTTATGGAACTAACTATTGATTTATTTGCATAACTTAAAATGCCACCACCCCTCCCCGTGAGCTATTCTCCCATTTCCTGATGGGAGTTGGGGAGAGGAAGGAGGAAGGTTGGATTTTCTTGCCTTCCATTTGTCTCATTAGAAATATGAAGAAAATACTTTGATTCTCTGAACAAATCAAACCCCTCAACGGCTTCAGCACCTGACCATAAACATCTCTTAAGCACTGGTCTACAAATGCTATGAAAATATCTGTCCCTAAGCGTGTTAGCAGTGCCACTGAATTCATCAAGGCTGCCTACTGAATATTCCTGTGGCTTTTTAAATAGCACATTAAAAAGATTTCTCAGATGTTCTGTGTTGGATATTGCTGTAAGGGTTCCCCTGCCTGAAAATCCATTGACAGAAATTTATATCAATGGTGAGATAATTTCTCATTCTGACTGTGTAAATAATCACTAAAAAAAATCAACTTCTACAAGAAAAAAAAATGAAAGCCATTCATTTGTATTTTAATTTATAGATTTCAATTCTTATACAGCAAGCAATAGCTATTTAAATATGACCTGTGACTTGAGTTTATTTAAATAATTCAAACTGGGAAAAGAACATAGTTTACTCCTCAGCAAAGTGATTGTCTACATGTACAAGCTATTGTCAGAGTAGAACCTATTCCTGAAAATAACCTGATAATGACTCAGTTTAGAAGTAGGACATTTCATTAAAATGTTTCTTGACCTCAAGCAGGTTTTATAGGGTTAAATGCTACAAAAGAGGCATTCCTCTTCAACTCTTGGATTGAGTAGATGCCTATATTTGAAACGTAGTCAAAGCAAATGCTTAGTGAAAAAGAGCCTTGGATTGACACAAAACTCAAGTTGGCATTTCCATGTGTAATATGACAGAAAGAGTTTTAAATATAAAATTTCTTCAACTATACCTTCTAGAATATTTATTACGTGTATATACTTAGAAATAATTTTATTTACTAGTGTAAAGTCAGTGTGAAATAGCATGTGCCCAAAGCTCAAGATTAGAAGCTTAGTTTCAAGTCATCTTTAGTGAAGAAACACAGGTTATGCAGTTTCACAACTGTTAGCTTGTTCTATTTCTTTTTTAAGTTTTGATTTATTCAAAATATTATCCAAAAAATAGAAAAAGGATGTTGACTAAACATAATTACTGTTATATAGTGAACAGTACTGCTCCCAACAACAAACAGAAAAAAATACTGGTTGGAAGAATTTGTGCACTAAAATAAGATTGTAACTTAGAGTACCATTCACCCAAATAGATTTTACAAAGTTATAAAAAGAAACAGGTTTTGTAATTAAGCTGAATGAAAGCATTTGTTTCAATATACCAAGTTAACACCTTTAGAGCAACTTCTATGACAGAAAAGCTATTTGAAGGACCACCGCAATGAAGAATGACTGACACTATAGAGCAGTACAGAAGGGACCTCATTAGTTTTTTACAGGAGGAAAAAATTGGAAAGCTAAAGCTTTCAGAGGGCAAGAATCAGCCAATGTAACAAGGAAGTCCTTACAAGAACTGTGTCTGTTCAGCTATTACATAGCAAACTTTACAGTGGAAATTAGAGTGAGAAGGGTCTTAAGATACTGTGAAGAGATGTGAAATATGTTTGTAAAGTGTCCTATCCTCACAGAATTATCTGTTACTGAATTTAACATAAAAACACAAAGATGCAGGTAAAGCTGGCCTGATAATGAGTAATAAGCAAATACTTACTTACTATAAGACATTCTTGTTTGATAGTAATGATGGTATCATGGTAAGAATTAAATATCAGCATCAGACGCTTTTATGTCACTTGTAGAAATAACTTGGAAAGGGGTTTTTTTAATGCAGTAATTTGTAAGCTGTGCTTACAGATGTGTAAGATAGTGAAGCTATTAAGCAGTAGTAAGGATCCAGAACTGAACAGGTATTTTGGATAACTATATTTAATTTTCATTAAAAATTAGCAAAAGAAACCAACAAAAAATGACCACAGAATTAATTTAATGTTGACGCTCTTTAAATTTGCTGGGAAATATGCTGGATTCTTCCATTGTTATAACCATATAAGAGAGTTTGTTCAGTAGAGTGACAGGGGACAGGCAATTAATAGGAATGCACAATAGGCAAAATCCCTTCAACATGTCCTAACACAGGTTTATTGCCATGAAGGAAGAAATTTTAAGCCAGTGAAAACCATAATCTTTAAAAGATTCTGAAGGGTCAATTGTCACCCTTTCTATCTCTGACCTTCAAGTATAGTATTCACATGTATTCTCTATTCCTTGATAATTCTATCAGACTTTTTAGTGTCATATACAACTGTCCCTATTCTCAGCAGGGGAATGAAGGGGGTTTTTATGCCCTACCATCTCTGACAAGATGTTTTATTCTAGTTTTTTCTGCCTCACCAACAGGCAGCACCCACAGGACTTGGTCCCAGCATGGCCTGTGCAGAGTGGTTTATGCTTCAGCAAAGGAGCAGGACTCTATACCCTTGAGCTTGTCATAAAAATTGTGAAAATGACTTTTGACAGCTGAGAGTGTGCATGCATTCACATTTATGTTTAACGCATACAACCATGAGATGCAAACTTGCCAAGTTAGAGAAATTTTGTAATAAAAAGTGTACCAAGGAAAAGAAAGGCAGAAAAGAATAAGCAGAGGTATGGCACCTTAGCAGGAGAACCAAGGTGAAACATAGTCTTAATGTACCTATTGTTCCTTTGAAAATATGGGTAGCTGTGAACTAAATTATAACCCCTTGGTTCTTATACACAGTTATTAGACCTTTGGATAACACATGTCCTTCTGAACTAAGCTAAGGTGAGAATAGATCTAACCAGCAAAACATCTTCTGGATCTTGCTGTAACAAAACATGGAGAATTGAAAGACAAAGCTATGAAACAATGTCAAATTTGTATTAGAAAAACTTTGCAGCACTGGTCTTGAACTTTGCGTCCATCATTTTTGTAAGCCATAGTGTTTTTTAAATTCCTCTACAGAAATTGCTCTCTAAAAGAGTGATAACATTATGGAATTTTAATACGTGCATTGTATTCTCAACTCCTAGTCTTATCTCCCAGCACCATTCTTCAACTATTAATATGTTTAGTTAAATAGCTTCTCATACAAGGCTGGAGAGGTAGTAACTGTATGCCATGGATGAATTACAGAAGAAATTGAATATTCCAAAACTTTTATATTGTGACAATTCTCATCAACTCAGAATTTGCAATTGTTTGCTTAGAATAGAAACTACTTAACAATCAGCAAGTAAATCAGGGTTTCTGAAATTCAGTGCCATGTCATGAAAATCTATGTGTAGCTATTGCAGAGGATCAAGACTTTATCCTTGTTCTGGTTTTGATGACATAACTATAGTTGCATTTAGATCTTATGTCCTAGGTTAAGGATCTCCCTAAAACAAAGCTCAGGGAGCTCAGTAGGTTCTGTTGATCTTGGATGCTCATTAGGCAGAGAATGGGTATGCTCTTGCTCTTAATGAATGCAGTTATAAGTGTCATTCCTGTCTCTTGGCCTTTTATGCATATTTCCAAAGTCTTGTATCAGAATTCAGAGGAATTAATGTATACACTTGCTTGGGATATTGTCACTTGTCTTGCTCCCGCTTCAAAGCCCTTTCCAAGAATCTACAGAAGACTAGCACAAGGCATGACAAGACAGATAACTAACCTGCCCAGGAAAAATGCATGTCTTTCAGGAGCAGCTTTGCAGGTTGTATAACCTTTTTTAGTAACGCTATTAAGGTAGCTGTAAAAACACACGCACTCACAATACTCTAATTTTTCTTCAGTATCTCCAGAATTTCAAATCATAAAATACACTGAGTTGGAAGGGACCTTTAAAGGCCATCTAGTCCAACCCCCCTGCAAGGGGGGGACATCTTCAACTAGATCGGGTTGCTCAGAGACCCGTCCAAGCTGACCTTGAATGTTTCCAGGGATGGGACATCCACCACCTCTCTGGGCAACCTGTGCCAGTGTCTCACCACCCTCACAGTAAAGAATTTCTTCCTTATATCTCGTCTAAATCTACCCTCTTTTAGTTTAAAACCATTACCTCTTGTCCTGTCACAACAGGCCCTGCTAAAAAGTTTGTCCCCGTCTTCCTTATAGCCACAAAGGCTGGTTGCAGCTGCCATTTTGTGATGGTGGTTTAAAAGTGTCACAGCTCCCTCTTTCCATGGGCTACAAGCGTGGTGCAATTTTGAAGCACAGGCCGTAGCCTACACCAGACTGCCGAGGTGCAGGGCCAGGCAGCGCAGCTATTTCACACGGTGGTGAAGTCTGAAGTGCAAGCATATCCTTAATATTAACACTCTTGGGGATGCAAAAGCTGTAACAGTGAAGAAGTGCCATGTAGCTACATACGAGTCCTCTGTCCGAGCGTTTCCCAATCTTGTAACCTGAGGGATATAAGGGGAGCGCACATTTCCCCCCAGGCAGCTCATTGCTTATCCCCCAGGGCCATGTTTCTTATTTGAAATTTGGCAGTGTTGGGCAGATCCCAAGATTCTTTGGGTAAGGTTAAAGATATAGCTCCAGATTTAACTTCAGCATTATGTTTCTAATACTTACTTCTATATCTAACTTTGAGCAATGCGTTAATACAAGGCTTTTGTGAAAAATGACATTCTCTATAGGGTTCTTCTCTTTAGCTGATATGCGTAGACATATTCACAGGAAAACTGGGTTTTCTGAGCATATGGTAAGACTCAGATAAATAAAAAAATACAATGCCTAAAGATAAGATCCAAATCTCATAAGTTTTCTGGCAGTAGATGCCTCTAGCAGTATGCTGGGGCATACCAGCCTTATTTCAGAGAGATGCCGCTAAGGAAACTTATAATACAGTGTCATGACTCTCTAGGTCTTGAAAACTTTCCAACCAATTATGCCACCAACACAACTGAAACCAAGAGGAAAAGTGTTCAATGATATCAAAGGCAGACAGTTTGGGCTGATTTATTTTTAACCTGCTTAAAATAATGAAGTCAGCGAAGATCATGTGTGAGGGCACTGTAATGTAATTGAATCCATTTGAGGGAGCACATATTGATAACAAAGGTGCTGGAAAAAGAATTTCATATTCAAAAGGACATCTACTTAATGAACTTTCATTTTCAAGTCTTGTTAGACCTTCTAATGAAGAGTGCTTGTATACACTGGCTAAATATACTGCAGAAATTGTAGCGGGTTTCCGTGTTGCATAAACTGAATACCAAAAGATGCTCATGGTCATGCTTTAAACAGACTATCAAGATTTTTTCTTTATTCAGACTATATGTCATATTAGACATGGCAAACGAATAAAATTTTAATGCGTGTTTTGGATTGAGTAAACCTTTAAATGTCTGAGGTTCTCCATTATTGTTAAAGTTACAATAACGTGATAAAAAGGCAATATTGCATGCATACTTCATCCTTATACAGTATAAGTCCTGGTCTTTTTTTGAAACTTAAATTGAATGTTCTTTTAGATAAACATTTCTTTATATCACAAAACCATAACAGTATTAAGTGGAAAAACACCCTCTAAGACAGTCAAACCCACACATTTGCTAATGTATTCTCTTTCTGGGAAAAACTGATCAAGTTAGGATTTGCTTTTGAGAGGTTTTAACAAAACTTGGCATTTGGTTTAAAACAATTCTCTATTATCTCTGAATTGCCTTAATTAACCTTTTCTCAGAATTAAAAACGTCATTAAATTATATGTTAACTACCCAACTCTTTATGTAATATTCCTCATGTTAAAAATTGAGTGGGGATTCTGACATGAAAGTGATTTCTAATTCTCCCTTACAAGGACATGCAGGTTTGTTAGCAAGGCATTTACTCCAGGACTGGTGACAGAATGGGTTCACTGGAGTCCCCGGTAAGAGTTCATGGGCTGTAGGAGAAATCATGCACTTTAAAAGTGTGTTAATCACAATGAGGAACAGTCAAGGAAGAAAATATATTTTTTTTTCTTGTATTTTTACTTAAATTTGAGTATGGAAGAACATTCTTAAAATACAGTAAAGTGGAAGTATTTTCAGAACTGATCTGTTCTGGTGCCAGAGAAATATTATTTAAAATAAAAGACAGTCTTACAGATATTAGTGTCATTGGTCTAATCACACAATTAAAGGTGCTGAATTGCATATCTGTTTTTCAGGATGAGATGCAAATGACATAATAAATAGATTGAAATCAGGCTGTCTATAATTAAAGCAAAACAGAAGTCTTTAAGTGCTTCCCAATTTTAGTCAATGGCCAGGTAGAAGTGTTCAATTTGGGTATGAAATGCTTATTGCTTGATTCTGTGATTATAGAGTATGATAATTAAAGGCTGATGAATGATTTATTAGTTCTCTTAAAATATATATCACCACGTCAGTTTAGCTTCTACTCCTGTTCACTTGCTGAGCTAACTATAGATTTGAAGGTTTGGGGGCTTTGCCAGAGACTGTATTGTCTATATTTATAATGCTTTAAAAAAAGATATCAGTTGGTATTTTAAAAGTAGTTTTCATTAAGCTTCTATTCTTTTCTCTGCTAGTCTCATTCCTATTTTGTGCTCAGCATAATCAGATATAGGCACCTGTGAGTGGTGAAGTAGGAGACACCTACAGTGTCTTGATGTTTTCCATCTGCTCCGCCTGTAACTCTAGCTGTGCTGGCTGGGACAGCTAAGCGTGCCCTGGAGGGGGGGCAAACCCCTGTTCTGCTCCTGGGTTTCTTGGTGGCTGAGTTGCGTTCCTTTCTGTGCAGTCTGCTTGGCGATGTCCATCCTCCACGGCTCATGAAGTCCACTCGCTCTACCTCAAGAATGAGTTGGGGCCAGAAGTGGGCATGAAAATAAAGTCTTTCCATACTAATTATCAATATAGCCATATTCTTCTGGGACCTTCAGCCTGAGGCATGTAACTTATTTAAAGTATATAAATAGTTCCATTGAACTCAGAGCAGCTGACACTTAAATATTTTGCTAAACTGAAGTATCAACCTGGATATTCTCTCTTTGATTGTCTTCTGTTGTTTCTGTTTATGTAATATATATTTTTAATTAGTTAGATCCTCTCTGCAATGTGAAAGATAAATGGAAAATATAAAATTCATAGGAATTGTGTAAAGGATTTTAAATATTTAAAATTGTAGTTAAGATCTAACAGTATATAATCCATACTGTATGACAGAGTGAGAAATGGTTATTTCTTCTGGGATGAAATTTCAGTAGCTCAAATCCAGTTGTGTCATTAAATGAAATCGTAGATTCTGTTGTACCGTTGTGCACAAAAGAAATGATACTCAGAATAGTCTCAGTCAGCATCTGTCCTCTGAAGTAGGTGTGGACTTGCAGGATGTGTGTGCACATACGTGTATGTGTGTATACTTAGCAATACATATGCATGTATGTTGGTCTCATTTTAAATCTTTGATTAATTCAAGGCAAACTAATAACTGATCTGTAGTCACGAATACTGAATAAGAAAAATAGTTCTTATAAATTGGTATTATTTAATATTCATAGCTACAGGCGAGAGTGGTTTGTTTATCTTTAACCACAAGGAAAGCCTTGGCTGCAAAGCCTCCGGCGCTAATTTTGAAGTCTCTTCTCAGCGCAAGAAAGGGGAGCCACTATAATAACCTTTGATACGTTAGTACAGTGAGCTGTGGTTTTGTACCCTTCCAGAAACTATAGCTCATCGAGAAATCTGAAAGGATTTGGTGAAATTATTTTGCCACTTAATGCTGCTAATTATCAGGTAAAAACTAAACAACACGGTCAATAGGTTTCCTCCCACTATTTCTTCCCAGTAAAATGTAACGTCCAACAGGAATACTGAAACCTAATCTACAATGTCATGTGTAACCATCAGATCGCTGATATCTTCTGTTCTGATTTTGAAATAGCGGTATATATGCATTTCCCAGGACTTACCTTTGCCTACAGAGTACAGAGCCTGTTTGAGGTGGAGGGAGCGAGTTCCGCAGTGACGCGCTGCTACGCATCAGCGAAGTGCGGGCATGGGGCAGTCACCTTAGCCTGTAATAAGATCTTCCCTCCATAAAAAGATGGAGGGGCTGGATGCGGACTCACAGGAGTTAATGGGGAGAGTCTAAAAACGTCTGGGCTCGGAATACGTTTCACAGGGAAAGGAATAACAGGGACTCTATTTTGCTGAGAACTGCTTTATTTTAAGCATATCTTAAGAAGGCGGCAAAGCCACTTAGCAGACAAACTTGCACGGAGTGCCCTTGCTGGAAATGTTTATGCTTTTTCATAAAGGGATGCTGTGCATGCTAATATGCCGGTGCAGTGCTCAGCTGGTGGAGCTGGGTAAAGCAAAGAGTACAGACCTTGTAGGGAGGTTATCCTCCTTTGGGAACATCGCCTTTGAAAATACCTGCCATTTTGGGCAGCCTGATACATTCTGAAAGCAAGAGATTTTCTCTTCAGAAGTCTTTCCGTAAGCCCCAGGGAAAAGTTATTTCTAGCAGGGATGATTAAGCAGTATCCAGAAAGGGGTGCGCTCCATCAGAGGCAGGGAAATCAGTCCTACCTTCAATTTGGTGGTGGTATTTTAACAAAGGGCTTGTAAGAGCCCCTGTGAGAGCCCTCTGGCAGAGACACTGTTCTTGTGCAGTGTCTGTAAGAGCTGGACTAGAGGATACTCATGGAGCTAATGCCTGCGCACACCAGTACAGGAAATGTCTGGTTCTCTCACTGTTAGGAGGGTATTTAAATTCACTTTGGCAGTCGAAGCACACAAATTCTTTTTGAAAGAGGTTTACTGCTGACGGTTATGCTGTGCTTTTCATGAAGTCATAGAGTTCTAAGGGTTAGAGAGTTCTGGATAGTAAAACTACAAGTGATTTCTACTGACTGTGGTCCACTAGAATGTAAACTGGATTCCTCTTTTTAGACAGGAAGAGTTTACAGCAATTCTGTTAATTTGTTTGGTGGGGGCGGGGAGGAGTTGGGAAATACTGCAGCTCCTTGATTTCTTTACTATATATCAACTAATTCCTACCTCACCTATTCTTTTTTATTTTATGTTAGAACAGGAGCAAACCCTTTCATCTCCAATCTCAATTCTCAAATATTTCTGCACAGAATGAGAGAGAATGGAGGAAACTATGAATGGCATTATGGCAAATGTTTTCCTATGGGTATTGTTTTAAGATGGAAGCCATTTTGAGAAGCAAGAATATATGTTTGTACAGTGTTATAGTTAATTTCATCCATTTCTGAACAGTATTCAACCTGTACAATAAGAGCTTAATCTCCCTTGAAAGACACCAAGCACAGGAAACAACAAACATCCTCCTCATTAACCTCTGGAAAGCAAGTGTTATTATTAAAATACGTTTGAGTTTTATTTGAGACTTAGGAATTTTTGGGAAGAGCATTTCTGTTTGCTCTAAAAGGATATTAAAGCAAATGAGGAAGATGGAATCTTGAATTGGAAAATTAGTCACCTCTAAGAGTAAAATTTCCTTTTGAAAATGGGAACGTTAATTATTAATCACCTCCAGACACTGTCTCCTGGAGTTTCTATGAGTCTTTCTTTATTTGATTATATACATTTTTGACTGATTAACCAATTTTTTTTATTCTTCTCAGTCATAAATAGAGAGAGACACCTGCTGATTAAAGTGGAATTTATCAAGTGTAGGACAGCCTCTTTTGACAAAGCAGTTTAAAGAGCAGAGAAATAACAGGAACTGATGCACTTAAAGATGTTCAAAACACAGTTCAGAGGAATTTTTTTCCTCAGTCTCTCATGTGCACATTTATTGAAGACTGAAAATTTCCAGGCAAAACCAGATTTGTTTTTTCAGGTTTCCTGGCTTTATTTAAAGAAACTAAAGGTAAATAAAGGGGAACATTTTTGCACTCCATCCCAAGTTGTTTGAAGATCTCTTATTTTTCTATTTGATGACATTGTCCTGCCCAACAAGCAATACCCTTCCTTCTAGCCAAAAATGACAGCACTGATTTTTTTTCATAGCTACAATAAGCACCACAATGAGCTATGTATGACCATGTGGGCTGTCTCCAGATAACTAAAGCTAGTGCTGGAGGAATGCTGATGAAAATGGGCTTACTCAGCTCCCTCTTTCCTTTGTTTATCAAACTTCTGTGGTTTATGCTCTAAGTCTGGCTCTCAACTTAAGCAGTAGGGTTGTCAAAAGCTGAAAATACTACGTGGGCGGATCTGGTTAAGCGTACTGGCTGGTGCTTGACTCACCTGAGAATTTTTCAGTAGCAACACAGTAGAGCCCATATGGCAGAAGACCTACATGGTTTTGTGACAATTTCAAAAGAAATAGAAACATGTAGTATGATTTAGTCCTGGTATGAGAGGGGAGATTTCTTGGGGTCTGTTGTTGATTCGGTAGCTGATGGCCAAGGAACCACACTTGTACAAAGGGAAAAGATACGAGATTGCTTTTGGAAGCAATCCCCCTCCATTACCCTGTGCCTTGAGTTTATGAAACTCTATGTGGGTGTTAGGATTGTTGGTTTATTGCACTATGATTTTTCAGGGCCAACTGGCTGGCCCTGTCATTGCCAGAAAGGGTCACTGTTAAGAAATTTGGTGAAAGTTGTAGTTGTTTCTTGGTTTATAACAGCTATCAGGACCACCTCAGTCAAGTTTGCCTCAAATACACTGGAAACTGGAGTGAGGTCTGACACTACGCTGCCCCAAACCTACCTTAGGGATTTGGAAATCATAAGGAAAAGATTCTTACTAGAGACAGATTCATAGATAAGAATAGCTTTTAGCTGGAAAATGTATTTACCTACTTAACTGGACGTAGGATTTTGGCTTTTTATTGTGCTGTGAGACTAAGGTCAGGTATATTGATCTGACCTCTACAAAAAAGCTAGGAAATGAGACATTAAAAATACCGCAACTCTGTCTGTCAGTTATGTCGGTGTAACAAGCAGTAGCGGTCAGTACTAAACATACGAGAAAAATGACTACGGTTCAAATCACTCCTGCTATAATTCTGTTATACTGTCTGTTCTGTATTTATTACGTGCAGTAGCACAGAGTGGCACAGCAAGAAGTTGTCTTTTTACTGCAGCAGACCTTCGTTTGCTTTGAATGTTAAATCATTTCAGAATAAACAGCAACTGAAATGACTGAAGTGAATGTAGTCTGCTAAAGAATTTTGCACTAATGATTTCTACAAAGGGAATTTGGCCTTGTTAAAAAGTATGTAAACAGTAAGAAGCAATTCTAAAGCCCTCTGATGTCAATTGAAGCCTTTCTATCTCAGAAACTCATATATGTTTGCTTTAGAAAAGCAGCTTCTCTACAGTGGAATGCTCACAGCAATTTCAAAAACAGCAAAGCAATTAGTTTTCTTAGTCTGGGGTTGCTGAGGCTGTGTAAAAAGCAAAAATACAAGGCATACCTAAGCAATGGGTTGGGACAAGGAAGAAATAAGGGTCTTCCATAACAGAAAACTTCATCTTTCAAATCCCTCAATGAATCTTAGTAACCTATAGTCTAACAGCAAAGTCATAAAAAGAATACTAAATTTGCCATGTCATCATAATGATCTATGTAGTCTTTTATCTAACTCATGATAATAGTTCACTTTAATTGCTACAAGAAATGAAAAATTAACACACATTTAAATAAATATAGCCTATCATGCTGAACCTTTTATGTGAAGATAGGGTTACTTTTCTCACTCTTGCAAGGGACCATCTTACAACTTCATGCATAGACTTGTAGGTTTTTTGTGATTTTTATATTGTGATTCTAGAAATGATACTGAAGATAAAATTAGGTATCTGTAGCATACAACACACAATATAACAGATCTGAGGCCAGTACTTTAAATTTAATGGCCAAACTCATGTAGTTTTTTTCTAACTGCCCTAGATGACCGCAGTGTTGCCCAGGCAGGGAACAGATACTCTTCTGAAAGAAAGGAACAGGGTGTAATTTTCTTTACTCTTCATTCGGAGAACACTATTAATTCTTAAAGTGGAAGGGGACCGTTTGACTGTAACACTCAATACAACACAATATTCCTCCCCTTCCTTTTGTGCTTGGTGACCTATCTGATGGACCCATTAAGTGAAAGGCCCTATTTTGTGACCAATTCTGAAGCATGTCATGCCTAAGAGGCACAAAAATGCTTCAGAGGACTGCTTATTTCTGGGAGAAACAAATTGCCAGAAATATATTAATGGCTAAAAGCTATAATGGAAGAGACAATTCTTGAGGCAGAAGGAAGTCTTCTTCGCTCTTATTAGGAATAAACAGAGGAAAGAATGAAGGAAGCTGTCTGGTAATACTCAGTGTTCAAAAATAGTTATTAAAATAGTCTTTCTGGTTCTGCCTGATAACTTCCTACATAGGCTGTGGCTTCAGATATGCACAAGACTAAGACGGCAGCCTGAATGGTTGGGGTTTTTTCCTCATCTGACTTTAACTCGCTATCAAACGGGTGCCTACATCTGAGTTGGTCAGCTAGACTCCCTCACAGACTCATTTCTAGGGTGTGATTTTTGTCCGCTATTTCAGACAGCTGCCCCAGAATGGGACTAGTTGTACATAGGACAAACCTGCTTCTCCCCGGTGTCTTTAAATGGAGTCTAAACTCCCTGTTGAGATGGAGCTGGTTATAAGAGGAGATGAACCTTGCACAAAAGAGCAGATGTCCCATGTAAGAGTGTTCACCCCAAGTGCAGTACTGCAGCTCTTCTGCTGTAGGAACAAATGTTCTTGAGAGTAAACTCAGTTGAAGATTTTCGTAATGCTCAGAGATGATGGAAAATGAAAAAGAATTTCTTAACAAAAAAAAAAAAAAGTTGTTGCCCAAGGCAAGCTTTTATTAGTATTTTTGTCTCTTAGTTCACTTCAGTGAGTAAATTCATTGCTAGTGGTTCACAAAGAAGTTACTGCAATACATGTTACCCCCCCTCCCCAAGCTACCTATACAAAAGGCTTGTGGTGCTCAGTGTCATGTCTTTCAAAATACCCGCCTTCCATAGTTGACACAGAAGAAGGTTAAGTTAGTGTGCAGTACATTTGCTGAGCTGTAGTGGCTTATAGCAGTTGAGGACAGGAATATCTAAACTGTGAATTTGTTTCCTTTGTACACCACTTAACATAATAATTGAAATCTAGATTATGCTCTTCACAACAAATGTCTTTTTTTGCTGATACACCCTTTTTTTAGCTGGAGAGTCTAGAAGGTCCCAAATGTTATGCTTTCCCCTTCTTTAATCTAAGATATTACATAATGTATTTGCCTGTCATGCCCTTGGAAAAGGACTTCTTGTTCATTGATTGTTTACACAAAACAGAAATGCACAATTCTCTGACAATGAGAATCTGACTAATCAGTATGACATTTGCAGAAGTAATCACTGATTACAGAAGGGCATGTAGAGATTGAGCTCAAACTCCGCAGCTGTTATTCAATATCAACACACCCAGCAGAAGCATAGAACTATAACTTATGGGGAACCTTTCCAAATAGTGCAGCTTCTTTTCAGTTTTTGAAGATCTCTATAGACTTGTGACTCTTCACCCCACAGTTAGCTTTGACAGGGTTAGCTTTTTTCCCTAGTGTTTTCTCACTTCAGTCACTGTAGGCGTTCTTCTGTATGTGATTTGTATTCTTCTGCACGTGATTGAGTCCAGCTGAAAACTAAAGGTTTCCCCTAAGCTGATCAATGCTGTAGCAATATGCAAAATGTAACTACACACCTGCAGTTCTCACATCTGCTCATGTGTTGCACAAGTCCAGGAGTTACCAATTGGTGATTGTCATGTGTCCCCCCCCAGTAACATAAGCACATTTTTGTCACACAAAACTTCTCAAGGAGCTGGAAGTTTGGCTTTAAGTCATCCTTTTCCTGGGTTAAGGAAATGTTCAGATTTGTATCTCTAGAAATGTGCTTATGGGTATGCTCGCAAACTATTAGTGGCCGATTTTCTCACTCTAGACTGAACACAAAATCTCGTAGTAAGTTGTCTTTATGCGCTTGTATTAACTGCATGGGATTTTTGGAAGCGGAAAGAAAAGTCCTGACTGAGTATCCAGCTGTAGCTCTGACTTACTCAGGAGCTCAAACACCGAAACCTTGCTTAAACTAGACTGAAATATGATCAGAACTCAGCCCATATCTAATATCTACTTCTAAATGGCAGTGATAGCATTAGGTTAGTTCCGCAACTGCCACTCTTGGCAGAACAAGATGGGTTATATAAAATACTTTTGCATAAATGCATAGTAGCAGATAATGGAAATTCAACACCTTCAAGAAGTGACCTGGGAAAGATGATCAGCACAATGTATTTCATTATTACAGACTTGTATTGTGTTGGAAATTTGGGCGTTCAGGATTATTTTATTCCTAGTTCTACTATGCAGTTCTAACACACTTGATTTAACCTAGTCATAGCTTGGTTTATCCAGCTGTACAATGAATGCAAAATTGACTCAAACTTCACGAAGATATTAACAGACTTAATGCTAGATGGACTTCTGCTTTTTCCCCATTTTTCCCTCAAGAGTCTAGCACTGCCACTAGACAAGAATAGTGTTTTCCCTGTTACAAAGGAGTGAGCCCTCTGTGGTAATGAAAGAGTAGAGAAAAGGACAATTTCATCTCTGTTCGCTTGCTCTCTTGTGCAATACTGGGAATATTAGAAACCCTAATTTTTCTGCGTATTATTAAGAAAGTATTAAGATTTCACTGCTGAGGAGCAGTAGGGAAGGGCAAGTGATTCTGTTGATATAGCTGTCAACTTTCAACACATTAAAAGGTTAAGAACTTAAAGTGTTTTACAGAAAAGATATTTTTTTTTTTAAGAATCTGATATTCCAAATCTCTATCCAGCATCAGTTGCAGCAGAAACTCTCTCTGAATAATTTGCATAGCAACTGTTGCTAAGAAAAAAACCTGCAGCCTAAACCAAAATTCTGATAAATTCAAATCCTATCAGCATTTCCAGCAGCTGGAGAAAACTAAATATACGTAGTTCAAATGGCTGGCTTCCTCCAGCAGTGGTATTTTTAGAAGAAAAATAATGATTCAGAACACACAAATACTCTTGCTATATATAAGCTTGGGGGGAGGGGGGAATGGCCATATCAAGGCAACAGAGCATCTAGGTTTTGGATGTGTTATCTGGCCATGGGCATAATTCATGTCTGAAACCAGATGCACCTGCTCAAGCAAAGTATCTGATGCTCAGAGGAAGCTTCTGCCTCCCCCAGGCTCAAGCACCCTTCAAAGTGGTGAAATGGGTGATTTCACAAGGGCCTCTGAATCAAAACATAAACCATCCCAAATTTATGAAGCTTCTCTTGTTAAGAAGTAATCCCAAGTCACAACGGAAGGTAATGGAAATCCCCAGTTTGCTCCCCACGCACCACTCCTAGCTGAGTTTTGTTCACAAGGCCTTGAAGCAGTAGTAAGATTTCCTCTGCTGGAATGCTACTTCCTCTGGAATAAAATAATGAAATGCTAAAGATAAATACAGGAACTATTTCCTTTAGGAAAAGGAAAAAAAGATACATAAATGAACACAGTGTGCAATGCATTGATAAAATCACGTGTTGACTCGAAGACTGGGGTGGTGTATGTAACCTGCCAACAACGCTACTGAATGAGTCCAAACCACATAAATCTGAAATTATCCTCTATTTCAGCAAACATCCTCTTAAGTCTCTGGCCCTTTGGTGTGACAAACCTATCATAGGCAAGGTCCAGGATTAGCCTGTAGACAGGACTGGGTAAGTTCATGACTGACTGGATTCCCCAGCAGAAGGAACTAAATATCAGCACAGTAAAAATAAGGTTGTTCATATTTCATTCTCTATAACAAACTCCCGTCAAGTAGACTCCTTCACCTGCTGCTAAAGGAAAGACACGTTCTTTTTTTTTTTTTGATATCAGGTACAACTATGCTGTTTGCAGAAAACAGGCAAAATAGAAGGAAATGACTGATAGGTACTTTTTCTAACAGAAAATAGTAATCTCTCCTTCTAAATGCATGAAATTATATTTTTGCATAAAGCCAAATCTACCTATGTCTATGTATGTGTGACTGAACTCCAAGAGTGCTTTGCCAGTACATAATAGGCTCTTGTGGCTGAAAATTTTCTAATGTTTTTTGTAGTTCTTTGGAAGTTAGGGTTTAGTATTATATTTTTTTAATTAAAAAAAAAAAAAAGCCATTTTATTCGTAAAGTTCCTGGGATCTGTCTGGAGCATTACTAAAACAAGCACGCTAGCCATACCTGCTAACCAACCGCAAACTGCTTCAGGGCACGTCTGCCCTTGTGGCCCATCTAGTTTGTCCCATTTTCATGTGAAGTGGGTATAATGCTTTCAGTAGCGCTGAAGGAAGCAGCAGCCAGCGACTCCATTCTCAGCGTCGCGCTCTGCTCAAGGTATCTTTTCAAAATGGATTCAGGGTATATTTTTTTCTCTGAAAGTAGCTGGGGCAGTAGTCTACAAGACCTCCGAGGCTTTATGAAGTATCCTCATCTTGGAAACTTACTTGGTGAACTTTCTGTAGTTTATCTGCAAATTTTCTAGTTCCTTTTTAAATTGTCATTTGCCTAAATTTTCTCTAGTTGCTCCTTCTCAGGTTGAACTGTCATTCTCCATCAAAAATAATAACAACAACAAAGGTCTCGCTGACTCTTAGCCTTTAGATATTGCTGCAAAAGTCAGAAGCAAAGCGTGTGTTACTAGTCCCCTTTTCAGTACCACTTTAAATACTGCAGCAGTTGAATGACATCTGCTTGGACGGGTCAAGTTTGTTCTGTCCTGCCCAAACTGCAGGACACAACACTGCTATTTAGCTGGGCATAGGTGTCCCCCAGATCATGGCAAGAATTGTCGTGCGACTCCCTCCTAGCCCACCCTTCAGTGCCCTGTGCTGCAAGGAAGCGGGCCCAACAAGAATGGAGACGAAGGCAGGAGTTCCCCTGAGGTGATGGGGGAAGACCAGCACTTCTAGATACGCTGTGAATCACACCTCCTGTTCTGTTTAGTTACAGCCAGGAGTCTCCAGCATTTCCTTACTCCTGCTATGCACCCAACAGTCCTCAAAGGTGGTGTCTGTATGCTGTGAAGTGGTGTGTTTTGGATTTATTGCACTTTTTACATAAACTCAGACCTGCCGGCACAAGCTGTCAGCCAGTGCAGAAAACTTCTGCAAAAATTTCAGAACTCATCTCTGTGCCCATAAAGAATAGAAAGGACTTTTTTGCTTTGAATGAAAGCTTAACGTCCTACATGTAACTCATGATTCTGTGGCATGGGCAATGTCTTGTGACAGGGAAGTCACTTAAGAATACTTTTTACATTTTGCAGCCAATTAGCACAAGATGGCCCCTCTAAGGTTAGGATCAGAGGAAATAGCCGAAGGCACTGTACTTCCTCAGGGAAGAGGAGATACCACAGTCAAATAGGTATGACACTTGGCAGTTTGGACAAGGTCTAAACAGTCTAGAAAGCAGCAAAGGCAAGAAGCACAGGGAAAGAACAACATAGCAAGAATGAAAAGGCAAAACTGCCACAACAGAAAGCGGAAAGACTGATGCATCTCTGCACTCCCCTGCAGGTCTGCCACCCGCAGGACTGCAGGTAGGACCCCCAGCCTCCCATCCCATCATCAAACATGCACTGCTTTCCACGAAGACTTTTAGGTTTCTCCTCCAATTTGTGTCCTCTGCATTTCTGAATGAAATGCCCATCCCCTTCCCCGAAGACAGCTAATATTTGTCTTACAGATGAAATAATTGCATAGCCAGAGAATCTCGTGGGGCATAAATTGGATACATAACTACATTTGACACCAGAGATTGCAGCCTCCCTTAGTGTGCTGCATGTCTGAATGATGCGTGGATCCCACTTAAAAGGCATAGGGCTGAGCCTGCCCTGGGACTGGGCTGTGTGCACCCCTGGGCCTGCAGGCACTCGGCATTCCTCCCTGATTCAAGGGCTGTGAATGACCCAGCTGATCTTTGGCTACACTTGTCTCTGCTCTCCCAGATGTACTTCTGGGAATATTTTCATTAAGAGCAGCGTGGTAACATATTGGAGAGAATAGAAGCAAAAGAATAAGCAGAGAAATAAGAACATTATGACCAGCTATTGGAAGATTCTGCCTTTCTAAGTTCTTGAAAAGATCAAACTGTAATTTGATAAGTACCATTTTCCAGCAAACAAAAGTTCCGTTTTGAAGGAGTAGATAGCTCTGTATGCAAATAGGAATCTTTAGCTGTGGACTACCCTTAGATAATCTTTTTCCTGCCTTAGGGATAGTTGTGTCCCTTTATGCAACAGTCTGGAATGCTTAACCTAAGCGCAAAAATACTGGGTTTTTTTCTTGGTGTGTTGTGAATGAAAGCTTTCCAAACAGCCAGTCTAGAAGCCAGGCATTTAGGGAAAATATGCTGCATCCTGAACCTCATGATACCAGCAGTTATATTCATATGCAATGGCATGGTTTATAGGGTTGAAGGATATACAATACTTTCTCAAAATACTCTGGAGCTTAGTTTCTGTTAGTAAAAAAGACTTGGTGCATAAAAACATCACTTACCCTAAACACCAAATGTGAATGTGCATCTGCTGTCTTTTTGTTTTCTTGTTGGAGAACTAAGTTTTGTCAGCATTGTGTGCAGGATGGGGGCACATGCTGAACCAATCCATTTGAGAAGGTTGTTGATAGGAACTGGGAGCAGCTCAGCCTTTTCTTGGCCACAGGTTTCCCTTTCGCTGCTCTCAGCTAAGCACCTCTGCTCCCGATTGCCTTAAGTCAGCAACCAGGACGGGGAGGGCAGCGGGACAGCATGAGCGCTGGTCCGGACCCTGACCCCGAACCCTGCAAGCCAAAGCAAGTAGTAACTAAGGGCTAGAGCTTTGGTCCTAGTTGATTTTTGCCTTTTAGTTGTCTTTGCTTTCTTAAAGCTGTAAGTGCTGAAGATTTTGTGCTGTTGGATGAAAACAAGTTTATTCCTGCCTTATTTCATTCTATTCATTCATTAATGAATATAACAACAACAACAACAACAATATTCAGCTTCTATAAAACTGAAAATGCAGGCAATAATTGTATCCTGAACAATATAAATTCTCAGAGAAAATGGTAATGTGTGTATTCCTCTAAAATGTAGTGCAATATTAACAGGGAGGACTGGCAGTAGCTTAATATTGTACTCTTAATACATGTTAACATTGTTCTCCTGGATCTTTAGAGAGAAAACCTACCCTTTCTTCCATAATAAGTATTTCTTTTCTTTTATATTAGACCCATCTGGAAAAATCTGGGGAAGCGGAAATATAACTAACAACCTATTAAGATCTCAGAGCTGCATTTCCTGGGTATTCAAAATGCCAGTGTTTTCTAAAAGGAATATTTTAATATTCTGCAATGCAAACAAGGTCATAATGTCATGCAAATTAACTTCCAGATTGGAGAGGTCTCCCATTCACACATTCGTTATGCTCCATTTTCATGGATGCTGATGACATCAAAGCATTTAGTAAAACCCAATGTTTTAATGCAATAGCAATGCAGTGAAATGATAGATGGGTAGTACACCCCTATAATCGCATTACTTACTGGCACATCAGCAAAATATGTTTCTTAATGTGAATTTGACAGCTTATACTTATTGAAATTAATGGTAAAACTTTTGTTGGCTTGGTAGTCTGCAGGAAGTTTTCAACAGTAGATGTTACAGTGAAATGTCTTTCTGCAGCATTGTTTTAATATTGAGCAATCGAGCAATAGGGCAAATAAAGCAGAACATGTCTTTAATAGTGAACCTTGTTAATGAAAGCTGCAGGGAAAAAAATGAGTATCAAATAAATTATGGGCTTTTTCTCCTCTCCCTCCCTGTTCCCCCAATGCTGTATATGACAGTGACTGTAAGAATGAGAGAATAGTAGCTGAGTTTTGTGATTTCTCCAGATCATCTGTTTATCAGAAGTCATACAAATCACACTGCCACTACAAAGAGTAAATGAAACTTCATAAATATGTGAGTTGTGTGAATCTGTGTAGGTCTCCTATAAATGAAGCAGAAAATTTCTTAATGAACAAATAGAAAATGCTGTGTAAAAATTTCTGCTTGGGAAAGGCATTTTACAGCATCCTTCTTACTTGTTACCTGGGCATCGTGGACTTGATATGTGTAGGGACGTACTTTAAAAGATGAGTACGTTATTTGAATAGGTCTTGTAATTGTTGTGTGCTTCTCTATTCCCTGTTTTCTACCCTAGCTCTCCCTGCTTAAACACATTTGAATGCAGAAGAGGTACTGTTAATTGCTAAGAGAAATGTCTTTAGAGTCCTTCTCAGTCAAAGAGCTTATGACAGGTTAACTCTGGTTTAAGTGTTTGAAGGATGTCTGCACAAATGAACAAGCCTTATAGTTTGGAGTTCTTCATCCAGAGTAATTATTTCTGTTCTGTTTTCCCAAACACTGTAGTGACTATGAACATTTCAAGAAAACAAAAGAATAATTGCTTTAGAAAATAATTATTCTTATGGGAAAGCATCCCACAGTGTTCCAACTTTGAATTAAAAAATAAAATAGATTTATGTATTTAAAAAGATCTATGTACTACACAGAAGCTGCTGTGTAATTATTTCTTGAAAAGATATTTTTAAACTAATCAAATGTTTTTAATATCGGGATACAATTCCTAAATTTTAGTGACCAATGCAAACACTGAACAACTACGAATATGTACATTTTCTGCTTACTGTATTAAAAAGCTTGGAAAATCAAATTGTTTTCACTTAGAGGTGCTGGAAGTATTTGTGTAGAACTGAGCATTGATTCTGCTAATTTCATTGGAGAAAAGGTTTCAAAATTGTGGGTTTGTTCTTTGTGTTCCAAGTCTTAGCACTGGTTTGGAAATTCTGACTAACCCGAGACAATACGCTCTTTGTGGGACAAAAAAGCAGTATGAAGTCCATACTGTACCGAACAGAATGATTGCCTAATTTCACTACAAAGAGCAAGAACTATGTTGTTCCATTGAAAGAAATGGAACTTCTGAACAAATTCTTTGCTAACTTCATCGTATAGTGTCCTTAAACAAACCCAAACAGTTTATATTTCTAATGGTATGCACAAACTCTTAGCTTTTTATTAACAAATAAAATCTTCATGGAAATTGTAATCATCGAGTGTTAGGCAAATGCTTTATTCCCTCTGTACTAGATGCAGCATGGCAATAAAAGTTTAAAGCAGCTGACTTAAGAAAACTTACAATGAATGTTTGACATCAAGGGAATCATTGATGATTCCACTGCTGACCCAGTGGCAGGATATGATTTTTTTTTTCAAGCTCCAATTATAAAAGTCTTAAAAAAAATTTGGAGGTTAGCAAAATGGTTTCCTACTTTGTGTAAAATGGATCTATGAAAGTGGAAGATTTTGTAACATCAAAGCAGGGAAAATATCAAGAATGCATAGAATTTACCAAAAGTTACAAGTTTGGAAAATAAGAAAAATAAAAGAAAATAAGATTGAAGAAGTAAAAGAAAGAAAAAAGTAATGCCATTGAACCCCTCTGGTTTTACTGTGGACTTCTTGCAAGATTTCTTTCTTTGCTAGTCTCTTTACAGTTGTTTTCTTGACACAGACTTTTAAAGGGACAGTTAGGTCATACATACATCTATTCTGGCTGAAACAGAAGTTGCGTTAGTCATGACAGTCCCGCCTCTGAGTGCTCCAAAGCCTGGTGGAAAAGAGCTTATAAGTTGTCTACTGATGAAGGTTTGGAGTAGATAAAACTATTTTTAAATACAGATGGAATAGATTTAGTGCATAGATTGAATAGTTTTGAAACAGATTACACTAATGATGATGTTTTGAACGTGGAAGTGCTCCCTGCACCATGGTAGTAGGGTCCTTCCACTAAGGAGCAATACAGCTGGGGGCAGTGGAGGTGGTGCATGAGGTCTTGCTGCCACAGAAGGACACCCACAGTGTCCACAAGGCAGATGGCCTCAGTGGAGGGCAGCCTCCCTGGGGAAGCAGAGGAGCCAACTCCAAGGTAGCTCCGGGAACCTCTTCAGAGGTGCCAAACTCTCAAACAAGTTGCAGGAGAGTGCTCCAGCACCTTCCCTTAGTGCTTCATCTGGTCTGTGAATTAATGCATGATGCCAGCTTCTCAAGAGTGAAACCTGTGTGTTTTGGTAGATGGCAGAGATGAGAAGCTGCTGAGCTATACACACTCCACGTCTTCATTTCCCGCTCCTGCAGGGCACCAAAACCCCTTCAGGTTTGTGCAAATTATTAATTTCTGCACACTTGTCCCACAGAGGTTGAGCAATGGCTTAAGCTCACCACGGCAGTCAACCACAGGCTGAGAGGAGCAGGAAAGCTTCTAAAACTTCTTCAGTGTGACAAATGGAGCACACTGTACTCTTTACAGCGAGTATGATGAGTTTTTGCCTCCCAAAGTTTCTCTGCCAGGCTTAGTTTGCTCTTTTAGTTTCTAAATCCTGTCCCCTTCTGATATCCTTGTTCCTTCCAAAACTTAATTCAGGTTCTAAACAAGGCAGGTGACTCATTTTATACTTACAAGGCGAGAAATTCTTGACATTGAACCTATAGTGTGTGTGCTGTGAATAGATGCCCAGCATGTATGCAGTTGCATGGGAATTGTATTTAGTCAGCAGTCTTCAGGGAAGGTTTCTACAATAGTGAGCACCAAGAAAACAATCAGCAGACCCTAAAACCTGCTGATGGGGCATAATTTCAGAACGAGCAGGGCTGGGTGTGAGTTGATAAGGTTAAATGAAGGCGGAGAGGTCAGGGGAGTTGCACTGCAACCTGGTGCTCAGACTGGAGAATTAATGCAAGCCAGCATGGGAGAACGTATTTAACAGAAGGTTCCGAATATTACGAATAGTATGTTCTCTCTGGGTCTTACTTTTTGTCCTTCTGGATAATGCAACAAAATTTCCCCTTTCCCTAAGCCTTTTTCATTACCTGAATCGAATCCTAAGTGTTACATTCAGGGGTTCTTTGCCTTTACTTAGAATTCCTGAGAGGGAAGCATTTCTTGCCGGGCAATTTTCAACTCCTGCTAGAGTAGGCTGAGTTGTTTATCTGGTTTTTACTTTTCAAATGGTTAATGATAATGAACTGTAATTGAGAATTGCTTTGGGCTCATTAATATGCATGTTGTCATCCATTTATCTCCCTGTTTCCTTTGAAATCACCTTCTCAAGGCTTTGGAATGATGTTTGGGACTCTTTTTTTTTCTTTCTTTCTTTTTTTTTTTCTTCCTGCCTTCCTGTTAATATTTGCAGGGTTTTATTTTTGTCCTTTTTTAGAACTGCATTCTTCTAATGCTTTTTCTGAGTAACTTTCTGATTCTCTCTCAATTTTTTTCTGTTACTGCAGGCTTCTTGATTTCTAATCACTCTATTCTAGATTTTTAAATGTATTTCCAGTGTATGAATAGGAGTAGAAAAAGCTTCTTAACCTAAAACTTTCAGTTATAGCTTGCTTAGGCTCTTGTTGTTAATACATCTGCTCTTGATGGCTTAAGACACTACTGAAAACAAGATGTCATATTTCTAACTTTTTATCTTGACCAAAAACCTATTATGGAATAATAAAGTATCTGCCTGACTGCTTTTGTTTTGGTTTTGGGAGAGCATTGTTATTGTTGTGTACAAGTGAAGTCCTGTAGACTCTTTCTTGGCCATTCATAGTGTCCCTGGTTCTCAGTCTGTTGGAGGTGCCGGATTCACAGCTGAATGACTTAGGTGTAGCATGGACCTATATTGCTCATCACCTGCCTGATTCTGTATAAATTAAGGAGTGCTGTACACTTCTGAAAAACAAATCATTAGGTTCTGCTGGAATGTTGTTGGGTGCAGGTAGTTCAGGCTCCTTCCACCGTCATCCCACCCCGGCATCCTTGCTTTATGAGGTGGCGGTGCATCCTGAGGATCATCCCTTGGACCTGCCCTGTGTTCTTTTTTAAAGCTTCTTCCTCTTCTCTGCTTCCACGAATAGCAAATCTGCTTTCTGAAGCAACGCTCAAAGAAAGTGGGAAATGGGAGCTCAGCTCTGAAAGCCTCATTAGCGTGTTTCAATCTGAGTGATCCCACATGAAAGAGTAAGAGGACTGTGTCATTAGTAAGAGAAACGAATTTTGTTGGTGATCATTCACAGTCAAATGGAGAGCTGAAAATAATAACAGATGAAAACTAATATGAAATTGTGTTTATTCTAGTTCTATTCATTCTAATTTTAGTCAGCCTTGTGAGGACATTTTTCAAACATTGGTTTTGGAAGAGATATTCCCATCTTTAAGAAAGCCAACAAAATTAAACATAAAGCAACAACAAAATGATCCTGAATATCTGTAACTATTTTTATATGTTACATTGCTTGTTGTTTCCCGAAACAAAAGTTTAGTATTATGGTCTTAATGACAGCACTTCATTGTCAGCTGTCCTCCCTTGGAAACACAGCTCCGAGCATTAACAGTGAGAGCCTGAAAATCTGGTTCTGAGAGCTTTTGACAAGCTGAGCTCCAAAGAGGAATTTCGCTGTGGATACTCCCTGATTCAAGGAGGGGGAGAAGGTGAAGTCCTTATCTAATGATTTCCACCTCACTTTTTTGACATGGATCCTTCCACTCTCTGTACATGTGCACGTTCAGGCTTTTGACCGCCTAGCTATGGCCAGGACACTGGCAGAAAGAGCTATGTGCTTGCCTGTTGTATTTTGTTTGTCCAAGTTTCTGTCTCGAAAGCCTGCCTTTCCTCGAAAAGTGTCGCTTATTTAGAACCTGTTTTTTTAAATACTAATAGGATGAAGGAGGTAATTTATTACTACATGACCGTTCTCGCTATGGCGTTTTGTTTCATATGAAGACTTTTAGGAATGACCATCTGAGAGTTTTAGGATGCTCTTCAGTGAATGAGTATGAATGCAGTATTACAGTTGAGAAGGCTTGCAGAAGCTGCTGTCTTTGTTGTCATATCTTTCTACTTTATATTTCATACAGAGAAGTATTTCAGGGTCCAAAGCTGCAATAGCAGGGGTCTCGATGTCCTGTATTTTGGTGGGGAATACCCATGCTGCAAGGACCAAAACCAGCTGTTTCAAGTTCTACTTTGAGTACCCATTAGTGTACCAAGCCAATGCCATTATGCAGAAGTCAAGCTGTTAAGGGTTGAAGAGTAGAACTGTGCAGAGCACTGTGAAGCTTCTGTCCAGGTTTGTGGCCAATGAAGGCAAAAAACACGGGTGCACATCTCCTCCAATAAATAAATAAAGCTACTATTGGTTCCCTCATTCATGAACTATCTCTTCTGTGAAGTATCTCAAAGACAAATCATGTCACTTCTGACTGCTGCGACTTATAAAAGGAAAAACCTTTCTGTATCGTGGAATCTCGCCTTCGGCTTTCAATATTTCCTCAGGTCACTTCTTCTCTGTTACAGTGCTATTCAGTTTCTTTGCATCAAATTACTGGACATCATCACTCTTGTGATTACCGTGAGTAGAGGTTGAGAATTGTTTTGACTATTGTTTCTGTTCTGTAACGCAGGCCCCAGTTTGATCCATGTGTGCATTAGTGAAGCAAAACTTCTAGCTGTGCCAATTTGCTCTGCTTTTCCAAATGGAAAATAGGCAGGAGAGTGCAATTGCATAATTAGAAAATATACATTTGTATCTTCCCCCACTGCTCTGAAAGCAGCTTGCCACCATGACTCTTGCAGGTGGACGAACAGATGTTTCTCGGTTGACATCCATGCTGCCCCTCGGCCAGCTGGCAGGAGAGGTCTGTCATTGCCTCCCACTTGAGTTCACAGATGTCCCTTCTGAGACATCTCTTTACACAGAGGGTGATCAAACTGTGCCAAACTTGGCACTGCTGTTCGATACAACAGGGGAGTTACGCGTCTGTGAGCTTGTGTTGATGTGTTGATAAAAAAGCCACGGAACTGCGTCTGGGAAGTCACATATAACGTGACAGAGACTCAAACAAGCAGTTATATGGATTGTGATTTATGGTGTAACTCCCAGGGGGACTGTTTTTCACTCACAAAACGCAGAGAAGACAGTGCTTGTGCCAGCTCTCACGTTGCTGCCTGAGTGCTCCTCCTCAGCTCCTAGCAGCCTTGCGCAGGCCAATATCCCGTCGGGATCAGCTCCCTGCTGTCCCACCCGACTCAGCTACGCACCCTGTCCAGCTTTGGAGGTGGAGGGGAAAGGAAGAGCAGAAGGTCTATGAGAAATTTCTGGGGTAAAAAAGACAGTTTGTAATTATTTGTGATCCAAGGAGGCTGTGCATCCTACTCGGTATATTTTTCAGAAAGAACCGATGTTAAAAGGGGGATCAGGTGAAAAATAGCTGTTCTCGGGAGTTTTTTGCATCACTCTCTGTAAACAGCAATGGTTTCATTTTTCCAAGTATCATCACTTGTAATGCTGCTTTTCCTAGATGCCCTATGTAATGCTTAGTTTTCTAAAATTACTTAGTCTTCTGCTTTTACAAAAATCACCCTGCATGAGGTTTGTAAATTGATAATACATCAGCTTTCTGTGAAATGTGAAATACTTGTAAGCCAAGGAGATTTTCCATGGAAAAAGATTTTTTCCATCCGACTAGGAAATGCCAAACATGTCTCTTCTGCAGTTCCTGACTAGAAAGCAGTGTGAAATCAGACTAATTTATCAGGAATTATCATAAAGTGTGATGTCATTGATCACCAGAAATACTGGAAGTATTTTAAGAGTAGAACTTAAGAAGAAAAGAACCCCTTTTATGAACAGAAGTTTTATATGTAATCCTGCGCTATTGACTCCACCTGAAGAAGCAAACAGTGCCATTCAGGATAGAGAGTGTTTCCAAAGACACCCTCCTGAGTGGAAGAGCGTGCTGTAGTCCCTCTGTACCTGCCAGGAAAGCCTGCACCCAAATTCCTCGGTCCTCGTCTTTCTAGTTTGCCTTCCTTTTTCCTCTTGTTGCACAGAAACCACAATGAAGAAAACCTTTCTTGTTTACAGTGAACATGTTGATTTTGAATAGCACAAAGGGATTAGTCTAAAACAACTGCAGGTAATTTTTAGGAATAGCCGGGGAAAATTTTGTTTTCTTTTAGTTACACAAGGGGGAAGGATTCACAATAAAGCCAGATACGTTCAATGTAGAAAAAAATATCGCAGTGACCTCTTTCCTCTTTCCCTCTGTAAAAGGGCTTTTAAACAAGCAATTTCTTCAATCGTTTGGACAATATAATAAAAAGACATTCATTTTAAAACCTTTTGATGTGTCAGGTTAATAATCTGTCCTTTGTTAGCACTGAGACCCTTCAGGGGGTGTGTTTGTGAGCCATGAATTTACTTTTTTCAGGTTGTCAGAAGCATTGCCCTTCTGCCCTCTTGTCTCCCACCTTAGGTGTGCTCCAGTAGTGTCCTACAGCAGCCACCTGCTTTAGGGCTGGAGGCGGGCTGGCTTGGTATGACGTTGCTTCGTGGGACTTTAAAGGTAATCCTTCCCGGAGCACTGTTAAAGGAAACCACCCAACAACTGTTTGGAGGAAATGTGGGTCAATCAAAGGTTATACTGTTGTATCAAGCAAATCAAGTGGTTCAATAATCACGCTTTCCTCTTCAAGATTAAAGGATATTTCTTCTAGGCTTTTTCTTTTCCTTTCATCCAGTAGAACGACAGTCAGACGCCCAATTGAAATAGGGCTGAGAGGAAGGAGGGCAGGCCTGGAAAGATTTCTTCCAGTACAGGGCGTAAAACAGCAAGCGTATTATGTCACTTCTATGCAAATTCAAATCTAAAGCAGCCAGGTCACATACGCAAAACCTTGCTTTTGATATCTAATTCCTGTTTTCAACAGTATGGCTGTACGGAGGTTCGATCACGATCGGTTGAGGCGGAAAGATGCGCAAGAGTAAAAGTGAGCCTTTGCTTTGGCGGAGGAGCTATTACGTCTCCTGCGACAATACCAAATATTGCACTGTTTCAAGATGGCACTGTTCTCTAGTTTCTCATGCCTCTTCTAAAATGAAATCTGCATTTATGTGGTTAGGATCAGAAAGGATTCTAAAAAAAGATATCCCTTCACCAACTACTACAGGGTGGAGGAATCCCAAAGCAACTCATTCTCCTTTCTTTTATCTGCTCCTGAGCTACTAAGCACTGCAATGATGTTTATCTAATAACTCCATTCTCCTTGAGGCATATTTTCTATTAATAGTAATTATCTATGACTTATAATTTGTCTTGAATTCTCCTTACTAGTGCAGCACTTGAACTGATTATGTACTCCCACTATTAGAATAAAAAATGATGTGACTGCATTCTTAATAACAGCTGCATATAAGTGTGTGCATAAAAATATCGTATCTTCTGAAAGTGAGAGGTGTTTCTACCCACAGTGAGGTGGATGAATGTTCACCAATTGCAGAATAAGTGGGATGAAGAGGCTCCTGACATTGACTTGCATGATTTGGAAGACTCAACTGATTCCTGGTGTATTTATATATTGTGGAAACTCAGAGAACAATGATGGGTTTGTTACTTAATTGGGGATTTTTCCTGTAATAAGCATGTAATAAGGCAGACCCTGATTCGAAGAGTTTACAATATATGTAGAAAAGAGAGAGAAATCATTATTGTGTGGGGTCCCCAGAAGTAAATTCCAGAGAGATCATGAACTTCTCAAGGTCATATGTGAGACTTCTGACAGCATCAGGAAATCCCAATCCCAATTTAGTGTATGTACTATGATGTCCTATATTTTACGGGTTTCCTTTTGGTAACTTTTGGTCCAGATTTTTATAGCTGTGTCTGGATTGTAGTTGAAAACTGTCTTTTAGCTCTTCGCTACTTTGCACGTTTGAGCAAATCCTCCTGTCGGGTAGGTGAGTGCTATCCTTTGCCTCTTTAACATAGGAATTCAGGTTTTGCTGAATACACAAAAGTAGGTTGGAAAATTCCAGCTAAAAGAAGAGTAGGTGGACTTTATCCCCCCCAAAATGTGTTATTTTGCAGTTGTACAGCACATAGAGTTCCTTGTCTGGTTATTGCTAGTCGGTCAGTAATTGTAAAACATGCCACAGAGGAGGAAACTTATGAAGCCTCATTTTGTTCTGTCTTGACTCATCTGACCTTGGGAAGTTGCATTGAGCTCTTTAAAAGCAGTCTGTAATTTTGAATGTCTTATGTCAGCTGAGTTGTACATATGACCTAAAATGAAATTAATGAGTTAGAATTTTCCAGTGCATCTGGTGCTGAATGTCATATTGAGCTGGTGACCCTGCCATCTTGGATCTCTCAGCAGTATAAAAAAACAAACAAACAAACAAACCCAACATATCTGCACTCTCCTCACAGGAATGATGTAAAATTAAGTAGCTGGTCTCAAAAAGTCTTCTGAGAAGTCTATTACTAAAAATAATTACAACTGTAAAAAAGGACAAAAGGAAAAAAAATAATGTTTTAAAGTGATTGTCCTGATTTTAAGCATTCTTTAAAGATACATATTAGGACAAAAGTGTCGGGCACTTCGGATCTAAATCTTTCAAGTTTTTAAAGCCCCTTGTTTCCAAAATGGATACTAATTTGCATTCCTACATCTGATTTATAGACATAATCAATGCCGTTTTTACAAAAGGCTTTGCTTATTCTCATTCTTTGCAGCTACAGGTGTGGTAGCGGTTGAAGAAAACTCTCAATATTTGGATATGCTGAATGGGGTGAGAGGTGAAGAAAGCAAGCTTATTTGCATATCAATAGGCATAGGTTTCCCGTGGGGAGAGAATCCAGTGATGTTGAGCCCACCCAGCAAATTAAACAAGAAACATGAATTTGCATAAAACTCTCTTGAACAGATGTTCGTCAACAGAATGCAAGCATAGCTTTTTCCTTTTTTTAATCAAGAAGTATAGTACAAACATGAGTTTATTGGCTTGGGGGAGGAGGGGGGAAGTGGGGTGGGGTATGTAACTCCATACCAAGACTACACTCACTATAAAGGCAGAGGCAAGAAAGCTGAGAACACTTCTGTTTTCTGTTGTAACAAGCAACCAGTAGAATCCGGACTGCAAAACAGACAATTACGTTTTATTTTGTTAAATTAAATAAATCATTCGTAACTGAAAATGAACTAGTAATACTACCTGTAACTGCACCATCTGGTGCTACCTGTCATTACAGTATGTCCAAATCACTAATATATTTAATACATATATAATCTTGCATGGAACATTTTATTCTCACTGATAGTTTCGTCTTAAGAAAGGTTTAACAGAAATGCAAGTTTTCAGAATTACATAGCAAAAGCTATCGCAGGTAGAGAAAGAAACTGAAAGCCCAGAGCCGATCACAAGAGAGATTATAATTACTTAAAAGTAATTCAATAGCATGCAGAATTTAAGTTTGAAAACTTTCACAATTTTCTCTTGTACCATGGGAAACAAGGTGGTGAACTATACAGCCGGCTTCCTCCCAATCAATACGGAGTTCTTGTGCTCTACAGAAATGAGTGAATGGGACTCGATGTTGCTGAAGCCTTTGGAAAATCCCCTATTTTAAGGGGACAGTGAAAGTGGCCCATGTTACATTAAAATTTATCGATGAATGTATGAAATATATTTGCTTCTTCTAACCCTTGAAAAATTTGGCACTTAAATCTCAGCTGCTGAATGGAACTAGCGGATAGGTGCTCACCCACTCCTCAGTTTTTGCACCTCTTTACTAGTAATAGTAGTACCTAATGTTGTTTTAATAAGGCCACAGAGTGAAAATTTGTCTGAAAGGTATGTTTATGTATGAGTTTCCATAATCTTATATTCTCATGTTAATAGGCACCTCTGACAATTTTTTTTTTTATATTTAGCAAAATGAGTGAAGTCCCCTGAGCTCTGTGAACATTGTTTTCTGTTAAAGTAGGGCTTCTGTACCAGCTTTTAGCTTCCAGTAGGCAAGTGCAAATTTTGCACATCTTGCAAGGGTGTAATGAGATGGAAATAAAAGGCCAACGAGCCTCAAGCAGGAACACTTCAAAAACTTGGTGTAAAGTTTAGTAGCCTGAATTGCTTAGAATACTTGGGAATTGCTTGAGGATTATTTTCCCAAATAGTCTGTTTGGCTTGGAAATTTGGAATACGAGCTGATTTACATAGAAATACTGGATTTGGTACCCTCTTTCTTTGTCTCATTTCAAATGGCAGAGGGGTTTCTGAACAGTACTGCCAGGGGGTCTCCACAGTTAGTTTAGGGTTATCACACAGCTCATTGCCTGCTCCGTTCCTACAGTGGTGGGGAAAGTCAACCTTTAGAAGCGTTATGTGAGAAGTAAAATAAGTTATTCGGCAATGCTAGTGGTCCCCAGATCAGACTTTTATGAACTTGGCCTGTTTAGTTTTGATTTTTTTTGTTTGTTCGTGGTTTTTTCACTTTGTATGTATGAAGATGCCCACATCCTCCCCCCATTTCCCGCCCCCCATTATAATCAAGGAAAGACTTCAGGCATTAACGTGAAAATACTCTATCTTCACTGTCCTTTTGTTCCCAAACTGGGAATGAAATGTCCCATGTTTAACTTCTGCTTAAAGATGTAGAAGCAGAAGATGATGGCTGCAGAAAATTAATTTTCTGCCAGTTTGTTAGCGCTGTGGAGACATTTTAGGTGTACCTAAACAGAAGCAGGAAAAATGTATGTCTGGTTTTCCAATTCAAGTGAATTGACTATAAATATGTTCATATTTAGAAAGAATCCCATCATCACAAAGGCCATAGCAATTTAATTTAAATGTAGAAAGGAAAAGCAACACCTGATATTTTTATTAAATTAGACAGGTTTACTTGCTAGAACAGTTTTTGGTTAGTAATGAGCGGCAGGGTTAAGTTGTCGTGGTACTAATCGCACAACTCGGGTAAGTTCAACTTAAAAAGTGCTGATAATCTGTAGATAGAGAAGTGCTTTCTCTAGAATGACAGTTAGACCTGAAGTATCGAGCAGTTTGGTTTGGTGCCAAGTGGATGCCAAATAGATCAAACTAAGGTATAAAAGACATGTTTAAGGAAATATTTCTTTGGACCTTCCTGAAAGTGGCACTTGCGGGCAGTAAGGTACCCAGGGCTGTTTCTGAGGGTAACCCACTTCGCTCTTAGCAATAGAAACCGGCAATTCCATTTTGAAATTTCTCTAAATAGTTCCAGTGAGAAAATACTGGTCATAAAGGGGCCAAGTAGTTAATAGTTGTTATTTAGACCAAATTTATCTCAATCTAATTTGATGGATGACTGGGAGCTCAACAAGACTAAAAATCAGATGGTATCTGATCAGTGTTGAATCTTTGACTCATCAGTGTTTCATGACATACTTGAATACACTTTTATATCCTGCATTATATATGATACAATCACAATAGTAAAACTAGATAGCCTTGGTATATCTAAAATTTACAAATATGTTTCTGACAATCTTGTAACCTATCAGTTTGGGGTTTTTTTACAGTAATATATTATGCAAATTTTTGCTCTTTGTTGAAAAGTACCTTTTTTTTCCTCCCAGCTCTCTCCTCCTCAACCTGTTCACCACAGATTAATCCACACTTTTTTATATATACAATATTTAGATAAACAGTATCGGAAAGTTTCATTACAACTGTTAATCCACCTTGTAGCACGATGAGGTGTTTTGGAGGCTTCTCTGCGTATTTGCCTGCACAACTGTTCTGACTGGAAACATCTCCTTTACATACTACGTTTTCTGCATAATTACTTTGTCATGAGGTTAATTAGTCTGTGTATTCACCTGGCACATGCAGTACGGAAAACAACTCTGGCATCATTTTATTACTGAAGTGCACTAACTCTTTTATTGACCTGAAAGACTGTCCGGGTTCCAGCAAACAACTGGTATTTTAGTCAATAAACCGCATGTTACGGGTGCTTAACTGTGTACGCTGAAACAGCAGATGAACACAAGTGCGTCTGTAAGGTCCATACAAGTTCTATGTAGGTTCTATAGGTTATGTAATAGTGAATTAATATTCATTTACTATAAATGTCTGTATTTGGATCTGATCACTAAGGGACTTTCACAGACTTCTTTTCTGTGACTAGATATGGATTGATTGGATCGGCACTTGTTTAGAATCTTGGGATTTAGAAGTGGCCTCTTCCTATTTTATGGAAACAAAATGCCTTTACCTGTTATCCTCTCTGCAGTTGCCTGTCGCCTGTTTGGAACTTGCTGTGAGATAGAGTAAAGGTAAGGACTGAAACAATATGAAAACTGAGGACGTATGGTGCTAATGGAGAACAGTTCGTTGGCAGTATCACAGGTATCGTATGATATAATTTCTAGTAACAGATAATGCATATTTTAATAGTTAAGATAATGATAGAGATTAAATAAATGATGCTATCTTTTTTCCATGCTGTATGTGCCATAAAAAGTTAAGGACACATCTCATTCTCCCCAAGGAAAATAGTATTATATTTAAATAATAGCAAATAGGTAAATTGTCTTTCCCTAATCTGTGCATTCTAAGGTGGCCATAAAACACTGCTTACGTGACAAATATGTACTATTGGGAGCTGACCTCTTCTCCCTGGCGACAAGTGATAGGACGAGAGGAAACGGGTTCAAGTTATGTCAGGGCAGGTTTAGATTGGATATTAGGAAGCATTTTTTCACTGAAAGGGTTATTAAACATTGGAATAAGCTGCCCAGAGAGGTGGTGGATTCACCATCCCTGGAGGTGTTTAAGAAAAGGGTAGATGAGGTGCTTAGGGACATGGTTTAGGAGTGGTGGTGTTTTTATCAGGGTAGGTTAATGGTTGGACTTGATGATCTTAAAGGTCCCTTCCAACCTCACTGATTCTATGATTCTATGATTCTATTAAAACCATGTTAATAGCCTTGGATGAAAATTGGTATCAAATTACTAGTAAGATGATAAAAGGCCCATTTCAGATCTCAAACTAATTATTGCTAACTTAGTTTATCCTGGTATTACGTACCATCATGTTTTTGCAAAAACATGCGTCTGTAGTACTTTTAGTAAAGTAATGGTTTGACTGAATTGTGTGCCCGAAAAGGGCCGTGGGCGTTAGGCAGAGGGCGATCACTTGCTGCCTTTAGCTACGCCAATGCCATCATACTCTGGAATACTTTCTTTCTCCCTTTAGAATAGCCATCAGGAGATACGCTTACCTTCCAGCCTCCTCCTGGGAATGCATTTATGAAAGTGCTTTGTAACAAGAGTACACATGACGTGTCAGCTAAAGCACACTTAGCAGCAACAGTTCGGATTGCACTCAAGTTCCTGTGTTTTTCAAATTTTGCTGTTCCAGTGAAGTGAAGGAACTGGAAGGCCCACTTCAACACCATTTAAAGCAAAAAAATTGCTTTCTGATCCACGTTTTCTCTGTAATGATGCCAACACCTTTACCACCTCTTCAGCCTTTAAGGCAATGTGAGCAGTGTGGCCAATAAGAAAAATGGTTCAAATGTTGAATGCGGGTCTTAATTTGTCTGCCACTGTCAGCGTGCCTTCTCGGACTTCATTACGAATGACATTTATTTGAATAGTCTTAATGGCCAAACTGTCCCTTGCAGAAATATGTAAGTGACAAAATCCAGTCTTGCCTTCTCCTTTTCATACTAAAATCAGAACCATTTCCAATTACTTTTTTCAATTTAGTGTCTCCAGGAATTATTGTTTTCCTTGTGAGGGTGTCATGGTAGGTGTTTTGAGATTGCTGCACCTTTAAATGGAGCTTGTAGAGAGAAAAAATGTTAGTTTGCGCATCACTCACCTGAATATCTGCCTGGTGATTTTGGAAGATTAAGGTGCTGACTTACAAAAGTCATGACTACTTGATCGGCCCCCAGTGAAATGATACCTTGTGAGCGAATAAACTGCTTTCTAGTCTTAAAATAAAGGTGGGATGTTGGAGTCATGTGGATCTTAACTTCTAGTGCAGCTGCAATTAGAATTTTAGACTCACTTACCTTTGTTTGCTGCTTATTGGTCCCGAACAGAGCACATTTACCCAGTGGTTTTAATTGATTCCAAGCACACAATAATACTCCCTTGACTGCTGTGTAAAGAGCTGTTAATGAACAGATCTCAAACACAGAAAGTGATTTTCTGATACAGAATTTTTGTCTGCCTGCAGAATAGAAGTACACATAGGTACACTGCATACAGAGCTTCTTATAAAGACATCTGTGGCCTTTCTGGCTTTTAAGCTCCTGCACCCCTGAGGGTTTTCTCCTTTATTCACTGTTATAATCTCCTCACGTTGCCTTCATAGGGCACATAGAGAATGGTTTGGTTTTCATTTTCATTCCTTAAAAAAAGTACTCTTAACAGGTGTTCCTAAGTATAGCATTTAAGGATACGTTTGCTCTAATTCATGTAATTACTGAAAGTTGTAGACACTCTCCTTTTCTTTAGCTGGTCTTTTTAAGGCATCTCAATCTATGGTAAATGGATTTATTTAATTTTTTGTAATAGGTTGCTCCATATTAAATTAAAGTAATATAGTACTATTGCAACTGAGCTATCACAGAGGCTTAAAGCCTGGTATTTAAAACAGCTTCTTAAATACGGCACCAGTTAGTCTCAGTTACTTCCTTTCACTTTGGTCTTATTCAGCCCGCCTCAGTCAAAGTGCTCTACTTCTGTGCTGTTGGAAGTAACATCAGAATAAAGCCCTTAGAGTAGTAAGGGCAAAACTTACTGCTTTGCCATATTGATTTAAAAATCTACCCGAAAAACACTTTAGTTACTCTTAAAAGCATGAAGTCTGAGTCCAGCTGTCAGACACGTACACTGACTTCTGTCAGCAAAGGCTCCGTCCGCCTTGTCAGAGAAGAACTTTTTGTGCGGGAGACAGATGTAGTATGATCTTCAGACAGATTATACTTGAAGAGTAAATGTCCGAATGATTTCAAATCCAAGACTTAATAGGTGATGTGCTTGTTATTTCTTAAACTGGAAAGTAGTAATTTGAAAACAGGAATTCTATGGTTGCTGCACTGTGAAATATTTTGGAGACCATCTTCATTATTATTATTAAGGTCTTGCTCCTCCTGTGAGTGATTCAGCACTTTACTCCTTAAAACAAAACCTACCTAGAAACGTAACTAAAGGAAGTAAGATTCAGAAAAATCCAAAAGTAACGTTAAATGTACTGATTCTCCATGCTAGGTCTGCATTTTACAGCTGTGAAGATAAGGCAATTTCTTGCCCTCAGTCCGTTTTGAGCCCTGGCTGCCATTAGTGGAATCTCTTTCATTCGTGGCAGACACCATACCCCAACCCCATACCACTCTGCTCACAAGCTTTTGCTCACATTGAGAGATTTAATGTAATTTTTTTTGTTGATTCTTTTGCTTTACAGTTGTAATAATGTTTTCTTTTTTTCTGTTTTGAATTAAATTACTTAACAAAAGAGAAATCCTGCTCTTGGCAGCACGTAGTATGGGAATCAATTCAATAGATCAGTGGGTAATTCAGAGGCTGTGCTTTGGGTTTCTCATGTATGTATTCATAACACTAAAACTACTCCTTAGTATTCAGTTACTCCGTCAGGGCTGTGTAGCCGATCTAGTGTAACTCAGTAACGCTTTATAAACTTTACTTATTCAGATGGTTGTTTACACCTCAGTTCTAAAATGCCCCTGTCCAAGTAGATTCATTTAGTTCACAAAAACCTGTAGGAAAACAGGGGAGAAGGCTATAGAGTGTTTCAAAATAAAGCATACTTGGGTAAAATCTAAAACTGATGAAGCTTAAAAGGCAAATGTATTTTTACTTTTGAAGATATTTGAATTGCAAACAGACATATCATACCAAGCAACTCATGTTGGGGTTTATGTGAGGAAACAGAAGCTTTTACTCATCTAAAATGGGGGGGGGGGGGGGGGGGGGGGGGGTAAAGGTATCAAGTTTTAGCCCATAAGGAACGTATAACTTACTAAAACTTGAGAATGCACATTGATTACAGTTATTGACCAAAACAAAACCTATCTTTTTGTTCATAGAAAGATATTTCTGCCTTTTAAATTAAGTTCAATCCAGTGAAATTCAAATCTTTGGATAAAGAATGAGTCTATTTCTGTTCCTTTCTAGTCTGTCTCACCATCACAATCCAATCTTTCCCACAGACTCATAGAATCATAGAATGGTTTAGGTGGGAAAGGACCTTGAAGATCATCAAGTTCCAACCCCCCTGCCATAGGCAGGGACACCTCCCACTGGACCAGGTTGCCCAAGGCCACGTCCAGCCTGGCCTTGAACACCTCCAGGGATGGGGCCTCAACAACCTCTCTGGGCAACCTGTGCCAGTGCCTTACCACCCTCAAAGTGAAAAACTTCTTCCTAATGTTTAATCTAAACCTGCCCTCTTCCAGTTTAAAGCCATTCCCCCTCATCCTATCACTATATGCCCTAGTAATCATCTGTGGAACTAACAACTCTTTAATATAATTTCTTGATGAGATTGCAAATGTTATGCACTGACTTAAATAATAGTTGAGTCAGATCACTTGGTAGACACGAAGAGGATGAAAGCTGACAATAAATCACACAGTTTGAGCTTTAGTATTGGTCTTTCACTATGATTTGTTTCACATGCAGATAGAACCGGTGACTTTTTTTGTTGAGAACCCACTTTTATCTCTCATAACTATTCCCCACATCTCTCTGGGCAACAAAATGACTCCATGAAGTCACTCAGCACACTGAGTTTATCGCCCTTAGAAAAGTCAACCTCTAACAACTGGTATGTCCTAACCTTAACCAAAGCAAAGCTGGTATTCACTTACAGTCATGAAGCTTTTTTTAAGGTACAGGAATAGCAGACATAAGTATTCCAGTGAAGAGGTTTAGACTGTTAGTTTTATTTAGTTTAAAATTACAAAATATTTCTATTTGCTGTATGAAAACATTATTATAAACAAAGCAGGTATGAGATGGGGAGAAAAACCTTTGCAGTAGTGCTTGAATATGTAATTATTTATGGCCTAAAGAAGGCTTATTTGCTCCTTAAGGCAGGTAAAGAATTTAGTACCTTAAAACTATTAGAGATTACTCGTATTTAGGGCGTAAAAAATAGTCTAGTCATAATTGTGGTCAGATCATGTTTTCATGAACTAATGACCTCTTTGATAACAATTCAAATGTGTTGCAAAGTGATTTAGCAAAAATGCGTGTTAGATGGTTTATGAAGTTCTGCAATGACTTGTGTTGTCTTACTTTTGTATAACTACAATAAATACACGAGTTAGGAGGTTTTCCTCATCTGTGTTTGAAAGATTGCATATATTTTGGGTTTGGAAAGGACTTAGAATAGTGTTTTGTTGTGGGGTTGTTTGTGGGGTTTTTTTGTTTGTTTTCTTTTTTGTTTTTTTTTAAAGGACTATCAAGATGTATGGAATTCTGTTTCCTACTTTATAATTGTGTGGATGCTTTTGGTTACTTTGGATTCCTTTGTTTCTCTGGGTAAAACTTTCTGTTTTCAGTCTCGCATCTCAGACCACATGGCTGTCTCGTTCGTGCTTTGTCACTGACTTCTGCTTCCAATGTACTTTGCTGACACTCAGTTGCTACCACTTGCACCAAACTGCTGCCTGGAAATGAACTGGGGATCTTTATTCTTTGCAGGCGAGCACCACTCCAGCCACGGCTGAGTGATGATGGTGTTGAAGTAGTGATGCAGAAAGAACAGTTTACTCCCCAAGTCTCTGCCTATTCTGCTTGTGGACAAGGCCCTTTTTTTTTTTTTTTTTTTTTTTTTTTTTCCCCCCCACAGGTTTCTCCATAAAACCAGGTGATGGGCAGCAGTTACGCAGAGAGTTGAAAGGCTTTGATTGCTTACTGATTAGAGGAGAATCCTGCAAGAATGACTTCTATAAAGAAAGCAGATGAGGAATGCTCTTCTTGTCATGAACTGGAAGAGAAACAACAACGTAGTGACCTAAGCAATGACAATGTCACCTCTGAATTTTGTTTGCATATGTATAAGAGAAAGGCATTGAGTTAGTAACATGACAAGATGCATTGAAATATTAAAACACCAGACAGTATGCTATATCAAAAGAGTGTTGAGGACTTTCATCTTCGCATTTCTGGGGTTTATCCAACTCTTCCATTAGCTTCTGGTGAGGATAGTAGTGGATGAGTTCGGGGCTGATCTAGTGTGCCACTGCATAGTTTCTATTTCTTAAAACTACTGGATTTTTATGAGAAAATAATGTCGGGGGGAGAAAAAAACAGATCAATAACAAAAAAGACTAATATTGTAATTGAGGTTTCTATTGTACTATAATTTAATTCTGTAATTGTGTTCTTCTATTTCTTGCACTTCTGATCAAGCAGAACACACTAAAGATGAATTTAAGCTACCCTCTGTCCCTTTGAGGGGTTTGTGTGCTAAACCAGACCATCCTTAACACTGGGATACATAGAAAGTTAGGTCAGTGTGGAATAACGTATTACCAGAGTGCGACAGCTCAAGGTAACTGCCCGTCTTCGCCCCCTCACTGTTCTCTTCTGCACATACAAATTCCTGTCTTAGAGCAATTTAGCTCCTGCTCTTCCTATTGCAATACAGCCAAAAATACTGGAAGAAACCCATATCTCCAAATTTCCTTTAAATGTATATTAAATAGAAAAATATATATTATTTGTTTTCTACAGAAAGAGATATATATATACATATATAAAAAACCCCACCTTTTCTGTTTATCTGTTCTTTTTACTGTATTGCTTGTTTGGTTAGTGTTTGACCATAACCAGGATTGTTAAGAACTGACATTAATTGTAAGTAATTACATTTATTATAAGATAATGTAACTTTACATTATGAACATTATTATTGATTACACCTGTGTCTCTACAAAGCATTTAATAGGAAAAATACATATTCCCTTCCTATCATTCAAACAGATTTGGAGAACCAACCCTTCTCTAGCTTTTCCACGTGAAAAGCTCCTTTCAAAAAAGATAAGCAGTCTTTGTGGTTACGTTGAAATATGCTGTTAAATACCAAGAGCTCCCAGTACATTTTTAAGGAGCTGATACAGCTTCCTAATCAGGAAGTTACCACTATTTCACACATTGAAATACTACAATCCAAGGAAATAGTATTTAGTAACTCTCTGCATCTGCTGTAAAATTCATATTTATATTTCTTTTAAACAAAGATCAGATACAAAATTTAGCTTCTTCAGTGTCACTTGTTTTTCCATAGCTTTTAAACATTTTCATTTTGTGCATAAGCCAATTTTAAACTCTGAAAACTCTTATAGATATTAATGTATTCAAAATAGAAAATTAGTCAGTGAGGCAAGAATGAGTAGAGTTATACTGGAAAAATAACATCTGGGTCCCTGCAGCACAACTTGCTTTTTGCAAAATAAGATGTATTTACAAATTATAAAATACTTGCCCAGTGTCCATATTTTAATTAAAAAAAAAAAAAATGTATATAAAGGCTGAAAATGGGAAACGTCACAATTTTAGTTTCACAGCGAAACAAAGAAAGAATTCAGTGCACTTACAAATAGATCCAAGTGTGCCAGCTTGCAGCCAGTCAAGAAAAGCAAATTGCAAACATGGTATCTCTCTGCAAACAACAGTTATTATAGACTCAGGTCTATTTAAAATGTCCTCATCTAAGCTCTTCAGAGTTAAAGAACAGGAAGTACAAAAAGTGATCTCACGTGTTCAGTCCAGCTACCACACTAGTAAAAGCTATCCACTCCTCTTGAAATAGGAGAGGGAAAACAGCTGGAGCTAGGCCGTCAGGTAGTAAAACTGTTATAGTGCCAATAAAGCAGTCGACAACTTACTGGAGTCAATTAGTCAGCCCCTAAATGTTTTCTCACAGTGACTAAGATGTTTGTTTAGACAAAGCAAAAGACCCTGAATTTCCTAAATCAATGCAGCATTTCATGTTTCTATTAAAATTAATTTAATTTTAATGTACTAAAATTAATTTCAAGATAGGAGCCCTTAATTTTTATTTGACTGCATGTAAAACTTCTTTGTGTGCTTTTGACACCCACCAGTGTTCATTACACCTGCGACAAAGTTGGCATGTGTTCAGTTTGATTAGGCATCTCTTTCCCAATTACATTCTTAAGAAGGATTATGGCAATGAAGGGTACGTGACTATGAAATATGAGAAAAATCCTGTGATGGTTTGTGTTGAGAGTGACAAATCAATTAAAATATTATTACCTTTCAACTCTGAATATGCTGACAGTACTTTGCCTCTGGAAAAAAGTTCCAGGGAGTTTGCTATGGGCAGTTCAGTAGAATCAGCTGATAAAATGCACCTTATTCCCTAACTAGCTATCAAGACTTGCTTCCAGGAAGCTTCCTGGAGCTGGAGGCTTGCATTTAGCTTGAATGGGTAGCTGCATCTTTCTGTCCAGTCAGCTTTAGACCTTGAAAATTCCCTGACATCTCAGTCCTGCATATCTAGAGCCTGCCCAGAAATTGCTTGTTATTAGTCTGGTTCTACTTCTGTGGTCACTCTCAACTAAAAAAGTTACAGTATCATAACAAACCAGATAAAGTACATAAACAATAGTTTCTATCACATTTTTTTCTTGTATCTTGTTCTTTATAAATATTATCTCAGATTAAAGGAGATAAAAATGAAATTAAAGAAAATCAGAATTCGTCATTCATCTTTCTATGAAAGGGTTATGTGAACATTATGAGATTGCAGCTCCCTGTCACGGGATTTCTTAGCATTATTTTGGGTCAATTTCAAGTGCTGCAAATCCGTGCAGCTCCTAACCTTTCTGTGAAATCATGCCAAGTTATACCAGTTAAGAATCAGGCTTATTTTAGCAATGCTTATTGTATTTTTAAAAATAATCCTGTTACTGATGTTTTATATCTTGTAAACATTCAATTGGTTATAATAGAATTAGAACAAATACCCATTCTTTTCTTTGACAATTGAACAAAATAATTTAACAACAACTTTTACAGCAGAATCAATGTAAGAAATATTATGAATGTATTGTTAGAACCTTGTGCAGTTTCTATCTTTTTGATTTGTCCAGAGTTTGTTTCCAGGTGGTGTAAAATGTAAATATTCCCTGTTTGAAAATTTAGAGCACCTGTGGATAGACAAATCCTTTGAAGTCCCTTCAACCTTACATGACCTTCCGTGATTTCTTTCAAACCTTGAGCTGTTCTTCAGTTGGACTGATGGTCATTTCGAAGATGCATTGCAGTAGGTTCAAAAAACTGGAAGAAAAGTTTAGAGAGAAGTTTAAGCTACGGGTTGTTAACAACAAAGTTAACCAACAAACGCACCTGATTTCTAACTGTCTCAGTAGACTTAAAATAGAACTGCATTACAAGGGAGAATACTCTTAGAATTTGATGTTTATTACCTGGATCATCAAAGCTCAATTGTAAGTATGTATGGCAATGACTGTTTTCTCCCAAACTTTATTTTTCCAGTGTTTAAACTGAAACATGATGTAACAATATGCACTGCAAGCTTTATGAATATTAACATACTGAAGCTAAATACTTTTCCAGTTCTTGGTTTTTTTCCTCTGTTCTTGTTTCTTCCCACTTGACCCATGCGTTGTTAGAGTCTCTTCTCCTTCAGCCTGTTAGTAACTCTTTGTTTGGCCATCACACTAAGTTCTCTGCATCCAAATAATATCCAGGACTCAGCACATTTAGCACATTCAGTGACTTTGTACCTTCCTCTGCTCCCAAACAAAAAAGCTGGCCTCTGCTTGGTTTTCTGCAAAGTTTATCATCAAAATTTTAACATCATATCCTTTTTTAGTTTGATTCACTCCATCATTCCATGCTTTCTTACATTAAAAACTGTAATATAATGTTACATATAAAAATTAAGACAGGTTACTTTAGGTAGAAAGAAGATATGTAAGAAGATGCGAGAACAGTATATGCATTGTGAATGATACGGGAAAGGTAGACTAAGTACTTGAATTCTTCTCATTAAAAGGGCACTGTTTGCATTCCAAATCAAGCAAATTTTAAATTAAACTAAGCATGCAATTCACCTACCAAGGTCACTGTCCTAAATTAGTATTCAGCTCAAGGATTCAGCAAGATTTAAAACCAAAAACAAAGCCAAAAACTGCTGTATGACTTTCTCATTTGTCAGATAGGTTTGTTCACCTTTCAAAGAATTTCTCTATGTGGCTTATCCAGACAAATGCATACAGTTTGCTACTGCATAGAGCTTTTTGTGGATGGCAGATATTACTGCACTCTACAGAAGGACATGCACCATCGAAACACGCCTGTTCCATTTTGCATGTACAAATCATGGGGATGTCACATTCTCAAACCTTCCATCTAAATTAATTACAAACTGACCTTACGTAGCGAGGGAGTAAGTCCTCTTAGAGTAATTTTAATGCTTTTTTTTTCATATTATAAATGGCTATTGCTATAGTGATATTGCTATAGTTGAACATCTGTCAGCATTACAATTATAAAAGCTTTTGAGAGAAAGGTGGGCTTATTCTACAAATATCAGCGTTTTTTGTGATCTGAAAACTGGCATCTGTTATTTCAACTGGGGATTCTTTCATATACATGTTTTCAAGTGCCTCCTTTTTTCTTCTTTTATGTTGTCCTTTGGTTATATTAGGTTCTGACAACACTCTGTCTAGCAGAATGCAGGCAGAGAACTATATTAGCTTCATTTCTATGCTTTTACCAATATAACTGTTATCCTGTAATGCTACTGCTACTCCACAATGCAAACCAGTTTACACTGAAATATCTTTTATGTATCAAGTTCCATGGTGGATGACTGCTACTGAATAAGAATGTTTTCCCACCAGTTCCAATAGAGAATAGAACTATTTATTTAAATATTAAGGCCAGATGATAACTTTATCCCCATCCACATGTAAAAAGCATTCAGTTGAAAGACTTAATTTCAACTTGGAATATTTTTTTTTCATTTTTTCATTCAGAGAATACTGCTATTTTGGTTAAAAATACAGCAAAAGATTAATTTTACAAAGAAAGTTTGCTACTAAACTTCCCGGTTTCCTGAGCTGAATTTGATTCAATATATACAGAAGTACAAATACAGAGTTCAGTCTAAGATACTCTTGCTATCTGCCCAATCCTGGCTGCTCTGAAAAAGCATATTCAAATGTTTAAAGGCATATTTTTTATTAGAAACACCTTCCTCATTATAAAAACTTCCAAAATTTCTGTGTAATTAACATACTCTTAATTTACATGTATAGTAAGAAAAGAAAAAGGGTGATTGATCTGAAGTCTTCCAAAAAGAAAATGATTAAATGGAGGAGGAAGAAAAAGGTACTCCAAGGAGCACTTTGAAAAGTACTCTAGCCGCAAGGTTCTTCTAAATATTGTCAGATACAGTACACAAGAATGACTACTTCATTTCTGTAACATATGGCCCATTACTTAAGCCATAACAAAAATGCATAGTCGTGCACAGAAATACTAGCAAACAGCTTAGGAATGCTGTTAGAATGATGTTCTGCACTCCAAGCTATGCTAATCAAAATCCTAGAAAGGTGCACTACAAGAACTTACGCATAGGAAATTTGCTTATTTCAATGACCTGATTAGATCTTTTTCTTCCATTTTGTTTTTTAAACAAAAGCCAAAGGAACTCAAAGAAGTAACTCAAAAAAGAAAAGCTAATGTGGTTGAAATACTGCACAAAATGCATTTTCTAAATGAAATTAAATTTCTTAACTGAGTAATACTGTACCAATATTTAATGTTTTGGGCTTAAGCCTGTGATTGAGTTGAACTGGTCTTGAAGCATGCCATGCTTTGCTCACGACTTTTGTATCTCTTCTGCTTCAATGGAAAGGCTTACATATTTTTAAAGCAAAACCAATACCGGTTTTCCTTGAAAGTAACGACTGGTAAAGTGATACAATGTACTGAATTAGAAACCTAGCAATGTATATCACAGTCATGATTAGTTACAACTGAGTACACAAACAAGAAAATGTAATTTATGAAGAAGAGCTCGATCAACATTTTAGATAATTGTTTACATTCTTCATCATTTGAAACACCCCAGCTGTCAATACTGTTGTTTTCTAAATCTTGCTGCTGGGTTCCTGTCATTCTATAAGGCTACTACAGAACATAATTTCTGAGTTTGCGAGCAGGTTTGCGAGCTTGCAAAAGTGGCATTTTAAAAATATTTAGTCAGCACTATGTCCTAGACTCTAGAAGTATTTTAAAAGCTTAGTTCTAATATAACTATTAATATACAAGGTTCAGTGTAAATATTTCATCACTACCAAGGGAAGTGGCAACTATGTTCTAAATATTTCTAGATCCAAAATGTGAATGGCTGAATGGTATTGCTGGAGTTATGGCAAGCTACACAAGCTGAGGAACTGGCCTCTAAACACAAGCTGTAATGATTATACATGAGCTTTTTTGATACTTCCCTTCTCTGATTGAGATAAGTAATTTGCACACATAGTCAATATTTTAATAGCAGGATCAGTAACTCTGGCACAAATGCTAAATTTAGCATTGGGCAGATTTGGAGTGGCCAGGAGTTAGCAGCTGTGACCTCTTGAGAGAGACATCTGCAGAAACATTTGTAAGAGATAGTGCCTCCTATCTTCCTGCCCTCCTGATTTCATGTAAACTGCTTGGCAGCATGCTCCATCTTTGAGAGACAGCATTTTCCAGATCATGCTAGTAGCAAAAATCAGCAAAATTAGAGGCTAGTAGCCTCTGCTTCAAGCAGAGGCAAAGATGCCACCAATCAGCTGATCAGCTGTCTTGTTACTTTGAACTGCAGCATCTCTTGGCTGTCCATGAGGTTTCCCTTGGCCTGCTCTACCACTCATCTAGCAGATAAAGGTACAATCTGCTCACCAGTCATACCAGATTGCCAGCCTCTGTTTTTATTGATGTAGGGACTTTGTGTCTTCAGTATCATCTAAATACTGTCATTATCTCTCTAGCTGTCCTAAATAAAGCTAAATGTACCAATCATATTGACTGTACCGTGAGATTCAAAAACTCTATGGCAACGAGGCAAATGAATATATTTTTTACCAAGGAAACGGACACCATTAGCTGTATTTAGGCAAAGGGGAAAAATTAGAGAATTAAAGCATTAAAGACTTAGAGTTTAATGACTGCTTGAAAATGATAAGCTAATCACTGACTGATTATTCTAGACATGCTCAATTTGCAGGGCACACATCTTTTCTGGATCTCATGGATATCTAAAGATATGATCGCTCTGACTGACTAAAACAAACTTAAGCAAAGAATTAAGCAGCTTTATCTGCATAAAACAGTTCCGCTATATGATGAAACAGGAAAAATCAATGTTAAAATGCATAAAACCAGAGAGTCTTGATTCAAAAACTGTATACTGCAGTTGTCAACTCTTTACATTATGGACAAACGGTTTAGAATGAATAACAAACTTTTTGGGGGAGACTGTTATCTTATTACCGCACTGAGCAAACCTTATTAAAGTTCTTATCTCCTTCACTGCACTGCTTCAACAGATAATTCTACCATTCCTTACTGCAGATAGGAAGATTAAGAAAGGGAAGATTTAAGATTAGTTTATTTGCCAAGAATGGCGTCATACATTGTCTTACACAATGTGTTCTGCTCAGTGCAACATGGCATAGAGATAAGTGTTTACATTTCTCATCTTCAAATAGCCTTTCTGCATTGTACTGAGCACCACTACTCCTGGAAGCCCCAGCTGATATTTTAGAGAAAGCGAATATCAGTCATTTTCTTCAGAAAGGACTGATTAACTGGAGTTGCAAAAGTAAATGAACAATTAAAATAATAATGGTCAGGTAAACATACTACATATTATAAGCAAGTATTCAGAAATGCTACTACTCACTTCCATAGTGTCCTTTGAAAGATAAACAACCCAGTATACCAGGTTGAATCCTGCAAATGCCACTGGAAAGAGGATCCTAGAATACTGGTCTATTTTACTTGTGCCTCCAATAGATGGTGGTGGTGGTGGTGGTGCTGATGGTGGAGGAACAGACCCTGGTTGACACTGGGATGCACTATTTGACATTATGCTGGTTTCAGGAGACTGATCTGCCTGAGACGTTACGGAGTTTACTCGCTTCTTCAGGTTACAATTGGAGTCAGAATGCTGTGGGAAAAAAAAAAAAGGGTGATTTTTGGATATAGAGTCTTAGGTTTTGTGATCATTAGGCTTCTCTCTACCTTTCTACTCAACTTTTCTGATTCTATTGCTGCTTCTCTGCTATAGAGCAACCTAAGGAAATCACAAAAATAATGCAAATATACAGAGGTACATTTGTGGCCTAAACTTTTACTGTAAAAACATAAAAGAATATGTACTTTCCATATTTTTAACATGGTAATAAATGGAAGCTACAAGAGAGAAAGAAAAGATGGAGCTAAAAGGAAAAGAAAAGAAAGTAATGGTGTATCTAAATTGCAATATATTGGTATGACTGAAGTTCATGTAGATATGAATGAAGTTTAAATAAAAGCACATATGGGCTGGCTCAAGTGCAGTCTTCGCTGTGTGAGCACGTTGATGAGTTTTGGTAAGCGCTCACTGAATGGAGTCAAGCTGTCACACTATATTAGTCCCCAGACTAGCTGCTGATGAACTAGAAAACTGCTGCACAAAAAGAAGTGGACTAACTTTGCAGGTGCTGAAGATATGAATGCTAAGTTGTCCTGTAGTTTTTTCCAGGATGAAATTTCATTTTCAGGTATATCTTATGACTCCTGCAGTAGTTTCATGCATACAACTGAAGACAAATACTCATCCTAACTGTAATGGGACTATTTTTATTTTAATTTATGGTAATATGAAACTATATTTTGTGCAATATTCACAGCCAGGTCCAATTATTCTTTAGAAAGTTGTATGAAAACGTTTAAAAATTTAGCCAGACCTCAGGAACATTTAGAATTTACCTCTTAGTTGCTAGACTGGCATGTATATTCATTATGAACATCTGTTTTATTAGTGGCAAAGTTGCCATTTCTTACTTTCCAAAGAGTAGAAGTAATAGATTTCTTCCTTGCAGAAATGGCTTAGGAGTAGGATCTACCACAGGCTCTAAGCCTGCTATAATGAATATCAGTTACCCACTTTCACAGTAGTATCAAATGGGAGGAAATTTTCAAATTTGTTTTTTGCTGCTACTACCCAAGACTACCATTAGTAATGTAGTCATGCATGGCAGCAGCCATAAGATTCATCTGATAGCTGGGAAAATACAGAAGAATGCTAGAGTGTCAAGTTGTTTTTTATCTTTTGCTATGAAGCACTCAAGTTTTCTGTTAATAGGGAGCAATAGAAATACCCTAGACTCTAAAAAGTAATGACAACATACAACGTTTTAGTTGAGCTTGAGTCTAAAGCTTCATCGATAAATAACTGCAAAAATTCCAGATTACCGATGAAAAATATTGTGCAGCAAAATTGCACAACACACGCAGCTATTCTTGGGTTTGAAAAAGAGCAGCTTTTTTGGTCAGCAGAACTACATGATTGAATGACTGAAGCTAATGAGGGAAGTCGTAGACAATGTAAATAACTTACAATACAACAGCATAGATATATTGTAAAATGGAATAGTAACATTTGAATGGTTTTAAAGTAGCAAAATTCTGTTAGATATGCAATTTCCAAAGTCGTTCCTCGGCAGTCATTGCATGACAATCATTCACTGTCAGCATTTTTGGGATTTAACTTGCAGGATTTCTATGCTCAGAAACAAATTTTCGTTAATCAGATAAATGAACAGGTCATTAAAAGGAAAAGAAGTATTTTCTGAAATACTTTGCCTATACTTGTACTTGGGCCACAATTTCTAGATAAAAGACTAGCCTAACACACTTGGTATTTCATGTATGACTTAAAGTAGAGTTATAACAGGAATTACTCTTTTAGTGGTCAGTATCAGAACAAGTGACATTGCTACAATGTCACTTGCATGATGCCAAGTTCTGCTCATGGATGAATGGACTGGTATCTAACTGAAATTAGGGAGAGATGGATTGCTCACAGCTGATTTTAGTCTAAGTAAAAGGAGGAGAGAACATCATCTTATTTGCCAAAAAAAGAGGTGCTTTTTCTGTATTTATTTCTTTCACCTATTAACTTTTTCTTCCCCCACATCCGATCAACACTACCAGATTGCCATATCCCTCCTTCTTCCACTTTGCCATTTACACATTAAATTATTAGTATCATGTTTTGAATGGATATTAAATGGCATTCATATTCTGAGGCTGTGCCTATCTGCAACGCAGATGTTTGTTTTTGTATTTTCTAGTAAAACAGCAAGCACCAGACAGATTTAAATGGAGGATGATCTACAGATGTGTCTCAGAAACAGAAAGAGGGTTATCCTTGTCCACTTGCGCTAATCATAATAATAATCCCACTCTATAAACAGACTGACTGACAGAGCCTGGGCTACTGCTTTCATTCAAGTTGCTATTCATTTTGCTCGCGTGCCCTGCTTTGAACTGAACTGTAGCAAGTCGTAAGGTAGCTTGTTTTCTGCTTTACTGCAAGATTGCTTGACCTTTTGTGGAGAATGAGAGGTTCCTAAAACTGTAAGTGCTAAGGTGAATCTTACCCCTTTTATCTGCAATATTCTGGTATAAGGTGGGTCAAATTCTGCTCTGGATCATTCAAGCATGAATTGGGAGTTATTGTACTGAGTGACAGAATTAATAGTAGGCAGAAGAGATGTAGCATATGGTCTCTGGATGATGCTGTACTGAACATACTTAGAATGCAGAGGTAGTAAATCATTGCGATCACCTGAATAGGCACTTGGAAAAGTGTAATCCTGGTTGTTATTTTATTTATAATATTTATTAAATCTCATTCCTATAGAAGAAGGATTGCTATAGAAGCCAGATTATCTCAATGTGATTTCATCTCAAGTTGGAGACAGGAAGGTCTGGAGTCAGTATGTATCCTCAGAACTTGGGGAGTGCACTAACTTGATTAGGCTCCCACTTTGGGGCCAATTTAGGTCCATTTCTATCAATGGAGTGATATTAATAACTTCTCATTATCTAAAATAGCCTATTCCAATATTCAGGAAGGACCAGTGCATTTTACTGTCTCAGTAAAGACAGTTTTTTGTCATGCTCTTCCGCTGCTGAGGAGATAGTTTAGAGTTTATATCAATCATTCAGAAAGTTTCTGAGTAGTTCTTTACACTGTCTTTATCACCCTCGTGTGCTCATCCAGCAAGTCAGGGTCGAGTCTATTTTCTTGTATACCACTACCCAGGATACAGAATTCTAAGTCCAAATTTATCTCAGATATGTAATGAAGATGTTTCTCAGTGTGGTAGCTAACTGTAGACCAGACTTGCTGCCCCAGAACCACAACTCATATTTGTCATTGGAATTCATTGCTAAAGCAAGAAGAGGCGGCAGTGAGAGGAAACCATATAGTTTCTTATTACAGGTGAGTTCTGAACAGCAGCTACAGTAATTTGTCTACTATATTTAGATTTAACTTTTCCTTTTGACAGATTACCTACAATGACATCATGAAACTTCAGCAAGACAGAGAGAAAACAAGAATGAATAGCCTATTTTGCATAGTTCACACAGCCAATTACTCAAATAGTAAGGTCTGTTTTAAAAGTAGCAAGAGCAACAAAAAGAAGCCTGAGGCATGGCATACTGTGTCATAATGAAAAAATTAATTTTAAGTTACTGAATCCTGATTCAGAGGAGTACTCTTGCACTCATGTGGAATGTTAGTCCCATTAGGCAATTAAACTTGTTGCTACATATGACTACCCAGTGACACAGAACAGATTGCAAGATCACTGTTAAATACGAGATACATCAAACTGGACTAGACGAAGACTGGTGTGTATATATGGCCTAGGAAGGTATAGTCTGGCTTCTACTAAGCTTTTGCAGCTCAGCTATCTGATCTCCTAGAAAGCTCACAAAGCAGTCTCGTCTATAAAGGTGCTGCTCTCTCACAACTCCCATCAATATCACTAGAATTTGCCTATGTTTACAATACTTCAGGAGGCTCTTAGCAAATTGCTTGACTTCCACATTTAAAAAAATACAGCATATATAACCTTGCAATAAAAGGAATTCTTTGCTTTTTCTGATTTTTATATGGATGCTAACAGTGATTTACAAATGCACTTTGTTCTTATGTTTCTTTTCCTCAAGAGATTTCTGTAATTCTTATTTGTAAAATTCTCTACTGTTCTCTGTTCCTTTGTACTGCAAATACATATTCTCACTATCGGTTTAGTTTATGACCTAGCAGTAATGTGAGAATCTTATGTATGCGCTCAGATACTGGCTAACTTTAAACAAATTAATATCTGTACATCCTTACTTGTCTGTTTTCTACTCACTTATGTCTCTTTTTCCTGCAATGCAGTAAAAATAAGTTTGTGAGAATAAACTCTAAAAGTTTAGACAAAAAATGTGTTATTCCTCCTTTTTTTTATAATTTATTAAATTAAGGATATTGAATTTTGACATCACAAAACAACAAAAAAAAAAACAGAAACAACAAGAAAAAAAACAACCTAGGGCCAAAACTCAATGTTTGTACAAAGCAGAATACTAAATTAAATATATAGCATTCTTTTTCCCTACCCATCTCATTAGCAGATATAGTTTGAGTAATTTCAACCATTCATATTATCCACATAAAATCACATGCCAGTGCCTTAGCTCCCAAATAGGTAGTTAAGCATAATTTAGCCCCTACATTCAGCAGCATGATCTGTGAAAACTGCTAAGCTACTGAACAGTCCATATGCAGCACCTTGCAGTGGGGAAGTTCACCACGTTATGTAAGATCTCCTATTGGGCATGCACTAAGGTACCTCAATCTTTACAGTCCTGTGCAGTTTAAGTATCCAACTCATGCCAGAGATTCATTATAACCTAGAATGTAGACAATTCTTTGCATCTCATATGTGGGATCTGTTTCAACAAATATGTATTGCAAACTTCTATAAACAGTGTTCTGCATAATTAAAAGCTGAATATAGCTTAGAAGCCATCAATAGTCCTAGCTTTAGGCATCTCTTTAGGAATTTTAAGTTTCCTTTCTTAGAAGTACTATAAGGAATAACATGCAAATTTGTTTTCTTTGTGCTTTACCCTAGTAAAAGGGTTAAATCAATTAGGTTAAATTACTCACCTGGAGCATGAGAAAGCCATGTTTAAATTCTTTCTTAAGCTTCAGGGATTGAAATTTAACTCTCTCAAAATATAGCCTAACCATCAGGTGAAGGTGACTAGGGGGAAAGGCTGTTGCCTTATTACTTCAAAGCTGTTTTGCTTGGCATGGAAAAAGAGCCATGAGAGGCAGAAAGCATAACTTTGAAAAATATACCATGCCTATTGTATTAAAATTGCTGTCATATAAAACAGGTAAGCACTACGGAGAGCAGAGACTGGAACACCAGCCATTGTCATTTCAATGTGAAGGTATTGTGTGGAGTCTCTTCCTGACATCTGTGTGTAGCATATCAGAACAATCATATCATTAGTACAGAGCCTCTGTCAAAATATGTTTATGTTAAACAGATATAAATGTTCAAAGAACATTCAGCTGTTAAACTGATCGGCGTCCGTCCAGAACAATCCCTGTCTCTATATCTACTTTGCTAAATTTCTGCAGCATACAGAAACTACTTCTTTGACTGTTTAAATGAGACAGAATTACACAAACAGCACTAGAGAGGTTTGTTTGTTTGTTTGTTTGTTTGTTCTATAATTTAACTTACTTTATGGTGTTCTCACTGCCTCCCTGCAAAAAAGGTACAGGGATTAGATTTCAATGTTCAACAACAAAATGCCTAAATCCAATTCATCTTGAAATTTTCTATTTTGATGTATAATGTCAGCTACTTCTAAACCTTCCTTACTGCCCTGCATTGGCTTTGTCAATCAGAAAAATATTTAACTCAGGCAGAACCAAATAATCGGTATCTACTTGCCTTGTTGGGATGACATAAATGTCAATATAATTGAAAGTTGTTTGTCTTTTAATAGTCTACTTGATAATCTGCAATTGTGGAGGAGCAGGAAGGTCTCCCTAATTTGACTGAAAGTGCAATGTTCTCAGTCAAGACTCTAATGTCTATAACTGTTTCTAGGACGATTTTATAAAGAGTCGTTGATAATCTAAATAGAAATGCTTTCCTTTCAGTTACACTAGGATACATATTAAACATACTCAATATATTCTGATGTAATTATAGAAAACTAAATCCTCTATCTATACTGAAGTGACATACGGCTGCTCTGCAGTTGGGCAGCGTTGTTAAAGAGAACGAGAATCCTTTTCTGCCCAAGCCATGTTGTTTTGAAACACAGGGACAGGGCTATTTGTAGGCAGAAGGAAACTCTTCCAGCAGTAATTCACTGTTCTGTGCCATTTTCTGTTAAAACAACAGGTCTTTTAGAACATAACTGTAATCAAGCTACCACCCTGCCACAATCTTTTATCTTTTACATGTAGTCTCTCCTCCATGGAAAGGAGGGCTTTTGATCCATGGTGTGTACTCGCTGACCATCTTGCACAGCATTACTTTGAATGGTGCACTCCAGACAGTATTACCAATTCCCCTTCCCCTGCAACTTCCAGTATTGGGATATTCCTGGATTAAGGAGGCCATAATGATGAAACAATATGATTGATATAGAAAATACAGATTTGAAATGGATTTAAAAGCTAAACGCCATAATGTTTTTTATGTATGTGTATATATATATATATAATGTTTGGTTTTGACAGGCTAGAACAAGCCTGGTCACCATAAGAATAAAATCAGGTTTCTGTCAGGGTCCAGATGACTACTCAGCTTGTTGCCATTGTATTTTGGAGCGGAACACCCATAGTTTTGTATTTCACACAGGGATTGCCTGCAGCTGACCAAGACAGCAAGCCAAATTCTGCTCTCAGTTAACTGAGGTAAATAGAGTGGCTTTCCTGGAACCAGAACAGGCATGCTGGGCTGTCATCAGATAACTGAGCACATAGTCGGACCATTGTCTCTCTGACTGAAACTGATGTAGTCCAATGACTTGAGCAGAGTTTCTCCTACTTTCATTAGTACAGTAGAGCTGAATTAGGTCTTCTGCCATCTTTCTTTTCTAAGTGTACAGGTTTTTTGGCTACAAGTAAAACCCATGAAAAAAGGTTTTGTTCATTTGAATAAAGAAAGATTTAAAATAACATTAACTAGACTGAAAGAGGCTTTTTGATGGTATTTTGAAAGATTTTTGATTTTTTTTTCAGGAAACATAGTTAATTTTTAATTTAAAAAACCTCTTGATGAGTTTAGGCCCTCGATCAAGCAGCAAAAGCTTCTAACTGGCTGTTTTCTAACTACTTTGAATTTTCATTTATATGAAAACTGTCTCCCTGGCCGCCTCTTACACAAAGCAGGAGAACAGGTCTCCTGTCATACAAAAAGTACTAGTTTAGACAGCCTAAGGTTATTCCCCCCACAATGTTCTTTAGCCACTCTTCAGACAATTTAAGGTAATAGATTATTAAAAACATATAGTCTATGTTGTTACTCTTTAATGTTGCTACTGGTAGCAGAGTTCCATTGGAAGTTGTATAGCCATGAAAATTTTCAAGTAAGTAGATCTCACTTTTTCACTTTTGTTTATACAAATGGATTCCCCAAAACTAAGTAAACTTTTACAATCTTCAAATATTTTCTCAATGTAAAAATACCATCTGACTTCTATAAATATGGACAGTAAGCATTTTTAACACACTGTTCACTACTCTTCATCCTATACCTGCCCTTTCATACAGCTAAAATTCTGACAACTTTCATGCACTTAAAAATCATAAATAAAAAGAATAGCCTTACAAATTATCTAAAAAAGCAAAAAGAAATTAAAAAAAAAAAATCACAGATATATAAGACAAAGTACCAAAGCCCAAGGTATTACAGAAGGGAAAGATTTTAATTTTTTTTTATCAAATAAAGTAGACAGTTAAAAAAGATTTTAATATATAAGACATGGATTCTAATAGATTTTTTTCCTAGTGAATTAGAAAATAATATTTTAAGAAGAGAGGCGGAGTAAATGGGGAGGAAAGGCAAAAAGAGCAGGAGAGGTAAGATAAATCACGCAAGGGGTAAAGAATAAGAATTGTGCATTGTAGCAACCAAAAAAAAGAAAAATCTGGAAGAAAAAGTGATGAAGGAATTTAGAGGCAAACAAATGGAACAAGTTAAGGGGCAAGGGGCAACAAAGGGGAAATCAGGACCTCAGAAACAGCTCCTAAAGCTACAATAAGAAAGAAACTGTGTGTTATGCTGTGTGCCTTATTTAAACATAACTGCCAGAAGACCAGTAATGTGGCTATAGAAGTACAAAGCTCAGTAGAAGATGATAATCTTGAGGAAATGGTCATATAGTCACACAATCAGCCTGTGCTAACTACACAGCATTCAGATTAGTTAGTTCAGGTCTGTTTCAGCTGAAATTAGATCACTGACTGCAGTGCATCCATCTATGTGACAACATACAAAACTTCTTTCCCCCTTACCTTCCCTACACAAAAAAAGAAAGAAAAGAAAAAAGAAAAAAAAAAGCTTCTTAAAATCTATAATTACTCCTTTTCTCCCAGCATGCCTTTCTGGAATAGGACCTTTTAAATCCATTAGTTAATTCTTCTAGAAGCCATTTTGACTACCTCATCTTTCCTTCAACTGTAAGTACCCTTCATTTTTATGATCTCATTGATTTTGCTGCAGAATTGGGTTCTCGTAGTGAACTGGTCCTGTGAGGAAAAAAGTGGTGGACTTACAGGGCTTGAAGATTACTGTCTTGGATAACATGAGCTTTGAGCAAGATCAGGACTACAGAGTTTTGTAGACACTGCAGGCTGTTTTACAGACTGAGTTTACCTTGGGACCTTGATGTTATGGGGTTTACTACTCTTCTAAATCTGCATGTCATTAGCTAGCTGTAAATAGCTTTCTTGAGGAAATGGTTGCAGTGTGCTTCATAGATGTTTGTTTTATCCCTAGATGCTTATTTTTTTGCTTGTTTTTACTTGGAAAAGCTAACAAGTAAATATTTACAAAATGAGGAAGGTGTGTCTTCAGTTTGGCTGTGTGCTTGTTTATAGCTGAAGCCCTTGATAAGAAACTTGAATTCTTTTTAATTTCTTTTTTTTTTTAATCAATTTGTTCAACAGCAAATTTGTAGTTTCTGCCTAGCGTGGTCTGCAATGATATAGAGACTATGTAAAGCTCACCTGCAAGTACCGGAGGACCCACAATCATTAGAAGTATGTTCTAGTATATCTGGGCATATGCAGAGGGTTATTTTTTGAATCAGCTGTCTTCTAGATACTGGGGGTGGCAGTGGCTTTGTAGCATCTGCTGTGAATTTACCAGCAGTAGCATGTGCAGAGTAGGCCAAACTGTTTTCATATCGCCCAGCAGGGACTTCAATTAAAATTAGTAGCTTTTTTTTTCCCCTTCTTGGAAACCTCCCTCTGATTAACTCAAACTTGAATAAGGAAGTGTGTGTAGGAAAGATCAGAGCTGTTGTTCCTCTTCATTATGTGGCAGCTATCAATATTTTCCTCATGCTACTTAAAGCTAAGTGATCTCTAACTTATTTTCTGATAGCTTGCCCTCAAAAAAAGTCGACAAAAGAATAAAAATGAAGCTTTAGTACATTTTAAAGTTCCTTCAGTCTTAACAGTATTTTTCTTATTTTACAGTATTTTACTGTTGCATACTATTCTCAGTCAAATATCATGATATTGGGAAGGAGGGGAGTACATCCTAAATATCGGCAAATGCATACTGTCTTTCCCTCTCATTGTTTTTTATAAGGTTTAAATATAATTATTAAAGCTTACTAGTTAGAATAAATGTAGGTATGAACATTGCAAATACTGCCAAAGCTAAATCAGCCTTTCTGCTGTCACTTTAAAATCAGTGCAAGATTCAGCAAACATTTGTTTCCAAGCTTTTAAATTTTTTGGACTTTCTTTTGGACTTTCTTTATATAACTGTGGTTTAAAAAAAACAAACAGAAAAGCTGTGGTTCTGAGTTAAAATGTATGAAAACTTGCTTCTTTTTGCATTTATATATTTAGTGAAAATAAAATGTAATTCTGTATTATATCTTACAATGTCTTCTTTTGTTTCAATATTAATAAAATTGTAAGCAAAATACAATATGGCTTACAAGCACAATGCTTCCCAGTTGAAGTGAAGAACATTTGTTGATCAGCTCCAATGAAGACCAGTAGCAAGATGATGTAGATCTTTGGTTTCTCTATTATATGGAACTTAGCAATTATGAATTTAACAGTTTGAATGTACCTAAATGTTATAACTTTAACTGCTCTTTATAAGCAAATATGGAAAAATTACTACATGGTGGGTAAGGTGTTGCCCTGATATTCAATAGCAACTTGAATGACTTCCTTATCCAACTACAGACTCAAAGGTTTTGCAGAAGGTCATTCAAAGTCCATTATTCCTCTCAAAATGAGAAATGTGGTGGTAGTAAAACTGATTTTGAAAACAGGAGGTCTATAGTGGTAAATATATTAGCATATGTTGTGAGACAGCATTCATTACTTAGCCAGAGATGTAATATTTACAAGCAATTCTGACATACTTTTTTGATACTAGAAAGCTCCCTGTCTTTCACATGTACTAAAATGTATCCTTAATCTTTATGTTTTCTCCTCTAGCTTCCACCAACATAGATTTTTATGAAAGTAACAGATGCCAAGTTTATGTAAAGGCTAATTCCTCTTCTTCCAGATGACCCACTTATGGTATGTACCAGTGTACTACAGTGATCCCATAATCATCTGGCCAATGCACATGTTCATTCCATTGCAGTGTCCTACAAATTCTGCAGACTTTCTGAGAGAACCACAGCTGCCTGACCACACTGCCTACAGCATTGCTCAAGAGAAGTATTATGGATTACAATCTAATGGCTTTCCTTAAGTATCTTACCAAATAAACATCTCTCTAGTAAATCATATCTCAAATTTAGACAAACAGTATGAATAAATGAAGTCTTTTCATTTTCTGAAATAAGAACAATGTCTTTGATAAATAGACATGATCTGGTTACATAATCTGTTTCAGGTTAAGATCACTTTAATATTGTTTTGCATTCACTACTTCAGCTGCCTCTTCCTATATGATGCTTATTATCAGAAAAGCAAGCAATTACCGAGACAATCTCGTCCTCTGCCGGTACAGTTGCTGCTGATAGTGCTGCTGCCAGTGCTGCTGCCCTGGCTGCCTTCCTCATTGCTCTCTGAGTCTGAAGATTGGTAAAGTAGTTGACAGCTGCAAACTCGATAAGTGCAGAGAAGACAAAGGCAAAGCACACAGCTATGAACCAATCCATGGCGGTAGCATAGGACACCTTGGGCAAAGAATGGCGTGCGCTGATGCTTAAAGTGGTCATTGTTAGAACTGTAGTGATTCCTTGAAAATAAGAGAAAGAAAATGGGGGCATTAGAATTTTGCTTCAACTCCTACTCTTAAATTCACATGTATTAAAAAAAAACAAACAACTCTTCTTTGGTTTTAGCTCTGTACCAGCTAACCAACAAGACTGCTAAGTATTATGTATTCTTAAATAATTCATGTATACTGGCTTCAGCATCTAAAAGCTCTGAAGAAACTTCCTTAATACATTGAGCAGACTGAAAGTTAAGGTAACTACATGGTACAGCTTCTTAGAATAGTGATAAACATGGGTATAACAAAATTCAGGCTCAAACCATGAAAGACATTTTACTTGAGGGATCAGTAAGTGGAATGTTTGGCAGAAATCTAGATCAAAATACTTTCATTTCCCAACAATGATCCTCTCTTTCTCCTGTTGCACAAAACAGATCATGGCTTACAGAATCCTCACCAAATCAATCGAATTCTTCATTAAAATCACTGATAGGCTATGATCCAAATATTTCTAGTAATAAGAGTTTAGTGCTTTGTGCAGTTGCCTTTAATCACAGGATACCGTCTTTAAGATTCACTAACAGTATCTTGATTTGAAAGCACCCATAGTTACAAATATGGAAGGACAGAAAAGCTACTTCTCTAGAGCGGCTTATCTATTTTCACACAACAAATCTGGTGGTGTAGCTCGTGGGCCCCATAGTGTTCTTCACATGAACTCATGAATTTATTCTTTCTGTTTTGGAGTGTACAGCATTAATAATGTAAGAAATATACTTACTTCCCACTGCTGCCCGATACAAGCAGAAAGCACAAGAGCAAACTCATTCATTAACATATAAACCTCTGCATCTCATGTTTACTTGTAATTATGCCTGCTAGAACGTGAAAACTGCAGGTATTCAAAGACAGCAAGGTGAAGAATACCCTCTTTGCTCTTTTCTGCAATTGGGACAGGGTAGGTGGGAAGGTAAAAGATTTTATAACGTCATGTTGTGATGATGAATCAATATGCTATGAATAATGCTCAGTGGAAAGGATGCAGTGTCATTGCATACTGCAGCATCAAGACAGGGTGACTTGATTATTTTCAGGTTTTTTGCAACTCTTTCACATGATGTAGCTTGCCAGCTGTCTGAGGTTAACCATGTCCCAATGTCATTACTTAACATGTTTTAATGAAATGCAAATCAGAGATGGTATAAAAATATGTAGGATATCTACTTCTCCCAAATCTGCCAGGCTCTTTTTATAATATGAATACAAGTATGCTGAGATGTATTTCAATTTCAAAGGTCCAGAATGAACTTTTCAATATGATGTGTGATTAGATTAGAATCTGTCTATGTGCTAGTTAGTAATAAAAATGATATATTCTGTGTCTGAATAAAAACTTACTGCAGCAGGAATTTAAACTTAGGAATAGGACTCCTATTCTATTATAGATATAGATAAGACTTCTCTCAATGTGGACTGAATATTGATTAAATGCTCTGTGCTGTGGAAAACTACTTTATCAAACTGAATGCCAAATTACAGTTGGTAAACTGTGTAACTGATCATTGTTTACCCTTGTCTTTCCACTTTGAACACTTCTTGGTAAGTTTTGAAGAATCTGTTACATAATGCAAATACTGAAATATGTTATCTTTTCTTATTAAAAAGGAAATAACAAAAAACCCCAAACACCTTTCCCTGAGACTTTATTATAAATAAAATTTAATGTCTAGATATTAATTTAAAATTCCCAGGGTGACCTGCGAGGAAGGTAGAAGCTGACTACTATCTTTCTGTAAAATAACAGATGAACTTTTTGCCAGAAATAAAAAAGATTAGATAAAGGCACATGAAAATGTGAAATAATAGCCATTGCTGTATGGATTCAGAGCATACTTAATATTAGGCCTCCAATAACCAAATTTCTTACTCTAAGTAATTTCTGATAATGCCTTGCTTCATAACACTTCACGCATATACACATATATGTGTATATGCCTAGCTACGTACATAGGTCCACGTAAAATACGGACTTTCGTGCTAGCAATCTGCTGTTCTTTCCAATGACAAAATTATAAAGAACACAAGAGTGCCTCTTCAAGTATTTCTGTCTCCTATTTTTCACTTTCAGGTCTGTAGAGAGTAGGTTATGATGATTACTAATTTATCTTTGCAAGTATTTATTGTACTATTACCTGCAAAGGATAACCAGCATCCATTTTGGAGGTAAATAGAGTTGCTAAACGAATTTGTTCTGAGAAACTGGTTTGGGCACACTATTGTTATTTTTCTACTGTCAATTGCTCATCTCTCAAACTTACAGTTTTGGAACTTAGAAGTAAAACTGAAAATCTGTAATTCAAGTATTTGCAATATGATGCAGAAAGGAGACTGACTTCTCCATTTTAAACCTTTTCTTTTTTACTGGGGCCTAAAAGTCTTTTTTGTCATAAGGAATTTGCCCTCTTTTCCTTAGATGAAGGTATTCAGAATCCATGGGATTTTGAATTAGTAAGGACTATAAATTCAGACTGTGCCTGGGAGAAATAATGAAATAAGGATTGAAATATTCTTTTAAAATGCCAACATGACTGATTTTCTACAATACTGAGAAAGGTGTCTATTTTACTATTTTCTTAAAATATTTTCTGTTTCTAATTCTATATTTACTCTTCAGTATGACATCTAAGAGTTGTTATCCCAGGGTTTGGGTCTCTATGTAGTTATTACCAAATTAGCTAAAGACTTATCTGCACATTACTTCAAGAATACAGAATTGACTTCCACTGCCCACAAGGTAGCAAATATGTTTTACTCAAAATGTAGAGGATGTAACTGTATAGTCCAAAGATGCAAAACAAAGCCAAATCAGGTAGCATATTTGGTGTACAAACCTCCTATATATATTTTATGCTTCAATTGCAATAAACATCCTTGAAAATCTATTGCCTGATATTTTAGTATTTTTAGCACTTAAAGAAATCCCAATTGCCAGAAAAATAATACTTGTAAGTCCTTAATGATGCCACACTGCATCCCAACTCCCAATTGGGGATTTCGAGAACAAAAGTGTTAATCTTCCTTCAGAGGCACCTGAGGAAGTTGTGTTCACTTAGCATTCCTATAGACTCATTTTGAATTATGAGACTTGCATCATTTATGCTTAGGGAACATATAGCTGCCTTTTTGTTACTGAAGCCAAGTCTCACAAAGGGAATTTTTTCTATAGAAGTAGTGGGTTAAGAGAAAATAGATAGGCTTGCAAAACGTATGTATGGGTAGTGGATTCACAAAGTTTTTGACAAGTTTTCTTATTTTTGCTTACTATTTTTATGTTCTTCCAGAAACAACAATTTAGTCAGTGAAAGTTTACCCCTTAACAATGAGTGCAGTTTCAAAGCCTATCAATACTGAAGGGGCGGGGGGGAAGTGTACCAGATTTAACAGCAGAGCACACACTAAAAATTAAGGAGACAAACCCCACAGCTTTGGGAACATTGATTCAAACCACCGGAAAGAAAAAAGGGCCTTGCCATGCAATACACACACACCTTTCAAATTACAGCTCCAGCCTGTGCTGGGGACAGGATTTATCTCACCTAACTTTATCCATCTAAAGTTCTTGCTAGTTGTTTAGACAACTTTGTAGACAAGGGGAAGGGGGCACTTCAGAGTGAGTGCTAGATGAGGTACCTTACGTCAGATGAGATTAATTCCATCCCATGTGATTTTTTTAAACCTTTAACTCAGATTGTTTTCACAAGAGAATAAATAAATAGAAAAAATTTTCTGTAAAAAATTTAGAGGTTCACATTTACTCTGAAGTTGTCCATTCCTGCACATGAAAGCATACTGAGGGGAAGAAAAACATCACAAACAAGTCTGGCTAACTAAACATTCTGAGTAAAGAATTTTGACCCTCATGGGCAGATTGAATAGTATTTAATTTAATTTTAGTATTTACTTTTGCTCACTGAAACCTTCTAACTGTCTTTTCTAATTCCCACAGGAATACAGTAGCTGTTTGATACAATGGACTTAATACACTGAATGAAGTGAATGACAAAAAAAAACCACAACAAAACATAAATACCAGCCACGGTTCTTGCTGGAACAGATTCTTTGTTGATCCAAAACACAACTTGAGACAGGACAACAGTCATGATGCATGGAATGTATGTCTGAATGAGATAGTAGCCTATTTTCCTTTGAAGATGGAAATAGAGCAGCTGAAGTGAATATTCGCCTAAAACAAACAAGTGATGAAAGTAATGAATGAATGGTATATGTGATGCTGAGCTGTTCAAAGACCTTAATGCAGCATACCAAAAACTGTTCTGGCTGGAACAGACTCCTTGTTAATCCAGAAAGACACCTGAGAAAGAATGACTGTCATAATGCATGGAGTATATATCTGTATCATGAAGTAGCCCATCTTCCTTTGCAAGTGGAAATAAACAGTCATGATTACATATTCACCTGTTAAGAGACAAGTATGTCAGCATTATTTTGGCAACATATGAGTAAACTTTACTGGCTTAAACCCAACATACTATGTTCTGTGGAAAGTACTTACCGGCCTCCTAGTGCATAATAAAAATAAGCTGTTTAAAAAAAGGTAAAGTGACCTTATGGAAACAGAGGAGAATAATAGTAATTTTACATATTGTTTGTACTGGTGCAGCAAGGCAGGGGGTATTCTTAAGAATTGCGTGAAAAATTGTATGCTTAAAGGGACAGCATTGAAAAGCTACCTTTTAAGACACAACAGGTAGGATTATTTCCAAGGATTTTAGTTTTTAAAATGGCAAAAGATAATTAAACTAATATGATTCTATATGGAAAAAACCCCAGTAATTTATTTTCAAGATGTGTTTTATAATGTCAGTAGTTCCCACATGGCTACATCTTACCTGTGTTAGATTTAATTGTTTCACTAGATACAGTTTGTCCTATAAGATCATACTGGAGGAGACTGGAAGACTCTTGTGGAACTTCTACTGAATGCAGGGGTCCTTTTTTCCATGTGTAAATTATTTCACTTTTTGGATAAGCATCTGAGTTAAAGAGGGAAAAATTACTATTATTAATTATGTAATTTATAAGCAATTGAAAAAAATAAGTAGCATGATCCCTTTTATGGCTCAAATAGCCATAGAAACATGCATCCTGCTCCAGCAAGTTCCTAACCTCATTAATGACAAAATGCAAAAAAATCAACAGTAAGAGAATGGTTGAAGTGGGACCTGACAGGCACTAGCTTTTGTTTCTTAATTTGCTATAAAACACATAAATTGATTACAACGGATTAAGTACATATTTTCATTTTGCAAGACTAGAAGAAATACAATAAATGTACTGTGGATTTTATTACTTTTTGAAGGACCCACTTTGACTACTAGATGTGCAAGAATAATAAGCAATGAAATATGCTTCAACGGTCACCCATCAGTGAATAAATCCATGTGCTTATGAATGGTCTGAATCTCAGAGGAGAAAGTAAGATTCTCATATAAAAAATGAAATAAAAAATTTCAACTACATCATTAAGTAGTGTCCTAGGATCCCACTTCCGATCTTCTCACATACATGTAGACCAAATGTATTACTATAAAAACCAGAAAGATACAGAAAAACTTACAGCTTCCAAACTTCAATGGACAAGCATGTCCATCCATAGGGAAGTTCACCAACCGCATTGGACAATCAGCATTAATGGTTAGTCTAGAATACATTATAGTAGATGACAGTGAAAAAAATGGTATGCAGGAACACTGCTGAAAGAATCAAAAATAAAGGTCAACCAAAAGCAGAAGAATAGGCTCTCACCTCATTGTGTAAAGAATAGTTCCATTCTGCATAATTCTGAAAAGTTTGTTAGGAGTTGTCATATTATGAGCAATTGATTTTTTTCCATTTCTAAAAAATGTGTCTGGTGTCCAAATTTTACTGACCATTAAATTGTTCAATCTCAAAATTTCAGTTGGCCCACTAAACTTCAACCTCTCATCAGTCCACGTCTGCCGAAAGAAGACATCCATTGTGTATTCCTATGGAAAATAAATAGGTGGGAGACTTATGTGTTGGGGCCAGCAGTCCCAAGTTGCTGTGTATACAGTTAACTCCATGAAAGAACCTAGCACACGTCAATGACATTTCATTTACTACTTAAACACTTAATCCTATTACCATTAAGTAGTTACTAAAAACAAAAAAGTAGTCTGTGAAAAAAACATCCTATGTTCTTATTATTTAAAGAATAGTTACAAATTAATCGGTGAACAGATAATTTGATATGAGTAAGGAAAAAACCTCATTGTCCTTTCAATTTAATTCAAAGTGACTGACGTCTAAGAAAATAGAAATGTCTAATTTAGCATCCTTTCCAAGTCCAAAACCAAACTATCAATGTTTAATTGCCAGGAACAAAAAGACACGCTCAGTGTCTCTTCCACAGCTTATTTTGGATATTCATAAAGAAAAGACTGATGTGAGTGAGCCACATCACAGTGGGATTATGGTGTCAAGTTAATATTAATCTAAGTTATTTTTCTTAAAGATTCTTTGTAATATTCTCACAAGCCTTCAGAAAGGCGTTCTGTACAGAAGTTGTTTAGGAAATGGAGCTAAACCTTGGCTGGAGGCAAATGTGTAAGAAGGCAAGGTTATGCCTTCTCTTAGATTGACTGATGAATAGAGGTGGAAAAACTTTTGGTTGTATCTTGGGGCCCACAGTTGCTTGTCTGCAAACTGGACTGCAGGCTCAGGTGAGCAGATATTGGAGGAAGTGCACAAGGGCGAAAACAGCAATCAAAGTAAATTTCCAGAATGAGAACAACAATGCCATCCTCACTCCAATGGCTTAACATTTTCCTGGGGCTGCTGCTGTAATTGATGGAGTTCACCCAAGTCCGAAGCTACCAGAATTTGGGAGCACCCAGCATGACAAGGGGCAGCTGTCTCAGAAATGGCACCATTCCCCTGGAGCTGCTCATTAGGTTGCCTCCCAGATTGCCTCCCATGCAGCCTTCCTGCAAACCTATGTGTGGGGCCACAGATGCTTACAATCTTCTTAATGAGGCTAAAGAGGCAGCCTTCCTGCAAACCTATGTGTGGGACCACAGATGCTTACAATCTTCTTAATGAGGCTAAAGAGGCACCTTTAACGGCCCATCGACGCCCTCAGCCGAGGCTAGCATTGCCCTCTGTGCCCGGGCCACAGGCTGCCCTGGCTGACTCTGCTGGGGAAATAGCTATATGCAGCTCCAGCCAAACTGCTCTGCTGGGCCCTACAGATTGTCAAGAGGATTAAGCCTCGTAATCTGCTTTAATGACGGTCAACTCAGATGCCACCGTAATGAATCCCAGGAAAGGAGAGCAGGGGCGGCAAGTGGGGCCCTTACCATCTCCACGTCGGACACCGGCCCAAAGCTGGTCACGTAGATGTCCGTTTTGACTTCTGTCACGGCGCCTGCAGAAGAGGGAGAGGCGCTGGGAGGGGAGGGGAGCGGAGCGGAGCGGGCTCCGGGCCGGCGGGGCGCGGCTCCCCGCGGCGCGGCCCCTCGGGGGGTTCCAGAGCCGGCGGGGCACGGGAAACTTTCCTCCTTCGCCGCCCGCCTCTCGGGGTTTCACCGCCTCCCTCCTGCCGGGTGCGGGACGGGGCCCTCCTCCCCGCGCCTCTCCGCCGGGGCGACCCCCTTCACCGGCAGCCGCAGAGCTTCCGCCCGCCCTCCCTCCCCCACGGAGCCCCGAGGGGACGGAAGCTTCCCTCTACCTCCAAATCCCGGTCGGAGCCTGTTGTCGTAGCCGTCCAACAGCTTGTCGAGGATCCGAGTGATGTTTTCCGAGTAGAGGTGCCCCCCGTCGCCCTGCGCCCCCAGCGCCTTCTCCATGCTGTGAGGAGAGGCGAGTCCCGCCGTCAGCCCGCGCGCGGGGCTCCCGCTGCCGTCCCCTCACCTCAGCCCTCCCGCCCAACTCGCGCCTGTGGAGGAATCGGCCCCCGGGGCAGAGCAGAGGCGGGAAGAGGGCCCGGCCGCCCCTCGCCCGCTCCTCAGAGGGGCTTGAGGGCGCCCTTGGGGGTCGGGGGGGGCTGGGGCTGGGGCGGGGAGAGCTCGCTCACCTCACGGCGACGCACAGCCAGGCGATGAGCAGAGCCATGCCTCAGGTATGTGCGAGGACGCTCAGGTGCCCTCAGACCCGCCAACTGGAGCGAGCGCCGGTGCTCATCCTTCCCTCCTTCCTTCCTCTCTTGGCCGGGCTCCCGCCGGGTGAGGATACTGGAGAGTCCGGCGGGCTCACCGCCTTCCCCGGGGTCCTGGGCCGGCCTCTGCCCGCGGTGGGGAGGCGGGGGGTGCCTGTGGCCGTGTGTGTCCCTCGGATCCGCCACCGCCGTTCAGCCTCATCTGACGGTTCCAGGGGGGAATTAGGGTTGGAAGGGACGGTGCGCGGTCGGAGAGCAGTGACAATAATCGAATAAGGCATTAGGGGAGATTAAAAGGAAGAAATCCACCGCTAGTTTTGGCATGGAATTAGCAGGGACCCGTTAGGAAATCTGGAAAAGCGCTGGCATCTTGCTGATAGAGATTATGTTAGAAATGGCCTCAGCTTTTATTATGCTTATGGTTCACAGGGAGATTATAATGCAGCTTCTGCATCATTAGAACTTTGAAAAAAAAAAACATCAACAAACAACAAAAAAAACCCACCCCACCCTACAGTTTCCAATTTACTGGGGGTTTTGCCCTTTCTCAACAGATTTCTTCATGATCAATCCTTCAGAACTGTGCAGAGGGCATGAATATCTAAACATATTAACATATGAACATTGAACGGTAAAAGTTGGGTCCGGTTCAGGTTTTTGGATTTATTCTTTTTTTTTTTTTTTTTTTTTTAATACTAAGCTGTTTTGGAGGGTTACATACACAGATTTCACTTGGACTTAAAACCAGGGCATTACTAGGACTTCTGTTAGAATTGGAACTCCTTTTAAACCACTGGGATTGTATATCATTACTAATTTTGTCCTGATAAGTACTGACTGGATCGTTACTGTCCCCTCCTTCAGTAAGTGTGTTAATGTAGTCAGCCCTAAAAGAAAATAAGCCCAGGCTGCTCCAGTGTTTTCTGTGACTTCATTACTTGTAAAACCAATGAATGATATAGCACCTCTGTCATTTAGCTACACTGTAAACAAAGCAATAGGGTCAATTTTATTTTCTCATGGTAATACAGAGGATAAATGACTAAAGCAAGTTAATTGTTTTCATAAAATTTTGTTGCATAAACTACATTTGCTTTACCAGCTTCTAAGCAAATATATTTAATTATCAAGCAGTGGGAAGTAAGTATTTGCATGAAACAAGGAGAACCATGTACTTAGCAGTAAGACTAGATGAAGTCCAACACTGGGGGTCTGTGCCCAAGTTTTGTGTTTAAGAGAGATTGTGACATTGAAACCAAGAGAAGGTAAGAATGCTGTTAAAAATATAGGATATCCTCTGGCATTGGGTACCTTTCCCTATTGTCGTGGGCAGTAGCATCATATAAACCACATAGGTAGCTTGGTTGCACACAGCCAGAGTTTTGTGTGGCGATTGAAAAGGCACGGACTGCGATATGCAGGATTGAAATCAGCTTTATTAAGCAAGTGTGCTCTTTATATACTTTTCTACCAAGGCCAGTAATTTTCTACTTGACTTGTTTACACCGTTGCATACTCTAAAAGATCTTGTTCCCACCGAGAAGGGAATCTATCTTCCATGTGAGCAGCACCTCCTTATCTAGGGAGTAGCTTCACACAACTTCATCGTCTGCCAGAACACTGCTGCAGCTGCCTATTCCTCCCTATTAGTTCTACCACACTTAACCCTTCTTTGGCTTCAGTCCCCACAGTTCTCGTTCTGCCTTTGAACAGTTGTGAATCCAAATTCCTGAGAGGCTTTGGTGCTTTATGAATGCAAATGCTCCAAAGCATGAAAGAAAAATGCTCCAAAGATGTGATCTCTGTGACTTCATCATAAGCTAATATAGCTCAGTATTTTTGTTGGTACTTGGGACGATTTACCTGCATGAATTTATTCACTGACAATAGCACTGCATCTATGAAAAAATCAGAGGCTTGTATGAACTACTAGGTAGAGAAGAGAAAAGTAGAAAATGGAAATCAGCAAATCAGAACCTTCTGGGGGTTATGTTCTTCTATCTGATCCTGATTTGAAACCTACCAGTTTGAAACTTTACCCCATTTTTCAAATATGTTTGATCTTCCTGACATGTTTGAGGCTTTTGTGTGCATTGCTCTTCTCAGAACATTAAAACTGCATATAACATATAAACACCACTCATACCCATTTTTGCAAATACGCTTCCATTAGTGTTATCTTTTTCCTTTTTCTGGCTCCATTGGTTCACCTTATTCGCTGCTAAGGGATCTATGTTCTATGGCTTACCTTACGACTCCTTGGAATAATGTACTTTTCCTTTTTGAACGAAAGGAAAAAGAAGTATTGGCAAAATATTAGCAAAAGTATTCTAATTTCATTCACAAAATGTGCTAGAGAAGCAAACTTTTTAAAATGTGCCTTGTCCAGTCAGTATCCCCCAACTTAATTGCACACATCCGATTTTTCTTCTTTTGAAAGGTTTATTTTTAGCAAAATCTTTTAATAAGCAGCTCCTGGGCATTAAAAGCCCACTGCTACATTGGGCCACCAACCACTCCTTATTTCCTTTATTTCCCTTTGCTTTGTTGTCAATTAGACAAGAACACATTTTCTGTTGATCATATAATTTACAACTGCCTTTTGTTTGATAGCACCCTGTTCCAAATTAGATTCCTATTGTGTAAAAACACAACCAGTCTGTCTCCTTCACTAAGAGTAGACTAGGATGGGAGTCAGAGAAATGGAATATTTGGGGCTTTCCCCTGGAATTTGGGGGAGATTATTACATTTACTTTTTGGACCAGATTGGACCTACAGCACAGCAGCTATTCTGGGACATCTGTGATGGTTTTACAGATCATTTGTGTAAGTGCAGGGTTTAAGAAATTTGGGGTTAGATATATGCCCATCCATGGAAGTCTACTTCATAACTTATTTAGAGTGAAAAATAGGTGCTTTGTGGAGAAAACAAAGAAAGAAAACAGAACAGAAAGACTATATGAATTTAAATGTTGTAGGAGTTCACTGTGGTCTGTTTATCCTTTTCACTTAAGGTAAGGCAAGATAAAGGGATGATTTGGACAGATAAGCAATTCAGTATTTGCCTTCAAACTAAAAACATAGATCATGACACTTGTCCTCAAACAGGCCAGTTGTGTTGAATCCCAGCCAACAGTTAAGGAAGGTCTGGCAGTGCGTGTTCGGTTATCCAAGCTTAGTATTGCTACTTAAGGAGCGTAGCGCACACCTCTGGATGCCAGCTTGCCCTGCTGAAAAGGATAGTTTACAGGAGTAACAAAGTAAATGAACATGGCATTCTATGCTACACAGCATTCCCTTTTCAGTCCCTGAGCTAGCTTTCACACAGCACTGTGCTTTGCTCTACTATTACACTACTGTTGAAATTAATTAATGAATGCTGTAAATAAAGGAGTGCAAGTGGGAAGCTGAATGTGAGTCCAAGTGCAGTGAATCGGAGTTTAGAGCAAATCCAGCTTAGTGTAATACGTGTATTGAAGAAGTTAGAGGAAAGCATTCATGTGCATCAGCTTGAATGCTCTCTGGACTCCCTTAGTTGTCTAGTATTATCTGCCTTCTGAGGTCTAGCCTAGCAATTCTTGCATGGATTTCTGGTGGCAAGGCGGATAACTTGGGCGAGTGGACTGCAGTGTTTGAATGAGTCATATAATTTCAGTCTGGGATTTCCCTGCAGGAAAATGACATGATAATATTCTTTGTAAGGAATTCACAGAGAAGAGTCAGAGAGAGGCAACAAAAATCTCAAAGCCAAAGTATTCCAGCGTGTCTTCTAAAATGCTAAAAACAACCTTTGCATGGCAAAGGCAGTAGAAGGGACTTTATGGTCTGTTGCAGAGCTAGATGGTTTCATGGACTGAAATAGGCTTTGGATAGATTTTTTATTCTAATTTTTCTTGAACTTTAAGTTAGTATTTTCTTTTTGTGGATTTGGAATTTTCAAGAGTGAAACAGATATATTCCATTTCTCAGCAGTTTTGAAATTCTTTGAGCCAAGAAGTTGTGTACTCTTGTATTTGTTTTCTAATTATGGAGAGAAATGCTCACACTATCAAATGCACAAATTCCTTTGCCAGAGAAGATCAAAACACCAGCAAATTTTAATGAGACTGTGGTTATCGGGCCAGTTGGAGAATGAACACAGCTGAGAAAATTATTTGGGAATCATAATTTTATAAGTGATCTGAGCAAGCTTTATAAAAAAATAGTGATCATGGAGACAAGAGAAGTTTCTTGGGAGACAGCTCTTGTGAGAATAATGAAAATATTTGCCTTATAAAAGGCTTGTCTGCAGCATATGCTTTGAGCATTTAAGCAAACAGACAATTTAGAAATTTGTTGAGAAAGTGGCATGAACTGGACAACAGCTTGAAAGAAGTGAATGGCAAATTGAAAAGCGTGGTGGCAAGATTACACTTTCCAGCTGCTAATTTTGTCACCTTGTAGGATGTCATTAGCACTGTGATGAAAGATGATATTTCTGATTTATTTGGGAATACTGTTGCTGAAAATTAGTTGAGTTTTGCAACAGCTGAAAACTTCTTGAGAAATGTGTTTATTTTCTTCTTGAAACTGAGGAATTTTGAAATGAAAATAGATATTCTGACTGAAGTTTCTGTGGCAACTAGCAAGTTAACATATGATAAATTTTGCGCAAAGGCTACAAGACTGCAGTTAAGTCTCTGGTATTTGCAGTTACTCTGATACATGCTAACTGTTTAGCCCTTGATAGAGATGTGACACTCACGCCCCTTCTTTTTCCTTAGCAGCTACATACTAGATAAGAGGAAATAAGCTTTTATGATGTGGATGTGATTAATAAATTAACTGAAGGGAAATAGAGAAACTTTCTTTAAAAAGTGCCCTTACTTCGCTGAAGGTTTTTTTTGTTTGTTTGTTTGTTTGCTTATTTCCCAGTGAAGAAATTCATTTTGTGGATGATACACAGCAGAGATATAGGTAAAATAGTTTTATCCTTGTACAATTCTGTGTAAATGAGGTGCATGCCAGATTGCTATTCATTCATGGTCATCTTTCTGTCACAGGACAGGGTTTACTCTGTTTACCCTTTCAGTATATTTCCTCTGCCTTCAAAAATCTTCAGGGGGAATGTATTCACATATTCCTACCTATGCTGCTCACCCCACCCTGCCACTGATAATACTGAGTGTGGATGAGTCATCTGCTCACAGATTGCCTTATTGGTACCTTGCAACACGGGGAGCTGGCACAGGACAGAGCAGCTCTCAGAACAGAAGGAGCACGCTATGGTAAAGGTGCCTTTGTCCTGCTCATTCTTGTCCTGTACAAAGCTCGACCACAGTGAAAAACTGTTTTCTAATTGACCCATACAAATTTGATTTATGCACCTGCAAACACATACACAAACACACATTCTCATTTTTACATGTTAAGTGCTTAAATATTTGAGTCTGTGTGCATAGGAGGTTGACCTTGAGTTTGCTTTTATGTCCAGGAAAATCAAAGGTCCAAACAGACAGAAACCATTACATATAGTTCCAACTCTCAAGCTAATTCTTATACATTATTCAATGTGCAGTCTCGCATAAACACTTCAGTAAAGGAAAGAAGCTTGCTTTTGGCAGATCTACTGGGTGGCAAACAAATTCTTCATTTAACTTAAACTGCTGTTCAGTTGTTAGTACTTGTTCCACCTACTGTGCAGGTATATAAATGACATTTCAAAGTACAGATGGAGCTGGCTGTGTTGTGTATAAATCGATACAAGTATTGTGTGGTTTCTTGTTTTTCTTGGTGATTTCTATCAGTCATAATAATGATTAAAGTTTTCTGGGAAATGCGAAGCATCCATGAATCATTCTGTGGAAGCTGATTGCTCTCTCTAGGTGCTTCATATACACACCATCTACAAAGAACCTAAACCAAACCGAAGCCCATAGGCTCCTTCCCTGCTGTATAGCGGTGAAACTGCAAAACAGACATGGTAGGAACCACATAGGAGTAAGCTGTGTAACTCTGCCTTGCCTCACGTTTTCTTTTGTTAGCGTTTTTTGCCATCTGCCATACCAGCCACCTTTCAATATTGACTGACAAGAGGGCTCTTGGTTAATGGCAGCGACTCTTTCCTATTCTCAGTTGCAGTGGGAAAGGAGTCAGGGAGCGATAGCAATACTATTTAACAGTCTGTGTCATCCTGTGCTTCTGAGTGTTTCAGTCACCATTTTTAAGGACCATCACCAAAAACAGAGCTGATTGCTGAACGATCATTCTGTAAGTGAATAAGGGAAGGAATGCTTTACTTTTTGAAACCTTGCTCTTCTCCGCATGGTCTCATCTATGTAGTCAGGTTTCCAATTTTCTTATGCTATTTCAGTAGTGTGTGATTGAAAGACAGACCTGTTTTAAAAGAGGATGTTCTCTCCTACCTCATAGATACTGTATGGAAAGCAAAAATCTGATTCATTAGGTTATGCTAATTGTACTTGGTGTTAATTATCCATTATTATTTCAATATAGATAATCTTTACAGAGCCATTAACAACTAAAGAATGAGGCTTAGCATTAATTTATCAGGAAGAGAATAGTATCCTTTGTCTCGGGACAGACGGTTACAGTAGGGGAGAAGCAGGTTCTACTGTATATTCTCTGTTTTTCTGAATCTTGCATAAACTTTGCCATCTTGACTGTGTTGGCAAGTGTCCCAGTCCTAATCTCGAAGAACCAAGTTCTCTGTATGTGACTGTGACTGTCAATCCAGCACACATCAGTCCTGTAATTGTTTGGATATGTTTCCAGCACAGGTCTAAGGTGCAAGCTCCAGGTGAGAAGGAAACGTTTCTCCAGCAGCAGCACCTGGGGTAGGAGGCCCTGGCAATTGCGGATTCACCGCTTCTGAATTGGTGTGAAGCTTAGTGAATTCAACAGTGTTAACTAATAGTAATGCCTGTGATTATATAATAGTAATGATGGTGGTGATTCTTTCTTTACAGTGAACAGGAACTGTTTGACAAGATGGTTTCCAGCCTGGTATCCTTCTTCACATTTCAAGAATCAGTGAACACAGATTCATAAGTCTCAAGATTTCTGCTTTTTTGGAGGTCAGTCCTTTTCTACATTGTCTAGAGAGAATGCTAAGCCCAAATGGAGAGTAAAAAAAGCCCAGTAAATCTGAGCTGACCTTTTATTAGTTGTGTGGTAGTAGATAAATGGGGTTCAGTCATGTAGATGGTAGGCTATCAAGAGTTTACAGACAGAGCATAGTCACATTCAATATCATTGTCTTTTATATAAAGATAAAGCTGCCTGGATAAAAATATGCAAGACTGCACAAGGTACAAAAGAGATTGTTGTATGCTGATTAATATTCTCTCCTTGTGCATGTTTCCTTAGGAGTACATGTTTAGAAATCAACCTAAAGGAACAAGCCCACTTCTCAGATGTGTATGTAATAAGTCTTTACCAACTCTTACCTAATGATGTTTATTTAATTGTAGAAACTTAGGGTTAAATTTAATTTAATTTGTTGTCACATAATTTTTGGATATAGGTAACTTTCTTATAAACTTACTTCTTGGATATGGATATTTCTATTCATGACTTTTTCCCCAAAGTATAATTCAAAACCTTCAACTCCTTTTGGTCCTGAAGAAAGGTGAAATAATAAACTTTTTATTTAATCTTCGGGGGGAAGGAGGGTTGTTTGCTTGCTTTTACTTAAGAGTGAAATACAACAGAAGGGGTGGGGGGAGAGAGCGAGCGAGCTTGTTTGCCTCTTACTCAGAGTCACTCAAACCACTGCATTGCCTGGATGGCTTCTTGTGTGTCTAGAGAATCCATATTTTTCTCAAAGAATCCTACAGTTCACTGGGGTTTGGGTTGTATGTTAGCTCATAAACTAATGTAGAAACGTTAATTTATTGCAGTAACTCTGAATAAGATGAACACATGTTAGATCCAGAATGTCTTAAACATATTTTATTATACTAAACATATTAATAGTTCACTATGGAGTAACTGTGGAATACATTGATAACCAGTATTATTCCGTCTAGCTCATACTCCTTGACTGTGATCAGAAATTGGATTTATGTCACTTCCCTGTAGGTACTCACCTAAGTACTTTAGTAAAATTAATTAATCTATATTTGTCTCTGGTTTACATATTCTCTCAGAAGCAGTTATATAATTGAAATACATAATTTAAATGCATGAGTTCCAAAGTCATGTGCTTGTATTTTTGTACATTAAAGAATGCACTATTAACTGCATACTCAGTTAAACAGAAAGCAAGCACCTCATGTAAGTTGTTTGGCAGTCACAAGTTAAAACATCTTTTAAATATTGCATACTATAGAGGACCATTTATAATAAATCTGTTAAAATAAATATTTGAAATGAAAATTTTTAATTGTCCCTTTTAGTGTTGCAAATAATTTTAATGTAATTATAACTGTCAGTCTTTCCCCTCCTCCTTCCCCACCCGTTCCCAGCAATAAAAAGGGTGGATGGAAGAAGAAGTAAGATTTCTCAAATTATTACTTGTGGGTTATTTGGTAATCCTTAAAGGTTTCTCCTTATTTTCCTTTGTTTCACAATATTGAAATTTCTTTTTCTTCCCATGTTGGAGATTATTTTGTATGCCTGCCTAAAACACCCCTTCTGACATGCGAATCTTTCCCTCTTGTTGGCTGCTTAGGTAGAGATGAGCTAGTTAAGTGTTCCTTAATTAGGTGCATTCTTAACAGTTGCTTGAGGTTATTAGGAAAGATTATATGGTTGCATTATAGAAACCAGTAAGAAGTATGTTTAATGCTCTGTATTGGTAAAAAGAATAAGAAAAATGTTTTATTCACAACTTTACCGACATACTAAGAACAATACAAATGACAGTTATCACAGATTTTACCTGTGGAGCTAGCAGCTTTTTCTCTCTCTCCACCTTTGTACTCAGGTAACCTGCATATTAATCTTTGTTGTAAAATAACAAGTACGTTTCAATTCTACAATCTTCTATTGGAGCATCATCAAAGTTACAGTACTGTGAAAGATTAACCTTCCAGACATCTTGAAAAATTTAGCCTGTCTTTGTAAATCTTCTGAGGTATTTTATACTCAAATATTTTGCTTACTTGTTTGCAAACATATCAGACTGTCGAATGCACTAAAATATTAATTGCTCAAACTGCAAAAATCTATATGTCCTTACTTATGTTGCAGTTAAATCACTATATACTTACATCCAAGGTGCTGCATTCATTTCTTTTCTAACAAATGTTGTTAAGCCTCTTAGAGAACATAAAACTTTTAGTTACTTTGCTATGTACTTCTGTAATGATTGCCCCTAAATCCCTTACTATAAACAGGAGATAGCTATCTCAGTGAATTCATACATGTGTTTGAAGACTTCCCTGATATAATACAGTTTAGGAAACAAATTTATATCTATTTTTGCAACCTCGCCTAACATAAAAAGTAAGCATTATTTGCATGTAAATATTTAAATAAACAACAAAAACAACAGCTTAAGCTGGGTAGAAAAAAAAACCAAACCCCACAACACAACAGAAACATGTAAATTGTTTTCAGTAAACATAATAAGTACCCTTTTCTGTTGAAATCCTGAGTAAGAAGATAATGTAAAGATGCAAGTTTATTTCAAAAATTTCATGCAAAATTATTTATACAGAAAATTGTGAGTCAAAAAGATTATTAGATTGCTCATGTATTTGCCACATATTTAACCTAAAATAATTTATGATGCATTTCACAGAAAAGCCATATAATCTATTAATATTTTAATCATTTGCTGTTTAACAGTCTCACAGTTCTTAAGAATTTTGAATCATATGCCCCTCTTTTACAACAGCATTCAAAGTTGTAATTTATTGCAGATTTTTTTCTGTCTTCAAAGATTTATGGAACTGTATATACTATTCTTTACTGCTATTTTTACAGTGGATAAAATCCTATTTCTCAGATGAGCATCATGGAATCAGTAATTTGCCACTGGTTATAAAATATAGAAACACTAATTAGAAGAAGTGCTTTTTAGATATTTATAGCCTTTACTAGAAAGGGTATCTGGCAGGGGCTGAAATGAAAGACACAGAGGGAGAAAGAGAGAGAGAAAACAGAAATTGTTTGCTTCAAATACTTGCCAGATGTTCTTTGACATGATATATGACATAAGAACAAAATATATTCTAGAATAATTTTATTATAATAGATACAATACTCAGAGGCTTCTCAAGTTGCTAGCACTTCTATCTTAATGAAAAATTGTTCCTTTCAATCGTGAAATAGAAAGATACATAAATAAACACAGTGTCAAGAGCTGGATTGAAGTGAATTTTTGATAGTTTTTCATATATAGATGATATTCCAGATAAATATTCCAGACAAATATTCCAGCCCTGTTCCATAATACTTAGTGAACTCTCCCATCTTCTAGTGTAATCAGAATTCTTGCAAATAAAGAAACATGGACAAGGGTTATGAAATCTGATCCTGAACAGTGGCTCTTATGTATAGACTTATGCAGGGAGAGATGTAATACAGAATTCTTGGTTTTGCTGAACAACATGAAGAGAGATGGCAGTGAACTCTTCTATGGAGAAAAGCTTTAGACATAAGGTACACAGTGATTGAAAGAGTTGGGTTGCTACTTTACTTTGGAGAAAGTCAAAGTCAGCAGTTACATTGTGTCACATACAGTAAGACAAATATAATGGGTATGTCTTCTTGCAACAGCAACAGAAAAACCCATGTGCTTTTATCTACAGACTGCACAATGTTAATTTGTACAGGGACTAGTTCTAGGATAGGCATGGACATTGTATTTGTATTTTCCAATCCAGTGAGGCTATAGTTTAGCAGATTTATTAGAATGCTTGCTATCAAATCTACAGTTTCATGTGATGGTGCCTGTCTGTTTCCAGTATGTTCATCTCCTTCCACCTCACCATTGGTAATTTTACGTTCTGTGACCTCATTCAAACTTCATAATTCTGAAATAATCCATCAATTTAAATCCATCTGAAAGTATGTATTGGGAACCAAAAAGGTTTCCAATTCCTCCACTATTTTGGCAGCTTTTTGTTTATTGGCTCTTGTATATAGTAGGTGATACATTTATATATAAATCCATATAAGTATATAATCTTAATCAGTTCTTCCATCTTTTCATGTATGTATTAATACATGTAATATACGAGAGACAAAATAGTTTAGGCAGTGGACAAAAACCATTATGTTATAGGACAACTGGAGGAAAAAATAACAGTTTAATGGCAGCTATTTTTATCCTCTTTATCCTATTTCCCAGTATAATTATTTCTGGATCAGTGTCCTCCTTTCTGCATGCAGGCTTCTGTGAATATACTATTTTTTTTTTCTTTGCTGTAATGTATCCTTTTAATTTGTTTTTCCCATTTTTTATAGCTACCCTTTCTCCATTTCTCACAAAAGCATCCATAACACTTTAAAGAAAATCTTGCTTAAAGCTTATTATTTTGTAAGCACATTATTTCCATTTAGACATGTCAGCCCTTTCTTTCTGACAGTATTGGTATTCCTAATTGAATCTTAAACATGATTTCTCAGCGTTACAGTTGTAGATAATAAGATACAAATGCTATTCCTCTCAGTTTAATCAGTGTGTTGGGTCATAGAGGCCTTAAGATCCTAACATAAATTAAGCTTTCTAAGGTCTGAGTGCCTGAGTACATGGGGAGGATACTGATTCCCTTTGAAATCCTTTGAGATCAATGGATGAAACTGATGATCAGTGGATGAAAGCTGTTGTGTATAATTTCTGAAGTGATGAGACTGTAATATTGTGTTTGCTATATGGCATGTATGGGAGCTAGACTGGATAAAGAACAGCTTCTGACCTATACATTTTCAACAGAGAAGGTAATTCCACTATCTGTACAGTGTACAACTGTGCTTATTTTTTGCATAATTGTTACCCGAAGTTTAAGTGAATAGAATTCTCTGTCACCAAACCCTATAAACTTTTTTTCCAGGTAGCTTTTGCTTTAAAAATAGTGTTTGAAAAATGCTACAGCAGTAATTTTAGATTGCCTAACTCTATTAACTGTTGCCAGCTTTCATTGTGTTCAGTGGGTTCTCTCCCCCTTTATATGCCAGCCAAATGTAGTGTCTCTGCACTCATCATTTTACGTCTTTGAAGCCTCAGCTACTTCTGATTTAGCTTCGCTGCTCCAAAATCCGAAATTATTAGTGTCCTTACTTGTGTGTACTATTCTAATTAAAATAGTTTTGAGTATGAACCTACAAACATATATGTTTAAGCTCCCATAAATGCAAGAATACTGATACATGAGAGAGAACTAGCATACATAAATCTTGCCTCATGAGAAGAGTACAGCTGACAAGACAATAGGATAGTCTCATAAAGGCCCAGGTCTTACTAAAATTTGTTTCTGTGTACAACTTTCTGTGAAAGTCTACACTTGTGATGAAGGACAAATTACAGTAATAGCCAGATGGAAAAAATCTGACAATAATAAAATTTCATATAGAAATCTGTTTGTCAAAATAAGTACTTTGAGGGAAATCAAAGTTTGTTTCAGCTGCAGAGAACCTCAGGCTTCTTCCTATGAGGAACACCTGTAAGCTTCTGAAGCTTTTCTGACCCAGGTCCTCAGCAGGCACACTGTCGGCTAAATAGAGGAGCATGACCTAAGCCTTCGGGCTTCTGTCCTTCCAACAGCAGGTCTGGAGAGTGGCTATTTGCCATGTCTTATTATTCACAAATCAGGAAAGCCGTCTTGGAAGGCTGCAATAAAGTGGAAGTTTTGCAGAGAATGTCCGTGTTTCTGGATTTTGCTGTCCATCATAAATTTAAATGTCAAAATCCATTGCAAAAAAACCCTTTGCCTTTTCCTAGTCAAAGATAATGGTGATATCATCCTTCCTTTCTCTTATGTCTGCTTTACTGATTTAGATTATTGAGCTTGCAGAGTTCTGTTGATAATCTTAGTTTCTACAGTGCCTAGTACAATTGGATCTTATGGTGCTACTGCATGACAGCCTTTATTGATGGGGTAACATTTACCTACTGAAGCTTTGAAAATGACTAATCAAATACCTCATGGGAATTTCCAGCTTTCCTCAAGAATGTATTTTTTTAAATCAACGACAGATTTAACAGCTAAATTCCAGTCAAAAATTCTTTCTGTGGGAGTATTGTTGAATGTCTGTCAGTTTCAGCAACCAAAGACTACCAAATAATTCTAGTTATCATTGTCTGACAAAGTAGCATTTTATCAACAGACAAAAATATTAGGTTTACTAACTTTTCTCCCCAAGTAAAACATTTTCAGATTATTTCCTATTATGTCCTAAATTATACAAAAAATACAAAGTCACTTCACTTTTTCCTTTTGCTAATATCATATTTATACCTTTTCTTTTGGTATATCTGAGATAAGAAAAGGAGCAATATATACTTTCATAAAATCATAAAATAATTTAAGTTGGAAGGGACCTCTGGAGGCCATCTGTTCTAGCCCCCTGCTCAAAGATTGGATCCAGCTCCAAAGTGAAATCAATTTGCTTAAGGTCAAATCCACCTCAATTTTGAGTGTTTCCAAGGATGGAGTTTCACAGCTTTTCTGGGTAGTCTGTTCCGATGTTTGACTCATCTTCCTGTGAATTTTTATTCCTATTTATCTAGCTGCAATTTCCATTCTTGCAGTTTGTAACTGTTCTCTGTTTTCTTCATTTGTTGTACTAGTGCACTAATAGTGTTTTGCAGAAAGTAAAGAAACAATCCAAATCTTCTCAATGTGTAACTCAAAACCTATCTAAAAGTGGGAGGAAAGGTGTGATTTGGGCTCAGTCTTCCTGTACTGCATCAAAAATTAGTCCTGTCATCAGTGAAACTCTTACTGTTTTTGAAACTTAACCTTGTTCCCCACCCTCTCTGGTCTACCTCGTGCATATTGCTGCTGACAGTCTGCACAAGTTAGCTGAAATGCCAGAAAGCAATACAACTACATAGTAAGCATTTGATGGTTTGTGAACAACAAGTAGTCCATGTCACAGAGTATAACAGAGAATGTGAAATTGTAGATGAAAATGGGAAAGGAGGACAATAGGGTATAATAAAGACAGAGTAGCAATGAGCCTTCTTTAGCCCACAGTCCCCTAATCACAATGCAATTTAATAAGTATTCCTATTGAATGTATTATGAGTGCCAGAGGGAGAGAAAATATTCTTAGAAACAACATTAATAACAGATAACACTGATCTAGCTAGGTTTTGCAATGGTTTTGACAAATGCAGATAACTAAAAAAAAAAACAACGAAAGTTCAACTAAAGTTGAACAGAAGTTGATTGCTATACATCAGTTTCGTTTGTTTTCCTATCTCCATCTACTGGGAGGAGGCTATATTACACAATTGGCTGCAATGATACATGCGATTACCTAGGCCTTAAGACTACTTTAGCACTCAGCTAAATTTTTATGTTATGCATCATATTAAATGACTGCAATAACCAATTAAGATAATATGCATAAGAATCAGGTGTTTTTTTCTTGAAAATACTGTTAGTAATCCTATCTTCAGCTTCCTCTGCCCTATAACTCATAGGTGCAAGGTTTTGGAGAGTAGCAATAGAAATGAAATACATTCGTCATGGGTATTAAGGCATCATTGATTTATATTAATTTGCTTTTGGTTCATAGCACTAATTGATTGTATTAATAGCGATTTTCACTTATTAAAGCATTTACAAAAATATTTAATGTATTGCAATAGCAGTCTGTAAAGTTTAATGGTTCAGTTAAGGTTCAGCAGCAAATCTTGTGGAATTCTACTGGTAAATTCTGTAAAAGTAGAGGCATTAGTGCTTTAAAATTGCCTTAATAAAATGTGGATTATCTTTCATGCCATTGTCAAGGTTACTTTACCCTTTTTGGCCATGATATATTTCCACAGCTGTGAAAATTTTGGTCATGTTCTCTCATTTCTTTATCCACAATGTGCTGAATTCCTTTTTTGTAAGTAAAGAAGAAAGTGGGGTTTGGCATCTTTTTCTCATTGGAGCAATTGAGATCTACATGACTATTCTGCATGATTATTGCTCATCACATGCTCTGAAGGCACTAGAAATTCCTAGCAGGGAGCTTGAAGTTTACTTTTTTGTGGTACACCAGAAGCCCAATTTGACTAAGTGTAGAGAACTAGTCAAGAAAAATATCTTTATGTGCAGCCTTTACTCTGTGCCATATTTTACTAAAATATTTTTATCTGAGCAAAAACTATGTATACAGATATTTGTTTAACTGCATGTGAATCCAACCAGTTAATATGACTCAACACTCGCTTGAACTTCCCAGCTTATTTTTACTTTTATCTGAACATGGTTATGTGAGTAACTTTGGGTCACTAGGAGGCCTGATCCTGATTTTTTTTCTTTTAATTGGAACAGAGTCTTAAAGTTTTACTACTTATTTCAAGATGATGATCAAGTTACTATTTATGTGTTTTCTTTTATCTGAACTACGATCAAACTGAAGTTTTGATGTTTGATGTGCATTCATTATATACAAATTTGTTAATTTTGATCCAAAGTCAGTAACGATGATGTAAAGATGGTTGTGATATGAAGAAAATTACATTGCTTTCTAATTGGCTTGTGCTAAATTTTGCAGTTTATTTTTATTTTAACAATCAAATAAGATGGATGTTATATAACCAACTGAAATGCAGATTGTCTTAATGTATATGTGTTTCTTGACATACTTGGCAATAAAGCCTTTGTTTCAAGGCCAGAAAATTCCACATGTGTCAAAATTGAGTTTAGAATTCTATTGTATTTCAGGAACTCGTACCAAATATTACAACTTACCTCAGCTGGCCCGAACCAGATACAAAAATATGGCTATGTATGGAAGTGCTATGAAGTCAGTAGATTTTGCTCTATGGAGTATCTTTTCCTAATGAAAGGATATTCATGCCTTTAAATTTAAGAATTACATATCTGCTGACTGAGCAGGAGCCTTAAAATGAGACTTTCCTTTGAAAGGACAATGACTTAAGGTATGCTGGATAATTTCTTTCTATATGCTGTTACAGATTCTCACTTATGCAAATATAGAAGACAACAAAAGATTAAAATGAAAAATCAGTATTCAAAAAGCAATTGTTCAGCTGTGAAATATATAGAATCATAGAATCGTCTAGGTTGGAAGGGACCTTTAAGATCAATGCGTCCAAACATTAACCTAACACTGCCAAAACCACCACTAAACCATGTCCCTAAGTACCATGTCTACCTGTCTTTTAAATACCTCCAGGGATGGTGATTCTACCACTTTCCTGGGCAGCCTGTTCCCATGCTTGATAGCCCTTTCTGTGAAGAATTTTTTCCTAATATCCATCCTAAATCTGCCCTGGAGCAACTTGAGACCGTTTCCTCTTGTCCTATTGCCTGTTACTTGGGAGAAGAGACTGACTCCCACCTTCCTACACCCTCCTTTCAGGTAGTTGTAGAGAGCAATAAGGTCTCCCCTCAGCCTCCTTTTCTCCAGGTTAAACAACCCCAGTTCCCTCAGCCACTCCTCATAAGACTTCTGCTCCAAACCCCTCACCAGCTTCATTGCCCTTCCCAGACACACTCCAGCACCTCAGCATCTTTCTTGCAGTGAGGGGCCCAAAACTGAACACAGTATTCCAGGTGGGGCCTTACCAGTGCCAAGTATAGGGGGACGATCACTTCCCTAGTCCTGCTGACCACACTATTCCTGATACCAGCCAGAATGCTGGTGGCCTTCTTGGCCACCTGGGCACACTGCTGTCATATATTCAGCTGGCTGTCCGCTAACATTGCCAGGTTCTTTTCCACTGGGCAGCTTTCCAGCCACTCTGCCCCATGCCTGTAGCGCTGCATGGGGTTGCTGTGACCCAAGTGCAGGACCTGGCACTTGGCCTTCTTGAATCTCATACCATTGGCCTTGGCCTATCCTGTCCAGATCCCTCTGTAGAGCCATCCTACCCTTAAGCAAGTCAGTACTCCTGCCCAACTTGGTGGTGTCTGCAAATTTACTGAGGATGTACTTGATCCCCTCATCCAGATTGTTGATAAAGATATTAAACAGAACAGGCCCCAATACTGAGCCCTGGGGAGCACCACTTGTGACCAGCCGCCAGCTGCATTTAACTCCATTCACCACCATTCTTTGGGCCTGGCCATCTAGCCAGTTTTTTACCCAGTGAAGGGTATACCTGTCCAAGCCACGAGCAGCCAGTTTCTCCAGAAGAATCCTGAGGGAAATGGTGTCAAAGGCTTTACTAAAGTCCACGTAAAAAACATCCACAGCTTTTCCCTCATTCACTAAGCAGGTCAACTTATCACAGAAGGAGATCAGGTTTGTCAAGCAGGACCTGCCTTTCATAAACGCATGCTCACTGGGCCTGATCACCTGGTTGTGCTGCATGTGCTGTGTCATGGCACTGAGGATGATCTGTTCCATAACCTTCCCAGGCACCGAGGTCAGACTGACAGGCCTATAGTTCCCCGGATCCTCCTTCCGGCCCTTCTTGTGGATGGGCATCACATTTGCTAGCCTCCAGTCAACCGGGACCCCCCTGGTTTGCCAGAACTACTGATAAATGATGGAAAGTGGCTTGGCGAGCACTTCCACCAGCTCCCTTAGTACCCTCGGGTGGACCCCATCCAGCTGCATAGCTTTCCGTATGTCTAAGTGCTGGGGCAGGTCACTCACCATTTCCTCTTGGATTATGGGGGCTTCATTCTGCTCCCTGCCCCTGTCTACTAGCACAGGGGGCTGGGTACTCGGTGAACAACTGGTCCCACTACTAAAGACTGGGGCAAAGAGGGCATTAAGTACCCTAGCCTTTTCCTCATCCTTGGTTACTGTGTTCCCCCACTGTCTAATAAATGATGGAGATTATCCTTAGTCCTCCTTTTATTGCTAATGGATATGTAGAAACATCTTTTATTGCAGAAGCCAGATTAAGCTCTAGTTGGGCTTTGGCCCTTCTAATTTTCTCCCTACATAGCTTCACAACATGTTTGTAGTCCTCATGAGTGGCCTGCCCTTTCTTCCAAAGACCATAAACTCTCCTCTTTTCCCTGAGTTGCAACCATAGCTCTCTGTTCAGCAAGGCCGGTCTTTTTCCCTAACAGCTTGTTTTTCGGCATGTGGGAGCGGCCTGCTCCTGCGCCTTTAAGACTTCCTACCTGGACTCCTTTGCCCTTCATGACTGCCTCCCAAGGGACTCTGTCAGGCTCTTGAATAAACCAAAGTCTGCCCTCTGGAAGTCCAAGGTGGCAGCTCTGCTGACATCTCTCTTTGCTTCTCCAGGAATCAAAATCCCTATCATTTCATGACCAAGACACCCTCCAATGGTCACATCACCCATATGATTGCAATATAACAGCTTTTCTAGAACTGTAGTTTTTGTTCAGGAATTCATTAATGAAGGACAGTTCATCCCTTCTCTAATGCAAAGCATGAATTGTGTTTTGAAGTCTAGCTATCTCTGTTATATAACATATATCATTTACAAAATTGATGATAACCCTCTTGAGATCTGACCCCTGTGCAAATCCGCAAGGTATGAAAGAATAATGCCTACGTAGTACTCCTGTTCTCTGAGGTACTTTTTATAGATTGATTTTTGGTTTTGCAGAGTGTAATTCATGCATGTTATGTTGAAAGTCCTGCTTGAGATTGTTGACAGCTTTAACTTCTGACTGGGTCAGGAAACAGCAGCATCTGTGTATGTAGCTGAGTTGTATACACTGAGGAAAGTAATTTTATTTTTAGCAGATACCTGTCTTTATGCAGAAGTCTCAAAAGAGAATCCTAATAAAAATCTGTTGTATATACCCCATTTCTAGGAGCTATTCAGTCTATGCTACAGGTGTGGGCAATTTTCTCACTCTCTGCAAAACTTGTCCCATCTTAATCTGAAACTGTCTTTGCATGATTCATAAAATCCTGTAATGTCATTCAGCAAGCAAAGTCTCAATTCTGTGATTACCTTGCTAGCAACATTTAAGTAATCTAATAAAAATGTTTTTAGTAAGCTTTTCTGATCTTTCTACTTCTTCTAAATCTTATAACCATCTCTAATTTTTCCAATAAGAAATGGGTCTTTAACATTTTTCCAGGATCATAGCACAAATAAATCATCCAATTTAATGAAACATTAAACATAGAGCTTAAATGCTGTTCAGTAAAATCATTAGCTATCTACACTAGAGGTATGATATGATAATGATTTAACTTGGAATCTGAGGAGTCCTTTTAGGAACTACCTTCTCTTTTTCAATACAATTCTACCAAAAGGATTGGTGGGGTAGGGGTGATGGTGGTGTTTGTTTTCCCCTAATCTTTCCAGTTATTCAGATGATTATTAGGGCATAAAATACCTACATTTCTTGAATAATGCCAATGATGACTGAGGAAGAAAATCAGATATTTTGGAATAGATCTGATAGTGCATAAAACTGTGATTAAAACTAAAAGAAGGTTGCAGGTGGACTAAAAGAAAAATGTATGACCTTTTTGGTATATCTTTAATAGTTGTCTACAGTTACACCGATGCAACATGTGTACTTCAGTCCCCATAAAGACAGTTATTTCTTTCAGCACATTGATATATTTATGTTCAATACAGGTGAACATACTTGTATGTATTCAATTTAACTGATTTTTCTCAGCTTCAGTATCTCAGGCTTAGAGTCTTTTCTCATTCTTGCAAATGATAAATTTGTCAGCTTCATCAGAAAATACAGTTTAGGGACTGAAATTTTATTCTTGAGGGAAATGAGAAATATTTTAACACCTAAACTGTGTTAATGGGACAAAAGGAGACTTGAAAATTCAGATTAACTTTTCCTATTTAAAGGACACCTCCATTATGAGCGAACACTTAGAATTCAGGAGCCTTTGCAACATAAGCAAATTCTTCTAACAAATCCCTTTGCCTCATTCCTAAAACAATGACTGTGTCCCCTATGAGAGAATTCATTAGGGTAAGAAAGCAAGCATCAGATGTTAGCATTGCTTTTATTTTGGAACTCAGTAATATAATCACCAGAATTATAATAGTTGTCTTCTGCTTTAAAATATCCAAACCAAAAGCTAAAATAATCTGGTTTTTTTTTTAGAAAACATCCAGTCACTTTCAGAAAATTGTTCTAGCTTAACTCAATATCTTCAGAAACTCAGCCATAATGTGAAGATGTTGAAGCAAGTTGCTTCAGGAGGGCAGTATACACAAGTTCAGTACTCCTGAATTTTTCTAGCAATGGGTGAAAGGTAACTATTTTTGAAAATTTGTCTACAGCTTTTCTGTGGTTATAAGCAAGCTTATAAACTATTAAGAAATATTTAATGAATAATGAACCCTTTAATATGAGTTATTCAAGAGAAAGCAGGAAGCTGGGAAAAGGTTGTAAGAAAAGTTTTTGAGGTTTTGGATTTTGCGTTTTAGAAAGGGTAATTGGCAAACCAAAATCCAAATAAGAGACTATAATTCTGCTTAATAAATAAGGAATTATGTAGGATCTGATATGTGATTTGATTTTCACTTTTATTTTAGAGTTACTGCAAAAGGTGGTAAGGTAAATCCTTATTGTTTACCGCTATAGACATTAATCCCAAATACTTAAGGGGAGAGAGGGAGAAAGGAGGAGGGAGAGAAGAAAAAATACAGATAGGTAGTGGAAGATTTTCTGTATTATTTTTTTTTAATGCCATGTATTTTCAGATTAACAATTTAGCCTCCAAATAAAATAAGCATTTCCATAATGCATGACAAAGAAATTAATTACTGGAAAAATATTAATTGTTTAGATTTGTAGAAAGAATTCTCCTTTTTTCAATGTTCTCATCTCTAACAGAGGGTAGTAGAGGAACTCATTTGCAAACTTATTAGCACAGTAACACAAATAATTTTCTAGGAAATAAGGTTGTTAGAAAGTTCAGTAGTTTATGGCCTGATTTGAGGCCCATTGAAATGTTTCCCTTTTGAGAATATCGATCAACCCTTAATATATCATATGCAAGTCAATCCCCAAAGTTACCATTTCTTTTAACTGCAAACAAGCTTAAAGCCTTCTGCTTTGTTCTTAGACAAAACAAAACAGCTTTCTGAGCTTAAGCCCATGAGTTATAGCCTAGTGAAGTGGGAATTTAAGTAAATATGTACATAAACTTATTTATCAATGTGATAAATATCCAGGTTTTGATAATTCATGGATTTGCCCTCCAAATTGCATACATAATGCTACTACATTAAAGGAACTAAAACTGATTAGAATATTTTGTATGTAAGATATGCTTTCCTGAACACAGGAGTCTTTCACTCTCAGATCTAGAACACTGTTTTGTCTTTAGGTATCCTGAAGACTAATAGCAATATTTTTAGTGCCTTCAGGTTTAAAAAATATTTTAATACCTATTTCTAAATGTTTAAAGGTATTTGGATATGGAAATTAAAATTAAATATCACCCATCTCTTAGATACCAGTTAACTGTTTATTCATCTTGAGTGCTACCAAATACTTTGGCCTAAGAAGAGAAAATATTTTTTCTTGTTTAAGATTTTTTTACCCCAATTAAAATTGCTATGCATCTGCTAACATGGGATAAGTTCCATAAATCATACTCAAGGGAAAACTACTCTTACAGGAATTAAATTGTAATTCTCAACTCTATCATTTTAAAAAGGTTTTGTTCAAGATTCCAGTTTGATTCTCCTGATCATTATAAAACCTGTAATTTGTTGATTAGAAAAAATGAGGTAATGCTTTCCCTACTGGTCTATTTTCTTACTTTAGTAATACAAAAAAAATAAGCTACAGATGCTTTTTGCACATAGTTATCCTGCTGTTATATTTATGACTTCGAATGTCAAAAAAAACCAAACCCAAACTGAAGTGCCAGGGTTCCAGAACTACAATTCCAATTCTTGTATCAATCAACTGAATTGTTGATGCGTTGTCATCCTTCCTTTCTCCAGTTTGTGGTAGCTCGAAAGTGTCCAATTCTAAGTGTCACCTTTTTCCCTGGCATGAGCAGAATGGAGCACATGTGTAAACTGCTAAAGGTGCCACATTACTAACAAAGCTCATTAATGGGCTTAAGATGAGCATTATGCAGAGATTTACTAAATTCTTGCTGCAATTATGTCATCACAAGATTATTTGAAGTAAATACATCAGTAGATAGGGTCATGGAATTTGAATATGGGGAGACTTCTCAGTACTCTGGTGCATAATAGGTTAAGAATTTTATTTGAAAAATTTTCGTTACTCCCATTTTTACAGCAGATATCTTTTTCTTGATCATGGGAAAGTTTGACAGCAGAGATGACAGCAAAACTTAATCAGATTTGGATTTATAAGCTGTAATAGAATCACCCTCCCTGGCAGTGTTTTTTTGTTGGAATTACTTAATTTAGGGAGCGCACAAAACCTGCTAATGTTTCCTTAGAGCTATATAGTCATCCTTTTCTCAGATGATGGCCAGCAACTTATCCGGAAGCAGAAATCCCGTTTATTGCTGCCAGAAGTATCTATGGTTGAGAAAGACGAATGGAAAAAGCTAGGCTTTTTGGATGAATGTGTAGAACCAGAACCTTACTTTGAATGATCAAAACTTTCTTCTGGAGTTTCAGAAAGCAATAGAAATTGCTTCTCTCCCTTTCTCCATGGGAGAATAAGAAAACCCTTGGAAGGGAAAGCCATGCATTATAACCAGGGTACCTGAAGGGTATGCATTTTAGAATCTGCTTTTATAAAACTAAAACATGTTTTTAAAAAGACCTTTAAATTTTTTTTTAAATCCACCTTACTCTATTCCAAACAGTTTTCTGCTGCCTTTCACTTTTAACCTCAATTCCCTGCAGCAAATTTGATCTCTTTTATCAAAACTTGATGGGCAGGTGACTTTGAAAATTAGTAATCTTGTTAATCACAACTCATTGTTAAGTGTCTTTTTTACCTATCTTGCAAGTAGGCCTTCTTCCTGGGTAACAGACTTGATTCTTTTTACACCATTTTAGTATGAAGTGTTAACTCTGAGTGACCACATGCAGGCTGATGCTGTGTTAGCCTCATTTGTCCTAGCTTTGGATCTCAAGCTGTCAAACAAGTTTTCAGTGGCAGGACACAGAAAGTCCCAATGTAATTGGCCACAGCTGAGTCACGTAACACAAGGGAGAGGGTACTGTTAATGGGGAAAATAATGTCCCTTCTGTTGCATCAAATTTGTCTGATAGGAGCACGTACCCTTACTTGTTTCCCATTTTACGGTACCATTTTCTGATCTGAAGGAGACTTTGAAGTGGAAAGAGGTAAGTGATGAGTTCTAGCCCTTGCAACAGGGAGGGAGGAATGCAGGAGCCATTCTCCTTGCACATGTTCCACCAGCCAGTCAGAGCTCCCAGGGGACAGCCTGATGAGAAAGATGACTTAATACATATTTTTATCTCAAAAGAAACCAACTCCAATAATAATTAAAAAAAACTTTCTTATTAGATTATAAATTGAATCTGAATTCAATTCAAGAAATCCAGAAGTAAATTGACCTCTCAGATGTGTGTTACAAAATTGTCACCTCTTCCTTCCCCACCCCTAGACATCATTTGGTGTAACGTGATCACAAGAAAGTGATGATGAAATGAATGTAATCAAATAATTGTAGATATATTTTATTTTGAAAGTAGTGAAACTAAACGAAGACTTAATTTTATAGAATGCAGGCTTTATATTCACAATTTGAAAACATTCTGGGTTTGAATTTGAGAAACTTCAATGGAATGTGACTTCCAGGTTGCAAGACACACTGTACTTTTTAGTACTTCAAATAATGTTTCCAAATGATCCATTGCTTCTGAACATCTCAAACTGGTGTGATGGCTAGACAACAAGAAAAGATGTATAACAACTAGACACGTTGTCCAGCAATGCTGAAGACCAAGAGACGGGTTTACTAAGGGAAGATTTATTTAGGTGCTTTGATGATACAGTCAGATGTTTAACAGAATTATTTAAAGGCAATTTAGACAGCAGTATCTACTTCCCACTGAATTTCACTTAGTCACTTCTGTAAATCCCATATGTATCTTCTACATCTTTAGGCACTTTAAATATCTGGCCCAAAGGCAGCCGAAATCTGTTAAAACTATGGGCAGACTTCTGCTTCCCACTACTGGAAAATAATCACATTTTTAAGGCTAGTCCTCAAATGAATAAGAGTTTCAACCTTGGGGACTGTTGTTCAATGGGCATATTAAAATTGTTTGTGACATTTAGTCAGTGTGACCTGTTAGAAATATCTGTACGTATTACTTTTCACTAGCGTTATTAATTTTGTAAGAAATGTAACCACAACTGCAGTACTTTAGTCAGCTTTCCATTTTTTCCTTTGTTTTTCCTCTCATTCAGAGATTAAACTATTAAACATTCCTGGCTGAATACCAATTCTAATATTCTGTAAACTTAACAAATCATAAATCAAAGTAAGTATAGCTGTTTCCTTGTAGGAACAGAATTTTCGTAATTTTCTAAGTGACAAACTCCTACAGAATAGAAGACAAATTATAGTGCTTGGTGGTGTTTTTTGTTTTGTTTTTTTAAATATACATATACCCAGTTTTTCTAATTTTTTAATCTTACATAGTAATATGGACTAGGGATGAGTAAAGCCCCTACTGACAATGTTTCAATTCTAAACCAAGTTTCCAAATCCTTTGATGGGTTTATTTAGCAGATGACTCATATAACCAACACAATGGGAAACATATCTTCATATACAACTGTCCGGTATGATGTCATGCCAGAACACAGAAGGGGAGAATGGACAGTGTTTTTCTTTTCTAGTCTCAATTGGTATCAGCATTTGTTTTTCTTGATATTATCCAACTGAATGCATGGAAGAGCATCCAAATGCATCATATACTATGTTAAATCTGTGTGCAAAATATGCATGGCTTCATAATAAATATAAATCTTCACTCTAAAAAAGGTATATATGACTGAAGGACAAGATTAGTGAGACTGCTGGTATGGTCTCAGGCCAATACTGTTTATTCTTTTTTAAAGCACCTATTCTTATAATGAATCAATTCATATGAAAACCAGAAGCTGATAGCCTACAAAAACATTCATAGTTTAATGTTGAGTTTTCAGGCCAGAGAGGTTTTTTTATTATTAATCATTAAGGGTGTCTGATGACATAATTTAATGAAAGACACAGAACGTTGCTGTAACATTATCCATGGCTTATTGGTACTTGCATTTTAGTAAGGTAATGCTGTTTGCAAGATTATCAATGAAATGGTAGAACATAAATTTTCAAGCAAGTGAGCATGCCCGGTAAATACTTGCATGCTTCCCAGTAGGTTTTGCGATAATCTATTCAGGAAAAATAAGAAATACCAGGTAACTTAATTGATGTAGCTACATTAACTGAATGGTGTAAAGGGTGAACACATAAAGCAACAACACTTAGTAGTTCATAAGTGAGCCAGTAACATTTTCTTTTGCATATAAATATATAGAACAATTAAAAAGATTAAATAGTTGTGACCTGCAAAAAGATTTTATTAGAAGGGAATAACAATATATTGATCACTCTCACATAAATATAGAGTTGTAAATGGATTACCAATTGTAAACAAAAACGTGGAGGAGAGTCTAACAAGAGAAATAGCTTACGGATGAAATACAGAGATAGTGAGTGACCTTATTAACTCTGTAAGCTGCTATCAGATGCTTTTGTACAAAAGAGGTTCTCCTTTTATTTGTTTTGTTTCTTCCTCTGCTGTATTTTTCTGACATGAATTGGATGACCATTTACTGGTTTACCAAATGATTCTGTGGCACTATGAAACATTCTGGAGATTGTTATTAATAAAATGACACTCAACTCTACAGTAACTTTTTATCTAACCCAGATCTTACAGCTTTGCTGCTCTTGTGTTAGCTAACTATTAGAAGACCGTGGATAAAAATGAAATAGCTGTAACTTATTGAGACTAAAACAACCTTTTTTCTCCCCTATGTGTCCTTATAGAGATGCATTTCAATAAAATCCTTAATGACAAACAGTTAAGAAAAAAATTGAAGTGGAATACATCAAGTTGCACCATCTTCGTTTGAGCAGATTGCAACACTTTCCAGGTTTAATGTCTTCATAGACTTAAATGTTTTGGTGTCTTTTGTACTCAAGGTTCCTTCTTATATGCAAGATGAAATGTAAGCACTGCAGTGGTTTTCAGAGAAAAAGACTTGTCCTTTTCTTAATCTACAGAACAACTATGTATTATTCTAAATCTACAAGAATGAGCTGCTGTGCTCTTATGCTTAGTGGTGATTTGACCAGAAGCACAGAGCTCTAGACTGGTCTATCAGAGGACACTATTGACCATAGCAAGTGTCTGTCTGCTAATTTTAGAGATTAATGACTTGAGAGTAGTGTCTGAAACTGGTTGGTTTATTTTGGTAGTCTGTTGAGAGTGATAAATAAAACTCAGTGTTGAAGAAACTGATTGCAAGAATAGTATTTCTAGGAGAGTTATATTCTGTGCTTATAGTACAAATCACGGTATTTCTAATGTATTTATTTTACAGACTTGAAAAAGAATTTGACTTATCCTGCATCAGAATGTATATATAAGAGTTGACATTTTCATAAGGCTGTTGCTGATTGCATGGAAGCAACACACTCCATTCTAGCTAATGTAATCTATTTTGGTAACAGACATTTGGGTCAATCTGTTCTCATACAAATTCTTAATAAACACATTCTTCCCCCCCTCACCCCCCATGCAGTCTGAATAGATCGGAAAATGTAAAGCAAATGGGCAAGCTAGAAGAATTGCATCTTTATATTTCCACGAAATGTTGTTATTGTTTACTACTACATAGTATGAGGACTATAAAAATAAATCTTACTTTTTATTGCATTTTATGAAGTTTCAGGGTACAATTTCAAAACTGTATTTTCTCAGTCAAAGAATAAAAGCTGGTATTTTTGCAGACAGATGGCTAAGCATGTAGTTACCCTATCTGCATGTGCAAACAAAGGTTATTGCAGTCTTACTTCCTCCACCTTGCTTTCAAAATTTGGCCTTCGTTTTATTTACAGAGCTGTTTATTAAATAATGTAGGAAATTGATTCCACTGTGCCTCTTTTTCACGAGGGTTGTAGACTGTAAATGAATTAGGGTTATGTTCTGAAACCACTTTATCTTACAGCAAGATTTAATAGGAAGTACATGTAATTAAAATTAGAACTTGATCGCCAACTTCTGATCTACTCTAATGCTTATATATTTGGTTATCTTAGAGAGTGCTAGCATTAAATTTTTCAGTAATTGAAAAGTATTATTGCATTTAAAAATATTTAGCAACTACTGCACAGTTGTTAAATTTAATAACCTAACCAGTTTGACTAAAATAATTAAAAAACATTTGAGTCTGTAGTACATTTCAAACCACTCAGACTAATCTGTGAGCTTGAAAAGTCGGTTTCACAAGCATCACCAAACAGCTTGCGTGATTCAGCACTTCATAAAATAAAAGATAATAAAATGACTTCCTGAAGGATTTGTCTTCATGAACAAGAAATATTCCTTTCTAACTACCAAAGAATTGCCCTGTAAGATATGATAATCAGAGGGCAAAGAGAAATACTTCCAGTGACTGGAATCTGTTGTGTGTCTCTGTGCGTGTATTGGTTTGGGTTTTTCTGGTTTGGTTTTTTTTTTTTTTTTTGTAGTTGTTTGGGTGGGGGGTTTTTTATTTGGTTGGTTGGTTGGGGTTTTTTGTAGAAAGCAGCCTCATAAACAAAGCAGCTTTTACCTGATGCAGAAAGCATTACTCTTTTTCTGGAGATCAAATATTGAGTTTTTGATGAATTCAGAAGCAAAATGAAGCCTCAGGATCATATCAGATTCTGCGGAATGTGATGTCTGTCCACTATGTGGCTTTGTATTAAGAAAAATGACTGACAAACTCTGATCAGGAAAACTTCAGAATTAGAGAAGCTGTGTCAAGATGCTTCTCAGGAAAACCTTAGTGTATCAGAGCCCACTATTGGGTATAAGTGCTTTATTCTTAATAGTAACCATTAAAAGAGGACCAAATATATGTATGCACAATACTCAGTACTTTTGTCACAGAACCTGTGTATTGCTAAATCCCAATTCTAAGTCTTTAAGTAACAGAAGCTCTGGAGATTTATTTTGCCAAGATCACAAGCTTCTGAAATATTTTAATTAAAAGAAACTAGGACCTAAAATTCTGGTGTCAGCATGAAGGGAAAAAAAATACTCAAACAAAAAACCCCAACATTTTTTCCCCTGCATATCCTGCTTTGAGTGACAGGATGGGATGAGAAAAGAGAGGGGAGGGAGAGGTTTTCTAGTAAGTAATTTGACAACTCCTCGTTTACACTGAAGTACTATTGATCTTTTTTGTTTGGGTGTTTTGGGTTTGTTTTTTTTTGGCTGACAACTTAAAGTTCTACCGTAAATCTCTGTAAAAGTCAGTGTCTTATACTGCATCATCGCAAAGGCAGTTCACTTCTGCATGGATCACTGACAAACAAATATCAATTTAATAAAGCATTTACAGGGACAAAATAGATAAGATGTCCTAATTGTGATAATGAGCTGCTGCTGTCATTTTCCATGGTTCACCAGTGAAAGGAGGGGTCCATACTGTAGTTTATGAGAAGCCGAGCTTTAAGAAGGCTTTGTAGCCCGAGTCACTGAAGACAGGAGTGTTTCATCGCTGTCTTTTAATTCTGCTTTGGTTTTTTGATACTGTTTTTGTCAATACTGATTTAGTTTTTGTAGCATTTTATAATATATAATCCAAAGTATTGAAAAAAAGTGAAATGCGACAGTGTTTTTTTTGTGCATTTCTTTCCACTGCGTGCAGTCCATGTCGGTATCTTTGTTGGTTACCTTGGAAACTATTGTGGGGTGAAATTTGATTGGCTGCATTCTCCAATTGATTATTAAAGTCGTGGGCAGTTTCAAGTGGCAGACATCTCATAGGTTGCACAAAGTAAGTAGCACTAAATGATTCACAATTTAAGATTCTTTTATTTTGAAGTAAGCCACATGAAGTGGTACATCTGTAATGCCTTGAATGTTTGATTGGAATGAGTAACGGATTGAAAATTTCATCTTTTTTGAAGCCATAGTGGTTTTGGGGTTTTCTTTTTCTCCCCCCATAGACACTATTAACTCTTCATCTCATGTCTAGAGCTATTCTTTGACATTATTTTTTTTTTTCTGGCAATATCTGCTATGGGATATGCTTCTGGCATTAAGAAGGAGGAGCGAAAAAAAAACACAAAACCCTAAACAAAAAAAAGCCCCCAAACAATTCCAAAACCCCATGCTGAAAACAGGACAGATCTTTGTAAGAACCTATTTACTGTTACAAAATATAATCTTACATTTTTTATTGTCAGAGGAATACGAGCAGTTCATATCCTTTGAGCTGCTTATATTCTTCCCCTTTTTTGTGTCTTAAGAATTTACGTCAAAATTATTTAATAGCCTGTCCTGCTCATATTGCTGACTTCACGAGTACTAATAGGCTAGAGAGTGATGCATTCAATATCCTTGATTGTACTTTGCTTCCATTTTTTCAACAGTTTAGGAACACATTTTTTGTTTTCAACCAAAAATTCACTGGTGACTAATGCCTCCTTATGTCAAATTCTCTGTTACTTTTGAAAAGGGAAATTGTATGGCATAAAGCAAAAAAAACATTGTCTCAAGAAATTTTTTCGAAAGTCATGGGTGATAATGTAGTTCCCCTATACTCAGTGTTGTCTTCAGTATCTAATGTTACTTGGCCATCATTGTCTGTCAAAATACTCGAATATCTGATCTTAGTGAAAAGTTTGTATCACATTGCGAAGGATTCATGTCTCAGATTACTCTAGATTACTTATATGATTGTATTAGGAGGAAAGAATGAGTGTAAGGTAAAATTACTATACAGTTTAGAGATGTACTTACCATCTTTATTTTTCAGCTGCTACTTTCTTAGGAGTAGCATTTCATTTTCATTTTTTAATTATTCCAATATTTTTTTCATAATTGTAGACATTTTTTCAATTCAGAAAATAATGTATAGCCAAAGTGCACCTTCACCTCTGTGCTCGACCCTGATAGTAATTAATAGTAATTGAACAGGTTGCCCAAAGAGGTTTTGCAGTCTCCACCTTTGTAAGTTTTCAAGACCTGGCTTGATAAAGCCGTGAATTATCCTCTCTGACATCAGAGCTGATCCTGAGTTTAGCAGGAGGTTGGGCTAAATAACCACTGAGGTGTCTTCCAGCCTGAACTATTCTATGCTATGAACCATCTCCACAATAACTGTGTCTTAGTTCCAGTTAGTGTTTATCTGCCTGTAGCTCTTAGCTCTTGGTTTCCATTACTCCTTATCCTGTTAAAGAACTCTTTTGTATTTAGTGTCTCTGTCATTGTGAATGACCACTTAAATACAACAAGCAAGCTACCTCTCAGTCTATTTCCAGACAAGCAGCTAGACAGACACTTAATTTGTCTACCCTAGAAGTCATTTGCTCCATTTCACCCTGGTCGGGTTAGGGCAAAAATATTTAAGCTTTTTTGTAATTCATATATTGAAGCTGGATGCAGAATTCCCCTTTCGGAGTTTTCAGTGGTGCCTGCCGAAGTCTCCTCTTCCTTTCTGTTTCAAGTTGGTAAAAAATATTCTGAGCAAAGTTCTGAATCAGAAATATTCTGATCAAATCACTTTCTATGCAATTTTTTAAATTATTTTTTATTTTGTGGAAAAAGGATCCGAAGCAAACTCCTGTCTTCATTCTTACAATTTTGCTTACCAGTTGGACAGTCAGATGTTAAGCGTAGACAGACAGACACAGCTATCTGCAGAGCTGCTCCAATCTCTCAGCTCCATTGCAGCTTCTATCAGAAGTAGAGTACAATACTGAATTGTACTCATTTTTGATGCCCTACAAAAATTAAGTTTATTACATGTAAGCGATTACCTTCATCAACCAAATTTGTAATCTTTTGAAAGAATAAAATCAAGCTTTTTGTCCAGACCAATTGTCTCTAAAATCACGTAGCTGGGAATTAAGTATTTTTCTATACTTTAATTTGTCAGACTGTTGCAGCAGTTTTCTGTTATTTTGCCAAGAACTGAATTTGGGCATCTGGCCTGTGGTTACCTGATTCATCCCTCTTGGCATTTTTAGTATGGCCACAACATTGACACTCTTCTAATCTTCTGGAGTTTCTCCAGTTTTCCATGATTTATTAGAAAATTAACACTAGTAGACAAAATATTTCCTCTGCCTCCTCTCCTTTAGTACTCTTTGGGGGTTTTTGTTTCTTTGTGGTTTTGTTTGGGTTTTTTCCTAGGTTTTCTAATGTTTATCCTTGGTAAGCTTTCCTTAGCATCCTTCCTAATAATTCATTGTCAACAAATTATTTTGTCATCTTTCTCTGCAACAACTTATCCTGGGTTTTGGGTTGTTTTGGGTTTGTTTTTTTGTTGTTGTTGTTTAGGGGTTTTTTTGTTTGTTTTGTTTTTTTTTTTTCCTTAATATAAAGCATTACTGTTTGTACTTTTTTTTATTTTATCACTAATTATTATGCTATGAGTTATATCATTTGGTATTGTATGTATACTACAGCTATTTTTTTTCTGCTTTATGTGGGTTTTTACTCTTCATGAAATTGCACTAAATAATATAGAACAGCATGCTAAGGCTGATTGTAAGTGGAAAAAAAAACCTCAAAAATTTATTCCAAATTAAAAATGACAGAATTGACTTAATCTTAGCAGTCGAACTGCCTGGGAGAGGATCCTAAATTCAAATTGAGACAAAATGGATTGAGATGGCTATATTTCTTATTGAAATTTGAAGATAACTTATTAAAGGTTTTCTTTACCACTAATCCTAAAATCAAAGTTGAAAAATAAGCATATGCTTAAATATCTCCAGATTTGCTGGGCTAAAGACACTATCTCTACTTTATCTGATCAATTTTCCATGCTTCATAACTTTTAATTTATATTACTTACCATGTCCTTCACTTTTTTTTTATTAATCCAATTTCCACCTTCACCTGATCACTGAAATGAAGTTGGCTCTTTCTAGTACTATCATAAATTCGGAACTTTTAATATTCTGGTCTTTAGGAACCTTAGATATTTCAGTCCTATTTTTCTAATTTTTTCTTGCCAGCCAATGGATTTCTTATTTTGAGGGAGAGAGACTCTTCTTAAGCACTGAAGATGGGGAGTGCTGCCTGTTTGTTAATGTTGAAAGAAATTGGTCAGGATGATTAGTCTCTAAATAACCACCAGAGCCCACAATAGCATGAGTTGCGGTGTTTTCTGTGTTTTGAAAACTTAGTAACATTTTGTTACTCTGGCTGCATGAGATCGTTGTCCAGTCTGCCATATTGAAGTTCTCCTAAACACACTGCTGAGCCCATACATAGCAGATGTGTGTTGAAGAAACGGTTCTTCCTGTTCTGTAGGCTGATTACACAACATTTTATTGATGGTTTTCTAGTCCTCTATTCAGAAAGTTAGCCTCTTTATATACAAAGATTCAGGCTGTTCCATTCAGTCTTTCTTTCTCATGGAAACTTTATGCAATATTGTACAAATTAATATCATTAGCTCTATACCAACCGTCCAACAAATGGTTTCCTTCAATTGCAAGAGCTATAAAAATGTTGTTTGCACTTTCCCCCATCCCTCTGTCCTGGTTCAAATCTGCCTGGAAATAGTCTTCCTATACGTTAAATATTTGTTCGATTTGCTAAATTTAACTTTACTTGGTTTGCAGTATTACCTTTACAACTTTTGTTTTCTAAATTTCTAATTTGATGAAGTCCTGATGCTTGTGGGGAATTCCTTAATGATATCTCAAGGACCTGGAAGTTGCTTAGTGCTTTCTCCGATACATACTTAAATGTTTAAAGTCAGATTCTGATACAGGGTAGCACCCTCAGGTGTCATTAGTTTGACAGGAAATCTTAGCATGGATTATGGCAGGAACTGCTGCTGCCTGGTTTGCGTGTATCAAGTTGTTGCATTCATTCTGTTTCCTGTCCCCGGACAGTCTCTAGACTTGCCGTCTGCACTGGCTATTGCGCTCTTGCTTCAACTTTTCTCCATAAATGTTGTTCCTGTTGTTCTCTGCTTCTAAGATTTTGTGGTGCCCTTAACTGTGCCCCTGTTGCAGATAGGACTGGGCATACCGTAGTTGAACTGCCTGATTTTTATTCTGTGGCAACACACTTGGGGCCATCTTGTAAAGATGTTTAGGCTCTTAAGTAATTTTGAAATCAAAGGGACTTGGACATTGGGAAGTTTTTTAAAAACAGTTATATGCCTAAATGTGGTTGAAAACACTTTTCCTTTGTTTCAGTACCTTATTCGTACCTCAAAGACTTACTTTTGAAGGCTAAGAGCTAGAGATTTGAGAGGCACTGAAACACCCCAGATAAAAAGCTGCAGTGCCATGCAGCTCTCAAACAGCACACTTGTTTACCAAATGATTCCATGGGATATTGGAATCATAGAATGGTTAGAGTTGGAAGGAACCTTAAGGATCATCTAGTTCCAACCCCTCTGCCATGAGCAGGAACACCTTTCACTTGACTAGGTTGCTCAAAGCCCCCTCCAACCTGGCCTTAAACACCTCCAGGGATGGAGCATCCACAGCTTCTCTGGGCAACCTGTACCAGTGTCTCACCACCCTCCCAGTAAAGAATTTCTTCCTACTGTCTGTTCCCACTTTGTTCCTACTACTGTTCCCTCCCCATCTTTCCTCTAGGCACCCTTTAGGTACTGGAAGGCCTCTATAAGGTCTCCCTGGAGCCTTTTCTTCTCCAGGCTGAACAACCCCAACTCTCTCAGTCTGTCTTCATAGGAGAGGTGCTCCAGCCCTCTGATCATCTTTGTGGCCCTCTTCTGGAATCACTCCAACAAGTCCATGTCCTTCTTATGTTGGGGACCCCAGCACTGGACACAGTACTCCAGGTGGGGTCTCAGAGCAGAGTAGAGGGGCAGAATCACCTCCCTTGACCTGCTGGCCACGCTGCTTTTGATGCAGCCCAGGATGCGGTTGGCTTTCTGATCTGCGAGCGCACATTGCTGGCTCATGTTGAGTTTCTCATCAACAAACACCCCCAAGCCCTTCTTCTCAAGGCTGCTCTCAATCCATTCTCTGCCCAGCCAGTTATTTGGGCTTGGGATTGCCCTGGCCCACGTGCAGGACCTTGCACTTGGCCTTGTTGAACTGCATGAGGTTTGCAGAGGCCCACTGCTCAAGCTTATCTGGGTCCCTCTGGATGACAACCCTTCCCTCCAGTGTGTCAACTGCACCACACAGCTTGGTGTTGTCAGCAAACTTGCTGAGGGTGCACTCAATCCTGCTGTCCATGTCACCAACAAAGATATTAAACAGCACTGGTCCCAGTACTGACCCCTGAGGAATGCCACTTGTCACTGCTCACCACTTGGACATCAGGCTGTTGACCGCAACTCTTTGAGTGCGACCATCCAGCCAATTCCTTATCCCCCTAGTGGGCCTTCCATCAAATCCACGTCCCTCCAATTTCAAGACAAGAACGTCGTGCGGGCCACAGTCAAATGCTTTGCACAAGGCCAGGTAAATAATGTCAGTTTCTCTTTCCTTATGCACCAATGCCATAATACCATCGTAGAAGGTCACCAAGCTTGTGAGGCATGATTTGCCCTTAGTGAAGCCATGTTGGCTGTCACCAATCACCTCCTTATTTTCCATGTGCCTTCACATGGCTTCCAGGAGGATCTGCTCCATGATCTTGCCAGGCACAGAGGTGCCTACAGGAACTACAGGTCTGTAGTTCCATGAGTGTTGCTTGTAGCAACAAGTTCCTATGGCTATGTGTGAAGCAGTGAGGATGCAATAATACTTAACAGATGGTGTTTTGTATATACAGTTAGACTGGGAAATTGTCTCTGGTAACATCTCACCAGTTTGGAAAAATGAGCTGACTTTGGAACAGTGGTAACTGGCGGGTTATGCCTGACTTCAGTTGTCATCTCCCCATTAACTCAGCTGTTAAATTCTCAGCCTGATCATACTTGCATCAGTTCATATTTGCATCCTAGGAAACATCACTGTGACAAATTGGTAGATACAGAGCAGCTGTAACAGCTGGTGGTGGTTACAAAAAAAAAACAACAAAAAAATCAAACCAAAACAAAAAACCCCCACTCTCAAACCAATGAATGTTTTTCACTGTTTTGATTGTGTTTAGACTGCTTGCAGACCCAATTCAATGAAACTAAATCTTTGCCTGACTGGATTTATGTAAGAAAGAGCAGGGATGCTTCTTGTAGTCCAAACTTGATGACAGGCATTGTAAGAATGCAAATACATGGTGACTGACTTCATAAAGCAATATTTTTTCAAGAGAGAATAGGTGAATCAAATTGGAAATACTATCCATTGGCTATGGGTATTCTGAGATGAAGCATGGTTTTATCTCCCTTTTAACTGAAATTAGGCAAGTTCATTTACTGCATCATAGAATCATAGAATCGTCTAGGTTGGAAGGGACCTTTAAGATTGAGTCCAACCACCAACCTAACACTGCCAAAGCCACCACTAAACCAGGTCCCTAAGCACCACGTCTACCCATCTTTTAAATACCTCCAGGGATGGCGATCCCACCACTTCCCTGGGCAGCCTGTTGCAATATTTGATAACTAAAAATCTATTTCAGATATTGAAATAGTTCAGTGGTTGCTAGCCACTCATTTCTTACCTTCCTGGTAAGTAAGCCACTCTGAAGCCTGCTTTCAGTTTATTCTATCTGTGCTATATGTGTTGTTCTGGACAGGGTATTACATTTGCAATATAAGAAAAATCCAGCCCTCTAGACTTCCTAGAAGCAGTTTTCTGTTTGGTACTGTTTTGTCTAATTAATGTTATTCATGCTCCCAGCAAAGCAATATTGGTCAGGCTGTTGTGTGTGGTTTCTGTTTTTTGATTGTTGTTGTTGTTTTGTGGTTTTTTATCTCCTTGAAAACACACATACTTGATTGCTAGATTGATGTTCTGAAGAATATTTGATTAAAATTGTGTAAATGCTTCTTGAATATATTATTAAAATATTTTTAAATAAATGCATACACTTGCTAATAGAATGGACAAAGGATACCTGCCTTCACCCCTTTTTCTTTCCAAAGTTATACTCAGACTTGTAATAATCTACAGTGGCTTAAAATTCATTGAACTACTAGTGCTTAAGAAATGTCATTAGATATTTTAATTCGAAACTTGTAACTTACAGTAAAGAGCGAGCATTGTTTTGTAGGAAGTATGAACACTACACGATTAAAATTTCTCTAGAAGTTCTTTATAGCTATTCTGACTGAAATTGGTCTGATGCTGGGTGCTGAGGTGTGGTTTGAGGATGTCTCTGCTTGACTCGGGCATGGTCAAGCAGTACGCAGTGAGGCAATTCAGAAACTTCCTTCAGTCCATTGGTGCATATTTCTGGAACTCACTGAAAGATCCATCTGCAGATACTGTATCATGCCTTGGTCCCTGTCTGCCCTTTTAGGAAGGAGGCAACACATAAGTGAGGGCAAGCAATGACCAGTTGTTCAGATTGGAATTCCTTACCCCCTTTATAAGTTTAATGAAATTTCCTGCCAAAAGCTCTCTCATTTGGCTACCAAATCTTCTATCTGGTCTGGCTAATATAGGTTTTTCTAAAGCGAAAGCTAACTTGGCCATTTGGCACACTGACTTTTTGCTGGGGTCAACCTAAAGACAAGAAATTCAGAGCAAGTACTTCAGAATTTGACTACGTTTCGGTTTTGTGGTATGCCTATTGTTTTAATGGGGAAATGGTTGTCATTTTGCTACTGTGTTGAAAAATAATTAATGTCTTCTCTAAGTTGAACTCAATATTAACCCTATCTGAAATTTCAGATTGTCACACTCTTGGATTTGTTCATTCTCCTAAGCATTGGACAGTCTTTGTCATAGAAAAATATACTAAAGTGCAGAGTTCCAATGGAAGATGGATCTGTTTAGTTTTTTGTCTTGTGCTTAATAAGAAACTGTTAGCAGATTTAACCTTGGATACTTGAGATTAAGCCTGATGTACTGCATTGAATATCCACAATTGTCAAATGCATTTTATATGGGATAGGATCAAAGCCAAAAGTTAAATATATGAACTTGGAAGAGATTCTTAACATATAAGGCTTAACAGTTAATGTACTTGCTATTAATATATGACATCTTTGTAGGCATCTTTATTTACCTGAAGAGTTGAAATATCCTCCAAGAATTTGACCAAAAAAAAATACTAATTTAAATTCAAAGGTGTCAGTTAACGTGATTATAGTACCCATTCTATGATAGACTATAGCACAAAGATAATAAGTGGCAGATGAGCCACTACTAGTCTGGACTGGCTCACTCAGTGATCATAGGAGGCTTCCCACTTTGGATTGCTTTTCCAATGCCCTAACATGGCAGATTACCTAATGTTATACTTCTACTTTAAGGGCAGGAGAAGAAACAGATAAAAATAGGTATGCAGATGGAAACTGTTTCACTTTTCCATATGCTAATAGCAAACTACTAGGCCTCTTAATCATCCCTCTCATTACTGGCTGCATTTTCAAAATGGTCTCAAAAGGAACTTTAAATGTGAATAGGCAGAAAGGCATCTGCACAGATAAAATGGACCCAAATTTTGAGGAAGAAAAAATTAGATGCAAAGGGTTAATGTTGTCATAGAGTAACTGGAATGCAATTTTGAGTCTGCAAATAGCTTGCAAATAATACATCATTTTTTAATCTAAAAATGTCTTTAAATACCAGTCTCTTTGAACAGTGTAATGGGAAGTCTTTTACATTGTTTTCTATTGTTAAAGTTGCTAACTTTCTTAAAATATTTGAATGAGAATTTTTGTAACTTAGGATATTTTGAGTGTTGAAGAAGAGACCAGTCTTAAGGCTAGGGACCCATTGATGTCAAAGACAGCAAGTTAAAACACAATGTTGGTACCATACAAATGTGATCTCAGCATATCAGTGAATATATGTGGCAAAAATGCAATGTGATGCGTCTTCAGATCTGTCGTGATTTAGGCCAGATTGGCCACTCAGGCAGAATGACAGATGCTCTCCCCTATCTCTCTTCAGAGAGTTTAGAAGAACCGAAACTACTTTAATGAAATATTAATAATAAAATAAAAAGGAAATAATGGAATATATACAAAACCATATCAAGCTCCCAGGATGACAATCGCGTCACTGGCTGGCACTGGGGAAGTCCCAGGCTGGACTCAATGATGGACAGGAACTGGATTCCAGATCTGGTCACAGGCAGATGAACAGAGTCCTCCTCGGCCGCTGGCCATTGAAGAAAGAGACCGACCCTTTGATCCCTCAGCTTTTACACTGAGCATGAGGCAGATGGGATGGAATGCTCTGTTGGTCAGTTATGGGTCACCTGTCCTGTCCAATCCTCTCCGCAGGTGGGACCCTCTATGCTTTTCCGCTTCTGACCTTCTAATGGGGGAAATAACAAAGTGAGCTGTCCTTGGATGTTACAGCAATAAGTATAAGCAGGAGTCTCTCTGCATACCATCCCTCGGCATCAACTATAAGCATAGGTCTTATCACTCTGAGAGCCAACAGTGTCTGCACAATATGCTGTTAATTTCAGTAGTTAGGAGAGACCGAGCTAAGAAGTGAAGTTACTGAACAAAATTAGTCCTGTTTTACCTCAAACCAGGATGAGATCCTGAGTATAGGTGGAGACTTACTGAAAGGAGTGTAATATTCGGCAGATTTATGTGTATATGTATAATAAAAGCCTCAGATTCAAATGTCGAATTGTGTATTTTTCTGAGGAACAGAAATCTGCTCCTCAAAGATGGAAAAAAATAAACCACCCCAGACTCTCCAGTATTGTTGATCCTATCAGTGGTCGCTGCACATTTTGTTATTATACATTATTTTAGAAGAACTAAAGCCTTGTTTGTTCAGAATTTAAGTCAAGATAAATAAAATGTGTGGCATATTATGTGATGTGTTATGAATATACAATAAGACAGCTCCATTTATCTGTGACTTATAACATGGCTGAATTTCTTAAAATGGACATGGTGAATTTCTAAGACTTATGATATTATGGCAGGAATCACTGTAGTTTTAGCTTAAATTTTCCCTTAGAGTCCCTTTACCATAACATGCAATGTCTTAGCTTTTGCTTCACTTTGCAAAAAGATTTATACTGAGCCTTCTAAACACTAAAATCTTCTTAACATAGATCCCATCTTTTCTACATTGTATGTAATGGATTTTGATGGATTCTGTTGTGCACAGTGAAAATAAATTGTATCTATCCAGCGAATATTCAGTAGTTCCCTGATTTATCTATCTTATTTGCAGATGGACGTTTCTGCTTATATTTTGAAACAGCCGTTTGTAAAAACGTTCTGTATTAAAAATGAATTGTTTCATATTGTAAAAAAATATTTATTATATCACATAATATGCAGTCATATGACTGTGTTTATTTCTAAGTCTGTTTCTCTAATAATGCAGAACATATATACACACTTTTTTTTTTCTTTTTACTTTGTTATTTCTGCCATTGGATTCAATGAAACTTGCCAATTCATAGAACTTGTTTTAAGAGCACTTTTCAGGACAGTTAGTAATTAGGATGCCACTGACTGCAAAAGTTCAGATAAAGCAGAATAAGGTATTCTGGGATTCATGGCTAGGCAAAGTAATACCAAGCATTAGAATGTTTTGTTTTCTCCAAATCCAAGCCGTTCTTAGGAGATCCATGGGCTGTGTAGTTAGAAATTCAGGTTCCCCCAGTTGTTGGGAAAAGCATTCCTACTCATGTTAAGTTTAGGAAGAATATAGACCACACACAAACTGAAATTTGTATTTCTAAAGCCCACAGTAAAGATATCCAGAACTTGCGCATGTGTATCTATTTTAAATAATTTTAAGAAAGCTGTTCTAAGTACTGAAACAAATCACTGGTTTCCAATCAACTGATACCTCTTCAGTTATCAGAGTTTCTAATAGTAATTGCTAATGTTTCAACTCTTGAATTTCTAATCTCAGTTATCACCTGTAGATGCTAATTTATTGCTACTTTTACCTTTATCCAACCTTACTTCGCCTCAGTTCATCTTTATTCTTTTTTATAACACACCCCCCCCTTAAAATATGTTAATATACTTTGAATTGTATATAAATCAATTATTTCTTCTTCTCCTATCCTCTACCTCCCAATCTCCTCTAAATTAATATTTCCTTATTCTGTGGCTATTTGGAGGGCCTTTTAGAGTCTCTTTTTAACAACAAAGCTTCCTACCCTATTTGTTGCACAACTTTATAGAGTAGCATTGAAGATTTACATTGTAAATGTCAATTTTAGTATATTATTTAAAATCTGTGACTTACAGCAGCTTATTAATTGTTTGAACACTTAAGGCTTCCTCTAGCCTTTAACAAAACAAAAGAAAAAGGCAATATATCACAGTTTTCTTCTTGAAAATTCACTAAATTTTTTTTTAATCCACATATAGGCTAATCTGAAAAATGTTTATGGTTTCCCTGAATCTATGTCATGCTCTTTTTAAATTGATAATAACTTTTGTCTGTAGTACCTCATGCAAATAAATACTACTGCTACTATGTTTCATGCATCATGAAGTATGTCTTGAAGTTTTTCAGCACTTTGTTGAGTCCATAGCTTGGAAAGAAATGGGACATTAGAATGAATTACTCTAGAAAGTAACAGACAGCACCACAATTTTGAAAGTCCATATCTGTTGCCAGAATTCACTGGTCACTTCTGTAAGTGTGTTTTTCTTTGTTTTTTTTTTGTTTGGTTGGTTGGGTTTTTTTGGTGGTTTTTGTTTTTTGTTTGTGTTTTCTTTTGTGTGTTTTTTTTTTTAATAAGCAAAGCCTATTCTTTAGGAATTATATGTTTTTAATGTATCAGAATCAATTTGCTGAGAATTAGCAAGTTGTCTTGTGAGTATAGTGACATGGAGGAACATATTTAGAAGGCATATGGTAGAGAAAGCAGGGTGTGCTGCACCCTGGGAGATCTCTTCCTATTTTCCTGCAGTACTTCACTGACTAGAGCACATGCATATGGGGCTCTCTTGAATGTGTATTAATTGAATAAGAGACCATTTCCTAATGATGAATTCTATGCTCATTTAGTTTCTTTCTTGTTTACAAAAATAACACCCTTGAACAGTCAGTATATAATAATTGCTGGTCTCCACTAAAAGGATTAAATAACATGCCTTTGTTATTCATGATTCAGTTGTTTTGTGCATAACTTACAACTTTCAGCTGAAGCAAAGAAAAGAAAAAGTCAGAAGTGTATATAATATTATACATGATATAGGTATATATTCTCTCTGTATACATATATAAAGAATATATAATTAAGATATGACATAACACAGTATATGTGTATATCCTATATTTCTCCTCAACTGCCTGATGTCTTGTTTTCAAGCACACTGACACCCACAATCAAGGGCAAAAGCATCTTTTTGGAGGGTCCCCTATACTGCAGTTACCACAAGACTAAGCTATCTTTTAGGCTAGCGTGTATTCCAAATACCAGCAGTAAGCTGCAGCATCGCAGAGATCAGTGTGGCCTGCAAGTGATTTCTGAGAAGCCTGCCTAATTAGTGCATGCTGACTTTCATGCTGCTGTAGCTGAGCTCCTGATACCTAGGCTAAATATAGTTCCACAGGAAACCCCTCCAAAGATACAGTAGTGTTTTTTGAAATGTACAAATTCAGAGGCAACGCGCTGCTTCGGTCTTTCTTGACTTCAATGGGATAGGTGTAACAGACCCTTTTGTAGCCCAACTGTAAACATTTTAGTTTCCCTATTATTCAACGAAAATCTGTCCTGAATTAAGCATCATGAGGAAGTGTAAGTCATGGACTGACTCCAAAGTTAGCAGGAACTAAAACCAGCATGAGTACTCTGCATACCGCGTCTAAACATGAATGACCCAAACCGATGGTTTTATCATATGTATTCTATTCCTAACTTGTAATAGTAGTCTATCCACTTTAATGATCAACAATGGAACTTAAAAGGAAGGTGTGAAACCACATGATGCAACTAATTTGGAAGTCTTATCCTCTGACTGTATGTGAATTGCAGTCCAGAATTCACAGCAGGAAGGAGGGCAATAGGTATTCCCCTTTCTACTTTTGACAAGCTATTTATCCTTGAGAAGTCTCAGCCTTTCACAGATGCTTCGTCTGACTGATGGAGATACTTTGAAGTGGTAATATATATTATTTTTTATTTGCCTTAGTAATCTTGTGTCCTGGTTCCGGCAAGGATGGGGTTAATTTCCAAGGAGGCGGCAGGGGAGGCACGTATTCCATACCACGTGACCCATGCCCGCTATAAAAGGAGCTAGCCGGGGCGGGGGAGTCAGTCGCCACTCGGGGGCGGGCTGCGGCGGTGCGGGTCCCGTCGGTGCGCTTCGCGGCGGTACTGTAATCGCGTTCTTGTATTCCTTTACCGGTGTTATTGTTTTTCTTTCTCTCTTTTCTTTCTTTTTTTCCCTTTGTCTGTTCTGTTAAATTATAATATTTCAACCCACGAGTTTTGCCCTTTTCTGCTGATTTTTTCCCACGGCTCTGGGAGTCGAGTGAGCGGCTGCGTGGTTCTCTGTTGCTGGCTGAGGCCAAACCACGACATCTTGGCAGAGGATTTTACTATAATGTTAGCATACCTATGAGTCCTTAATCAGAATCTGTATAGTGGACTGTGTACGCCTCAGTTCAGACTTAACCTGAAAGAACATTCTTACTCTTTGAGGGGTTCTACAGATATTATCTACCAGTTTTCCAAAGAACTCTTGAGAAGTTAGAAAAATAAAGTTCTTTCAAAACCTAGTCTGGTGTATACACATTGTGAAGGTATTAACTCTGAGTTTCATAGATTATCTGATAGTGCTTGTTACTGCATTCATCAGTTCTTTCAAAATTCATGGATGAAGTCAAGTAATTCTTATAACAATTAATTTCCTCCTCTTATTTCATCCACCACTCTTATACATTTTGATATCTCTATCTTTGGGAATGTCTCAAAAGCTGCTTTCTGCTTCACTTCTTTATATAGATGTCTTGTATTCACTGTGTCTAAAGCACTAAGTAAAAAAGAATATCTCACTGCAAGATCTCTGGGGGTACTGACATCCCACATGTATTCTGCCAAGCTTCCAAAGTTTGTTTTTTACCATATTTTGTTCTTGGTTTTGGCAATCGTATTGGAATTATAACTTCCTAGCCAGCCTTTGTTTAGAATCTTATGTGCTGCCGTAATTTGAGTTCCATTCAGAAGTGGCTTGAAGGCTTGTAAACTTTATATTTAAACAATTTCAGTACCTGTCCTGTTTACTTCATTTTTGTTGTTTTCGTATACAAGAGTTTTCAGATCTCTCCCCTGACTATCTAACAGGATGGTGTCCAGGCTGCTTCCTATGAATTTTAGTTTTCTATTCTTTTTACTAAGTTGTCTTTCAAACTGTTGTAGCCTACTCATTTTAAAAGAGTCTGGCTCCTGAATTTCAGTGTCACAAACTACCATTTAGTTTGATCTCACAAAATATGTCAAATTTAATTATATTATGATTTTTCTCTTGAAGTTCAATCATATTTATTTACTGGAATTGTTTCAGAAAGTTACTTAAGGCAAAGTCAAGAATAGCCTATTCTCTTGTATGCTTCAGAATGAGCTGTTCGAAGATGTAATTGTTTATTACTTTCAAATTTGTCTTTCCAATTTGTGTTGTGATGTGACATCCAACTCATTTATATTTGGTATGATAATTGTCCTAACAGACTTTGTTACAGATATTGTCCTAATCTCTCTGAAGACCAGCAAACACTCAACTGTAAGAGTATTCTACAACCTGGATCATGCTGTAGTGTGGACCTATCGAGATTCTGATGTATAACCTACATATACAATATTGATTACTTAGAAATGTCTCTAAATTGGCCCAAGCAAGACCATTTTAGAATAACAGTTATCCCTCAGGTGCACAGAACCAGAAGTTTCGTGTACCAGTCCAGTGCCCATCTAATGAACGAAAAAAAAGGCAGTAGTGTTGGGGTATGGAGGAGAGATGTGATGCACTTCTCATGTCACATTGATACTGAATCACATATTCAGTGCAGTGTGAAAAGACAATATAAATTGGTGTGACCTTCAAAATATTATAATGCTGGATTGCATGTATGTAGTCATCAACAGAGCCATTATCATCAGGGCAATGCAAAGAAAAGATGCAGGTAACATTAATAAACAAACTTTGACTTGTAATGTGCATTTTTCTTTTCAGAATACACGGTATATGCACATCCAAGTGTGTATATAGAAAGTAAACACACTACATATTCCTAAATGTTCATACAGAGCCTGATTTTCTTCATAGACATGTTTATGTATTTGTGCCTTTTGTCATTGGCTGAAAATATTTATCTTGTCATGTTTCAGAAGTGCAAACTTTCTCCCAAACCCTGTGAAGCTTACCTTAAATCTTCTGATATTTGCAGATTTTTTTACTTATTTATTGTACTAATGCATTTATTTCAAAAGTATTTATTATACTAGTCACCATTTTTCTGTTCTGGCATAGGCTGTACGAATGAGAATTTTAAAATCCTTTTCTTAAAAGAAAGGCAGGGTTACTAATGAGGTTATTCAAAACAATGACACCGGAGTGCTTGCATTCCTTGCAAGAGATAAGTTAGTTGTTGTAAATAAATTTATTATGAGAATGTTTGAAGGTGATGAAATAGGACAAGGAAATGGAAGGTAGTTGTTTATTTTTTTCCTCAAAACAAAGTCTGAAGTGAAGGAACAGTGAAAGAATCCCTTTGATTACAGAGGCAGTATAAATTAGAATCATAATAAACCTTTATATTGTAATAACCTTAAGAAAAAAAAGGTCATTCACGCCGAATTACATGTGGCAGTAACAGACAAATCTCCTGTGCATATGGCATGTTCCCCTGTGGGGCTATGGACTCATACAACATCGTCAGAAAACTGATGGGTTCAGAAAAAAAAATGCAAGCGAATGACAGCAACACCCATCAGCCTTGCCCTGAAAAGAGAACAACTCCTATCCATAGCCTCAACAATAACTTGTGACAGCGTCAACTGTATCTTTTACTTAGTGTAAAATGTCATAATAGGGACTAATGCTGGGAAGAAGCTGGTTAAACTTGGACCAGAAAAAATTTAAATGGGACTTAAACATCAAGAAACCAGAGAAGAAAGTGTTTAGCTCTTAATTTCTTGACATGTTCAAATGACCCATGGTGCCTTATGGTGACGCAAATTATCTATATTTATAGGGTGTAACTGGAGAAATTAAAATACATGACTTTTAATAAGTGAATTTTTTTTCACTTATTACTTTTCACTTATTCACTTTTCACAAAAAGAATTTATTCTTTAATAAATGAAAGACAGGTCCAGCTCTTTTTGAACTTGAACTCTAAGGTATGATGGACATACAAGTTATTCATGTATACAGTTAGGATTAACCAACTTTGTTGTGGAAGTTACATAAAGCATATTTAATTTTTCATAGTGAGCTAAGCAGCTGGGTGTAATCAAAGTTAAGCTAAATACACAAGTAAAGATGCATAATTATTTTACTATACAGAGAAGGTCTTACTCTAAACTCTACTTTTGGGGGTTTTTTTTGGAATGTAAAATTTGTAGAGTTACTCCTGATTTACACTGGCATGAGATGTCCAAAACTGCCATTTTAAGACATAAAATGCAGAGCAGTACTTTGACTCTGCTGTGTAACAACATCAAATATGGGTACTACTCAGCTGATTTTTCACCTATGAGAATAAATTTACAAAGTTAATACCGTGACTAGTATTACTACCAGAGCTGCTGTTCTGTTTCCAGTGACAGACTCTTGGTCTGACTGGTTAATTCACAATTTTTCAAAGTAGCTCTGAAGACAGTTTGATTGCCTTGTTTAAGATTTCACTGAACTGTCCATGTCTGGAAAAGTGATCAATAATTCTAGTTGTTAAAGTGACCTTATGTTGGCATATGGGGGATAGATACGATATGTCCCTACACGTTAGGGAGGAGGTTACCCAAATCAAATTCAGAATGTTAATTTACAATTGCTTCAGTCCCTCTCTGAGCTCCCCTTACGCCTGCTTGAGGACTGAGCATACCTGTACTAGGCTTTGACCTCTATGCAATAAGACACAGCCTCTATTTTGGAAATTCTAGCTTCAAAAAACATAAGCACCTGAGGATGTTTTCATTTCCAACTAGTACTTCATTAGATAAAAATTACAAAAGTATTTATTTTTAATTTCCCTGGAAACGTGGTACAGACCATATTGGTAAGAAGTTATTGGATAATCATGACTCTCGGGCAGTCTTCCAGTTTTCTACCATTTAGTGCTTTGTAAGATGGGCCTTGATATTGATGTTCGTGAGCTGAATGTGGATTTTGCCATTATTTTCAGTAGGAATTGGCTTGGGTGCTTAGCCAGTGTGGGCTTCATCTACCTCATCTGTGAAATTGGCATAATAATATTGTAGCAACTTACTTACTTGCGTGAATGAGATCTCTTCCAGATCGGAGCTGTTTGTAAATTACAAAGTATGAATACAAAGTGGGATAGGAGGAGAGAATGAAAGATAACTATCTACAGAAACACTGAGGTATTTTAGAGAGATCCTTGGATGCAAAGTGGTAAATACTGACAGTATTACTAAGTTTTGTTCTGTATATAGCTTCTTGAGAGAGATTCTTCCACAGTTAGTTTTATTGTTGGTTTGGGTGTTTTGTTTGTTTGTTTTTCCTGTCCTGGCATTTTGTTTTGGGTGGCATTTTTTGTTTGGGTGTTTTGTTTGTTTGTTTTTCCTGTCCTGGCATTCTGAATTCCCAGGATTATTATAATATCCTCTAGGACTGATTTGCAACACCTGTATACTCCATTGTAAGTTAATTTTATTTTCTGTTTTCAAATTCTACTTTTGGGGTTCATTCACTCATCTGATCTTACCTATTTTGTACTGCTTTACATGTGCTTTGATGCGTACATACCCATTAAGTGTAAGCTGCTTCTTCAAGTGCTCTCTGTGATAAGTAGAAACAGTGTTTTTGCATTTGCTGGACAAGTGCCTTGCCATCTTGACTGGCCTTCAGTTCATTTCCCTGGTACACCATTTAAGTAAGATCTTTCTGTAGAGGGTAATGCAGGTCTATAAAAACACTCTCAAGTCAGCAAAACTATTCTGTTCAGACTTAGTAATTGCTGCTGAACAGAAACGTCTGTCTGTGAAATTTCTACCTTCTAGCATCTGTAAATAGAGGCAGGTCACGTGTAAAGCAAGTATTGATTCCATGAAACATTTAGCCTGCATGCACAAAGTTAGAAAGCATCAGGCAGGGGCAAAATGTGTTACAAAACATGTATTTAGGCTTATTTCAGCTCTGTGGGACATATCCTCCTCACTAGGACTAGTTCAGGATAACAAGGAAAGAATAGGAATACTGACACAAGCACATTTGGGGTGGGCATGCAAGCAGGTGAAAGACGATAAGGAGCACTCTGTGTTCTCTATTTGTTCTCCAAGAAGGCTTGAAGTAATAACCCTATATGTTTGCAGAAAGTAGTTTCATCTCCCTTTCTAGCACACCAATAAAAGGACAGCTGTAATCTGTTTTACAGTAAGATACAAACTTGTATTCTCCTAGTTCTTACTGGAAAAAAGTCTGCTTGAACAGCAGTTAGAGTATTGCTTGTATCCATTGATAGCACTTCTCCTTGTACTCTTTCTATTGCTAAGTTTTTAACCTGGATGTTTGTTTACCAGAAGATATAAGGAGCTTGTTTGAGTTAGAAAGTGCATTGCATCATACTAGGATCTTTTCAAACAAACATGTAAAATATTCTGCATTATTAAAATAGAATCCACTGATTATGCTTTGGCTGTTGTACACTGGTCACAGTTGGTTTCTTTGCGTTTTGTTTACTTTTGTTAAGATATTTTTCGTGTGAAAATATATTTTACAATGACAAATGGCAAGTTAAATTAACAGTATCCTGTGAGGTTTCCCTATTTACAGGAAAAATAAATTGTAAGTCTCAAAATATTTCATCTGGATCAAAACATGTTCGATAGTTGGTATCGCAGAGGCCAGGAGTTCCAGGGATCGCTTTTCACTAATCTCCCTTTGCCTAAAGAATAAAGGATTGTTCTAGGAACTGTGTTTGGTTTCTGAGAGAAAAGGAGTGTTTGATAGTTAGTTCGCTGTTCTACATGTTAGTTGAAATGAGCAGTAATTTTTTTTTTGAGTCCGTGTTAAATAACTGGCTCTCCTCTCTTCATATTTCATTGTGCCGTGGCATAACACTTGCCTCCATTATTCTTCCTTCTCTCCCCCTTCACTCATTGTTCATATACCCCGTTAATTTACTTATTTCATTTTCCTGTCTTGGTTCCTACTTCTTTTTTACCACTGTTGTCCTCTCACCTGATCAAGGTGGTGATAATAATGAGGAGGAGTTTTCTGAAGTAGTGGTGTCCTTCCAGCTAAGAAAAACCCAGCTAAAACTATGTAAATTTTCATTTTAGTCTTGAAACTTGCATACAGTTATACCAGACCCAAGAGAGATGTTTGAAGCTAAATGGCTTTAAAAAGAAAACAATTTTCATTTTTTCATCAAAATCTTCCAACCTAACAGTTTTAGAACCCTCAGATATTGTTTATAGCAGTATTCTGGAATGTATTGCCCAATATAAAAAATTTAGGAAACCAACTCTCTGTCCAAGCCAGCTTAGAAAGGAAGACCAAATCCTGCAATCAATTGATGCAGACAAATGCCACTCCATTAATTTAATAACAGGTTTCTGCAATCTGCTTTCAGGGCTGAATCTTACACAAACAGCATGGAGATTTAGACACAGAGTGACATAATCTTGGTGTACATTTTGTGCTGTTAAGTATTTTACTATCCTTACCCTATGCAATCACTCCTTGTGCCCTGCCCTCCTATCAAAGGATGTGTATACTGTAGATATTTCCAAGCTATCAAAGTGCCAATGTAGCTAAAATGGAGGAATTCAAAAATTGCTGTCTATATAGCTGTTAAACTAATTTATTCCACCACTTTGAAGGCAATAGGGTTTTTTGTGATGCTTTCATGATTTGATAAGAGGGCTGTAGATTTCATTCCATCATAATTCTAGGTGCCAGACATTTTGTATTTCGCTCCAGTCCCCACTGAGTTGCTAACAATTGTCTGCAATCAAAGCACTTGTGAATGTCTTGCACAACCTTTTACTTCCTTTTTTTTTTCAATCTGTAATTCAATTTCACATTAGAAGACTTTGCTCAATATACATCTAAGATCTGTTGATCCCAAGCTACACAAAAGATTTTTGTTAAAAGATACAACAGGTCTTTGACTCAAAAAGTACAGCCTAGGTCATGATCTGGGGGTAACTTCTTATCTATAGTGTCTTTAACCCTGTGGAGATGTCATGCAGTGAGTCACAGAACAAAAAAATATAAGCTGCAGCAAATAAAGTCCTATATAAGGATGTAACCAACAAGAGAGTATTACTTGCCCCTCCCATTAGCTCTTCTCTTGCGATTTGGTGAAATTCATGCTGTATCAAGTGGTACTTGTTTCCTAAGCAACTTATCAGACTCAGTTTCTGTACAATACCCTTCATTTCATATTTTTTAATGGCCAAGAGCAGTATAAGTGGCAGGTCATACACTATTGCTTTTGTTGATAGGTTTACCACTTTGCATTCTTTTAGATATACAGTAGATGAAGCTAATACAAACCTGTAAATCCCAGAAGATTGTCACTATGCAAAAGTGAATTCCATTGCCCATGAAAAGCAGAATCAAGGTACACCTGCATGAATAATTTTTTCTGTGTATGTGATGTAGCAGGGATCTTTATGCTGACAAGCTGATTGCTAGTGGGATGGTGTGTGGTGCGTGGACTGGGACATACTAGATCTGAAGTCCTAAAATGACAAGTGAAACCAAGATAAAGTATATTGAAACTTTGTTTGGGAAATGTCTACAAGAGTTGGCTATATGTTTTATTTTACATTTATTTATAGCTTTACAGGAGTTGAAAATGGAAATCATGTATCAAAATAAATTCTTACTAACATTCGTCTAAATAAGAGAATAAAATCTTATCTGGTACATGGAAACAACTCTCATCTGAGTGTTTCTGATACTACTCCATCTTATCCAAATGCTCAAAAAATCACGAAACATCACCTTCATAGAACTGTATTCATACCAGCCTGTTGAGGTGCAGTGAAAAGATTTTTTTTTTCTTTTTAAGTGGGATTTTGCCCTTGTTACTCACTTTACTTGTGATACAGAGCTACTCTTCTTGGGCTAGCATAAATCAGCATCTCTTCTATCTCTATTGACTTGAGTGATTGGATCACTTGAGAACCTATCTTGAAATTCTTACTCCATCTGAAAGCCTGTTTTGCATAATCTATACATTTACAGCATAGCATTTGAAAACCACTTTAGTGCAGTGCTCAGTACGTGGCCTGGGATAATGCTCGTGGTGACAGGCATATGCTGCTACAGTCAAGAGCTGACAAGACAAGGAAAATATGAAGTTGCTTGTTGCCTATTTCTTGCTTAGTGTCACATGCTGGTCAGCAAGGATTGTGGGCCATTCGTTTAGTTTTGGGGGGTATTCTTTTGCATGCCTCAAACTTGCAAGCTAAGAATCAAAATAATCTGCAATTGGCATTTAAAATATCACCATCTTTGCTGCAAGATTACAGTACTTGCAATCTAATTGAGATCTTCTTAGTGCTAGAAGCATCATATCCAGCTGGGAACCAAGTTGTTTCCCCATTGTGAGACACCCAAACCCTTAGATAGCAATCCTTAAACATGTTACATGAACAGTTCTGCATCTTGCCAATACTGGTGTTCACACCAGTTATTTCCTCTCCTTTTCAATCAAACGCACAGGCACAAGTGAGAAAAAGAGGGGAACAATTTATTTGACGAGTTGCTTAAAATAAATAGGAGATTTTGGAGGTGCTGAGAAATTTGGAATGACAAAGACAGACCAGCCCTGTGGTCTGAGAAAAAATGGTACTGGCAAAAGTTCCTAGCAAACCATGAAACAATTTGCAAAAGTATTGTATGACTTTGTACTCTATGTCAATATATAATGATGATACCCCTATCACATAGGCTTGTTTGGGCACACAGAGCCTGGAGTGGTGTTAAGGAAGTGTTACTGGTTATAGACCCATTTAGACAGTGGTGCATTCACAGCTAGCAAAAATAATGAGTTATGCAGATCATCCCAAACATGCTCAATGGAGCTTTTACCCTTACAAAACCCAAGGATATACATTTCTTTTCCACACATAATGCACCATGGTATCCATATGTATTGAATTTGTTTGAGATATGTTCCATTCCTTTTTGCTGGAATAGCCAGACTGAGAGCAGGTTTCACTACACATGGCACAGTGGTACTCTGGGCCCAGGACGAGTGTTCCCTGATTATTCATGCATGCGCTGGATCGGAGAACAAATGCTAGATATATTGGAATAGCTTGAATTCTTTGGGTATACTATTCTAACATTCCCATGGAAATATGGTACTTTTCTGCCCCTGATTTTACATTGATATGTAAATCAAAAATTCCTGTAAGTCCAGCACTAAATTTTACCAGCCTTCAGCCTCAGGTTCTTGTTGATATCTGGTTCATATACAGACATGGTGAATGAAACATTTCAGTGGTGTAATGGTGAGTAATAGCAGAGACTCAGAAACAGCTCAGAAATCAGTAGTGTCAGATGTAGTCCCAAGTTAGCACTTGCAGGTGAGTTTCACAGTGCAGAATTACTGTGTTTTACCTTGAGACCTCCTGTTCATATCATGATTGCAGAAGGAAAAAAAAAGTGCTTATTATACATCTAAAGTAAAATGATTCAGTGTACAGAGTATCCACCATCTTCCTTTCAGGGCTATATTTCGAGAGGTTTGGCACTGAAGCAGACAAGCTGTGTGAGAACAGAAACCTCCACTGGTGAGCAGGGAGAGTGGCTCTAACATCAGCCACGGAACAGAAAGCTGAAAAATGGGGGTGGGGGATGGTATAATTTTTACAAATGCTTAAACGTTCTTTAACTTAGTTGTTTGGGTTTAGGGTTTTTCTTTTGAATACACAAATTATACATTTTATATTTATCACACAAACAAAACCTTGTCTGTTTCATCTGGAAACGCGTATTTTCTCCCTTTGTATAATTCCAATTGTTACAAACGTGAGAAAGTGGTGAAAATATGTCTCGGTGAATTCCCCTCAGCCCCCCAAAAGAATGCCCATACTGTTTTTTTCCTGGAAGCAAAATGCAAGCAGATACTTACTTGATCCCAAAGGCACAATGTGGTGTTTGAAAGCACTGATAGTGGGGGGAGAGGGGGGCACGATGCGTTCACCCCGCGGGGAATGCCGGCAGCGTTTGGCCAGCAGGACGGCGCGGCGGGCGGGGAGCCGCTGCTCGCCGCAGGGCGGGGGGCTGCCCTGGCCACCCTTCAGCGGCAGGTGGGTGCTGCCGTGCTCGTCGCGGGGCTTCCCCGCTCTTCAGCGCTCCAGCCAAGGTAGCTGCCTGTCCGTATTAAATGGCTGCCTGCTTTTCGGGGCTGCCGGCTGTTTTACGGGTTTGCTGTTTGTTTTGTTAGCAGCCCCGCCGTCTCTGGGGGGCAACGTCCCCCCCAATCTCCTCCAGGTGAGGCTTCATCCCACCGCTTCCCTGTCCGCCCCCACCTCAGCCCTTCCTCCCTCGCCCTTCCCCGGGAGCTGCCGCCGCCGCCTCTTCTCGCCGGGCAGCCGCCCCCTGGCCCTGCACCCCTCCCGGCTGCTCCTGCTCCCGGGCTCGGGTGCTCTCTGGGTGGGCTCGGGGCCGTGCACACCCGGGGTACCCCCGGCCCCGGCCGTGAGAGGCAGCTACCTCCGCTTTCCGCGAAGTAGAGGCGGCGGCAGCAGGCGGTAGCCCGGCCTGGGGGCGGCAGGGCAGGGCAGGGCAGGGAGCTCCGGAGCTCCTTAGACCTATGCGTGCGGGACCGAACTGTGCCGGGGAGCGAGCGGGCTCTCCACCCCGCCTGGCTCTCTGTGCAACACTCTCACCCTTATCCCCCCTCCCCCATCCGTGTGGGTTTTTTTGGTGTGTGAGGTTTTTTTTTTTTTTTTTTTTCCCCCTCCTCCACCCTCCTGCAGCGAGTTAAATATTTCTTTTGTTAATTGACACCCCAAGTGTTCCCAATCCCTTCCCCGCGTAGCCCGGGCCGGCCGAGGACGTGTGCACGCCCAGATCCGCTTGGTGAAGCAGCACAGATCCGCGGGGCCGAGCGGGGATGTGCGTGAGGAGGAGGACGTGGTGTAAAAGGAGCTGCGAGCACAAACCAGATTTGCGAGGAATAATTTAACTCCGGTGTTTGTTGTTTTTTCGGGGTTTTGTTTTTTTTTTTTTTTTTTCTTCTCTATCTCCTTTCTCTCTCTCTTTTTTCTGCTCAGGATTTAAATGTCACTCAAAGCATCCCCAAATCAGCTTTCCGTTCGTCTCCGGTTTCTTCCGAGGCATTAATTGGATCACACGCTGTATTTGAAGAGCTGGGGTGTTTTACCCACGAAGGTAAGTGGGCTTATGGACCTGCACCGGGTCTGGATGGCCGCTAAAAGCTGGACTGCCTTTCAAGGTGGTGTTTTTCTTCCCCCCATCACCGTGGCCAGGCTTAGCTCTACCTGAGGAACTTGCATCCCTAGGTTAAACGTCGGGAAAATGCGCCGGCGGGCCCGGCTGCGGGGGAGCGGGGCCGCGGGGGCTCCGCGCCCGCCCCTCAAGCACCAGCGAATGACCCGTGGGAGGCGGCGGCGGCAGCCGGCGACCCCCTCAGTCCCCAGTGCCTCTACCCCTGGCAGAGGCGCCTGGCAGCACAGTAAGGAAAGAAACAGCCTAATCCCCCCTTACAAGAAACTATTCGTCATCCTTTTTTTTTCTTCTTTTTTTTTTTTTTTTTTTACCGTGAGAAATACTGTAGGCGCCTATCTCCCCTCCTTCTCCATCCCACCCCCCCCCTCCGCCCGCCTCCGTTGCAAGTGCCGGCTCCTTTGCCCGCACCTCGCCTTGCTTCAGGCGGTTCTTTCCAGGGACCGAAAAGTGGAGCTGCCCCCCTTCCCCCACACCTGCCCCTGGCACCGTACGTACCCTGTGCATTCGCCTTTTTAACCTGGTCCCCCTCTGTCTAACCCGAGCCCGTCCAGCCTCCCCCCCCCCCCTTTAAACAAGGTTGCAAAGCCGCTGTACCCTGCAACTCCTAAAACTTCTCTCCTCGTTGTGATTTATATTCTATGCTAACAAAAAGGACAACAAAAATATACTCGAATCTCCTTTGGATTACTTTTTTTTTTTTTTTAAATAATACATTTCCTTCTTCCCCTTTAATTTTTTTCTTTTTTTTGGCAAGGAAATTTGCTCCATCTCCAGCAGCAACCACTGCTCCTTTTGATGTTGTGGTACGCCGTGCGCATGCGCTTCACATTAGAATTACTGCACTGGCCAGAATAAGTTGGATCTCTTCTCTTCACTGAAACCCTAAATCATATCAAAAGCTAAAGGGATGCTGAGAGTCCGGAAAAAGGGTTACTTTGGGATTTGGTCATTCCCTTTAATAATAGCCGTGGTGTGTGCACAGAGGTAAGTAATGAAGGTATCTCTTTGCTTTACTTTGAATCGCACTGCATGCTGCTGCTGAGAGGAACGTACAGCTTGGGTCTGAGAAATAAGAAATAATATAGTATTATTCTTTTTTTTTTTTTCCTCTAGTGTCAATGACCCTAGTAATATGTCACTGGTAAAAGAGACCGTGGATAGACTACTGAAGGGCTATGACATTCGCTTGAGGCCAGATTTTGGAGGTAATTTGACTGCTTTTGAATAAGAGAGATTACATATCCAGGCTGTGTACCTTTTGGCGTGTGTGGTTTCTAAACGTGTTATGGGTGCTGTTGCTTCGGGGGGTGTGTGGGGCCATTTTCTCAAGCTGATCCAAAGTTAAGCCCATTGTTACTCAATTTTCTTAGCACAGGATGCTCTTAATGCGATCACTTAAATCTCTTGCATATTTGTAATCGGTCCCTCATTTTGTGTGTGTGCTGCTACTTTGTTAACCTGTAATTAAACCCTTGTTTAACTGGTTTTATCGAGATGCAAATCTCTTAAGTTTACCCAACGTTTGTTCCTCTCAGCCTAATGTGCCTGTGATCACAGTTACTATTTTTGAGTACAAGATGTGCTGTTAACTGGTACAAAAATGTCATTTAACCCCCTGCGTGCTCCTACTTCGAACTAGTTTGTTTATCTCGGACGTGTTCGCTGTGGGTGTCCCCTTGCTCCCCCCCCCCTCCCGCCCCCCCGCCCGGGGCTCACTGGCCGCCGTCCCCTGGGCTGCCCCTTCCGCCAAAGAGCAGGGCTGGGGGTGGCGAGTCGGGTCGCGGCCGCGGAGGTCGGCGCCGGAGCCGCGCTTCCCGGCCTGGGGCGCGGGGGAGCCCCCGCAGCCCGGCTGGCCCCGGCCCGCTGCCCGCCCCGGTCTGTCCGGCTGCGCGGAGCGCCGCGCTGCCAGCACGTGTGTGCGCGTTACATAAAGCACCGCTACAGCGGGCGGGGGGCGCGCGGGGTGAAGCCGGCGCAAAGGCGCGTTCCCGCGGATCGGTGGGAGCCCGCTTTTGGGCGGGCGGGGGAGGGAAGGCGCGGGGACCACTTCTTGCCCTCCTCCTGACTTTTAGGATTTGTTTAAACGTCGTTTCGTTTCTACGCTTAGTCCTGCTAACTCTGGTAAGAATGAGTTAAGTTCTTGGAGATCACATTGCGGACCATCTTGTTGGTTTGCAGGTCCCCCAGTGGCTGTTGGCATGAACATAGACATTGCCAGTATAGATATGGTCTCAGAAGTCAATATGGTGAGTATTTAGGGTTTGGGGCTGGTTGCTCTCCGAGGGGGCGGCTGTCGCTTCCCCCGCCAAGGCGGAACGGTGCCCACGGGCGTGCGGAGACCCGGCGCGGCCTCCTGCCCCGGAGCGCCGCCGGGAAGGAGCGCGCCGCCTCCCAGAGGGTTGGCTGGGGACGATGGGAGGGGGGAGGCGGGAAGAGGGTCGTGTTTTCCCCCCCCCCCCGCCCCGGCGACGGAGCCGGGAGCCCCGGGGCGGCAGGGCGGGCTCCTCCGGCCGCGCTCCCGAGCCGCTGCCCGCCCGCGCCGCCTTGCTGCAAGCAAGGGCGCCCCCTGCCGGCCGCGCGCCCGCACGGCACCCCGCCGCCACCTGGCCGCGCTGCCGCTCCGCGGGGCGCCGCGCGGAGGGGTCCGCTCCCGCGCACCCGCCCGCGGGGCCGCGCCTGCCCCCGGCTCCGCCTCTTCGCGTTCGTGGGGAAACGGAGTCGAGGTTTTAGTCGATAACCTGTTTTTATGCCCTTTGTTGTTGTTGTGATATTAATTTACTGTTTTGTTTTAGCAGTACACTTTCAATTAAAAAAAAAAAAGGCAGTTTTGACTTCTGTGTGTATCCAAAGCTTACTTTTTTCTTTTTTTTTTTTGTGTGGCCTGACACTATTTTGGATGCTCATGGCTGAGTCAATGATTTTACAAGTTTAACTTTTCAAGACGTTTGTCTCACTTAAATAGTTTATCATTTGAACTGAGTGTGCTCAAATGTTGAATTTGTTCACAGCACAGTAACTCATCGCTTTCTGTTTTGCTTCCATTATCTGGGAGACTAATGAAATGTGGAAAAAATTGGAGAAGTCTCAGATTCATGCTGTAGAAGAAGCTGTTCTTGGTTTAGACCAAACTGTTTCAACACTTACTTTTCTTATTTGGAAATGTTTGGGGTCAAGTTTTGAAATTTTTGTCTTAACTTACATCTTGCTTGATTAAGGACACAGAATTTGGCCTAATACTCTTAGGGGTTTATACAAGAAGGACAAAATAAAGACACCGAAGCATCGTAGCAGTAACTGATAGGAAAAAATTGTGGGTTTGTGAAATATTTGTAATTAGTGATAGAAATTTATTGTTTGAAACAAACTTTCTGCTATTCTTGAAGTTGTAAGGAAACATCTCTCTAAATACAAATGTGATTTTAGGGATACCGATGTAGCGGTAATAATGCATTCAAAAATAGTATTTTGAAAGTTATCAGGTTTTAATATCATTCTACTATCAAAATATTTTGTTTAATTCCTCAGTGGCATCTTTGGGTTCTCAGACATGTTGCACTGAATGAATTGGCAAAAATTTGTTCTCCAACTGGATGCATTGTGTGATGTACAGGAGTTTTTTCATAATGTAAAATAGACCCCTTGGCCTAATTTGAGGATGACATTACTGGTGGTTGTACTGTGAGATTGGGAGGTCTTGGTGACAGAGAGCTTGATACTGCTCTTCTTCAAGATACTAGGAAAACTGAATAATTTCACCTTGAGCTACATTACTTGTGAAATATTTCTGAGTGGCTGAAATGGGCTTCCAAACTTTGTTTCACTAAACTTGTAATTTAGTATTCTACCTTCCAGAGCTTTAAGTGCAAAGAAAGAAAATTGCATTCTATTTCAAACCACTTGCTTTTCATTAAAAGAACTATGGGTAGGAGAGATATGGACGTACAGTTATTTCGTAGACAGCCATGAGCAGCGTGGGAATGATGAAGGTTTTCTTGATGGAACTGCATTCTACTAGGTCAGTGTTCTATCCTCGCATCTCTTCAAAACTGGAAAGTAGTGCCAAATGTTTTCTTTTCTTGTGAAAAGCCAAGACCGTGAAGATTCTTGTGAATCTTTTCTTGGTTTCTTTTGATAATTTCTAGAAATTTGGTCTCCAATTAAAGGTGATAGCATATCAGAATATTGTGATCTGACACTTGGAGACTAACTATAGAACTGAATACTATTTTTAGTATTCTGTAATCAGTTTATTGTGTTTCTATAAGGAAATATTTGACCTTTGTGAAAAAAGTCTTTTCAGACTATCTGCAGAACTCAGAGGGGGGAGCGGGGGGATCTATAGATAATTTTGTCCCACAAATCTGCGTAAAGCATTTAAGATCTGGACTTTTTTACTCTAAGCAGCTACCTATTTCTTAAAACCTCATTCGTTTTGCTTAATTTTTTTCACTTACAGTTTCAGAAGAGATTCCAAACCAAGATTATTTTCTTAATCTCCTTAACTGCAAAACGTCATGTGTAACAGTTCGTTTTACAATAATCTCTATAGCATAACAAGTATTTATGCGCCCTGGTAGGCCTGGAATAGATCAGCAGAGAGACATGCAAGCAGAGAACAAAATACTTGGTACTTAACTTTTTCCTTGCTAAGTCACTAGAATTTGGGGTAGAAACCGGGAGGAATACCATTGGATGCTAGCTGATGCAAAGCCTTCTGACATAATGAGAGACATAGAATCTTTCTCATTTATGGACCTATTTTCTGAGCCATGGGCTTGCTGTTGGTTTGCCTGGAGTCATGGCAGACACCACTTGAGATAAAGGCAAGTCATCGCCTAGGGTCACGTATTAACATTAATGGAGTCAAACTTTTGCCCGGGGAGGGAGGCTAAACGATCGTAGGTATTTAGTGTGAGATAATTTCTGTAAATTCCAATGTTAACTTACTTTAAAATTATCATCCTTACGTTCCTCTTCCAGTCTTCGCACATTCCATCTACCACGTACATTTGTGCCACTCTACAGGCAGAAGGCTTGTCTCCAGTGTCATGAAGTAAATCATGAAGTTTTTACTTTGTTGAACAGGATAATTTAAAGTCAATGTTATAGAAAGTAATTGTGCCTTTAAGATGTTCAAGAATATTATTGTTCACTTTGAATTCTTAAAGAGTAGACAAATACTTCACACTGTAACAAACTCAGTGTAACACCTGCCTTCCAAATATTCCTTGTATGCAACAGAGTTGAAACTGTAAGCTGTTTTAATCTTTTGTTGTCAGAACCTTGAACTGGCGTATATCTTAGTTTCTGAAAATGGTTTCTAAGTACTGGTACTTGTGAACATAATTTTTTAGAGCTCTGGGGAATGCACTGAATGCACATGAGAAGAGCGAGAGCTTCAGGCACTTGGGGTTGTTGACAAGTGTCATGACTATTTGGATTATTTTTTTTTTTTGTATTTTGCAAAGAAATGGTATACATTAGGTAATGATTTCGTGCAATGTGGTAATGATTACGGCTAATTCCACTCACCTCTCTGAACCAGGCCCTGCAGTACTGTTGAGTGTATGCTTTATTCTAGTTGTACTGTAGATTTTCTTAAGGTTTCCTTTACTTGGTAACAATGGAAAGCAAACGTGGAGAGATGTGAAAACCACTAAAATGGTTTTCCTGGGCTAATGAATTTGATCTTACATAAGATTAGCTGTATTGCAGTGAGTCTAATGCAATGTTCTCAAGATAGTTTCCAGGTGTTTCTTACTGTACTTGAACTTTCTTCTTAGTTTCTTTTTCCTTAGTACTAACTACTCCTTGTAAAATAGTATTTTCAGAGACCTTAATAGTTTCTTTTATTTTTTATTTTTTTTTAATTTTTTTTTTTAAATAACCAGTGCTAGCTGGGCTGTCACATTTCCACATTTTCATCTCCTTAGTTAATTATTAGAGTGGACCCCTTGACAACACAGCAACAAAGACTGTTCTCCATTCTAATTTTCTCTCCTTTTCTCCCAATAGTTCCCTCATAAACAGTTTTAAAATAATTGGTACATGTTCATTAAGAAGTACAGAAATAAATTTTCTTCCCTAGACACTACCGAAGACTCTGCATAACGTGTTGTGCATTTGATCTATCTAGATAAGACCTGGGGATTTCTATGGATCATGTCAGTCATGTGGAGGTTGTCAATGCCTTGGCTTATTCCTTATTAAATAGGTCAACATTTATTTTTTTTAAAGTTTTTTTTTCTTTCTTGGTCCGTGTCTATTCTGGGATTCTGGTACAGGATGTCTTGAAAGGAGAGAAATGTTCCATGGAGAGAGAGAGAGAGAGAGAGATATTTATTTTTTTTACCCAGGAAATATACACTTTTAGAGGTAATGGGTTGTATATTTAATTAAATATAACTATTCATGCTGTGGGTCTTTGGGGGTCTGCAGAGAAGAATCTGAACAGTTTATTTAATTTAATGTATTTGCTTGCTTATCATCGTACAGATTTTGGCACGTGGACTCAGTATGTGTCCGTGGAGTTAAATAGATACAATGGATTGATTTGTCTTAGAGTGAGCCATTAGGGTTGATTGAGTGCATGATCCTTCCATCAAGTAGGAGCTGGAGAAACAAAAGAGCTGTTATCATCTATCAGGGAAAGGTTTACTTATTAGTGTATGCCAAGTTTTACACAACAGAACTTAATAACTGCAAAGCTGAAAAAAAAGGGCTTTTTTATATTATATTTCACTTCTATATTCAAGACATGCCAAATTTGCATAAAATACTAAGCATAATATTCATAGATCAGAATATTCTCAGTCTGAAAAAGAGGCACAGCTGTAATCTGCTGATAGCCCTCTGACTTTCAGTTGCTTTTGATAATAGACACCCACTACTGGTTTTCTTAGAATATCTCCTTTTTTCTTGAGGTATTTTCAGTAGGGGACATTAACAAAGCTCAAGAGAGAGAGGTTTAGATTATGAAAACAACAGGAGTTGTGTGGTTACTTCTCAAGTAGCAGCAATTATCTTTATGTGTGAAAAGAGAAGAGATGGCTTGTGATATAGAAAAGAAATGGGGGTTAAGTGGTAAGGAAATAGGATAGAGCTGTTCCAAACAAGAACACTCAGGGGAAAAGTCCTGGTAAAGAAAAATGAAGAGAAAGAAAATCATAAACCAGGAAAAATTGTCCTATATACACTGGTACAGAAACAGGTGAGGAAAATGGTTCCTGTCAGCAATATCTTCTTTTGTCGATCCATTCTAGTTGTACGTGTTGGCTGTACGTGATCCATAGAGAGAATAAGGGCAGGACAGAACTGAAAATGCATTGAAAAGGAAATATTAGAAGTATTGGGAAGACATTGGTTCCCTAATCCTAAATACTTCCCGCTGCTAGAGACCCTTGTTTTTGTGATTTCCCCTGTGTCATGGACGCGCATGCATTTCCACACAATATCACATTTCTCTGCGGACAGTTTGAATTTGGCTCTTGCCTATTTATTGTGCTTGTACACTACTGACTTATATGAAAGTGTCTACAGAGACTCCTGTGAATGCAGAGCAGGGGATGTATATCTTAGCAGGGAGAACTTCTTTTACTGAAGGCCCTGTAATAACAGTTCCTTCAGTTATTGGCTGGGATAACATCACAAGACCTTTATTTTTGAACTGTAATAAGTTACATTAGTATGGATTTCCATTTCTTGTTATTACATGTCTCTAATTTATGTGTTTTCCTTTCTTAGCTTTAAGGTATGTAAAAACAAATCAGAGCTCCCGTGTTCAATTAAAATGCTTATTCTTGGGGACCAAAATGAGTATTCCTATTGGTACGCTACCTGTGGATTGAAGTTTTCATGTTGGCTTTGCTGGAACATAGATAGCCACAGTATGAAATGACTTCTCTAGATTGTATATGCAGGCATGTAGCGAGTTTGTAACTACTTTTATAAGCTAGTTCAGAAGCAATAATATGTATATATATGTATATCTAGAAGCATGACATCATTCTTGTTTCTTTTTAAGGTCAATATAAACGGTTTGTTAATTGGATTGCATTTTTCGTGTGCTACAGTGTTGTAACACTTTAATCAGTAGGAAATCTTCTTGTTTCATTGGTGGTGGTGATTTTTCAAAGGGATCGCTTCCTTCGGTAGACCACGGGATGGTTGTCAGCAATTTAAAGAGATTGCCTTGGAGATGATTTGTACAGCTGAATTAATAACTATTACCATCTTGTTTTTAGAAAGCCTTGACCTATAAATATTTAAGTAATTTGGCTCCTGCCATAGAAGAAAAGACATATTTATCTTTAATATGTTTTGCGAGCAGTGTCTTAGTGCTAAAGGATGGGAATGAAAGTGAAGTGTACTTCGTTAGCTTCTACTATAGGCTGCTTTATTTCATAACTTCTCTATTGAAAATCACACAAAATCTTTATAGATGAGCCATGTAGTTGAATTAAATATTTTTATGTTGTGCTCTGCAAACTTGTCACAAATTTAAGCTGTTTCAGTGGTCATATTTGTGCTTCTTAGTAACTCTAAAGTCTGTCAGTGCACCATGACGAAGTCCTTGTTATCCTCCCTCCCTTTTTTTATCCTCATACCCCATGCAGCCCTCCATAGGGTTTATAACAGAGCTTTTAGTATTCAACCCTGTTGAAGAAGTCTTTTATAGTAATAATTCTTTTATTTCCCTAGAAGTAATCCAGATTCCGTGTAGACTTTTGTGGTTAATGCTGTAGGTCTTTGCAAGTGCTTGTGTGAATTAGGGATGCAAGATTTGGTCCCTTTGTTTCAAAGGAGAGTGCTCATCCATGAGGAAACTTTTGAAATGCCTCTTTTAAGTAATGGAAGATAGCATCTTGTTTGTCTTTAGCGTTAACTTTAGAAACAGACAAATGTCTTGAGTTACTAATACTGAAAAATTGGCTACTATGGATGAATGCAATCTGTAATTTAAAAATAAATGAATGTGCATAATTACATTAAAATTGTAGGTATACTGTGGGTTGACAAAAAGATAAACAGGACAGAAGCAGCTTTTGTGCTTTGTTGTAATTATTCTTACTATGCTTCTACAGGGATTCCCACCCTGCTCACATTTCTTGACAGCAATGCTGTGTACAATGGACGTACAATGGCTAGTATAATACAAGCCTTGTAGGAATAGCGATATTATGGGCACATTTACAGTTAGTCTTAGCTGTCTGAAGGCCATGTTGTGACATAGCAGTGCTCTCACTTTATAGGTTTTGCCTATGAAGATCTTTGCATGCAAATTATCTGGCCTAGTATTTTCAAATGAGCTAACCAATGCAAAGATTCTCCCAAACTTGGAATCACATCTACTGCATGTTTCCTTTTTGCATGAGTTTTGCAAATAAGTGTGTAAATACTTCCCAATCAAAATGAAAATTTCTGTTCAAAATACTAAAAGGCATTTACCATTCAGGAGGTTGACATGTATGCAACTGAATATAGAATTTGTACATCATATTTAACATAGGTTATCACAGATCAGGTAAAGCATTTTGAGTCTGAGCTCTTCCCATGTCCCCAGACTTAAAAGACCAAGGAGACTGTGCTTTTTCTGTCTATTTTGAGCATGTCTCTGTGAATCTCCATCAAGGTTAAATCCTATTAATTTTTATTCTGTTAATACTGAGAGAAGGATTCATTTGTTAGTTTTCAAGTAATAAGAATTTAGCTATGTGGGGAAAAAAGCAACCCTTCCGAGAGATGCATTTTGCATTTCACGTGTGTGCTGTTGTAGTAGATAAGGCAGTTCAGAGTACTTCCACTGATTTTTCTGGTAGACAAACCACTGATTCATTGTGGTTGTGCTGAAAGACAAATTCAGCTCTATAAACTTGGAATAAGTAGAAGAAAAATTTACAGGGAGTTTGGCCTTGGACAAGGGTAGTATATTATATTGCCCTAATGAATGCATGTTAAAAAAATCCAGCTGCTTGAAGTGGAAAGTCCGTGTTCTGGTGCCTGCTTTTTGGACTATTTCGTATTTATTTTCTTCTTTAATTAATAGGCATTTCCATTAACTAAGCAACTCTGTGAAAATGGATTAAAAACCAGAATTTGCTTTCACAGTTGAGTGTCCTGATTGCTGCTCTTGAATGTGTCTTTCCCATGGTCGTGAGTTTTGGCATGGTAGCCTGGGTGCAGTGAACCTCTATTCTAGATAGCTTATTAGCCTGTGGTGGTTGTGAGTGGAAGTATTCAGGTTGCAGAGGAGCAGGAACAGAGGTCTTTCATGTCATGAATTAACTTATGAAAGGCTGCCAATACATCCTTTACCTTCTTCTCTCTTGCTGGAAATGCTTTTGTCTTACAGTAGCCGTGACTTGCTGTTATGCTAGGCATAACTTAAGCATACTAGCTTTATGTACTGTTTTAAATATTGTAAACCTGTCTGAATGGGCTTAAGTTAGGAACAACATGCCTGCTCCCCTGGAACAGCTCCATCCTGAATAGAAGGGCAGCACAAATCTTTGGGAATTGGGAAACTAAATAGTCAAAATGACAGAAACTTGTGAATGTAACCTTTTCCAGACATGAGTCATCACGGATTATTTTCTTGAAAAGTTGTTCTGGACTGACATAGGGCAAAGGACTCTAATGTGCAAAATGCTCTAAATGTTTTTTGTGTTTTTTTTTTTTTTTTTTTTTTAGATATGACCCATGGAGAAAAATGGGGCAGAAAGCGTAGAGTTAGGTAAAGGTCATGCCAAACCCATTTGAAATGAGAAGAAGGTGTTCCAGAAAAGTTATCTGGTTTTCATATATTTGGGATGTCTAACAACTGTGACTCTTGTGGTTTAGATTTTCAGAGATGTTCCTCATTCAAATTCTTCCATTGCGTACAGCTGTGAAGTAGCCAGAAATTACTGTTGCTTTCAAAGTACTGAAGGCATTCTTTTTTTCTCAGTGAGAACTATTAATTACCTATTAAAATATGTAATAATGAAGCATCTGAATAAGATACTGAAGGTCTTTGAAAAACTATTCACTGCCATGGATGCAGAGCCCTTCTGGAAATCTGGTCCTAATCTCTATTCTAGATTAATTTTATTTTTTTTTTTTTTATGGAACTTTAAATTGTTTTGTAATACTTGGAACAGAGATCCTTTCTGCTCAACTGAGTAAAATTAGTGCTCAAATTTGTATGTCCTCTGTAGAGGCCTTTAAAAAGGTATTTTGTAAAAAAATGTGTACTACTTAAACACATCCATTTAGCAACAGTAGCGAAATATTGTTAATTCCTTATACCCATAAGGGTAAATATGTGTTGTCATTTGCATAACAGTTATTACCCAGTGGTCCAGAAGTTGTTATGGTTCATTGTGTAATTCATATTTAGTTCTTTTATAAGTGTATTTTTGAGTTAATAGACCCTGCGGCTCCAGAGGATTTGTAGAGCATTGTGGAATTTTTTTTTTTCTCTTTCAAGGACTGCTGACCCAATAGGCTCTGTTGGCTCCCTCAGGGGTGTCAGAGTAACAATGTTAATCCATGTTTGACAAGATGTGCGCTGAAGAAGTCATAAAATTTAAGTAAAACAAAATTAGTTTGAAGGTCCAGTAGACTGAGTTTCTAAATTAAATAATTTAGGAGTGTAACTCTTTTATTATTCCTTATTATGAAATGATTTATTCTTTTAGATAACATACAAGAAAGAAGGAAATAGGATTAAACAAATATGCACATCATATTTACAAATGAAAATCAGCATTTTACAACTAATTGCATCATTCTTTCACTAATCATGTAAGTGCAGAAATGACCAAAGATGCCTTTTAATTAGTCCAAAATCTTCCTAAAATTTATGTGAACTCTCAATCTGTTATACTGTCCTGTTACTCTTTCTAGACTGACGTTTTGCAATGCAAGATGCTTTTAGGAATTCCATCCCTAATAGAATTAGAGATGTAATGTTCGTATCTTGTAGCATATGCTACCTTAGGTTGCTCAGGATAAAATGCTTAACAACTGAAGTACATAGAAAAATGACTTGCAAAATTACTTTCTTTTTTCAGTTTTAAAGAAGCCTTTTCAGAAGTGTAGGAGCGTTTACTGAGTTAAGCATAGCTGAGACCTTTTGCATAAAGTTTCAGTCAAAATATATTATTATAGTTGATGTCCGTAAAACATAGATTTGTAACGGAAATGCCAGGAAACCCTGAACTATAACCATTCTTGTCAGTGTAAATGCCTAGAAATAAGTACAGTTTTCATGGATCTACTAATATGTGGCACAAGTGACCACTGGGAGAGAAATCCATAATAATTCTAGTTAACTGGCTGCGTTCAAAAATGCAGTTAAAACTACCCACCTTTGTGCATAGGCTTTGCAGAATGCTTTTGTGAGCTCAAGTCCCACATGAGACTTGTTTTAAAGTCTTAAAAAGGCTAAATCTGATGCCGATTTTTCCACTGAGGCTATTTCTGCCCCTTTTTTTGCAGAAGATTTGTGAGTGCTTAAATGACCTGAAATGCAATACAAGATGACTCCTATAATGTCTCGGACATTTAAGTGTGGAGACAGGGTAGTAGTCTCCAAAACCGTTGCTGTGCAGTAGGTGTTCTTTTGAAGTGAATGGATGTACTTGGTAGTCTTTATTGGTCAGAAAGTCCTAACACCAGTCGAGTCCAGACATAGGAAGAGTGTACTTTTTTACTCACAGGCTTGAGTCTGTACCATAACCTAATGTGTTGATGAGGCAGCATTAGGACGCTTACGTGGTTCCTACCAGGGCCAAAATTTGTCTGTTGATAAATGGAAGACAACAGTTTACATCAATATCTTTCTGGCATCCTTTTTTACTTTGAGCTAAATGAATAAAATTGAACTTTTTTGTTCTGAATCATAAAATCATCTTGAATAAGGTAGATGGTAATGCAACGTCTTAAGTGTAGAATTAAATTTTGATTAACTTTTTAATTGAATTGACTTTTTGAGAACACAATGACATATGAACTTCTGACATGGCATTTAACATTTTAAAGGTAGACATCTATGCTACACTAATATGCTGACTAGATAACAGTTTTGTTAAGGCACGAAGGCAGCAATTATTTAGTAAAGATTCAGAATGAGAGATTTCAATCAAAATTGCTGCTCTTGTATACAAAAAGGTTTTGGTTTAATCAGTTTTATGGGGAAACAAATTGTTTGTGTAAGGAAGTATGTCCTCTTATATGTAATTTAAATTATCTCTTGAGTTAAACTTTTTAAAAACAAAGAATGTGCATACGTGTTTCTCATTAAATAATTCATACCAAAGAACATTTTCAAATGGAGCCTGTAGTACCGATGGTGGGCAAAACTATTGTTAATTTTTCTTTTTTGATTTTAAATAGTTTGCGTTTATTCCTTTCAGTACCCTTTAGCAAATTATATTGGAAAAAGCATATATTTTTTAAAACTGATTAGCCTATCATTACAGTTAAATAATATATTGACTGTAATATACATGAGCTTTTTATCTTTATAGGTGTTAGGAACCAAAATATTATTTAGTTGGAGAGGATGATACTTCCACTTTTCTCAGTTTGTGTCTCATAAGGTATCGCAGCTCATGGTGTTTGGTGGTGTTTTTTGTTTGGTTTGGTTTGGTTTTGGTTTCGGTTGATTCTTGCCTTTTGTGTCCATACTCTTCTGTGCCTTTCTTGACAAATAACGTACAACCACTATTCTTACATCACCATCTCGGAAGTGAATCCCTGTATGCCTGTGGCTGTTTAACTCAGTAGTAAAATTGCTGTTTGGATTTTGAAAACTGTTTCTCAGAGTTTTGTGCTTGAAGAACATCTGCTGTCAAAATAAACATGTCACTGTGGTGTTTGGCTGGTGTGAGTCTGTGTCTACCTCTGCCGCTTTGAAATTTACTATTCAGAACTGCAGGATGTCATACTGAAAGTAATGTGTTGAAACCACAGCACTGAGATTTAGGTCAAATATTAGCCAAAGCTTTTAGTAATACAAATACTGGAGGGCTGAAATTGATCATTTTGTTACTCTTACAGAACCACTGTGATTTCATTGGAAAGGTTGTAGGTCTAGTTGATCCTACCCTGGGAGAAAAGGAAGGAGTGAGAAATGCACAGCAGAAGCTCTACATCACAAATACAGGGCTTCATTACAGCTAGCATTATAAACAAAAATCTTTGTTTATTTTGAATGATGTCTTAAATGGGAAGGAACTGTGTTTGGGTAGCCTTAATTATGAAATAAAGGGGTGAGCCAGTATCTGCATTTCACTGTCTTAGGTCATGGGAAACTGAATATTAAATAGACTTTTATAGATTAATACTATTAATGTACTGTTAATACATAAATTAATGCTGTTTCATAGCTCAGATGATAAATGACAGACTGCTTACTCAAGCCTGAAATCAAACTGTTTTCTACAAATTGAAAAATAATTCTGTGTATCTGATGGGCAAATCGGGAAAATAGCGTTGTAACACGTCAACAGAATAGTCAAATTGAATTATTTTTGCATCACTTGATTATTTACCTTAAATTTTGATTTTTGCCTTGAAATTTTTCTGCCTCAAAAATGTATTCTTTATCCTTTCCTTACCTTTTTCATTTTCTTTAAGGTAAGGAAAACTACAGTTGAGCTTAAGTAACAATTGATGTTTAAAAATAAGAAAAAACAAAACAAACCAAACCAGACATTCTTCTATGTGTAGACATAGAGCAAGATCAATTTCTTTAATTGCTGGGTTTTATTTCCTTGGGCTTAGTTAGAAAGCAGGTGACAAGGAGGAAAGCTTGGTTTGAGAAGGTAGAAAGGCAAAATCTTGAACAAGGGGACCTGAGAGGAATAAGCATATATGCAAGTAGGTCTGGTCCTATAGTATTGCAGCATGGAATTTTATGAACCATTCAGTTTATGTAAACAGACTTTAGTTTACATTTCTGATAGTCGTTATATACAGGTTTGCAAGCTGTATGAAAGCAATAAGAGCAAAAGTAATTCCAGCGGTTAAGTGGCAGTATTTACATCTATGAAATTGTTTGATTTAGCTGTGGTGGTACCTATAGTCATACAGGAATGTGTCACAAGAAATTATTTTGCACAGTTTAAACATTTTTTGCATTCATGAGCCTGGAAGGACTCAAGTCTTTAAGTTGTTATATGTGCTGCATCATCAAGGTAATAGTGTTTAGCTGTGTTATTGTATTAGGTTGCTGGATAAGGCCTGGAAGGCATTTTTTTGATAATAGAGAACCTATACTGTGGCCTGAAATGGGGAAGAGAGGAATTTTGCTCCTAAAAGTGATTCTTCTCTTTTCTTTCAGATTATAGTTTAACTGATATTTTTTTTATTTATTTATTTATTTATTTTTTTTTTTTAAACTATTGAGGTATGAACGTTGTTTTGGTCTAGTACCTTTATCAGATACTGTGGTCAGTACATTAGGGAAGACCACAACAATTTAGCAATTTGTATATGTTATTAATGTGTAAAATATACCTTACAATTTCAGCCTTACTTTCAGTATGTATTTGAGACCTCTAGCACATCTGTTTCCAGCATATGTCTATACTACAGTCAAGTGATTCTGGTGCTTATTGGCCAGATATCACGAATGTGGTGTTTGCATTGTTAAATGCCTACTGATTTTACCAATCATCTTCTGCAGGAATACTTTCTGAGAAACTTTTTTGAAATACACGTGCTGTGGTTCTTTGGAAGTGTCACTTCATGGCTCCTTATTTTTATGAAATAATAAAATGGCTTTAAACCTGAGTGGTTCTAGTTGGAGTGTCCCATGGGTTGAATTCACTGAGATGAGAAATATAAGGGTGGCTTTGATTTTTGTTGGAGTTAATATTGTATATGTCTTTCTGGGGGAAAGAGGCTTCCTGCCTTGAAATGTATGGGGTTTATATTGATTAGTATCTGTGGCTGGAATTTCTGGCATCCGTCGTTATTCCTTTTGCAGACATGCTGACACAAAGTTTTTGCTGTTTTGTTGTGGTTTGTGGTGGGATTGGTTTTGTTTGTTGTGGGTTTTTTTTTTTTTTTTTTTTTTTAATGTTAGTGTCAGTGTAAGCAAAAAGTATGTTCCATGGCTAGCATTGAGTATGCTGACACTAGTATTAGGTGTGGTGGTGTGTGTGTGTAATTTTGTTGTTGTTGTTGTTGGTGGTGGTTTGGTTTGGTTTTTAATCAGTTTAAGGAGAGGGGCAGCCTGTCAGGCATGGCTGTGTTTGTGGAATTGGCAATTTGGTTTCAGTGAATGACACTGGGTCTTGTCAGCGATTAAGGACAGAAGGGCTTTTTTGCTACTGTTGCGGTTAATTACAGGCTGTAAGTGGTGACTTGCACAGTGTTGTGTTGAAGGCAGTCTTGCTTCTGGAATCTTCTTATATCTTATCTACTTATGTTTCAGGAGAACTTTGATTTAGACTGCATTAGAATGCATTAGACTGCATTACTACTGATCTTCAGGTTTTAGTGCAATGTATATGTATTTTATCAGGGCCACCCCATTTCTAGATTTTTGAGTTATTCATGTATTTTTCAATAACAAATTGAGAATATATTCTTTATGGAGTCTTTCAATATATTTATGGAACTTTTATTTCAGAATGAAAGTTAGAACACAATGTATGTGAGACCTCATGTTGAAATCGGAGTGGATAATAGAGTTTCAGCATCCAGACAAATTTTTGAGAGGTATTGGAATTTGATACCTCACTTGCAAATATGTACATATGCAAAGTGTTCCAAAGAGCTTGAAACATTATATAAACAATGACTACTTATATTTGAGATCCTCCATTTTGCTATACTTAGATACTAAACCTTAGCATATAGGAACACGCAGTAAGTGATAAAGTGAAAGACTGTCCACAGTAATCATGGAAGATACTTCAACCTACATGCTATGGCTTTGGAAGCCCATGTTCTAAGTTTATTTAGGATCACTTGTATTTGTAAGCATAACTTAACATCAGTTCTGCCAACAGAGTAGAATCCTAGCTGAAGTCATAACCAAATATTTATAAGATGCACTCTGGTAAAACCTGAGATTGTAGAGAGAATGAGGTATAATTATTGTGAATTAACAGCAGGCAATGTATCAAACTCGTGAAAGAAAGTAAATTATATGAACCAGTTTAACTCCTAAAAACACACAAATTGTAATCACAAACCTTGAAAGTCTTTGTTAGTGTCAGTTGATTCAGATGTTTGTAAGATACCTTTAAAATGCAAGGCTAGCCTTAGATTTTAAATGTTTTGTCCTGCTTGGGAGAGAAGTGAATTACTCAAATTGCCTTGCAAGGAGAGATGGTTGGTCTGTCTTTGTTTAGTTTTTGAAGAAACACATTAGTATAGAAAAAAGCATTAAAACGTGGAGGAATAAATGTTCTGTAAAAGATGATTGACTTGCATGAAGTCATTGATGAACAAGCATGGAAAAAGATCCCAATGCATGTGAAAGGCAGAGGGTTTAAACTACTATTAAGAGTACTGTGGAAGGTCAAGGATTTTCTTTAAGGCTCACTGAAATCTTTCAATGATTAATTTATAAATGTTTTATTGAAGGTATAACAGAAATCAGTATTTGGTGTTTTTTTTTTTTCACTCAGTACATCACAGAAACATAATTCAAAAGGGAAGTGGACAAAAAATTCTGAGGTGCCACATTTGTGTGGTTTCCATCAAGCAGCCCCTTCTGTCCCATGGTGGTGAACTCCTTTGTTTCTCCTTATTTCTCCTGTTGTGTATTTCCAGGGTACTGCTCATACAGAAAGAAGCATGGAGGCAAATGCAGATTGTTGTCTGTGAAGGTTTTCTGCCTTCCTGCTGTGCAAGAAGCAGGATTTAGGGAGTAAATTAGAGGCATGTTCAAGGAAGCTCTGTCAGAATTAGCTGGACAAGAACCGATTTTTATTTATTTATTTATTTTTAAACTATGAGACAAAACCAATCTTTGAGTACTCTGGTAAGAAGCTGTGAACTGGTAAATCTTGGGGTCACCGTTCATTAGTGAAGCAGAAGTCACTTAACAGAGAGTCCTTATTTTTTTCTGTTACTCACTGGGCATGTGGTTTGGAACTGCTGAGAGTGTTTTTGAATGCAGCTTTCCATCTACTGATTGTTATGACCAGGGGAAAGATGTAAGCCTAGTATCAGGGAAGATCTTAGCATATGTTTATATTTTGTGCCAAAAGCTGAACCTACTTTGCAGAAGCTTGTAATAATCAGGACCTTTTCTATGCTGTTCTCCAAATAAAATCCATGGTTATTAGGTCTCTGTGTCTTTCACTGCTTTCCTTTTGAGCAGAATTCTCACTCAGGAATCCTAAGGTGGGTGAGGAACAGCAAACTGCACTGTTCAGTGCATAAGGTCTGTGAGAAGGATAAAAAATAGAAGAACAATGTCTATTTATACAAAGGAAAAGCTAGAAAAGGGATTAAGAACTGAGCAGGCACATCTCTGGGTACAGGGAGGCAGAAGAGAAGAACATGTTGGCAGAAGAGAAGAACATGTTGGCTTTGAAATTTTTAGTTCTGGGATGCAGTTTGCCACACTAGGAAACTGGAAACCAATGAGGCGATAGTGAAAAGAAGCAATTGTCCAGTTTCAGTTTTTCTGTTCCTTTTAGAACTTACTCCAAATAACTGAATGGTCATCAAAAAAAGTAACAAACCACAGTAGTTTAACCTTTTGTAATGGAAGGTAAAGTTAAATGATGGTTACTGTCACTTGTCCCAACATCCAGGGCTAAGTCCAAAAATGAACAACATGGTGCTGTCAGGTGCTATGGAAAAATAGGGTCTATTCAATCCCATGGTCATCTCTCCTTAATCACTGAATTCAGGACCAACTGATACTTAAAAGGAAAAGTTTTAGAGGCCATGAAAGAGAGCCACAGTAAAAGAAACAAGAAATTAATAGAGGATGAATGCAACAATGTTTGTTCTGGATGTTGATATATTGATGCATCTTCTACGCTCAAAACAGAGAAGAGATAAAGTAGTGCGTGTATCTATATATATTTGTAGGGAAACTTGTGTCATTTTGAAGATCTAGAAGAGAATGCCAGTGTATATGGCTACGTGATTAGCTTCTTTGGTAAAGATATAAATACAAAATATAATATGTCATTTTGTAATAAGAGAAACCACATGCTGTTACTGTTGTTGTTTGGGCTACATAAGTAGAATACGTACTTGAATCTTCCCCTCACCTTCCTTTTTTTAAGGAAGAGATAAGTGAAAGCTTAACTGAGAAAGGTAGGTAATGGACAGGTTTTGTAAATCAGCATTTCTGTCTTACTTGATATAGGTCTTGTGATTTTTAAAAAAGAAAAATATACAGTTCCATTTTAAATATACCACTTCTTACTCACAACTTCCTTCTTATGTTAATGTACCCTTAACTGAATAATTATTCTGCTCTTGAATTGTCAGTAATATCAAATCTATGAAATGTATAGTTGGTTTGGAATTTGAAACATTCATTTGCTTTGTAGTGCCTGCTGTATAACCGAGGCTTATTTAAATTTATCTTAAGAAGGTACAACTGAGATTGTATTTTAATTGCTATATTCTGCTCTTCCAGTGTGCCCATTTTTGCATGGAGATATGATATTTTCTTGAGAATTGTGGCCTTTAAAATCTTTTTTTCCTTGTGCAATAGTCTAGTTGTAAGCTTCCCCTCTCTTTGACTGTTTTCAGATGCTACTGTATCCTTTTACTGTAGCATGGTAAACCATGACATAATTTGTTCCTTCCCACCTGGTCAGTCTCTAGTTTAGGTTGGGTCCACATTATCTCAGGCAGTGTGTCTCGGAGCCCATTCTGCATTTTGAAAACAGCCCTTTTTTCTTACTGATTATAGAATGAACCTAGGGGAGGGGTAGTCTTCTGGGGTCAAGTCAGCCCTCGGTTTGGCCTGACTCTGCAGAGCCTGTTTCTCCCTCTTCCCCTTGCATGTGCGTGGAACAGTTCCCACTCATTCAGTTCCCCAGGTCTGTTATACTTATTCAGGCTGATACAGTAAAGTGGTTGAGGATCAATGGTTCAGCAAGTGTAAGCATGTTTGCAAACAAAAAATATGAAGTTGAATTTGTAGTGTGCAAATGTCTGACCGTTGGCCTTAATCTAGCTGGCACTGCTGTTATATCATGACATGGACTGCAGCAATAGCGGCAACCTGAGTGCTTACCAAGATAAAAAAAGAAATTCTCTATGTTCTGTCCTCACATCTTCATTTGCTTAGGACACATATCCTTTAAGACATAAACATGTGCTAGAAGTTAAGCTTGTAAGTGTTTTGCTGAACAGTGTCCTTTGGATCATCCTGGCTTCAGTCTGGACAATTGAATATAGCTAGGAGGTGGGGGACTTTTCCATCATAACTAATGGTAATGTCATAAACAGGATTATGTCTTCAGTTGTAAGTGGCAGATTAGACAAACATCAAGAGAGAAAATCTGTTTTCCTGCAGATATTCTCAGTGATAAAGAACCTTAGGAGAGAAAGATAAAATGTGGTATATAGGCAGAATTGTTTCTACGCAGAATATTTTTTCCAAATTTCCCTTGAGGCATCAGCTGTTCTCTGAACATCCAAGAAGTTCGTTGTGCTTCTGATCAGCTTCCCACACATTCTCACCCACACCACTTTGCTGTGTCATCTTAATGTCATTTTTAAATACTAACAAAAGAAGCATTTTGTTTATAATGCAGAAATAAAAATCTTGAGAGGGAAAAGAATGTCTTTTGTATGTTATTTTAGCAGATCAAAGCTGACTCATGAGTAGCATATATGAAAGAAAGTAATTAATGTATTTAAAATTCACAATTCCTGAGTTAAGGATATGTTTAAGAAGTACTTTGATTATAATAATCAGATTTCATAGACTTTTTTCATATGATTGGTGGTATTTTTAGAAAGTTTACCTTGCTGCAAAGTATTACATTTAGAATATATAACAATATCTAGTTTTACAAATCGCTATATAACTGGTGCTTTAAATAATTGAGTGCGCTAAATTGAACAGATATACTGGAGGCCAAGTGAGAAGATGGGAAAGCAATCTTTTTTAGGGGAAAAAAAAAGCTATGATATAATTTACTTGGCATGGGAAGTTTTAGTCAACCCTTGTCATTTACTGCCTTTGTGGTGGCCTGCTATAGGAAGTTCCTACAAAACCCAGAAATTACTGCCACCATTGCAGGCAAGCGCTCATGCAAGTTATCATTTGCACCAAAACTAAACATTTTCAAGATTACTTAATTTACACCATGTAGTTTCTTGGTACTGTAAGGTGAAAAAATTACTCCTTGGAAAAGTCAGTGAAGCTTGAACCAGTTTCTTCTGGGGGGGAGAAGGGAGAAAGGTGTTGATTGTGGGGTGAGAGCTTGATCTTAAAGAAAAAAAAAAAATATGTTCCAGTTGTATGTGGAAATCACTGGCAGAACAGAAATAGCAATGGGAGAAAAATTATTTGTATTAACTAACTATATCACGTATGATCAGTAGAACAAGTGCTCTGTCACATCTCTCCTGTACTTTTCTAGACGAAAATCAGTCTAATTTTAGTGTTTTTTTATTTGATATTACTCCAGACAAAAAAAAAAATATTTATTTCTGTTTTCTGTTGACTATCAGGAAATATAATTAGGATTTTGATTGAACTAGGGTGGTCTTGAGCTATTTGAACTTAAGTCCTCCGTGACTATCTAGACAAAAGTAATGCTTAAATTTGAATTAAGATTCAATTCAATTTATTTAGAAGTTAACTTCAGCTTTTAATTTTTGCTTGACAGTATCATGAGTTTCTTCACACATGGCATAACAAGAGGTTCCAAGTTGTGGGGTATGTAGTGTTCCAGTTGCTGTTCATTTTGCCGTAGCAGTTACCAGCCCTTGTAATGACCCCATTGCAGTAAGGCAAAGATCTTGTGCTTGAAGGAGATGAACTGCAATTTTTGTCTCAAAGTGGTAACCAACAGTCTAACTCCCCTGCTATCTGAAAAACTCTCCAAAAGATTAATTTTAAAATGTATATAAAAGCCTCTACAAAAACAAGAGAAACATTGCATAGCTGTCACTAAATGCAGTGATTTATGACAAATTTTACTTCTGAAGCTCATTGGTGAGCAAAGGGGTTCCAGAACCAGTGGCAGTGTAGTGCAAACTCTCCACTGTAAGAACAAACATCTACCACTGGAGGGGCCAAGTTTTATCCCACTTGGATTGTGTTTCTGTATTTAAAAGCAAACAAACAGAACCAACAAGATTCCAAATAAAAATATTTATTTCCCAGTAACCTTAGAACGTGGGTAGGTCTATGACTTACAAAAGTAACATGGCTGGAGTTGCTAAATTTTATGGGCAGTTTTATTGATGTGTGTTAGATTTTTTTTTTTTTTCCTTTCTCTCTGCTTGTGTAGTTATGCTCCTGATATTAAGAGAACCTGAGACTTAAACAAATGGATATAAAAAACAATGGTGTGATAGAGAATTAAGGTTTTGATTAATTCCTTCTATCTGAAGACCTCAAAGGTCATTCTTTATGAACTTGAGCATGCTGTTAAACCTTAGAACTTTCTCTTGAGTTAGACTGATGTTATAGTAATGTGTTGTTTCCCAGTTTCAAATGCATCCATTTCAAATCTGGCATACTAAATACTGGTTGACCTTCTACAGCTGAGTAAGGTGGGAGAGGGTGGTGGCTTTTTGTTTCCTTTCATTTTACCCTTATATCTACTTACAAGAAAGAATTGGAGAGAGTGAAGCTAAGTAATTTAACTGTGAATGGGCATTAACTGTAATGTCTATTGCCTTTTTTATTCTGTTAATTATCTAATTATCGTTATCTTGACATATGATGAAAAGTTTAAAAATATTGGGAAAACATGGGTTTCAGGAAGGCCTCTCAATCCTACCAAACTGTTACCAATCCTGTGTTACAGAAGGATGAATTAGCTTATTTGTTAGACTTTTAGCAACATCACTGTGTTAATCATAGTAGTAAGCTTATGAGCAGACTTTTCTCTGATGGTGAAACTCCACAGTCCCTTGTGTGTGGGCTCCCAAGATGCTACTTACATATCTTTAATCGATGTGGAGCACTGTATCACCTCTGTATACCTCTGACACAGCATTTTACACAAGTGGCTACATTATAAATGAGACTTCAGTTTTGCGGTTGCATACCATTATTACTGACTTCAGAAAATTTTCCCTTCCTTCAGCACCTAAGTTACAAGAATTAACAATAAAAATATTTTTTTTTCTAAAAATATTGACTGCTGCTTCACAGCTGGAATTTACATAGATCTTTATTCATGAATGTAAGAACAGTTGCCATATTGCTTCTGTCTCAAACGAAGTCTTCACCAGCAGAATAGAATTTCTGTGTTGGGCTGTTTTCCCTCATATTTTCTAAATATAACTCAACAGCAGTCTGGTTCCTGAAGCCGTCTGCATTAATATGTCTACAGAAAATAAAATATCATATTAGTCATTTACTTTATAAGTGAGCATAACTTGGCAAAAATGAAAATAGTTCTTCATAAGGAAATACCCTTTTAAGCAAAGACAGAGTTCTTAATGTGCTACAGCATAGAGGTTTTATGAGACTAGTGATTGTGTTTGTCTCCTGTTTATAGACGCCCAACTGTGGAGGCACTTTCACAATGTTTTTTTAGGACTTGGTTTTGAGAGAGTAGTAATTATTCGCCTTCCTCTGAGATTTTCACTTTCTCTGTTTTCAGCCTAAAGCATTGTCTAATAGGAAAAGGGTAATGATTTCTCTAAAAGTGAATCAGAGTAGCAGAAGGGAAAGAGGTTTAAAGTGAACAGGTGGAACTCAGGCAAACCAATTGTTCCAGGAGATCAGCAGTATCAGTTTTCCTTAATTATTGTCTTTATAAAATAGTCTTTTAAAGTGACACAGGCAAAATAAAATAGCCAGCATTTCATCTTCTCTGTAATGTTGCTAATGTTTTTCTTTATATTCATATTTTTTCTGTCCTTTCTTTGGTTTGTTGCCTTCGTGTGTTTGCTTGAGGGATAAATCATGATCAAACCTTTCTCATCATTCAGACTTGCAAAGATACTCACAGAAGGGCAACCATTTAAAACTGGCATTCCTTGAGTTCCCATCACTAAGATTTTATAAGTACATTATTCAGTATTCCTCTGTTCTACTAGAAAAGGTTATGCTGTTATTACATTCTGAACCAAAACTGTGGGCTGCAGTTCTTCCAGGAATCCATCTGCCTGACAGTGACACACTAAATCCTCAGTATGATCTCTTTGCCCAGTCCTCCATGCATTGCTGTTATTACTCTGGATTCCTTTATATTTGTGTGGTGTTTTTTCTGTTTGATTTTTGGGTCCATCTTACCTATACTCTTTTGAATTAAGGTGTGCCAATAGCAGCAGGTGACTTCACGTGATTTATGGTTAAGCACTGGGAGGAAACTTTGGTGTTGCTACTTTTATTGGGTTTTTTTTTGTTTATTTGTTTGTTTGGGTTTTTTGGGGGGGGGGCGTTGATTTTGGTTTGGTTTGTTGCTTTTTTTTTTTTTATAGAAGTATTTTTCTGGAGGTGACTGTAGTATTTATGATGATGGGAAACATTTCCTTATGAACCTGTGTGTTCTTTATAGTAAATAATGCTACAGTAGAAGCGGTTTGACTTACAAAAGCTCAAGACTGTTAATGCCTTCCTCTTTAAACATCTTTTGGCACCTAGCAGCTTTCTCTGGAGGCTGCATAGTCTGGCTGTATATACCCCTTCTTTGATTAAAGCTTAAGATTTTCATTCGGGTATCAAATCGACGGTTATAACAATCTTCAGACAGTATATAAGACCTTTAGCTCTATGTGCGTTTATCCATAAACTTTGGCTTGTTTATTATTATAAAAGATTTTGACATAGCTTCTGCAGTGACTGCCTTTAAAAAGTCATCACTTAATAGTGACATCCATACAGTGGTAACTGAGCTAGAACTTTTGTATATTTGGAAGTCACCACTGTGAAATATCATTGAGTACCAACTCCAGGTAAATGCTGCCTTTTCCATTTATGACACTTCTAATGCATACATTTCTATCTATCTACATAGAATAAAGTCGGATAGTGTTTTCATCAAATACATAGTTTATGCTATCAGTTTTCCTCTTGCGTCTTTATAAGCTTTCCTTTAGAAGGATGCCAGTGTGTGGCCTAGAGAAGAAGGAAATACAGCTAGAATACAGCTTGCAACCCTCTGGGCTGACAAAATAATTTGTGAAGGGTGATTTTAGTGCATCATGTATTGGAGCATCTCAGCATTCTAGTGGGATTCCTCTCAGTTCTGGGAAAAAAAGCCTTTGAATATAGGAGCTGAACCCCAGTTTCCTTTAGTCATATTCCTGCTGCCAATCCTGTGTAGTTTGAATGGCAAATTAAATGACTGGTCTAGCTCACTTTAAATGTCTAGTTATGAACTTCTGTCCTGGCTCTAGGCTGTCTGTAGCGCAGAAGGATTCAGTAACATAATACTTGTTTTGGTAACTAAAAAGTAGTAGCAGTAGCACTTCGGTTAGAGGCTACTGGGGGTGTTCGTTAGTCAGTCTTCACAGAAGAAGAGATAATAATATACTAAGTACTACTAATACATAATTATTTGTTAACATTTATCCAGGTACTGTTAATCCATTTTTTTCTTAACAGCTTGTTTTAACTTTTTTTCCTTAACGCTTCCCAAACCTTTATTACTGAACAAAACCAGTGAAACAAAAATGTAGGATACGAGCATTAAGAAAATGTGTAATACACTTCTGTATTCCTGTGACTATGCAGTGCTTTGGGAATTTTAGCGGAGTACCCTTTCATACTGCCTCTAAGAAAGCAAATCCAGCAGCAAAGAATGTGAGAACATCTGGAGTGCAAGCTGAGTATCTAGGTCAACAAATGACAGTTAGTTATTGCTTAAAAATGGTACAAGTTAAGGACAGTGGTTGAGCCTTACTGCCGAAGGATTATCTTAAAGTCGTACTTTGTTGTTGTTGTTCAGTGATTTATTTCGTCTTTCAAGTTGCTGGGAGAACATAATTTTCAGCTTCAGCAGCTTTCCACATGCCATTATCCTATGGCTAAGGTAATTTTATTGATCTTGTTATTAATGTACATCAGAAAGTATGACTGCAGCAAACTTTGTCACACCGAGAGCAACATGTCTTGAGAGACACTTGGAATAAAGGATAATATGCCTTTGTCTGAATGCTATTTCTCCAAAGAGAGTTTGTATTTAAATTTTCATAAAGCTCTGAATATGAGATGTATACCTGTAACTTACAGACTTTTTCCTCAGTGTAGTCTGGGGTTATACTTATGCTAGCAGAGGGCAAGTCAGGGTGGTGTAGAAGATTTGTATGTGTCTTTGGTGTACTTTATTATACGTGTAAGTGTACTAGGTTGTATGAAGAGAGAAACGGTGAAGTCAATGAGGGAATTCAGACAAGTAATAATGGACATGTAAAAGTAGTTTGACAAACACGGCAGTCTTCATATCGATATTCTACAGTTGTGCAGTTTAGGCAAATGCCAAGTTATTTTTAGGAGACTGTATAAGAGTTAATGTACTTTCCAAGTGAATATGGGTAAAATGAGAGTAGTTGTGTGCAGTAGACTCTTATCTGCTTTTCTGTAAGTATATTGAAAAGTGCATTGCTATTATCTTTGTCTTATCCTCCAAATAGAAAATATAATTGTGCTTTTAAAGTAATTCCAATTTGGGTTTTAGGGGACTTCATGTATACACGCCGTAAGTAGGCCTTTAGAGTCATAGCATTCTGATGGGGAAAGAGTACATGCAGGAACATCGATAAGAAAATCGGAACTACCAGATGGTACTTAGAATGGTGCACCATAGCTGTCCTCACGTCAGAAGTACCTTACTTTATGTAAAATCCTAGTTATGTGAGTAGGCTTTTTTTCAGAATGAACTATATAAAATTCTGATTTCAAGGTACAACATATATGACTTATTCCTGTCTTACACGTTAATAATCCATAGCATTTTCACTGACCTTAGGAATGCATTTCTTTGAATGTTTTCTAGCCAACAGATAATCTTCAATAACTGGGATGTAAAAAAGATTGCATAGCTGTGTGTATATCCATATGAGCACGTATTTATGTATGTAGAAAGCAATGCAGGAAGGAAGTCAGCAGTGGAGCTGTACTCCACCGAACAAAAAAAGATAGCTCATTCTGTAAGCTTTCACGAATTACAAGAAAGAAACCTCTTGAAAAACTTTTTTTAACAGTAAATATCTTACAAAAATAATAAAACCAAAAAAGAGCTAAAATGAATAGAACAAGCTAAAATTAGTAACCAGCTAATGGCATGCTCGTTGTTTAGGGCAACGTGCAGCTGACGAGTGACATGCTGACAGGCAGCAGACGATTTCCATTACTAGTCCACTCAAGGTTGAAACTGAAGCAAATATTGTTTGGCTTCTGTATTGTGGAAACCTCAGTGTAACATATATAACGTAATCTCCAGAAAAGTTCTTGCACTCCAAACCTCTTCTGGCTCTCCAGAGTTGTCAGATAATTCCAAATTTGTACTCCTGATGATATTTTCATTTTCACTGGGAACTGACTTTTTTTTTGTCAATCTGCGTTTTAAGCCCCATGTTTTTTCGGGGACCGAGAGCTGTGTGGTGTCCTTATGGCATGTGCTGGAGATGATGGGAACTGGGCTTCCCAGGAGTTACTTCTCACCTCTCAGGACTGAACTGCAGATTGAGAGTAAAGAGGAAAGACAGAAGCGTGTAGTATGTTAAAATGCTTCACGTGAAAAGCTTGATTTTTGGGTATACAATTCAAACTAGTGTTTGCAATGCAATTAATAAGCACTGTCATTTAAAAGGACCTTAATCGTATGAAAAAGGGAGGTTCAAGAAAGCTTCGGTATCTCAGTAATTGCCATTTAGATTTAAGGCTTTTTTAAAAAATAAAATACAAAAGCCTGTATAGTTAAAGTGGCTCACATAAGAACGGCAGACTCTTAGTAATGGACAGCTCCTCTAGACCACAGCTGCATTCCATAATCCACTTCTCAGCATCAGTGTTGACTGATCCCATTTCATAAAGAGTCTTCAGGGTAGAATATCTTGTATTTATTTCCACACTGCGTTTTCATAATATCTCAACAGAAATGTCTTCCAAGAAATAAGAATGAAAACAGAGGAGTACAAAAACTACAAAATACTCATTTTAGAGCAGCAGCCGTTATCTTTTATGTCAATCGTCAGTGTTACTTAGCTGATGTTTAGTAGCCAGAAAAGTGCTTTGTTTCTTAATTCTGCTTTTACTTTTTATGGCAGTCAGTAAGTCAGTAAGAACCAAGAGCTGAAGTAGTGAATGAAGTTGAACAAAATAAACTAAAATTAGTAACATCATTTTCTTGCTGTGAGCAATGTATAACTGGTTCGTCATGTGATGAGAGTAAGGAGACAGATCTCAGTTTTCAGTTTGCAGTCTATTTGCTCTAGGAATTAATAATTGGACTTACTGACCCCATCAACTGTGAACTTTGTGTTTTGTTTTATTCAGACATTTTGGAGATGAGGATTATTTTCAAAGTGTTGAATGTGGAGCTTTTTCATGTCTGGAAATTCCACCTTTTCTTCTCTGGCCATATGTTTTGTTTGTAAATTGGGAGGTATATAGGAGGAATGAAGTCTTTTTTTGGTAGAGTATGGACAGTGTGTAATTTGGGTGTACTCTGAGGCATGGTTCTGGTTCTCCATTTGTTCTTGCTACCCCTTAGGCAAACTTTCTGAAGAACAAAGAGTTGGCTTTTTGCTTTAAGCTTCTGATGACCTAGGCTACTTTTGCAGCTCATCTGCCTTTGCATGGGCCTGTTACCTGATGACTGCCTCCTATTTGCAGGTGCTTCTGTTCATTTTCTGGCATCTTCCCTGTTTCTAAATCATGGCTCCTCACACCTTTGCACAGATAAATTGTTAAGGATTTTCTGATAGGAAATGAGAGTTGTGTTTTCATGAGCATGTGTGTTTTCAAATTTGCAAGTTTCTTCTCAGAAGCAGATGAGTAGTATCTGTGTGTCAGAACCACAAAGAGCTTGAGGGTTGGGGTTTCTTCTTTTGAGGTATGTTATTCTCATGTCTACCTGCCATGTTCTCGACCTTGTTGCATTAAACTGCATGTTGAGACAGGAGACATTATATTGATTTTAAAATGTAAAATATCTCTTCTTTCTACTGAGGGAAACAGTCATTTCTGGAGCATTCTGTTGTGCACATAATTGCATGTGTTCCTGTCTGTGAGTTTATATTTTAATTCAGGTGCACCACAGTAAGTAAAAAGTCATCTGGCCAATGCTGAAAAGTGCAAAACGGCAATGAGGAAGTCAAATTAAATAAGTAATTTGAATGAGGAAGCAGGACCTATTTTAGAAGATAAAATAGGTACTTAACTGAGGACCACAACATAAGGGAGAGGACAAACAGGTCGTGTATGAGGAGTCAGCCAGAACCTCTGGTGATGATTTTCTTCAGTGGAGAAAGCCAAGTGTAAGTGAAAAGAATGGTATTTCTCTTGTTTGAGATGAAAGTCTTTGCGAAGGTGAAGCTTTGGTAGCTCCGAGCAGTTGAATGGTGTAATCTTCAACAGTTTTTTGAGGCAGAGACCATTCTTTTGTTAAGTGTTTGGCCAGGGCCAAACCTATTGGGGCTTTAATTTGTGCAAACCATAGGCAATAATATCTGTGCAGTTATTGCTGTCATACTAAGAATCTGAGGCAGTGGTCTTTGGCAAAAGGCATGACTGTGTAACTGTATGGATAAAGCAGTTAATTATAGGCAGATTTATTTTCAGAGCTATCGTTATATATCACAATTTAACTTGTAATACTAAGGTGTTTAAATCTACATGGAAACATTTAAATGAAGTCATTAGTAATAGCAGCAGGGATGCAGAGAGGCGTTAGACTTCTAGAAGCTAAGAGGTAGCAAGTGCAAGTCACCTCCCTCTGTAAGATTCCCAGTGACTACGTGGAAATGAGTGGATCTGTACAGGGAGGCACTTCAGGAGGTATGAAACAAAAGAAAAGAACTTGCACAAGAAAAAAAAAAAGGATATTTGATGGAATCTTTTCAAAAGAGGATGAAGAATTATGGAGGAAAAGAATAGTAATTTTTACCACAGTTCCTTAAGCAGAGGAAGAACACAACTATGTCAAATTGGTGTTAAAAGATTTAGCACTTTAATGATGTCACCCAAGTGAAGTTTATAGTGAGTGATTTATACAAGCTAATCTACCATTTGTTTTCACTTTCTTAGCATCTGTGGTAGATTTTTATTTCATAACAGGGTTTTTTGGATGCGTGGAAGTAATTTTTTTTTTGCCTAGCCCAAAGCTGGGTAGTTTGGCAGTGTTGGTCTGGTCTTTCCACATTTGCTGAGAAAATGTGTTATTATGCAACTGCATTCTTCTCACTGTAATACTCTTTCTTCTCTCATGTCAAATCTTCAGGTGGACTAAGTTGCTGCTTGTCTGGAGGAACATTTATTTATGTTAGAAATTCTGGAGGAATCAATATGCTTCTTCAATGCTTTTGGAGATATTAAGATGTATTGAATAGCAACAGTTAAAAATCCAAAGCCTCAGATAAAAGTTAAACTCGTTTTTCACCTCACTAGCAATAAAGATGTTCCTTTTTGCTTTTACTTTCCTCCTTTCTGCATCACCCTCTCTTTCTCACATGATCAACAGGGTGAAAAACTTGTTTACCTGCATCCCTGAGAAGGCTCTATGGTAGAAATAACTATAGTTGGGAAAATCTGTTTTATTCCATTCAGAGTTTTGGTTGTTTTTGTTTTTTAAATTAATCATATGATGGGCACTTTGACTCATTTCAGAGTGCATTTGCAGTTATGCTAATTAGGGTAAAAATTAGGTGATCAGCGAGTCCTTCAGCTTCGAGGCAGTATCTGTGTTAGCATCTGGTTTTGGAAAGAACAAAAGCATGTTGTCCAGACACTCGCATCTTCCTGAGAGGCTTCTGTTAGAAAGAAACATTAACTGAAAGATGTATTACTTTAATAAGTAAAAGAATTTTTGACCACTGGTTTTCTATAAATACTTGAGGAGCACAGGTGCCTCGATTTAGTTTGTTTGTGCATTGCTCTAGAGATAATTGACTTTCAAAGATAGTTTTTAAGGATGTTACAGAAATTATTCTTGCATTTTATGAATTAGCAGGGACACAGGAGAGCACTTATCTATTCACCTGTATAGATTCTCAGTGGCCAAATTGTCATGTATATGCTATATACTAATTTCACACCTAATCTGAAGCAGGAAGAATCTGAACAGTCTTTTGCACTCTGAAAAATGCATGTATGTCATGATGGGAGTTTGGGGGAATGATCAGAAATGATCAAAACAAGAGAGGGAAATACCTGTGGTTTCAGAGCAATTTTAGCAGAGGGAAGACATTTGAATTGGTGGTAATGCAACTCCTCTCCATTAAGGGTCTATTCTGCTTCATTATCTTGCTTTATTTTACACTTGCAAGTTCATTGGCATTGAGTTTAAGATTAAATGAGCCTATTTATGACTACATAAATATGGTCACCAATTTCATTTTAAGTGTCCTCTGACTTTTTTTTTTTTCTTTGGTATATGGCAATGCACTAGTTTATACATTTGCAGTTTATGATAATACCTCATTAATATATATCACCATGTTTTTAAATTAAAGACTTGTCATTGCCTCTGCAACTTTCTTGATTATTACATACTGTTAATATTGTGGGATTTCTTTCTGTACTATTCCTGTTATACCACTTAAACATTTCTGCAACAATGACAGGTTTTAAGTTGTTTTTATTGTAAGTGCTTTGGACTTTTTAAAATGCATGAGACAGAAATGTGAAAAAAATGTGTTCCATTTTTGGAAAAACGAGCAAGTTCTCTTTTCATCAATGCTCTCTTCTCATCAGAAGGTATACATGTAAGAAAATAAGTCTGGTAAGCTTTGCCTTTGATAGTTGCAGTCATGCACATAGTAACGTTATGATAGGTCTCTGAACAAAAGAATTTTCTTCTTTCGGTAGTACTCTTGCATTTAATATCAGCAAAGGTTTCTATCTCTTTTGGTGTTATATGCACAATGAATTTTTAAAAAAGAGAGAGACAGACCTGCAAGGAGAAGTGCACTTTATGTGTAGATTATGGTCTGAATCATCTGAAATGGTTCTGTAAGAACCTTAGGACTGTGCTTTGTTCTGTAACAACCTTATCAATTGGCGATGGCCAACTGGGATGACCTGACGGTGAGAATGAAAAAACAGAAAGCAGTGGAATCATTAGGGCAAAGAGATACAATGAAAAATGCCTCTTTTCCCACTTCCCTGTTCTTACAGATGTTTATTGAACTGAACTATAATACAGCTGTTTAGTTCATTTAATTCCTTCTGGTTTATTCCATTAATATCCAAATGTCAAAAATACTAAGATCACAGAACCTATCAGGATAGTAGGAGGGTTTATAAAACCAAGTATGCTTTTCATTTACACTAGAATCCTGATACCCGTTAATTAAAGGGAACTATGTAATTAACTATCTTAAAGCAACACAAGATTTTAGACAGCAAATCAAATGATGATAAAACATGTTGTCTGCACATTTGTGTTTTGTTTTTTTTTTTTAATATACAGTTCTAGTTGTGAAAAGCATGGTGATGTGTTGGAGTTATTGCTGCTGCATACCTTGTAACATGTAATGGAGAAAGATCCATATTTTTCAGTGTTCATTGTACAATGTATCAAATACTTGAATAATGGTTACGGCTTAAGACGAACACGTTACTCATAATTATATAGAACATGGCTCTGCTAAATACTGAGGAACCAAAAAGAGCAGATTTGTGCTCTTACATTTTAAGGATTTAACTTTTTAATTAATTTTTGTCCTGCCCTGTGATGATGATTAACAGTATATGTAAGTTGCTGGTCAGACAGGGTTTTTTAGAAGTGCCTTTTGTCTTCTAGTTGGCTAAGGTTTTACTATGTCCACAAATTATCACTTTTTTTAATTTAGTCATGAGAATGTGGATTGATTATAGGTAAGCAGTTCTCTCACTGCAAGTGTGATGTCTTCTGAAAATTATTGCATTTATTGCAGGACTGTTACACATTAGCTCTGTGTGTGGGTTTTCTGTGGTTTAGGGTTGTTTTGAGATTTTGGGGGATTTTTTTTTTTTTTTTTCTTAGAACAGAGTTTGAAGCCTCTATCCAGGGTAGCCCTAATCACTTGTGGATAAAGATTACTAGTGACTTACAAACTTGTTTGTGAAATTTCTTGCTTGCACCACGTGCGAAATTTAATGCAGAAGTAGAAATTCTTACTCTTTTTGTAAGATCATTTAGATGTCATGAAACTGAAAAGGGAATTGTGCACTTAGTTAGCATATTTTAAGCTCTGATATTAGTAATGCAGTATTTATCTGAAAATAACCAGGTCAGCTTTTTATGAGGCTGGCAAAGATTACCAAGTAAAATTGCACATAGCTCTCTGGAAACAAAAAAGGTAGATAGACAGTGGTTTTGCAATTAAAAATAGATGTTACCAGCTGTTTTATTGATTGGTCACTGATGCCCTAATGTGGGATAATTAACTCTACCTTACATAAAGTAAATTATGCTTTCACTCTTTGGGTGCTGCCAAGGAAAGGCCCTTCAGGAAAATGTAGAATGAACTGTAGGATCAATTCTTAAGTCTGCCTGGTGCTGTTTACTTTAGTTACTGCGTTACTTTATGCCACAGGGAATATAAGGAAGCAAATAATGATTCTTTATTCAGACACACATAAACCCAAATGTGCAGCACATGCAGTTTGAGCCTACTCAACTGCTGGTGTCTGCTGAGATAAGTTTAAGAAGGTATAGATTTCTGGTCATCGTAGCGAATTTTGGTGTGTCCAGGTCTTCTAATAATATACTTAAACACCTCTCCCAGCCGGAAGATATAGTTTAATTTACATGAAGTCTTTAGTGGTTTGTTCCTGATAACGAAAGAAGTTTGTAGAAGGCGGACGAACTTAACTTAGGCTTAGTGCCCATATTGCTGGACATTCACTAGACCATCATAGAATCAGTGAGGTTGGAAGGGACCTTTAAGATCATCAAGTCCAACCGTTAACCTACCCTGATAAAAACACCACCACTTCTAAACCATGTCCCTAAGCACCTCATCTACCCTTTTCTTAAACACCTCCAGGGATGGTGAATCCACCACCTCTCTGGGCAGCTTATTCCAATGTTTAATAACCCTTTCAGTGAAAAAATGCTTCCTAATATCCAATCTAAACCTGCCCTGACATAACTTGAACCCGTTTCCTCTTGTCCTATCACTTGTCGCCAGGGAGAAGAGGTCAGCTCCCATCTCTCTAAAACCTCCTTTCAGGTAGTTGTAGAGGGTGATAAGGTCTCCCCTCAGCCTCCTCTTCTCCAGGCTAAACAGCCCCAGATCCCTCAGTCGTTCCTCATAAGGTTTGTCCTCCAGACCCTTCACCAGCTTTGTAGCCCTTCTCTGGACATGCTCCAACACCTCAATGTCCTTCTTGTAGTGAGGGGCCCAAAACTGAACACAGTACTCGAGGTGAGGCCTCACCAGTGCTGAGTACAGGGGGATGATTACTTCCCTAGTCCGGCTCGCCACACTATTCCTGATGCAGGCCAGGATGGTGTTGGCCTTCTTGGCTGCCTGGGCACACTGCTGGCTCATACTCAGCCGGCTGTCCACCAACACCCCCAGGTCCTTTTCTGCCAGGCAGCTTTCGAGCCACTCCGCCCCCAGTCTGTAGCGCTGCATGGGGTTGTTGTGACCCAAGTGCAGGACCCGACACTCGGCCTTGTTGAACCTCATACCATTGGCCTCAGCCCATCTGTCCAGCCTGTCCAGATCCCTCTGCAGAGCCAATCTACCCTCAAGCAGATCAACATGCCCCCCTAGTTTAGTGTCGTCTGCGAACTTACTGAGGGTGCATTCGATCCCCTCATCCAGATCATTGATAAAGATACTAAAGAGAACGGGCCCCAGCACCGATCCCTGGGGGACACCACTTGTGACTGGACACCAACTGGATTGAACTCCATTTACCACCACTCTCTGGGTACGGCCATCCAGCCAGTTTTTTACCCAGCGAAGAGTACACCTGTCCAGGCCATGAGCAGCCAGCTTCTCCAGGAGAATGCTATGGGAAACGGTGTCAAAAGCCTTGCAAAAATCCAGGTAGATAACATCCACAGCTTTTCCCTCGTCCACCAAGTGGGTCACCTTGTCATAGAAGGAGATCAGGTTTGACAGGCATGACCTGCCTTTCACAAAGCCATGCTGACTGGGCCTGATCACCCTGTTCTCTTGCATGTGCCGTGTGATGGCACTGAGGATGATCTGCTCCATGACCTTCCCAGGCACCGATGTCAGACTGACCGGCCTGTAGTTCCCTGGATCCTCCTTCCGGCCCTTCTTATGGATGGGTGTCACATTTGCCAACCTCCAGTCATCTGGGACCTCCCCGGTTATCCAGGACTGTTCATAAATGATGCACAGTGGCCTGGTGAGCACTTCCGCCAGCTCCTTCAGTACCCTTGGATGGATCCCATCCGGCCCCATAGATTTGTGCACCTCCAGGTGCTGAAGCAGGTCCCTCACTATTTCCCTTTGGATTACAGGGACTTCATTCTGCTCCCCATCCCTGTATTCTAGCTCAGGGGTCGGGGAACTCAAGGAACAACTGGTCGTACTGCTGAAGACTGAGGCAAAGACGGCATTAAGTACCTCAGCCTTTTCCTCATCCTTGGTTACTACGTTACCAGCCCTATCTACTAGAGGACAGATATTATCCTTGGTCCTCTTTTTATTGCTAATATATTTATAGAAACTTTTTTTGTTGTCCTTGACAACAGAAGCCAGGTTTAGTTCTAGCTGAGCTTTGGCCCTTCTGATTTTTTTCCCTACATTGCTTCACTACCTCTTTGTAGTCCTCCTGAGCGGCCTGCCTTTCCTTCCAAAGGCCGTATATCCTCTTTTTTTCCCTAAGCTGCAACACTAGCTCCCTGCTTAGCCAGGCCGGTCTTTTTCCCCGACGGCTTGTCTTCCGGCACACGGGGACAGCCTGCTCCTGCGCCTTCAGGTCTTCCGTCTTGAAAGACATCCAGGCCTCCTGGGCTCCTTTGCCCTGGAGGACTGCCTCCCAGGGGACTTTGTCAACCAGGCTCCTGAAGAGCCCAAAGTCCGCTTTCCGGAAGTCCAAGGTGGCAGTTCTGCTGACCCCCTTCCTTGCTTCTCCCAGAATTGAGAACTCTATCATTTCATGGTCACTGTTGCCAAGACGGCCTCCGACCATCACATCCCCCACAAGACCTTCCCTGTTTACAAACAACAGATCCAGCAGGGCACCTTCCCTAGTTGGCTCTTTCACTAGTTGTGTTAAGAAGTTATCCCCAGTACCTTCCAGGAACTTTCTAGACTGTTCCCTCCCTACTGTATTGTATTCCCAGCAGATGTCCGGCAAATTGAAGTCTCCCACGAGGACTAGAGCTCGCGATCTTGAGACTTCTCCCAGCCATTTATAGAATATTTCATCTGCCTCTTCATCCTGGTTGGGCGGTCTATAACAGACTCCTACTACAATATCTGCCTTGTTAGCCCTCCCCCTGATCCTTACCCATAAACACTCAATCCCATTATCACCATCATTTAGTTCAAGACATTCATAACACTCCCTGACATACAGGGCCACACCCCCGCCTCTCCTCACTTGCCTATCCTTCCTGAAGAGCCTATAGCCATCCATGGCAGCACTATAGCGATATGAGTCATCCCACCACGTTTCTGTGATGGTAACTACATCATAATTACCCTGGTGTACAATGGCTTCCAGCTCCTCCTGTTTGTTGCCCATGCTACGTGCATTAGTGTATAAGCACTTCAGCTGGGCTATTGGTCCTTTCTCCTTTTTACTGGAGGGAGCTGAAGTTCTGCCATCCCCAGACATCTTCCTAAGGAGCCCGGTTACGCCCCCTGTCTTTTCCAAGTCTAGTGCCAGCACCCCACTTTCAGGCTTTTTGCTAGCAACCTTGGATCTATCCCCATCCCCCTTCTAACCTAGTTTAAAGCCCTGTCAATGAGCCCCGCCAACTCCTGCTCTAAAACCCTTTTCCCCCTCTGAGACAGGCTTTTGCTGTCTGTTGCCAGAAGGCCTGGTGTCCTGAAAAGCAGCCCATGATCAAAGAACCCAAAATCCTGCCGACGACACCAGTCTCTGAGCCAGGCATTGATCAGCTGGTATTTCCTGTTAATCTTCCCATCCATCTTTGCAATTGTTGGGATAGAAGCAAACACTACTTGTGCTCCTGATCCCCTAACTAGCTGTCCCAGGGCCCTGAAGTCTCTCTTCATCGCCCTCAGGCTCCTTCCTGGAATTTCATCATTACCTAACTGAAAGATCAATAAAGGGTAGTAGTCAGCAGGCCTGACTAGGCTAGGGAGTTTCCTCCGCATATCCTTAACTCTGGCCCCAGGAAGACAGCAGACCTCCCTACAGATTGGGTCCGGTCTACATATGGGACCGTCCACTCCCTTCAGAATCGAGTCCCCTACTACAAGGACCCGTCTTTCTTTCCTAAATGATGATGTCATTATATGAGGTGTAATCTGTCTTGGTTTCAGTGGCAACTCAATGTTTGGCAAGCCACAGTTATTGTCGTCCTCCTCTTTCCCTTTGTCATCCTCCCTCTTCCCATCAAATGAGGAAGGGAGACGGCATAGAGAGAGAGGAGGGTAAAAATGCCCTGGGCCTAGTCTGCCCTCCCAGATTAAAAATGAAAGAAAAATAACAAAGGCCAAGGCTGTATGCTTTGGAGTTCCTCAAGAGGACTGTTTTAAGCTTTTATGTCACGGTGGCTTTACATGTGTAAGGTTTCCTGGTCTGAACTGGGTGGGCGCTGATGACATAAGTTACCTCTGAATTACTGATTTATATGGATGGTTTTACTTGTGACAGGTCCAGCGCTTTTACTTATTGAGGAAATTCCCAGAGCAATTACTCGTAATTCTGATATAAATTGAAAGAAAAAATAATTCAATAAATGGAGTTCTGTGAAATACAATAAAGCTTGAAGTTTCTAAAGGGAACCATGTAAGCTACATAGTAACATCTGGTTTTAAATATGAAATCTATGACCGAGAATTAGAGGTAGCTGGATGACAATTACACTAAGCAAAATAAAATATTGGAAGCAAGCTTATAAATATCAACACTTCCATAAAGTAAAAACCTAATAGCTCCCCTATTTGTTGCTGAAATGAATGTGGTTATCCTTAGAACAGTTGTTTCTCCTTCCAGTGGTTGTCTGTATACGTGTTTTGCTGTGGATATACATGTGTTTCAAGCTCCCAAATTTCAAGATAATTTTAGCAGTTAAAATGTGAAATGGTTCTTTTGTTGGGCCTTTGTTGTTCTCAAGTGCCTGCTGTCTGAGTTCTAGGCAAGTTTAATTTTTTACTATATTCAGCTGGACCACAGGGGAATCCTTGCTTTAATTAGTAAATTGTTTTTCGGTTATGTTTTTCTATAAAGTAATCATGGTTGAGTTTGTATTGCACTGTGGTGCTTAACCACTCTGTCAAGTTTGTGTTAGGAAACCAGCTCGCCAGCTGTGAAGGAAGGAAATCCGCCAGTGGGTAGTACTTTCTTAAATCTGGACACGCTTATTAAGCACTGAAATACTAGGCTATGAACCGATGCACAGAAAGTTTCAGATTCTTCAGCTTGCATCTCCTGGTACTGGAAAACCTGAAAAGCCTCTTGACCGCAGCTGCATCACCAACATGCAAGCCATCACGTGTCTCGGGAGAGAGGCTGTTTCCCCCCACTTTAGTGCCGTGAACCAGGCAATAGCGCTGAGCAGATGTGCATCACTAATGGCCTTTTGTGCAACAAAAGTCAAGTGACCACTGCTGTCACTGAGCATCTTAGCCCATGTGGCTCTGGACTCCCTGATGGGCTTCCATTTTAGTATGAAGAGTCTTTGCACTGTCTTCAGATGTTGTGTAAGCACTTCTTTCTTCAACAGCATTATCCAACAGTTAGGGCAACTTCCTTGCTGCTTTATACATTTTGGGATGGCTGTTGCTGAGCCAGCACTTTGGCTACAGTAGCTCTATCCACTGCTGTTTTATGGTCTGAGTAAGAGCTGTGAACAGGCATCAAAGCACTCACCAACAAGCCCTGCCATCGTAGTTCTCTCTTTTACATCAGACTGCCCTGCAGGCCATCCCACAATCTCCATCCACCTAAATAAATCGGAAAAAATGTCTGGAGGTAAAACCAGTCTGTGGACGTGTGAAACCTTGCTCAAATCAACTGCTTTTCCATCAGGTGAAGGAGGATTGCACGGCCTTTTCAAGGAGCCACTTGTTTATGTCAGTGCAGAAGTTTAGAGAACAAATAGTTTTAAAGTAGTGATTGAGACTGCGAACAAATCTCAGAGTTAAGTTATTACTGCTTTGAGGCCCTCACTGTGCTCAAGTGGTGCATGAACAATGAGTCAAAGGAAAAGAGCAGTCTGCTTTCTTTAGATACCTGAAATCTTTGAAATACGATGCTCACATGCCCTCCATGCCCTCTTTCTTGGTGTACAACATACCTCATTCTGAAGGTTGAAAGGACACCAACCCTTCATGCTGCCAGTATAAAACACATTCAAGTATTTTATGTGCTAGTGAATGGTTGCGAACCCACGTAGAAAAGTGCACCTCTCCTTTAAGGTAAATATTTCTCCATTTCTGCTTCTGGTCATTCTGCTAAAATGAGGCAAGTCTTAATTTCTCTATCTACAAAATGGCCATAAAAATATATATCTAATGTTATTTGAGACTTGGCTGAGGTTTATATGCTTGGATTAAAGGTTGCTAATGCTGCAGGGTTCCATAGGGGTTCAGTTCAAATGCTGCAAGTTCGGTACAGCCAGTTTGAGCGACTATTGCTCTGTCACAATAGCAGTTATCAGATCAAATGATTGAATCAACATACCCTATTTAGTATAATAGAAACGTCATTTGTAGTAGAATATTATCATTGGATTAATGTCCCTTGCTTTGCAAATAAATGGCTTAGCTGTGCTTTGGCATTTAATAGCAGCAGGAGACTATTATCCTCTAACAATGCATTACTTCATTGACATTATCTCTTAAGTAACACAGTATTACAGAAAGAAATTGTCTAGGCATAAGTGTTTCCTTCTACACAGAAAACAAAATGTAAATGCAAAGTTTATGTTTGTTCATGCAGCTAATTTCTGGTGATCTTCTGCATCTTCCCTTCATTGAGATATGATTGCAAGAAACGAGAGTTCTTGAGGTGTTTTATTGATAGGAAACATTTAAGATTTTTTTTTTTAATGTTTTGAACAAAGTGAAGAAGGGCAATCTTTTTTTTGATGATACTTTTTTGGGGGGTAAAATATCTTAAAAATTTAATTAGAAAATCACACAAGCTAATCTTCTACTTTTCTTGAATACAGTTTATGATATGTGGTTGTTTGGTTTCATTGGCCTTTTTTTGTGGGTGGTTTTTTGGACTTCAGCTTTGGTAATAGCCAGGCTTGTGGTGGGGTCATTCATCACTGCACAAGGTCCTGGATTTTGCCATGCGTTATATGATACCAGCATGCCACTGTCTGCAGTAATTTTCTTGGCTATTTGTCTCTCTCTGTCACCAAACTCAAAGTAGTCAGTGCACAATAATCTCTAGCAGACTTAAAAAAACCCCAAAACTACCACCACCACAAAAAAAACACCACAAACTAGGGAATAAATTGCTCAGCCTGTTCCATGGCAGAAATTGCATTTGTATCTGGCAATCTCTGTAGCGTGACCTATATTCTCAAAAGCCACAATTGGTGTTCTTTTATTCCTGTACTTGCCTCATTGCCATTTTCCTTCCCTGAATTTGCAAATATGTGGTTTGCTTTTCTGGAACTAATATTGTTAATGTCCTGTTACTTTCGTAGTTTGCTCAGATGTGGCATATCCTTAGCTAGTTGCAGATATCTTTGCTTGGTATAAGAAAATTGCATCTTAAAGGAACAGGCTTGCGGAACATCAGATGTGAAGTCTGCAATACAGCCACTGAAATCCGTGTGTGAAAGGCAGGAAGCAGTCTGCCGAAGGGAGGTACCAAAGTGGTTTCTGAAAGCTTAGTCATGTCCACGTTTAAGCTTGTTGTTTATGTACAATGATGGCACCTATTGCTTTCAAAGTGGTCTTTTACTAACTATTATGTATCATTCTTTTTCATTAGACGTTTAACAGGATAAGATTTTTACAAGGTATTTTAACGAAAATTTTGAAACTTGTAGTTAAATTGCTAGACTCCAAACTTTGTCCTATGCTGTAGTCTGGACACTTTCTCAATTTTCTCATACTGATTTTACATATATGGTGTGGGATATTGTAAACTGGGACTGGATAACCTGTTCAGTTAGTTAGGGTAAGATGTAGTCATTGAAATCCCCTTTTATGGGAAGAAAGAAAAAAGAACAAGAGATTATATAGGCAAATGGATCACTGCAAGAATGAATAAAAAACAAAATGTGAACAACTAATTAAAATGAGTGTGCAGAAACATTCAAATATCTGTGTGGGGGGAAGAATTGCTTAATATCCTTGGAAAAAGGTGGAAAAATAAACTGAGTTGTGGTGTGAGTTCCCTAGATATTAAAACCCATCCATTACGGTTGCTTTGTCACAAGAAAATTTCAGCAACTTTTATTTGACATATGTGCTCCACTTAAATACTTGCGATGCATAGCAACATTAGTCTTGATCTAGAACAGTAGATAGAAAAAGCTGTCTTGCAGAACCAGAAAATCATAAAATTAGGATGCTTTTACAGACAAGTAATTTGCTGTTAGATATGTGTATCTCAAGGTTTCTTTTACATGTTTGAAGAGGCTTTCTGGCATTATAAGTATATCAAAAGTTGTGTCTTTCATATTCAACTTACTGAGCCCTTGTGTCTACCTACTGTGAAATTGTGGTGCATTATGGTACAGAGGCTATGCTGTTGCTGTCATCTCTGATATGAAATACCTGCTGCTTGCATTGAACAAAAGAGACTGGTGTGTTATTGTACAGTAATACAGACCACCACAGAAAAGACGGGAGGAGTTTTCAGGGTTTTTCCTAGGGCTGTTAGAGGTTTTCCCAGAGGTTAGGTCCTTCTATATTCATGAGATGATGGTGTACAACATAGAGGCAAAGTAAAAGATTGGAAAAAAACCTTTAAGAAGCTGACAGGTGAACCTAACTGCTGTAATTAGGATATTGGACTAGGCGTGCAGTAGTGTGGAACAAGACCAGCATCAAAGCTTCTCCGCTTAGTTAGACCCTCTGCCTGTTTGGCTGCAGAATCTTGCAAACTTGCATTGGGTTTGTACATTGCTATAAGAGATCTTAAAATATCTGTGGTAAAACTAGCAGTGCTGGATCTCTGATGGCCATATTAACAACTAAGCAGATGGACACTTTATAAATACTTAAGCTAAGAATAATCCTGTGATCTATAACCCTGTCTGGAAGACAGATAAGTGAATTGGAGAAATCCAGGGGAATCAAAGTCAACATACCTTTTTCTTTGAAATACCAGATGAGATTAATTCTCAAAATGTTGTCAAGGGCTATAGAATAAACACTAGCTACCTTCATAGGAAGGAAGAATGGTACCTTTAGATAGTATGAGAATATAAACTGAAAGGCTGCATTAATCCCCCAAAATAGGTCTACCATGCTGAGGTTGGTCAGGTGGACATGAAGGAAATCATATCAATGCTTCAAAACATTGCATGAGGATGGAGAAAAAGTATCTAAGAACAAGTCAAAAGTAAAAAAAATATGTCATTGCTTTCTGTCAAGCATTTTTCATAGGTGTGAAGCTATCGGTTCTTTCAGGGCTCACTTTTTATGTATCAGTGAATATATTGCCAGTACTGGGGGATTTAAGTATGTATATTTTTCTACAGTTAACACCGTTAGGTGTAAAAGGATGTGAAAAATTGTTAGTCTTTGAAGAAGCAAGAGAATTCTTTTCTATTACCATTTCCAAATGTGAATTTTTGAATGTCATTCACCGGAGTTCTCCTATGTCGTGGTAGGACCAAAAAGGTACTGAAGTCCAATCCTTAGGATAACATGTCTCATCTAACAGTGTATTCTACGAGGAAGGAAATAATATTATTATGCCAGTGCATTTTCTTCAATTTGAGAATAAAACGAGAAAGTTCTTTGAGCAAAATAAGACCACTGTTATCACTTGTGCAGGTTAATACTGCTTCGTGTATATACAGCATGAAATTTCAGTAATGAAACTGAGGGAAACATTAAGGTACTTAAAAAAAAAAAAAAAAAAAAGTATATATATATTCTTGGGATTCTCCCTTCTAGTTTTTAACCTGAAGTACAATTTGAGTGGCTGGTTATTTTGAAGCAAAATGGTGGCGGACATTATCATTTTGTCATTTATATTCTGTCTCCAAACAATACTGAAGAGCAAATTAGTCCTACTGTATTGTCATTAATCAATTTAAATGGCCAGTGTGCAAGAGGAAGCCCAATATGCAGACTGCTTTTACAGATATTTTTAAATGCTTATTAATGGTTACTAGAGGTTAGGGACTAATTTATTCAAATTCTAAGCTAACCCTTCCATATGTGATATGATTAACATATTTAATAAATGTCTATGAAGAGTAATAGATAGCTATCAGTGATTCAGAATGTAAGCTAGAAGAGTATGTGCTACATATAAGCAGTAATGCTTAGCTTATTTTAAATGCTTATTTTAAACCAGAAGTTTCACAGAAGAATTAAGATGTGCTTTACTGCATTATTAGCTCCAGGTATAATTTGAATTTTATTTCCAAATTAACATAGTGTATACATGTGCATTTGCATGCACACAATTCTAGCACAGGTTAAACAATACCTTTAGCTCCAGTTGTCTGTGGCGTCAAAAGATCTGGGTTAAAGCATGAATACTGTTGACACTAGAATGGAAAAGCACCTATCGTCTGCTGCTGGAAGTCTACAACAAACTGCTTAAATCTTGTTCTATGCCATCCGCTCCTCCTACAGCAAGGCTGTAGGAGAACCCTTGACTGCATAATGAAAGTGCTGGTCTATTTACTAGGAACAAAAAACATCGAAGGATCATCTGTAAGGTAGCTGCATTTTTCATGATGTGAAATTAGGAAAACAATGAAAATAAAATAATCTATATATTTTTGATTATTCCTGATACTTTAGATATTTAGCTATATATGAAAAATGTTCACTTAATATATTTCAAGTAATATGCAACAATGCAAGTGTGGATAGGATCACTGGCTTTCATTTCCATTTTTCTTTAGAAGTAGATGGGGACTTAAAAAAAAACCTTTTTTCAAGGTTGCTTACAACTAAGTGAGGTAACCACCAATCTTATGCACTTACATCCCACTTATCCTTTCCCACATTGTGTTGAGCTGCATTACCATTTTGTGACAGTGTAAATTACCCTTAAAACTAATTAATTGAATTATTGTGATCTATGACATTTCTGATAGTGCCTTGAATTCTTGAGGTAGGAAGCGAAGACACAAGTCACTGAAATTCAGGCGACATGAACAAGTCTTGCCCTTTTTCTTCTTTCTTAATTTATTTCCTTTTCTCTTTTTGATTAAGGGTCTCAACTGAGATAATGTGCTGCTGGTTGTGTGATGGCACATTGTCCTAAGAAGAACATTTTTCCATAAACATTTGTTCCATAAGTAATTTTAAGTAATGTCATATACTTATGAATCATCCTCTTATCACTTACAAAAAAGAACTTTTAGTCTTCCGTCTGCTTCTCCTTAATTTTCAGCTTTATTACACATGCAATTACAATTTTCCTCTTCTAAATAATTCACTGCACAGTTCATTTCACACAGAAGGTAAATGAATAAAAATTTGTTTTCTTTAGCATCAGCCTGTCTGTTTTCTATGCATGGCTGGCAGCCAGGAATATTAGATTTCAACATCCAATTTTTAAAAGTGTGAGTTTTAGTGTTAATAATAGATAATATGTATGGGCATTGTGTAAATTATCCAGTGGTTGCAATCTGAATCCTCTTTTGCCTGATTTTACCCCCTCATTTCGTGTTCTGTTCTAAGCAGAATTATACTGATCTTAGACCAACCTAAAAAGTTGCTATTGTGCTACAAATAAGCCCGAACTAATGAATACATTGAGGTTTCCTTATTAGCTAGACAGTTCCTGTGAGATTGCACTGTTCTTGAACACAGGAGTTAAAAAATAAAATATAAATATCAGCTTCTCCCCATCCCACAAAAAAACCAAACTGACGCTGATGGGAGTGGAAAGAAGTTTTCTCAGAAAATCCAGACTGTGACACCTGAAAGGTGTTAAGAAGGTATTTACAAGTTATCAGCAGATTCCTTGATGGTGGTCGATTTAACGTTCTCTCACTTTGTTTGAAATACCTGACTGACATATTGGGAGGCGGAGGGGCGGGGAGAGAACTTTTTTGATGAGTAGCTCAGGTTTCCGTTATCGTGCAGAGGGATAGTTCCTGAATGATGAGGGAAGAGTTGTGTCCTGATTTTAAAATTACTGTTGATGGACAGTCTACTAGAATATATAGAGCACCCTCTAAGACTGCATAATAGACTACAAATTTCTTCTAAGTAACAGGTTAGATCTAACACATCGAGTGTGCAGTTTATGTTTTGCCATGTTCCAAAGCAATGAAAATCCATACACTGTAGTACTAAAGTGTCATGGTGTCCTTAAGGAATATACGTAGTAATTCAGTACTTCTGCCTGTTTTGTTGTAACTTCACTGAGGTAGAAGAGGAGGGTAAAACTTAACAAAATCGATGTGACATGATCATAGGAGTTGAGGTCTATTTCTGATTAAGTCATCTATTAAGTCATCATTAAGTCTATCTATTTCTGATTAAGTCATCCAAACAGCTATTTACAATTATGCATCTTGATATAGCAGACTGCAGAGACAAATTTCTTGTTAAGAAAAAAATATATTGAGAAGTTTATGGCAATGTTGGTGGTTTTGGTTTTGTGTTGGTTTTTTTTTTCTTTTTAACACCTTTTTGTCCCTTTGACTCATATTAAAGGAATCACAGTCATGTAAGGATATAGAATAAAATTATACTAGGGAATAAAAAAGATATTTACTATTTATTTAACTGTTTTTAAATTTTTTTACACAGTATGACAGCAACGTAAATAAAATGCAAGTGAAATAAATTTACTAGAAATGGAATAGGGTGCATAGAGGCTTTCCTTCCACACAGATCTAGAGAAATAAGGATCTAAATAGAATCTCAGTATCCAATAGAATCTTAATAAGAATCCATTTATAAATGGCTCACGTGTATCACCAGTTCAGGGAAGCTCAGAATTGTGACTGTCTGTATCAATAGTATCAATAGATGTTTTTTTTTTTTTTAAAACCCTTCTCAGTATTGGTTTGGTAAAGTGCTCAACGCGTCTCTGGAAAGCACTGGAGGATATGCTTAGTTTTAAGCACTTAACACTTTCCTTAGGAGAGGTGCTTTCATGAAGTATTGAGTATCTCTCTGCCTTCTGTTCGTGCAAACTTTGCTGTAATTAATTTCAGATTTTTTTTTTTCTTATTTCATTTGTCGTCTTTACTTCTCAAAGGCTCTGAGAGAGTCTTCAGTTGTAAATTTGCCTTGCTGAATAGCTCAAAAAAGCAGATTCATATTTCAGTGAGTTCCTAAATAAGTGTGTTTGAGAGCACATGCAGCATAACTATAATTCATTAATTATGAACTGCTATAGATAATCATGTTATGCCGGAGGCCAGTTGAGGTCTAGCATAACTTTTTGTACACTGCAGAGATGAGGACATAATTTAAGAGGAGTCACTAATAACAAGTTGTCTAATACAAGCAATTAATTTAGGGCATACTTGCCTCAATATGTTCATAGAACAGCCCAGGTTGGAAGGGACCTTTAAAGAAAAAACTTTTTTGCCCTAATTCCCTGTTCTTCACCCTCCACCCCCGCTGGAAAAAAAACCTCAAAACTTTGCAATAGTTTTGTTAGATAAGACCATGAATCTCTGTGCCTGGGCTAGCAGGCACAGTGTTTTCATTAGAGATACCAGTGCAATTACAATACGCTCCAAGAATCCATAATATACCATGGTAAAGGGGAGCAGAGCTTTGGTACAGGTAGTTAAAAAAAAAAAAAATTACATCCAGTAACATACCAAAAAGCAAACAATAAAGAATTTGTATTAGAACTATAAATCAAAACTTCAAACCAACTTGTACGCAAGTGCAAGTGACAATAAATAAGGCACTTTGAGTAAAATCAATTAAGATATTTCCAGGAAGAGTGTATAAGTGATGGTTCTGAAATGATGATTGAAATTAAGAGTTACTGTTTGTTTGTTTGGAAGACTTTTGTTTAACATATTAGGATTGATTTAGGTACAGGGATAGTAATGAATGCCACGAGGCAATATAAATGTCTGTTTATAATAGCAAGATCTATTGAATAGGTTTTTCAAAATTCTCTGCATTTTTATGATTCTGAATTGGTGTTTGAAAAGGTTTGGTATATTCTTATACTATATTTTATATTTTAAGTTAAAAAAAAAAAATTTGGTCCACACTAATGATTTTCAGTCATTGTGCTGATGTGAGACACATCTATCTATCCTCTATCTGTACTTTAATTGATTTTTAGACATTTGGAAAGAAACAATATTATTAAGAGGAGGTAACACCAGTACTTTTCACAAGCATAATGCCTTTTTTAAAGATCTGCAGCCTTTAACTCATATACTGTAAATGTTATTTATTATAACAATTTTAGATATAGTGATTCTCCCAGGAAAGCACTCTAAACAAGAGAGAACCCATACACAAATCTCATTTGCCAGTCTAACTTTCGGGTAAACTTATACCTTAAATTTAAATAATTGAGTGTGGCACTTTTCTCTCAAAATGATTGTATTGCTAATATCTCCTCAAAAATAGGGCTGTGCATATGGGGTACTATGAATTGACTTTTTTTTTTTTCTTCTTCTTGGTTTTAATTCCTTTCTTTTATAACTGTTTCATAGCAAAGAAAGTATCAAGCTTCTTACTGGTTGGTCCACCTGGTAAAAAAGAATAAAAAATAAAAAAACCTCAGTAATAGAACACAGCGCTCCTTTTCAGTGTTGCTGGTATCAAATCCTAGTTCTATTGTGTTTCCTTACAAATATGAATCTGAGTCCTTTCTCATTATTACTGTGACTTTCTAGAAAAGATGATGATCAGAATTCAAGAATAGAGCGTTGATAAGCAAAGCCCTGTAGGAACAAATTTGTAGGGTATAAGTGATGCTGAAGGTTTTGGGGTTACTTTCTTTGTAATGGGAGGGAAGAAAATGGGAAAGAGAATGAGACCACTGGTGTTTCAGTGAAACGCCCTTTTTGACAAGTGCATTACTTAAGATTTCACTTTTTCAAATTGGACAAAATTATTCTCAAAAGGAAAGCTTTAGAGAACTTCTATATCATTTGGACATGGTTGAGAATGCATCTCGAAGAGTCTTTAAAAAAAAATCTTAAATTTTAATCAGTATGTAGCAATATAAGAATATGCTGTAAAACATTTTTGTGACTCTTGAGGGAGAAACAATGCTGCTACTTTAAAAGAATAGATATGTCATAAATCAAGCCAGTGAACTGATGTATAAATGCATTTCATGCATGAATTAACCAGCTACCAACTAGTAGATTTCAAATCGATGTGTTCTGCTTGCCAACCAACATGTAGTGTGCTCAAGCAGAAATACTGTATAACACACACATGAGGTTGTGGCTAGAAATATATGAGCTATTTGAGATTTTGCTTGTCTAACACCTGCACAAAATGAATTCAGAAATCCAGCATTACAAATTCATCAAGAGCGAACCAGATGCCAGGAGATGGCTCATTATTTTCAGGACAATCTCAGTGGAGTTGTCACAGAGCTTTTTGATTGTCTTGTGTGTGTATTTGTGTGCTTGAATTGTTCAAAATGGATATTCTTAGTAATGTGTATGCATTCAAATATATATACACACTTAGTATGTGTTATGGAACTGTATAACTGCATGGATACATTATGACTGTATGGAATACAATGTGTATTATGGAACTGTAATTTGTACAGTGCAATGGCAGTTTATTTGGCCGGGGAGAACAGTGAGCGTACATATGAGCTTTAGTGACTGACAGTCAATTATGGCTTTTTCTTACCTGGTTTTAAATTTTGAAGAGGGATAGGCAGACACAAACACAAGATAAAGAGGAATTTGTTTTTATTGTGGAAATACAAACACTGTGGTGGGAAAAAAAATACATTTTTGGGAAAATATCTCTTTTCTTGATGGAAGGTATTTGGTGTCTTTTTAATTGCAAAGTATCCTGTGGATCGGTTTTTGATAACTTTCATAAAAACTGCTATGTGGGGGCAGATTTTTGGTACTCTCCAGCCCAACCTTGAGAAACTTTTTAAAACTTAGTTTCAAATTACCACTTTTCATTTGTCGTCAATATTCCAGCAGTAGGATATCTACTGACTATGGGAGATAAAGTTCATCATAGCTTTCTTTCATAAATTTAACTTGGCAAAAGAGTTTCAAGCCCTATCTGGTGAATGAAAATGTTTTGTATAAGTTTTGAAGAATATTTGATGATGCCTATTGCTGCAAATCTAGTGTTTGTTTCTGATCTCTGGATTAATTTGTTTTCCACATCTTTATTAGATTTCTGAGAGTTCTTAATGTAAAAATTGAGAAGGATTAAGTGGGAATGTGTCCTTGAGACTTCTCTCTAACAGAGCACATTCACTTGGTCAATTTTGATCTTTTCCAAATATATAAAGATGTGAGAATGATAATGCAGTTCCACATACCAAAAAAGGAAGCAAATGTATTGCTTTCTGTTACCTGTGCGAAACTACTAATGCTCTTGCACGCTCTGGATTAGCGTTCCTTCAAGGGTGAAGAAAAAGCAAAACTCTGTTCTCGGTTGCTTTCGAAGTATTCATAGGGTTCATGAATTCCTAAGCTTTTTGTCTCCCAGAAATTTCAATAAATATCAAGTGAGTAAAGTAGAGAGAAGGCAGAAAAGATTGCATCCAGACTGTTGGCTTGGGTGCCCAGACAGAAGGAATAATGTAAAAGCAAGAGTCCCAACAAGTGTAAATGCCTTCCAGTAAGAGTAGTTGGAAGGAGCTTCTGCATAAATTGGAAGTTCACTGTGCAAGATCTGAAAATTGCTTAAAAAACATCCATGTTTCCAGAATAGCACCTGCCAAATCAAATACATTCAAAGTATGATTATAATGAAACTGCTTAATTAAAAATGGGATCTATTTTTTTGTTTGTTTGTTTTTGTTTTTTTTAGGTTTTTTTTTTTTTTTTTGAGTAATTTCCTGCTACACTTGCATCCTTTCTCACAAATGCAGATGTAAGTCTGGGACCGGTAATAGTTTTATTACCGTTTCTACAACAAGCAGGGTGAGAGAAAAAGATGTATGGTAACCCTTATTTTGTTGAAATATACTGGATTTGTGTTAATGCCAAGTAAGAGAGGCTTTTCATGCCATTTCCATTAACCATTTACCTTTCATGCCTTTATAAAGGCAAGCTTCTGTCTTGCTCTTGATGATTTCACCTGTCAAAGCTGTTACTTCCATTTGGTCGCTGAAGTACAAGCCTGACTTCAGCTCTGGGGGAAACAGTGAACCACAAAGAAGGAGACAAATTTTGAAGGTTGATGAGATAAGACATTTAATCTAGTAGGAGACAGACAAATAAATCAATCTATTCAATAATGAAGGATGCCACACCAGGGTGGGGTCTCTTTTTTTGATTCTTGGAGTTTGTTTCTGAGAATTGATAGTAACAAGTGTAATGTCATTAAATTAATAGGCCTTGGTGGCCTATAGGATAGCTTCAGTCTGAGAAAGTACAATCAGAATTGTTTACAAAGGAGCTATTAACTGTTGTGGAAAATGGAAATTAATTATTTAAATGCATAGAAAGTTCTCTGGCACAAATGGGAAGCTGTGAAGATTAAGATTAAAAGAGGGAGAAAAAAAACAAGTTTGTCAAAAAATATCTACTGTATAGGAACAGGGAATAGTTTCCAGAGAAGTAAAGTTGTTGGCAATTGAGGAGTACAGGAAATAATGAACAACATATGCATTCAAAAACTCAATCCTGTTAATTTCGAAGTGGGTCAAACAGTTGTGAGGCTAAGGAGTAGAAGGAATTACTGACCAAATGACATAGAAAGACTGTAATAATAATACACTAGACAATAGACAGAAGCAGTAGTGTGCGATGGCTCTAAAAATTCACCAGTGGTTTTAAATCAAACTCAAACTAGATTGCAGTCATTGCTAGATTAGGGTGACCATCCTGACTTCTCCTTTTTGAAGTATAGGGGCTTCTTTCTAAATGCAAGTATCAATTTCATTGTTATTAAAATGTTGTTTTAATCCATATAGAAAGAAAGGAAAATCTCTTTTTCAAGGTCTTCAAGAGCAGCTTGCATAAAGCCTTGAGCTCACCTCACAGCTGATCTTGCTTTGAGAAGGAGGTTGGAGTAGAGACCTCCTGAGGTCTCTTCTGGCCTGAGTGTTCCGGTGATCCTATGAAAATACTAACACGGCTTTTTCCCTGCAAATCTTTCCAGTGTTAATTTCCTGTTGATTTCTTGTAGTTAAAATAGGCAGATTGATTGTGGAAAACTAGGGGTATTTTGTTATTGTGGGCATTGCAGGTGTTCTTTGCTATAAAGTTTTCTGTATCTGTCAAGGAAAATACACCTTTGTAATAGAGGCACTCAGAATGGAAATTATTCCCTGTGAGATATTCCAATAGGCTTTGGCTTTGCTGAACCATGAACAATTTGAAGTATAATTAATGCAGGTGCAATGACTGTTAAAGATTCAATATTTTTCCACCTGATTTTTGTTTTTTCAGATTTTTCTCCCTAGAACATAATAATATTCATGTCTTTTTCATCTGAATACATCACTTATTCTCTTGGAAATGTCTCTACTAAGTCTGTTCTGTTTGCTGAAGTGTTGGGCTGTCATGCAAATTGGACTTTCTATCAGTTTCCACAGGCTTGTCATCACTAGGAAAGAAATTATATGTACGTATTTAAAATTGTCCTTTTACTTCAGTGCTGGCAGCTCTCTGCAGTGCCTGACATTTTTGTGAGAAGCAGCCTGTCACATCTTGGGTTATAGGGAGGAGAGCATTTAAAATACCTAACATGATGATATTTTGTGTTTTGTTGGTTTTATTTTGTTGTTGTTTTTTTTCTTCATCCTTGCACTCTTCACTGTTCAAACCCCATGAAATTTGTACGTAAAGTTACAGGATTCAAGAGATTATTGGCTGAGGAAAGCAGCTAAATCAAGGTGTTTGGTCCATTCCCACAAGATTTATATGTAAACAGGGAAACAACACATTAGTTTGAAGTGCAGTGTGTAGCCTCTGGTGTATTAGACCATGATATATAAATCCTTGTAGGAAGGTATCTGTGGGAGATTTGTACTCTCCAGAGTACATTGCTGCTTTCAAGACATCAGTTTGTCACTAACAGATTAATGAACCGTTTTAGAGAAGTTCTTGGAATGAGCAGGCCAGAGAGACAAAGTGTTGCAGGATCTGCGACAGTGTTTAACAGAAGTGAACTGCTGCTGGCGCTTTGTACGGAAGCGAGGAATGGCATTAAACATAACTGGCAGATTACGGTTGCCGAGAACCATTTCCATTTGTGTTTCCAAAGTGGCTGCATTTGATTAAAAGCAAGTGAAGTATTTGCGGTTTCCGCCTAACCTTTGTTTCTTTTTTGTTTGTTTTTTTTTTTTCTTTTAAATAAAAAAAATAGAGAGAAAACCAGCATAGAAATCTAGCATGATTAGTAGTAGTGTGTGAGAAAATGCATACATAGAGACAGGGGGAGAAGGACTCTTGAGTTCATTTAGAAGAAAAATAGAGCAACAATAAAATCAGGATATATCATACGCATACTTGTCTGGTTTTCTCCTGTAAATTTCTGTGAAGTATTAGCAGCTCTTGGAGACCGTATTAAGCTAATAAAATCAGTCTAATATAATTCCAGTTATACCATACGTTATTAAAAGAAGAGTTATGTACCCTTTTCTTTTTATAATTTTGAGAAGAACTCTAAATCTTAGAAGAAGTGTTTGGGGTTTATTTTATAAAACTTTTCCTCAAACTCATTTTCTTGTTCTCACTCACTGTCCCTCTCTTACGTCAATATTCTCTGTGAGATTGTTGTTTAATGAGTGTAGACATTGCTTTGCAGCAAATTTTAACATCAGCTTACAAGATTTAAACTATTAAATATATCCTTGATGATATCGTTTTAGAAGTGTTACAAGTATATGATAATCACAGCTGCCTTGAAAAAATTGTATGGTAACTGAATCTGCATCCTGCTAAAGAATATTTCAAGTCAGAACAGAAAATGTGACAGTGTTCAGTGTCAAGAAGCACTGAAGAAAGCAATCATTTCATGAATTAATGAGCTATCTATATTATATTGTCAGAAACTTTGTTTATGGCAACATTTAGAAAAGTGCTCTGATTTGTCCACTTTTCCAAGACTAATGTAACAGGGTTTTCTTGACTGTTGACTACCTACAGTTAACATTAAATTTTGAAAAAAGTATAGGGTTACCCCAACTGATTAGCAATTTCACTCTGATGCATCCTAAAATCTGTCTGATTGAATACTTTAGTCTTTGCTTCTTGTCTGTCTTTACATTTTTGTCCTTAAAATGGAGGTGATGTTTAGTAATTGCATAATGCTGAGACTGCTGAAATTTTTGCCTTAGTATTAGTTAACAGTCATACTTACTCCAGCTTTTATTAAGAACTGTTATAGTTACAGTATGGCTTTCTGAGATGTTGTCTTTGGCTCTCTCTCAATCAATAGGACATTTTCTCATAGGTTAATAAGATTTTATTTATCTCGATCTTGCAGATATTACATCACGAGCAAAACAAAAATTAGCATTCTCGCCCATGAATGAATTCGTAGGAGAAAAAAATCATGAAGGCCAGAAAATTTCTTTGAAAGCTACCTGAAGTGTTTTAGTATTCTGTGGTACAGAGGGAATATGACCTAGATTTGACAAACGGAGGGTAGCAGTAGTACCAGAACAGGAGAACAGAAAAATGAGTTGAGCATATTTGGGAAAAAGAAGAATATACGCTAGTGTGTCTGTTGTGGAAGTTATTTTGCAGAAACTTCTCCATTGCTAACTGAGGAGACAACTAGCTTTTTACCTGAAAGGAAGTACTAGCTAAACAATCTGTCGAGTAAAACAAATATAACATAGTAAATTCCTTTGCCCATGAAAAGGATCCAATAAAATATTCATATAATAGTTTTCTTTTTCAAGAAGTGCATCCTCAGGCAGCCTAATTAAATGAGATCACAGAAGGGACGTATTTTTGGTTTGAATACTGTTTCTCAACAGCACTAAGTGTACAAATTCTGTCTGAGGCTCAGATGATCACAGCTTTGTCAGTCGTTTCTCCTTTTAATTTTAAAATAAAGTTAATACTTTTTCGTTGAGATCACTTAGTGGCTTGTTTTAGTGTTTCTGAAAGGAGGATTGTGTCCTCACTGATTATGTAGTGATGGGATTGTTACTATTGCTGGTTTCAGTAGTTTTGTAAACATGTAGAGTGTTTCCAATACTTCATGGCTCAAAACAGCCCAGAGGTTCACTGTATCGTCCTAAAACGTAAACATGCTACCAGTTCTTTGCAAGACTGAAGCAGCAGAAGTGACTGCTTAGTGAGATAAATTGGGAATTTGCTTGTGGTTTAGTTTGGACACTAGGGAATTACTGGTATAGTAACATTTGGAAGTTTAGAACCAATACTGACACTGCTGTGCTTATAGCACTTCAGAATTTAATTCTTGAGGTTGAAATATTTTGTGAAGGATGTAAATAAACGACCTGTTCCAGTAGTAAAATGCTGAGCGCATCTCAAACTTTTATTGTCATTAGTCTCAGTTTCTATTAGACCAAAGCCTGCAGTTGGGAGTTTAGGGATTGTGGCACATCCTTTTAGATGTGAAAAGGCAGATGGACCTAGCTCCCATAGTAACAGGCATATTAATGGTACTTTTGGTATTGGAGTTTCTTTCCCTTGATGGAGTGACGTCTCTTTGATTGAAGGAAGCAAGGCTATATTTAAAAATAAATAAATAAATTCTGGGAATATTTATTCATTTCACAGAATCACAGAATTATCAGAGTTGGAAGGGACCTCTAGAGATCATCTAGCCCAACTCCCCTGCTAAAGCAGGATTGCCCAGAGCACATTACTCAGGACTGCATCCAGGCGGGGCTTGAAAATCTCCAGGGAAGGGGACTCCACCACCTCCCTGGGCAGCCTGTGCCAGTGCTGTCACCTTCACCGTAAAGAAGTGTTTCCGTGTATTTGAATGGAACTTCCTGTGTTCTAACTTGTGCCCATTGCCCCTCGTCCTGTCACTGGGAACCGTTGAAAAGAGCCTGGCTCCATCCTCCTTCAACCCACCCTTTAGATACTTGTACGCCATAATAAGGTCTCCCCTCAGCCTTCTCTTCTCCAGGCTAAAGAGTCCCAGCTCTCTCAGCCTTTCCTCATAAGGCAGATGCTCCAAGCCCTTAATCATCTTAGTTGCTCTTTGCTGGACTCGCTTCAGCAGTTCCCTGTCCCTCTTGAACTGGGGAGCCCAAAATTGGACACAGTATTCCAGTTGTGGCCTCACCAGTGCAGAGTAGAGGGGGAGAATGACCTCCCTCGACCTACTGGCCACACTCTTCCCTATGCAGCCCAGGATTCAATATTCTCCTTGAAAAATATTGCAAAATTGTTTTCAATGACCACCTATTTGTTTTGTTATTAATTTTGTAAGTTGTTCAGAATTTAGTTACAATGATATGGAGCAGCATTAACTTGGCGATTCTTTCAGTTTTTAAGCGTATTCTTAAGGCTTGTTTATATGTTAGTGACTCGGGAAACTACAAAGCATCAGGAAAAAGAGCAGTCCTCCAAATGTTAGGCCTAAGCACAACCGGAGTCCTCATCTTTCAGACAGATGTAACCTCACCATCCATTACAATATTCTTATTTTGGAAAAACATTTGATTTTTTTTTTTTTTTTTCCTCATTTAAAGCATCAGTTAAAGCAGACAGGTTTCTGGTAGCTGTTTCTGGGGGTGTTGTTCTTGCTTTTGAGTCTCTTCTGAAAAACAATAGCTTAGGTCACCATCTACTCTCATCAAAATTTCCAATTCCAATCTCTGCTTCTTCTTAATCACTGGTTTAGTTCCATTCTTATTTAAGAAGTTGTGGGGTTTTTTGATCTTTAATTTTTTTTTTTACTCTCTTGCAATTGTATTAATAATAGTCTACAATAAGGGATGCCTAATAATAAAAGTTATATAAATATGACTTCTGTTGTGGGTATTTACCTTTCTGAAGATCTATAGGATTGTACAGTTGCATAGGAAATGATGTAGGAACTCACAATTATTCTCCCTTCTCTGAGAAATGGCTTGTGATACACGAGTAAATAAAATTTGGAATTCAAATGTAAATATTTTTTTTTCTTTCTTGTGGCTTAAAATATTATATTCTACTTCAAAGACACGAGTAAATAATAATATCGCGTCATTTTGTCTGAGGCAGAAAAATATTGTTTCCATAACTTTTATTTAAAGTGAATATGGTTTACATTTATTCATGTTGCTTTGCATTTGCATTACTCATCTGCGAATCCTGCAATGCTGTATAAAGAGGACTAGACCCTTTCAAAAGAGAAAAATCTGAAGATGTCGTAACTGTCTTAAGTAGCAGTTAGATTACAGTTTTCAGTCCAAGTTCACTTGAATCAATCTTCCTCTTATTATCAAGAGACAGCAAATCAGAGACAGCTAAAAGACATGTGGCAGATGCTTTTTGATTGGAATGACATGCAGATTGCTGGCTCGGTAAAAGTGCAGTATCATAGTTCAGTCTGTGTGACTTGTCAGAAATTAAAACCAAGTGTCACGGTGTCTTGCTAAACTAATTTACATTACAGGAAACATATCAGCCATAACTGCTTTATTTCATTTCAGTGCATGAAATATAATGACACTGCATTGCAGTACAATATATAAATCACTGTGTGGAAACAATATAAATATTGGCTACTGCCAGTAGTGCTAAGGAGACACAAATTCATGATCTTGTCGCTGAAACGGTAAGCAGTCTCTTACTATGGATTTCATATAATCAGTAGTAAGAAGTTCTATGTCTAGGAGTCGAGCTCTGCAGACAGTCATTTGGCTGTCATGCACAAGTCTCTTGCTTCGTTCAACACTACTGCGTTTTGCTGAGAACTGTTGTAGGAGATAATCTTTGATTATTTGTTCAGCTGAGGAGTGAGAATTGCTGATGGATAATTCTGGGATAGTTGCTGCCAAATAAATGGTAAGCTTATGTGTAGGGATTTTTTCCTTTTTGGAAAGAGCATAGACTTGAGATCATACAATTCCCGTCAAGAGAAACTACTTGGTAAGTTTTAGGAGACACAATTAACTAGAAGTCTTTCGTGGATTTGAAGCCAGCCTGGGAAGTGGCATTTGACAGATTGAGAGAGTTCAACTTGAACTCTGTGTAAGGTTCTTGATGTCATTGTCATTTTTTGAAGTAAAGATTTACACAATGTGAAAAATACTTTTCTGAAAGGGCATATGACAGAATTTATTTTGACACTTCTTTGGTATCACCTGTTCTTTCAGCAAGTGATTCTACTTTTATGTAAGTCACTTTGTGGTGTCTCCAGCGTTAACAGAGCAGACTTTTTATGTTAATTTTCTTGACATCAGTGTGAGATAGGTAATTAAAAATCGCACCTGTTGTAGTGGTTGGTTTTAAATGAAATGAGGATTGAAAGGATTGTCAGTCAGCACTCAGGGAAAGACATTGCTTTTGAAATAAATCCACTGAAGCTCCTTTAGCTTGAAGTGCTTTGTTTTATATACTATTGGAGTAGTGAAACATCTTGTGTGCTTCCCACTGTAGAAACTGCACATGTCAATGATAACTGTATTTGAGTCTGAGGAGAGAGTAGAATTAACATTTGCGCCTTTCTTCTTAAATATATAATAGGTTTTAATATATTAAAATACATTTTGCAGTGTAGATGTATACTTCTAATAATTTATTTAATTGCACTTTTAAATATATCATCAACAGACGGCTTTTTAAATGTGTGTGGCAAATAATTACAGCATCCTTCAGCTTCGAGCATTTTCAGAAGGAAATTGTTTAGCTTTAAAAATGCCGTACAGGGAAATGTAGTAAAGTATTTTTACAAATGAGGAATAACCAGGAAAGTGCTGAGAAGTGGACTTAAGCCAAACCACGAATGAGTTCTCCATCTCTCTACTGATGAGTAGAGATAAATAGCTTTTTCAACTCTGTGCTGCTATATGTTGTATTTATAATATGCAGAATGTTCCTTCCACTTATTATTTTTCTCCTCCAAGGTTTCCTGATTTTATAACTTCCAAAGTGTTTCAGTAGCTGTGTTATAGCTCTGTTAATCCAAGTGTTGGTGTACAGTTTTAAGCTGCACCATGAATCAGTCCTGTTTTGTGTAATGTAGAAGAGCTATATTTTAAATGTTGTTTTTCTCGCATTGGACCTTATCCTCATACTTTGAAAAAATTTACACCGGGCACAGTCTTTTGCATTAAACTTTCCCAATGACAGTGGGAGTCTATTTCCTTTTTTGCCTTGATACTTTTTCCAGTATAAAGAGAGGACCAGCAATGTACATCTCCACTATTGGCCCATGGGTGGGTTTAGCTGAGGCTCGTGTTCCAATCTTTTTAAGCTAATAATAGGTCCAAACTGGCATTTCTTTTTTGGCTTAAGAAAACTTTTGAGAGTATTAAAGAAATGAGAAAATATAAATAAAAGTGCAAATTTTCAGATTTCATGCTTTCCTGAGCAGTATCTTCCCTTGGATCTTTGAAGCTGATGGTCATTAACTGGCTGTCTGCAACAATTCTACTTATCTAAACTTAAGTTTAAATCTCCCAGCATATATATGTTTCCAGCAGCTAAAAGTGTTTGCAGACAACCACTGCACAAAGAAAACATTGAGGATAAAAGTTGCTCATAAATATGCTAATATTAATAAAACAGTTCATTACTTTTTTATTCATACAAGAAAATTTGCATTAAGATTAACTTTGCCTTATATTTGCTGCTCTTCTCTTCATTGTGTGAAAGAAAGAAGAAAACTGGGAAGCTGAACTTTAACTGGTGAGGAAAAGAGGAGAGATCTTTTCTTTGATCAGAATAGAATAGGAGTAACTATCCATTTTCTGTTGCCTAAATTTCTGTGTCAGGACAGAATGAAAAATTTTATTAAATTTAAAGGTATGTGAACAATGGAATAATAATGAAAGCTATACGAAGTATAGTATTTGTGTATTTACAGAAAATATGCTATTTGCCTATTTATATTCTAGGGTTTGCTTGTAGCTGTCTGTACTAACAGAATTTTATACAGCATTTCAAGCTTCACATGCTCAGGGTAACCGATGAAGCTATTTATTTATATTTGTACAATGTCTCTCTGTCTGCCTGTATTGTAAATCATCTGTACCTTTGTAGTTTATGTCTGTGTAATGGTATACACAGACATAGTCATCATGAGGTTTGGATTCATATATCTTTCAACTCATGGTAATTACTGCCTTGTGCTAGGCTTTTGAAATTAAATGACTCCTGTTTCATCTTCGTATTTACTCTGAGCTTCTAACAATCCCATCCTGTGAATTTAATAGGATGCTAAGGCCTTAACAATTTAAAACCATCCTTTACTAGCCGCTTCTATCCCTCTGCTTCTCTTGTGTGCCTGTCTTCCTAAAGAGAGGCGATATTTACATGTTTGTTGTGATGTTTATCTTTAGAATAGAGGGGAATTCCCATATTTATTGTGAGATTACCAGACTTTATTCTTGTAGTATTTCTGTTAGACGAGCATGTTCTTAATCTGAAAGTATAAAGCGTCTTGGGATACTTCAGGGACATTTGCACTTTTTTGTCGTCTTTTTGAATTACTGTTTCATTTCGGTTTTTGAAAACAGATGCCTCCCTCCTTTCTAAAGGATCAATTGCAGCTTATGTGACAGGTTTTCCTTTTTTTCTAACTAATCACTTATACTTTGAAATATGGAGCTTGGAACACAGTTATTTTAAATAATAATTTAAAAAACAAACAAACAACAAAACCCACTTAAATTAGAAAGGTTGTGAGGGTTTTATAAAAAAAATATTTAAAGTGTCCTGTTTTGACCATCAGAAACTCCAGTCACACCTGAAAACGAGGGCCAACAGATGACACATAATTTTTAGTTGGAACACGAGCTTTGTTTCTGGAACACAGCGTGTTTGATTCTGAGCTCCAGCCTGGTGACTTGGCTTTTCTTTCAGCTATACCAGTGCTCCAAATTTACAGTTTTATGTAATTCATTTTTATGCACTGAACCATGCATGCTTAGTTTTCTTCCTCCTCTTCTTTTCCTCTTTTACTGAGGTGTAAAGAGGGAAGCGTGTTCTATATATATGCTGTATATTAACACATGTAGATTATTCCTTAGAATAGGAATAAAATGCAACTTTCTGAAGGATAATAGAGGAGCAATTGCTACAGCTCATGCACTTTATGTTGTGATATATTAGTATAATGAAGACTAATACATTTTCTTACTGTCAATATATTATTGAGCATTTTCTGGTATCTGGTTATGGATCAAATACTGCAGAACAGTGATGAAGCATAACAGTAAAATCCTTCAGTGGTAGCTGGAACGTTCTTGAAAGCAGACACTTGTGCCCATCCTGGCGTGGTGGGAGGGGAGGAGATTTCAGATCATATAAACTGATCAAATATACTTGGTATTAAAAAGAAAAACTTATTTGGCATTTACCTCCTTGTAACAGTGCAGTTTTGTTAATGTTTGTGACACCCTACCAAAGCTGAGCAGTGTTCTGCGTATGGGCCTGGGTGTACATCTTCCATTAGCAACTGCAGCATAGGGCTGAAGTGAAGCAAGTGAAGATGATTATCGCAAATAGGAAAAAAGACCTTTTTTAGTTTCTTTAGGAAGTTTAGTCTATGAAACTGCAAAATAAGAAAATTTTTCTTTTGTGTTTTGTGAGAAGTTCTGTGGAGTGTTCGTGTGTCATATATTCTTTTAAATGGAAATACTTGTAAAATACAGTTGTGGCAGGTGCATTTAAAGTATTTCAGCAGGAAGATTAATGTTTCAACTGTAATAAAAAAGTTTCAATAGTGGTCTTTAAAATATAAAATAGCTAATGAGAACTAACATTGGAATTTATGCAATAAAATGTTCATATTGTGCATGCTTTTCTCTGTTATGCAGTGCTAGAAGTCAGTTTGTGAGATGTAGTCACTACAGCTAATTATTTGTGCTAGGTTAGGTGGGATTTCCTGTTGTCAAGTGCCTCAGACTGATGCGTAGATACAGACTTTCATACTCTGACATGGCTGAATCCTGAGGTTGCTGATAATCAGCAGCTTTTGTTGACTTTCTGTTGAAAGCAATCTTTTGTAAGCTAACAGTTCTCACTATTTAATGAAGTCCACGTTAAATATGAATTTTAAATCACAATAGTCTGAGGCCTGATTATGATTTCTGTTGAACACACAAACCAAAATATTGGTTTTAGAATATGCCTCCTTTTGGAACTCCTTCAGTATTGTTTTACAGCCCCTTGACCCAGTGATCTGTGCTCAGATATACAGCTCCTTTATGTATTATTTATGTGGTTTTTTTTTTTAGTATAGGCTAGTATATGAGTATTCTGCATCTGTATAACAGGTCTTACAAAAAATATAATTTTTTGGAATTATATTGTTCTCTAAAACACCAAAAGATTGAAACATCTCCAAAGTACTGTATGTTAGGGGCCTGCATCAAGACAATGCAAGTCTCGTAATACTGCAAATATTTACCCAGATGCTTAATTGTGCTCCCTGAATTGTTCATTGAAGTAACCAGAGTTACTTCATCTGTAAAATTAAGTAGGAGACTAAGACTCTGTAGCACAGAAACCTCAGAGACTTCCCATTGATTTCAGTGCCCAAGGGAAAGTTAACAGACTTTGAAGATATTTTAATTTGGAGGAGTGTTTGGGTAGTAGCTGCAACTTCAGAGATATGAGGCCTGATCCAGAGCTCTGTTGCATACAGTGGAGACCATGACATGAAATTCAGAACTGTGAATGTTCCTGTTTCGTAGAACTCACGGGCTTGTAAGGTGCTACAGAAATTCCAGATTGTTAAGCATCTACAGATATGTTTCCATTTTGTTTTTAAATATTGAAATGAGACGTCCCAAGTCATGCATAAAACATGAATACCCCATATATTCTGTGTTCTCGTTTCTGTTATGAAGTGTACACAAGATGATCAGTACTGTAAAAATAAATAAATCCTGAACGGAAATGTTTAAGAACAGTCACAATTAATAAATGTGTATTTGCGCTATTTTTATTGCAAGTGTATGCTGCCTGTTTCAATACAAAATTTTTTTGTTTTTATAATCACAGGACTATACCTTGACAATGTACTTTCAGCAAGCGTGGAGGGATAAGAGGCTGTCGTATAATGTAATACCTCTAAACCTTACTCTGGACAACAGAGTAGCTGATCAGCTGTGGGTTCCTGATACCTACTTTCTGAATGACAAGAAGTCATTTGTACATGGTGTCACTGTGAAGAACAGAATGATCCGTTTGCATCCAGATGGGACAGTCCTTTATGGACTCAGGTCAGTTTCGAACTCTTCTGTCTTTTATATTTAGTCTTTTAATCATGGCTTTAAATTAAAACCCATTCTTTGCCTTTTTTTATTGCTATTCTTTTTGTTGCTGTATGCTATATAACTGATGACATTCCAAAACCAACTTTAACTTAAGTATTCTAAGAATGAATAAAGATTTATTTGTATTGGTTTTAATATAAATTTTTGAGATAAACTGCCATTTTTGGACAGTTCAGACACTTGTACTAAGAACAGATAAGACAGTAAATATTATTTTAAATACTCATTCTGGATTAAAAGCCAGGTTTAGAACTGCTTCCTCAAAGGAATTGAAATAAGAAATACAAAACGAGGATTAGAGGAAAAAGGGGAAAACGTATATTACAGCTGAACTATAGTTTAACTAAATGATATATTTGATAAATATTTGTGATCGGTTTGTATGCTACCCAGATGAATCAGTTTTCTGATTTTCACTAAGATGAGGTGTGACTCGAAATGTTTTTCAGCCTGATGACTATGGAGAGTGGTGATTAAGTACACATGTTCTTAGTAACTGGAGAAATCAACAGAAGAACTTCACTCTTGAAGTTCTGAAAACTGGGGGAAGTATCTGTTCAGCAGTGTTTATAGAAAAAATATTTAAATCACTTTCTGGGTAATTATATTCCTGCAAAAGGTGACTGACTTAATATTCCATGAGTAGGTAACAAAATAGAAAGAAAGCATTGACTTGGTTAAAAAAAAAAAGAGAGAGAGAGAGAAGATGCTGCAGAACGTAAATCTAGAATGTCTCACTTTTCTTTTGAGATTAATATGCTATAGTAATTTTAGGTAAGCTAATTCTTCAAACTTTTATTAGTGTATTTCTTTCATTTTCAATGAGATTTTTTTATTGTCTGCCTATAACTATCATGTCAAGAAGCACGCGCTTCTATAACTGTTCTTTTTCTACCTAGCTGTAAAGGAAAGTGGCAGAGTCTTATATATTTAGTTCTGTCACTTGAACAAACATGGACCATGAAGTTCATAACTAAGATCATCTATTACCAGTCACTGATCTGGATCCCTTTCATTTTGCTATTGCACTTTAACATGCAAGGATTTCTGGAAATCCTTACCATGAACAACTTAGATTAGTGAGACAGCTGAGCAAATACAACTCATCTTGGCAAGTATTAATATATTTCTCCTTAGGGGCTTTTATTTGGAACATGGCTAGTAATCGGAACTCAAATGTCTAAAACTACGTCCTAAGCTGTTCTAGGACTTCAGGCTTAACGCTTTTGGCGTTTGACTTCAATTTTCACACCGAAACCTGAAAATTGTCAGGGTTATTGAGTTTGGCTGGTCACTTCTGCCAGGAAATGCCTTTCTCAGGACAGGTGGCTTCTAGCTTTTGGGTAGAAACCGTTCTCCTTGATACTGAGAGACTGGATCAGTGCTCTCCCCACTGTGCTGGAGTCAGGCTTCAAATGCCTCCTGTCTGGATGGTCCCCAGGCTCTTGCGGTCTGTGCCAGATGGTGATTCACCTCCAGAAAAGAGGGTTGAAAAGTGTGAAAATGTTCACTTATCAGGTACTTCATGGTTATGAGGCACTCTCCTAACGTGCAAGATGCTGATTTCATCTTGCATTGTAGAACCTAGAACATCTTCCACTTGGTGGAAAAGATCTGTGCTTTTCCTGATTAGCTTCCTCTGTGTTGAAGGAATAGTACTGCCTTTTATAGCTGACAGTTTATTTTTCTACTTAAAAAGTAAAGGAAGAAAAATAAAGGCATGTGATAGCTACTAAATGAAATGAAATTAACTAGCTACATCTGGGACATAGGAGAAGTATGCCTTCTTGATGTTTGACCACAGTAGGAAAGTATGCAAGTGAATTTAAGAGCAGCAGGATGGCAAATTTTATGAAACATGAGAACATGCAGAGGATTTGGTTTCAATATGCAAAAGTAATATCTTTGTGCCCCTCCCCCCAAACTGTATTTCATTTTTAGATCTGTAAAACAGACAAGATACTCTCTTATGAACTGCAGACAAAAAATTTGCTATATATAACTAAATGGAATTCATTTTGATTTACATATTCTGCTCTTTTGTGCTGGTTATTACATTCACTAATTTTTTTTGTGTCCCGTTGTGTTTTCTGTGTAAGAGTAGTTCAGGCTTTGGCACTGTGGCTCAGAGCAAGTCTAGACTTTTTGTTATTTTTCAGTGAAACAACAGATACTTGGTTCCTTAAAACGGGGAAACTTTTTATTTACAGTAAAGTGAGTTTGCATTAATGGAGTGAGAGCAATAAGAGCACAACAAAGGTTTGGGTATAGTTTTCAACTTAGGAGTCTAAAATCATCATGTTTATCATTATTTTTCAGAATAAATTAGGGAACAAATATCAAGTTTAATATTTTCAATAATTCTGACTTTTTATTGCTACTTGTGACGAGTAATTTTCATTCTGGCTGCTTAATAATCCATAATAATTTCTATAAATTCACACACACTCTGTCCTGAGTGTTGTAGGAAACATAACGCTATTTGGTCTTCAAGTGAAAAAAAGAAAATTATGGCAAATGGCTTTTTTCTAGCTTTTTGTGACACATTCAGGTTAAAAGGAAAATATTTAAAGGCACAAGAGGTACTGGATTTGGAAGAATAATTTTTTGTTGATCTCAGTTATTTGGATAAGTAAGTTTGTTTTAGAGAAAACTTGACTGCATCTGTGTACATGTATGTTTGTAATATATATATATATATCAAAATATTACACTGTTTGGGTAAGAACATGTTGCAAAGGCCATATTATGATTTTGAAAAGAAGCATGTTTGTTTCTAGCTTTACCTTTTTTTTTTTTTTTCCAGTTTGTAAAATATCTATCTGCCTGTCCTTCTCAGGATGTAGCCTGTTTCCAAGGAGGGCTGCAGAAGGGGTGGCTGAGGGCAAGGGACAAACCTGAATATCAATATAGGTCTGTCATAGTTGGATAATTACCTGAAAACCCCCCTTCTTATATGTCATAATTATTAATGATTAATGGACAAGTTTTCTTATGAGTTTTGATGAAATCTATAAGATCCTTCCTCTTCCTCCTTAGGCTCAGCTGAGTAGGTCTCAGAAAGGCTTTCTGGCTAAAACGTGTTTCAGGCACAGGGCTGGATGGGGCAAATACACATATTGGTAACACAACAGAGTTATGTGATGGGCCATATTCTGCTTTTGCCTTCACTGGACCGTGTGGCAACCAATGATATGATTCTAATGTTAAGGTTTCAGTTTTATAGCTTTAAATAGCTTTAGTGATTTCATCTAAAATTAATTCATAGTTAATGTGATTTAAAGTGTCCACAGTAGTGATGTATTTAATGCCTGCTTAGTATTAATTTCCACATATCTTAAAAATGCCTGGTTCCTATTACTGTTCACGTATCTTTTAAAAAAACCCTGTACGCTATTACTGTTCTGAAAATCACTGCTATTATTGCTGCATTAATTCACTTTAGCTTATACCTGCAGTTGGCGTATTTTGAGATGCATTCTACTAAATTGAGATGCCTTTAAATATCAGTCTTAAATTTTTACTTTTGCCTCCCGATACATCTATATATAAACGTGTGTGTATATATATGTTTCTGTGAATTCGGTTTCATTTACCTTGATTGCTGTAACCAAATTAATTGAACTGCAAGTGATCTTATTACCAAAATGGTAGTGTATAAATGTAACTGTTCCATTCTCTTATGTCCCTATAGTTTAATTTTTTTAGATATAGGAAGCGGTGATCTATTAACATTGTTCTTTTTGTTTTTCCTCACAGAACCATACACTGTATGCATGTCAGATCTGATTAGATTTAACATTGTGAAGGTAAATTTCAGGAAGGACTAGGAGGCAGTTTTGTAAGCACCTGGCTTATGCTGTCACTGAAAGGGGGGGAAGAGAGAGAGAAAGGGCCAATAATGCATGTGGACATCTATATGGTAGTTATGATGTCCTCATAGCCTGCTGTATTCACTGCTACAGGGCATTAGTTAAGGGCATAACTGAATTGTTTGTTTTTTTTTTTTTTTTCTTACAGAGAACATGGCATACTGGTTACTTCTAGGTTTAGAAGGATTTTTATTTCTGAGGGATAGCTGCCAGCTATTTATGTTTTGAGAAAGTGCTTTTTTCACATTAGAGATGCAGTATGGTATTTACACATATGAACTGAACTTTCATTTTTTTCAATTTAAAAAATGGGGTTATTTAATACTATTTTCATATTCCATCTGGCAAGACAATTCTTTGTTGCTAAGACCAGGACATTCAATAGATGATATACTTAAATCACTAAAATGGTAGAAAATTGCAACATGTAGTCTTAAATGAAGAGTCGTTACAGGGAAAATGACTATGTGTTGGTAGTTAAGATGACTTGCAATAGGATATTAAGGGTTTGACAACATATATAGAAAAGGAAACTTAGAGGACCAAGATTCAAATCTAGGATAACAATCAGTTTGCAGTAGGCTGAGCAAAGCTTGAAGATATGCAGCTGGAACTCAGGAAAATGTACGGCTTTAACTAAATTTCTGTATGTTAAAATATCTGGTTTATGTAATACACATAGAAATAGTTGCAACGGTAAATAAGACATGTTGTTTCTTAAATTTATTTTTATATATAATAGAAACATTTTCCCCTGACGTTTGACATAAAATCTGTTCTAAAATGCAGACAGAAAATTCAGCTGTCTTCTGGTTTATTCTGTGTAATTCTGGGGAAGAAACACTTCTCTTATTTTTGCAGCCTGTGGAAGCACTGGAAGTTTTCTGAGGTATTTTCCAGGGTTGGAATGCAAAATGGTGGGCAAGACCCTTCTGTTAGCCAATTTGGAATAGCTACTTTTTGTGTAACTTTCTTAGGATGTCTTTCTGGAACTCATCTCCTTGCTGGAAGACGACATTTGGGTGTGTGTCAGAATAAGGAGGAAATTAAGTTTAGAATACTAGGATTAAATATAGTTAAAGAAGTGGGTGAAGACAAAGGTGTTTCATGTGGTCTTGCACCATTAACAGGCTGCTTTTAGATACTTACTCTTTCTTACATATACTTCTCCTGAGTCCTCACAAGTGAATTCTGTGACAGTGGGTTAGTCATTGAGGACTGATAATTACATGACAAAGAGTATTGTCTACTTTTGTGTCTCTACAGCAGGCCAGTTTTACATTTTTTGTAACTGAACCTCGTGGGTGTTTTTTCTGAAAAACAGAATATTCACAGAACCTCTGACAGGGGCCACATCCTGTGAGGTGATGACATTTTCATCCTTTTTAGCCAAAAGAAAAAAAAAAAAAGGAAGTAGAACAGAGTAGTTTTGTCAGAAATGAAAGACTTGTCCTGTTTGAAAGCCCAACAGTTTTACTTGCCAAGTTTTATTTAATACATGGCCATTATAAGTTTCCAAGCCAACCAGCAATAATACCTAACTGTTTGACAGATACAACCTAGGAATCTCCTGTAAATGACAGAATTATGTGTATGATGGACTTGCTTTGTCCTCTCATTATTTCTCGCTACCAGCATTGAGTCATGTGAATTCAAAATAGTCCTGGATGCTTGGATTTTGCGTTGTCTCAGCTGTGCCTTCTGCTGTCTGCTCACTCGGTTTCAGCTGCTTGGAAATTTGCACTGTTGCAAGTAAAATAGATTCTCCCACACTTCGCTCCATTAAAATAGCCTTGGGCATTTTTGTTGTATTAATAGACTTGTTTGCAATTTAACTTCCCATATACAGCTTATTATCTACAAAATCTGGTGGGCAGTTTAAAAAGCAATTGCCTTTCTAAATCCCTTTAGTTCTCAGAACATACAGTTTGAGAGGTGAATTGTTCACACCAGACATCCTGCAGTAAATCATCTGATCTTTATTTTGCTACTTTTCTTTTTTCTTTCTCTTTTCCCTTGATAGGGCTTATTTTTTGACTGAAATCCTAAGCATATCTTGGAGCTAAATTTCCATTTTTTAGTTTCAGGACCATAAAATAATTTGTGCTAGCTGGATTTAAAATTAAGTCTTTGGACTGCACATAAGATTTCAAATATCCTTGTAATTCCCAAACTTCCTCTGCAAGAAAGAGACAGGAGATCTGCCCTGCCTTTTTGCTACAAAACTGTATTTCCAGATGGTGGATAGAAGTTGTTTAGAGACTTTTTAATGCCTTTCCATGCAAAGCAAAAATTTTCTTAGTAATAGATCATTTTCATCTTTCTCAATTTTGTGATTTCAGAAAGGATGAAAAGGACCTAGACTTCTTTTCGGGGGGGGGGGGGGGTCCCCCTAGGTTCTAGATGCCACGGTCCTGATCATGGTAACTGTCCAGGGGACAGGTGTTTCTGGTCCATCACATTAATGCCTCTCTGGGCTGTGCAGACCTCCACTCAAACTGGGGCTTTGTCTAGCCTCGGGGGAGAAAAGGGAATAAACATTGTAATGAGGTATTTTGTAGCCACAAAAAAGGCCCTACAGTGAGTTGCTTTTCTGTCACTCTAGTATATCAGCTTGAACACCAGATTCCTCTTTCAACACTATCTCAACATAGTGTTGCTGTTTTAAAAAAAAAAAAAAAAAAAAATTGGGCATATATAATGTTGTATAATGTGAATTTGAGGGCCAAAAATTTACACGTTAAATGCTAATTTGAAAAATATGTTAACCATCTTTGGACATTAAGCCCTTTTACTGCCTCTGTCCTAGTGATTTTGGCCCAGTGGAAAGACAAGCTGTCATGTAGTAACACGGAACTTCAGATTGAATGTAAAGTTTCAGAATTTTGTCTTAAAATAAAATAAGAAATTAAATTGCAAAGAAAAGAAATTTCAGAGTCTAGTTGGAGGTCAGTGACGAGTGGTGTTCCCCAGGGGTCAGTACTGGGTCCAGTCCTGTTCAATATATTCATCAACGACTTGGATGAGGGGATAGAGTGCACCCTCAGCAAGTTTGCTGATGATACAAAGCTGGGAGGGGTGGCTGACACACCAGAAGGCTGTGCTGCCATCCAGACAGACCTGGACAGGCTGGAGAGTTGGGCGGAGAGGAATCTTATGAAATTCAGTAAGGGCAAGTGTAGGGTGCTGCACCTGGGGAGGAATAACCCCCTGCATCAGTACAGGTTGGGGACTGACCTCCTGGAGAGCAGCTCTGTAGAAAGGGACCTGGGAGTCCTGGTGGACAACAGGATGACCATGAGCCAGCAATGTGCCCTGGTGGCCAAGAAGGCCAATGGCATCCTGGGGTGCATCAAGAAGAGTGTGGCCAGCAGGTCGAGGGAGGTCATCCTCCCCCTCTACTCTGCCTTGGTGAGGCCGCACCTGGAGTACTGTGTCCAGTTCTGGGCTCCCCAGCTCAAGAAGGACAGGGAACTGCTGGAGAGGGTGCAGCATAGGGCTACCAAGATGATTAGGGGACTGGAACACCTCTCTTATGAAGAAAGACTGAGGGAATTGGGTCTCTTTAGTCTGGAAAAAAGACGGTTGAGGGGGGACCTGATCCATGCTTATAAATACTTAAAGGGTGGGTGCCAGGAGGATGGGGCCAGGCTCTTTTCGGTGGTGCCCAGTGACAGGACAAGAGGTAACGGGCACAAACTTGAGTATAGGAAGTTCCACCTAAACATGAGGAGGAACTTCTTTACCTTGAGGGTGGTAGAGCACTGGAACAGGCTGCCCAGGGAGGTGGTGGAGTCTCCATCTCTGGAGACATTCAAAACCTGCCTGGACGCGTTCCTGTGCAGCCTGCTCTAAGGTGTCCCTGTTCTGGCAGGGGGGTTGGACTAGATGATCTCCAGAGGTCCCTTCCAACCCTGCGATTCTATGATTCTATGAAATCATATGGTAGCTTTCCGTTGCCCCAGTTAAACATGTAAGTTTTCTTAATTTTGGATATCACTTCTTGTCATTCTTTTTATCTCATGTAAACTTATAACACTACATCTCTTTATATGACAATAAGGGCATATATGAGCATTGCAAAGAGTAAGTGAAAAGTAGTTTGTTTAAGACTTGTTTGAACATGACAATCTCAGTACCGTGAACAAGTGTTTCCATTATGTTAACTGTTTAATTTTTTTTGTGCTAGTGCTCATGCTTATAGGTTCAAATACTGAACTTTCAGTTGCCAGCACTTGCTGAAGTTAATTCACAGTCTGATATGCAGTTGTTTAGTTTTGCATGAGAAATGAGGTGAATTGGATTTTTGTCTCCAAATTGTCAAGGCTGTTAGAGTGTACATACACATTTATAAGAATCCTTAAATGTTGCATGCAGGTGTTCAAAACAGGAACTTTTTGAAAACAGGCAAAAATAAATGCAAATGTAGTAAAACATTATCTCAAATCAAAGTCATGTAGCTGTTGTGAAGACTTGAAAAATTTTGAATTGCCTATGAAGAATGCTGCACAACTATGTAGACTTGTGAGTACGAAGTATCGTCTGCATTAACAAGCAAGCATCATGTATTGGTTTGGGCCGAACCAGCCACTGGGTGACTGGCAGATGCTCTCCCCTACCTCTGTTCAAAGAGAGAAGCAGGAGAGAGAGAGACTTATGAGTTTAGAAGGAACTAAACTACTTTAATGAAATATTAATAATAAAATAAAAAGGAAATAATGAAATATATACAAAACCATATCAAGCTCCCGGGATGACAAGCACGTCACTGGCAGGGACTGGGGAAATCCCAGACTGGATTCAGTGATGGACAGGAACTGGATTCTGGATCTTGATTCAGGATCAGAATCAAAGGCAGATGAACAGACAGAGTCCTCCTTGGGCGCCAGCCATCGAAGAAAGAGGGCTGACCCTTTGATCCCTCAGCTTTTACACTGAGCATGAGGCAGATGGGATGGAATGCCCCGTTGGTCAGCTTTGGGTCACCTGTCCTGTCCGCTCCTCCCCGCAGGTGGGACCCCTCTACGCTTTTCTGCTTCCGACCCTCCAGTGGGGCAAATAACAAAGAGAGCTGCCCTTGGGGGTTACAGCAATATGTATAAGCAGGAGCCTCTCTGCATACCTTCCCTCGGCATCAACTATAAACATAGCTCTTATCACTCTGAGAGCCAACAGTGTCTGCACAATAGGCTGTTAATTTCAGTAGTTAGGAGAGGCCCAGCTAAAAAGTAAAGTTATTGAACAAAATCGGTCCTGTTTTATGTCAAACCAGGACACATTACCACACTGATCTCATTATTTGGAAATCCTAGGGCAGGACAAGTCAGATACCAGCTCTCGTCTTGCACAGCGATTATAGATCCAGCATAAGGAAAGGAACTTGAATCCCAGTATGTTGCTTAAGTGAATTAATTGTTGTTTTATCTAAACAAGGTACGAACTCTGGTCTTAGGTATGGGCCGGATTTTTTCCTTACTCATGCACATAGTTCCTTTGAAAATACCAAGGAATTCAGCACAGAAATACTACTACTGTTATTTCTAATGATATATAAACTGAAGATCTGGACTCTTTGTGACATGAAACAAATCGTACAGCTCCTCTGCCTCACTTATTCCGTTTATTATATTGGAATGCTAAAACCTACCTTCTCGCAGGGGTGTTGTGAAGATTAATTAATTAGTTTGTAAAGTGCTTTGATCCCATAAAACACTACCGAAGTGCCAAGCATTATTATGAAGAATTATAAAATGCCCGCCTTCATATGCACCTTGGGATAGCTGTTTTATAGATACAAATCTGTTTCATTCTCCTTAGAATCACATTGTTCTACTTTTCCGACATGGCAGCCCATTCACAAAATGAGCCAATTTTAGGAAAGATGCAATTTTTGGAATAGAGAAGAGATCACCGACTGTCATAAATATCTTTTCCAATTAAGGACTCGTAGATTAAAGATGCATTTTGCTGCAGGATTTGGAATGGTATCGTTTCAGAACACCTCCATCCACAGCAGGAGGGAGGGTAGTTGGATTTTAAATACCTCCCCTATCTGAAAGAAAACAAAGATATCTTTCTACTTCAGTTCCTTTATTGGATCTTAAGTATGGGATAAGTATTCAAGAGGGTCTTTTGCTTTTATTTTATATGAAGTGGCTGTTAAATCATTAGTATGTGAATAATTAATTCAATTAAGCTTAATAAGGAAAAAGCTTTAAGTCACAGGAATCTCTTCCATTAAAAGCTCTATTATCCAAGATTATTACATTGCAATGAAGTGAAAAAAATTGAGTTTTATTGCCTAACAGACAAACTGTGGCATTTGCTCTATATTAGCAAGAAAAACTCCATCAGCTATAGAACCATGTAATAGTTTAAGTTGCTCCAAGGGTATTGCATATTCCAAAAACAAATAGAGGTCATCAAACATTTTATCTTGAACCGAAATTTAAATATTAGCATAATTTAGAATTTCAGCGCTCTAACTTCCGTTCTGTAATGTCTTTTATCATATCGTTTTAGCTGGTAGTTGGTGATCCTGACAATGGAAATTTTCAGATAGGAGGAACATACATAAAATCTCGGAATGCTCTGATCAAGACTCACCTAATGAGATGGATGTTAAATGTGTGTATACACACATATGCTTAAATACATTACGTATATATTTGATATATAAATATAGTGAACGAATATATGTATAAAGTTCTACTTGCACGTACTTTTTGTCTAAAATTGATAAAAATCTGAGATGGATGTCATAAGTGGGGCAGGGTCAGACAGCTTTATGAATTAAATTTTAAGGCCTTGTATGCGTAAGAAAAATAAATGTTACGACACTGTTTAGAACTCATAATCTCTCTTTTATTTCCCCTGTTTCTGTGTTACAAACAGTCACTTTCTAGTTGTTCTTGTGATTGTACAGATGAAATTTTCCTTTTACGCTTTTTGAACATTACTGTAAGACAGCGGATACTATTTCTTAAATGAAAGGAGCATTTTTTTTTCCTAGCAAGTGTTTTATCTGAAGGTGCAAGTACTTGGGCTTATTTTTCATTCTGGTTAAATATCCAGTTTTAGCGATTTCTTTTCAAACAGTTTTCCTTTATTTTTGAATGCATTTTCTGTGAAGAAAAGAGCTAATTTTTTCACTCAATGTTTTATCATATTTTTATTGAACTTTACAAAGTGGTAAAATGGTTTCTGAGAAATAAGAATTGCCTAAACTCCTGAAATAAAAGTATTGTTTTTAGTATTTTCCCCCCTATCTCCTGGATCTATTTTCTATTTCTTTATTCCTCTGAAAATGTGCCCTCAATGTACAAAGCAGCTGAGGAGACCTTTACTTGGAGCAATATTCAATCCTGCTTAGAAGTAGAGAAACTAGGATAAGTTACAAGAAATTCTGGGGTTTTTTTATGCTTCCAGATAAGGTCTTCAGACTTTGGGCATGTGTGTAAACATCTGCCGAAAAGCACTTTTAAGCCATGCTTATCACTGATCTGAAAATGCAGGCATTTTCATTCGCCATTCACCGAATAGTTTTTCTTCTCTAAATCGCTTGTGTAGAAAGCATCGCTTTCTTATCTGGTGCTTTTTTCTTTCTGAATAGGCATCCCTAGAACGCTCCCTGCCTTCTGCTAGTCTAGAACCACATAATTTTAGGAGAGACAGAACAGAAAAAGTTTGGAAAACCATTCTTTTAAATTCACTTGAATGTGCCATCTGTATGAGCAGATGGGAAAAATGTCTCAGGGCCAAAAGGAGACTGGGAGATCAAACCGCGAGGAAAGAACTACATGCAAACATGTTCCTAGTGTCAGAACAAAAAGCACCCTAGCAATTACCTCAGTGACATGACCTGGAGCCTGATCCCTCAGAAACTGCTGTCTCCGTGGCAGAAGGTGTTTCAAGGGGCTGTAATCAATACAGTATAGATCCCCACGGCTTGTAGGCTGTGGACACTCTTCCTTCTGGGCAACTGCCAGACAAAACCAAATGTTTATGTCCCTAAATTATTCTCTCATATGAACTTTGAATCCACATTCGGCATTTCACAGGGAGGGGTTGACAGAGTGCATTATCCTCCTCAGCTTCTCAATTGAGAAAGCATTACGCTTTCTCCATCTTCATATGGTACAATACATTGTTCTTGAGAACACTCTGTTTTTTAAAAAAAAAAAACAACAACGCAATAAATGCAGACTACTGAACATACATGGCATCTTTCAACAGATTACAATTTCGGTTGTATGGTGACTATTGCTGACAGTGAATGCCAATTCACAAATGGTGTGAAAATAGTTACAGCTTATAAGTATGCTTTTATTTATTGACAAGGGCCTCTTTCTTGGGGGTCTATTTTAAACAATTTGTCTTGAAAAGTGAAAGGCATACAAAAACATATGAACTTTTTGTGCAAAAAATCTTACTTCTCCCAAAGCCCTGTGCAGGGTTGTAAAGCCACTGGGGATTATAAAGCTAACATTTGTTTCCTCTTAGTTTTGCACTGGTTGTTAAGGTCTATCTCTAGATTTTCTAAGTTAGTTTTATTGTAGAAGGTGTTGCGTGCTGGCACTTTGCCTATTTAAAATGCGTATGGAAAATGTATTCAGTATATATTGAAAAATGTTATGGCACGTTCTCTTCAGTGTCAGAATGGAAAAAAACAGGGATGAGTAGCTGTTGGGGAAACACTTCAAGATCTCTGTTTCAGTTGCATTAACTGAAACTGGTGCAGTGTGGTTAGGACCAAGCATTCTAGCATTTATTTTGCAGACTTCCCTCTCATGGACCATAACTTTTCAAAGTCCCTTTAGTGTGGTATTTCTGTCAGTCCTGAACCTACCTCCATTTGCAGATCTCTGGGTAAATGGAAATGTTGGAGCTAGAAAGAAAAAGTTCTTTATTACAATATTGCTATCCACAAATTCTGTCTGGTTTTTTGTCATTTGTTATTTGTGATTTTCTTTGTTGCGCCAATTTTTACAGTAGTTGTTACTGGTGGAAATGCTAGCCAAAATTAGTTAACAGTAATTGGTCTTTGTGTAGTTCTTTTATATACATATATATATATATAAAAACCCAAGATGTGTGTTTTACAGCCGTGTACCTTAACAAGGCAATATAGTTGATATACTGCATAGGAAGAAGCACTCTAACAAAATTCTGAATGCATCTGCTCAAGTGGGAGAGCAACAAAACATTAATTTCCTATGATCATAAGGCTTCTCACAATCTAGTTGGTAGATATTTTTACCAAAATATTACAAATTTCAGGTGATGAAAACTGCTGGGAAAGAGATTAGAAATCTGCTGAACTCAGATGACCACGGAATGTTTGTATGTGGTCAGCTGAGGAGGTAAATTATTTTTAGACCTTGCTGATAAGCTCAGTCCTTTCAGTGAGATTTCATCATCTGTGTTTCCATCTTATAATTCCCTCTCTAGAATATGGCTCGTAACTGCTCCATTTGGTTCTGTATGTAAAAAGCAGAGATGACAATCAGTGCACAAGATGGGAAACAAGACAAAGGCAAGGAGGCGCGTACTGAATATTCATCCCTCTTTCCTTTTATTTTTAATTATACACATTAGAAGCTTATTTCATAATTACATCCCAGACTACATTTTATTCTTGGCTAACAACTGAGAATAAAGCACTGTGCCTCTTTAAACATTAGTCTGTGGGCTGTTTCTACAAGAGGGTCTCCAAAGCACATATAATTTTGATGTACAAATACTGCGTTATGGTTGTCCTAAAATGCCTTTGAATATTGTTTCATGGTGTTAGTGTTGATGGGGAATTGTCACGTACGACAGCAGAGATGACTTTTGTTGCTGTTGGATTTTTAAAGAGGTAATAGAGTAACCATAAGAAAGATACGCTATTTGTCATTTTCATTTAATTTTGGTACGCCTTCAAGAAAATATATTCTAGAGCTGAAATATTTACCTGAAAAAGAGTTGTTTAAGGGCATTGCTGTGTGTTAAATACCACCCCCCACAGCCCCCCAAGTGTCTAATTTATTTCCTTTCGAAGGAAGAGATACTGACGATATAGTCAAGGTTAATTATTTTTCATAGCCTTCCATGTTCGGCATCTGATGCAAGATGTTTTTATGTCATAGAGAACGCACAATATAATTTCAGGGAAATTATTTGTATGCAGTTAAGACTGAAGGATACTGATAAAATATTGGTTGCTGGTATCCAGGAAGGTGATCTTAATTTGCAGTTATTTATGTCTTTAATCATACAAATATATAAAACGTAACATGGTTCTGAAGGGTCCTGAGGTCTTTTCCAGATACCTATCCTGCGGGGTTCAGAGTTATGATGTTTTAAAAATATTTAGTTAGCTTAAAAAACCCCAAACCAAACCACTGAAAAATCTGAGGAGGCACGAGTACAAGTTACAGTTCCAGAAGAGATGAAAATCCTATTGTATGAGCATATAAAGATCTTCATACAGAAGGATTGGGAAGATACTTTCCCCGTGCACATTTGGTTCTGTAGGTACCCTTTGATGCTGCATATGGGGTCCCACTTGCAACTGCAGTTTGCCATTTAAATCAGGCTTCCTGTCGTCACCCCTTTTCTGCTCCTTCTTTGATTTAACTGTACAAACCCAAAGCTTATAATACATTTGCATATTGCAGCACTCTTTCTTTTGTTATAAATTGTTTCCGAACCCATCTAAAAACATTACGTGTAGGGATGTCTCAGAATCTGATACTGTGGTGTTATGGTATTTATTTATTTTTTTCTGTGTTAATTTTTTTTTTTCCGTGAGTACTGAAGGTATTTTTCATATATTGAAGAAGATAGACTCCCATTCCATATGTCTTATCTGGTCACGTCTTGTCTGCTTCACCACGTCTAATTTTCTTTAAGCTTCATCTTTTCATTTTATTTCAATAAAGCTTTAATTTCAATACAACTTATAACTGTGATCTGTGGGATTGCTAGGAAAATATGCTGTGTCCTGGTCATAGAAATAACGGTAAGACTGAATAAAGGCACAGAGATTGTTAGCAGTGGGAATACTACCCCACAGAATTGAACACAAGAAAAAGGGCATGGAGAGTAATATTTGTTTAATGTCAAGGATGAAAGTAAATATTGTGTTATGTTTGCTATTCATTATAGCTATTACAGGTTCTTCTTAGAAATTGTTCAGAGGAAGGTATAGATATTAGTTCAATATAAGGCAATTAGGTAATACATGACTGAAAGATTCAATGCCTGAATTACATAGCTTCAAGAATGGAAAAATAATTATGACTTAACCTTATGAAAGAAAAAAAAAACTTTGATAAAGCAGATGTTCTCACTTAGATTTATTTTTTTATTAAGTTGCCTTTGTCAGTGCAATAAGTAGCAAAGCCAGCTTTTAGTTTTGCTTTGTTAAGTAATGGATCTGTATATTGCCTTTTGCTAGATATGTTATTGATGGCCAAACTGATAAACGTAGAGAGTTTGCTGGGCCTAAGCCAAGAATATCTCAGAATATCACTACTGTATTCCTGAATTTCCCATCCCTGCAAAATGGAGTTGAAATGTGGCACATTTAATGTTGTGCCTGTGGCAGAAAACCAGAAATATGTATAGAAATAAGGTATCCTCATACTTTCAGACTTTTAAAATTCCATTTCAGTTGAGAGAAATGAGCACAAAATGAGGGTTTGTTGGTGTTCATTTGTTTTTGACAGGGATGAGCAAGTTATATTTCTTGCAAGTAGTTGTCGTTCAGCAGTTCTTACCAGCCCTGTGCAAAGCTCTTTTTAAAAGACATTGGTAGTTCAGGCCTAGTGTGACATATAACTTTTTCTCCTTCATCCTGAAAGTGTGATATCACTTAAGAGAACAGGCTGTCAGCTCTGTATCAGAGGATTTGCCTACTATAGAAGTTTTAGGGAAGCCATTTGGTAGCCAGAATCATGGGAGAGTTTCCATAAACAAGTGCCTCTCAGTGTTGGCAAAAAGGGTCAATTTTAGCAAACAGTCCTCTTCCCCATTTGAGCATTACTTTTGTATTATTTTCAATACTGAGTAATAATGACAATAAATTGTGTAGCTAAGTTGAGATCTGCGGCTGGCAGAGTGAGAAGTTGTCGTGTTCCCCCCCCCCACCCCCTTTGTAGTTGATCAAAGATATTCTTAGCACTGACAAACTTTTCCTGCTTCCTTGCATTTGCTTTGAAAATACATTACCCTCTCCCCTTCTGGCTTTGCTTAACTCTACCGGTCTGCCTTATCGCTGTGTACTCATCCAGGCTTTCTGTTCAGCCGTTTCCTAATGTAAAGTCTGTCGGATTTCTAAATCCTTTGGAAAGCCAGTTGTGTTTCTGTGGTCAGTTTTCCATTCAGTTACAGACCTTGGTTATCCCCCGAGTCATCCATTTCCTCTAAAATTTGTGATGCGCTCTATTTTAGTTTTCTCCGTATTGTAAAAATAGGGGGGATGGGAAGAGGGTTGCTTTAGATTAATAGCATTAGATTGTCATTTTAGCTTGATGTCATGCTTCTGCTTACTAACTACTCCTTCAAAATACATCACTTTCATCCAACTCCAGTGGGACCATTTTTAGAGTATTGTTTTGGAGCCACTGTGACAGCTTCAGTAAATGGTGAGTTTTAATTCGTTTGTCTAATGAAGATTAGGATCTTGGCTAATGACTACATAGTCATAAGTGATGATGCTTTTCCCTCCTACTCCCTCATTGCTTAGAACATATATTAATTGTGCAGATGGTAGTGGCTTAGCTGTGTGATAGTTCGCTTTCCATCTCCTCCTCTCATGACATTTACACCATGCAAAGAGGGTGTATTGCCATCTTCTTATTTATGAAGGCTGGTGATTCATCACCTGCCTTTTAAATCAAATACTAAGATTATGTCTTGTTGCTAAGAGGCAGAATTTGGATGTGTGCTTTCTTCCTTAAAGCACACCTGTGCCAAGCTTTGCCTGAAACCTGCAAGCAAATTACAGCCAGAAGCACTGAATTTGCATCTTCGTTCCTACTGACAGCAGGTGAATCTTGCAGAGCCTGTTTTTATTTGGGTAACTACAAGTCATTCCGTATGCGTTCAAAAGATTCACAGACTTTTCAGTCTGTAACCTAGCCAAAACTTAAGCCAAGATTTACAGGTATTTAAATTTCACTGCAAACATTTTTTCGAATTACTAGATTTCAAGGGTGATTTGTATGTGACAGATGGAAAGTAAATACTTCTACTGCTTTTTTTTTTATTGTTTTGCTTTTCTTTCTTACCTACACAATTATTCGTTCTTATTGTTTGCAATAAACAACAGAAAACATAATGATTTAGGCACAACTAATAAAGACAATTCCTTAAAATTTCTTTTCTTCTTTGATGTCATCTGTCTGTTGCAGTCATTCTACTCACCAGATTGTCTACTATTGCTTGTTTCAGAGAATAGTATTGCCATTTCTGTGTTCAAGCATTATCTGGGTTTGTTCTTTACAAAAGTCACTGAATGTATATATTTTACTCATAATTTAAAGGCTTGTTTACTTTTAAGTGTCACTCCTGAGTTCCTGACCAGTATTTGCAAATGCTAGGGCAATGGGATTTGGTCTTCATGCTTTATTTTGCCCTTCATTTGGTTATGAAAGATCCTGTGTTGCAGGTACAATCAAAGGAAGTCAGGATTACTCTTGAAAAATTATTTTTGCAGACTAAGAGAATAGTTCTTTTCCTGTCAATGAGGATTCTACCTCTGATGTCTCTGTATCAAGTATATACATTGTCTGTGGCAATACAGGGATTCAGACCTCTGTACTTGGAGCTGCTTGCAAGGGAGGCAGGGTAAGGGGCTAATGAGCCTTTTGGTCACAGAGGAGTGATGCTGAGAGAGGGAGGAGTGGCTTTGAGGGCTACGTTTGGCAAATGTCAAGGCTCCTGAGATATAGATGGTCAGAAACACGAGTGGAGAAGAGACCTAAAAAGGAGTAGAGAGGATCTGAAAGGAACTTATTTTTCATACAGAGTTGTAGGCTTGCACCAAGTGCGTGGTTTCTGTTACCTAACACAGAAGATGCAAAGGCTTTGCATAAGATGTAGTTTGACCTCTGAGTAAGGTGCCGGTATTCTGAATTTAGGAGGCTCTCTGCTATTCCAAGAAGAGAGAAGTTAAGACCTTGTTAAGGCACTGCAGTCGTGATTGAAGTAGTTGACTAAAATGTTACTTTGAGTAAATGAAAAGCTGAGGCAGATCCACCGCACTACAAACTTACTTGCATGCTTTCAGCATTGTAAATTTGAGATTGTTGACTGTTGGAAATTCTGAAAACTGCAGCAGGTTTGAGCAAGCTGGTTATCACCTCGGTGTCTGTATCTCTATGAAATGTGGATTATAATATAAGCAGACTCCATCCAACTTTTGAAGGTCTGCTTTCTTAGTGCAGTACTGATCTTCATATTAGTCTTCTCATTCGTCAGCTTGGAGGAATATCAGGGGAAAAACATTTAACTTTAACAAGAAAGTTATTAAACTGCTGATGTTATTTGCTAAATTTCTGGTCTATGGTTAGAAATGAGATTTCCCACCTATAAGAGAGATTTTGCTGAGCCACTAGCTCTAGCTTTAGGTTAAATGAACATATGTAATGCATGCCAGTAGTGATGAATTCAGGTCAGTGCTTGAAATATCTGAAAGTACGGTTGTATGTGAAATACTGAAATATTGTAAGAATTAAAAAAACAAACAAACAAAAAAACCCCAAACAAACAAACCCCAAACAGTTGGGTATTTCTCCCTGTGTGGCATTTAACTAGATACTTGGGAATATGTATTGTGAAATTAATATTGTGAAATGAGAAGGATGCTGGGACTGGTTTATACAGAACTATCTCACCCGGTCAAGACATGGCTAAGATAATTTGCATGTGCCTTTCTGTATTTCTCACTTGAGAAACCTGCTTGCCCAGAAAAGTGTGGCTGTTTCATTGTACAGCAGTCTCTCCTACTGTCCCCATATTACAGGCGGTGCTGAGTTGAAGTCCACATCCCTGCTAAGACTTTTCTGTTGAGCTGTTGTTTTTAAAAAGGTTTTCAAACATCTTTCCCATAAGTATTATGTCTCATGGAGGGAGTGGTGCAAACTATTATTATCCTTGTATACTAAGAAAATTAAAAGGTGTTCTTGCCAGGTGGTTAATAGAAAGTATCATGTCCTCTTACTCTCATTTGGTGTCAGGTACCGATGTTGACATATGGACATTCATAATGTGAAAAATAACACTTAAAAAAAGATTCTCAGTGCTCTTCACAGAGAAGATTCCTCTGATAAACACCAGATTTGACATAGGGGAACAAACTTAAGCTCGTGAGTTTTGAAATTTTATAAATGCGAATCCTAGAAAATATTTGTTTTGCTGCTAGAAATTCCCTCCTCTAAAGCCTATCAAACAGGCTGATTTTATGAGAAGTTGCCCACATTTTGATGAAGAGCTGTGGCTGGATGGTCACTGCTCCCGTGCCTGGGCACATGAGTAGGTAAGGATGTGTAAAAAAGGACATGGCAGCCATCAAACCCACTGCTGTGCCTCTGAGATGGCTGTGTGCTGAACCTGCTATGCAAGCAATGCTTTCACCTTGCAGGTTTATGCCAGTGTTTTCAGTCACCTCTAAGTACCTGTGCATTTAATCAAGTAAATGCCTTCCTGATGCTCTGAATTTGATTTACTGAGTTTCAGCATGTGTTGTCCTATTGTTTATGTATAAAAGACTTTTAAGTAAAGCATGAGAGTAATTTTAGAGATTGTTTAAAAAAAGAAAAAACAGAAGAAAAAAGATGCACTACAGCAAAATGATCACTTTAAAAAGAATCCCTGAATACAGGGAATGGCTCCAGGACAGGTCTGGCATATCTCAGATAAGCATTTATTTTCCCATCAAATGTGTATCTGCTGTATTCAGGGTAGGACTGATATATTTTAGCTGACTCTTCATCCACCTCAAATGTGAACTAGTCATAACTTGTTTCTTGTAGGAAAGAAGGTCTTATGTATAGGCAAGGTAACACGAAAAGTAATGGGGGACATGTTTTCTAAATTAAATTATAAAAGTACACAATATGAAGAAATCCTTCATATATAGCTTATGTATTGCTTCAACTTTCGCTGCAGCATGAAGTGTTAAAATGCAGTTCTGGATATACAAAATGTTAAAAGCAATACCCATTGTCTGCATAAGTATATGGAAATCAGAGACCTGATTAAAATGATTGGAATCAGTTGAACTCTTCTGATTCTCTTTGAGACTCGGGTCATATGCTATCTGATAATGGCATTGTCTACAGAATCATCTCGGGCTGTGCAGCAAGTCAGAGTCAAGTATCTTCCAAATCTAATAGCTTTATTGATCATAAATGCAAATAACTGACTATAGAGACTGGTGGACCTTAGTAGCATTAAAATGGAAAAGAAGCGACCTTGGCAAGATGAAGCTTATCTTAAATGAATACAGATTTTATTTATTAAAAAAACATAGTCTGCAACAAAATATGGTCATTAGGAAGAAACTCCCTTTTTTTTTTTTTTTTTCAGCATATGGGTTAGACTTCTAGCCCCTGAGATGTCATTACTAAGGAGTTTCAAGTGTATTATTTCAGAAACAGGAAAGTACCAACTGAATATCTAAAAGCAGCCTCTATGCAGCTTTTCTTTTGGGTGTTTTTCCTGTTTGCGTTTGGAACAAGGTCATGAAAGTTCTGCAACAAAGATGAGGAAGAAAAAGGTCGTAACTGAACATCCTAACTTTGGCACAGGAGGAGATGTAGCCCTTGGGAAACAGTGTGAATTTGAGCAGGATAGCTAGAGTTAACTTAGATGCCTGTTAATGGTAGTCATTAGATTTGACTCATTGTTAAAGAAAAAAAACAACACTGTATGCTTCTTTCATACATTCAGTAAACCCTTAACTAAAGTTGAATTGGTTTGCAATGTAGATACTGATTTGGAAATGTTAAAGGAGAACTCGACTTCTCATTTCCAAACTAATATTGCTGCTACTTTAAAAATATATTAAAGTAATAAGTGTATTTGCTGTCTAAAATGGACCAGATATGAAATGGAGGATTGATGGTATAAGCCTAACACAACAGATGAGAAGAGCACCGAGGCCAGGCGCATGACGTCTGGAATGTGAAAGGAGGTGGTTTTAAGTAATTTATTTTTTCATTGTGAAAGGAAAAAAAAGTCTACTGACTTAGGTATCGTTTCAGTAGACCTATCTGTCAGCAGAGTGAAAAGGAGGAGTATCATCAGAAAAAGCTGCAATACGGGTTTTCTCCATGGATGTCTACTAGCCTGAGTAGGAAAAATACCAATGTTTAGGAATAAAATGTGCAAAATGCACCTCTCATATTTTGTCCATGTCAGATCTATCTTACAGCATTTAAATCAATAAGAAGGATGTTCTTCCTTTCCTAACTCCCCATTGCAGCATATCATATATAAAATCATTTGTATGTGTCTTTCTTTTGTCCTCTTCCCCCCCCCCCCCCCCCCGCAGGAGCCTTACCTAAAGCCAATTGACATTAATAGAAACCTGTCATTTGAAACCTGTATGCTGTGAATTAGGCCTAAAAGTATCTGGTAAATCTTTATTCATTGTCCTCAATTAAATACAGTTCACATGGGGATAGTTGATCAGATGGGCTATGTAGCTACAATGCAAACAGGTGATTTATTAAAGACAGCTCAAACAGCCTGGGCTCCAGCTGTCAGTTGGGGTGGAAAAGCCCCTCTGACACTCTGGACATAGAGGGCTCAGGTGAACGGTGTAGTTCTGTAGCTTTATATCCCTAGGGGTAGGTTCTTAGTGTGCATGTATAGGGTGCTTTACAGAATATGTAGACGGCAGACAGTATTTTAATACAAATCATGATTAGCAAAAACTGGAATAAATTGTAGCCAATTTTAAGAATTCTGATAGTCATGTTAATTTCTATAATTTCAAAATATTGTTCTGGAATGTAAAAAATGTATACTAGTATAATACAATTTTTCATATTTGCATTCCCATTATCTGCATTTTTCTTATCCATCTTTGTCAGAAATAGCATCTTATTTACTCAGTACAGGATTTGGTGTCCTGTTTGGCATGCATGCACAACTGCTTAAGTAACTCGGAAGAGTAAATGTGAGCACTAAAACATTAATTGATCAATAATACGTATTTTTAAAAATATATGTGGATCTACAGGTCTTGCAGATCTGTATTTGTACAAGTATGAAGTAGTTCCTGTATGGTACGTGATTAACATCAGTATCGAACCTATTTTTTTATATGTATATTGTTTGGGTTCCCCCCCCCCCCCCCTATTTTTTGTATCTAATTTCCTTGAGTGCTTTCAATCCTTTAAATTTCTCCCTGTTCTAGGGAAAAACTTTTTTTTTCACTCGTGAAGATAAACTCGATACTGTTAAGTAATAACAGGTCTATGGACGTGACAACTGCTGCAGAAAGAACTCTTAAATCCTTCCCTCAAGGACTTATCTGTAGTTTCACAGTGTACCTTTTAATTCTGTGAGAAGTTCCAGGTTGTTATGTATTATGGCAGTTGTACCACTCTAATATCTTGAAATAGGCCTTCAGTACTGCTGTACCTATACTCTTAAGTGCATGAGTTACTCTTAAGTGCATGAGTTAACATGGTTTTGAAAACTGGCCGATGAAATGTTTGCATGCAGTGTGAATGAATGACGTGCTGACATCAGAGCTGTCAAAAAAACCCCCAAAAAACAGTATAACTACATTTATTACTTTTTTCCAGTCATATGATGGTAATTTTTTGCTTTAAAAACTAAAACCTAAAAAAATGATACGACGATAGATTTGTTGCTAACATACGAATTACAGGAATAGGTAAATGGGATAAAAATCATGGTAAATCATTAGTAAATTAGATAAAAATCATAGTAAAAAAAAAAAAAAAGATCCTTGGGAAAGAAATTGTATAGATCAGTGCTAGGTATTAATTGGGGTCTCATGGCATTAGTATTTTGTTCAGGTTTTGTTCTGCGTGTTAAATCTATAAATTGACTTAGGTGATGGAGCAGTGAAGTACAGTTCATGAGTTATTGATGATAAAGATTTGTGTAAAATCAAGGATAACAAACTAGGTGATATGTAATACTTCGCAGTCACTGAAACCCAATTGTTGTTAGTCTGTTTGGCAGTGGTTGAAAACATTATTTGGATGAAAAAAAGGGAAAATACAACTACAGGTAGAAGCCCTACAGATCAGAAACAGGATGTATCAAGGAAGGATGATTAAGGAGCATATATCATTTATGTTGTGTTATATATATATATATATGTATGTGTGAATATATTCGTGTTGCTTGTTATTCATGATGCCTATGAACACAACAGGAAATCAGTAGTGGCTTTGACATGGCTGCTCAGTTGTGAACTTGATTGAATTGCTCTAAGTGTTTCAAAGGTATTTTTATTTTCTTCTTAAATCACACTTTCATATAATTTGAGGCCCAGTGTATATAACCAGACAGGTGCTTCCAAGGAGTACTAAAAAATAGGGTTCCCATTTTCCTTCGTCTTTGAGTTGAATTTGAGTCCTGAAAGATGTGGGTTTGAAAATATGAAATCACAAAGCTTGCAATCAAAAGTGAGGGTTGGGAGAGAGGTGGGAGGCAGGATTCTCAATACAGGTATAATTTTATTTACTTATTTTTAAAACCTTGTACACGGCCCCTGGAGATGTTGATCAGGTGATGATACTCAAACATGGAATTAGTACTGCATGCATTAACATTGTAGATACAAGGTTAATGACAGTATGGACAGTCTCAACCTCACTGAAATATAATATCCCTTCGCTTTTTGTTTTACCAGTAGCAGTGATATATGCATTTCTGAGCCCTGCAAAATTTGTCATAGACTTCACAATCTATCACATGGACTTCACCTGTCTCTTATTGCTACAGGGGGGGTGAAGCATTACCACCTACTAACTACAAATAATGGTCAATTAGTAAAATTAAAAGTGAAATGATACATTAGTACCAATATGCGCTCCTCTAGCCAATGGTGGATCAATATGTTAGCATAGTAGGTGTAAAGTCTGAGGGCAGTACTTCAGATGCTTTGGAGCTTTAAGATCATCTGTGTTATTTGTTTGTATTGTTTCTTTATTGACAGTTGATATTACAGTGGTATTTGAAAGGATGTAAGTAGGGTGGAGTTATGTATTTGGATATGTGTCTCTTACTGTTCCCTAAACACCAGAGAGAAGCCAAAATGTTGATTTGCAAAGCAAGAGATATTGATCTTATGACAATAGTCAATTACAAGGGTATTTGGTTTATTGTACTGAATGATTACAGTAGATTTAATCAGCTTGTTCAATAGTAGTACAAAAGGGGCAGTTTCTCATTCTCTTTTTTGCTTCTTGCATTGTGTTATGCTTAGAAGCAGCATAAGGGGAGAGGGAAGGGGGGAACAGCAGAGATTCTAGCTACATCAACATGAAGGCCTTTCTGATGTGCTTAGCTACTGCCTGTACTTTCAGCTCTCATCAGAAATTAAAAAAAATATTTCTGATTTGGTACAGATGTTTAATAGTGGTTGACCTCTCTCAGGTAGAGAATGAAAGAGGTATCTGTTACCAGATGTAAGGACATCCATTTTACAGGAGGACTTCAAGGCATGCAGAGCGCATTGCAGCTGCAGTAGGTGAAGTAACTGTGCTGTAGTGGGTTGAATTCATCAGGATGAGCTCCCTTGCGACACAGGAGACCTGTGGCTCTTACTTTTGGGGATCGCTTGGCATGCTCTGTTTTCTGAATCCGAGTGTCTGGTGAATTGCAGTTTGTTTTTTAGACCTATTCAGGGAGAAAAGAATGGGAGAACATCCTCCTTGTCATCACTAAAAGCAGAACAAAAAAAAAAAAAAAAAGACTCTAAACTTGTTAAAGATCATAGATACAGGCAACTTAGCGTAATGCTATCTGGAAAATTTACATAAATGGGGCACTAGAAATAAATAGCCTAGACAATAGTTGTTACTCAAAGGCACCAGTGTTAACACACAATGCTGTGGCTGCAGTTCTGCTCAGAGGAGGATTTTTTTCCCCTGCCCATTCTCTTTCATGGTGAGCAAATCACCCATGGTTGTTTCTGCCAGTCACTTTGATGCGTGTCATGGTTTAACCCCAGCCAGTAAATGGGACCACGCAGCTGCTTGCTCACTCCCCTAGGTGGGATGGGGGAGACAATCAGAAGAGTAAAAGTGAGGAAAAACTCATGGGTTGCGATAAAGACAGTTTAATACTTAGAGCAAAAGCTATGCATGCAGGCAAAGCAAAACAAGAAATTCATTCACTGCTTCCCATTGGTAGGCAGGTGTTCAGCCATCTCCAGGAAAGCCGGGCTTCATCACGCATAATGGTTACTCGGGGAAGACAAACAGGATCACTCTGATTGCACCTCCTTCCTCCTTTTTTCCCCAGTTTTATACGCTGAGCATGATGTCACTTGGCATGGACTATCCCTTTGCTCCGTTGGGGTCAGCTGTCCCAGCTGTGTCTACTCCCAACTTTTTGCACGCTCCCAGCCTACTTGCTAGTGGGGCGGTGTGAGGAGCAGAAGAGGCTTTGACTGCTTAGCAACGACCAAAACCACCAATGTGCTATCAACGGTATTCCCATTCCAAACCCAAAATGTAGCACTATACCAGCTGCTAGTAACAAACTCAACTCCATCCTGGCTGAAACCACAACAACATGCTACTGAAAAAGTTTCTGTGCATTTTGGCGAATGTCAGGTTGTCTGTAGACAGAAAGTAGAAGAAGAAATGAAGAGAAGGTGATGAAATACTTAATTCCTAGCAGTGGTGACATTCTGTTAGAGCAGGGTGAAGAGGAAAGAAATTATAAGTTTAAGAGCTTGTGGGGTTTCTTTGTTTGGTTTGGGTTTTTCTGCTAGAATAAGAAAGGAATATATTGTTTCATGGGGGGAAAAAAAGCATAGAAAGTAAATGGTCTAATTGAAATCCTACAGTCACACAGAGAAGTGCAACTATCCCTGCACTCTAGTCTGTATGGATGAAAACTTCTAATCATAATTGAATTAGTAAGTAATAACCTGTGTCTATTATTCTACTATGCTTTATACAGTTTGCCTTTATTCTGGCTGTTAACTGTCTCCCTGCTTGATTGCTTTTAAAATATGACTCCTGCGTTAGGACACAGAGAATTCATTTTACTTTTGTCTCAGAATTTTGTGAGGGTTAGAATTTTATAGGTACTGCTTTGTTGTAAAGGTTCTGGAAAGAAACTTAATAATTTCAGGTCTGCGCTAGAGGGTTTTTACTGACTTTTTTTCCACCTTTTTGGATCTGAGAGTAATTCTGCTTATGAAGAATCCACTTAAATTTATTATTGCTATTGACATTTCCCTGTGGAAAATGAGCGTTTTTATTCTGACTCACAAAAGCCAGAGGAATAGGAGCTCTGGGCTCTTATCTTACTTCTTCTGTAAGAATTACTAAATAAGCTGCAATTATAAAACTGAACGTGCCTTTTCTACTGAAGATTGGTTTGACTTTCACATTAATTTTTAACTTGAGTAGAACTTCCTTTTTCCAGAATGTTGAAAATACCTTCCACTCGGATGTCTCCCTGAACACGTAGGCAAGTAATCGATAATATTCTTGGTGGCATTTTGTGAGAAGAAAGGATTTTGCAGGATTGAATCTGTCACAGAAAGTATAGATTAAGAATGCAGTGAAGAAGTGAGTGCAGTTTCTGCATAAGCTCATCATCCAGAGCACAAGTTCTTCACTGAGGGAGGAAAGTGCTAGAGCTGCAGGTTGTGTAACACCACTGATATCTGCCTTGAAGGCAGTTTCCACGAGGACCTGTGTCCAGAAGTTGCTGGAGGTTGACTACTGCAGACATTTCAGGGGCGGGGAGGAGAGGGTTATGCACTATTTTCTAAGACCCACATGATTTAACATTCAGACACAGGCTCCTGAGGGCAACAAGGCAGTGTTCTTCCAAAGACAAGTGTTGCACCATAGGGTGGTAGTGCTACTGTAGTTGCTACGCTCTTAAGAAATAAAAAGGTAGCCTGTGGGCAAAGTTCATACTATTTTCCAGATGATAATCTTTACTTCCTTAGTTCTACACTTTTAGCAGCAGTATTATCTGCACAATTTGTGCATTGAAGCAGTGCATATTTTGTGGAGAAGATATTCCACTTTTTCCCTAGTTCTTCAACTATTTAATTAAACATTGTATCTTTATCATCCTGGAATAAAAAACATTAATGTAGGGTACATTTACAGTCCAGCATATTCACTAGAACTAAGCACCAGTTATTTCAGGCACTGAGAATTAATTAAAAAGTCACCAAATCCATGTGTCTCCTTAGAAAGTTCCATCCCTCTTTCATGGTTTAAAAGAGTCCGTATTAAATTTAATGTAATATCAGAATTATAAGTTAGCTATTTTTAAATAATGCAATAAGTTATCTTATACTTTTGTGTATATAAAGTTGAATTACTAGAACTCCTCCCCCCCACCCTGAAAGGTTGTGAGAAAGGTGTTTCATATGTTCTGAAATGCATCGTTATACAATTTTCTCTAAGAAATTCATGAATTATAAACATTTTTTTTCTGTTGAAGAGGACACAACTTGTTTAAAGATGTTTTGTATATATGATTTATTTGTAGCATGCAATAACGTCTTGGGTGGTAGCAATATAAATTCTTAAAAGAAAAGCTGAAATAATGCACTTTATTTCAATGCTGACATTATCAGTGTGAAATAGATATGCAATTTTCATAATCAGAGTAAGGAACATGTTTTGCAAAATATTTCAAAGTTAAACATTCAGTTTTCCAGTGACGGTCTGTATAAGTGGAGATTTACTAGCTCTTTATTCCAAGGGGTTTTGTTACATACTGAGTCATTCAGCCATCATGCTCCTATTGTTTCATTGTTCTGTAAGTTCTGTACTTTTTTAGCATTCTCCCTTTTATTTATTTTAATTTCTTTCGAAAGGGATAAGTGAAGTGAATGCTGAAGACAAGGATACGTTTCCCAGTGATAAAATATTAAAATTATGAAGTGCTCCTCTGAGCTCTTCTGCCATAGCTGCTGAATTGTGTTATATGGGTGTTATCTTCTAAAGGAGCACATATTACTTCAGAGAAAGGCTTGAATAACTTGTGTCTAAAGCCGAGGTTATTGTACCAGAAGATTTTACTGCAGAGTGATGTGTGCTTTTTGTGGGGATTTAAATTATGAACATGATGTTGTGGCTGAGTTCTGAACTCAGTGACAGGATAGAAGGCAATGCTATCTAATTTAAAGAACAATTTAGAGACCTACATGTGGAAAGATATAGTGGAAAATTGGGCATGGAAATCTGCAACAAAATTCTGATTCTTCTGAGTCAGAATTCCTTCACTATGAAATAACAGCCAAATTCTCCAGTTTTCCATGACTCTTCCCAGCTGGCATGCAGATGGCACAACAGGCTATCCTTCAGCAGAGAAATGCAGAGCTTCTTCCCAAGAAATATCGGAGGCATATATATTTCAGTTTCCTCTTAAAAATCTTGTATGCTTCTTTTACCGGCTATATTGCCGGTAAAAGAACAACAACAAATCTTAATGAGGTTGAAATTTCTGTATGTATTCTGATGCACTGTGTTTTAGCAGCTGCAAAAGTTGTTTCCAATCTTGTATTACATTTAGAAAATGCTTTGGCATCTTCTCCTTCTTAGCCTTAACTTGTTTTATGGTTGTGCCTTCCAGCTTTAACAAATACACTTAGTGCTTTCAGAGAGTCCCTAGCTGTTCAAGGATTGCACACAACAGAAACAAGGGGGAAATATCTACATGTCATTAGATAGGCAGTCCCAAATGGAGTAAGAAAAATGAGCTAATTTGGAACTTAGGTTGGAATACTCATGAAATGTTGACAAGTGGTTTTAGAAGAGAGCATATTATGGATTCCGTGCAGCCTGAGCGTATCATTTCATCTGCTGGTTGAGTCGCCATCCTTGGATGTATGTAAAAGCTGTCTAGATAAGATGCTCAGGAACATGGCTTAGAAGTGGGCCTGGTAGAGTTAGATGGACTTGATCTTAAAGGTCTTTCCCAGCCATAACAATTCTATGAGTCTATTCTATGATCTCAAACTGAGACATCAACATCAATAAAACAATTGCTATTATTTTCCTATAAAACAGCACTGAGAAACTCTATATGCACTTTACAGTTGAAAGATTATAGGAGTCGGTAGTTGAATGTTCAGACTTCATGATGGACTTGTAGAAATGTCACTGTTGTTTATCCTCTGCTAAAGCCAACTCAACTTATGATCACACAAGGGAAGCTTATCTTTTATGTGAATAGGCAGAAGGAAGAATTCTGTGAACTCTATAATTAGCAATAAATCTATTTTAATTTAAAAGTAGATATGTTAGTATGTCTCACAACCTTGACACATCTGTCTAAATCCAATATTGTTCAGGAGAGAGAATTATCACATTACAGTTTTGTTCCCAGATTTCCACGTATTTGAAATTGGTTCTGCTGGCTGTTGCCACCGCCGATGTTTCCAACTGTCACGCAGCAGGACTGTTTCCAAGAAGCAGAAGTGAACAGTGGGTTTAGCTGCAGTACATGGTTTCAGTAACTAATTTGGAGAGTTTGTGGCTCCCAGTCAGTGAGCGCAGAGGACTCTTATGAAGTCCATGATAAAAAGATGCAGTCTGGTATAGAGTGTGATATCCTTGCAACCTCTTTGGATGGTTCCTGATATTTTAACGGGGAGTCATAGTCTGCCTTCAGATACACAAATCTGAAGCAGAATCTCACACTGCATTCAACAGGATGTAGGTGCATACATTTCAAGAAAGAATTAGTCTTTGTATTTTCCTGGGCTTCAGCTCTGTCTTTGACTCAATAGAATCATGATCTGTCAGTGCTAGAGTTAAGAGAGTGTTATATAGTTCTCATACTACCGCTCTACTCAGAGGAGCTATCTGAAATTGTCACCTTCTCGCTCATCATTTCTGTTGTGTCTGTAATCCTGTAATTACAGGTCAGGGTTGCTTCCTTCCAGGGCAGAGATAAGTTTCTGTTGCTGCTTATTCCCCATAGCTTTGCAGAGCCACTGCAGCTCCGAGAGGGAATTGGATTCTGTCCATCTCCATGTATCATTAGCATTGCTCTCCTGTCTTTCAGTGCTGTTTTTTCTTCACTGGTGATGTCAGAGCTGTTGAAGTGGGATTTGAAATTCAAAACAGCAACTTGAACTTGTCAGAAGAGCAAAATCTATGGGATTTTGAAAAATTATCCCCTACATAGCACTGAAAAATAAGAACTATTAGCACTGTTGGGATAGTATTTGTTACAGGTATTATCTTCTGCATCATTTTAAGTTTGGAAGGGTTATAATAAAAGTTCTTTATGGCCTTCAACTTTGGCCTGCAAAAGAAGCAGAGGAACAGTGCCAATTTCCAGCTCTTATTTGAATCGTAGAACCTCCCCAAAAATTTGGAGACAAGGGAGGATTGTCAGCTTTCTCAGAAATAATAGTTTCTCTGAATTGCTTTGAATCATTGACAGCAAATTTAACTTTCCCCACAACTTAGTTGTGGTCCAGGTTTCTTTGCACTGTAGCTATGCTTGTTGTGACACATGAAGTCATGAAGTTTTCTTTACATCTACTTCATAATGCTTTATTTAGTCACTTTAGTGCTTCAGGGTTTGCTTTTTTTTCCCTTTTTTTTTTTTTTGGTGCACCGTAATCAGTCTACATTCAAAGTATAGATCATAAAAAAAGAAGCTGAAGACTGGTCTGCATTGTAAGGAATCATAAAATAAAATATTGCAAGGTTTTTCTTTCTTTAACAACAGATGAATAGATAAAATAGATTAGTGTATGAGACAGTTCTGTAATGTGTCTCATTTCATACGGTGTTTCTCTGAGAGCACTGTTATTCTGTTATCATCCCTAATGACTGTAATGCGTTGAGTCACCGTGTTGTTTTTTAAAAGCTTTCACTTTTTCATTGTTTGTTCTCAAGGTTACATTATGCAAAATACAGTGTTATATTTGTGCACTAGTCCAGGCTGTATAAAAATATTTTCAGTCCTTTTATGAAAATTGAAATAGCTCTGCTCTGGGGAAGAGGCTTTATGCCTGTTTCAAGTATTCCTAACTGCAGTAATGAACTGCCGTTTCTTCCTCTGTCTGAAAAAGTACAGGTCATGTGTCTTGACTTTAAAAGTATTCGAAGGTGGTAGTTCGGGCATGCGCTTGCATTGGCAATTTGGTTTAGCTATTCACCATGAATTGAAAACCACTAAGAATTATCAAAAGGTAGTTTTGTTGTTTAAATAATTTTGATGATGAAAGAGAACATTTCTCACATTTGTGGTAAAGTAGAAAAAGTCAGGATAAAAATATGAGGGAGGTGTGAAGAGAGGAAAGGACAGATTTCTTATTTTATTTCAATGGATTTGCATTATGGATAAAAATGGACAAGCAAGTTGAATTAAATACATTATTCAAAACTGCTGGTTTGGCTTGATTAAAACTCTGCTCTACCAATCATTTTCATTACTGTGCCACTTTTTTCCCTTTACTTTCTGACAAGGTAGGGCACCGTGTCTTTTCATGGGTTGATAAATGCTCCCTACAGAGCTTTTATCCTAGCTAGCTGCAGCCTTTGACCCTTTTTGTGGTATTTATTTCACCCCAAAATCCTACTGAAGATCTGTCAGAATCATGAGTGCTAAGCTTCACCGTCAGTATGAACAGACCCTTTCCTGAGGATAGCACAGGTATGGTTTTGTCTGTGTGGAAGTCCTTGGTCTGGTAGACACTGGTAGGAAGAATGTGTTTAGAAAGATATTAGAAAACTTATTAGTCAACAAGATTAGTATTTACCGTGATTCTTTTGTGCACTTAAACCTTGGCTATAAATCTATGCTCCTGCCTTTTCCTCGGGGAACTACTGAAATTCTACTAAAAACTACTGAAACGAAAGAGTTCTGAAACTCATGACTACAATATACACATAGATAGGGAAATACTGAGGGCATTAAACAAAACAAAACAAGAAACCTCCCCACCAAAAAAAAAAAAACAACTAAACAAAAAATATGAGCTGTAATTTTTTTCTGGTCTCGCCAGCTTTGCTGAAGTTTTTCCCAAAATAATCAATCTTACATAGATACTGAAACAGGGCAATTTCTTTGATTTTCCTCCAAATTTTGAAATAAGGAACCACGTATGAACTGCCTAGAGGGCTTCTTTTAACAATATATGCTGCTGCTTGCTCCATTTGCATTTGCTGTCAACAAACATATATTCCTCAGCAGTCTGGTTTTGTTAAAAGCTGGAAGACTTCCATTGAGTGGAGCCAAAGGATTCTTTCTCCTTGCTTTTGTCCACTCCAGGAAGCTTTGCTTTGAAGCATCTGTGGTGACCCACACTGATTGAAAGCAATATATTTTGAAAAAAGGTTCTGTAAGTATCCATGTAGCAATTAAAGAAAGAACTTAGTGCCAAAAGGTGTTTCTTTTCTCTGAGAGCCCAATACATAGGAATGGTCAAAATGTAAAATTAAGACATCTTGTCTAGTTTGAAAAGAAAGAGGCAGGACTTACTAAGCGTTTATAGCAATAACTTGCCCCTACTTTTGTTCTCTTTTCTTTGAAGAGATGTACAGGGATTTTTTTTTCTGGAAATAACAGTAAAGCATTGTTAGATAGGACAGTAAGGATACTAATGAAAAGATTGTATATCTTCAGTGTTTCTTAAATGCTTTGAGGAAAGGATTGCTGGAGTCAAATTTGAGTGAATTTTGACCTGTCTCAGGCAATTGTAGTTTTCTGCTTCTAATGAACTCTTATTGGATGTTTAAGGAGAAAGAATGAGGTCCATCAAATGAAAGAGTTCTCTGTCTTGTTAGATCAAAGAACGTAAAACTTTTTTCAGCAGTGATTTAACAGTCTAAATATCTACTATGAAAGACCAATAACCCTCATACAGAGGGACAACAGTTTGTCACCCAGTCTCTCATGAATACCCTGGAAAGATGTAGCTGCTGCTCCTGTCAGGTGACACGATGTCTGTCTGCTGTAGCCACTCCATCTATCCACTTGGGTCCCTTTTTGGAGGCACAGCCACATTGTTTTGGGTTTTATGATTTGAGCTAAATCATTTGGTCAACCTTCAGCTTGAAGAAAGCTTGTACAGTTGGCTGGTGTGCCGCACTCCCATTTTTCTTCTAGTGTGGAAGCAGATTTCCCAGATGCAGTTTCCCAGTCAGCTGTACTTAACACACAGGTAAAAATCTTTATTTCTCTGTAGGAGTCTGTATAAATCACCAGACTTTAGCAGCTGGAAGAGAAGGGCTCTGATCATGTAGAGGGGAAGAGAAGAAAGGCTAGAAACCTCTCAGCTTATGTACTAAATCCACCCCTGGCCCTACGTGGAGTATGTGCAGGGCATAATCTTTTGACTGTTGGCAGATTCCAAATTGTATTTTTTTTTAATTACTACAGAGTTATATAGCATGCTCTCGGGGGGGGGGGGGGGGGATAAAAAAATTCTTTTTGTCTACACATTAAGAAGACTTGATGGGAACACAGTTAATAAAATGCTGCGGAGAATTGTGCTTTGGTTCATGTTCAACTCAGCGTCATATTCCTCCGTGAGGTTTATCAGCAGAAGATTTATTGATGGTAAAGATATTGCTCTCAACATCTGAAAGGCATGCTTGACACACATTAATGTTAGTAGGTTTGGTGTAATCGGGAGGCACAAATATGATCTAAATGCTTTGTGAAAAGGGTCCTGAAAATGTTTTCTTTCTAACATGAAGATAAAATAATACTCATTTACAAAGCTGTATTGAGCAGAAGCAAGAAGAATTAAGTTTTATGAAGGGATTAGGGTATTAACCCAGGATATGAAGTATGTGCCTTGCTCGGTTCCTTTTTAGATTTCCTCTGCCACCTTTCTCTGAGCCTTTCTTTTTTGGCATGAAGTCCTCCCCTGTAAAATGAAAGAAATACTGCTATCCTAATTCGTGCTTCATTTTGTCAGGATAAATTGGTTGATGATTATTAAAGCTTACAGTACTGTGATAATTGCGTGTGAAGGGGAAGCGTTCTGCTTGTCTGCCAGACTGGCATAACCTTCTTAGAACAGCATTAGTTACAAGTAAGCAACAGACATGTAAAAATAGGCAAGACCGTTGCTTATGTAGAAATATATTTTCTTCTTTCGGCTATGTGCAATCAAGGAAAGATTGGAACAAGACACACTAACAAGCTCTTCTATTTCCTTCCTAGAATTACAACAACAGCTGCTTGTATGATGGACCTACGGAGATATCCGCTGGATGAGCAGAACTGCACGCTGGAGATTGAGAGCTGTAAGTACTTCTGCAAATCCTACTTATTCTGTGGTCAACTGCTTCGGAGTTTTTATTTCTGTCTTTCTCTTTCAACTTGCTGCTAACCTAGTTCTCTTTCTGTCTGATGACACTCAGATCCTTGTAAGCACATGCAAAAAAAAAAAAAGTAGTTTTCCAGAGGGATTAGTAATTTGTGGCATGAGGATTAGCAAAAGTTATTCTGTGTTTTCATGGACAATTTACATCTTTAAAAGTCGCGTTCAAATGCCTTGTTGAGAGTTCTTGTGAAGAGCACGAGGATTATTAACAGTTCTTTATCCTTCTTTACTGCTGAACTGTGTGGCAGCTTGTTTCCATTTATAAATGATGGCAAGAGGTTAGAATTGTCCTTGAAATAGGTGTTTTGTGTTGTTTTTTTTTTTTTTTCTAACCTCTGTACTGTAGTTAGACTTTCAAAGCATGCAATGCAGTCTGTTCTATATACTGATTTAATAGCTGGTGTCTCTATCAAACTTTCTATGTAGATAAAACTTGTGAAATAAAATTTCAAATTTCTTTTCACGGAAAAATCTTTAGGGAATCTAAGTACATTGGAGAAAAAACAATTTATGATCAGTTTTATAAAGACAATATTGTAAGCATGCATTATTTGGCGCTCTCAGATTGTATCAGTACTTTCAAGATACAGTGTCTTCAGGAGAACCATAGTGTATTTAGCTGGGGTGTATTATTAAGTTGAATGTGTCAAGCAAGATGGAAATTAATGGCGTGTTTTAAGATACAATATACAAATGTATGTGTATTTTTAAAGTAACTTCTGTGTTATAAAATATTATGTGGGATTTCAGCGTGCACTGAAGTACAAAATGATAGTAGCTTGTGCTACAGTCTGGTGAGAACTTGGTACAGCTGAGCTTCTTTCTCCTATTCTAGAAAGCATTTAGGAATATGCTTTAAATTTGTATCCAGGTTTCATTCATTTCAGTGTAATTTAAAGATATGCCAAAATCGTTTCCCAAATTAAAGTTGACACTGCTGTCTGAAATAATTTACGTGCATAAAGTAAGCAAAATGGGTCTTCAGTAAGCAAAATGGGTCTTCAGTAAGCAAAATGGGTCTTCAGTAAGCAAAATGGGTCTTCAACATTAAAGTTCACCCCTTCTCTGTGCTGAAATACACAAGCAGCAAACATGATGATGGACTTTGCTCTTTTGAGAACAGATAAAATCTTAAGTTTTTTGGGGGTGGTGGTTTTGGTTTTTTTTTTTGCAGTTCATTATGGAATTTCTATTGATAGTGTTTGATTCAAAATTTCATACCTGCAGCCTTTTACTGGTATAGTAGGCTGGTCTTAACGTGTGAGAAAACTACTGGCATAACTGTTTTCAGGTTTACAGAGATTTTTACTGAGAACGTGGCTTGCTGTGCCAATGTATTTTGATTGTTGTTGTAGCAAGGACCTGGAATTTTTCTTTATTCTAGTTGTGTGTGTAAGGTGGAAAGCTGGAGAGTTGTCAGAGGACATCCTTTCTCTCTATTTACAGCATTGTTTGAGCAGTCAACAAAATCTTGCCATCTCTCTGCATTGTTGAGATGCCTGAATCTTCTTCACAAACTAGATATTCCCTGCCTGTCATGCTTGCAGGCATATTCCCACGAAGTACCTCCCAGGTCAGTCCTTACGCAAAACTGAAAATTAAATTATGTCCTTGCTTTTCAATGAGAACACTTGTTCTCATTCAGACTTGGAGTGTGGGACCTCAGGTTTGAAATTTCCCTTTCATCTGCTTTGGAGTAGAAGTTTGAAGCCGATCAGTTATCTTCCACGAAACAATCGTGGAACACAGGGCACTGAGCTTTCGAAATTCTTGTTCTGCTTGGTATGAAGAGCACAGTATGCATTGTATCATAGAAAGGCTATTTACCATAGCGGTTTGGATGCTTGTAGGAGAACCCCTTTGTGGTTCTATTAGCTCTGTTGCAGCGTCACAAAAGTAAAATGGATTTAAATCAGGATACTGTATGTAGCTAGTCTGTCTTTCATTGTAGTAACAAGGGTCATTGAAGAATGTGGATAGAAGACTTGAACTGTGTTTTGAAACACTTTCATGCTGCTTTAGAAGATCATTGCTCTTCATATATGCCGTTCTCTTCAGGTAAAAACCTGAATCTGTCTAATCTTTATGAATCACTTCAGACAAAAGTGCTGGTAGGTAGATAGGTAGAGTGAATAATATTGAAAGTGACTTTCTGAGTCTTTCAATGCAGGTACTCAAGTCATAATCAATTCTTTAAATTGGTTAAGATGCATGCTAAAAGCAGCTTGGTTTCTTGCCTCTCTGATCCTGTTGCATGTCTGTTTCACCACTGCTCTCTTGTGATGCTTAGAAATTCTCTAAATTCTACACCAAGTTTTTTCATGGCTGCGAAGGCATGAAATTATACTCACTGCTGTGTCAAAAATTTTTTTTTTCTAGTTCAATGTTTTCGCCAGCCCTGCTGGGACCTTCATATTAGATTTAAAGAAGGCAGTCATAGTTTCTCATAGGCTTCATTTCATGAAACTGAATATGCCAGTCTCTTTTAGCTTTCTCATACAAGAGTATGTTAAGAGAAATGTAGAACTAGCACCTTCACTAGTGCCATAAACAGTATCCGAGAGAAAAATCTCTATTACACTACGGCGTTAATCCTGCCCTTTTTCCAGAAGCCACTTTTGCTGTTCTTCACCACTGCATAACTTTCACAGATTATAGTCTTCCTGGAACACTACAGTAAGGTCTTTCCCTTCCTCACTTATTTTCTAGCAGTACGTTCTAACTTTTGGTAGAATTATTTTTTTTTAATTGCATAGTACTAAGAACACAGGACTTGGCATTTCATAACACTTTTCACATAAATCAATGTTCTTAATATTGCTACAGTCCTCAAGGTTATCCAGTTCTTGCTACATTTGTTCCGATCATCCTTTGTCTTAACAGTGCCTGCAGATTTTGTTTCATTATAAATTTCATTAACACACAAATGCTAAAGAATATTAATGGCAAGAAGGAAGAGCTTTGCTTATAATCATTCTCTGTACCACTGAGCATGATCTATTCTTTCAGTGCAGTACAATTTCCTACACATCTTTTATATATCTTTACTAATTGTCTTTCCTTAGATAGTCCTATATCAAATGTATTAATAAAATTCAGGTTAGATATGCTTTCTTTAAAAAAGGAGTTATTGTCTAGCCAGATCCTTTGAGTGAAGTCATGGTAGATTTTTATCCCATTTCAATACACGTTAAAGTCTCTAATGTCCTTTCATTCTTTCACCACTTATTCCTTCTCCCCCCGCCTTCCCCCCTCCTGTTACTGATGCCAGGGTTCATTGGCTTCTTAGCTGCTTGGGTTACTTTTTTCCATGTTGTCATTGTGTTTACTGACATTTGTGGCCAATATCAAATTTTTGTTAACCTAGATTTGCATAAATAAATTTGCAAATTAGAAATTATGGTGGAAAAGGGTTGTATGTAAAATATAAAAAAATGAAATGGGGGAGGTGGTATCATCTGTTAAGATACAGGAGACAGCATTTTCCCTTTTTCAGTTTAAGGTAGTATTAGTGAGATTAGATGCTGAAACGGTAAGAGAGGACAATTCCCCGTTAGTTCAAAGAGTATCGGTTTTGAGAACTGAAATCCTAGGTTTTCTTAAAGTGTAACTAGTTATATCTCTGGTCATTTTTTGCTTTCCTCATCCTTAAAGGGCAGGTTTTGCTATGATGCTTCTAAACCTGTAGGCCACCTTTTCCAAGGGGGTCTAATCTGAGCTATTCTACTTGTCCCTTTCTTTTGTTTGCCAGCACACTGAATAGCAGGGTTACAATACCAGAGGGAAATCAATTTCCCTTTGTTTCTTAGTTTCCCAACTTGCAGGCAACAGAGAGCTTTTTTGTTTTTAGTTGAATATTGACTTGACTCAGTCAAATACCTCTCCTGTCTGCTCCCTACCTCTGCCACTGCAGTATGCATTGCTGAGTTTCTGATAATTTTGTTTCCCTGCTATTTCCTGCCTCTCTGGAGTTCTAACTGTTGAAAGGAATGTCTTAGCTAGTCAACCATAAAACTAGTGGGACCTCAAAGGCAGAAAGAAATACAAGGGAATTTGAAGAATACTTCGTATTCATATAAGCAAATAAAATATCATATTGCACATCCTCTAGCATAACAGAGAGAAATGGTTGTGATTCTTTTGAATATTTTAAACTGTAATCATTCAAGACTCATCTGGTACATTTGTACCTTTGTCCATTTCAATTATGTGGTGCCACATAAAAACAAAAATTCAGTTCCTTCTTATCTCATTTCCTAATGTGTTTGGCACAGCTATATTTATGTTATACTGAGGTATAATTCAGAAACTGCCTGCCTTGTGACGGTGACTTTTTTTTTTTCCATTTCTTTGTTGCTGTGGAACAAACAAGAACACACTGAGTTTCTCCTCAAAAAATATTCTCAGAAACATTTTCAATAGCATATTAAAGATGTGGCATTAAAAAAAGTGCATCAAAGCGCTGTTCTCTGAAGCCTTAGCAAACGGGGACCTTGCCACTCGGACATACTGACCAGCAAAAAAGGGCAGTCAGAACAGCGCGCACAGATGGTGAGGAAGGACTGCTTTGCTGACGAATGGGAAAGAATTGTTTGCAGGATACTTCATTTATATAACAGCCTGGGGTGTTTGGATGAGGAATCATTAGAATTTTTTCTCCATTTCATGACAAAAAGGCCACAGAAACGTACTAAAATAAGTTAAAAACTTCCGTTCGATAACAGAATCTAGGAAAAGCCAGAAAGACCAGAGGCAAAAGATTATCATTCCTCCCAGTGGCAGGTGCAGCCCAGTATCAAACACTTTCTAATCAGATCATCTGAAAGCTCATCAAGAAGAGAAACAGAAGTCATCTTTGAGTGCTCAAGGTGACTTTACAAGCACATTTAAGGCACTGAAAAGGAATCGAAGATGCCTTTTGCCGAAGCCTTGAGTACTTTGCAGATGGCTGCTCTGGCCATTGATCAAAGCTATAATCAGGTCACACGGGACAAATGGTAGAACTCCAGGAGCCGGCCAGGCAAGGCTTTTCTGGGCTAGAGGCGAATGTGCTTGATGCCAAGCAAGAAACTCTGCCGATCCCCAGGGATTGGGGTGTTCAGCAAAGGAGAATGCCATGGGAACATGTTGCTTCCAACAATTACACAGTAGGTGGAAAGCTAAATGCGTGACTTTTGTGCCACTTAATAGTGGTTCATTCTTTTTATTTTTTTTTTAATTTATCAAGTTTAGCATGTCCCTTTGTCCCTTCAGCTAAGTCTGTTTTGCATAGTGACTCTTGTACAGGGAGGATCTTCCTCTACCAGTAGAAGCTGACCTTATCAAAGTGCCCCTTTTTCCTCCTTGTTCACCATCTATATGTTTGGATGTCTTAATTTGGATTCTATGACAATTCAACCTATACAGCACTTTGTGGGAGGGAAGAGGCATAGATTAACAGTGATGAATTCCACCTCTGTACCCATGCTCTGTCCATTTCAGCTACATCAGTTTATAGTGTGGTTTCCTTGGGACAGATACTTTGTTCTTTATTTGTCCTTATTAATTTTGTCTCAAGTATGGTGAGAAGAGAAGAGAGATAATTTCAGTGGTATAATGCACAGTGGCAATGAACAGGAAATCCTTGATTCCTCTTCAGCGTATAGATAGGATGATTCAGTAAGGGCTGAAAAAATCCCAACAGTAGATGGTTCTTCTGATTAGTCTGAAGAGGGGAAGGATATTTAGACTAACAATCAGCACATATGATCAGGGCAGGTTGTACACAAGTGAACCAGTGCTTGTAATGTTTTGGTAAAACACACATAAACCCGCCAGGGGACTTCGGTCAGGCTTTCAGACTGGAACTCAAGTAACGTCCAAGATATGTTACCCTCCAGGTAGGCAAGAAGGAAATATATTCCTTATTTTCTTTATATCTCAGTGTATCTTTGCAGCAGTCTACATCTTGGAAGCTCTTGTAACACAAACAAAATGATGCACTGTTTGCAAATAAGTGAAGAATTATACAGAAACTCTGCAACAGCTTCTTAATGCTTTGAAGCAACCGGGAGTTAAATCTAAAAGGGAATCCAGGATAATATCCAATCTGTGCATATCAGCACTGGACAATATAGGCAATGTAGACTTCCACAGAGAAATTCATAGCCTGAAGCCCATTTTTTTTATCATTCTACAGTTGGATATGGAGAATATATAGAAACATAAAGATAGAGACAAAATGCAATAGTTTTAAAACTTCTAAAGCATTTTGCCTTTTCTATCCTGTCTAAGCTAGAGTACATTTTTCCTTGTTGCACATAACCCTGCCTTTTATCAAGGGATTATTGGAAACAAAAAGGGCTCTGTTCAGAGAGTCCACGGTCAGAAAGCACGAGATTCATTTCCTAAAGATTTGGGGAAAAACTGATGTCCATGAAGGCATCTCTGATGCTGCAGAAAGAAGCCTTCCAAGAAAAAAAAAAAAAGAATATGTTGCTAACAGTTACTCTGATAATTTTATATCAAATAAATTATGTGGAGGTGTGGAAAGGTGATGGGTTGGCACGTTACAGTCCTGTTTTCAGACGGTATGAATTTTACAAGGTAAATGTTAACTTTTTTTTTTTAACTAAACTGAGTAGTTGTATATCTGTTTTCTCATACTTTAGGCAAATGTTTCTCTGTAGGTTTAGAATTCTTTTCAAACACCTTCTAACTGGTGATTTCTTCAAGAAAAAGAAGTATCTATAAGAGCTATTGGAAAGGACATCTGTTGTACTGTTACATATCTTAGAGGTCTATGTAGTGTGTGATCTGAGATTAATAGGTTTTTTTTTATTACTTTTCTTGAAGTACGTTTTTTTTTTTATTCAAAGTTCGCTATACTTAAAACAGTTTAAAGCCTTGATTCAGTCAGTAGGCACGTCAGGCAGACTCTTCGGTGTATGTTGAGTCTATCAATAATGTTCGTTACTCTGCCAAGTTCTCCTATTTTGGTTTAGGCACAAAAGCAATTGCTTTTGTTTGAGCAGTAGCTTGCTTACCTGCGATTTTTTTCACTTGCTGCTTGGTGCTTCTAAGTGTTGGGACCAGATCAGTATTAACTGCAGAATCACAGTTGGAACTACACATCTCCCAAAGGGGCAGAAAAAATATGCATCATCTTCCTGCTAGCAAGAGGTTGTGTTACATCAGAGGCTGTTGTTTCTGGTAATAAGTAGCCGTTGTTTTGAAGTGGCAATACCAGCAATTTTCTGATCACTGGGTTAAGGTGGCAGTACTTCTTGAGTTTGGCCTAATGACCCATTAGTTTGTCATGCTTTTTTCGATCATTGTGACAGCTATAGGTTACGTTACAACTTTTATGGACTCTAGTGAGGTTTATTTGTATTGGATTCATAACAGCTAGTATACCTGAATTTGCAGTGGGATGTGAAACTAATCCTTTCCCTCCCCCTTTCTCTTTTTTAGTGCACAAAATAATTATTGACATACAGTGTTTTGCTTCCCTGTAACATGTGGCTTACCTGGGTTGCAGAGTTTAGTGCTAAACAAAGGTTTATTTGGGACTTCATGAAATGACCTAAATAACAAAGTGCTGTTTGTAAATAATGCACTTACAAGTTTTTTTGATAGAGGTTGGAGTATGTGGGACTTGCAGATAGAAATGGTAACACATAATTACTACATTGTTGCTGTGGTTTTTTTTCTGTGGAAGAGTAAAACGTTTCACTATTCATATGTAGTGCAGACTCTGCTTCCAGTTTTCAAGCTCTTTTTTTCTTTGGATGTGTCCAATTCATGATGAACTGAGACTATCCGTTAGGCTTTCTGTGAGGAGCAAACTTCGAATATATTTTAGTCCATACTTTTTCAAAAAGACCCAGACAATCCTACATTTTTTTTGGCAGGAGTTTTATTCAACTAAATCCACATTTCATTACCAAACTAAAACGCTTTGTGGCAAATTCAGGTTACTATGATTTACCTAACATCCTGTTCATACCACGATGCTTTGAATATAGAAAGTTTCATATAAATAAATAATCCTTGATGGTTTCTTTCCCCAGTCCCATGCAAGTTGTCATTTTACTTCATTCACCTATTTAGAGAAATGTTCCTTCACTTAGCAATTCCTATACGCTATGGTTTTTAGAGGAGAAAAAGTTAAAATTGTTTTTCCTTTGAGGAGAGAAGACCATCCTTTCTTCTCTCAAGGAAAACAAAATTTCCAAGTGAAATTACTGTGTGTGCCTACATGTTAGGTCTCAAGTTGTCTTTTAAAGGTAAACCAAAATGAGAGGAGGGATTTGAAACAAAGCAAAAACTTCTAAAGGTTAAGTGGTTCTTCTAAAAAAAATTTTTTTTTTTTTTTTTACATCATTGTAAGTGGTGGAAGTGGCACTGAAAGCTGATAATGGCTTATCCTCATTTTACTTAAGTAGTCAATTATCTTTTTCAAAATGAAACAATTTCTTCAATGTGGTATGGCTTTCAGGAAATAGTAATATTTATCAGATGCTGGAATCACTTGACCTCGGGTCTTATGCTTTAGAAGGATACAGAGTCTGTGATTATCTTGCAGTGATCACATACCTGTGAAAAGAATTGAAATATGTTGCTACAGCCACTTCATTTTCTAAGATAGTTGTTTTTTTTTTTTTCCCCAGCATATCTGTCACCGTTTCGCAGAAAATAAGTATTGATTCATTTTCATTGTGAGAAATCAAAATATACTCCATTGATTCACCTTTTACTCATTGATCAAATTATATTCAGTTCCTGACGTCTTTTGGAAACGAAAAAGCAAAGACTAGTCAGTTGAAAAACTCATGAAGATGTGGCTAATGGCCAAACCCCCTTTGTCTAATGGTTCTCTCCCAAGGAAATAGTTTCAAGATGTTGAGCTTTTTATCTGAAAAAGTAGTTTATTATTTATCCCTAATTGAATTTGTTTATATTTATCCCTAATTTTAAGGGCTGAGACAAACATCTGTCTGGACACCTTAGCTTTTGGAATTTAAATAATAAGCAGTACTGCATGTGGCTTCAGATATTCTTTCACTCATCAGGAAAGTTCAGCAATGAGAAGTATTTTTCTTGGGTAACTAATTGTCCTTTGTTCATCAAATTAGATTACATCCATTTAAAGAATGAATTTTATTTTTTTTAGATGAGTGTGCAAAACAGCTAGGAAGAGGAAGGCAATTGTTTGAGTCTGTTATCAGTCTGATCTGTATTTGCACTTGGCCACTGATAACAGGAATTCAAATACTTATGCTAACGCTGAATTAATTCAATGGGGGAAGGACTAGAAAATGCACATTTCAGTCATGATAAAAGTCTGGATTCAGATGAAATGTGACAAGCAGTTTTGGCCTGTTTACAAAACAACAACAAACAAAATAGGATCAGCTCATATGTACACTGGGAAATACTGTCCCTTCTTTCCCCACTGAGAGCAGTCAAACGCTTGGGTGAGATGTAGCAATGCTCATTCAGGTTCCTCCTCTGTTTGAAGGGAATTGAATTTGCTGCCTGAGGGACAAGCCAAATGACCAGACTTGCGCTGTGCTCTGTATTGGGTCACTTCCCATTAATACTGTTTCATTTGATGTAAGTTTCTAGAGAAGGAACTGGAGCTTCACTTCTCAAATGTGAGCTTAACCCTCCTCAGTGGCTCCTATTCAAGAGACAAAACATCTGTATTCTCCAGCAGGGTTGGTGGGTTTTTTTGTTTGTTTGTTTGTTGTTTGTTTGTTTGTTTGTTTTGAGTGCTTTTGTTTTGTTTTTCCCAAACTCTGAATTTCCTGTACTTTTCTTACTGGTGCTCAGATGCAAAATATTTCATTTTTGGTCACTGAATGGGAAAACAATTTCATTGGGTTTGTTTCAGCACATAGAAGGTAGAGTGAATAAGATGACATTTTGTTTTGATTATGACGTTGGGTTTGGGTGGAAGAAGGGTTGACTTTTCAAGTAAACAAGCCTGGGAAACATTATTTTGCTTTGTTGGAATAACAGAGGAGAAATTGAATTAGCAGGAGCATTGGCAAAGTTAGACATCACAATCTTTTAATTATATATTGAACCTTTCTAATGATGAGAGCTTTGTGAAACAAAGTTAATTTTGTTCAGTTGCTCATGTTATTTGGTACTGGTAGTTCAGACTGTTCAAATTCCATCTATATCTAGAAAATAGAAGCTACTTTCTGTTGCTGGATGTAGTCCCATTTTCCTCTGTCTTAAATCTACATACTAAGTTCAGAGTTTGTATTGCTTACGATAGGAGTAGTTAATTTAAAGAGTTCAGTCTTAGTATTATTCAACTTTTAGCAATGCTACGGGAATTAGTTGTCATCTTCTATCAGTCTAATGCTACTATAATTGATGTGAGAAAATGCGATTGCAAATTAGCTAAGGCATTGCATTGGTGTGCAAATCATGAAAGGAATACTACACAAGGAAATTATTCTAGTTTTGGAAATATTCCTGATACATATGCCACTCATAGTATTCAATATTTATTTGACATACTGTCCAAAATTATTTGGGTGGAAATTCAAGAGAGTTGTATCTTTTATGTATGGCAAATTCTAACTCTTAGATAAACTTTCTCATGATGTGCATTTGTTCTGAGTCAAAACTAAATACAAAAAACACTGTTATTTCTCTGTGTCCTCAAAAATATGTTTTGTGAAAGAACATTTATAAAGGAAGGGATATCTAAGTAGTTGAGAGAAATCACTAAGAACATAGTCTCAATCATTTATCTTGTATTTATAAAAGGGTTGGGGGGGTAGCCTTTTTTTTCCCCTCTTATAATTTAGGTGAATTGTTTTCAAAGTCGCTTTTTATGTGAGGAAAGAGAAATCACTAAGTAGATTATTAATATATGCTTATATTTCAAGGCGTACTTCAAGAATAATTCAGGATGGAAGGGGCCTCAGGAGGTCTGTAGTCTAACCTACTCAAAACACGGTCAGTTCTACATGGTCAGTTCTGAGGTCAAGTTGCTCAGGGCTTTGTCCGGTCTGGTCTTGAAAACCTCCAAGGTTGGAGAGTGCAAAACCTCTCTAGGTAACCTGTTCCAGTGCCTGACCCTCCAAACAGTGAAGAAGTTTCATTGCAATTGTGGAAATGGGCCACATTGAGTATCTGGTTTATCCTGTCCTGGCATGCTGCATCTGCCCCAGAAATAAGTATTTACTGTTACTAATCGGAAATAGAATGTAAGTGCTGTGCAACCTGTATTGTAAAAATGTAAGTTATAAGTCATGTAACTGAATGACAACGTCATGAGAATGCTCTGAATAAATTAACACATTGTACAAGTAGCCCTGTCATTTGACAAAGGCATCTTTGAGTTAATGAGTTAAACTATATAGTTTTCCTTCCATTTATGATCTTCTGGTGTGGTGTAATCTGATCCATATCTCTTCTTTCAGTTACACAGATACTATTCCTACCATATAGATTGAAGTGTCTCCGTATACCTTGTCATTCTCAATCTCTTGTTAAGATTTAAAAACTTTCAAAATAAGGATTCTTTTCTCCTGGACAATGATCTAAGAATTTTCATTACGACGTTTGGCTCAGTAACATGTTTCTTGTTATACACGTCTAAAAGGCAATTCTTTGTATTCTATAACTGCACAATGTATAAGTTGTCTTTGTTGTGTAGGGAGCACAGATACAAATAGTCAGCTTTACAGGAATATATTGGAAATGCATTCATTTCAGCTACAGCTTTTGAACTTGTGATATGTCATATTTCTACTCTTCAGCTGCAGACCAATCCACTACTGACATTTGCTATCATATGAGCTTGTCTCGTCGTGTGATTGATGTGTTACTGTAGCCAGAATCTGAGATGTTACCTCAGCCCAGGCAATTCTTTTACATAACAACAGGGTAACATAACAGAAAAAAATAAGGAATTGATGGAAGTCACTATGCAGCCAAATGTCTGAAGAATACACCTTTCCACTTTGACATTATGTGTACAGGTACCATGCTCTAGAGAAGATTATGCAATATTGGAAATAACTTGTAACAGTAGCTACAGTTATCATGAATGGAATCGAGTACTATGCTGAATGTAGGTACTTTATTAATGTGTGAAAGACGATTAGCCAAGTATTAGATTTTTTTTGCATAACCTCATACAGCAACTTCCTGGTAAAATCACTTTTATCCTACTTTTGGAAGAAGTTAATTGATTTTCAACATATATTAGAAGTGAGTGTATGTTCAATAGCAGACACAGCTTTGTTCAAGGCAAAGACCTGTTGTGGGCTACTACGAGAACTAGTTTCATAAAAGCAGAGCAGGCATCTGCATCTTACTGTGTGGGAGCTCATCTGTGCACATCAGGGACTCTTCAGGAAAACAGGAATTTCTTTCTCCTGACCACAGCCTGGAATGGTCAAGTCTCTTCAACGGCTTACTTATGGAAGACTGATCTGTACCAAAATCTTGCACAGACAACCTGAGAGATGCTGAAATGCTGGTAAGTTTAGTTTTTGCTCATGAATTTTGCTTTTATTCCTTTGTTTTTTTGTGTGTCTGGAGCTTTGTAACCTGTTACCTGAAACATTTTATATCACTCTTTTGGGGAAATTCTGTAAAGGGGCAAAGAACGCAACAGTAGATTCTTCTTTTTCTTTTTACCTATGGTCCCTCTCTATTTTCTTTTCTTTGCAGAGCCAAAATGAGTAACGTAAACAGTAACAATTCTGTCAGAATTATTGTCCCAGGAATGGTACCTATGCCAAGCAACTTCTCATTCTTCACATGCAGCTAACATGAATGTGCTGGGGTGCAGATAAGCATCCAAGTGCTGCAAGTGCAATTAATTTATAGCGTAAGTTGCTTATGTTGCTGTAGCACACTTAATGTTGGTGATGTTGTATACATGTAATAACTAGAGAATTATTTTCCTTTCAGGTTTCAACATTCTGCAAGTCCAGAAAGATCCACAGTCTTATTAGGTAAATTTGTGATACTTTTCTCCTGCAAAACCTACCTAAGTTCCTATCAAACTCTGTTCTCTTGCTGACCAAGAAGAACTAGCTTTTGCTTATCTCTATTTTTGTTCATTTATAGTAAAATGGGATTAAAGAAGTTTGTTTTACATTTTGCTATGGGGCCAGAAAAACCTATACCTCACTGTGTGCAAAATTTGCATTTTACCCTATAATGCGCTATGTACAGCATAGCCTTCTCTTTTTTTTTTACTATCACTCTTCATGTGCTGCTGATAATACTGTGGAATTGATTGTATGGGTGTGGGAAACTTACTTTCATTATAAAATTACAAGGTCTTTGCTAAATATGTTAGCTTTCTTAAAGAAATAAAACTGTGTTTAACTGTTGTATGGCTATGTGTTTCATTATGACTATAAAGGAATTCTGAACACAGTAAAACATGGGAGACTTTTAAAGTCTGCTGAGAGAAGATGACTGCAAGATTGGAATCCCTGGCAGCTGGTTTTTCAGGTTTTATATACAAAAAATATAAAAAAAAATTTATAAAATATCATTATATATAAAATCTCACATGGATCTTGTACAACGATCTCTTGCGGTAGTGTTGCAAACTCAGATTAAAGGCTTGTTATTTTAAAATATTGTCTTTGTATCTTTGCTACTTTTAGAATAGCGTTAGTAGGGCTTATCACCAATTTACTGTGCAGGTAGAAGGCAAAAAAGGAATTGGACTCTTGACACTTAAGGATTGTTTGAATTATTTCTATATAGCATATTAGTCAAACAAGTTTTATGACACTTTATCCCTTGCTGAAACAAAGCCCCAGCTCAGCCTTTGAAAAATATTCTCCTTGTAGACGTAGATGATGGTTACAAATATTAGGAGTCCCGATTTTATTTAGACTATTCAGAACATATTCACTCTGTAGGTATAGGTGTACCTGTAGGCCAGGAGTGTGATCAAGGTTGGTTGGCTGAACCTTTGCAGTTGGAGGAAAATAATTTTAACAGATAAGTTCAAAGTTTTAAAAACTAAGCATTTTCTTTAGGCTTCTAGCTTTACAGGAGACATCAGAGAGTACTTGGAAAACATGATGTCTATGGCTTTTAACAGTAAGGCAAAGAAAAAAAAAAAATCCAGCAAAAGAGGACAGGAGACTTTTACAGATGCAATGTTCAAAAGTACTTTGGGATATCCTGACATGATAAACAAAGAAATGATATATCACCAATTGATTTCAGTGAGAGCAAGATTAGAGAGCTACTCAAATTCTCTGAAAGGTCCTGCCAATGCATAAAAAGTATTCCCTGAAGCACGCTGTAAAAAAAAATGCTCTAATACTGGTTCTGTTTTAAACTCACTTTGACACAGAGAGAGATCTTGCTAAATAAAGTCTATAAATAACAATGAAATCCAGATTTTTAGCTTCATCTAAATAATATTTTAACAACTTAATAAAAAAGATTAGTGATTGTATCCATGCTATTGTAGGGAAAAAAAGCTGTGGATGCTCTTTAAGTTAATCTCTTGAATCATTGTCGTAGCATTATCCTTCAGAGGAAAAATTAACTATGTAGAGTCCTGAAATGTGTTGTAGTTTCATCAGCACAGATGAACAGGAATACTTATTTAACTTGCACCATTCCCCGCAGAAGCACATATAGGAACAGCTGCGTTAATTTTGTCTTTTTTACAGCTGGCACTCAACAAAACCAAGTTTGAGTCACAGACTAATTCTGAAGGTGAAATACTGTTGGGGAAGGGCATGTGTGGTTCTGAGAATTACTGGTTTCCAAGGTGGAGTGCCGAGACAAGGTATGTATCAGACACAGCCTTTGAAACGTAAAACTCATTTGGAATTTTGCCTTGGAAGTAAAGGAAACCAGCTGTAATATCTCTCTTGGTCAGTTGGGTTAATGAAAACCAAGTCAGCCCAGTATTAAATGTCTAGAGAGAGATTCTCTCTTGAGACAAACCAGAGAAGAGCTGGGCACATGATATGGGTGTATGTTTTTTCATGGACTCTGGCATGGTAAAAAAAATAATTTAATATGAGTATTGTCAGCTGATTTGAGAGCATGCTTATGAGATTAGGAAAATATACTACTCTGATTGTACAGCAGTACTGAAGGATCTCGTCAGGGGTTAGATAGCTGTATTTCCCTTAAGTAACTCCAGTGTAGTAGTACTCCCAAATCTGGTTGTGAACACAGGGCAGAGTTACTATCTGGATTACTACCTTTAGCATGAAGGTATCTTAGTCTTGCATTCGGGTAAGATTTGATGACTACAGTAGTAAATGTTACCCTTGACAAGGAGAGACATGCTGGAATTTATCATTGTGTTACTTCTTTTTGAGACATAGTACTAGTTTCACCAGCCTACGTGTGGCGATCTGATTTCTTTAAGGGAAAATGCCTGCTGTCTAGCTTTCTGTGCTGTTAGGGGTCAGATAGAATCAACCATAGTCTTACTTTTGGTCACTCTTCACTGCATAAACTCACTGGTTTACATATAGAATGTGTATGTAAATGGGACTGAAAAGTAGGCAGTTAGATACAGTAAAAACTTAGCTAATAAAAAAAAAAGTGCTCTCTTGTATTGCTGTACCTGTGAGACACTATCCAATAAAACAATGCTACATTCTAAGCAGCTTTTCTGTCTCTGCTTTGTAAAGAGTACTGCACTTTTTTTCTGGGTATGAAATCTGCTGTTGGAAGAAGAACTTTCTTGAAAGGGCTGGTGCACTTGTCTTTCCTGCTTAAGTATAAGCCAGCACCTCCCCCTGAGTCAAGATCCTGTGACCGCTTCTGTAAGTTTGTTTCTTCTTGGAATAGAAAAGAATTATTTTGAATTAATACAGTGATGTTAATGTGGCTGCTCTGGAGATGGGAAGGATCTCAGGTTATACAGAAACAATGTGATTTTGTGATATCACTTGCTCTTACTGGGAAAGTACCATGGGTTTGAATGCAGTGTGTTGTCCTTAAATGCAGCGATTTAGGCAACCTAGAGCAGCTGCTTGTTTTGTGTTTTTTTGTTTTTGAGTTTGTTTGGGTTGTGTTGTTTTTTGTTTTTTGTTTTTTTAATCCTTTTTCCCTTCAGGGATTTGGATGATTGTGGAAAGTATTTTAGCCAGAAGGTAGAACAAAGCTCACTAGGGAGACTCCAGCTGGGACTGAAAATGCAGCATTCTTGGTTCCACATGTTCATGAGTTAACACATGAGGCCACTTGACCAGCCAAAAATGAACTCAGTCTGTTAAAAAGGAGATAATACCTTGTTTTAAGTACTATTATTAAGGGCCTATCATTCTGTTATGACAAATATATCTCCAAATTTCCTAATTTGCTTATGAATATTGGCTATTCCATGAGTGTCTGACCTTCGAAGAAGTAAGCTCGGCTATCAGCTCAAGTGCTATCTTCCCTAGTGAGTTATTCAGAATAGATTACAAACTGCTTCCAAAGGAAGGATAAATGTAAGCCTTAAATAATTATGAGGATGATGAGTAGGCAAGCCTTATAGTTAGATCTTTCCTTATCTAAATTGTTTTTCCAATCATGATAAAAATATCAAAGTATGCATTAAAAATATCTGAGCAAAATATCAGAATCGGTTGCACAGAGGAAGATAATTAGCAGATAGTGTGCATCTGTTCTTACAGACTCAAAGAAGGGCAGATGAGCTGATGTGGAGCTCTTGTGTACTTTAACCTGGACTATTTTCAGCCCCTTGGTTATCTTAGTAGCTGTCCACTGCATTGCAGCTCTCTGCAAAAAGGAGTCGAAGAGTAATTCAGTGCTATTTTCTACCATGCATCCTACACTGTATGTGGAACTTTAAAGTTCTGATTTTGCTTGTGATGGGAATGACTGATGCCAGTGTAGTTTCCTGGCCAATACAGACAGAGGAGTTCATGGTGAAAAGAGATGTAGAGTCCTTATCTGTCATTAAAATCTGACCAAATAAATGTTGACTTAAAGCTCTCATCATTTAAAGACATTTGTATAAGAAGAGATGTTCTCATCTAAAGACATCATTGTTGCAACTGGAACGCATGGTCTGAAAGTGTGTATACCTCTTTTGAGCTGAATGTTGCTCATCTCTCATAATATCTGTTATCATTGATATGTGGTAATACGTAGAGCCTCTAATAAATGCATTTATATTCCAAATTATTGTATGAAAATAGGAAAATGTCATCAGTGTACTGAGTTTTACCCTCAGAAGCATTTTGCCATCATCGGTATGCTATAGTGCTAAATGAGATTTTTCCTCTTTAGAGAGGAACTTGCACAGTCTGTTCTTGATGGCTAATGTTAGATGTCAAAGTTGTGAGGTTAGTCTGCTCTGAATTGCCATCTGGACAAGGCAGGTTTTGGTGCTTTGTATTGTGCTCAAAGGGGACCTGTCTCCCATGACTGAGTAGTCTCCTAACTTTGGCATCAGTGCCAGCATGAAATCCTTCTTGACTGACAGTTCTAAATTGATCAACATAGCCACATTTGACAATACAGCATTACAATTAAGGGAAGAAACGCAAAAATTAATACTAATTTGTAAAAATGTTTTGTCTGTTTTTCAGAATACATCTAACAATTTAGTTAAACACATTTAAATATAATTTAAGTGATCTTTATTTGTAACTTTGTTTTTGATGAGGAAATTGTTGGGTGTTATTTACTTGGGTGTCTGCAGCTCAGTTACATGTTGTTGCATTTTAAGTTGTTCAAGTGAATGTAAAAAGACCTTGGGATGTGTATGATCAGATAGATGTCTCAGAAATTTGTGTTTTGCAAGGATAGATATGCTGCCTTATGAAAGCGTGATTGTGCTTCCATAAATCTTGCTAATGGTTGAATATTTCATTTATAGGGCAGGGTTATTGTTCATTCCTCATCCATTTTTTACCTACCTGTATGCTCTTTGACTTCTCTGAAAGTTGATGGTAGTAAAGAATGGGTAAAAAAAACAAGTTCTGTAACTTAGAGGGTATTTTAAGAAAGAAAAAGAAGCCTATTGGAATTGATGCCTTACACAGTATCCCCTTTTCTGAACATGAAGAAAAGCTAGCCTCTTCCTGAAGACTAGCCCAGATAGTTCAAATGTTATGTATGCTTGTTGTTGATTATTTGAATTTTCAGGTTGTTAGAATCAAATATAAGAAGGTAATTTATATATGAAATATGTAAAATTTTTTTTTTTTTTTTTTCAACCTGAATTAAAAATACAAGTTTTCCGTTTCCCCTTTGGAATATCTGGGGGGAAAAAAGGGTCATGAAGCAGGTTGTGTGAACCAGAGGAGAGTACTGTGCCAGCAGCACTCTGTCATAATTTGTTTGTAACAAAGAGGAATTTAACTTCATTCCATTTGGGTTTTTGTCATATGCTTAATACTTCATTGCTGTGCTCTTTACACACAGAAGATGCTTTTTAGGATCTTCCTTCAGATTATGGATTTTCCCTGCTTCAGTGGCCTGCATGAGTTTCCCCTCTGCTGTAGCTGTTGTTTTCTCCTGGTCCCAAGTTTACTTTTTTAATTCAATTTTCATTTTCATTCTTCTTATGTGGTTAGTCTTAATTCTTCCATCTTTTTCGTTAAAGTATTTCCAAAGTACCAGCCATAGAATCTCAAATTTTCTGAGAATCATAGAATGGTTTAGGTTGGAGGGAACCTTAAAGATCATCTAGTTCCAACCCCTCTGCCATGGGCAGGGGCACTTCCCACCAGACCAGGTTGCTCAAAGCCCCGTCCAACCTGGCCTTGAACACTTCCAGGGATGGGGCCTCCACAACTTCCCTGGGCAATTTATTCCAGTGCCTCACCACCAAAAGTGAAAAATTTCTTCCTCATATCCATTCTAAATCTTCCTGCTTCCAATTTGAGGCCATTACCCCTCATCCTGTAACTATATGCCCTTGTAAAGAATATCCGCTCTTGCTTCAGTCTACAAATGAGAGGGAACAGCTGGCTTTACTGTTCTTTTTGTTGGGTTGTTGTTTGTTTTTGGGTTTTTTTTATATAAAAGAAGGCTGGGGTTATCACAGATCTCTTGAGCAATGCAAAAAGTCTTGCATGTATCTGTAAAATTCTACTCATTCCTAAAGCATCTGGATTTTTTCAAAGCTCCACACAGTCCACATCATTGTGACCTCACAGCCTAATAATTTGGTAGTAAACCCCACAATGTCAGGATGGCAGCCTAGCACCAGCTTAGCAGTTGTTATCCATCTGTTGTAAACCAAGTTGACTACTCACATGTTCCCATGTTATTTCTAGACATACCGATTACTTAAATTCCTTGTGATCCCTATCATAACTCCAGACATGTTAGACGTCCTGTGAGGTATGTCCATACACTTGACCAAACCTGAAAATTTTTCTTGGGTGTTTTCCTAAAAGGATGTCTGCCTGTAGAAAATTGGCAAGTTGCCTTTTTGGTCATAAAAGCAATTCTAGGCTGTTTGGGTTTTTTATTGTCCTTGTCGCTTCCACCTCGTTTTCTATCACCATTTTCCTTTGTAGGAGTAAATGCATGCATATGCTTCCCTCTGTGTATCTGTTAAGTGGATTAGGAAGGCATACTCCACTCAGAAAAGATATTCCTAGGTTTTTTCTTAGTGCCTTTAACAGCATGTCCTGCTCAGTGGCACTGGCGCAAATGTTGAGTTAATGCAGTCTGTGCGTCTACCCTGTCACATTATGGGGAGTGTAATCTGTCTCCCTACTGACGGTTTCACGCTGAAACTATGATTATTTGTTTTCTGAGTTCCTGTGTTGGAATCATCAAGAAGGGATTGCTCTCCTTATTCCCAACCCTCTTTAATAAAATGGGCATCAGAGTATTTGCAAAGGTGGCAGCACGGTGAGACCTTGCACCCTCTGCTGCCAACTGAGGAGCCCTCGAGGCTGCTGCCAGCGCAGCGGCACCGTTAGAGGCACAGTCTCCAGAGAAAAATCACCTCTAGGCAGTTACAGTAAGAGTTGGAAATGTTAATGATTTAAAACAAGCAACAGAATTATTTGCCCAATTATTATTTTTAAAACTCTAGTCTGCAAATCTGGTCAGCTGTATATTTCCCCCAACCCTGCCAATGTATTTCCTATTTGTGTGAATTTGTTTTCATTTTGAACCTAATACTCCTTTTCATGAGCGCATCCCATGTGGTGGTCCCCATTTCTAAACAGCAGAGTAGTTTGCTGGAGGCAGTAGATGTCCTATATTTTGACACTAATAAGGTTCCTGACGTTGTCTCAAATGACATTCTTATAAACAAGGTGGGGAAACACAGATTAGAGAAAAACACATTTGGAAAATAACATGAAGAACATGATTGAGTTTACTGGGAGAAAGCAATTTTGAATCAAGTCCGTCTTCAGTGTTTTCATTTAATGATCTGAAAATTAGGAAACTTGCCTAAACATTGTAGTAGCTTGAAAGGACTGAGGTAGGTTTTAAAGGATCTCATCTAGTTGGAGAATTGGTTTGAAAAAATGAAATCCCAAATTTTACATCTAAAAATGGCAACTCAGAACTGGGATTTAACTAAGTAGATGTCAGTCCAGTGTAGGGGTGTGGGAATCAAAAAAAAAAAAAAAAAAGCCAAAACCAAACCAAACCAAAAAAAAAAAAAACACCAAAAAAAACCCCAACCAAAACCCAACCAAACAAAAAATTCCCAAAACCCAAACCAACCCTGGAGATATATCATGGATTGCAATGTGACCCTGGTTCCTTATCAGAACATTGTGACAATGGTAAGGCCGACATCGGGGTCTATAGATGGAACTTCTATTGGTAAAAGAACTGAAGTAATCTTTCTGCTCTATTCCATAGTGGCAAGTACTCAGTGGTCGGGCCATGTCCTTCCAAGGGCTGCACCTCAAGAAAAATTTGTGTAAATTAGTGAATATATAAGGGATAGCAATGACCTGCAAAACATGACTTAGAAGAAAAATTGAGTAGGGGTGGTTCTCGCAGAACAGGAATCTAAGGAAGAGATGGGATGAGTCTTCAAATATCCAAAATGTACTGCAAAGAAGAAGAGGATAATCTGTTCTCTGTTATGTTGGTTAGTACAAGAAGTAATGAGCTTAAATTGCAGCAGTGAAAGTTCAAATGGTGGGGATGGGAAAGTATAATGATAACTCTAGTGGGATGCAGGGATAGACTGCGGCTCTTTCACCCACTGTAGCCCACCCACAGGAAGGCTTTCAAGACAAGCAAAAAGACCTCCTTTTGATAGCAATTGTGGAGATTCAGTTGCCCCTGACATTGCAGATAAATAGTTTTTGTATGAATGGCAGACGGGTACACCAGCATGAAATTATCATTGTATAAACAGTTGATTAAAAAACAAAAGTACAGACTTGACAAACAGTTCAAGAAGTTGACATGTCTTACTCAAGGACTATATTTGTATTTCCGTTCTACCAGACTGAAGCAGAGCTAGAATAAGTATCTCTGAGTGTAACCTATAGCTCTCCTCTCCTCCCTCTCCTCTCTCTTTTCAGATCTCAAGACAGTAAAGGTTGTTTTGACTTATTTTCTAGTAGGTCATCTACGCTTTCTGCATGAGATGGTAGACACTTCCTCTTGAGATGCATACAAGGATCAGAAAATTCTGGTAGTATTTAAGTATTCATAAAGAGGTCATCTTTTGGTATTTGCAGCTACAGAGCAGGTGGAGCTTTATAGGCTTAGACTTTGTAAATTTGTGTTGGGTCTTCCTCTAGAATAGCCCTGGGAAGCAGGTATCATGTCTCAGTTACCTTGTGTGTGTAATTTTTGTGCTATGAAGATAGCTTAAAAGACAATGGATACCAGTGGTTTGGGTTTGGTTTTTGTTTCCCTAAGGGAGAAATAATTACCTGCACACATGATCTGGCTTCAGTACTCTGTGTTTTAGTCATTGTTTCTGTTGCTTATGACAATGAAAGAAAAAGCCCATAAAAATGTGTGATGTTTATAATCCATGAAATGTGGACTTGTTGGAAGGCTGTTGTTTAAAGTCCTCAGGATGCAGTGGCATTGATGGATTTTGAGCAATTTCAATTTGTCTGTATTCCTGGCTTTGGGCATTCATGAAACTGGCAGTGTTCTGGGTTGCTGCTTAGGAACTAATGTATTTTTGCTAACCCTGCTTTGCTTCCAGTTTTTTGCTCTGGATATTACATTTGTTTCCCTTTACGTTCTTTTAGTTTCTTCTGGTTTTACTGCTTGATAGGCATTATTCTTTTGGGAATCGGGTATTGGTTATGACTAGTCCTAATATCCCAAAGGAGACCAGTGTGAAGGAGAAATGGGGATGTTGTGGTTCCACTTCTCTTTACAGAACAGACTCAGCAGGGGAGGGAACGTCATGCTGCATCAGTTAAAGATGCCGTATTGCAGTAAGTATTTCCAGGATTTTTCAGATGAACATGCAGGAATGAAACAGAAATCTAGCTTGGATTCTTCATGCCATGTGGTTTCTTACTATCAATTGTTTCAACAATGGGAGTCATCTTTGTTAACCCAAGATTTTTCAAGAAAAATCTCCAACCTTCAGCAAGAAGGCAGAATAATACTATTTTTCAAACGTGGATATGCCAGGGATCTCCCCTGCATACCCTGCATATTGTGTGATACCCAGAAAGTGGAAAGAGCCTGTCCATTTCCTGTCTTCAAACATTGTCATTTTATTCCTCTCTGCTATCTGTTGTACTCTGTCCTCCTCCTTAGTTATAAGGAGTTGTCTTTCCTGTGATTAATCTTAGCAGGTTTGCCTTATGATAGGGAAAGGTCGTGAAGGCATATTTAAATGGTTACTGAGTTTCATATTATCGGCGAGTTCTACCTGAACAAATTGTGATGAAAGTAACAAAACGTGGAAGCAGCGTCACACTGGAATAAAGTAAGGTATTATTGAGCTGTACTTTTAAAACATTATGCAGTATCAGTGCAAAATATTTTTCTTGCTAAAAGTCGTAAATCAAAGAGCAGCATTTACTGTTTTGTAACATATGCTCATGCTTGGCAAAAGTAGTGGCAGAAAACATGTCAAACGATGGTGCTTAGAGTATTAAAGTTTTAACAGAATGTCAGAGAAAACTGGAAACTGGTTAATCCAGAGAAATCTGTCATAAAGATTGCGTTGTAAGGTGGTTTCAGCATGAATTCTAGTGACATATGGGAGCTTAAAATATAATCTAATGATATATCTCTGTCGGTGAGATGTTTATGTAACATGATTGCAACAGAGATGTCTTTTGTTGTTAATTTATTAGGATAATGAAAGTTGCAATCTTTTTAGACCAATGCAAAGAACAAGTTTTACTCGAGAACAGTCTTAGCGCCGGAATCAAAACTTTCTTTTTCTTCTATATACATATATGAAAAGAGAAATGATGCATCTCATTTGGAGTCTGGCAGCCTGCTGTATGGAAGTCTGTGTTGCCGCTGTCTTCTGTTATCATGGATTGCTGCTCTGGGCATTAGCGTGTGTAGCCCAGCAAAGAGACAAGAGAGAAATACAATATAAACTGTGGAATTGACATGCCAAAGCGGAAGACAAAACTTCATTCAGAGGACGCTCTGAGGGAAAGGATTTCATACAGGAGTAATCAAGTGAAGGTCTTTTCCAGTGGAACTGGAATTTTAAAAGCTCTGTCTATAATGCTGAAAAACAATCTGAAATTATTTCAACGTATTGCAATTTATAAACTAGAGGTTTGATTACCATGCTGCTTGGTTTTATAGAAATGCTATTATGTGGAAAAAATGTTTGAGTCACAGTGAGTTTCTAGTATTCCTGTTGGTCCTCAGGGTAAACATTTTTCTGTGTTATGGAAGGTTTTTAAATTCAGCTATTTTTTCAATGAACGTGATCTGTAATGTGACAAGCTGTAATATATCACTAATGCCCCATAAAAATCTATCTGATTTTGTTAAAATTCCACAGGTGATGCAGTTAAAATGCTTTCCAGTATACTTTGTCAGCAGCTACACTTACACTGATTAATCAAACACTGGGACAGGACAGCAGAAATCTCTTTACCAGATTTTTTCTCAAAAGGTAAACTCTTGCTAAATCTTGTGACGGAAGACCTTTGCTGCGGTTGCTGCCACAGGAAGGCACCGTCTGCACGTGATGGTGAGGAGACATTTCCTGGCAGGTCTCCTGGGTGCCCAGGTGTAAAGCATGGCAGAGGGGTGGCACGTCCCAGACATCTCTGTGCTCTCAGGGGAGACATGACAGCCGTTTCACTGCACTCTGCTCTCCAGCACCAGGGAAGTGTCAGAGCCCAAGAGGGAAAGTTGTCTTCAGTCTTATGCTGTTAGGCCGAGGCATCGGGAGGGCTCGGCTCTTCACAAATGATCAGGCACTCTTGATTCTGGCCACTCTTATAGCTGCCTAAATGGACGTATTCCGGCCTCTTTTAAAAAATTAAGTTTTGCATTTCATAATCATTTTAAATACGTTACAGGAGGACTGAGGAAGTCCTATCTGATACATTGCTATAGAAGAATAGCTCTTTTAAATAAGGATGGAAATTATTACTGCATATGTATCCAGATCACATTTGTTCTGAGTAATTTTCTGGATACCTAGAAGAGGTATGTACCTGAATATTACACCTTTCGTGTATTCTTACTTTTCTCTCTTTTTTCTTTTTTTTTCTTTTTTTTTTTTTTTTTAACTAATGATAATTGAGAGAAATCAATCCAGTTTTGAAGATTCTGTAATATGGAAGGACAAGGTTGCAACAAAAGATATCCATGTACACAATTATGGAGAAGAGGTGTTTGAGGATATTAGTCCTTTTAACGTTCAGGTACATGCCAGCAGCATACCCCATATGTCTATGATGCTTTACATCTCTTGAGACTATTAGTGTCCACACTTTATAGTAGATACAAAAATGGCACGATTTGACAGGCCAATTGAACATACTCTTTCATGACCATGTCTTGTCTGTGACTGCATAATGTTTTTTGATAATTTCTTCATTATAATATAAGACCAATATTAAAAGAAATTACATCCTTCAGTTCAGGAAAGTGTCATTTTGCTTTGTGATTCTGCAGAATTCTTCTGGATGCTGAGCGTGATAATAAAACAGCCTCAGAGTAGCGTTTGTCTCATGAGTCGGGGTTTAGCTCACCTAACGATCTAGAAGTCAGGCATGTAGCTAATTAAACTGTTGGGTCTCCCTGTATTGCGAGGGAAAGTTGTATATCCCCCAGAAATCAGGTCATCACACCTATCTTAAAAGGAGATGAATACTCTTCTGGAGGTGGTTCATTCTTTCCAGTTTCTGTAGATGGAGTCTAGTTGCCTAGTCTGGGTCTTAAGATTAGACATCTGAAGTTGTGGATGCTAAATCTCTCTCTAGCCCAAATTGCATTGATGATATCCCCAGAATTCTCAGTATGTTAATTTTGTGCTTTTGCACTATCATAATTTAAAGTATATTCTGTCAAACAGGATATTTCTGCTGGTGAAACTGGAGATTTCCCCAAATCCCCATTTTCGGTGTTGATGGAATGTGTGTTTCATATCCAAACAGCAACTTTATAATCGGGACAATTGTCTTAATGCTTGTCCATGAGTACCTGTCATTATATAAATATATTTGAATTCTAAGAGGCTTTAATCATGGTAGTTAATTCAAAATGAGAATGGCTTCAGATTAGGTATAGTCATGATTTGAAGGACTGTACTTCAGTCATCTTCTTGTATTGCAAGAAAGAAATCCTCTTGTATCTTGTAAGTATTTGTATCTCTAGATTCTCTCCCTAAGAAAATTTCTTAATTCCAAAATAGTCTCTAGAATGATGGGTCATCTGGGCTAGAGGAGCTAATACCATACAGCTGGAAGCAAGGTTTAGTGTCTCTAACATTGCGTGCACTTTCCTCTTGTTGTTTTTTGGTTTGGTTTGGTTTGGTTTGGTTTGGTTTGGTTTGGTTTTTAATTTCCAGGCTATTTAAACAGAGCTTATCACTCAACACTGTTTCCTGTGTGTTGAGCAGAGCCTTTGCAGTTTGCTCCTGTGTGGTTCATGGATTAAAATCTCACCTGGTGGCATCATGCCATACTAGTACAAGTGGTATTGCTTTGGCTAAATTTGTATCTTGTAGATGAAATTGGTGACTAAATGCTAACTGATATGTGAATACAATTGTTACAAGGAAAAGCAGCAGGAAATGTCAAATATCTCAGGTATGTAACCCACTTCCGAGTGGTGCACACTGGCATCAGCCCCTGGAGACTCTACCTGATGAAAGTTTCCATCTAATGAGTGCAGCTGTAAGGTGTAAGAGAAGATGCCTTTCTTTTTATGGATCAGGTCACTAATTTTTGTTACTAGGCTGACAAAATCTTGTACCTCTTAAAGAAACCTCACTTCTGAGAGGTGTGTCTCAGTAAGGGTGAGCACCTGGTGTGGGATAGCACCAGACTGGGAAACAGATTTCTGATTCTATATTTACTGCTAATTTGGTCACTTCTGTGACCTGCGGTGACATCTATCTGTGCTACAGTTTCTCTTTCTACTATATTAATGTTTCTCCAGCTGACAAACACACTGTAAGAGCTGAAGCTGTTGTAATGTAGAATGATGTGGCTGTTAGTAGTACAGAATATTAGGAAGAAGCTGCTCGTAGTAAGAGAAGTATAAGGGAAACGTAATGTAGCTTCTAATAGAGAATGGTACTACTGTGGAGTAACTACTGAAGTCCATTGTATGTTCAGGTTATCAGCAATTGCTCTCAACATTATGCCCTTTATATCTAATTACCTCTTTAAATAAAGCTGTTTTCATAAAACTTTTTCTTCTTCCACATAATGTTTTATGATTCAGGCATCAAATGATTCCCCAAGAGAAACCACACCGTATACAGATTAGCCCCATTAGTGCAAGCTGCGTAATAAAAGAATACTGGAGTCAGTTACATATTAATTTTCCATTGTTTCTTTTTTGCTTTTCTTACAGATTCCAAACAGAAATTGATAGCATCAGGCAGTATATAAGAGTTCACTAATCTAATTTGTCTCTCCCTGAAGATTACTGGATGTATGCGGTCTGTCCTGCTTGAACACAATTAGCAAATTATGTTATATTTTTCATACATTGACTTGAAAAACAATTTTTGTATCCTATCAATGCTCACATATCACATTAAAAAAAGAGGAATTTAGTATTATTTATCTATGTATTTTCAAGGACAGTAAATTATTTGAGGTAATCAAGAGATTTTCAATATCGACAAGATATGAAAAATAGAGCAGGTATCTTGAAATCCAGGGGATTAAACGCACTTCACCTGATTGCATTTATGTAACATATGCACGAATTCCTGATTTAGTCCCCTTTTTCTATTTATTTGACTGTATATTTCTCCTTTTTCTTTCTTTGCTTTTACAAACCAGAAAAATACTTTGAATTTTGCTAGTTAAGAGAGTGTAATTTTCAGAAATGTCCAGGCTAGCCTCCTTCTATCTGAAATGGTTCAATTGGTGCATTTTATTTTTTATTGTAGAGGAATTTGACTGAAACTAAAGACTTTGAATGTTGAGGGCATTTGCACATGAGAATGTGAGTGCAGCGGGGAGAAAAAATGTTCCTTTTGTGTCATAACCAATCTTCAACAAGGACATATATTTTTTTTGTATTTCCTTTTAAAAACATAGAGTATCAAGTATGAGAATAAATGTTTGTCACGGGAAATAGACATTCCTTTGTAGAACTTTTAAAAAGCCATAAAACCCCTGCCAAAACAGAGATCAGAATAAGCCCTGCTGTACATGTTATTAATAGCAGCAGAGCTCAAGGAGCCACCAGAATCCGGAATATTTCAATGAGGAACCCTCAGGTCAGAGTTTTCAGCAAAACTCAAGTAACAAGGTCATGCTGGTTTGGATGCTGCAATTATTTTGTCATCTTTGCAAGCAGCCAGGGCTTTCATCTGGTTTGTAGGATGGGTTTGGGAGCTGTTTATCGAGGCTTTCATTTTTTTCTCTGGATTGTTTGTTTTTTTTCCTTCTCCTGTAGTGTAAACCCTGATGGCAAAGGTGAGAGGTCAGAACAATTCAGGACTAAAGTTATAGAGGAAATAAGATACCATGTGAGGTTTTCTGTTTGAGACTGGGTTACAAATGTAAATGATGAGATGATACTATTACCTACTTTTTTACTAAGTAAAATATCAAATTGATGTGGAATGTGCAGAGCATGTTCACTTGAGATCACTGATACTTCAATATGGTTTCAGAGAGAGGCTAAATGTTATATAGGTGGCTTCTTCACTGTGTCAAAGCCGCAGGTGTTAAAAGCCAGAAGAGTAAAGCCAAAAGGAACTGAGTACCGATCAGCACAGTTGCATCATGCATCGATCCATTTTTTTTATTGCTTAAATCTGATAGTTTTGATAAGAATGTGATGGATAAAGCCAAAGTAATCTGTGCAAGCATATTCCTTGCACATTTTTCAATTTTCTTACAGCTTCTTTATCGCATTTCAGTTCTAAACCTTTTCTTATTAAGGGAATTCATTATTAGGAGGAAGAAAGAACAATGTTATGTGAAAAAATGTGTTGAAGGGACTTCTCAGCATTGCATATTGATCAAAGCTGTCTAATGCCAATGAGGTGGGACTTCTCCAGTCTTCAGTAACAGCTGATCCAGCTTAGGGGTAGTTATCTCTTGACGGAAGAGAAACAGTTGGAATTGGTACTCTTTTCTACTAATTGAGTTTATTGGTGTTTTCAAGCACATCTTGAGGATGGAGGGGGGGGAGGGGTGAGCGTGCAGTACTGTTGATTTTCCAGTGATTGCAAATTCTTTAATGCATTCCTGTAGTTCATTATATGTCTCAAGAAAGCAAGAGGCATTTGTAAATACTCGGTGGGGAAAAAACTGTATATATAAGTTGAAATCCTTTAAATTGATCTGTGTTAAAGATATGAGGAAGATATATGTCTACGTATATGTATATAAACTAACATGAGGTAGCCGTTTTGTTTTTTCTAAAGCATCAGTTGCCTATTTAAATTACTAGGCCAATTATAGGTGTACTAACACAGAAATCTAGTTTTAGTTATGAAAGTTATTGTACAGGAAATCAATGGAAGAGGTGGAATGGTGGTCTAAAGGCTCAATTGCAAAGTAGTGCCTTGTAGCTAAAACAAATCGAGAGTGAGCTCCATGTGCAAGTGACTCAAAATGTTCTTTTGTGTCCACAGAAACATTTCTTTGCTGTTTAAACTGTTGACCAGCCAAAGTGAACTGCTGACAGATTGTTTTATCATTTTGCTATTGTCGCTACCTGCAATTAAAAGCATAAAAAGTTCACTGTCAGGAAGCATCAACACCAGCCATCTTAAACAAAGACAGAAAGCATGTAAGAAACACAGAATTTATTAAAATAAGAAAGATGAGCTAGATGAGAGAGAATTTTCTAGGAATTAGGTTTTTATATTCATTGAACTTAGATGAAAGGAAAGTTAGAGTAAATATGTTCTTATCTTGAAGTTACTTTTCACTTAAAGATACATATTTATTATATGTTTCTCTCTGGTTATGCCCGTATAAATCTGTAGATATGTTCCAATCGTTACACAGCAAAATGTATGAATGATTTCATGTGACTGTGAGTTCCAGCCTAAGCACCAGAAATATGTTTCTTCCATGGCACCTATATACATTCCTAGTTGCATTAACTCCCAGAACAGCGTGGTGTTACACACACTAGAATTTCTCCTGTCTGTTACCAATAGTAATCTTAGTCTTGTTTTACTATCGTAGCACTTGTGACCCGGGTGGCTACAGAGTGAGAGCACAGTGGAAAGGACGGCAATAGTGATCAGCGTAACATAGACTTACATCTTCTGTTGTGCGAGACAAAGCAATACTGGAAAATGGCGATTCACGCCTATGCTGTAATTCTTCATTCATTGTGTCTTTTGTCAGACAGACTTGGAGCAAACTTGGGCTCAAAATTGCAACTTGTGAAAGAGGGCAACTGCAATAAACAAATGGAAAATAAGTCTAGAGAGGGGCTTTTCAGAATAAGGACTGCCAGTGCTAGATACTTGTCTCTGCTCACAGCCCCACAGTGCTGCACTCGTTCTTCCTTCATTGCTTGTTTATTTTAGATGGCAGGCACGCTCTCACTGTGACTGATGGAAGGTGGAATGGTTTCAGGATGGAAGCATTGTCCTAAGGACTATGCTTCACAGATGATACCATGCAGAGCTCTTGAGATACTGTCTCAGACAGCACCTGTTTTTCAGAAGTTCCTTAGCAATCAGGCTTTTAGAATGGAAACTCCCTTTAATGTATCTTAAGTCACGTTTTGGTCTCTTAAAAATGTTGATTCCTATATATTCCAGAGATTTAAAAGCAATGCTGTTGTGGAAAGAGTTAAAATACCTGATTTTATAGATGCAGGTTATAATTGATGCTAGATGCACACACAGGAATTGAGTCATTTCTTTAATCAACAGCTCACAGCCACTTTACAGTGGATAATTAATGTCACTTGCTGAGCGAGAGCTGAGCTGGGATAACCAAATGCTCTAGGTGCGAAGTGGGTTGGGAAGAAAATCCACAGTGCACAAACAAGTAGCATTCTCACAGCATACATCGTGCCCTGGAGACTTTCTTGCCAGCATAAAAGCAACTTTACAAAAGCAAACATTTACAAAATAAGTTGGATTTGCTAAAGCAAATAAGCAAATATGTTTCATAAACCCACTACAGAAAAGATAGTAATTTCTATTGTTTTGATGCTTTTTGAGATGGACTTCCAAAACATTCATGACCATCTATACCAGTGATCGCTTGTATTGCAGCCAAATAGATATGTTACTCTAAACATTTTCCTCTATTATTGCCTGTTTTTTTGTGTTCTTTCTCCCATCTGCAAGAACCTATTGCGTTATTTCTCCCTATTTATGCCACCAGGAAAAGCAGTTAGGAAAATTATTATTAGTGTCATATTGTAGACAGTAGGGCAAAGATTTGCCATAGATGGGCTTGTCTGTAGTCATTCCTACTTGACTTGGACACTGTATCCACGTTTTCTCACTTAAATGTCAGACCATTATGCATTTTGCATAAATTTATATAAGGCTAGAAGAATATAAAGTGCTTCAAGTTTTCTCAGTGCACTGAATACTTATGCAACTTTTTTCTACAGACATTCACTGAATTTTCACTGTCATAATTAACATGTGGGACTTTGTACATTTCAGTTAAAGGATTAACTGCTTCTACCCTTCCCCATGATACACAGTATGATCAACCCCTTCTATTTCAACAGTGCTGTTTTGTACAGTGAGAATGTTTTAGTTAAAAACACAGGTTATCTAGTACCAGGTATTTCTCCCTTTCCACTTTTCCAGAAAAGAGGGCTTAGTAATCTGGCAATGCCACATTCAACCAACAGCTGAACTGGTCACATGATTTCTCAATTCTTTTTTCTTTTTTCATCTTTCAGTATATATTTTTTTCATATTAAAGCCTTAAGTTGTAGCAGTTGATTTGAGGAATCAGCAATATGTATGCTTAATTCACAACTTCCCAAATCACAAGATTTTATTTTCTTTCCATTAAAAGTAATTGTAAGAAATACAGAGTGTACACCTTCATTTTTGATGAAAAGTTATATTTTCAATATTCAATTAAAAATGCTAAACGAGAATTTAAGTGATGGTGTTCATATTTCTGTTGTTCAAAGGACAGCCTGAAGGCAAAGATGAACGCTTTTGAAACACTCTTTGCATTTCCACTTAGAAAGACATTGCCAGAATTTCTGAGCAAGGTTTTCAAAATTACTTTCTTTCTCGTTATTTATGTAATTATCAAAGTTCAAAGCTTTAATCTAGGTGCTTTATTTGTCCTGCACTGCAGCTACATGTGGATCTACTAACAGTAGGGTTCATTAATGCTGGTTTCTGATATCTATTCCTTTCCTTTCATCATTAATAGGATAGGATTTCAACTCATAAGGATAATGTTGATGGATATAATGAATGGCTTAATCAGTGACTTCATCTTTTCATCAGTGAGGTAGTCCAGTGACTTGCTGTTAATGCTAATGAAGTTGCCAGTGAATCTAGAGAAAAAACATGAACTTCCATAATTTAATGTAGTAGAATTGAATTTGGATTGTAGTTCACAACATTGGTAACTGTAACAACTTACCAGATAGAGAAAATGCTCTTATTAGACTTTGCAAGATATCGTCTCTAGAATTGTGCTTGAAGGGTAGGTTTCAATGGTTGTTTTGCATAAATGTCAAAGAAAATACCAACTTTCTCCTTAGCAAGTAAAAAATACCAAACTAATATAATGAAAAACTGTGATGATTCAGTTCATTATTTGTTTCAGTTCATTGTTAAGATTTTTACTGTTGGCAACACTTAAAAAAAACTAGAGATCTGTATTTCAGGAGGCATTCTAATACCTTTAAGTAAATCAGTATTCTCATTGCTACTTAGGGCATGCAAAAGATAAATAGTGAGATTTAAGAAAATCTCAGATCAAGTCAACTTTAAAAATGCAATGGAACTGAGTCTCTTTGGTTCTGTGTACCTTGCTGAGAACGTACTCGACCATCCTCTCAGAAGGGGCATTCCAATTGTATCCCCATGAGAAAGCCAATTTCATTCACTGATCATCCTCCCTGCCTGTTTGACCTTTTTTCTGCCAAAGGGAACATGATCTCAGGATGTTTCACACCACCTCCTTGCCCACTTGCTGTGTGGCGGAGGCACAACTGTTGTATCCTCGTGGCCACTCACAACAACTACAAGGAAGCATTGTAGTTATGTAGAGAGTAGGTAAAAGATGCGAATAAGTGGGATTTAAACTGTGTGCAGAAAGATGAAAGTAAGCATATTTCAGTGTTCCGACAGTATTGCTTGAGTTGCATTAGGATTTTTGGAATGAGTCAGAGTTCTGTAAGCAGCACTGGTATCTGAGAATGAAGTGCTTCTCTCAGTCTAAGGGAAACAAGGGTCTAAATGCAACTAGAGGAGCTGTCTAGCAAATGTAACATAAATTATGACCCAAATGTTTGTTACTACATATTCCGTGTCACTTTACACTTCAGAACAGGTGTTAGCCACAGTCTCCTGGCAAAATCGTATCTTTGCTAATTAAATTCTGCCCTGCTAAATTCCCCCTGAAATTTTAATTGGATTTTGTATTTCTCACTGTATGCCATAAATTGTTGTGCGAGGCTGCTTTGTGCTATTAAATGGCTGTATTTAATCAGTAGGTGACATACTCCTTATCCCCTAATACAGTGCTTATCATTTGTGAAGTAATTTGAAATTTATTAATGCTGGTAGATACAATCCATGAAATCTTCATCAGACAAAACTCATTCTTGGTTTCCCCTGGTCTTCTCAAGTGATTTTATTTGGCTAAAAGCTGTGTTAGAGAATTGTCTCAAGTGACTGTACAGGTAAAACTGTAATGTGTTTCCTTCTTTAAAAAAAAAAAAAAACAAACCAAAATGACAAAACCCCCAACTTCATCCATGCTGAGAACTGATTTAAAGAAGAGAGTATAGTATAAAGACAGATTATAAAATGAACTAAACTGAAACATTGTTCGCATGAGGCAGACATATTTTGGAAGTATGCTGCCAAAAATTGGTTTTCTCTATGCTTTAGAGCATAGTTACAAGTTCACAAGTTGGCACATCATAACACGCTGTGGATTAATTTGCACATACCTTAAATATATACTCAAACTGGATGTAGGTAATAATAGAGCCATAAACACTTTATAGTCTAGCAAAGTTGAAGTTAAGGCAGAGAGCTTGAAAGCAAAATTTTTTCCTTTGTCCTTTTCCTAATATGCTTCTAATTAATTTTCCTTTTTAAGGAGGGCCTTTCTTTGTTGCAATACTATTTTTTTTTTTCTTTTCAACTTTGATTTGATTTTTGCCTTCCTGTAATTTAAGTGCTAAAATACTTCTTTTTAGTCTTTCTAAACTGGAATTAATTTTCCCTTGATAATGCTGTTTTTCATATGATTGAGTTCCTAATGCTGTCTGGTGTTGCCATGATGGTAAAAGCAGCTGAAAACACTTACCCAGTGTTGGCCTGACATTCTTTCTCATCACCTGGGCCGAAAAATATCTATTCGCAGATCCTCAACAGGTGTAAACCCTCATGACTCTATTGACAATCAGCACTGTCAGAGCATCTGCCACTGTATCACTATCTTTTCTCAGAAAAAAAATAAATTCTTAGTGCAGTTTCTGAGTTACCGATGACCATATTGACATATGGTAACTGCAGAATACAGGTGATGTAAGTGCAACTTCTGATATGTCTGCTTATGGTAAACCCGCACACACTTACAAGATTATTCTCAACAAATTGACTGAAAATTCTTTTTCAAAGAAGGTATCACTCCTGAACATGCAGTTCAGATACAAGGCTTCAAGAATTTTGCCATTATCGTGTACAACAAATATGATGGTTTGATCATTTCCTTTTTTCTTTTTTTTTCCTGATATTCATTGTTATTTACATGGGATTTTTCTTGATATACTTGATATTCAAGTTTTATAGAGAATGTCTGTAGCTAGGTGTATGTTTATATGCATAGGTTTATGCATTAGACCATGTATTCATGCTCTGCTATTTAGAATGGTTAAACATTTCAAAATCTAGATATTTTAAAAGAAATTTAGCATATTTTTACGTACATTTTCAGAAAAAAAAATCTCAATTTCTTTTTTTCCTGTATTCAGCTGTTTTTTAATGGATTGCTTGCTAGTTTGCCAGTAGGGTCTTTAAATGTTGGTATTATGTTAATTCCATATCTTCAACTACAGAAAATGTTAACAATATAGTGCTATTTTCTTTATTTAATCATGCGTCAAATAGTTATAATGAATGAGGTCATGAAAACATTTGGGTTAGTGAAGAGATCAAGAGTTTGATCAGTGCACCATAGACTTTTATTTTCTTTACACAGGAGGCTGTCTGCCAGCTTAATTAGAATATACAATTTCATACAAACCAAACATACAAAGAAAAAACTTGGAAAGTTATGCTTAAATTACTGTCCTCTTGGCATTTAATATTATTGGGCCCTTCCCCCTGTCCTCCCCCACCCCCCCTTTGCCCTAGGAAGTGTTCTACAGCTGTTGATCTATTTTATAATTGTGGTTCTGATATTGGAAGGCTTTTTTTAATCAGTGATCTCCAGCTATAGGTACAGTAAGGCTGCAGGGAGAATTTGGGATGTGCCTGAGGAGGTGCAGACCGTGAGCGTATAGCTTAAATGTCAGCAGTGCGTCCTCGCAGAGAGCTGCTCCTCACCATCCTGCTCCCGCCCGGGCTTCTGGTATTCACTGTGCTTCTGACCACAGGGATATGGGTGCTTTGTGTTTTCTGGGGTTGAGGATGACCCTCTCCTTTATGTTCACATGCGTTTATGTTTACGTTACTTATTAGTATAGCGTTTACTGTTGATAATGGCCAGTCAGTTCCATCACAATGGAGTCTAGCCTGTGTGGTGCTCTGGTAAGGGCTGTTTCACTTCAGCCCTTTTAGTTGTGTTTTTGTATGTATCTTTACTGACAATTTTTAAATAGCACTGCGTTTTTATGAGTTTGCATCCCTGGATGCTTTTTAGTTTCCTTGAAGAAAGAGTGCCCTATTTCTTCCCCTTGGACTCAGCAACATTTTTTGTTTCAATGACTCTTAGAGCTTTACAAAGCAAGAATGGGACTCGGTCTGTGGTTCTATATGAGTGCTTGGTACAGGGAAGGTAATAAAGTATTTCTTAGCCATTTCACCACTGTACACACAAGCTAGATGTAATTACAGACCATGTGCCCAGGAAAGCATTGGGTCTACACCCTTTCTACTCGTCTGACAGCTCCATGAAATGTTCCAGGTCAAAGTGGCTGTTAAAAGCCACTTGGGACAGTACAGCTCTTCAGTGTTCCCACTTCTAACTTGTGACAAAATGACATGATAAAACTCTAATGAGAGAGATCAGTATCTTCAATTCAATGCCTTCCAAAGATATGTATTGCTTATTCCCATTTATTTTTTGCCACATAAGAGGCCTTTCATTCTAAGCTTAGGGCAAATAGTTACCTTATACAGTAGTAGTAATAAAATATTTCCTAAGAAATACTATGGCATATATGTACTTGTAACATAAACAGACTGCAGCAACAATTCAAATACTGTACAAAGTTGGGAGCACCACAGATAGGACAATAGCTTAATAACCGTATTGACAAGGTGGCTGTTAGCTACCTGCGGCACTGGTGTGCTCCTGAGCCATGACAACCCCCTGGAGACCAAGGATGCTAGAGGGCAGGGGAGGAAGCCAATTTTCATGTTTATGGTAACAGAGCTCACTGTTAATTTCAGCTTCTTGCTTCTACACAGAAGCAACGCTTTCCCTGCAAATAACAACTTTCTGATTCATTAATCCGACAGACACATACAGGATAACACTTTCCAAAGGAAAGACAAAGTTAGAAAATAGGAATATAAATGTAGATACTAACACATGTGACACAAATAAGCCTTGGGTTGTAAGGATATGCTAGGAATGTCACTGTGCGGGGAAGAAGGCAGTTTAAATAGGGAACACACAAGCACAGGTATGGAATACTATAGGCTCATGTGAGAATATTGTCAAAACATTTGATTTTTTAAATATTTTTTTTTGTAGACTTTAAAACAGAACTTGAGTCAATAATTCCTTCAAGAATAAAACTGTGCAGTTGTAAGTCTCAGAGAAATATAGTGATTATGAAGTACTAATAATAGCATTTTCCATTGCTGCATTGTGTATTATACATTACTGTATTATTCATGTGTTTTTCTCACAGTTTTTTTTTGAAGAAGGGTATTTATTTCAAAGGCATGGGAGAGGTGCAGTCCACATGGGGCTCTCAGCATAAAGATGTAGCGCTTTAACTTTTGTATTTGAGGCTGATTCCCTTTTATGTATGTTAAAATATTGTACTGGATTCTTTTTAATGAACATTTACATGCAGATATCCTGCTTTTTCAGCCCAAGAGGCAACCTTATGTAATACATATTTGCATATTGACACAGTTGCGATACTAGAGCTGGAGAAAAACAGAATAAAAGACAACAGAGTGTGTTAAAATCTACTTGCAGGGAAAAGTTCCTTTAAGGGTTGGCATTATCCTGTCTCAGTCCCGTCTACTTCAAGAAATAGGCATAGCCTCTGGCAATGCCTGGAGTTGCTACTCAGAAGAAAAGTGAACGTTAGAAAAGTTATAGACAATTTTGTTACCTTAGAATCTTCTTAAATGTGAAATGCAGTGATGAAGTCTTGGTATAGCACCTGGGAATGTCTCTGCAAACCAGAGGGGAATACAAGATCCCAAGTAAAACAGGATATTACCTATAGAGCAGGATTTAACACGGGTTTGTGGTACATAAAAGCCAAAACATTAAAATGGACTAGTGTAAGTGAACTCTTCTAGTGAGGAAAATGAGAAAGGAAGTAGCTTCTGCCATGGATTTCACAGAAGGTAGGTGCTTAATGGCTGTTTGGAGTTCTTCAGGGTTACTGTCTTCTGTACCAATTAAACGCAGAGAGCTGAAGTAGATTTCTTTCTCCTTCTTTGGCCTTGTCCCATCTCCTGTTAAAACACTTCCACTTCCTGCTACCTTGTGCGTACCTATCCACAACAATTACCATCTTGTTACCCGCCAAATAACTTTTCTTTGTACGCTGCTTCTACAGCCTGGAGGACTGCGTGTCAAAAGAATTTATTCTCACCTCTTTCAGCCTCCTAGGCAAGTAGTTGGGATACTGCCAACAAACCTGTGCTGTCTTTTCTGATATAGGTGTCACAACAGAGTTTCCTGAAGAAAAGTCCTCTGAGCCTGGAGTCACACAGCTCCCACTGAAATATTTTGAGAAGGCAGCAAGGTGGTTTCTGATACCAAACAGGCTGTGTGAAGGACGTCTAGGAATGTTACAGGTCTATTGCAATTTTGAGGAAATATTGATGTAGTTCCAACAAGATCAAGGTCTATAATTAACATTTCTATAAACTTCATTCACATAGTACTGTATAAATAGTTCCCCCCAGCAAAGGTATGTGTAATTATCCTTGGAAAAAACCTTTAGAAGACAGAGGACTTATCCAGATAGGAAATGACATTAAGAAAAAGTTCCCAAATCTCTCTATATGGATGACTTTAGAAAGAGTACTCATTATAACTTACTCATTACTAAAAGAAAATTAATTTTTGCAAGCTCAGTTGTGTCCAAAACCAACCTTAATTCTACAAATGTAAATTGATTACATTTTTTAGCATACTGTTGTTGGACAGTCAATGAGAGCAATGTTCCTACTCTTTCACAACCAGATCTTTGCTTAAAAGTAGAAGTCTTTTAGATACTATGATTTCCTGAATACTGGATGTAAAGACAGCATAATATTCCAGAACATTGCCTCACACAGTGTTGCAAGCTAACGTATCTTAATTAATAAATATTTTTCTAAATTGAACAAATGGCGCAGGCACCAGACAGTGGGGCTTTCTTCCACAAATTACATTTTTTCCTTGTGGCCTTGGATTTCTAATACAGCTATGGAATAATTAAGCAGAGTGGAGTATTAATGGAGTTTTATAAATAATGTTAAGGTTGCCAGATGTTCATTTTTTCTCTCTTTTTTTTTTTTTTTTTTAACATACATCAACATTCAAAATGTAGGTTGATAGTGGGTTGTGGGGAACTTAGATATGTAAGACCAAATGTTGTAAGGTATTAAAAATTGAACTTATGTAGATGATGCTTTACTCATTCATTTGTTTGGATATACCCCTCACTTATATTTCCAATTTTGAGAAGACCAACTCTTAAATCAGATAAAAGGGCAAAAGTCTGACATACGTAGTCTTTCAATGAAGTTTATTCAAGTAAGAAAATTGTGAGATTTATTTACCTGTTAGAAAATAATATTCAATGTCTGAGCCCCTTCATCATTTCCAGAGCATATATAATTGTTTTGGACACCAATTTTCTTCTGCATAAATTTCAAGGTAATGTAGCTTTATTTAGCTATTTATTTATCTTATTTGATAAAAGTGTAGGGATCAGCTCAAAACAAGAGGATGAGTAGAGGTTGCAATGATGGAATCAATGGTAGGGTGTAAATGTAAGTATTTGTTTTCCCACCTGATCTTTTTCCTTAATAAAGTGTGGGAGAAGAAAATAATTTGTCATTTTCACCCACTCAGTGTGGATGTAAGTTTTACTATAGAAGTCCTGTTCCTGGAAACAAGGCCTACTCAAGAGTAGAAGACAGTTGCTAATAATTATTTTTAAATATCAGAAACAGTCTTCAGTGTTATGCAAATTTTGGGGTTTAGGTCACTTCCATCAAACCTCAAAAATAACTTTTTGGAATACAGTTGAGAAATTCAGTATATATTTGCATCAAAGTGCAAAAAATTGTTCCCACTGCACCCAACTTGGATCTTTAATATTATGTGAAAAGATAACAGTACTTTCAAATTGAATCATTACTTATACATATGCGTCATTTAAAAACACATAAAAGATTTCATATTTGATTCTTTGGTTGATAAGACTACTCATGCAAAATCTATTAAATTTTTTGCTATTTTGCAAGTATGTCCTTATTAATATAAGTATTTCCTCAACTCTGCATATTAGATACCACCAAATTAATTTGCTCAGATACGCATGAGCATGGCATAGGAAACTTGCTCAGTGAAGACCAAGCAGAGGCTGAAAGAGGCTGATGAGGTGCAAGATACTGGCAGGTCTTCAAAATTGCTTTGGTTGTGGAAATGTACTGTCAACAGAACCAGAAGACCAGGGTAATTGCGCAGGACCAGAATGATGGTACTTGCTGCCTCAGGTATTTGTGGCTTTCTTCCACTCGTTCAAAACTGCTCTGACGGACTTCTCATGGGTGATTTTGCCCTCACTATGCTTAGTCAGATTATCCAATTGTTATGGGCTGCTTATGCAAAAAAATGTACCATAGATCTTTTGGAGGTTCTATAAAGTTGAGGTTCTTTTATACTGTACATGTTTATGCAGTCCCTTAGGAAATAAGTTAACAGAACACTGCACAAATCCTCTGGAAGTATCACAGTCAAACAGAGCTCTTGTCCACCTATTTATTTGTGGAATTTATATAATGATCCAATTAACATTTAAGAGATGAATAATTAATTTACTGAATTTTGTTCAGGTGAGAATTTTTAGCCCTCTGTATCAAATATGTGCACTTAATTATCATCCTTTTTACACTGGAGGGTTTTGGGTATGGTACAAGGTTCAAGTAGGCCTTGAGTAGTCTCTCGGCATTCTGAGTTATCCTTCAACATATATACCACAGTTCAGATTCCTGGGAGACGTGCTTGGTTTCTTACTAAGGTTAAATCTCGTGAGCTGGTGAAACAAACCGTTTGCTATAAGCAATTTTCGATGCTGAAGTGTGGTATTATATTTATTCTTTTTATTTAACTTTGACTTGTTTTCATTGACTTAAGTGTGGAAGAAAATAGTTATGAATGATGGAGTAACATTTTCTTAAGTCTTGAAACATCGTAAATACTTTATATTTTCACTTTGGTGATTACTTTGAAAAAAAGCCCATTGTCTGCTTATACCTGATTGCACTTATCTTTTTCAAAATGGTTATTTCACTTGAGTTCGGTTCATTTTGTGATTTAATGGCATCAAAATAGATCACTTAAGACTTGATGTGTTCATTTTTATTATATTTACATCAGTTGCAGTTCATATTTAAATAGCGATTTGCTATTTCTGCCTAAATGTTGCTTTCCTCAGCAATGTTTGATATCATCCTCACAGTTATATATTGCAATTTCTTACTGTGTCTTTGAAGATCTCTTATGAGAAGTGAAATTTCTTGGTTACATATAAGACAGATTTGTCATGTTTAATATAGTTACTTGTGTGTTCAGGAACTCCCTTTTTTGTGTGATATGTTTAACAGGGAATGAATAAACTTTACTGCAGAATTGTAATGTATACTAATCTGCTTTTTGAAATTTACAGATTGAGATTTTTTTTTCTTTGTAATTTTACTACTAGTGAAAGTGAGAAAGAAGTGTATTTAGTGCTATCTTGTCTGGTGGAAAGTGTCACTGCCCATGGCAGGGGTTTGGAACGAGATGATTTTTAAGGTCTCTTCCAACTCTAACCATTCTATGACCTTTGTACCAGCAACAGTCACCAACCCTGTTTTCTTCTCATAACGTTTTCTTAATGTCACCCATGCTAAAGCCCCTTCAAAGATGATCCAAACTTAATCAATGTGCAAAACTGACATATCATTGTCAACCTTATCCTGAGAAGAGGTCCTCTGTTAAATGAAGTGAGTTAGTATAAATTGTGGCAGAACTATGGGATAGGATGTTTCTAGGTACTGTATCCATGTATATACATGTATAAAATGTGCGTGGTTATCTAACATTATTTGTTTGCCTACAGAAATCAGACATGTTATTTCAATAGTGCTTGAAATCCCTGGACTTCAGACATTTAAATACATAAACCTGGACCAGATGTATTATACGTTACTGTGTCCTGGGATATGCTTAATATATAAACATAGCACTTGTTCTGCAGAAAACACCAAGCACGAATGAATGATGGAGATCAGAATAAAAAGATGAAGAGCATTCTTGCACGTGATTTGTCAATTCCTACAGATCTGGGAAAGATCTGTACTTTAAGTTACACTGCCACTTTCTGTGTATAGCACTGCAGAGACTGGCACTGGACACTGCGGTACCCAGTTGTTGCTGGAGTCTCACAAAGAGTATAGTTCTGATGACATGGCACCTGCTTTGGGTTAACTAGGCATCGTTAGCTTCTTATCACCAGGCACCACTGTGCTGCACGTACTTAGACTTGCAGGATCACCACGGTGTTGAATCCAGTTACTTTTTAGATCATTCATACTGGTGGGAGTAACTGAGCTTATGGAAGCAGAAAGATTGCAAGAAACTACCAAGTTCTAGGAGCTAGTAGGGTTTTGAATATTATTGCACTGATACAGTTCTTATCTGTTTCTGATCTCTCTCTCTCTTTTCCTAGAAGCATTGTGACAGTGGAAATTTACTTAGGAAAGCACTTTGCAGCAAGTGCCCTAAAGTACAAATGATTTTTGTTGAAATCGTTAGGGGGAAAAAAACCCACCAATGACGTTTAATGGGTTGCACCAGGACACCTATTCTGTAAGTTATTAGGCTTATTGTAAGCAAGAATCAGGCTTCAAGTGCCTATGTGGAAATTAAACTTGGTTCTGCTAATGCCATGAAAAGACTACTCTGAGCCCTGGAATCAATTTTATAATTTCACTTGTCTATCAAAACACCTTTTTTAGGACCTGTATACTGTCCTACAGAAATTATAGTCACATTTCTTTCTTCCCTTCTTTCTTCTTGCCCCCCCACCCAATCAGTTGTACAACTTGAAGATAATTGTTTTTTTGAGAATGTTACCAATTTTATCTAAAATCCATTGAGTTTCACTGTAGTCAGAAAATTGTACATCCTTTTTTGTATCCAAATCCTCAGAGCCTTAGGGGAAAAAGTCTTTGAAGTGAAATGTAAAAATAATTTTAATGTTTTATTGCAGAAAGACAGAATTTTGGGGGAGTAAGAGGAGAAAGAAACAAGTATGATGTGCTTTTTCCAGCTTCTCTGATACCAAATATGTTCAGCAGTACACAAACTCTGACTTTCTTTCTCCTCTTCGTACCACCCCACTGATTTCAGTGTATGGTGACTGGTAGCCCCCTCGCTTTGAAGATCTCTGCAAATTCAAGGAAACACTTCTAATTTATTCTTTCTGGCTAAGTTTTTGAATGAACTTTTGGATGGTGAAGAATAAAGTGATGCGGGGAACCAAGGTCAAGTGTTCTGAAGGGTTTCGGAATTTCAAAATACGCTTTGCGTGCTACTTATGATTTTAGAATGAAATTTAGCTGTTTGCTCTGCAGATGCAAAACTGCTGAAGAAATTCTTGAAACAGGGGAAATTGGTGGTTGGTGCTTCTATATTTAATAAATAAATAAAATGCATGGATACTGCTACTAAAAGTGTTCCATGATCTGTTATATAAACAGGATTAACCTTTTATTTAATATTTCTGTATAGTATTCATCTCATGGTACAGGACCTGTAGGTGTCAAGTTTCTCAATTAGTCTATAGTCCACAGCCTGCATTTAAATAAATTAATATGTTTTAAGACTGTCAGCTAAGAATATTTTGTATATTTTTAACCAAAACATTCACTCTGGTATAAGATGTCATCCATCAGTTCTCTACATTTTATTTTGGGAAGCTACTGTATTGCGAGTGGCTCCCATCCAATTGACAGCAGCAGAGATATGAGAGATCAGGTAGCTCGGTACTCTTTCCCACCCTATGAGTCCATAGATTTTTGTATATTGTAAAGTAATTCTGTGGGTTTTTTTTTTTTGTTTGTTGTTGGGGTTTTTTTTGTTTGTTTGTTTGTTTTTTCAAAAATACTGTCTGTATAATGCAACTATGTTATTCTCCACAATGTATATGCTATTCTTGTAAATGGTTGCTTTATAATAGTAATTCCAGAACCTGCTGTAAGCTGAGTCCTCATGTGTTTTGTATTGGTGAGCAAAAGACAAATACCTCAGGTGATCAGAAAGATTGTGCAATGCCAGCAGCAAAAAATCTTGTTGAAGTGGCCAAATTGTGCTTCATCGTACTTCAGTGCTGGCTATGTCCAGAGTGGCCGAGAGATGAAACTAGAGGGACACTTTTTTGGATAAGCTTGAGCAGACGGGGTTAGGATTAAGACAGTTCCCAACAGGACCCTTTGGTCCCACTGTTAATGCTGAAGCAGTTCTCCGTAGAATGGCCAGGATGCTGACTGGGCATATATTGCCCAACGCTGTTCCAGCCATGCTCGGACAATTTGCCAATGGTTCAGAGCAGAGTGAGGCTAATGCATGGCCGCAGAACCCTCTCTATGTTTTAGCCACATTTTCACTGTTTTGCATGTTTATGTCATTATTTTTTTTCCACAAATCTACAAATGTCTTATCTTTAGTCTCCGGGTGCTACCACAGTATTAGTAATACGGACCACTCGAATTCCTACCTGGTGTGCACACTGTAGATGTGTATGTGTGTTTATATATTCATCTCAAATATAGTCCAGCTGTCATGTAGAAACAAAAGCATTGTGAGGCAGTGAATCCTACTGATAAATTCTGAGGTTTTTAGAAAAGTTGGCTTCTTTTTTTCCATTGTGTGGTGTTTCTGATAACTGTCTTGTGTCTAAACACACTCATGCTCAGCCAGTCATGCTACAGCTTTCATTTTAGGTTGTATTTAAAGAATTTCCAAATTTTGACTTCTCTTAAATAGACTGGAAAAAAAAATAGGTGTGTTTGTAGTTTCTATATGAAGAAGTTTTTATTTTATGTTCTACTAGTTGTTTATTTTTCTTCTACAGTTCTTCATCATCCGTCATTCCTTGAAGTAAAGGCAATGACAAACTCCCTGACCATGGTAATGGGAGTCGAGAATGCTTTGCTTCTCCCAGGATTGGTGCCACATTGCCAGCACAATGTATTGATTTGGTTGACTGCGGGTGTGTGATGCGTGACAGAAATGAGAAATTGAACTTTCTGAATGTGAAGTAAATCGTGCTGCTGATGATATATAAATGACTTAAGAAAAAGCAATCACTCGGATTCTCTGCCCTGGTAGCAGTGCTACACACAATTTAATACATGGTAAAACAGTTCTTTTACAATCTAAATCAAATAGTATTTTGTGCTAAACGCAGATTCTTGCAAAAATTACTTGCGGCATTTTTGGTTTTAGTATGCTTTACTTTCTACATTACTGACGTGTGATCTGTTAATTTAGAAGTATTGAGCTGATGTTCATTAATTCTGCCTTTTTCTTGTCAAGAGCCACAGATTATTTTTTCTAGACTGCTTATTACTATTTTAAATTATTTGGTCTTTAAGTAACTTTAATTTATAAGTACAGTTGTTTTGAGTCCCAAATACCTGCAGATGGAGTTTATTATAGCCACAGGTAATTGGACTTAATTATCTGTAAAACAGCCACTAGGGACATGAATAGGCCCATTCTCTCTTCTGGCAGATGTTTTGCAGATATTAGACTTATCCAATTATCTTTGGGTATCTTAGCAGTACACAATAGCATTCATTTGCAGATGACTATAATATTCTTTTCTCTCCTTCTCAATGTTATGAAACGAATGGGATAATTTATCCTTCTTGGAAAGAGAGAGAAGTATTTTAACGAAAGCTTGAAGAGACTTCCTGAAATTCTTCTTATCGATACCTACTAACAAGTTTTGTCATCCAGTGTCAAAGTCTCAGTTTAGCATTTCCCCAGTGTAAGTACCTAAAGCAGTAGGGAGTTCTGCACAGTCTCCCCAAAGCAGCCCACAGCTGCATATTTTGGAATCTTCGGTTTGAACTTTTGAGTGAGATTTTCAAAGGAGTTCAGCTCTCCTCAAGAAGTAGTTGTCAATATTTACTTAGTTTTAAGGCTGTGAGAATACAGGGAGAAGGTTAAGAACATCTTCCTGGTAGGGTGGGGAAGCCAGAGCATTTGGCAGTCCGCTGAAACATAAATCCTGGAGTTCTTTCCTGTGTGAACCCTGGTATGATTAGAAGGTTCAAGGCCGAACTGTGTATAGGCAGTTGGGCAGAAAAGTTCTACAAACAGATGCTCTAAGAAGAAAAAAAAAAATTTGAACTTTTTATAAAATTATTTTCTCCTACATAAGTTACAGCAAGAAAAAAAACCCACTTTTTTATTTTAGCATTTATTTTATCAGAAAGAAAAATAAAAGATTGATTTATTAGTTATGATGAAGTTTAACAGTTAAGTTACTCCAAAATTAAATTAATTACCTTGATTAATCCCACCAAGTTCAGTAAATGGTATGAGAATCTGGAACTTGCTTTTGGAGGGCAGGGAAGGTTTGAGACAGAATATCAGCAAAACTCAGCAGTATCACAAAGAGTGAACCCTCACAACAAGGTATGTAACATTATTCTTTCTAAACTGTCTAAGGTTGTTATTTTATGTTTTTTATAACATATGCTTGTGTTTATATCTCAAGATCAGCCAATTTATTAATTTTTCTTTATTTTATATTAGATTTTATTTTATTTTTCTCTCTGAAAGCCTAGAGTGAGACTTGTCTGTCACCACTTTGTATTTGTCAAGGAAGCATAGGTAAGCTGTCTGCTTTTCTTCTGAAGATAGACTTGTGACCACAAAAGTAAAAGATACCATGACAACCTGATGAATTTCAGGTCTGCAGAATCTGCACGTATTCCTCATCCCTTGTAACCCTGGGAGAAATGACCAAAGAATTTACTGCACTGAGTGAGGGCTTTGTGCTTCACACAAGTACTGAAACAAATGTGTTCCCTTTAAATGGTTTACTGAAGTGGGCCTGTCTTGCCGTAAACACAGCCGTTAATGACCTCCATCCATGTACCATTGATCTTCCTGGAAAAGTACCTTTTAAAGCAAATGAAGCAGATCTAGCAGTACTTAAAATCCCTATCCCGTGGAGAGTAGAAATAACTTGTCAACAGCCAGTGCCCCAAAGCGAACAGTAATTTCCTTTCCTGTCAAACAACTGCTTCACTGGGAGAAGGTACACCAATAGGTGTAATTGTCCTGTGTACCTCACAGAAAGGGGAGAGAGCCTTCTTCCTCTGCAGTATTTGGGGACATGACAACAGCTTTTGTTATTAGTGGTTTCAGATGGTAAGTAACAATTTGAAAACAGCTTTTATTGGTATCCACTGGAGAACAGGAGGATGGGGCCAGACAGGATGAGACATTCACACCCACAGCCGAGGGAAGAGGAGAGGAGTTACCAAGGTGTAACATTAACAGTGTCAGAGCCAGAACTTAGCATAAACTTTTACCACAAGAAGGTATGAACATAAAAAAAGCTAAATTAAAGATTACAATATTTGTCAAAGGTTTTCAACTTGTGTTTCACAGCTCAAGTCTGTTAGTTCAGAAACTGTGATAAGCTCAATTACGTGGCTAAGTACAAATATTCCTCATTTCTTAAAATGTTCAAGAGTTAGAAGTGCCTCAGTATTTCGGGTCATTTTGGAAGAAAATAAACTTCTAAAGTATTGTGCTTTTTCATTGTGTACCTTTTGCTCTCTTTATACTGTGGAGGAAATAGAACAAGGTTAATTGAAGAAATGGGAGATAAAGAGGGAGGCTCTTATATAATTAGGCAGTCTCAGAAAATCATAATTAAGCAGCAAAAGACATTATTTCCTCACAAGAACAAAACAATTCCAGTCTCCTGAGTAAGTCTGTAATTTGACTATTTTGAAAAAATTTAACTGATACTATAGAACAATTCAAAATCTGTGCTAACGACAGCCTTGGCTGCACTAAGGGTGCCTTGCTTAGCCATTGGAAATCATTGTGCTAAAACTATTCCTATCTCTAAATACCGCATCTCCTGGTCAACATGCAACAATTTTGTGCTGTAAATTTTGTCTGAGACAATTCTATGTCGGTTGCTAATGGTTTTCCTACGCAAAGTAAGGGAAAAACAAAGTTCAGTCACTTGTTGATCTTCATGAGACAACTTCAAAGCTGATGAGTTCTGATGATTAAAAATGCAGATTTGAACATACTTTGTTGCACCACGAAGGGAGTAAGAAGCATCAGTATGATTGTGGAGTCATGGTTAATGCTTGTTTGATTACAGAGGGTAGGCCTTCTATAGCAGTAATCTTGGCTCCTTTTCCGACTCTCATGTTTTTGACTATCAATTATAACATAGAAGAAATGCAAAGATTATGATGTCTATCAGATTGTTCCTTTCACTAAAAGTAGATTAGAGGAATTTAGCCGATTTTTTTTTTTTTTTTTTTTTTTTTTAATGGCACTGTCCAAACAGAGGAGGGAAGCTAAATATTAATGGGACGTTACTAGTCCAAATTATGTTCAGTTATTCCTTTGATTCTCCTCTTGGTGAAACAAGAGAGAAAGTATGAGGGAAACAAATGAGTGACAATTGATGTAAGCTATTTGTTGATGTGAATATAAACTCTGTTTCTTAAGGAGTTCTGAATATATCAAAAGCATATCGTGTTCCACATTGTAGAGCTTTTTCTCCCTTCTTAAAGCTTATTTAGAAGATACGGGCTTTTTCTTTTCTTTTGGCTGATGTCACCAGTTAGAATTAGTGAACTTTTTGATATGGAAAGATTACGGAAGAACTTATTTCACAAAAAAATTAAAAGAATCTATTCTCTCTTTGGTTTTGCTGTCAATGTCGGCAACTTTGAAACAATAGCAGGTTCAATCCTGACTTCTTGATATTGATGATCTGTTCAAAATCTTCCCTGTATGAATAAGATGGCTCTGATTCCTGAAATTAGTTTTCCATTTTCTGCCCTCAAACTATTTTAGATTTGCTGTTCGCCCCATGAAAAACAGAATGTGTCGTGTAGCAACCAATGATAGGACAAGGGGTAATGGATTCAAGCTGGAACACAAGAGGTTCCACTTAAATTTGAGAAGAAACTTCTTCTCAGTGAGGGTGACAGAGCACTGGAACAGGCTGCCCAGGGAGGTTGTGGAATCTTCTTCTCTGGAGACATTCAAAACTCGCCTGGACGCCTTCCTGTGCAACCTCATCTAGGTGTTCCTGCTCCGACAGGGGGATTGGACTAGATGATCTTTTGAGGTCCCTTCCAATCCCTAGCATACTGTGATACTGTGTGTATACAAAAAAATAGAATCACTATCAATATGCTATAAGAATGTAACTACCAAAACGCTTTAAAACTTGCTGTATGTTGGATAGATTTTTATGGTTGTTTTACTGTTTTTACAGATTATTGGGTTCATATATTCAAACTCACTTGCCTTCTGCTACTACTGTGCACCTGGATTATACTTGGATTATCAAAAATTAATGATGTGTGGAAACAGTTTTATAGTTTCTAGGTTATCACAAAATGCATAATCTGCATTATTCTTTGAAATTAAGTGCCATATGAGCACTCTAAAATGGTGTTTGGTATGTCCTTTGTGGGTGAGAATTTAAAATCAAGGTCAAATATATATCATTTTACTATGCCAGTTTCCCAAAAGGTCATAGTCATTATTCTGTCTCAGAGTTGTTCTTTTTTTTTCAATTTTCAACACAAAAAACTTTTAAAGACTAAGAACCTTCATGAATACCTTATTTTGTGGTTTTGTAGCAGATTTATGTCTGATGTCTACTGATCTGTTCTGTATACCAACTCTGGAGTATGCAAGTTAGCTCAGCTGCCATTTGGTGAACCCAGATTCATATTTCATGCATATGGTTATTGACTGTGGGAACATGTGCTGGTTTCTGGTTTTTTATTTTTTTGTGGGTGGTGGGGTTTTTTTGTTTGGTTGTTTTTTTATGGGTACTTTTTTGCCATCCAGAGGGATGGCTACATCTGCTACAGTTGCTTCTTACAAGGGCAACACCGAATGTGGCTGTCTTCTATCGCATTCAAGCCATTTTCAGAAAAAGAATGATGCTGGTTTTACAAGCAGAATCTAAATGGGTTTGAACTAGAGTTAGTCCTTTTCATCTGCAGTCAGATTATAAAGTACACAGCATACGGAGCAAATATCATGAGACAACTGTACGCTGAACTTTTCTCTTACCGGTATTACCCTCACTGTCCTCTTTCCTATGCTGATTGTGGTGCAGAAGACAGAAAAGCATCTCTTCCGGCCCTCTCCTGGTGAACTGGTCATGTTTCTGTTACCAGTGCTGATGTTTCAGCCCAGGGGCTGAAACTACAGCAAACCCACACTGTTTCATCCAGCCTCAGGATCAAAAGTTACCTTAAGCTGAATGTACAGTTATGATCTATATATGGGATGTGTGTAGTCTTAATGCTTCTAAAGGTTTGCTTTTTAATATATTTTTAATATATTGATATATCTTTTTAAAAAAAAAAGACTAAAATATACCTTGGATTTCCATTTGAAATGATATTTTAAATTACCCGTGTCTGTATGTTTATATCTATTATGTTATTAACAGTTTAGTCTTAGAAATATATTTGATGTTATTTTCTGAATTAATTCTCCGGAATGTTCTCCATGATGGCAGAAGAGACGTGTATATTAACTGTGTGCTCCTGTTTTTATAGATGGCTATACAACAGATGACATTGAATTTTACTGGCGTGGGGGTGATAATGCAGTCACAGGAGTGACAAAGATCGAACTGCCGCAGTTCTCCATTGTAGACTACAAGCTTATCACCAAGAATGTCGTTTTCTCTACAGGTTTGTGGAGGGGAAGCTAAAAGGGGAACTCGCGGGGAAGGTGTTTAGAAATGGGTTAATTCTCAACATGCCGTCCAGGATCTGAGCAAACAATTTAGAAACAGGAATAAATTAGAGCAGCAACTGTGAATTTTGAAAGGAACAGTTTTTATTAAAGCTTTCACAGTGTATAAGGCATTGCTCATTAACATATGAAGAGGATACAGTAGTCTGTCATGTTAATGCTCAGTCAAATAAGCTGTTTTTCCTGTTATCCTAAGAAAACTGATTAAGCCACTTACACACCTCAGCGCCCTAAACCCAACAAGAAGTAACCCAGCCTGTAGGAAGTTTAGGAACCTTTCTCTCACTATTACTAGATGTTCCTTGTGCCAAATTGTTATTATTATTAGACTAATTATTTTGTTTTCGCTGTAAAACCTTTAAAATCCTTGCTCCACAGGATTTGTAGGTTAGCCTATGCTAGCAAGCATATGACTTTCTGGAGCCTGAAAAGATGCTTTGTGAGGAGGAGTAGAAAATAAGATTGGATTTCACAAAATAAAAAACAAACCAAGAAACAAATAGAACATTTCAATGGCATATTAAATCATTCAAGAGAGACAAGAATTGGGTTGGGCTACTACTAGGTGATGTTCTCTACCTACTTGAGAAAGCTGCTAGGTGTGTTTAAAAAAAATAATCTTCAACACTCACTTTCTAGATATGGATAGAAATAATCTTTGGAGGGAGTATAGCAGGATTGTGCATCCCAAATTCTTCAGAACCAAGCAGAAATGGGACTTGAATGGTGATCTCTTGGCACCCATTTCAACAAGTGTTTCATACACCGAAATATTTCTGGTGTCCAGTGACAAAGGACAAGTGTTGCGTTGCTTGAAGAGAAGGTTGGAATAAGGGTTACACTGAAGTAAGCATACCGCAGCTTGTCAGGGAAGAAGCATTTCTATGCTTTGATGCTCTGAAATGTATTTTGGCTTCTGATTGTTGAATATTATGATTACCAGCAGATATGCACCTAGAGCATCCTTGTACCCTTAGAATAAATTAATCCCAATTTTTGCCAGAAGTTCTGCATCTGATTATCCTGGATCTTTCAACTCTGTGTGTACTCTATGTTGCATGAAACAATAAAAACAAAATGACAGAAAAATGTTTTCAGGCTTTATACAAGTAAATTATGGCCATACCAAATATTCTCTTTTAGGTGCCTACCCAAGGCTGTCTCTCAGCTTTAAACTTAAGAGAAACATTGGTTACTTCATTCTGCAGACCTACATGCCTTCTATTCTGATCACTATCCTGTCCTGGGTTTCCTTCTGGATTAATTATGATGCTTCAGCTGCAAGAGTTGCTTTAGGTAGGCATTTTTACACATCTCATGGAGTGTGCATTAGCTGAATGCTTTTTCTTGCTTCTGGCGTAGTGGATAGTGCATGATTTGAAAAATAAATCTGTTAGATCTTTTTATGTCTGGCTTGTTAAGCTTTGTATTATTTGAATCAGTATTTAAATCATCACAATTTAAATAAAAATTAAAGTGATTTCATGTCTGAATTAGCTAACTGTATAATCATTGTAACCAGAATTAGCCTAATTGTCTCAACGTTTTCTGTTGGTGTTCTACTGCTTGTTTTTCTCCAAAGAGAATGCATTTAGTTTGCTTTTGCCCATGGCAGTCCAGAATACACATTCAGCACTGTGTTATGGATTATAAATTGCTTTTCAGGTATGAATTAAATAAAGCTTTACTAGGGTTGTGTAGCTAACTCCTCCTTGAGAGCTTTTTTTTCCTTCCTGTTACCTTACATTCTAAAAGCAAACCCATTTCCCTAATTAATCTCTGGAGTACTCTTATGTCTCATCGCTAATCCCATGTGTGTTTGTTTATACTGTGTCCCTCATCAGAGGATCCAAGCATGTTACAAAAATAAATATGATTATCTATTGCCAAATTTTGCATAAATCAGACTGATTCCTGCCAGTACAGCTCTCGTATAGATAAAATAAGTAAATCACCATAAAAGATGCAGTTGAGAATTTGACATTTAAACTTTATAGGATACTGTCTGAGTTTTACCAGGCCTTCCTGTGTAACATTCAAGACTGCAGACGTCCTGAAAATGCTGTAGGAAAGCAAGACAGCAGTGGTGCTAAGCTGGTAATTTGTAACTGAGACTCATTAGAGAAAGTTACAGTTTAGCTGGTTAAAAACGTACTCATAGAATCCCACTACTGTTAACACAATTTATTACAGGTGTAATTTTCTTTGCTTTACACAAAAATGAAGACAAAGATAAGGAATATGGACAGAGGTTGGGGGTGGGTATTTTTCCACCAGAAAGAAAAAAATCCTGGAATTTTTCAGCTCTAGCACTTGAACATTATGAATATTACGAGCTATTAGGCTAGAAAATGAAAATTAATTCAACCAATAGACTTGTCAATTCTTTTTTCCAGGAATCACAACTGTGCTCACAATGACAACAATTAACACCCATCTTCGAGAGACTCTTCCCAAAATTCCATATGTGAAAGCCATTGACATGTACCTCATGGGATGTTTTGTCTTCGTTTTCATGGCTCTGCTGGAGTATGCATTGGTCAACTACATCTTCTTTGGCAGGGGACCTCAGCGTCAAAAGAAAGCGGCAGAAAAAGCTGCCAGTGCCAACAATGAGAAGTTGCGAATGGATGTCAATAAGGTAAATTGAAATGGGGATATATTTTTAGCATTGCCCCAGCAAGCCAGACTTTCACTTCTGCCAGACAGAGCTTTAAAATGTAATTTCTTGTAGAAATGAGTGGAACGGGGTTATTACGATCTTGTCTGAGCTCTGCAGAGCAGCATACTTAGCCACCTCAGCAATGAATGCTGCCCTCTAGCCTGGAAAACTGAATGTCTTCTTTCTAAAGCATGTGTTCAGTTAAGCTTTACCGTGAGATGTTTTCTCAGTCAGGATGTAGAGTTAAATATGCCAAATCTGTTTCCAAAGGAACAAATCCAAAATGATGGCTATAGCTGATATTCTGGTAAGAGCTGTATGGAACGTTGGAAATAAAACCTAAATTTAACCTACTTTCATAAATCTTTCAGATGACCTGGATAAGAAATATTTGCTACAGAAGTGTTTAAAGCTTGAAAAGTTTGCATATTTGCATCATAAAATGGCCCAGGATATTGTTGGCTAAATGAGAAACTGCTCAGAAATAAAGCATCAACTTGCTGTGCACTTAATTTTGAATCTGAAAATGGTCCCCTGGGGATGGAGAATTGAGGCAGAAAATACATTTGCCAAGATACACACTTTTGGAAAAAGTATCCATTATGCTTAATGAAAATGGAGCACTTATTATAAAGCACTTGTCATTTTTCACTTCGACCATTTTGGATGAGTTTCACACAGTGGCAAATCTGGGCTGAATGCTAAAATGTACTCAGTGTGAACTGTATAAACTTTCACAGACATGCAAAATTGGAAAGTTAAATAAAGTTAAATTGTCGTTTTGGCTTTTTTTTTTTTTTTTTTTGGCACAGAAAGCCTTTTGAATTTGTAATTCAGCATGATACTCCAAGGGTGAAAAACATGAAAGTCAGAACTTAAAAAAAAAAAAAAAATTTAAATCGGAAAAAACCCATGTGGTTATTTGTGAAGCGGAAACATAAGTTTCATACAGCTCTAGTGGTGGAATTTCTCATGTTTGTTCAGAACTTCTATACTACCAGTGTGCCTGCAAACAGAAGAACATTTTGTTCTATTTTGGTGGAATAACAAAAATCCATCACATGTTGATAGCATAAAACAGTTATTTTTATAGGTTATAGTTTATAGTCTTTTAAATGGAGGATTGTATTGTCATGGCTCAGATCTCACCCACTCATTTATTTTTTTTCTTTTTAATTTGAGAGAAACATGTTTTAATGAATGAAGGCTAATGCATAGCGATGAGATTAACCTTTTACCATTGTAAAGTTCATTAAGACTCTGTAAAATTTTTTTCTATTGGTGATTTTTCAGCAGTGTAAAAAAAAAAAAGTTGTGAGCTTTTATTTAATTTATCAAGTTTATTTTTTTAAAAATGGGTTTCCCTTTAAACACTCAAACCTGTTAACTAAGAAACCCTGAAGGTGATTTTGTAAGACTAGATCTGTGTTTACCTTTCCTCTAACATCAGTGGAAATTGACAGTCCATAGGTGTCAGGGTGTCACCACTAGCTGAGGTATATTTTTGTATACTTTCACTTGTGATATTTTCTATATACTTATTCATACAACAGATCTTTCAGTCACGTGACAGAATAGCTACAGTGTAGCAGCAAATTGCCAATCATGAACTAGAATTTGAAAGCACTAACTAGTGTACTAATCCAGTCCAGTAGTGGTGCAGCATCTTTCTTTAGACGTTGTAGGCCAGCAAATCTGTAATAGACTTCTTCATATTCCAACACCAGTTTTCGTAACACCCTCTTACAATTTTTCTGAACAACAAAAGGTGGTGATAGGAGAAGTGCTGATTAGCCCTTCCACCCACAACTACTTGCAAAATCAAAGTAGGAGTTAACACATACCGCCTTTACGCTGTTGAATTCTCTGCTATGGAGAGATCCCAGGGCAGGCACAGACATCGGTAGTCTCTCTGGTTTTGCCCAGCATTATTCAGAAGATACTAGAGAGCTTACAAAACAGTACAGAATCACAACAGAAGCTGTTCTTCCATGACTGTGCTATCTGCTGAATCCAATATAATAATCTCCAATATCTTGGGGATTTGTTGACTCTGGAGGAGAACGTCCTGTTTTTTCCATTTGAGTGAATGCCATGAGGCTGGCTGCAGAACTTCCCCATGGCTATTCCAGATGAAACTGCGGCCATATATATTTCTTTAAATTTCATATTGTAATCATGTCTTACGCCCAATGTGCTGGGTTTGGTTTTGTTTGGTTTTTTTAGAATCTTAGAATAGTTTGGGTTGGAAGGGAACCTTTAAAGGTCATGTAGTCCAACCCCCCTGCAATGAGCAGGGACATCTTCAAATAGATCAGGTCGCTCAGAGCCCCGTCCAAGCTGACCTTGAATGTTTTGAGGGATGGGGCATCTGCCACCTCTCTGGGAAACTTGTGCCAGTGTTTCATCACCCTCGTTGTGAAAAAATGTCTTCTTTATATCAACTATGAATCATCAAAGACGACGGTAACTTCATATGCTCCCTCATTTTCAAAGACTGTTAGTTCTGTATGGGATAAGGGAAAGGAAGAGAAGGGATTAGACCTGTATCTTGGTTTGCTTCTTGAATTCTGAAACCTGAGTAATAAAATCATGGAGAAATTTAAAGGACATAAAAGTCGAAGATTCAGACTCAATTACCAGCACATATGGACATACACAATTTTCTTTGCAGTGACTTCAGCTTAAAATGGCTTTGTGTATTATTGTTCCCCTCTTGAAGCTTCTCAAGCCGCATTTAGCAGTTTATTCCTTTAGTCTGGCTCGTCATCTTTTGCCTTTGTCAAGGCCAATTGTTCTCTGTGTAAACAGTCGTATTGTTGCTCACAGGTAAATCACTGGCTTTCTTCTCGCTCTAGACATCCTTCATTTATTGGAGATAGCATTCACATCATTTCCTCACCTCTCTTTTCAAGCTGATCATCTTATTTTACATTATTTCTTCAAATGCCTTTATTATCTTTATAGTCTCGAGTTTTTAAATCTCTTCTGTATGGCATAGTACTGCAAGTGTGTATATGAGGATAGATAAACAGGGAGTGTTGTATTTCTGCTTGAAGACCTAATATGTGTCATAAAGTATGGTGTATATACTCTAACCCATTGTTAGGCAATTTTATTCTGTGGACTCTTCTGTTTTAAATAGGAATGTTGGCTGCCATCGGCATCCTTTTGACCCTTTGTAGGTACATTTGATGCTATCTTTTCTATAGGCTCAGGGCACTAATCTAGTGTACTGTCTGTGCTTCTTCCGGATGACTAACAGACAAGTTTTAAAATGGGGCCAAATTCTAACCTCTGCCTTCACAAAATCATTCAGCTGACTGTCTTCCTACGGGTAATTGTACATATATCTGGGACATATCATCTCTTCAGCTTCAAGATACTGTGTCAAAAGCTTTACTGAAATCCATAACTTTCATCTGTTAATTCTGTAATTACCTAAAAATGGTCTGGCAGGATTTGGTCTCGAAGCCTCTATGAGGCTTTTTTTCTTCTAATTGTAATTTTGGTTTCTGTTTCCATTTTTGGGTAGAAGGAGACAGGGGGAGGGCAATAAGCTATTGTGATATAACCCTTCAAGTTTTCTCCTTTATGAAGCCTGGCTTTGTCTTCAAGGAGATGATTAGCCTAACCGGGATCTCAGTATAGAGCCTGGTACAACTGCGAATAATTTCAGATGTAGATCCCCAGCCATTTTAATACACTTAACTTCTGTTATTACAATTCAAATAATGAGCTTCTTGGTGTTCTCTCAGTATTGATTTATTCCCCATTCGTTTCTTCCAGAATTCAGTAGCCAAGGTGGTTTTGATTAATTTTTACATTTTCTCTTATATTGCTGGATCCAATAACTTTACCTTAGGTGTTTCCATCTTGGAACTGTGGTTTAGATGGGTTTGCTGATGCTGATCACTGTGATGTGTCTGATGGAACTTCTAGTCTTTGTGTTGTTCAGGGTTTGCAGTCTGATCACCTCCCAAGCCCTGTATTCAGTATTTTTTCCTGTGTTACTAAATTCCCAGTCAACCTACTGCTTATGATGTTGTTACATCGTTTGGATTCATTGCTGTTTTTTCCAGAGTTGCTCATCTAACTCATTTGTTTCAGATTACTACATACGTTAATTGACTTCTCTGGAGGTGTAAATAAGGTGAAAATGCTTTTCAATATCGATGATATCTATGTATTTGTTATTCTGGATAGATCAGAAAGCCTCCGTTACAGCTATACGGTAATTTAATGGAAACCAGAACTGCCACTGTAAAGGCTGTGGTAAATGTACTGGGCTGAATGAAAGGCTGATTTTTCTTCCTCTGTAAAGAAGTGCTGCTTGCATCTTGCCAGCTGTACATTTGTCAAGGGGTGGTTATAACGGAAAAGCAGCTGTATGCCATCCTCTTGCAAAGCAACAGAGACTGGAAGCGTGTCAGGCAGCAGAGACAATGCTCGCTGTGAGTATTGATATCGGTTCCTACATCAAGGCTCTTGTTCAAAGAAGGGCTACAGATCCATCTCTTGATGGAGCATGTTGTCGGTCTTTCCTTAGACATCAGTATGGTTTCCTTACCAGGATATTAGCTGGACACAGGATGTGATACTTGCATTTTTTCAACCCAGATAGCGAACCTTATAGAGGCGTTACCATACAATGATTTGGTGCATCTTGCCTTCCATTTCTAGTCCTGTCTTTCTAATTCTTACATGCGTGTTATTCATGTAGTGTTTAAATTATTTCTAAATTATTTTTTTTTCTTTATAGTTGGATCATCCAGATTTCGAACAGCTAATTATTGCAAATTAGCATTTCTTATATAAAATTTGTTTCTTATATCCTTTCAAAGTAATTTGATTTGCCACTTCACGGAAGTGGCATTATGTTTTGCATAATGTAAATACATCACTAAATGTGGGTTTAGAATGTGTAAAGTTGCAGCAACAGTTGAAACCAAGACATTTCCAATGTAGCTTAAAGCATAGAGATGCTATAAGTATACCGGGTATATACCTGAAGTACATGATAACGTAAGTCACATAAATAAAACTCTACCTCTAACTTTGCAATCGTGCTTTTGTTATCGTGAGCGTTAACAAAGCGATTTCCCTCTGGAAAAGAGGGAAAATGTCAGCATATTATGCAACACCTCGTAAAACTGTTTATACAGATTTATTCAGGTTTTTTTTTTTAAATAAATGTGAACTGACATTGCTAACCTCTGCGTGTTTAGATAAGGGTTTTTTTCTGAACACAAAGATTTTTTAAAAATATGCTGTGTGTATTTTTAAAACAGTGAGTAATTCTACTCAGTAGTCTTTGTATTACGTAAGGTATTCAGTCAGCACGCCTGACAGTCACAGCGCATTGTTATTACACAGTGCCAAGTCACAAACAAGTGAAATTGTCAGACTAATGACGTTTTTCTGTCAGAAACTTGGGTACCGCGTAGCGAACATGGAACTTTAGTATGATAATGACATTAAACGGCATATTAATAGATTTGAATCACAAGAGAAATGTTCTCTTGAAGAATGAATGTAGGCTTAGTGAGCTAAGAAGCTTTAAACAAATATAGGTATCTTTGCAATTCATTGCCCTCCTGACCCACTGTGGTTGTATCCAAATTAGCACAGAGTTGCTAAAGGAGATGAAATGGCAAGCAAAGAACAAATAGAAGCTTCACCTGCCCTCAGCTGCACTTAACATGGTACCTTTCTTCCCCTTCAAGTTGTCTCAGCCGCTGAGTTTTTCCCCTACAACTTTTTGACCAAGGAAAAGAGTCTGATCAAGTTTAACCTGAAAAGTTGAATAGTTCTTCTCAGATCTTTCATTTTCAGAGGACTCCACTGCATTATCACAGTTTTAAGACAAACAGACCACTCAATTACCTGTTTCATAAGTGATTGCACCTAATTATTTCACCTACACAACTTGGCGGGCTGAGGATGGACAGTTTCTGGCCAGTGACAGGCTAACAAGGACACGGGGCTCCCACAGCATCCTCCTTCTCCAGGTGCCTGTTTTGAGATTCACTGGCTCACGTATGCTTGCTGTTTGAACACAAACACCCTCTGTTTCATTCTGCCAACAATACCATCCATTCCAGTAGCATAATTTGAAAGGGCAGAGAGCCACCTCAGGTAATGCTTTGCTACCTGCCGTTTCCCATGATGGCTTCCAAACTTCTTTTCACCAGTTTACTAGTGAATAAGTGGGAGAGCCTGTGCACTTTTTTCACTGCCATATCCATAGGTGTCTCTTTTGGAAAAGAGGGGTGCAATTAGATGGAGTGTGCTAACTTGAGCCAATGTGAATCCGTTGATGTATATATGTGGCCCTTTGCCGGCCGATTGGTGATAGTGTTCAGTGCGCCGCAAACAGACAACATCGCTCTCCTCAGTTTTCAGACTAAGGTGACAGGGTGCAGGGCCGAGATAATATACCTTGCTCCAAGGCAATGCTCATTAACTTAGGCTTGGCTAATGCCTTTACTTCCCCTCTGATTTACTGCTGGCTTGCCTCTGGCCTTTTCAGCTCACAATAGTATTTGTTCATTTCTACCTGAAGAAATCATACAAATGCGCTTCTAGTGAGGAGGAATTATTGCAAGCCTACCTAAATCCAGTCAGTATTTATTACCTAGAGCTGCACCTGATACCCTATGCAGCAGAGGTACTGCTAGTATAAAACATGAGTGAGGTGAAGGTTGTAAAAGCTTTTGGAAAAAAAAAAAAAAGAGGTATTATAAAATGGCTGCATGCACAGACTGAGTTAATAAACCGAACAGGATATTAAAACACTAAGGCAACATGGAGCTCTTAAAATTTCAGTCTAAACTCTCAAATCCTCACGGTTTCGTATCGCTGGAGCTAATGCTGCCACTGTCCAGATTTCAGTGAAAGCTTTCATCCTCTTCCTTTCCCCTCCAAAGAGAGTTTTCCTTTTGTTGCAGTGCAGGTAAAACTGCGTGAGGGCCGGTTCTTGATCCAGGGTCAGAAGGTATTCCTGGCACAGAAGTTTACTGAAGGACATATAATAAAAATAGGCACGGATTATAAAAGCTCAGCCTTTCTCCTAAATTTACATTCGTGCATTATCAAGGAACAACTTGCGTATGAAGCAATCTGCAATGCATAGAGTGCCCAGGCAGCCTCGTCGTGTTTTGTTGAAACCAGAGATTTGATAGGAGTGAAATTTGAGGAAGTTCCAGTTTTAGCCCGCAGCACTTTGCAAAAGCAGTCAGAAGGTGATTTATTTCCATGGTCTGTAGTGGTATTCCACATGACATCTGAATAAAGGTCAAGTCGACTGCGTGAGGTTTTCTTTCTGCAGCTGCACTCCTTCGAATGCCATGTTTAATTAATGTAAGAACAGCGCGTGTACAGTCCATTTTTCTTTAAAGCACGTTATCCCTTTTGCTTTTGTAGTGCATCTACAAACCTGCCATCCACCAGTGACCCTGAATTAAGTAGGCTTTTGGTTGCAAAAAAGAATCTGTTAAAGCAGTTTATAGCATTATTTCAGATTGTGGGGTAGTAAGGCACAAAAAAGGCGAATTATGTATAGTGAAGTAGAAGAAATATATGTAGCTGTGGTCCAGAAGGTGTGTCTGGATAGTTAATTCGGTGACTTGATTTCCCAAAGCATACCAGCTCTAAAGAGTTTGCCAAGGTTTAATTGAATGGCAATGAGTCAGCCAATTTCTATCCAGAAAAATAAGTTGTAACTCTGAATGTTGTGTGCGAGGGGATGTAACCTAGTTGTGCTCATGAATCTTGAGATCGCTGCATTGTGTACACTAGGGTGGCACTAATTGGTAAAAATATTATTACAATGTAGAAGATGAGTGTCAACCCCTTTGCTTTCTTTAGAGTGTGTAAAATGATCATCTGTTTGGTTTCTTTTTGCAGATAGCAATGCATTGGTACATCTAATTTAGGGGAAATTGATTTCAGGTGAACCACCAAAATTCGTATCAGAAGTGTTTACATAATCAGAATCATAGAATCCCAAACTGGTAAGGAGGATATATATTTCAAACCCCTCTTTTATAGTTTTTGTCCATCTTTAGTCTACTGGTAACTAATAATTACTAATTATGATGCTTCACCTTTGTTGTTGTTTGCTCTTTAGGCTGTAAGCTTACCTGGACTGAAGCAAGTTAATATTTTCAACACTATTAAAAATCCCCCAAATTGCTGTGTTGTAACACATTCTAAAGACTTATTCCCAATCTTTCAAAAATATTTTTTCCTTGAAAATCTTTTTTTTTTCTTTTTTTTTTTTTTTTTTTCAGCAATGGAAACATTCTAATTCCCATGAAAGACATAGTGCAGTCACTCTGCAGCATGACACGGAGACTGCTTGTCTTGCACGAAGATAAAAATAAAGCAGAGTTAATGAGCCCAATAGCCCAAACAACCTAGGAATAACATATCTAGCAGTATTTGTAACAAAATGTTATTAGTTTATCATATAAACTGGGCGTCCGTGTAGATGTGTACAAATTGTATACTTTCTTACATGTATATTCTTTTTTTAAAAGGGTGTTAGGGTGTGTATTGCATACTTGTATGTTAAATTTAATGAAACAGTCATGCTGGGCTATGAAGACCTATGTTTATCATTAAATTCACTTGGTTATTCATTCTTTTGGATACTAGCTATTTTCCCAGAATTCTGCATGTGGAGAAAGATATCCAGGAGTTAAAGATATGCAGGAGAAAGCCTCCAGGAGTTAGTTTCTCACAGAACTTAAGAAAAGGGCCAGGAGGTTGGTAGGATTATGCCTAAACTTAAATATGTGTCTGCATATATACAGACATATATGTCTATATCTTTTTTTACTCCTTAGATACTAGTTTTAAGAATCCCTCTGTGGTGATATAAGGTTATATTAAAACATAGAAGTCTAAAACTTGTTTATTCTTATGTCTCCATTCCTCTTTTTAGAAGTGTGAGAGACTTGAACTTGGTTTTTTTCACCACCCAATAAAGCTTGTTGAGACTTCTCCCTAAACTTAATGCCTCTTAAAGTATGCACGAAAAGCCCTGCATACCTGTCCTTGCTCACGTCCTCAACATGAACTCAACTTTCTGGTAATATAGTTGTCAGAAGCTTAATGCTTTTGAGCTCATCTGAGGGATGCAACAGTAAATGTCACACAGCCTAAATCAACGTGATGATTTTCCTGAAATGAATGTCTTGTTTGGGCCACTTTCTGTCCGTGTATTCTGTGAGTATTCAAAGGCTCCTGTAGGTAGCTGGAAATAAAGGTCTTCAGAAATGGGAGACTTCAGTTTCTGTTTTGCTAGGTGGAATTCTGAGGTTTTATACTTTCAAGCTATAGCAGTTGTGGGTAGGAAAGGTGTCGTTACAGAAGTTTCAATTGTTGCATGGAAGGTCCTTTGTTTATTAAAGTATTTGATAATATAGCTGGAGGAGAAGATCAAAAGCTGATTGCGTGTAGGTATCATTTGGAGAGGGCTAGCTGTTGGGGGGATGATTCTTCATTCTTCATTTCTTCTTCCTTTTTGTATCATGGGGCATATACAATAGATAATAATTTGCAATTTAAAAATAAGCCTATATTTTGTCTTATTAACTCATTATTAGCTTTTTCAGTTGTAAGTAGATCACCCTTCCTAAAAATGCATCTTATGAAACTTTTATAAAATTGAATGTGTTCATAAACACCTACCATGTTTGCATGTTAGTAAACTATTTTTTCTCTTGTTTCCATAAAATTATGTGTTGAACAAACTGCACACTATTGCTGAATAAACTCAGTCTTTTTTTCTTCATTTAAAAGAAGAAATTTTTTTTCTTCATTTTCTTCATTTAAAATGTTCTGAATTTCTCCTACTATTCATATATTTATATTTCTCGTGTATTCATATATTTATATTTCTCGTGTGTGTATACATTGCTATAGAGCAATACGTTTAACTAATCAAATTCAAGTTTGGTTTAAATTTACAAGCACAAAAGGCCACCAAACTATATTCCAGATTTTGTTTTCTCTAGAATTAATGCATACACAAAACTAGTTTAAGTATAATACAAAATTTGAAGTGATAGTTAATATTGGTATATATTTTGCATACACAGAAACTTAGAAACAAATCCATTGTCTTGGCAACAAAGCGTCTTCATTCTTGTCACTCATTTTTTAAATGAGTGACAAAATGTTAGTCTCCCCAAAACAGCAGACTATCAGTGTACAAGTCAGTCACGCAGGAGTGTTCTATTTCAGTCAACAAATTCAGATTTTTTTATTATTTTGAAGCAGCAGACTTTTCATTTTAATATTGTTCGGACTAGTCCTCTGAGCCGTGCAGTTTCTGTAGCCGTGGAACTGGCAGTATTTCAGGTTTCTAAATCAGCACTGAACATGATCATAATAAGTACATTTCAAGGTTTTTTTAATTCAGGAATTTGTTGTCAGAAATTGGAAATTCATCCTTATTTTCTTTATAATGAGAACTTGTCCGTGATTTTCCATAGAAAAATCTCAAGAATTTTCCTTTATTTTTTTTTTCTTGAATTAGTTGCTGTTTCTCTCCAGTGTTTTATCTGGCCTTTGTCACTGCTCCCAAAATTTTTTCTTGGACCTCATGCTGCCTCTGGCCTTTTTAAACTTTGGGCTGGGCCCAAAAATTATGAGCCTAAATCTGTTGACAAGCGCGTATATCATGGTCAGATGGATGAAACACCGGTAGACTGCCATACAGTTCGCTCTGTCTCATGACAAGTATATGCTGTATAGTGTTTTGCACATTGTATTTGACTTCAAACAAGAAAAATAGCAACAGAATTCTGTTCTAGAGGAGCAACTTTATCAGCTTTATTTTTACGGTCTAGCTCATATTTCAAAACCATAACTATATGCAAGACATACCTTATAAATTTTCCCAGTTGCAATGATAATCAAATGTTCCATGCATCTTGCATCTTTTGTGAAGATTTCCTATATACGCAGTTTTGCTGGTAGGAACCTGTTACATTGTATTTTGTAAGACAACATAATAGGAGACCACCTATGGACATAATGGAAGGTCTTATTTATCACTGGTAGAAGAGAGCACCTTCTAGGATGTAGGTTCTTGTTGATGTGTTATTCATTTATATAATCTTCAAGAGAATTAAATGTATACATGAAAATGGGATGATGTTTTAACAAATGAATAACAAATACTTCATCAGAGCAGTATTAGGAAGAATCTGGACTGCATAACACCTTGTGTTTTGGTGAAACAGTAGGATTTAGAGCTGTTGTTACCTGGTACTCCAGAAATCTTCTATTCCAAATCACCTGCCTTTGCTTCCTCCTAAATGTCTCAGTAGTGAAAAATTGTCATGGAAAGTTGGAGCTGAAATTTCAAAAAATTCCAGTTCTACTTACATTGCTTCCTTTATGGTTGTTTTCAGTCAAAGACTGATTTTTTTTTTTTTTTTTCCCCTTATTTTGTTTCCTCCTTATGTTTATATGCATTATTTGTGGTTTTGGACTAAGAGCGAAAGTTGCATTCATAGGAAATCACTTGAAAACATGACTGACCTTGATATTTATTTAAGTCCCATTAAATTAATGTATCTGCTTAGGTAAAGTTACAAGCTCATTTCCTGAATCAGATACCTGTTTACTCTTTATGGTCACTAGAATAGAAATTACATGTACAGCATCAAGGCCTTACATAATTTATTCCTTCCACTTTACTAGAAATTGCATTGGACTGAATTATCTTGGCCAAACGTGAAATGGAGGAAGACGGTTTTCTACAGAATCATGATGTATTCCCTATTTTTATTTCTTGGCTGGCTAAGGTGATTTATCCCCCCTTACTCCAAAAAACCCCAGGGATGTTTTTTCAATAATTTAGATGATGTTGGTGTAAGGTTCAAGTTGAGGACAGGACACCAATAGAGCATTTCCCCATTTTTTCCTAGTCTTGCCATAATTCAAACAGCACTCCTGATTTTGCCTATTTCACTTATTGGCCTTTGGTTTAGAACATTGGATTCTGTGCAGCAGTTTGATTAGTTCATATTGTGATTTTTATTCAAATGTCATCAAGCCAAAGATACTTTAGCCTCTTTCATTTTACGTGGGCTCTTATTCTGCAATGTCTTAAGTATGGAATCTTGTGTGTAAGGAATGGATGCTGAAAGAAAGGATATGTTTTGAACCATCTCTCCAGAATCCTGGAATACTTACGACTAAGTTATTGATGTGTTACTAATGATAATGAGCAAGAAATAACATGTATCGGAGGGTAAAACTGGATGCCTAGAAATTGACTTGTAAGTAGTTAGAGCAGTGTTAAGGCTCCGTGTCCAGATCTTGCATTTTCTCTCACTCTTTTTTTTTGTTTGTTTTGTTTAATTCTTACAGGTATCTTGGGGTTTTTTCACTTAGATTTTTAGGCTTTAAAAAGCTCAAGAACCTAAAGAAAATCCTGACTGAATTTGCAGAGTTTCTCTGGATTTTCTGTCCTGAAAGCAAACAAAGTAACCTGAAATTATAAGTCAATTTTACTGTCCTCTAACTGCACGCTTTACAGCCTGACCCAAATCTTAGGTGTAAAACGCAATCTGAGCCAATGCATGCTAACGTGGTTTCACTAACAGTTACTGCAACGCCAACAATAAATTCCATTCCGTTCCAGACAATGGAAATGCAATGTTTGTTACATTCTTAGACATTGTTTCACATATGGATATTTGGAAATATTAGGCGTTTGTGCTTTATGAGTTCACATAGCTTTATCTCAGCAGACTTGCTTATCATGTCAAAAATGCCTGTAGAGCTTTAGGCAGGTGCCATTTGAAAATTAGTAATTCTTTTTTCTTCCAGAATGAACCTAGCAGCAGCTTATACAGGACTATCTAACTTCCACACATTACCTTCTATAATCAGTGCAATCCCCAGACATCAGTGGTTCCTAATCGATAAGTCAAACCTTGCTGATGAGGTGGAAGATCCCTATTATATGTAAAGTGCACTTTGTACTTTCACCTAATCTTGGCAGAGCTACTGTGACTAGACAGGAATGGGATGTTACTGGTTTTCCAAGCCAAGCTCAACTGCTGAGAGATGGGAAACTATGCTATAGATGATACTAAGGTCTTTACTCTAACAAATTAAATTACATGTCTAGGCATGTCATGTTGGTCTTCACTGTGAAAGGGATCTTTATTTCTGTCTTCAGCTCTTAAAAATATCAGTTCACAGGACCTATAAATGCTGAGACCTAAGCTCAGGTGTTAATCTTTGTAATAGACTGGGTACTTCTGTTGTCCCTTTGTGCTTTAGCTCACCGTGTTTTTGCTTTTGGCTAATGGCAGCCCTACTTAACAAAAGGATATTTCTTTTGAATTTACAACTGTTTTGTTTCACAAGGCTTTTACATCAGAAATTCCATCCCTACTTTCTATTTTATCCATGGCTTCTGAGCCATTCTGCCATACAATGAGCCATCAGTACTTGCCTGTAATTGAAGGTTATACGTGAAAATGAACAGCATATGAGGAAGGAGAAGTGTAAATATTATATCTTTTTGATTCATCAATATAAATTTCCCTCCTCCTGTAAAGTTGTGTTTGGCATAACAGTAGAGCGTAATCACCAAGACACTGGTTTACTTGATGTTACTTGTTTCAGAGACCTGGTCATCTTTGGAGGATTCCTAATGTACATATATACGTGTGTATGTATGCATGTGTGGGAGAGTTGTAATTTCCTTGTATTTTACAGTTGCTAATGTATTAGTGTAAGAGGAATTCCTCAAAAAAGCCATCATTTTGGAGTTTCTAAGTAGCTGGAAGTACATATAATGGTAACATTTCTACGCTTTTCTCTGTATTCCCTTTGAGGCCGTTGAAAAGGCCATGGCCTCTTTCAAGGCTCCAGAGTCAGCTTTTCTTCCAGTTGACCTGGACCTATAAGTAAATATCATTTGTATCATATATTTTGCCATCCACCTTTAAGATTGATTTATTAAAAACCCACCCTCTTGCATGGTTGCTGAGCTCCAGTCATTTCTCCTCCTCTTCTGCTTTCACCTTTTATTTCCATGGTACTTGCTACATTTTTTCTTCATCTTCACATCCTCCCTTCCTTCCTTCTCCCTGGAAATTTCTCCATTAAGTTTGAACTCTCCTGTTCACCATAAAGAGTCTAGTTCTATGGTTGAACAATCCTTCAGCACGAAGAGATCTTTGTAACCTTCCTCCACCTCCTTTTGAAACCACTTTTACACTTACTTTTCCCCCAGAATAATTTTAACGATTGTTTTCATATCATCATATCTTCCTTGGTCAAATGACCAGTTGGAAAAAATACATTTACATCACAATGTTATGTTACCTTGAGGAGCAGAGCAAGGCAGTAATAGCACCTCTGAAGCCAGAGTATACTCATGCTAATTGTTGGCTTAGAGGTCCCTATATCTTTTAATTAGTTGTCCTATTATTACCCTAGAGTGCTTTATTTTTAAATGAAAGATAACAGCTGCCTTATCTCTAAGGAAACTGGTCTTGATTTTATTAACTTACAGGACAGAAGAATAATTGGCACATATCATTGTCCAGAAATGTATTCAACAAAGGTATCTTTCATTGTTTTCTAATGTTTTTATCCTCAGAGATTTAAAATTCAGGTCCTGACCACTTACGGTCATTAAAGATCCCATGGCACTTTTTTATAGTGTGGACATCTCAACCCCAAGCATCTGGCCAAATATCAATTTATGTAATTGTTCTGCTTACCTAACATTCCCCACCACCACTCACCCACCCCATAGTTTCAATTGGCTACAGCATTCTCCATTTCCTCGACTAAAATATAGTGTATTGTTCTGCACTGTCAGTCACCACATTTCTCCTCAGAGGTGATTGCGCTTCCCTAGGAAGTGAAGTGGTTCTTCTTTCTAATGCTTGTAAAGCGCTTTGGGATCCTTTCGAATGGGCGGTGCTGTGTACAATAAATGTAATTCGTTATCATTCTATCTCAGGCTTCACGTAGTTACAAAGGCATGTTTTATTTAGAGTTGGGCGAACCTGCTCGGGTGGAAATAACACTCCCAGCTCGCTCTAACCTGACAAGGAACCTCTTGTCAAAGGTTGAAAAGTTAGGTGAATTTCTTTCTGGGTTGTTTTGTTGTTGTTGTTTGTGTCTTTCTTTTATTTTCACATTTATTTGTACTTCTGAATTGGAATGTTGGGAGTTCTTCAGATTGGGAATTCAAAATACCCTGCAGAACACAGTTCTTGTTATGGTCGATCCACTGTTGCAGGTGCAGGAGGGTCAAATTAGTGCTCGAGAAGCACCTGAACTTTGTGGTGCTTACCTGGTTATTCTAACACTTGAAGGTTCGCCCATCACTAATTTTTACTGTATTTTGCATTATTTCTTCTGAAATATTCTTGGAATATTGAAAAAATGCTGTGCTCCAACTCTGATATCAGTGTGATATATGCAGAAGAGGACACTTTGCCCTAGAAGATAGTTTAGAATATCGCTAAATGTTTTTTCTGCCCAGCATCACTAATCTTACTAGCTACTGCCAAGATCACCAGCTATCTGCAGCACTTTGCTGTGTTAAGAAACTTACTGAAACGAGAAGTGACAAAAGAATCAAAGCAAAAAGTTAACTGGAGCGATACCGTGTCGCTAAAACATGTCTGTATCTAACTCTAGTAGACTAAAATAACTTTTCTTGCATTTGTGTTGTATAGAAAGTATACGAGTGTGTAAAGAGCACTCAAATTTCTAATATTATTGCAGATCAAAAGGATAAAATGCTTAAAGTAGGTTCATCCTAAGAAGATTTAAGGTGTGAACAAATTTGTTGGCACTAACATCTTCCTAAAAATAGTATCTTAGAATGCACAACGTTGAGGTGAAAATACCCCAGGCTATGGGCTAAGGGGTAAAACCATTGCATTGGTGGATATTATGCCAAACTTCCCCTGATGTCATTGGAACAAAATTTTCTATTCTTAAGTCTATGTGAAACTATGGAAAATGTAGTTTCCAAATGGCTTTGCACCCCTCTTGTAAGATACTTCTCCTATTTGTTTTTAGGCATTCTTGGGATCAATGAATGCCAAGTGCCTATAATTACTTTTATTTTCAGGATACTGAAAGTCTTAGTATTTGTCTGAGATCTTATAAGAAAAATGACAGCCAATTTTGTCTTACCCCAAAAATCACATAAGAATTTTCTAAATAACTACACTCATTATAAAAAAACGTTTGAAAGCTCTCTTGAGAAGTTTCATAGATCTGTTGGAAAGCTTTTGCATATGTTTGCTTTTGTTTATATTACAATGGCAGAATACTCTTTTTGCCTTAGTTTTGCCTACTGCAGATGAGAACTGATTTGGTGGCCTTCCTGGCTAGAACACAGCGTTTCCTCACCATGCTCAATATCATGCCACGGAGTTCTTCAAGGAATTTTTCTTGAGTTCCAGCTCAACTTTCCCATTTTTCCAGTGCTTCTCAAAAAAGATTGATTTCCCAAACACACTAGAAAATTCAAAGATTTTATATGGCTTTGATGGAAAGGAAGAAAAAATAGATGATTTTGGCTGCTTCACATTGAGTCATTACATTTAAGCTGAAATTAAAATATAAAGGAACTAGAGGGGTGCAAACTCACATAGATTGGGGGGGAAAAAAAGAGAGGGGGAAATCTGGCATCTCAGCAATGCCAATTTTTATGCAGCACTTCAACAGATGTAATCACTCAAATGGCAGTGTTTCAGTAGGTCCAAAGTACTTTTGTGAGTAACCGAGTTCCCAGTTCATGATACTGTGCAGTGGATGCTACTAAAAAGCAACGGTTTTCAACCCAGTGCTCCCACCGTGCCATGTGAAATATTACATAGGTTTGGGTTTTTTTAATAATGGCAAATACGGTGCTATATGGGGCAGTGCAGTGAGGTACCTGCTGCTGACTGCTGGCTTCTAAATATTACAGAATAGCCTAATGCCATATTATTGTTTAGAAATCCACAAAAGTCAGTTTGTGCGCTTTCAGTAATAATCATAATACATATTACGTACACGATAAATGAATAATGTGGCTGAATTATTCTTAAAGGAGCTCTGGGACAGTTTCATCTCTTATTTGACCTGGAGGATATCTGCACTAGCATCACTAAGTCAGTGTACTTGATGAGCTGCTCATTAGCTATTATTGCTTTTAAAGGTGTTTTTAAAATTATATTCTGTAATCACACAATTCAAAATATATACTTAGACGGAAGGCTGAGGAGAGTTAGAACTTCCTAAATAAACTTATATTTGTTTTCTATAAATGGATTATTTCGAAGTTCTTCTACCATACTTCAGATCTACTCCACATTGCCTAGGAGTAAAATTTAGTTCCTCATCTTTGAAATCCTCTTAATTGTCTAAGGGGTTTCTTTACAACTTTGCATTAATATTTTTTTTCACAGAACTGCCTTTAGAAAAAATGCATATAGTAGCTAAAAATACCCATTGAAACTGTTCAATGCACATTTGATGTGATTACACTCTGTATATATTTTTCCTTGCTCTAAATTGCAGACCACCATTAAGGTCTCCACAGCATGTATTTATTAACTTCATTAGCACTGGGGAATGGAGTTTCCACATAGGTATAGTTAGACTATAGGGGTGCCTTTCCCCAGGGAACCACCAGTCCTGTTTGGAATATAAGGACTGAAAATTTGCATTCTCTTGTGCAGTGCTCTGGGCCTTGCTTTATAGAGGTAGAGAGACCTTGTGAATAATACCTGAAGTTTTTGTCAGAGCAGAAGCTTTCATTTGAAAGAAAAAAAAAAAACAACAAATCCAAGCAGACCCTTTTCCATTTGATTTCCCTCCAAAAAGTTCCACGTTGGCCCCAGATACCCTACCCAGTGGCAGAATCCCACTTTCAGGAGCTGAGCAGGTACTTCATTTCCAGGTACTGTTTCTGCTCACTCAACACAGGGTCTAGGGAAATACCATTTATTCCATTGTCCGATACTGGCCTTATTGCTCCTTGAGTTCACAAATAAATAACAATAAATATAACCACAGCTATGCTTAAAGTCTTCTAGACAGGCTAACATCCAGTGAATTCGTAATGTTAGATCTAGCCCTTGTCAGCATGGCTTCAGTTTGCAACTGATTGGGCTTCCTTTCTCCCCTGCTAAATTTGCTTTCTTATTTTTTACAGATGGATCCACATGAAAATATTTTGTTGAGCACACTTGAAATTAAAAATGAGATGGCTGCCTCCGAGGCTGTGATGGGGCTTGGGGACCCTAGGAGCACTATGCTGGCCTATGACACTTCAAGCATCCAGTACCGGAAAGCGGGCTTACCCAGACACAGCTTTGGTCGCAACGCCCTGGAGCGACATGTGGCACAGAAGAAAAGTAGGCTACGGAGACGTGCATCTCAACTGAAAATTACCATTCCTGACTTGACTGATGTAAATGCCATAGATCGATGGTCGCGCATATTCTTCCCTGTTGTTTTTTCCTTCTTCAATATTGTCTATTGGCTTTACTATGTGAACTAAGAAACAAAGCCACACAGGAAGCAAGAACTGGATTTCTCTTCGAATCGGTTGTACAGCCAAAAGTGGGACTTAGAAAAATTCTATTCAGGACAAAAAGTTATTTTAAAACACCTTACTTGCTGGCCCACTCTATGGTCTGGTTTTATAATGTTTTGGTTGTATCTGCTAAATCGTAAACATGTCAAGTTGCAGTATGGACATATCCCCTTATCAAAATATAAGTGCATTTTCAGTGTGAAGGCAAATTGGATTTTGACAATCATTTCTGTCTCATTGACCCTCACTCTCTTTTTTTTTTTATTATTTTTTTTCTTTTTTTTTTTTAACAGCCATTTGAGTTTAGCGATACAAATTAGAGTGGCATTTGAGAAACAAGTTCTAGTTTCAACAGCAGTACATACCATTCCCAGGGAAACTGCATATCCAAGACATGCATCTACGCTTAAGAGAGTGTACTGACTTGTTGTCATGCTTATGAAACATATACACTTTACCTTTTAAATGTGTAAACTTGAAAACTAGTAGTGCCTATCATCTTTCCAAGATGACAATGGTCAGAGGTTTCCCAACCATATTCAGGTATTTCCTGCTATTTATTGAAAGAACTAAACCTTTGACTGATAATATTAGGGTTGGGTGTTTGCACAGAAGCTGAAGCAAAAAGCACTAGTTTCGTTTGGATTTTAAAGAGGGAACATATGCTCACAATCACAATGACTGTAGTTGTGATCAACAGAGGAATGTAGCAATGGTATAAAAATGCATCAGCTCTGAATGGGTAGATATGCTGCTGTTTTGTGTTGGGGAAAGGAAAAAAGCTGTCCAAAGTGCCAAAATTGGTTGGCCAAATAGTAATTCTCTAGGTGGCTGAAGGAAACCAACAGTGCCCTGCCCTTCTAGGGTGGGGAAAGCTGGAGAGCAATTATAAAATACGGGGCCAAGGAGAGGGAAGGCTACATATACGTAAAATGAATGTGCAAATGAATGTTGTCGGTTATAGTACATACCTTAGTCTGAAATACTTATGGGGAGTTCTGTGATTTCTTCCAAGTTTGCAATCTTTCCAGTGTTACGCTTGCTACTGTTGTTATGCTTAACACCTTACATCCAGTTTGATTAAAGGTATCGTACCTCTTTCAACAGTAAGGTTCCAAGTATATATACTTCAGTACAAAAAATACTGACAAGGTGTTGTCTCAGTCCAGATTAGGCAATACCGGCAATACCATTTCACTTTTTTTTTTTTTTTTTCCTTAATGCACTGTTTTAAATGGAAAAATTTGGTAGCCATCACTTTAAGAGTTTAATTACACTCTTGAGTATTTCCTGCTTTAGAATGATTTCCATTGAAAAACTAGCAAATTTCAGTTTTGCTTTAGGAAACTTTTTGAAATAAAACTTGGGTTGTTTTTTTTTTTTTCATTCTGTAGATCTTTACTCTTATAGGCAAAATAGAATAGACAAACGATAGAATTTTATAGGCGAAGCAGAGCTTGCCATTTAGGCCGTTGTGGAACCTTTTTAGTAATTGAAAAAAATTTTGCAAGAACTGTATAAAAAGTATAAATTCCTGATTTTACTAAATGGGATCCCCAATGTTGTTTGACACAAAATATTTCATGAAGCAAAAGCCACATCTGTTGTATTTATGCTACCTCTCATCTGTTTACAAATTTCTGAAAGAAACTAGAATTCAATTATCTTCCAACTAGCAAAGGATTTTTTTTCAGGCAGATACGTTTTCCTCATTTAAGGATTCCTTTGGCAATACTTTAAGATAGTTCTTAAGAATATTTTTCATAAAATATTTTCTTTGAATTTGTTGTTCTTGCTTTAAAAGAGTCATTTTCTTACAAGTTTGTGTTGTTTTTTTTCCAATTTGACAGTGAATGACAATGACAGGAGGAAAACAGTTCTGGGAACTAACAGGCCAATTTTCTGACTTTGTCTTGAGCGTATCATATGCTTATTTCTGCTTCAAATGGGAGAGAATAGTTTTGAGCCTGAAATGGGCTTTGCCAGGCATACACAACACCTTTGCTTTCAAGGGAGTTGTGTGTACGTTCACGTACTGCCTCCAGGTTCAGACTCTGCACTGTGTAGAGACAGGCTTTCATCATGCGATTAACTTGCCAAGTCAAAATGTTGCTTTTTGTTCACGTACTTAATTTCTGACTGCATTTCATGCATAATGCAATAAGCTTTGTAGATGCATTCGGAATTTCAACTGATAGGTATGAATCATGTTGGATTTTTTTCCTAATTCTGAGAGAAGGAGCCACATCAAAATTCAGTATTTCTCTTCAAAGTCTATTCTTTAAAAATGGTATTAATTATCATAAATAAAAGCAGTCTTATAGTATTCTTCTGCACAAGCTTTTCTTTCATTTCACAAATTGCTGCCAACTCCTATTTTATTTCACAGAGGCGTAGTGCGAGTACAGGGAGCTCACGGCCTGTTTGTGGTTGGTGCACATCAAATATAAAACCTTACGGAGAATATGTTGGCTCTCTGCATTGGTTTACCGCATCAGCTATTATGAAAACCACAGAGAGTGAATCCTAGAACTGCATATTAATTTATCTGAAGTTCCAGTACAAGCCATAATACTCTCTTGATGTCGCTATTCAGAGAGTAAAAGAAAATGGTTTCTGCTCAGGTGTCGCTAGGAAAGATATATTATCTGGGGGGAAGGAGCACTTTCGCTTTTATTATGTCCTTCTAGCTATTAATGTGATGTATAAAATTAGTGAAAGAGAAGGATTCTATCATTTTGTACTAAGGCTTAACACTGTGATACAAAAAGATGGGGGTGAGAAAGACTGACAAGGCACTGTCAAGGAAAAAGTCTAACTTGAGCCCAAGGTGAGCGCTTACCCTTCTTCTGAGATACTTGAGTGAAAGTGAGAAGTTATGCCAACATACGTGAGACATGAGGTTTGCCATGAGTGCTACCCTCCAGGTAACCTAGAATAAATTTGGGTTTTCTTTAGAATTGACCGAAAAATGAATATTCTAGATCCTTTTAATCGTGTTAATTGTTATTAGTTTCAATTAGCAAAACATCAAAGTTAACAATTTAGATAAACCTTGTAATATAATTATAGTTGCACATTTTATTGTTCTATTAGACATGATAGCCAGCAATTAAGGTGTTTTTCATCTTTGTGAAATTCATGGGCAAATTATGACTATAATATGGCACAGTTTTAATGAAATCTTTGAGATCAATCTGTAAATATATACTGTACATGACTGCTCGTAAGTATGATACACATTTTCAGAACTGAAAATTCATGCAACATATTTCTGTGTTTGCATAAGGAATGTTATGTTTCTATCCTATCGCGGTTTAATGACTGGGAAGAAAGACTCAAGCAATGACATTGTGACCATTTCTTTTCTCATTCCCAGGGGAGGAAAACAGAGTCTTAGATAACAGCATGTCGCAGAGTTCTTCAGAGAGTTTTTACATGCTAATACAAAGGACATCAAATCTGTAAGGTACAAAAGCACAATGCATAGAGAAAATGAGTGGTGATCTTACACCTGGGGAACAAATCCTATTTATTTCAGACAAATATGCATTAGAATCAAAGCTCAATTAATTTTCACTATAATTATTAGGCTGTGTTCCAATTCTATACTATAACACAGTGCTAAACATAAGTGAACGGATGTTAAACATTATCCGACTATATGTGCATATGGACATATACCTGAATGTCTGTATGGACATATGTGTGTATGTATACACGTACTGAGTATATATATGCACACACATTCATACGTTGGCGTGTTAAAGGAATAAGCTAATAATAGTTTTGTTTCTACCATCTACCAGTGTTTGAATATATTTTTCAGAAAAAAAAAAAATTAATGTATTTAAAAAAACCAACTAACTATACAGGGTAACCGGGCATTTCTGTATCAGCAGATCGATGCTTATAATTCATATGAGCATTGCACCGTTTGACATGATGATAGTACTGTACCTCCTAGCATCTGAAATTAGACTAGTCCTCACATTGCTTGCCTATTTCTTCTCTCTCGAGATTTTTATAACAGCTTTGTCCACTAGTAAGTTTTCAAAACCAACAAATTCCTTGGGGAACCAAGAAAAAAAGGCAAAAATATTGGCTATTTCTAGAAAATAATCTAGGGTGGGATGGCCAGGGTACAATACTATATCAGTAGTGGTCATATCATTTTGCTATGTGTACATAGAACATACAATGTGAGCAACCATAACTAAAGCTGAACGTCTGTAAATATTATCAGATTTCTTAAACATTTTTAACTTCTAATTTGTACTTTATGGTAAGGCAAAAAGGTAATTCTACTTATGGTTTAGGTTAATGTGTCCTAAAATCATGTAAATAATTAAATAAGCTGTAAATGAGCAGTTGATAGATACAGTAATTGTTTAGTGACTTTTTTTTACTAAGTACAATAATTGCAGTGCTCTAGCAGAGTAATTTAAACACCCTTTTGCATAAACAGATTTGGACTCCAGATACAAAAAAGTACAGAAAGTACTGTAGTGTAAAACAGCCATCGTGGCAACGTTACTGCTAGCACAACTGATTCTTTTGTATAGTTAAAATGTTCAGGCAGCAGAAGATAGTAGCTTGGCACTCAGTACTCAGATTAGCCTAAAATAATAGGCCCTGGTTTTCACTTACAATAAGGCACCTTTATGTTGCTCCAGCGAGTGGAGATGTGAAGGAATCCAGGGTAAGTGAGAATTCAGCTGTTGGTGATTTCATTACGGAAAGCCTGCATATTGCGTCTGTCGGTTTCCGAAATCTGTATCTCTTATGGTACCTAATAGTAGACTTATATTTTTCTTTACAAAAAAAAAAAAAAGATGTTTGACTCGTTAGATAGCATAGTCCCCCTAAAGCCAAAGAATCTTCACTCCAGAAATTGTTTAAAAGGGAAATCTAATAAGTCACTGCTTAACACCAAAGGTAAATCTTAATAAAATGCACTAGGAACTTTGTCTAAATTTTTAAGAAACAAATGGAATGTTGATCAAAATACTGCCCTATTCTACTTTGTAACAATAGTAATAATTTAAATATCCATTAATATAAAATTGAAATAGATCATCTCTACAAGAATATGCAACACTAACATTTCATAAGTATAAAATTATTTTCTTTGTAAGTGCTTTGACAAAAAATGAAACTTAAATGATGAAAAATCTCACCTCTACTTTCATACTAAGGGTTGTATTTTTTTAATGTTTTTTCAGACATGAAGTCATCTATTCCAATTTGATAACATTTTGTATGTTTTCACTGTTACTGTCATTTGACAGATATTCACCAGGCTGTATTGTTCATGGTCTGTCCTGTTACTTTCTGTTGAAGACAAAAAGAACATGTGAAACATGATTAATTCTAACAAGCTGGGTATGATTTGACTTCTATCACGTTTTTATTTGCATGGGTGTTTAAATGGTTCTGTTAGTACTGTCTTTGCACAGTTCTGATTTATCTTTTTTTACTTAGTACTATTTACTTCATAATGTAGTAATCATCAGCCTTACTAATGACCTTGTAGCCTTTCTTATATGCACATAATGCACATTTTCCAATGGCTAGAAAATGCAAAATACTAGTGGATATCATTGCATCAGATCTTCATGTCTTTCTCAAAAGGACTGCTAACCTCTGGGATATATGAGGTAGTAAAATGATGATTGTAAATGAGTAGCACATAAGAGATATTTTCTTGAATTTAAAATTATTGCAGCCAGTTTCAGCATGTAAATATATAATAATGTTGGCTAGTGTGTAATTCTTGAACTAAAAAAATATAAATAAAGAAAACCTAAAAGATGTATACGTAGTTGCGTTCTGTTGGGCAGGCTCTTTTCTCCAAGCTGCAGAAGATTGCAGTTCTCACCTGAAGCGAATATCTATGAATTTGGGTCAGAAAGGGACACCGGGAAGTCAGGCAACCAAAGTGTAGGCTTAATACACGAAGGGGCAGCCATAACGCCATATCAATTTGCCTGTGCAGCAGTCAGGGGGAGTTGCATGTCTGGGGAATGTAAGCAATGTACAGCGAGGTGCTTAGTGCTAGTCAGTAAGAAAATGCTGAGAGGAGGGGAACAGCCGAAAAACCTCAGAAGTTCAGTAACTCCTTCTCAGAGTCAACTCTTGTCAATCTGTTACTGATGGTAAGTTGCTGGTGTCCTCCTTATAGCAATATGGTGGCAGCTGTTCACGGTGGGATGGTTTGTCCTCTTACAGAAAAAGGTGTAAACGGTCCTAAGTCTGTCTACGTGGACTTAAGATATGGAAGACCCAGGTTCCATCCTTTTCTCTTCCTACTTAACGTCTAACAGGATGACCAAATTATTGACCCTTTCAGGGTGGCAGATTTAACAGGCTTTTCTGTTGGAGAGGTTCTGTCGCATAAAAAACAATGCAAGATTAACAGACCAGGAGGAGAGTGCAGTCAAGCATGGGCATGAGAGGCATCTGTACTGCTGTACTCCATCTGCCGACTGTTCTGTACAAAACTTTACTGGCAGTAGCAGAGACCACAAGCTGGCTCTTTTCTTGTGTTCCCAAGATGTAAAATGTCCACTAATACAGTTCTGTTCTTGCTGCTTCTTTCTGCCCTAGTAGATCTCGAGCATTAAATAGACTTCACGCTTAGACTTGTTTATTTGCTCTGCTGAGGGAACTGTTCATGTCTATTAGTTTTTCTTGTTCTATGCCAGCTCAGCTCTAATAAAAGGGAATTCATAGTTGTGTTTCCAAACCTCAGGTATCAGTACACGGGGGAGATGGCAGGGTATTTATTGGTAGCCTTAGCTGTACATACCCACAGGTTCTGCCACAACTTGATTCTTTGGTTGATCCAACCAGGAGGAGCAGATGGAGCACCAGAAAAGAGAACAAATGGCTGTCAGGCAAAAGGCTGCCAAAGGCTAAAACTGCCAAATCCTCATTTTTGTCTGGAAATGCAGACAGCAGTTGGTAATTCCTTTTGAAGCTGTCCACCTGGCTACTCTCTGTTCCCAGCCCCACAACAGCACTGCTTTAATGACTGATCTGTTCTGTTTCGCTTTTCTGTGGATAAAGAGCACCAGTTCTGCAGAGACTGAGCAGAGATTGAAGATGGGAAGACCCAAGAGTCCTGCATCTGGTACTGAGGTGAGCAGCTGCTGGTTGCAGGATGCTGGCTCTATATCAGGAGACACAGAACAGGAGAAGTAAAATATTCCAGACTGTTAAGGAAAACTCAAGTATGACTTCATCTCTTCACGGTTTAAAATTTATCACATCGTCCACTGAAGCTTCTGTAAAGTAGATCCAAGTTCTGAAAAAAGACTAGAATGTCAGCACAGTTGTTTTGTTACGAGTATGTGATGTACTGTTGGCCCTTATTTTCAGACATTATTACAAGCTAGAAAGCAAAGTATTTAAGCTGTAAGACTGGTTCATGATTTTAGGCTCTAAAAATATTATACGCATTGGTGAGCATCATTTCCAAATCAAAATAGAGCAAAATGTCTATTTACCTTTTCACCTGTTTGTATCTATAAATGCGCTTAACATTATCACACCCTAATAGGTGTTATATCAAATCTACTGGCACAAAAATAGACCAGTGCTGCAGAATATTTGAATAATTTATTCCCTTTATTCTATTCTGAGGTTTAACACTTACTTCATGACTTGTGTAACACGGCCTCTCCATTCAATTTACTTGACTGCAAATTAGAAACATTAATATCGGCTTCTTATTGGTAGATTGTACTGTTGAGTATATCTTGATAATCTAAAATTAACAAAACATCAGAAGTTATCTAACATCACAGTTCTCAACTTGGAAAATCAATATTTTAACAAAATTATGCACCTCAAATATTGAACAGCTGTGAAAGAAATAATGGGAACCGGCTTCTAACACATTGTAACTGTTGCATATTAAATGTAACATTAACAACTACACAGCAAGTATGTTCACTAATGCAAATTATTTGGTTATCAAAATTAATGACCAGCATGACATTATTAATTCGTAATGCTTGTTATTCCTGAAGGATATTTGGAGTGACTGATTTATTATGATGTTCGTATGAGTCTAGGCAAGCAATAAATTAAAAAAAAATATGCTTATGTCCAGAAATGGGGGTTGGTATTTAGGTGATGTAAATTGCCTATGTAAATGGAGATATGCTCGCCTTGGCTGAGACTCTGGCCAGGCGCGTTCTTGTGTGTATCTGTGTTTTGTTTTTATTTCAGGGCAAAACTTTTGAATACATCTTATTCTTAGAACAAAAGTATTTTTCCCTCTTTCTGACAGATTGTTAGAGCTGACATATTGCATTCATTTTGGCACTCTAATGGCTAAGGGCATGCTTCCAGCTGAGATCACTTTTTTTAAACTTTCCCTTTTTTAGAAAGAATATAGCCAAGGAAACAAAATCTTCCTGAAGTTCCAGGTCTTCGATTGACTTACTTAGGTTCCCTCACAAATGCTTTAAAAACTCAATCATATTAAATGTGCACATTCTCAGTTTTGGTGCTATTTATTTGTCAAATGGTACTTGAGTAGAGATTTGTGTATATTTATGGATACGTATAGTCATGCATTTAGGTTTCTAAGCTTGGTTGATATGTCTAAAGCCTGATGCTTTCTAAGCCCATGTGAAACTGGTCTGTGGCCTTTGAGATCTCCGTGCTAAATGTTGCCAAAGATGTTTTCTGAAGAGTCTGGTTGATCATATCAGTCTTTAATCTTCAAATTTTTTTTTTAAATTTTATGTCATTGATGTTGATGAAGGTACTGCAAGGAGAGATCACGGGCAGGCACAGGAGTACAATGTCACACAGGTTACAGGGAATGAAGTCTTGTCGTATGTGCTTTGACAGCAGCAAAAGAGCAAGATGTGCAGCAATAAACCCACAGCACAAAAGCTAATTTGGTCATGGAAGGATCAGTGCAGTTCCGTTATTGAGGATGATATTTCCCCTTCCATGTCATGCAAAGAAATTGTTTCTTCAGGTGAGAGGACATTGACAGGAGAAGGAATGTGGATAATAAACAGACTGAAACCTACATGTCAGGACAGCAAGATTTATCTGCAAGATCTGCCGACAAATTGAATTGGTTCTGCTGTTCTTCTTTATGTTAAGAAAGATTGAGGCTTTTTTATTGTTGTTGTTGTTGTTGTTAGTCACCATTCAAAAGGTATCTGAAGTAGAAATATGTGCCAAACAGACACACTCATAACGTACTTCAAAATTAGAAGGGTTTAAGACTGTAGGAAGTATAAATCCCTGCCCCCCCGCCGCCTTATTTTTAATGTTTTCTTTCTTACACAAGTTTGGAAACTTAGCATGAAGACCTTGGCTAATTCCAGTGAATCACACAAGCCTTAATTGGTTTTGGAAGGGTCTCCAGATCTCTCTAAGAAAGGTTAAGCGTTATTTATTTGCCTTCGTTACTGCCCAAAGCAATGTGATTACCAAACAGGTTTGACATTCGAACTAATTAAGGATGAGAGAAAGAGGAATAAAAGCCTTTATATGAGATCCAAACAAAAATTTACAAAAGGAAGGAACAAAAAAATGGAAAGGACAGGCAGATAAAAAGTAAAGGGTGTTTTCTCACTCATGCGATAAGATTTTAAATAAATACAAGCTGCTTTTTGGGATAGCATGTTTCTCTGTCATTTAACTGCAGCCTAGCCATCCATCGCCTGGTTTTTCTATTTCAGGTTGCTTGCAGGGAAGCCATATGAGGTGATATCTCCTGGTGCCGATGAAAGGAAAGGATGTCCAGTGTAAGCCTATACTTCTTCCCTGGGTGTGTATTTTACATCTGACTATGCTTGAAAACAAATACCAAATCCCACTCCCCTTACTCAGGTGAGCAGGCTCAGGTCCAAAGGATTTCACCCCTTACTCAGGTGAGCAGGCTCAGGTCCAAAGGATTTCACAAGGTGGTAAGCACCTTGTTGAAGAACAAACATTTCCATTTACTGTGCACACCCTGAAAAATGTTTGAGTGGTTAAAACAATGGAGGAGGGAAGGGGGAGGGTCTTTCTCCTTTAATAACTGAGATAAGAAGACAAATCTTTGGGCTGTAAATGCAAATGTTTGGCTTACATTTTGCAAGCACTTATGCACATTGCTGAACTGGAAACTACACTGTATGCAAAATATGTGCAGTAATGAGAACAGAGTTGGCTTTGCTCATTTGTGCCAGAATTACAGTGAATTATTTAATTCTAATGAATTAGAGTGATATGGACATTGGAAAATATGAAAAGTCATATTGTAATGCCCCCGCACCATTCTTCCTTAGCAGAGCAGGGAGGCAGAACGCCTCTTGCTAGTTGCTGTGTTTACGAGATCCACCTCTGAAAGTTGATAATTGCGTGCCAGTACATTTCTAGTTTAAAAGCACATGGTAAGCATGTCTTTGTCAGTAATTCATAATGCATAGATGAGGGTTTTTTTCTGATAACAAATTATCTAAATTTGACCTTTCCAGAAACTCCTTTGCTTTTTGAAGACGCTAAATAATTTTCTCATATGTACTTTATATCCCCGTTGATAGCTGGACTGCACAATTGTGACTGCGTGGACAAAACATGCTGGTTCTTTTACTATTAGATGAGTCCAGCTCTATCAAAAGTATGTATGGAAAAAAATATATGCATTGTGGGTATTTACACGTGAAAACATGGTATTTGTTATATGTGGATATTTTATACTGTTCTAAATTCTTGCAATATTTTTGGATTTAAATTTGTATAAAGTATTTATTTAAAAAAAAATAATCAGAAACCAGAATTGTATTTTCCACAACAGAAAAGTAATGTAATCATGCTAGTACATCATTTAACACTTTTATATTTTTTTAAAATGCTATGTCCTCCTGGAATTGGTTTTCTTTCCTGGGAGATGCCATTCTTCTTTTCAACTACAATATTTTTCATTTTTCATGTCAAATGTTGGGGTTTGAGTAAAAAATTTGTCGTTTTTTTTTTTCATCAAGATGTCTGGAAAAATAAATTCTAAACATATCAGCTCAGCAGTCAGCTTACCTCTGAAATACTTAGCTTTGGCATGATGATAGTAGGAAAGGACAAGAAAACTCTAGCAATGTTTTGACATATTTTTAGACTTTCAAAGTTTGCATGCTTTGATCATACTCCTAAAGTTTCTGATGCATTATATACAATTTATAATTGATTTAGCTGATGTTTCATTTAAAAGCTTAAAATTTATATGTGAGATATACTGAAGGTATAGCTCTGAGACCTGGTAAAGCACGAGTCATCGGTTCGTGCATGGTGATGTCTCTGCAGACGTGGCCTCCTCAACCCTGCTTGCTACAGCAGGTAGGACCCATGAATATGCACGTCTATGGAACAATCAATTGTTTGCACTCTGTCTGTTGCACTCAGGTCACTTTGCTTTGAGGAATTAAATTAAGATTACCATACCTTCTGCTTATTGTGAATTTAGAAGGATGCTTTGGGATTTCTAAATTCATTTGTCAGACAGACAATAAGCCTGCTGTCACATAGGGATTTGCCTCAGGTTTGCATCCCCTGTCTCTCCTTGGAGCGAGAAATGCTCTTCTGTTGTCCCAAAATGGTTGGGTGTTATATGGCAGGGTGAAGGCAGCAAACTCCCTGTAGTCACGCGTTGGGGACATGGCACTGCCTAGGTCACTGATACCTGCTAACAGTTTGCAACAGAATGGTCCTAAAAGATTTACTGTGGCCCTTTACCTCTCACCTATTGTTAAATTAGATGTTAATTATCACATTGATAGTATTGTAATACCTGTGCCTTAATTAGATCATTACTTGACAACCGAAAAACATGATGTAACTGGAGCACATTTTTACTGTTATTTCAAAGGGCCAAGTGACAGGACAGGAGAATGTAAAATGAAACTTTCCCTTCTGAGATCCAAGCTGACAATGTCTTTTATAGTTTCTCAGGTCATCAAAGGTCTATAAGAAGTTAGGATCTAGAAATGAAGTTTCCAGGCCTGAGGAGAAGGACTTGGGGGTGTTGGCAGATGAGAAGTTCAACAAAGGCGCTCCCAGCCCAGAAAGCCAACCACATCCTGGGCTGCATCAAAAGGCGTGTGGCCAGCAGGGCGAGGGAGGGGATTCTGCCCCTCTGCTCCGCTCTGGTGAGACCCCACCTGGAATACTGTGCCCAGCTCTGGGGCTCCCAACATAAGAAGGACATGGACATGTTGGAGAGAGTCCAGAGGAGGCCACAAAGATCATCGAAGGGCTGGAGCACCTCTCCTATGAGGACAGGCTGAGAGAGTTGGGGCTGTTCAGCCTGGAGAAGAGAAGGCTCTGGGGAGAACTCATAGCAGCCTTTCAGTGCCTAAAAAGGGCCTACAGGAAATATGGGAAGAAACTCTTTATCAGGGAATGTAGTGATCGGACGAGGGGTAACAGTTTTAAACTGAAAGAGGGTAGATTTAGATTAGGTAGTAGGAAGAAATTCTTTACTCTGAGGGTGGTGAGACACTGGCACAGGTTGCCCAGACAAGCTGTGGATGCCCCATTCCTGGAGGTGTTCAAGGCCAGGTTGGACAGGGCTTTGAACAATCAGCTCTAGTGGGAGGTGTCCCTGCCCATGGCAGGTGGATTGGAAGTAGATGATCTTTAAGGTCTCTTCCAACCTGAACCATTCTATGATGAATAGCAATGGGTTAACCTAATTTTTTCATTAATTTTAGAGTGTGTAGATCCACTGAGTGGACATGCTATATACACCTGTGTTTTAGAAATGAGCACCTTTAATCTGCTGATCATTTCTCAGATTTCTGTGCGCGTTGTTAGGTGTCAGTCCTTGGTAGCTATGAACAGAGCAAACAAGACACCCACAGTCTACCTGCAAGGACTACGTGAAATAAGGAAGTAACAGATATGTCAAAAATAAAGAGTGCCTTTGTAGACAGCTGGTGCCTAATTAATTTCCAGCAAAGCTGAGGAAGGCATTGTCTATGGCCCTGCAGGTATCGCTGGATTTTGTTACTGCACCAATTATGATAAAGCATTGCCAGCACAAAAACAGTAAGGCATTCGCTGTGCACTTGGAGGAAAGGGATGCTGGTTATTAGTCAACTGAAGACGTGTACTGCGATCCTTTGTATTTGTTTTCTTTCTTTTAATTTCTTACTCTCTGAAAGACTAAAAAGGAAACCTTCCATTTTGGCTTTTTTCTTTTTTTTACCAACCAACCTCCCCGTTGTTTCTATCTGATCTCAGATACGTTATATCTTCAACGGGCTATTTCTATAAGTCAAATAGACCAACATGCCTTATTTCATTGGAACCAGCTCCTCTTCTGACTGCTACAGTTTATTATGGTTAGTCCATTATAAATTACATGGTGTCTCCAGGGACCTGTTCTGTACTTGAAATATCACAAGACTGCTGTCATGCATAATGCTGCAGAGAGCTGCTAAATTTATATCCACTAAAAATGTGCTTTACGTTGCAGAGTGACCCACTTTAACTTTGATGCATAAATGGGTTGCTTTTCCTTTTCTTTTAAAGATTATCAGTTATTTTCTGTTTGTCCACAGTTTTAACTTGCTCAGAAAAGGCCCTTGGAAAATCTGTTATTTGTGCTTGGTATATAGTGTGATTATCATTATTTTATAAAATTGGACATACTTCCAAATCCCCCTAGAGACAAAGCATGCAAAGGGCAATTTTGTCTGCCAGCCCATGTAAATTCTATCAGACTACATAAACAGACAACAGTGGCAGATTGGCTCCTGGAGCTTATGGTTTCTTCTGCTCCTAAGCAGTTTGCACAGCAAGTAGAGAGAAAAGACTGTGAAGCACAAGTTACCCTAACATATAGATAATGGCAGATTACTTGTACAGTTTCAAAATGAGACAGTTTTAAAAGCTTTTTTTTTTTTCCTTTTTGCCTTTTTTTTTTTTTTTGAGGTGCACTGAGAATAGGAATCTTTCCAAACTGCAGCCCGTTTTTAACAAAATTTTAAAAGCAAAGCATCGCACTCTGATTCCATGTTAAATTTTCACCTTCTTAGAAGGGAGAAGGAGAGCAGACTTAGGCTTCAAATGCCTTCAGGATACTATATACTACAAATCATTATCTACAAGTGCATTCACAGGAATTCTGCCATAAAGCTTTAGTATATAATAAGAAACATATATGGCAAGACTATTATGCTACTAATTAATACGTCTTCCTGACACAGTTAAATAGCTGATAATATATTCTACTGTGTAGACATTTATGAATGAACATAGGGAACAAGAGAGGCAAGTGAAAATTGAAAAGATTTGTGTTTTGATTTTTTTCTAAATCATCTTAAGATGGTGAAAAATGGTCACCAGCAGTTATGCTCCTGTAAGGCAAGAAACATCTTGGTTGTAAGTGATTCTACACAATCTACGGAGCTGGACTAGATGATCGTTGTAGGTCCCTTCCAATGACTAGACTAGACTAGACTAGACTATTTTAATTTTTGTCTCGAGAAAACAGAACGGCATCCATTGGTCCTGAAAACTGTGGAACTGAAGTGATGTGCGGTGCTAATGGACTCTTCTGGACCATAAGCTCAATTTCCACTCTTGGACAGGTAGAGATGAGTGATGAAAGTATGCCCTTTTCCTCCAGATGTCTTGGCACCACATATTATATTTAGCTGAATGTTGGACTGCAATTACGTTACAGGGATGGTCTTTGCAATAGTAAAAATATCAAGCTGTCCCAGCTCCTATCCCTTCTTCTTCCTTTGGAATCCTTCTTAACAAAATAATTCCCTCTCTCTCTAGAACAGAAAAGGACTGGAGAGTTAGTTAAGAAACCCAAGGGAAGGACTCCTCACTGTCTCTGAATGCTTCTTCTCTTTCACCATTCAAAAGAGTGCAGAGGTGAGCTTACCCTGATCTTTTTGCACCATTGTGTGTCCAGTGCCCTTATTTTTTTAAATAGACTTAATTTAGGTCTATCTGTTATCAGCAATGCACAGAAGGAGCTGGATTCCAACTGAACTTAAAACACATTTTCAAAATCTAAGGTCAAAATAAGGTTTGTTCACCTGAAGACTCGAAGGGGCACTAAAATACATACTAAACCACATTTTGTAAGAAATACTTTCCTTAAGCAGTTTGCTAAACATATCTTTCTCTGTTTGCATAAAAAACTTCTCTATGTGCAGGTGTTTGTGACTTTCTGTTGGCTTTAGAGTGTTGCACTGAGAAGATATACCCAAATGAGACTCAAAGAAATGTATAATATAAATATCATCATTTCAAATGAAATTAGGGAAAATGTCAGGAATCTGGGGCAAAAAGTTTTGAGGATTTAAAATTTGAACCATTCCTTGCAGGCTGTGTGAAGTCTGGGAGCTAATAAGCTCCTCTTGATCAGCTGGACATAGGGAAAGTTCATGCATAACCTGAAGGTTCATAAATAATAAAAAAGGTTTTTTTTAAAGCTGATTTTAATGAAGAACCAGAGCTTTCATAGGTTAGCTTTTGAATGGAAAAAGGTTAATGTAGACTGTAATTACTGATCTGTGAAGATAACTGGAAATGTAGTACTGTTTTGCTTCCTTGTTTGGGCTACTCCTGGGTAGGAAAATAGTTCAACAATTTAATGAAGACCCTTGTCAGACTCAGAAACGCAGGCATTTCTTGGCTAGATCTGATGATTACATAGGAGGTACTTGAAATAATCCAGCAAAATGCTAAAAAGGGCTCCTTTCAGGCTTCATAAACATCAATATTGTAAAAGGGGATAAGAATATGAAACACGGGTTTAGCAGGACTATTTTGCTGTGAGTGGTATTTTTCTACCATTAGCAAGCGTGGGCTTTGCAGAAGAGGGCCTGGTAGACCTTGGGGACAACCAGCTGGCTGGAGGTCTGTAGTGTGCCCTTGCAGCAATGAGGCCAACTGTTTATCAGGCAGGATTAGCACGACTATAGCCAGCAGCTAAAGGGGAAAGTATCTCTTGACACATGGTGGCTATGGTTAAATAACACCTGTTTGTCAAAAAGACGTCCCTAAGAGAAAGGTGATCTGTTCATAAACTATTGCTCCAAAGGCAAATTGTTCATTTTGCCTCATTTCTCTTTTTCATTTCATTGATAATAGTGTAGAAAATTCAGTGCAACTGAAATTACTTTGAGTACAATACAAGCAGCATCATTAAATTCATTGTTCATACAAGTACTTCCCAAAGTTATGGGTATGTTCTATATTTACAGTCTCACATTACTGTGGTGTAACTAGAGGAATAATTGAAAGGGAAAACTTATTTTTGACCAGACTATCTCTTTACTCATTTTTGTGGAAATCTAAAATGAATGTGAAGTAAAGAAGATGAAGTATCTAGGACAATTCATGTCACTTGAAGCAATAAGCCACGTTTAAGGAAAAATTCTGTTCAAGTTCAAGCATTTAGTTCCATTACATGAAACCACAGCCTACCTATCTACGAAAGTGTGATTCAGATCCTTAAGCACTGTACTGTTTTCTGGGGGTTTTAGGTTTTCAAGGTGGCCTTTTTTTGTACAAGCAACACATTGCCACATGATTTGCCATTGCTTTGGCAGAAGCTGCATGCAAGAATCAATTTTATTTGTTTTGTCGGGCAGCTTCTGTTCCACATCTCAATAGCTGCTGTCTTAACCACCTCTCAGTCCCTTTCCACCAATATAATCTCACACAGTTGGTACTTTTTAAGGATAGTAAAGGAAAGACTGTGGTCCTCCCAACTTCCGTTCTAAACCCTGTGATTTTAGGATGGAAGGAAAAGGTTTATTTGTATAGCAGCAACCTGTTGTCTCGTTTGTGTTTTGCCTGGCTTGCTTAGTACTTTCACGCATGTGTCAATAACTGTGTTGATAAATAATGTTACCCAAAAAAATGCATAGAATTGTGCTATCTGATCACCATATCTGCTCATAAGGTAAAGTGAGGTAACGAAGCTTGGGTGTAGGTGGTAAAGAACAGGGAGAAGGAAGTAAAGCAGGGAGTTACTGTCTTAGATCTCTACCTCAATCCTAAAAAGCACTGGTACAATCTGAGGCCTTCATTTGCTGTGGGCTACCCTATCCCGGGGTCCTCTGAGGTGGAGTCTACAGATGAGGCTTTAGCACCCCAAGGAACAGAGTAACTTCATTGTATAACCTTCTAGGGTCAGAAGCAGAGGCAGCCCAGGGCACAGGGAGATGACTGCTGCAGGAGCCATCATGGTGCACTGACCCGAAGCTGGAGCTGCAGCAGCTGCAGAGACCTAACTCTGAGCTCATGCAGATTAGTGAAATTTCTCAGCTGCTTCACCAAAGGTGTTTGTAGGCTATCAGGAACGGGCACTGCTCTGCCATCCACAGCATCACTGCCCTCTGCAAGCGTGATATTAACAAAAGCTGTCTCATTGGAGGGGCACTTTCAACACTGGTCCAGCTTTGGTGCTTGCGAGTGAGTTCAGTTCAATCACGGTGGACGGAGCATTAGCTATATAGCTACAGGACTATGAGAAACTTGAGAGAGGGATATACAGTCATTTAACTACCTCTGTGACTGGGAGTAGATGAGGGTTTCTGTGTCCTCTGTGGTGTTGATTGTGATCTCCTACATCATGAAATGCCTCCTCAAACACAGGACTTGAAAGAAACTTTTCACTATGGATACTATTAGACCCTGATGGTATTTAAATTTATTTAGACTGAGTCTTAAATTATCGGTCCAAGTTATCAGCTGGAGATTTCTATTTTTGGATGTGCTGTAGGCCTGGCCTACACAAGACCATCTAATGCAGTATTCTACCTCTGGTAGGTGCCATGAGCAGGTGTCAGGGGAATAATATGAGAGGGCAATTGTAGAGTTGGATTTGCTGGAGTCTGGTGAGTTGCGGCTCAAGAATACATTGAATTAGAGGTGGTATCCTGTGCTTAATATACCTAGTGGATTCTCATTCTGTAAATTAGTATATGTACTTTTTGAATCTACATAAACTTCTGAATCTATGCCATGCATTAGCCATAATCTCCATAGTTTAGTTTGTGTGAAGAAGTTTCTCCTTTTGGTTTGAATTTGGCTCCTAGTCATTTTATTACAACAAACAATGAATGTTGCTGTTAAGCTTTTCCACAGCACTCGTAATTGTATAGATCTCTATTGTGTCTCTCTTTCATCCCCCTTTTTACCTAAGCTGGCTAACGATGCTACTGAAGCTTTAAAATATGAGAGGAAAGATCACTGACTCTCTGCTGTACATTCAGTATTTGGTTGTGTTAGAAGAGTTAACAGAAATATCATAAATGCTTTCAGTTATAGGACTGCTCTCTAATAGGGTCATTATTTAGGAGGCTGGAAACAAAAGGCAAATAACCTAATGGTAGACATAATAATTAGCAGCGGCCTTATTTGTGTTAGCTTTGAAGTATTTGCTTTAGAAAGTGATTTGATAGTATGTGATGATCTGAGCCACCATTCATATGAAATCGCGTTGATACAAATACACACTGAAGAGATCTTAGAGACAATGGTTGTGTGAACACACTGGTAAATAAGAAAGAGAACAGAAATGACAAGATGACTAAGTCCAGGGTGTGCTGTCCCAACTGGGGTGACAATTTTTACTCCTCAAGGGAGAAACCATTTTGTTTGGAATGCTTTCAGCTAATTTATTATGACTATTTTTTGAAAACCTGACTCTTATAGGTGCCACCAGTTCAGCTGCACTTCAGTTAGCAACAGAACAAAACCTAGTTATTTTACTTAATAATCATAGGGTTTATGATCATGGATAGAGGAGTGGATGAAAAACACAAGGAAAAGAAGCAGAATGATAGCAACTACACTTTGCCTGTCATAAACTTACCAAGGAGGGAGAGGAAACATACACCCTAAATGGGAAGAAAACTGAAGGAAATCAAGGGGCAACAGTGCAGGGACAATACAAAAATTCATTTTAATGGAGAGACTAGAGAGAAGAAGATGTAGTGTGATGGTGAGGGGCAAGCGTGAAAAGAGGTGAGGTCATGGGGTGAAGATAATGGAAGTTTTAATAAAACTCTATGGACATTTCCTTGGAAGATCCGTGCTTTACCACTGCAATAGTTGCTCCCGCTGCCCGCTGATGTTCTCTGGACTTTCCCTCTTACCTTTCTTAATGCCTTAAAGGTACCACCCGTGGCTCCTTGGCTGGAGTTTAGAAGGATATTTGGAAATACAGGGTCTTGGTTTGGAGCAAAGGGTCCAGTGTGCTCCTCTGCAAATCTTTCCTTGCCTGGAGCTGATTTTGCTTGAGCTCCCTGTGCCTACGGGGAAAGGTTTAATTAACATATAGACAAATTGCTTGCTTGTTTACCCTAGTTTGGAGGAAACCTGTACTCCATGGGACTGTGTTTGTGTTTTGTCTTTGCGAATGTGACTCCTCTGGGCCATAGGATAAGTCTTTAGAAATGGTAGGGGAGGCTGCCTGAAAAATAGAAGCTCTGTTAAAATTGCAGAGGTTTGACATTTGTTCTTTATTCTGCACTGAAACAAATTAAGACCGTGCAAATTAAGTTTGTGAAAACATCAGAGAGCACAACAATGGAATAGCTGCTGGGAGCCTGAGGTTCGAGATGTTGTTCTTCCTGATTCGTTAACGTCATGTGCGATGTTCCAAATCACCCTTGGTTAGTTTGATGAATATTTAAAGTACGGGAAGTGGCATAGAATACCAATGTCCCAGTGATTAGGACTTCCACCAAAGGTATGAGAGACAGGTATTTGTCCCTGTTCTGTGTAAATCCTTGCTCTCACTAGGAGTCCTTGCTATTCCAGCACAGTTTTGCTCTGAATAACCCTTTTTAATTCTGTATCTCTGTGCAAAAATTCTTCAGAAGATCTTCGTATATTAAAAACATTTCTTTTGAAAATTTATCAGCGTAATCTAATATTGAAGAACAATATAGCTTTCTGTGAATTCTTTGGAAAGCTTCACAGACAGTCACTGAACATTTCATCAGGAATTCTGTAATGAAACCATATTGGAAACGGATTTGATTACACTGTACCTCATCTCAAAAAAATGCAGTGCCTCTTGCACTCTGGGGTAACATAAATTAATACCTTGATTTGCAACACGTTAAAAGATAAATGGTAGTTTATTAGTCATTCCATGTTAAAAGAACTCCTCCCTCAGATTTATGGCAAACTTATTTTAAAAAAATAATCACAGAAAACCTGATGTGCCTGCAAATGAATGCTTGGAAGGCAAGAATAATGATCTCAATTCAATTCCATGGACTGTAGACACAACTGAATCCTCTGAGAAATTAAATATACAAACACTGTGTTTTAAAAAGCTAGATGGATTTGCTTGAATCAGTCCAGCAATATGCAGGAAGCAGAAATATTTGTCCATTTAAAGGGAGAGTGAAAGAGAGAGAATCCGATTGTGTGTGAGATAATACAAGTGATTTTTTTTTTTTAATCAAGCTTCTATTTTTTCCAAATTATTCTCTGTCTAAGGCATTTCTAGTAAGTCATCCCACCCAGACTAGATGGGCCCCTCTTGAAGTAAGATGTTATTCAGTGTAATGTGAGAAAATCAGAATGTAGTTCAAATGAAATTGGCAGTTTCTCATTTAACTGATATTTGGAGACAGGGAAAGTTAAATGTCAATGTATAGAGACTTCAAAGATACAATCTTGATGTGGTTCATCTTCTATGAACTTTTGCAGTCTGGAGGACATAAATTTTTCATTTTCATTTAAATACCAGAATGAAGGATATTAGGAACTACATACAGAAGGCTTCTGATAACTGATGAAATACTTTAAACATAGATTTTTCAAATCACGTGAGTTAGGAACTGGCAATGTGAAATACTCAAATCTTCTTGGATTTTATTGGTTTTACGTGGTGCTCACTGAAAAAGGCCACATGCAAGGTGCAAGTCTCACATCCTATGACACCGGATGCTTATTTTCACGTGTTTAATATTGATCTTAATTTACTTTTTATCATGTCTTCAGCGGTGAAATTTTCCATAAACTCTAGACACAGAAGTAAGTTAAATGCTTATGAAAGCCTATGCCACATATTCGTTGATATATTAATACATTATTGTATTACTCAAGAATATGTAAATATTCTATAATATGCAAATTTATAGATGAAATCACAGTGATAAACTTTTACAAATTGACTTGGTATACTCAAGCACTTTTCTTTCATCCAACCCAAGGAAGGAGTCTGTCTTGCAGTGTTTAAATTCAAACTAGAGTAGTACTAACAGGAGAGAAACAAAGACTCTTATTACATATGCATTTCTGGAATATTCAATTCAGCCCTTGCAAACTACTTTAAAAGAAAAAAATCAGAAAACCTCAGTTATCCCCATTCCCTTTGTGGTTTTGTTGTTTTGTGGGATTTTTTTTTTTTTTTTACATATATGTAACTTCCTGATTTTCATCAAAGAATATTTTGGTAACATAATTATACACTAGAAGACCAGAACTTCATGCTCAAGGCTAGAGCTTTAATGACGTCAGTATTTGAATAATGTGGATGCTAATGGCTACTTGGTGCTTTTGGATAGAGTAGTTAAACTTCACAGGGAGAGAAAGGAGTACTGCCAAAGCGTTTTAAGTGCTGTCTCAGCAATGTGGAAGACTTGGCATTTCCCGCTGTCATTTTTCATTCTTGAAGTACCATAAACATATGCTGAAGAAGTATTTCAAGTACCTGGGAATAGTAACACAGTATACTATCAGGTCAACTCCTCTGGACATTCTCATTTATTTTTGTAAATTAAGACACTATACTTCATGAGAAGCTAGTGCTGACCCAGGTAGTCGTAACAGAAAGAGATACTACCCTTTCCGTTACTGTCACACAGATCTATTGTATCCCTCCATCATCTCTTTTCTAGTAATCAGGAGTAATCCTCCCGCCCTCTCACCCCCAGCCACAAATTATACTGCAGAAACCACACAAACTGCTGTATTCCCAGAGAACAAACTTCAAAGTCTAGTCTTCTGTTTTCAGATTTCTTAATTTGTCCCCATATTAAATCGAGAAAACAGCACCAGGAAAGGGGTGAGTATATTATTACAGTTTAGCAGCAATGTTTCCATTGACTCAATAAGTTACTGAATTCCTGGAAGACATATGCTTTACATATATCTTCCACCATTTGGAGCGTGGGTGGATGGCATGCTTAAACTAAAGGTGTTAAAATGACACTATTAAGGGGTTTGGATGATGCTTCTCCTATGAGAACAAAATTACTTCAGCCAGTTATTTTTTTTGTCTGCTAAAAAGCAACAAAAGGACTTGCTAGTGTCCTTGAAAAGGCAGTAGTGTGTGTCTCTCTGTACAGACACACATCCATATACTTATACAGACAAAAGAATAGTTCATTACAGTGAGAACAGGGGTGACAGAAATGGTTTCTATAGTATCGTTATTTATTTTTCTGTGCTTGCTTAGAGCTACTCTCAGTCCTAAGCTAGTTACTACAAATGGGAGCAGGGGAGAGGTCCTGCTGCCTCCTCTCTGCCATCCTAATCATTTCTATCTGTGCTCAAAGAAATCCCCTTTACACACAGTTTACATGTCGTACAGGTTGTTAAGTCTGCTTTGCCTTGTAAGACTAGTGCATGGGACACTTAATGTGGCACTATTTCTCAGTGCTTCTTTTTCTCTTTATTAGTTAATTTGGGCTGCCGGAATGACACATTAATGATTCTGATAGAAGGCCCAGAAAAAGCAAAACTGAAAAAGAAAATGGCTAATGCTATCACTAGAGCACTCCCTCCATTTATTTGATATAAAAATTGCATTTCCTTTATGTTGACCATGAAGAACAACTATGCTGAGCTGCCTGCACGGCCCTGTTGTCAGAGAGAAACTGGAGGTCCAGGTAAGCAGAAGGCAAGGTTTTTGATATGAAACAAAGTTTTGCATTCTATGCAAATAGCTCAAATAAATATTTCTAAAAAGAAAGATCAGTGAGCTTTTAGCAATGATGAAACTGTCGTTGATTTAGCAGCAGTGTCTCCTGGTGCCACAGCTTCCCAGAGCCACGCTTCTGGAGCAGCCTCTGAAAGGACTCTATGGCTTACAATCTCTTCTTTATATAATGATTTTCTTTAGAAATTATTTTTAAAATACTAGTGAGTTGTTTTTTGGGTTTTTTTAACAGACATTTTCTGAAGCTGAATTTCTAAAGCATAGAGTGGATTCAGCAACAAATGCCCTGACAAACTGGAACCAAGCAGAGAAAATATCAGTGACAGCCTAGTCTCTATATCGTGCTCAGCGCCAGTACTCCAGAGCTACACAAGCACCTATCTTCAACCTCATGCTTATGATCAAGACACACTTATTGACATATATCAACAATTTCTCCTACAAACAATGTTAAAAGCAACTTCCAGATACATTTTCAGTTACGTTATTTTTCATTTAGACGTATTTGAAACTACAGCAACAACAAATCTTTTGCTCATTCTCTCCTTTTTCCTTCAGGTTGGTTTTGTTGTTATTGTTTTTTTTTGTTTTTCTTTTTCTCTCTTCACACCAATACTGCAGGTTTGCTTGTCTCAGAGCCAGAGAGAAATTGATATTGAGACGTGCTGAGAATGCATCATAGTTACCAAGGAAGTGGTTTCCCAAGCAACAGTAACCACATGAAATTTGACAGAATTTTTTCCTCCGTAACTATATCACGTTTGCAGCTTTGGAGGAGGCAGAGTGTGGGTAGCATAAGTGATTTTCTCATTGTTAACCTTACTCTTTGAAGCAGATACAGTGACATTTCTGCCTTTTTTAAAGAAAGAGTTAACTTCAATTAGAGCTGAATGCTTGGGTTTGTGTGTGTGTTTGGGTGGTTTTGGGTTTAGTGGTTTTGGGGTTTTTTTCCTGCTAGCAGACATATTGTGGATGTGCCAGATAGTCCTTCAGCATGTGGGCAGATGCTAGAGGCAACATTCTCAGCTGTTACACACTCAGTGATGATATTTACCATTCAAGAAAGCCACACCAGTGCCTTGGTTTGCTTCAGCAAATTGGATGAGACAGTTGCCAGCTTGATGATGTCAAAAAGCGTAGGAAATATGCACGTTTGGTATTAGAGGAGGGATGTGAACCAAGGGAAATACAATGGCAGAAGTCCTAACTACGTCTACGGTGGGGCAAACAAAATGACCATGTGTCAGCTGGGCCACAATCAAAGACAACAGTATTATAGTTCTGTTTTCATCAAGAAATGACAGTAACACAGTGAATGTAGCTCTCTGAAGACTAGTTTACTTAATCCTTGTTCCTAGAAGGAAATAGAATAGGTTCATTCGACAGCTTAATAAGCAATGCAATTTAGTGTCTTTTCTTAACAGAAAATGTGAATAATTTTTATCTGCTTCTGTGTGGGGATGTTTGTTGAGTGGGCAAGACACTGCAAGAGCACTGTTATGAGGGGCTCAATCCTGCATGACAAAGAAAAAAAGGTGAGGTTTAGGGACTAAGAAAACCTATATTTCTTCCAGTAATTTGTCTTAAATTCATCACTGTCTGTCTATACCCACTTCACTTGCATGTTGAAATCTAAAAAGAAAAATGTGGTATTTACATAAGCAGAATCCTGAAGGAAGGTGTGTATTTGAAGTATCACAGTATCACAGTATGCTAGGGATTGGAAGTGACCTCAAAAGATCATCTAGTCCAATCCCCCTGTCGGAGCAGGAACACCTAGATGAGGTTGCACAGGAAGGTGTCCAGGCGAGTTTTGAATGTCTCCAGAGAAGGAGACTCCACAACCTCCCTGGGCAGCCTGTTCCAGTGCTCTGTCACCCTCACTGAGAAGAAGTTTCTTCTCAAATTTAAGTGGAACCTCTTGTGTTCCAGCTTGAATCCATTACCCCTTGTCCTATCACTGGTCGCCACTGAGAAGAGCCTGGCTCCATCCTCATGACATTCCCCCTTTATATATTTATAAACGCTAATAAGATCACCCCTCAGTCTCCTCTTCTCCAAACTAAAGAGACCCAGCTCCCTCAGTCTTTCCTCATAAGGGAGATGCTCCACTCCCTTAATCATCTTAGTTGCCCTACGCTGGACTCTCTCCAGCAGCTCTCTGTCCTTCTTGAACTGAGGGGCCCAGAACTGGACACAATATTCCAGATGCGGTCTCACCAGGGCAGAGTAAAGGGGAAGGAGGACCTCTCTCGATCTGCTAACCACCCCCCTTCTAATACAGCCCAGGATGCCATTGGCCTTCTTGGCCACAAGGGCACAGTGCTGGCTCATGGTCATAAGTACGAGGTATATTACTGTAATACTCATTAGGTTTATGTTGTGTTAGTTCCCTTACATCTTTTCTAAACACTTTTTTTTTTTTCTGCTTTGACTAGGATAAAAAGATATCTTAAAAGATTATATTTTTTTTAACTCTCACTTATATTCTGGATTGCAGGTCACCATGGATAATGAAACATTTCAGCTATAAAAAACTTTTAAAGTGTATAAAGAAACCATTAAGTATATCATGAAACTGTTTAGCATCATGCTATGAGCCAGGTCTGTGAATACCCAGCTGTAATGGACATCCCTTTTGCCCATAATTGTGGGTCTCCAAGCAGGGACACCGGAGTGAATGAGCAAGGGGATAGCTGGGCTTTATTGGCTCTGGATCTGTACCAGCCCTGCCAGGTAGAAGGTGGATCATAAAAAGCCTTATTCTTTTCCATCATTCATTTGTTTCTACCTGCCTGAACTACTTCATACAAAGAACTGCCTTTTTAACCTGTCTCTCAACCCTTCTTCAAGTTCCAGAACTAACATACCTCTTAGCTAAGTATCGTGTTCTTTTCAGAGAAAGCTACCTCTATCCAAGCAAGCCTCTCACTTTACCAGGAAATATGCAGTGGAGACAGACCTGATAAGGTTGTACATTCAGTTCCAAGTTGTGAAAGTACGTAAAAACTCTTTTCAGATTTAGTGGATGAAATGTTTCAGATCTGGTATTGTTTATTTAAAAGGTTGGGATTCACTCGTAGTATGGTGTTATGTGTCCCTGTGGACAGAATGTCAAAGAACACTACAGTGCCAACACCTGCAAATAAAAGTATTTTCTCCAAGAAAAAGGCAAGTGACAGAGGTCTGAGCCTGCTGCTATAACTGGAGTGAGCGAAAAGCTTTTCCTTCCAGAAAGAGGACCTCCTCTTTCTCCTCCCGTCCTGGGATGACAATAGTATCTCACTGTCTGAGATGTGAGCTGTTAGACAGAGTCTAATGTCTGGGGCAATGAGAGGAAGTTAAAGAAAACAGACCAGAAAGCTCCAGCTTTGCAGCCAGAAAATTTTCTTATGAGCTAAATGTAAAAGGCTTGCAACTGTCTTTCAGGCTATTTTCTTCCAGATGTGAATACATAACTATGGAAAACTAAGTTTTGTCAGAGGCCAGATATGAAGGTTGATTTAAAACTGATAATTCAGAGAGCTTTTAAAACTGGCACTCAAGAATTACTTATCTAACTAACCTGCCTATTCAATCTGCTAGCCATCTATCACTTTACCTTCTTCTTCCCCATTTGACTCTGTGCTTTTATGCACCACTCATTTACCTCTCATTTGCATGAGATGATTTATCACCTGCTCTTCCAATTCTTATCTGTCAGTAGACAAGTTGCCTGTTACTTCTCTGTTCAACATCATCCCCACTCCTTTAACTCCACAAATTATGATCTACATTCCTTCCTCTTCCTATATTCCTTCTCCCTTGCTGCAACATTTGTGCTACAAATACACTTCAGGCATTTCTTCCAACTCTCTTCTCCTTCACTTCCACCAACTTGACCTACACTTAAATTTATTCAGTATTTTTCCTTCTTTCCTTCCTAGTCATAACCATTTATTTTTTCATGGAAATGAAATAGCTCTCAGGTCATGTGGTTTAGACTGCTCACCCTAAATGCCTGATGTTGAACTAATATTTTTATGAACTATCTAATGCAGTGCCAAAACCTGCTGATTTGAGTGTATTATGGGAACAGGTGGTCCAGGCGTAAGCAGCAGTGGGAAGCCTTTAACTAGGTATTAAAAAATGGATGCTTGACTGGAGGACAAAACCTGAGCAGAAGGGCAGAATTCATTTTAACCCCTCTTCATTTTCAAATTCTTCCCTTACCCTTAAAGATTAGCACCTTTTGCATTGTTTCAAGAATATTGATTTAGTCACTGTTTTGCTGAGAACAGGGAAACTGCTGTCTCCTGGGAATGATAAATGTAAACATAAATACAGAATCAAGTATGGTGGTAAAATACCACAGATTCAAGTGGCACCCTGCAGTGAAAGACTGACAGATTTGCTTTAAAGTAATTCATGTTTTCTTTTTTGCTTTTGTTATTTAATGGAATTTGATTTATATCATTTGCCCATAATTTAATCTGTTTGATTTCCTTCCAGATGATTCTTTTATGAAAGAAAAATTAAAAAAAAAAAAAAAGAAGAAAAACCCCAGCGACAAGATAAAACAAAACAACCCAACCAAAATTCTGGTGATATTTTTCAGGGCTCACTACTGCCTTACATGGATAATAGGCCTGTTGCATACACTGTTTGTGATGGAGAGTATAAGTGCTCAATCAGCTTGTGCATTTCTTGAGCCGGTACAGTGCAGCACATGCAGAAAGGGCTCAGCTGAGTACGAGAAAGGAGAGATGATGCTGTGCCGGATTGCCTGGCTGTTGGACTATGGATCATCTATTCTAGTAAGGAGGAAGACAGGGGTGGCATTTTACGTTAGAGAAACATAACATGCTCTGCTTTCTAGACATTTTAAAAAGCAAATGGAGAGGATGCTACAAGGGAGGTGACGGCAGGGTTTCTGCAAGCAGGAAAGGGATGAATACACAACCAAGTTCCCAGGGTGAGGGAGGGACATTGCCAGAGACCAGCAAAGGGACCCTGGAGGGTTCATTCAGCCCTCAAAGCCACTAAATAGTAGAGGAAAGGAGCTGCCCTATGGGGACACGAGGAGCAGGGCAGATTGGCTCTCCCATCACCAGTTGCACCCAGCTGATCACAAAACGTCATTATTTCAAGAATTATTCTATTCTGGTTTATTGTGTTCTAATAAAACCTGCCTTCAGAGGCTGGAATTCAGGGTAGAGGGCATATTTATTTCAAGAAAATGTGTGGCAGACCCACCTTAAGGTTCTGGCTATCTCAGGCTCCTGCTATGTGGTGTTTATTACTTTATGTTGAGGTTTTTTTTCTCCCTCCTTCTGGTGCCAGTGTTTAGGAGGATATTGAGACAAACTGTGCTCTGCCCAGCTTCGCAGTTCCCTAAGTTTGGTTGTAACAATTGAAATACTAGAAAGCAGTGATAGCCCAAAACTGGAACACGCGGCTCTTTGCTGTAGTCAGCTGATTTAGAGGTCTGTAATTAAATATGGAGAGTCAAAACCATTTTCTAGACCATTGAATCCATTCCACCACATCCTCAACTATTTCCTGCACCATTCTGTCATATTACCTCTTGAACTTACTCTGAGACAGGTGAACACTTCCAACACCATGTCTAGTAGCCTTCCAAGATGTTTCTGGAAGTATCACATATGTTGCTGGTACATCATAGGATTGCTGAGATCTGTCTAAATCTAAATCTGTAAATTCACCCTAAACCCTCTATCATCCCAAATTTCTTGATTCCCTCTATGGCCAGCAGTTGTAAGGAGCTACATACACTGGTTTGTACTTGATTCTCTAGCTGCTTGCGCACATGTGGTTTTCAGCTTATAAAGAGCAAGACTGCACACTAAGTGTGCAGTTCTGCAAGACTGTAAGTTGGCATCACTGAAGTTCCACCACATATCCTTGCCTCTGGGCAAGCAGTCCTTTCCTTTGTGTTGTCTGTGCATTGTATCAGATGAGAGTTAAAATTGCTGAGAAATATCCCACCCCCATCACACTTTTGAATTTCTTCTCCTCACAATACATCACGACAACTGCTGGCATCTGGGAAGAAGCAGGAATGCACAGCCAGAGCAAGACAGCATTACGGCAGCACTGATTTAGATCAGACTTAAGTGCTGCAGAAAAACATCTTGAGGTTTCATATCAGTACTGTAGAAACACCAGTAAATTCTGCTTTGCTCAGGAGATGTCTAGTCATTCTGAAGGGAGCTATTACACTTAAAGTTGGGAAGAGGCAGACAATAGTTCTGTTGCAGTGTTAAAACCTGGACTTTGAAGCAATTTTCACATTGATGAATTTCAGCATCATCTTGTGGGGTCAACTTTGAATACAAGTGAGTCCTCCAGAGGAGAACAGCTATCTACAAATACCTGTGTGTCCTCATCAAGATTTTGATCGGTCAAAACAACATCCAGGCAGAAGGTCTCCTTGTGAAAGGTTTGTAATACAGTTCTGAGTGCTCCATAAGCATCCTGAAAATGTTTTAACCAGCTAAAACTGACACCTCTTGAAATTGGAAATTCAGATATTCCTTTCCCAGGGAACCTCCTCCAGAAAGTGGCAGTAAGTTGAAATCTTGTAATTCTGAGTGACAACATTTGCAGAAATGTTTTGCAGTGATGGGCATTAATGAGAAGATTGTCTTTAGGGGGCAGGACAGCAGAAAATACTATTAATTCTGCATATTCATAACATTAACTGTTTTCTTGTTTTTTAAAATTCCACACTGTTTCTTCAGTAATAATATAATAAGTCTAGTTTTGCTTTTCAGTGAATGCCTTAGATGTGTTTCAATGTTTTTCCTGACAGGTAGTTGACTACTGATAAGGATGTTTATGGCCATGGATATAGAATCATAGAATCATCTAGTTTGGAAGGGACCTTTAAGATCATCAAATCCAACCATCAACCTAACACTGCCAAAACCACCACTAAACCATGTTGCTAAGCAGCATGTCTACCTGTCTTTTAAATACCTCCAGGGATGGCGACTCCACCACTTCCTTGGGCAGCCTGTTCCAACACTTAACAACCCTTTCTGAGAAGAACTTTTTCCTAATATCCATCCTAAACCTACCCTGGCGTAACTTGAGGCCATTTCCTCTTGCCCTATCACTTGTTATATGGTTCATTACTGGAGATGAGCATTGGTTTTATGATTTGCTCAGCCTGTATAGGCAGCGAGAATAGTCGAAACTCTATCAAACTGCACATTTACCAAAATGCCATACAGCTTCTAGATGCGTGTTGACCTGAATTATTACATCCATCTGCTGCTTTTATTTCATACTGGATTTAAACAGTAACATTGTTTGCTGAATGCCATTATTTCAGAAAAGCCTAAATTCCACCAGCCCACTTTCCAATGACTGACGCCTCCCTAATTGGAAACACCATTTTTCATCCAGCCCATTAAGTCAATTTTGATTTTAAATGATGAGGTACTGGAAGAAGACTGCTGATAACGTCTTTACACATTAAAAACCTTGCCTGTTGAAGCTATAGTGGAATAATAAAGCTATAATAATTCACACATAATCTATGACATTTATATTCTTTCATTACATCTGAGAAAAAAAATAATCTTATAAACACATTCAGAGATTTCAGGGCTTAAAAATAGAATTTGTCACAGAAGCCAAACAGAAAAAATGCTAAGAAGGTGGTGGTGTTTGGGGTTTTTTTGGTGGTTTTTTTTTTTTTTTTAATGCAGTAACAAATGTTTTAAGTTTCCTTGTAGAAAATATGAAGTGACTGCTCCTACTAGAACAAGATTTCAGTACAGTGAGTTACCAGAGTCTTCACGTTATCATTTCAGATGAAAAAAAAAGATTGAGCATTTACAGCTGTGATTTCTGATCTTTCTGGCATGTTTGAATCCTCTTGAGGTACAGTGAGACAACTCCTGTAAACAGGGGTATTCGCACTGAAGTCAGTAGGCTAACCTGATTTACGCAAGATGAAGATGTAGGGGGGGGAATAGCTCTTCTAACACAGTTTTAAAACTATACTGGGAGACAATGTTTCCATTTTCACATTAATGTCTTCATTCTCACCTCATGAGCAGTCCATTCAAGCTGTAGAGACAGTAACAAATAACAGAAGAAACTTTGAAATGTCACCATTTCTGCACATATTTTAAAACAGTAACCAGACTTAGTAGCTTTCAAATCCAAATCTCTGGGCAGCTAACCACTCCTCATGTTTTCTATAAAGACTTTCCAAATTTTTCCTCTAGAATCTTTTGGGAAGTACACCATTATGGCATTTTCATAATATGGAAATATTTTTTGTTTACTTATTTTGTCTTTATTTTATATAAATCCAGGAGGATGAAGAGTGTTGCTCTTTCATAGGTATGTACAAATCTTTTACTCAGATCTGCAGGGTACATGGTATCCGTGACACTTGTAGAGAGTAGTACAGTTCTGAAAAAAACCTGCTTTGCCAATTTTAGCTCCTTTTGTCCTAGGCACACTAACATATTGTCAACGTGTTTCTAGAAGCCAGCTATGATAAACAACTAGTGGCAATCTTCTGCTCTTGGACTACCTATGAACAGCCTGCCATTTTTTACAGATGTATCTGTTCACATTTACTTTGTGCATATTTTGTCCACAACAAATGTTAGCCTGCAACAAATTACGGTCATGAAATGTCTTCTGCAAATGTATGCATTATCATATGCTTTCTGCCATGAAGTTGCTGTCTGGGTTAACACGACCATAGTGGACGTCACAAGACAAACATTTGCACAGGTATGTGTTTGGTTTCCAAGCACAAATTTCATCATTCTGTAAATATTTCAATGGAAGGAAAAGCAAAACACCCCCTTCCTCTCCACCACCTTTTTTGAGGAGGGAAGTGGTGGTGGTAATACTTGTAAGGTGTGTCTAAATCAGCTTTTATTTCAGAACAATAATGTGGATTTAGAGCATTCTGAACCACGTAATGGTGGAGACGTGGTCCTGAGGGCTAGACTGAATCTTGTCTAAAATAAACCTCTCAGACCACATGTAGTGTAAAAGTTGAGGCCTCAGTAACAATTGTTTTGTTCTACTGGTCTGTTACTATTGTTCCAAATTACTCATTAATGTGAATACAGTCCAAATTCCTTTCAAATACTATTTAAGTTTACTAACTTTAGTCATCTTTTTTTAGCAAGGTTTTTTTGGTAACTTCTCAGTTTATATTGTTGAAGAGACACCACTATGTAATGAAAATGCATTTGAGGTGGTTTTACCAAAATAACAGAAAAAAATTATACTGTAGAATTCATAGCTTGACAATCTAAAAAGGTTAACCTAAATTGTACAGGGCACCTTTTCTCTTTTTTTCCTTGTGTTCTCTTTGGTTCTGCAAGAAGAGAGGCTTTCCTGCCACGCCCTGTGACATATGATCTATTACAGTCAAGTGTTTGTTGAATCTGCTGCTGGGACGCATCCTCCTGAGAATATAGAACAGTACTAAATAATGATGGGATACGAGAGAGAATTAGGCATGTGTATAAGGGCTGGAGAAGGAGTCACGTGTGTGAAATGTATGAGAAGTGGGAGTTATACGAATTACTGAAATGAAAAAAACAGATTGTGGAGGTACTTAAGAGGTATTGAAAAAGAAAAATAAACGTTTACTGATGTGTGAAAACAGAAAGGAAAATGAAGGAAAATACTTCATGTAATGTTTCCCATAGTTTACTTGAGCCATGTTTATTTACTATAAGACAGTATTTATTAAAGACAATTACAAAAGATCTTTTTTAGCCACACACTAAAGGTTAAGGCTAGTCACCATGTTCACTTACATGTCACTTCAAGCAAAATAATTTCCTGGTTCCTTTTCTTTTAACAGTTAGAATCACTTGGCTCTTCAAGAGGATATTGACAAGCTTTCCTAGCAAAACTTTTGTTCCACTACATGTTTTGTCTCAGTTGTTCTTATATATAAAGTTACAGCTTAATTTTAAAATAATGTTGTTTTTAAATTCAAGGAGAAGTTAGAATCACAGCTGTTTTCCTTCTATCACTTCCTGATCTTCTCTTGATTCTATTACACCCCAAATGGAATCTGTAATGTAAAAATGCCCTTCTGTGTATATGAAGGATGGCTCTGCTTTCAAGTAGTGCTAAGTCATGTTTTTTAAATGGTATTAGCTTGTTAATTCCACATTTTCTTTGTGACAAATGAATCCACTTCAAAGTATTCAAAAATTGTTCAAACAATAATTTATGAATGGAGCTTTTATCTTGAGGATCCAAGAAATAATACAGACACCTTCTGGCAACAGCAACTATTTTAGTGCATAATTTCTCAGAAAGATTATTCCTGAAGTTCAAATGATAAGCTTAACTTCAGACTTAGCCATTTGGCATTGAAATTTTATATCAGTATTTTCACTGGCAATTTTCTACTAAGTGACCTTCTATCTAGTTCATAATTTATTTAACAATTGATGGGCACATTATTTAACTTTGGTTTCCATTTAATATATTTTCTAGAACATATGCCCATATGCCTACATTTCATCCTTTATGTTAACTGAACTGTCTGCATTATATTTCATACTTATGTCAGTGTCCTCACAATAATGAAGATACAGGATCTTCCAGAACAAGCACTTATGATTACTGTATTTATTACTCATATTTTAAAATGGGAAAAAGTGAGAGAGCTATTGGAAACACATTTAGTTAGGATGCATTTCATTAAATAAAGCAATGAGAATAGATAGAGCAATAAACACAATTCCCAGGAATAACTGTCTGCATTAAGTCTTCAAATAATAAACCACTTTCTTCATAGACTTCCATTTCTTTCATCTTGTATGGATAACATCCTTCCCTCTCGGAAAAGCACGTAATCTGGCTTTGAGGTATTCAGTGCTGTCTGGGACATCATGAATTTTCATTGGCTGAGATCTGAGGTTTATTTTTGTTTAACAGAAACTCACATTTCAAAGTTACTGTAAGGAACTGGTAAATTCAGACACTAGTTGAGCTATACACCTGGCAAAGGATGTAGAAAAGGAAGATAACAGTGTCCTTAAGGATGTGCTCATTCCATGTGCAAGCCGGATATTCTTCTGCATTATCTCTTCTTGCTGGATTTGTATTTCTTCTTATTTTTAAGGTGAAACAAAGAAGAAATCTGATCAGGATTTTAACTAATACACAAAACTAAATCCAGGAAACAATTACAAGTAAGTCCAGTGGTAAAATTCAAGTTAATAACTGAACTCATATATCAATGAAGCCTTAGAGAAGCATAGAGCTCAGACTTTGATTCAGAATTGTCTTTCTGAAGAGGTTACTTTTTGAAAAACAAATGGCCAAATCCTGGGGCTCTTACTCAGCTTTGGGTTATGCCTGGATACTGAACTATAAGAAAGGAAGTATTAGGGAATTCTAGTACTACAAAATATTTGAAGGTTTTAAGCATATATAACAAGGTTCTGAAGTAATTTCTTGAATATGAATTGCACAAGGAGAATTAGTTATGTTTTAGAGACTGTCGTGTAGCAGTGCACGTTCATATCCTTTGCAAAACCAACTTTACTGATTGTACTATCCATTGTAGAAATTTCAAATCCCTCCTCTGATTTTCTGATCTTTGTCAGACTGAGACTACTCTTTGACTCTGTACATTCAATGCCAGAATCCCATTTCTTTTTATTTTTTCCATTCATGATCCTACCAATTTCTAATGTGTGTTTCTTTACTTCTGCAGATTTTTTTTTCCAGTAGATGTTTATATTTTCTTATGTTGTTTTTGTATTTACCTTTGGAGACTAAAAAAATAATAATTTTGCTTCCTCATCTGTTGAATTGTTCTTGTTTTTTTCTTTCTTTTTTCCCTACTGAGTTTCATTCTTGACAAATTCTAAGAACAGAATTTCACAATCTTGCTGCATGCATAAGATACCAATAGCATAGTGAATTGTGGAAGTTAGTTCTGCAAAAGGCAGAATTTTGAAGGAAATACTCAGCTTTGCTCCTCCTGCATTATCTTCTGAACGCTATTGAAAAAAAAATAATCCAAAAATGTGCAATAGATTGAACAAATGTGTGTATGGTCACATCAATGCAATTTTCTTACCCAGTATTTTGTGTTACTTAATTTTCAGTACCAATACAAAGGGTAAACTACAAACGGTTAGATTCAGTGGGAGTTGTGTGTTTCCAGGTGGAGAATGCACAGGTATTAGCACATAAATTCACACATAGAGCTTTGGAAAGATTTTCTCGAATCCCTGTATTTTCTTTGTTTCCTGCTGTGCCCAATTACTACCCCCATTCTTCAGACTCAAGTCAATCTTCAAAAATCATCTGTCTTTCTATTTGTATAAGGGTGACTGTACCCAATTTATTACAACACTCCATTGCCATTTCTTATCTTCAGCTCTCAAGCACATTGAGATTCTTTGTATGAAAGACATAAGATAAATTAAATGAAACTGGATTCAGCTGAATCTATCTGACTAGCTTAACAACTTTTAAACTTGACAAGAGGAGTTAAGATTGTGAGTTAAAGTGATATATTAGACAGGGAGACACTGTCCCAACCACTATTTCACCTTTTGTCCAGAATCTTCAAGGAAGAACAGATCATTGAGAAGAATTTCCTGGATTATCTTTGATTTGCTGCAGATATTATTGCTGCTACTAAAACCTCAGAAACAGCTTTTGGCAGTTATCATAACATTCACCTGGAGATTCAGGATGTTCTGAAGAGCAATAAGATCTCACTTAAACTGCCAATAAAGGAAAAAATGACTCAAGTGAACATGAGGAAGTTAGAATGTGTTGTAGAGAAAAACAACACATTATTCAAATGAAAAAAATTGATTTAGAGAGAGGGAAATTTAGGGCCAGTTTATTTACACTGATTACCAGTTATCCTATTTATGATTGTACATTGAATTCAGACATTTATTTTACACTGAGCTATTTTATTACAGCAATAACTTAGTATTGTTGCAAAGAAGAGCAATTATCCTGGTAGATAATTTATAAATACTTGTAAATAATATATAAGCATAATTTATTTTCCGAAGTTGAATAGCCCTATATTTAAATACTGTACAGAATTTGTCCTGTATATCCAGACTACATTAAACACAGCATGACCAAGTAAATTCAGCAATTATGAATCTTTCCTTTTAGGTGCTTGTGACTATTTTAGTGATCAAAAAGATACAAAACTGTTTCAAATCAAACATAGTATTTTTTTGTTCTACAGAAAGGAAGATGATGCAAAAGGACTAGAATTGGTGAGGATACCGGTAGAGTGCGTTCTCTCAGACAGAAGAAGAGTCAGGACAACTTCTCTCAGCCCTGTGAACTCCCCACTACCCTCCTGCTCTCTCTCATCACTACCTGATTACCCCAGATTCAAAAGTTTTACTCTCTTGGGATGTCTTAGCTTTATGAAGAGAACACTCTGTCAGCCATGCTGGCCATAACAGAACTAGTAATTAATAGCACATGCATGTACAGAAAGGCCCTTTTTCAGTGTAAAGACTTTATCTTTGTTATTGGCTTCCTCCTTTTTGCTTTCTTACAAATAGCTTTCTCTGACATAGTTCTGGAATTCTAGATAGTTTCTGCCAAGCAGAAAACCCAAGAGCTATGTGCTATTTATAACAAATAGATATATCACACATCCTAAAAAAAAAATAAGCAAAGGGCACATCTTCAAATGTGTGATAGTGTGATCTCACATCCTGCAGACAGATTACACCAATTTACAACCATTGATGTCTTATCTGCTCTTCTTATTAGTTGTAAGTTAGGCTAAACTGATTTGATTATTATGATTTGGGGCTGTTTTTTCTATAGAGTGTTTTAAGGCACAGTGATTGAGTTCCAATATTAACATAAGATTTAACTGATTTTTGTCATTAAATTTATATTTGACAATAGGAATTAATACAAATTATGTTAATACATGACAGCACATCCCTTGAAATCTATATATGACTTGGCATGAAAGTCCATTTTCATAGTTGCTTTTACATATTGACTTCAAAATCATGTGAAACCTTTGCCGTGTGCAGCTGTACTCTTTTTTTTAATTTTATACTTCTTAATGAGATTACTTTTCATGGTTTATGAAATGTTTTGTCATAAAGTGGTCATTTAATTCTTGTCTTTTAATTGTAATGGACCATTATTGCTGCTGATTTACAATATATTATCCTCTTACAAGCACATTTAATCACAGGAGCTCTATTTCCCTCTAATCTTTATTAGAATAGTGGAGAGAAAACTCTGCCACACAGATTATTTAACAAATAACTGAGTATTTTCAAAACAGACAACTCCTGAAAATTAACAAACAAAATTAAGTTTTTGTTAGAGAGTAACTTGAGAATATCTGAAAGGCTAAAGATTAAAGTCTAGAAAGAGAATATAGCAGTCTTCATATATCAACATCAGATAATAGTTTGAAAATTTGAAGTTGTGCTTACATTCTAAAAGAATAAATGTAGAAAGATACCTGAATAACATTATCTCCGCTGTTATATTCTAGGCAATCTTACCTCACTAATATTTCAATCAGTATAAGTAATTTTCTCCATAACCCTTTAGAGCTTTCATAATTTTGGTAAACTTAAAAAGAAAAAAAAATCATAGTTGCTTTATTTTCCTCAGGAAATAATAAATAATGATGCCAAGAAGTTTCAATTTACTTTGCCAGAATTAAAGTGAGGATGTCTCCTCCTCTTCTCCCCTGTGCCTCAATTTTCCATTATGCTGAATTTTCTAAAGAAAATTGTATAAATACCAATTTTTAAAAAGAAAATAGTGTGGAATTGAGGTTGACTTCAGCTGACTTGGTTTTACTTAGGAAAGAGATTTTTTACTTAGGAAAGAGATTTTTAGATCTTTTCCCTATTATTATAAGCCAACGAAGCAAACACTTGTATATTATGAGACACCATTGCCACCATGCTACTACACTGGCTCTCTCAGTTGCTCTTTGAAATGTAACAAAACATGAAGCTAGGAAAAAAGGCTTTTTAACATTATTAGAGGCACCTGCACAGCCATCTTATTTACTTGGTACTAGTTCAAGAAATAACTACTAAAAGCAGAGTTATCTAGTGTTTAACACACAGGGAGCAAATAGTAGGTACTATTTGTATGCAAGCTTCTCCAAGCCTTTCTCTGCAAAACAAATACATTTGTGTAAATATCATCCTATGAGCAACAGGGGGTGAAGGAAAGAAGTCTGTTTACATATCATCCTGGTTGATAAGTCTTGGTTTCATTTGTCCTAGCAAGGAGAGCTTATGTCCTCAGAAGGCCAGATGACTTCTTGAGTGCTTCAAAACCTGCCACATTTCAATGGGAGAAAGAAGAAAATGTGGAGTAAAATTAAGTTCTAAGTTTAGAACAAGGAAAGTCAGCAGATTCAGGCAACTCAAGTAAAGCCCTCAATTTATTTTCTAAAATTTGCTTTTCAGTGACTGATACGGAAGATCCAGGCTCTAAAGTACTGAATAAAATGAAAAAAAAAAATCAAGAAATAGCCCAGGAGAGACAATATTCTTGCCTGAACAAAGGGATTATGTGATTGTGTCCTCCTTACATTTCTGCAGTTATTTCAATGCACAGAGCTAACAAACCCATTCACTTTTCTTCATTTTCCATTAAATTCTTGAATTTTCCTATTAATTGTGGTGTGTCTTGCATTCTTCTGAGCAGGGTAACCACCTGTTGTGTGGTCTGGTACCACGCTTCTACAGAGCTGCAACAGGGGCTATTAGGCTTTTGTTCCCTGCTCAGAGTTTGATGTAAATATTGCTTTGTGAAATACAATATGCAAGACAGACGTTGTATAGACTTTGACCTCTCCTCATAGAATAACGTAAGGATTTAAAAAATTGATCTCCTTTTCAAAGAGTCAAGTATTCATCTTTCATGAGCACAGACAAATGCATAAAATAACAAAAAAATATATCCTATATTCTTTGTTATTGCCCATTACGTCAGAAGTGACTGGTGTCTTAACAGAGTCAGTAAAATTCAACAACGATTCAAGGATTTCTAGCCAAATTCTCGACCTTTAATTAAAGTTGCAGGTAAACGTGGGTTTAAATTCAAAGGCTGAGGGGTGGGCTCTGTCCTTCTCACTTTGCAGGAGAGGACTTCTTCTACAGCAGAGGGATGGAGTGAATCCATACCACCTGAAACCATGATAGCTACTCGTTAAAGTTCCAGTCAATGCTTTTGATGCAACTGATTCTTGCAAGGTTAGTGACTCAAGATGTTGAGATGTTTATAATTGTGCTCACTTGTCCATGTTTTTACATCTGTTGCTATTACAACTTGAGGTGGGTGGTAAGGTAAGTTGGATGTCATATCATAACTTAGATTGCATGTGTTTGATCCTGGGAACTGTGAATTTTGAATTCATGTTCAGAGGAAGGCAAACATTAAAATATAGGTTACGTTTGTAGAAATCTTGTTTTATACATACTTGAAAGAAAGAGTTGCAGAAACCTACTTTTTTCAGGATGAGCCTTAAAATAAACAGTGTGTCAGGACAGAGCAAATTGATTCTCAACACTGAATCAGAGAAATGAGTAAATCCTGAATTCTAAATTGATTGAGAATCAATGAGTTTCATTTAATAACCAAACATTTGAATTACTTATTAAAGTTCCATAGATAACTGTACAGAGAAAATCTTATGCTTTCAAAATAAGCAGTAGAAAAAAGTAAATGCTGTAATCCAAGCACTGTGTTTTCAAGATAACATGCAATCAGAATAATTAATAGAAATGCAAATACAATACTAGTTTCTAGAAGAGCTTTATCTTGTGAAAGAAATAGTTTAATTATAGTGACAACACTTGCAGCTGAAACAAAAGAATGAAGAAAGATTTTTTCCTAAAAGTGAGTAGGAATTTTCTGATGATATATTTTTTCATTAGGAAAAGTAAGTTTATAAAAACTGAAACTTTCTACCGGAATACACCATTTTATTTTTTCTTTGCAAAAATCCCTTTTCCTGTCCTCAGGGTAATTTCTGATTAGCCAAGAGACTGATTCAGAGCAAAACAAAGGATTTCCCTACCCACAATCACAGTAGTTACTATGAAAGGAAAACTGTATTCAAAGTTCCTGCTCTCAATCTAGCATACTGAAAACCCCAATGCCGGTTCCCTACAGCCTAAGCTAACATCCAAATAGTAGGTACAGATGTAGTTTTCGTCTTCTTCCCTCGTCTCCCCTCTTTCCTTTGCCATGAAAAGCTTTGAGAGTGCTTTAGTTTGTTGCAATACACAGTGGGGAATATTCTGAAATCTCAAAAGTCTGTAGCAATACAATTGCTGCCCAGCTCCCTTTTGAAAGCTTAATCTTCAGCTGTTCACTTTTCACAGTTCACTGAAACCAGACTGATAACCTATATTTGATAGTTGTTTTGTTCCTAATGCCCTTGTCACATATGTAGACCACAAGACTAATACAGATTAGGATGAAACAGAGTAATACACTTCAGATGGTTTTGTAGTTTTAAGAGATTAGAGATCGCTCAATAAGTAAGAAAAAATAATATGATCTGGTTCTGAAGGACTGATCACAAGTAAGTGTTTAACCTGAAATAGATCTTATACAATTTCTTGTGTCCCTATTGTTTCACAATCACCCTGAACTCAGTTTGAGTGCAGACTACTTACCCATCCAGTTTACTCTTGTGGTATGTGGTATTGGGCTGCCTGTCAGTACAACGGAATTGCAGTCTTGTCTCTCTGATATCAAATGTAAGATGGCACCACAAAAGCAAACAAGAATGGCAAAGGCTGCAAGGCCACACACAGGGAACTTGACTCTTGACTGCATTTTAAGATGTAGGGTCTATCCCAGGTTACCCAAGTGTGTTCCTGGGTGTGATCTAGGAGGTAAGTTCTGTAATAAAGTGATTTCATCAGTTGTAGGCTTAGCTCTGAGGGTTTACTGGCACAGGGATAAATCCTATGGACAAACATTGTAGCTCATTTGCATGGTTATCTGCAAGATTATTGAGTTCTGTCTGCCCGCTGTGAACATGTCTCTTTCATTTGAGGTTTCAAATTGATGTTTTATTAAGGAATTAAATATGGCGCTTCCATTTCTGCAGTTTTAGGTAGACCTTCCATTAAGTTTCAGCAAGAAACAGCAGGCTTTCTTGTCAATCCTATGCAACAATTCAAAAGCATGTATTCAAGCATTTTGCCTTTCACTTTATTTCTAGTTATTTATATTGCTGAAGACAGAAACAAAGCATTTACTAAAATCACATATACACTTGTACACACAGAACTTGCACTAAAACTATAACGATTTATGAATTTTATCTTATAAGGTTAGCATGTAGGGAACCAATTAAATTTACTCAATATATGTCTGGCATATGAACTTGAGTTACTGACAGCAGTAATGGCTATGATTGGTGCTCATTAGCACCAAAAGTAATGAAGAACCAGCATGGCTGATGGTTTTTTATATCCTAGCTGTCAGAATCAGAAGTGTCAGGCTTCCATGTGGACTCCAAAGAAGAGTTTCCTGTCACAGCCAAAGACTTTTCTGCTCGCCCTTGCTAAACTTAAGCCCTTCTTGTTAGTTTGTCCTATTTATTCCAATGCTAGATGAATATCTTCTCTACCTCACCTTCTCCTGCTTCTATTTTCTTTACCTACCTACTTATGGGCTCTGTTTCTCAGGCTTCTTGGCTCCTTTGTAGACTCATTCTTCAGACTGTGGTCTGATCAGCCCACCAATTTGCATTTTCTTCTTAGTACTTGATCATATTCTCCTTGGTGGTTTATGCACTATATATTTTTCCTCTTTCCTGCTGGCTTCAGGTCACAGCACTTCCCTCTTCATCTCCACCTCCACATTTCACTGTTAGTTCCTCCCCTGCTTTCTCACAGCAGTTACCTTGATTCCTTGGTCCTGTCTTTGACTGTATTCTATATGCAGGATGCACAATGAGCTGCTGGCCTTTCTTCCTTCAGTACATGGCTACACTGGATTTTAATTCAGACCAAAATGGAACCAAGACTCAGTTCAAATTCTGTGCAAGACAGGGCAGAGGGGTTGGTCAGCACTCAGGGATACGGTGCCCTGCTAAGGGAAGATGAATCATTGGGATTTTAGCCGTTATGCTGTATTTAGGGAGTTGGGATACAGTGCCCTGCTAAAGGAAGATGAATCACTGGGATTTTAGCCGCTTTGTTGTATTTAGGGAGTTAGGGAGAGGAGAAAAATTTCTTAACATTTGAGAATAGATCTGATTGGTTTGAATTATGGTTTGAACATACTTTGCTTGCTTCTGATTCAAATCCATAGACAAATTCATTGTAGTGAAGATCTCTGCTAGAAAATATTAACATCCCAGTGAATGAGTGGCAATATAATGCAAAACAAAATTTCAAAGTTTCATCTTGTATTGAAAGATATGCATTTTTGAACTTTGAACCTCAGCAGGACTCAACTTATTTGTCATGCCTTTTAAGTTGCGTTCTCCATTTCAAAGTCTGTAAGGTGCTTAGAGCAAGGTCATCAGAACTGAGCCTAAGCTTGCAAAAAAATTTGTAAGCTTTTCTTTTTTTTTTTTACTTTCTTCAGTGTTGAAAATATTTTTCTCTATACTTTTATCAAAGAAACATTATAGTCTAGAGTTACTTGGCTTCACTGGGGGAAACAGTGATATCAAACTTTTTGTGTATCATGGAGGAAACATAAGTGACAGAATAGTTAGTCTGCACTTTTAAAAATCCTAATTCCATTTCTGACTCTATCCTAATTGATTTTATTGTTTGTACTATGACTTTTGTGGATAACTTTTATTATTATTAAATAAAAAAACTTGTCTCTCAGTTTCTTTCTCCCACTCTTCTGTAAACTACTCAGTTAACCCTGAAACAAATTGATCTCCTTGCCATAGATATGCAGGGAAAAACAATCTGCGCAGTTTTCCACAGGCTGTGAAATATTTAAAATGAATAATTAACTCAAGAAGTCTTCTGAAAATGTAAATATAAATAATGTAAATGTAAATATGTAAGGATTTATTTTGGAATATTATGAGAAATAAATTATTACAGATTTTCAAGCTTCATTGTTATTTTTCTCAGATGCAGATGAAAATGTCTCTGACATATTCCTACTGAATGTACTATTTTCTAAGATTATTGAACCAAGTTATGTTACAAGGCTAAATGCATGTCTAAGTTTTTCTTTCTCTAGATGTGCTCCTGAGGTATCTGACGTTTACCTGCGCAGATGCAGTTCCACAGTCTTCCCGCTCGTGAGGATCCCCAGGGCTGCAGTCTCCTGGCTATCAGCCGTCTCTGCACATTGCCTGTAGGTTTGGTAATTGTTTCCTTTGGGGACCTGTGAGCTGTTATTTAAGAAGGATAGGAATCTCCTTTAAAATTCACATTATTTGATATTTAAAATCAACCCTTGATTGGATTTGGAAATCAACTGTATGAATAGTAGAAAGAATCTTGTGTGTAAGGATGTCAAGAAAGTATTTTGATAAAACAGTTTACATGCATATTTAAGTTGCTTAAGGGATTGGCATACCCTGATGGTAACTAAGTCTGACCTAATTTCTTAAATCACTTCTGAAGCTGTCTTTGTCTCGGCCTACTCACTGCTGTCTTCAGCATTAAACCCTTCTGAAGCAGACTTAATGCTTTTGTACTTCTGTATTCCAGAAGAGCCTTTCTGTTTACGAAGAAGATCTAATCTTAAATGTAACTGAGGTTATTTTCTTACAGCTACACCTGCGCGGGGAAAGCAATTCTGTGAGGTGCACCCCAGTGCCTGGGGTGTGCTGGCAATTGGGTTTCACCTGGAAATAAAAGGCTTTGTGTTGTGGATGAAAGGAGGTCTTCCGAAGCCTGAGATACTGGGGCCACTTTTTATCAGCCGGAGGCACTTTATGGCGAGACACAGCCGCCGAAGGAGGCCCCGTGACAGGAGCCCTCTCCCTGCGCTGGCCACACAGCCCTGCGGGGCGCCGCCTCCGGGCCCTCCGGCGGCCGCCTCGCGGGAGGCGGCGGCGGGAAAGGCGTGAGGAGACGCTGGGGCTGGCGCTGAGGGAAACGTAGCTCCGCAGCCTGGGGCGGAGGCGCGGCCAGGCTTCCCGCCGCTCTTCTCCACAGAGCCTCTCCTAGCTGCCTGGTTGTCGAGGACTACAAGCCTAACTTCAGCTTTGGGGTTGGGATACAGAGCTATTCAGGGTGTCAGAGCTTCTGGACTTAACCTCAGGTAGTTAAATTAGACCTCTGCTCCCTTAAGCAAAAACCTCTGGATATTTTATTAATGCTTTTAGAATTTCTTTTTTGACAAGGGACACAACAAATGCAGGTTTTGGCACTGTTTCCTCTAGAGTACTTCACCGTTTCTAGTCCACGGTAAGTGATGTTAAACCAAGCAAACTGATGCACAAACAGGCCTTGGTTTTCTGCGTCCAGAACCTCTTGTTTTAATTTCTTTTAGGCACATCTTTGTGGCCGCCTTTATAGAGGTGCGTCTGTTAAGGCTGTGCATCAGATTAGATTCCCAAAAGTAAAAGTAACAGATCCTGGCCCTATCCATACTCTTGCAACTCTAAGTACATACTTACCGCAAAGTCAGTCTGTCCATGCATCATTTGATGACAGTTTAGTGTAACCAAAATTTTATTTCGTTCTGCTACAAATGAAAAAAATAATTCTCAATCTATTGTTCACTTACACTTTCAAAGCACGTATACTTATGATATCAGATGCTAGCCCCAGTCATACAGCTCCCATTCGCCATAGATAGTTAGGAGCTTCTATCACCAGCAGTAGTTGACTGAATATAATATTTTATAATACTGAATCCAGTGTTGCAATAAACATCTCATTTGAAGCAGTAATAGCAGACTATTATTCTAAGCAGCCTTAACCTTCCTTAGCTGTAACAAATTACTTGGAATTATTCAGGGTAAAGTATATAGGTGAGATGTTAATAGAGAACCTGTTAGCCCAAAATGCTGTTTTAATCAAGAATTTGAAATGCAGACTAGAGTAGGATTTGATACTATAATAACACCTTTCATACTGAAGGCATTCTAAAGCAATTTTCAGTAATGAGCTAGATAGTGTGGGTGCTCTGACTGTGTGGGGAATACAAATACCAATAGCCACAATTTGTTCAACATAAGCTTTCTTACACAGAGATCAGAGTATGGAAATATGTTTGACTGGAATGAAGAAAATTGCCTAAGAGGCTGCACACCTGCTGGAAAATAATTTAAAAAGAGTGCCAGCCTTTTCACTTCAGCACGAATAGGAATTAAGTTGCTAAGTTAAAGTTTTTTGCCTTTTCAGCAGTCATTTACAGGGTTCCATGTTCCTTCCCCCCAATACCTCAAGCCTCAAAAGTAACACACACCCATACACCCTGACTGCAGACAACCTAGGAAAACAGTGGTATAGCTAAAAGCTCAACAATATAAAAACAAGGAAAACTGCAGAGAGTGCATAAGTAAAATGTGGTGAACTTTAAAGTTCCTTGGTATCAGTGAATATTTTACTCCTCAACCACCAGCATAAAAGGTTTCCAGAATCTCACCGCTTCCAAGTTAGCAAGTGGATTGTAGCCAAAAACTCTCAGAAGGTGGGTAAAAATGCTTTTTGTTTTAAGAAAAGGAGAAAGAAAACATTCTGTGTTCTTGTATCTGGAATTCAATAGCCATATGGTAAAGATTTAAGTAATAAATTAAATTAGGGAATAGGAGAGAGAGTGACAAATTTTTCCTACTTTTATATCTTATGCTTTGGAATTCTTTGTATACTAGTTCCTTGTAGCAACACTTTGGCAATGAAATCTCTAAACTATTGATTTTGGTATTGCTAGGAAACATCCTCATAGTTGAAGCAAAAGTCTGTAGAGAGTAATCTGCGTTAGCTTCACTAGAGAAAAATAATTTAAATATCTGAAGAGAGAAAAGCCTTTGTGAAATACAGAGTGAAAAGTTAAAGAAAAGTGATTTTACCCTGATTGAAAAGCTGAATTCAGTTTCAAAAGGCAACTTTAATTAAAAAAAAAATCAGAAAAGATGTCATTATTTGACTAATAGAGACAGAGCTATGAAAATGTTTTAGAATTGTCACTCTTAAGGAAGTAGAAATAAAATCTTTGGTTAGTAGAGCAAAGATTTTTGCTGTTGCAGGGATCAAAGATTTCATTCTTACTTTCTGAGAAATGCCAGTAATGTGGATTTGAGCATACCGGTTTCTATGGATAGTATAGGATAAAAGAGACTAACTTCCAAATAGAAATATGTAGGATAGCTACAGAAAAAGCATAGCTTTCTCTGTACAAGATGCTGGAAAACTGGTTTCTTGTTTTGACAAATGCTTCTTTCATCAGCTCAAGCAAAATTCTGGAGCAATTAGTCTTTAGTGTATAGGAACAGCAAATCCATAATTTCTTTGTTTCCTCAGCTTCTATTTATAAAATGTTCATGTTCAATCCCTTCCTGCATTTGCAGGGATAGTGTCAGGAGTTTCAGCTAACTAATGTGGATGAGATGTTCAGATGTCACTGTAAAAAGTGTCACTGACAGACATAGAAATTCAAATACATGTATGTTCTGTGACATTATCACGTGAGTGAAGCATTTGCATTCTGATAGAATTTCTGTGTATGTTTGGCTTTGATGACTCTCCATCTTTGTTCATAACCTATCTGAAATGTATCTTTTCTGTATTTTCTACCTTTTAAATTTCTCTTATTTCTGTTACCTAGCTCACTTGAAGTGACAAAATAATGTGGTACTTTAACATTTAAGTGTTCTGCAGTGACATACCTCTCCAGATGAGCAAGGGAGACTAGATAAGCTTTTAGATTTAAAAAGTTTAAAGAAGAAAGTGCCCTGTGGGAGTTATTTGCCAGTCTGCAGATTTTTGTAACAGACAAACCAATGGAAGCTCTAAGTCTTTTTAGAGAATATTGTTTCCTTGCATATCAAAACATTTGGCAGGACAGAGACCATCATACCACAATGAAACACAGCTAGAGGCAAAAGGAGACCTGATCTGTGATTAAAAATATGAAAAATTGATATTGAGTTCATTATTCGGTGTTAATACCTGATTGCTTAATTCCACTTTGGGTGAATTAGAATGCCTTTTGTCCATTAGCTACATGAACATCTAGAAATGTCATGCTACAATCTTGAAAGATCTGAAATGCTTTCAGTGGAGCACGAGAGAGGAAAAGAAATATTCCCTGACCCAAACCCTAAGCTGCTAAATGTTCATCTTTTCTCCTTTCAATTCTATAACTTCATAAAATTTATGGAGCATTGTTGCCTGAATGTTTTTGAAGCTACTTACCTCTACTTATATTGTTTTCATAATTACCTTTCTAATGACTAGAAGAATTACCTTGTAAATATCTTGTCTTGTTTAACTACGGTTTCAGTAATTCGCACTGAAACATACTTTGAGCTGGTTGTCTTGCTTAAAATTCATCCCATAAGTGTACACTCTAAAATATATAAAATAGTTTATTTCAATTAATTCTGCTTGTTCTTATTAATAATTTTTACAAATGTGTATGTCTGTATTGAGGGAGAGAGGACTGATAAGCAGTGGTTCATCTCTAAGAATGGCATTTTGGTGTTCACAAAATATATCAAAAGCTGCCATACTAGATAAGAAATAATTTTGCCAGTACTTACCTATTATATAAGGAGTTCTTAAACATGCAGTACATTACTGCCTGCCTTATTTGCATTTGTCATGTTCCACGGCTATTCCCTTATCAACATAATACCCTCTGCAGTTGCACTGCTTGCAATAAATTGCTTCTGCTTTTTCTTTTGTTTTCAAGGTTATCCTAATCTCTCAAGAACACTTAAGGACACTAGGGCTATGAAGAAACAGAGAAAGACAACTGAAGTTCCATTACAAGCTAGTAAGTTCAACATTTTGACATTTGGTATTTACGGTGAAGAGTACAGAAAAGATATGGAGACCTTGTACTATTGAGCAACAAGCTATCACTCTCATTGCACTCTCTCAACTTGCTCTGTGAACAAAACACTGCATAATGGTGACATGGAAAATTTTAATAACTTTAAGGCAATCACGTGTCTAGTTCTCAAGGGTAATTCGTTTTTTTTTGTAAAGTGTCGGGGGGAGAGATATGCAATTTATCTGATCTAATTATAAACATTTAAAGATGACTGTTCTTCAATTATTAAAGGGATTGGGAGTGACTGGCTCAGACTTACGCATCTAGCATTTAGATGCCTGAGTTAAGCCAGATCAGTCCCACACTGTGTGTCTAACTAAGAATTTCTGAGCGCAAAAATTAAATTCCCAGCCCAATTAACAGAGAAATGTAGCTCAAGCAGCCTCCAGATAACTCAGCCTTTTGTCATATTCTATGCAGAGGCTACTGCTGTTTTCAATACTACTTGAAAACGTCTTGTTTTCATAGGTATAAATAATTTTAAAACCACAGAATATTTATAACTGGTCAAGTATGTAACAGAATTAAGCTAATATGACTTTGGATATGATGCCTACAGGTCAGACTAAATATCTTTATTCTTAAAAATAAAAGGAATTGCATGAGGAAGTTACTGGAGAGAATAGTTATGTAATCTTTTATATTATCATTGTTATTTTGATTTCTCTGAATAGTGTCTGACATTTGACATACTCATATATATATATTGTAGTTTTCAATGTCACAGCTAAATTTCAGATCACTCATGGCATTTCTGTGAGAATTTTTGGAATGTTATAGATGTTAAAATGTCATTATTTTATTATTTTTACCAAGTATATCCATCATCACTTTACTCCTATTCTTTCATTTCTTTGGTACTCATACTCTGAAATAGATCGATGCAATTTTTGACACCTTATAAAATTACATTACCTGCATACCTGACTTGTTTAGTCTTGCTTTTTCGTTCATCAAAACTGAGATAATATTGAGGGCCACTTTAAATGTTGTCACTGACATAACCAGTGTTTTTGAAGTACTTTTTAACCAAAAGGATGATTTTTTTTTTTTTGTAAACATGATATCACAACATAACTGTCACAAGCTCTCCTGAGAAACACTTCAAAATGTAGTTCTTTCTTCTGCTTCACAGTTGAGTCCAGTGTTGCTTAACAATCTATATCTGGAAACCAATCTACATCTTGAAGAAAATATTATTACTTGCTCTGCTTTTAAGTCCTACTAAACATTTAGACAAGTTTTAATTGAGAGAAGTTTGGACAATGTAGTAGCAATTTGGAGTCGGGAGTAAAAGCAAAATTAGTTGCTCTGGCGCAAGCCCTTGGCTTGTTATGGAGGAAGATGATTACTATAATTAGTGGCAGTGAAGATGTACAATTCTGTCCATGAAATGGCTGTGGATGATCTCCAAAAAATTATTATGCTGGCTGTCTAGCCAGAAAAATATCAAAAGGGGACACCTGTGTTCCAGATAGGAACAGCTGTAAGTACGTTGTTGCATAAGCTGTCACTGCACTCTCCTGTACTGTACTTGTTGCTGGAGTCAACCTAAGCTGGAGAATCAGTTCCATTTGAACAGAAAGAGAGATAGACAGCATTTAAGAAAAGAGCCCTTTTTCTTCACTTTTCTTCTTTAGTGTCTTATATTACGTTTGTGCTTCTATTCTGGAGGTCAACCTAGGAATCCATCTTCCCAGTTGCCTGCTGTAACTCATAGGCCAGAGAGTAATACTCAACCTTTCTTCTCCCCCGAACCCCCAAGAAGTAATCTCTTAATTCTTATATAGAAAATGCCACAGCCTCCATAGGAAGATTGAAAGTGCGTCTGTCTTTCCATGTGTGCATTTTTCTGAGGTCGTAGAAACAGGTTTGAATACCACTTTAAAGAAGGCAAGAGAATGAAGCCTGGGTCACTGCTCCAAGGAATAAGTTTTTGTCTAAAAGCAATGGGAAGGAAAATATCACTCTCTTTCTGGCCATTTTGAAAAAGAAAACAATACCTGGGATTTCTATTTTTTTTTAAGAGGAAATGAGTTTGCAGTATGCTTTAAAACCTACTGACTCAAGACCTTTAGAAGAGTAGGCAGAGGAATTCTTAGGTTTGCCATCTGCAGTGAGGTACATGACACTTAACTCTTTCAGAACATAATTGTTTCTCATCATTTAGAAAAGCTGAGATTTTTTTTATCTGAAGAACTTTGATATTGAACTCCCTCTTAGGCTTATGTGCTACTTAGAGTCCATGTAAGTCAAAGGCATAGTTTCAAAGTTGTGTCTTGGATCTGGGAGTTTAAACTCTGTGTAATTTATGTATTAGGCATTTAAGTCCCTTTTTCAAGCTGTGGTATCTTATCTGTTTTGGGGTGATTATACCATTTTAAATGTGCTCTATTTATTTGCTCAGTCAAAGAAGCCTGTGAACAAAGCTGATCTGGTATTTAAGTGCAATTTCAGCCAAATTGTCTGTTATCCTGCTACTGTAACATACGTTAATAGTCCTATATATCATGTATCTTCCAGCTGTAGCTTTCCAGCCATTACTGATTGCATATGGATTATTTTTCTCACTCTTACAGTGCTGCCACCTATGGTGTAGAAAGAATGAGGAAAAGCCTGTAACAGTAATGATACATAAATAGTACTTTTAGACCAGGGAGAGAAATACAGTGTATCCAAATGAAGATTAAAGAGATTTTGTAGAGAAAGAACTTCCTGATTTGGAACAAATTCAGGAACCCTGAGGCTAATAACCTCATCCTCGCAAAAAAAAACCACAAGGCAAATTATGAACTCAGGCCCAAAAGTAGATCAGTAATTTCATGTATTTCATGAAATATCAAAAAATATTATTCAGTAGTATCTGAAATCATGACTTAAATGACAATTATAGGATAACATTTAAATCTAACATAAATTTCTATGAGAAATTATGCTACCTTTCTAAGACGAGGAGAAAATCTGTCTCAATAGATGAGAGCAAAGGAGTCCTGCTTTTTTTCTTTAATCTGTTTCAAAGGCCAACAGATATTTTATAATGGCCCCTTTCGTTCCCAAAGCAAGCATCTGAGGAGGCCTTACATTTGATGCTCCATTTCCCAAACTAAAATCCCCTGCCTTGACATTGTTCAAGGTGAGCTTAAATAGGGCAAGACACATGCTGTTCTTACAGCTGTATTTGTTCAGGTGCACAGTTCCCAACTGCATGGGGCTACCCACTCCCAATACTAAATGCCAGAAGACAGAAAAAGGGGAAACAGGGAGGAGAATTTTATTTAAAGGTCCTGCTATTGTTAGAACATTTACTGTAGCCAAAAGCATTATAATTGACAGTATCAAACACACAATTTTCTCTTCCTTGCTGTAAAAGAAAACAAATTATATTGTTTCGTGGTGATAATGTTAAGATTTGACTGTATTTAAGAAACAGAGGAGTGCCCTCCTATTTGTTTGCAAAGAACTGCTTGCTCTACCTTTTTTTTTTTTTTTTTTTTTTAAATTCTCAGAGAGTCCTTATTAAAGAAAATAAATGTTAATGGGATGCCTCTAGCAGTATAATTAAAACTTTCTGGCTTGATTAAAGTATGCAGACTGTCAACTGCTACACCGTAAGAGATTCTGCCATTGACATTTTGGAATATGCAATGCATTCAGGGGAAAATATCCCAAAGGGGGTTTACTTTCTTCTGAGGAAGCATAATTCATGACAAAATTTAAAGAAGAAAACCATGAAGTGAACTAAAATAAACAAGAGTCTTGTAAGTATGAGTGAATCTTACTAATGTTCAACCAAAAATTGATGCTCTATTCCCAAGACAAGGCATTTTACATTTATATATAAATAATGAGATGTTATATAAAAATGTATGTGCTACAGACAGCATTGGTATCTGGGCATCTGCCTTGCTTGCTAATGAGGCTACGACACTGGAGTGAGTCATGTTGCCAAGGAATATGTTCTTCTGTGCATTTCTGAGGGATTTCAAGATCTGGGTGTTTCATTCAAAAGAGGGGGATTGAGAAGAAGGGGGAAGTATGAGTAGGTGTGTGAAACATGAAGTAAGAGGTGGGGAGGCCATAGTGATGTGCGAAATGATTGTGTGTTTTAATACAAATTATACTTTCATCAGAGTGAAATAAACTCTCTGGTCAGGTCAAAGGAGAGTAAAAATTGTTCATTTATAATAACTTGCAGAGGCTGGAAATTGTTCACATAAAATGACAAAAGAATTTAATTCTATCACTCAATTCTCTGTAACAGTCCTACTCTTGTTTTTCTTTTCTGGTTTGGTTTTTGTTGTTTTTTTTTTGGTTTGTTTGTGTTTTTGTAAGTGACTCTGGAATTTATCCAATTTTCTTTAGAAAAAAATTACACTTTGATTTACTTAGTTGTTTTCACTGTACACAGACATAGGAAACATAAGAAACAAAAAGCAACCCTATAACATTCTGCTTTTTGCTTCTTTAAATGTATTTATTCAACTCAGGTCTGCAGCTTGTTAGGACTAGGATCTGCACTGTGTGAGAGTGACTGTGTCATAGGTGAAGGTGTGACACTGCACTAAGTGAGTAAATTCAGACATCATGCTGCATCTTTTATCTAGAACTACTCAGGTAAATCTATCTACACAACTGTAAGCCATGTCCAACATCTTTATATTTGTGCTTTGGGACATTGTAACTGAGACTCTTAGTGTGAACGTGAAGCAGTCCACCAAGATATCATGGGTTTTAAGCCTTCTGAATCCCAGATAAAGAATTCTGTTCCTACTGTCAACCAGTTCTTCTGTTATAGCTTTGCACATACTATGAATCTTCTGAATGCTGATCCTAGCATTCTTCTGTATTAACCAACCCTTGCCTCTGGATCCCTAAGTATAGCAGGTTTTAAAGACAATTCAGACAAATCTAAAACAAAAAAAAAAATTGTTTGTACTAAGCCACTTTACAATTGCATGAAAAATCCTTCCTACTGACAGCGCCTTAATAGATAATGGATCTATTGGGACTGTGACCTGTAGTATGCATAGACAGACCTTCTTTCTTTTCTGCTTAGATGATAATAGTGGTACACAGGTACATCAAGATGAGCTACCCGGAGCCTTCCTTCATCAGGATGGTGGCCTAATTCATCTGGCTTTGTGCTAGGTCTAATTTAGTTTAAAATTGAGCTGTTTTCTAGTGTGAATCATACCAAGCAGAAATAGCCCTTTGGAATGCTTTATATTCTTTCTCTCACTATTTTTATTTAAAGATATCTCGGGTGATTCAAATTTAACTATGGTTCAACTCTGAAACTTCGGCCATATGTGTTTCCCTGAGTTGTTATGTAATTTCTCATAGGCCAAAGAACTTCAGTTATTAATATTTTTTACTTGAAGCAATTTTTTTTAATGAAGTGGGAAAAATAAAAACTGAAGGAGAATGGGTGCAGTTTATTTTATATTCTTTGAGAGCCACAAGGTTATGTGCTACCTTGTAAATGGGCCATGAGTTTATTTTCCCTCAAGAAGCAAAATGTCCCTGGAACACTATAGGGAAAATGGGTTTCAAGACTCATTTCTAAATTTAGAACTGTCATTAATTGTCAGCTTCTGTGACAGTCAGTGTTTTTTAACGATTGCTTTCTAATGGATGTTTCTGCTTTGAAGATGCATTTCTCTTTTGAACTTTTGGGGACATAATGATCTCGGGAAAACTGAAATGTTGTCTTTGCCCTGTTCTAGGACGAGGATGATGTTAAACACTGTTGCTAATACCATCTGTAACTAAACAAAACACTGTAATAAGTGAAAGAAAGAACAAGTTAGTAATTTTTAAATTTTTAATAGACATCATAAATATGTTCAGGCTTTAACACCTTTAGGTATTCTACTGAATTTGTTACAGATGGAACTTTTCCCTCTGTAGAGGAAGGATAAAAGAAAGCAGTCGAACTTGAAAAGAATTTGCAGATAGTATCTGTTAGAAATTTCAGATTATCCATTCCAGTTTGTTATTTCATTTGTTTCTCACAATTGCCTATTCTGTTTTCACTATTGTGGTGGTTTGGGCTGGACTTGCCACTAAAACAAACTAGAGATGCTCTGTTTAACCTCTCTCTCCCCTGCAGGGAAGGGAGAGCATCTCCCTTCAGAGGAGAGGAGGGAAAATGAGAGAGAGAGACTTATGGGTTGAAAACTACTTTAATGAAATTATTATTATTAATAAAATAATAAAAAGAAAAGACAATATTAATAAGAAAATACTGAAATACATACAACCTGTATCAAGCTCCCAGAATGACGATCACGCCACTGGCTGGCACTGGGAAAGTCTGAGACTGAACTCAACAATGGATGGGAACTAGATTCCAGATCTGGATTCAGGAGCGCGCAGATTAGGATCAAAGGCGGATGAACAGACAGTGTCCTCCTTGGACCCCAGCCATTGAAGAAAGAGGCCAACCCTTTGGTCCCTCAACTTTTATACTGAGCATGAGGCAGATGGGATGGTCAGTTTTGGGCCACCTGTTCTGTCTGCTCCTCCTTGCGGGTGCGACCCCTCTGTGCCCTTCTGCTTCCGACCCTCCAACAGGGCATATAGCAAAGTTAGCTGGCCTTGGTTTTTACAGCAGTAAGTATAAGCAGGAGCCTCTCTACATACCATCCCTTGGCATAAATTATAAACAATCAGGTCTTATCACCGTGGAAGTGGACACTCTGAAAAATATGCCTTTAATTTCAGAGACTTCAGTTAATTAGAAGAGGCTTAGCTGCAAAGTAAAATTTCTGAAAAGAAAATTGGTTGTTTTACGTCAAACCAGGATCTTGCAAGGAAGAAAAGTAGTGGCATTGTATAACAAAAGATGCAAATATTTACCAAGAATGGTAAATTTAATAGAAAAAAAACCAGAAACTATTTTTTCTCTCTCAGTCACAGAGGTGATCAAATTAACAAAAGATTTCACCTCCTTTAAAGCAGCTGTGTGACTGAAAGAAATTGTATATAAACATTTTCTTTATGTGATTAGTTGTTCAGTAGCCTAATTAATACATTTTAATTAACATAATATAATGCCTGAAGAATGACCTGTGTTGTACAGAAGGGATTGTAAGTTAAATATAAATTGGTACCCACCCACCAGTTTTTGAATAATGAAGTGAAGCAAAAATTTGTTCCCTTCGGTTATGATTTTTGCAAAATTGTATGTAGGAGCTCAGTTATGAAATTTTTGTTTTGCTATCTTTATATCCCTCCTCAGTTGTTTTTATTTTCTGAGGTGAAGTGTCCTGGTCTACTTAGTCTGTTGTTTTCACAGAATCACAGAATCACAGAATTATCAGAGTTGGAAGGGACCTCTAGAGATCATCTAGTCCAACTCTCCCGCCAAAGCAGGATTGCCTAGAGCACATTTCTCAGGACTGCATCCAGGCGGGTCTTGAAAATCTCCAGGGAAGGGGACTCCACAACCTCCCTGGGCAGCCTGTTCCAGTGCTCTGTCACCCGAACCGTAAAGAACTGTTTCCGTGTATTTGAACGGAACTTCCTGTGTTCTAACTTGTGCCCATTGCCCCTCGTCCTGTCACTTGGAACCAATGAAAAGAGCCTGGCTCCATCCTTCTTCAACCCACCCTTTAGATACTTGTATGCCATAATCAGGTCTCCCCTCAGCCTTCTCTTCTCCAGGCTAAAGAGTCCCAGCTCTCTCAGCCTTTCCTGTTTTGCAAACATTTAAAGCCAGCATTGTCCCTGAAAGGTGTAATCACAGTATCCCCCCATTCATTTAATCCCTGTCCCCATGCTGCCTTATCACTTGTTTTGGCACAAGTGTTTGTATGACCATATGGTGCATCTAATGATGGAACTGATTCAATTTATTACTATTGTTTTTAACCAGATTTTTTTCCCAACCAGGGTAGTTTCCAACTCATTTATTGTTCGGCTACATGGCCTCCTAGGGCATCTTATGTAAACTTTTCTACATCTCCTTGTCGGCCTGGCCTTTAAGTTTTTACTTTTTCTATAAATTTTTTTAGTTTGGGTGACTGGAAGTTATAAACATGCCTTCTGTTTAGCGGTCAGTTCTTTTATGTATTTCTCTAATGTTCTAAACTTTCCCTTGGTGCTGAGGAAAGAGCTTATATTCCCACAGAATCCACTTTTTATTTTTCATTAGTTGTAAGTATTTTAGGACCCATTCCTATGTGTATATTCTTAGGGATTTTTCCCCCTCTATCCATTAATTTGTATTTATTCATACTGGATGTTAGTTGCAATTTTATTGCCAAGTCATGTTGCCTTGTGAGATCTTTCTGCAGCCCTTTGTAGTAAGTTCTACAGTTGATTATTATGAAATGTCTAGCACAGGCATTTTAGTATTCGACCGTATTTTGACATGATAAATGTACATCTGCAACCCAGGTGCAGGATATCTTCACTTTGAGACTTCACCGCTAAACATGTCCGTTGTGCAACCTTATAATTCATTTCTGCCTTTGCTTTCTTGTTTAACGCTTTCATGAAAGGACCTTCCTTTTGCTTCAAGACAAAATAATTTTTCAAGTGAAGGCAAAGGCTTTTTTGGCCTTTGCTGAGGACAGACTGAAGTGTTTGGAAGTCCATGTATACTATATGAAAAGGATTTCTCTTCAGATATTTACTGATTCCTTTAAAAAACACTAATATTGTTTGTGGGCCCTGACTTTCATCTGTCAGAGCCAGGTCTTCCTGTCTTTTTTTGTAAATAATCAAAGCGTATAAAGTACATCTGATTACTGCTGTACAAAAGTGGTTTCTGTACAATTGATTAATTTCGTTAAAATGGAAAAGCTGGCTTTTTATTTGACTGAAAACCTGTGCTGCACTGCACAGTTGTGCTGAATTGATGGAAGGGATGTTTCTTTCAAAGAATATCAGCCTTATCCTGACTTGTAGTGATATTGGACATCCAGAGATGCATCTTTCATTATTCTAAAACATAAATCCCTCTAGTTTTTCTTTACAAAGAAATAGAGAGCAGAGATACTGCTATGGGTTAGTGCAGTAAATCCAATACCAGAATAAGGTAATATTAAGCAAGCTGGTGACAGCCATTCAGTTTCTCAAAACAAACTATAGCTTTTAGATTTAGGCAAGAAATCAGGAAATAAGGTCTAGTAGTGAATATATGTCATACTGTATATATCTGGGATGAGTGAGTGAGTCATATTGTCATAAGTGTTTAAATACTACCTCTTTTTTTTCCATTTGGCTTGCTGGGGGGATGGGTGTGTGTGTGTATGCATCCTTTAATGTGTCCAAGTTTGGTAGATCCAAAGATTCCCTGTGATGAAAAGAGAAGCAAGATGTGAGAGAAGAAACAGATATGGAGGGGAGCATCCTTTCAGACAGCTGAAAAAATAGAAATAGTTTCCTTTTATGTTCTTCAGACCACACTGTAAGAATGGGGTTGATTAATAGGGTAAGAGGTTTCCCTGAGAGAGTGTTCCCAGCTGATTAGAATTTTTTTCCAACTTTCACTGAGTCTTAAGTGATGTTAATTTATCAGAGAAGTTGGGCTGGTTTTTAGTGGCTCAAGAAACTTTTCTTTTCTTGCAAAGAAAAGGAAGAACACGTGAAGTACAGGAGAGAAAGATAGGCTGAAAGTAAAGGCAAATTAATCAAGAGAGAACAGAATAAGAGACAAGAAAACACCTCTGAGAGTAACAGACTTAAGTATCACATTTTGTAGGTTCTTTTGTTTAAATGCAGTCTTATGGGTTGAGGGACAGTGATTAAAAAAAAGCAAATGGAGCAAGGAAACTGAGTTGAAGATATAGATTAAAAAAAAGGGTACATAAATAATGAGGATGTATCAACCACTACAATTTAGATAATAGCAGAATTTTCTGATATCCATTGTATGCTTAATAACCTTATACTCTGTTTTTATTTATAGTTTTTACAGTGGATTTAATGTCATTTATTTTAATAGTGCTATGTAAGGTTTGTATCAGAGCAACCAAAAATAGCATTTTGCTTTGTTTATTGAAACTGTATTATTAAGGCGGTGTTATTTGGGATTAAATATTCACTGCCTGGTGTGCCTTTGAGAATTTATTCTTGTAAGATTGCTTCATGTGAAATCTCTTAAAAGACATTGTCCACACCAAGTTCATTAAATGACCCCGTTCAGTCTTACCAAAGACTAAGGCTCAGAATTTCAAACCCAGTTTTCTATCCATATATATGCAAGTTGTCTTAAATATGAATTTTCCTGCTTTGACTATATAGCTGGAGTATCCATTAAACCATATGAAAACATCAATATTCCATGTGGAAGTGCATTTTGTATATGCATTTAAGTTTCACTTAAGTACTGCACCATAAATATACTTAAAACACATTTAACCAAATAAAAAGGACTTTCCAAATACAGAGAAAAAGCCTTTGATGATTAAGCCAGACTACCACTGTTCTTAAATTTCCTTACTTCAAAGCAAGTCCTACAGAAGATGCTTTGAGGAAATTTTTTCCCTGTAATTTCTAGATTGGGCTTTTCTATAGTTACAGACAAAATCCAAATAGTCCACAGTGGAAATAAACCTCCCTATTAACCTCCTTCCTATTTGGGCCAACAAAATTTCTTTTCTCTTTAATAAAAGAGGATCTAGTTTCTTTTTCAGTTTGCTTGGATAGCTGCTTTATGGGCCTTATCTTTTAATTGTTGAGATATGTACATGTCAGATCCAGTAGCTGCAGTAAAGATTAGAAGCTATCATGATTACTGACACACTCGGCAAATTCAGAATCCGTTGACCTTCAAGTGTATCGGAAAGCCCATCTGTTTGGACAGGCTTTTGCCTTATAGGGGGCATTCTTTGTCTAATTGCAGTGTTATCTCTTTTGTCATGTTACCTAAAGTAAATTTCATATGCATGCGCAGAGTGCTGTTTAGTGGGTAAGACAAACTGTTTTCCTCAAGTCCTTTCCCCCAAAACCTCATGCATGTTTGAATGTAATGTGTGAATGTCTCTGCCACTGACTGGAGACCAATGTAGCTGAAATTGTCTTCCTAAATGAAGGCTAAGGGAGAAATTTTGACAATTCCACCACCATTTCATTCTTTTAATAGCTTTACTATTGGCTGTCCCAGTGCATTAATTTACAATGAAGCTAAACTGAATTAGTCATATCTATAAAAGCTCTTCAGGGTTGCACTTGTTATACTAAACTGAAGTATTTCCAGCTGGTATGGCAGCTTGTGAGTCTTTTTTGGCAGAAATGTCATGTAATTTACCAATAGGTACAAAATAAGAGTTACTTCCAATTTGTTTTACAGGTCTTATTACATCAGTGATAAGTGCAGTTGCTCAGGGAAGTTGGCAAAGTTCATCAGATGCTGCTAATACAGTTCACGCAAAACACCACGTTCAGCACCTTGCTGTACCAATATTACGTGGCAAATGGAATCTTCCTCAGGCAGCCTTTTATGTAATGATGTTCAGTAACTGTTCAGGCATATTATTATTTCAACAAAGTAAAAATAAATGACCATCATCTCTCCTTACACTGTCTTGGTCTTGAAAGCCAGAAAATTCAGTCACTGAGGCATCATTTTCCTGTTTTGGCTATTGAATATTAGCATGTATTTTCCCCTTCTTCTTTTTGTTGATTATGAGGATATTAAAAGCATACTTGAACATGAAGAGCTCCCGTGAATCAGTTACAATAGTATTTAGAGTTAGTCTAGAGTCTAGGTTCTTAACAAATTGTGACTTTGCTTTCGAAGTATTTTGTTTCAGGTGCTTAGACCATAACTTTAGAGGTAAAAGCAGGGGATTTTTATTAACTGAGCTAGGCTGAGGTCTATTTAGGGAAAGGTAAAACAGTTATTGGGGGTAAAGGCTACTTGAACACAGAAGTAGGAAAAATCAGGTTATTGAGAGCAGCTATTTCAAGCAGTGTTTGTTTACTTCTCACAAGCTTACATATTAGTACTCCTGATTCCTATCAGACCTACCAAAACCAGCATTTGATAGATTTTCAGGTATTAAACTCTGTGAAAGCGGCTGCTACAGTTGGAACTAAGGATTATAACTGAAACTGCTTTTACTTAAACACCACATTTTGTATCATATTTACCAAAATATCACTTAGAAATTATTACTGGCTTGCGTGTCCCGATATGAAAGACAACATTTGGGTTTACATTCACCCCTTGATATAGCATTTCTTCATGTGACCATCTATTTTTACTCTTATTCTACTATTATTTCACCTTCTGTTAATTCATCCACTGGCTTCAGGATTGTTATCAGCTATATGTTACTTTCGATGTCCAATGTATTCCTAATTCTAGAGTATAATTTTAATGAGTCATCAGCAACTAATGAGTCTGAATTTTTTTTTCCCAAACAAAATGTCTCCATCCTTTTCTGAGTTATGTTAACATGAGTTTGTTTGGTGGTGGTTTTTTTGTACTTTTTGGTAAACAATCAAACATAATTAGGCCCTAGTGATGTCAGTGATTCCTTACAGATGAACTTTGCTATCCTTCGAGTTGCGTATCAATGAATCCAGGCATCCATGCTACCTCAGATGCTGAATGGGAGCTACTGGTTTGAACCATCATCCTTTAAACTGAAGTGGATAAACTGAGAGCCTATTGATTCAGCAGAGTCAATGAATAAAGTTCACAGTGATCAACTCAGTAAAGTGGTCTTGGCAGTTGTATGATCTCAGGCCAGACTTTATTTTTTTTAATGAAAGTCCTTGTATTCATTTTGCTAAAGTATGTTAAGTTGCCCAATATTGTGCTAAGGACATTAGAAGTCACAAGATTTAATAAAAGACAGAACAGTCTCAAACAGACTAGAAAGTTTACATTCCTTAAATTTTATGAAGAAGGATATTTAAAAGTCAGTAATTATTATCCTCAACAAAATTTTTCACTGATTAAAAATTGGATAAAATAAGTTGTTCCCTCCAAAAAAAATTTTGACAACTAAAAAATAGCAAAAATATCTACTTTGAAAGAACAAAAAAATCTACTTGAAAATCTGCTTTGAAAAATTTAAAGCAATCTACTGTAAGTCAACTACCTTCTACTGAAAAGCTGAATTTAGCTATCTTCACTTAGAAAACAAAAAAAATACCTGGAGGCAATGGAGCACTATGGCCTACGTTATGATGTGACCTAATGGGAAACACAATAAAAAGTAGTATATAAGTGCAGATTTGCTCTAGGGATCCAGTGATCTATCTTCACTACAGAAATACAATCTTTTTCCCTTAGGATTCTTAAGAAAGAGTTTTTTTCCCCCGCTTTCCTTTATGTATTGTAAAACCTTGGTTATTATACTGACTGGATTATATATTTTAATAGTATGCAGACATCAAATATAATTTGAATTATATCAAATGTATGTATTCTTTTATAATGTAATAAAAAGTCCTTCAGTATTGGTATAGAAATCTGCATTTTCCTGGCTTTCCAGGCACTTAAATCATAATTCCTATTTTGTTATAAATATTGAATACATTGTATATTATTTAATTTGTCATCTTTGACTATTGCAGTAGGTTTTCACAAAAATGAACCCACAGATTGTAAATTTGTTCAGTTCTTGGCATTGGCTCTATTTTTTCCAAGAAATATTGGCATTGTCCACGATTCTTGATCAAAAAACCTCCCCTTTTCTAATTTCCACAGTCCTTTACTTTTCATGTTAATTGTGTGACTCTTAAAAAGCACAGTTGCTGTGGTGAGTGCTACAGTATAAAGGAGCCCATGCAGGGTGCAGAAAAATAGTATACTGAGAGCCAAAGATTACTGCCTTTTCTTACTAAGAAAGTGAACCGAGAGACCCAGCAGAAATTGTTATTTCTGTTTGAGGTGTATCCTTCCAAATAATGAATTGCAAAATAAGTCTGTCCAACTGAATCTTAATCCAGTTGAGCATAGATCTCTCTAATGAAATCTGAAATTAAAGAATACAGTGTCCTGACAAGTTGGAAGTGACAGAATGCAGGTCCTGCTGTTGCTGCCTTAATTACTCAGGGTTAGTGATGACTACATTACAACCCCATATGACTTTCTCAAAAATAGATCAAATTAGTGAAAGGAATAATTTAATTCCTTCACTTGTTTCTGAAAATTTTTCTTCTCCCTCTACCCCAGGGTACACTTGTGTGCAGTTTGATCCTAGCAACTCAGGTGCACTTTAATATATTAGCAGCTGAAATGCTGGCATCTGAAAACAATATCCAAGTCTGTGTGTTTTTTACACTGTTATCCTCTCAATTTATGTGCGCATGGCAAATCACGACTTGGACCTGAGGCTACATTTATTACTGCTTACAAAGCCATGTGTTATATCCTAATTTCTTAGAGATCTCAGATATTGAGAAGAAGATTGTACTGTTGATGCTTATGGCATTTTACAAATTAGGAAATGTATGGTGTAAGCAAAAGCTCATTGCAAGATGTTTCCATTGACTTAGACTCTTGTCAAGCTCTTGAGGATGAGAAGGGCTTGCCACCACCAATCACATTCCTTGTTGGATGGAATTATTTATACGTTTTTAGTGTTTTCCATAGTTTGCAGGTAGTTTCTCTAAAGCAAATAAACATGGTGAGCTATAACAAAGGCTTTGAGAGGTATATGTATGAAAGTGAAAAGGTATCTTTACTCCCAGATAAATGACAACCATTACATGCAGCTCTAGTGAACATGGCAAAAGGAAGTATCCACTTCGGCAAAGGGAATATTTCTGTAGTTCTAAAACAGTTAGATCCCTTTTTATGCAGAAGTCTGTTGTTGGGTCTAGTGAAAATACTGAACATGATACTGAACAAGAAGTGAGGTTAGTAACCTTCGTTTTCATCCTCCTTAATTGTTTGAAAGTCTTTCAAGTATTTTAAACATTCAGTGAAAGATAAGAACACGTGGTGCTACATACGTTTGTATGTATGTGTGAAATGAAAATTTTCCACTTGAACTATAGCTCATAAATGAGAACTGCTAGGATTTTCCCTGTTTTTCCTGAGTATCTGATAAAATTGTCCATTTTATGTCAGCCTTTCCTACTTCTGTTTTTACTGGATTGTCAAAATTCTCCAAAAATTCACAGGCTTTAGAATATAACCACAGGTTCTTCAACATGCTGATTTAATTTCACATTAGTGAATTAATGGTAGTCAAGATATCCTTATAACTGTTGCTAACTCAAAGCAATCATAATATTTGAATCTTTGTCCATATCTGTCTTTAAGAACAAATAATAGGCATATAAACCATTAAGAGCCTTTTCAAATCATGCCTCATGTTAATTATATGGAATGATTTTGTAATTAAGACATTGCACAGGGACTCATAAGGCGTGAGTTCATTTCTTGGCCCTTCCATGGGCTTGCTGTGCTGTATTCAGGTTTTTTGTATCGGCTTTTTAAAGACAGCTAATGATGGTTCATGTTGCCTAAATCATGTTGACATTTACTATTTCAGTCTATACTACTTGTCTTTCCAGTTGTCCTGATCAACACATTTTATGGCAAGAGAGAAAATTACTAAGATAATGATGTCTCATTGTAATAGAGAAGTAGTGCAGATGTAAACTATGTTCTCAAAAGGTTATTGATCAGAACTGTGTTTAGCAAATATATGGACTGAATTTATTCATGTAACTCCACTAACTTACTTTGTAAACCTTGGCGTTTGTGTCTCAATTATGGCTGTGTAAAATCCAGAACAATAATCTTTATTGTCTCATTGACACATTCAATCAAAGGATAGGCATGTTTCTAAAGTGTAAGAATTTAAAGAGGCAAATCTCAGATTTTACTGTTATTACAGACATTATTTAAGAAAAAAATACTTAGATTTGCTGTTTCCTAAGTATTCTATACATTCTCAAAACTATATATATTCTGAAACATTATCAAAATAGTTTACATCAAAACCAAATCATAGCCCAGAAAAAGGCTTTCTGTACAAAATGAAATGCACTTTTGTATTTACCTGTGATCCCCTCTGTGAAGAGAAAATATGAGAATCTCTGAAACTGTTAATTTTCAGAATTTCTGTGACCAGAAATGACCAGACTTTCTGTGTGCAAGAGCTGGGCCCTAGAATTCTTGGACCATGTGCTTTGTTTTGCCTTCATTTTTATGGATATGTGGATAATAACACCAATAATATTTCTTCAAATATTAGAAAGTCACCAAGAAGAAAGTTAGCACTTCAAAAACATTTTACAATAGTATTTAGATTGATGTCCACCAATATATATTATTGTTTCAGATGTTTTTTTCTGAACTTACTTCAAGGTTCAGCCTTCCAGTGTTAAATTTACATTCTCTTTTCCTGCACATTGTCCTCCCATCAGAGGAGGGCCACGAAGATGATCGAACGGCTGGAGCACCTCTCCTATGAGGACAGGCTGAGAAAGCTGGGGTTGTTCAGTCTGGAGAAGAGAAGGCTCCAGGGAGACCTTATTGTGGCCTACCAGTACCTAAAGGGAGCCTACAGGAAAGATGGGGAGGGACTCTTTATCAGCGAGTGTAGCGGTAGGACAAGGGGTAATGGTTTTCAACTGAAAGAGGGTAGGTGTAGATCAAATAGTGGGAAGAAATTCTTTACTGGGAGGGTGGTGAGACACTGGAACTGGCTGCCCAGAGAAGCTGTGAATGCTTCATCCCTGGAAGTGTTCAAGGCCAGGTTGGATGGGGCTTTGAGCAACCTGGTCCAGTGGGAGGTGTCCCTGCCCATGGCAGGGGGGTTGGAACTAGATTATCTTTAAGGTCCCTTCCAGCGTAAACCATTCTATGATTCTATTATCTTGCTATATATCATTAAATCTAAGTAGGAATGTTAAGTCGAAAACTTTTCCTATCAGTATATGTTTTCTTTCCTGTAAGATGGATTTGTAGCCTGAATTTAACACAGCTACATCTTTTTAAGAGGTTGATCTTGAAAACGTAAGGACAGAGATGAAATCCTAGCCTCATAAAATTCAAGGGAAGTAGGATTTCATGCTGCTGTTTCAACCCTACGGAATCCCTTTTCTTTCCCATTTGTATAATTATCAAGTTACTGTCATGAAATCAGACCCACATATAGAAAGCACATTATGATCAGCCAATATTATAATTGATGTATACAATATTGAATTTTTGCTCTTTCATTTGGCAAAACCCCCTCATTTTCTACCAGATGATCTGAAGTCAAAATAGGTCAGTTGGCATAATAAAGATATAAAAAGGCACTGTTAAAAATACCTGAAAACTTCAGTTCTGAACAGAGCTGTAGGCTTCTTTCTTCCACTTTCACAACATAAATAATTTATGTTATCCAGGTGTGATGAATATTAATGATCTATGGAAGAAATCATATTAACAGACTTCTTTTATTATTTGAAAGACTGCAGGGAATTATGGTCAGTCGCTTGAGTGAAAGACGTGTAAAGCAAAATAATAAAATATGAAGATTGGATAATAAATCATTTCAATCAGGTTTGAAAGTAATAAACATACATAAGCTAAAAAGCTAGTGCTTTGACTAATGGAGCCATGAATTTCCTACTCCTCAAGGGCTTAATTCTTCCTTCTGCTGGACACGTACAATTGCAAACGTCAAGTCGTTCTGTGAAAATACATCTATACATTGAGAAATATATCTACTTTATATTTTACCTTTGGGCATTCACCTTGAATTGTAAAAGGATGTCAAATTAGAGTGCTCTCAGATTCTTGTGACAAAAATCTAGTCCTAACCAGTTATTTCCTTAAAGAAATAACTCAGTCGATGGTAATATTGTTTTGGCTTGATGGCTATTGAGAAGATTTACTTTCCAAGGAAAGATAGTACCTCTGTCTGATATGTGGTATGTACAAGGTAACATTCTGGTTTTCCCCCTCATCATGACAAATTCCTAGATCAGGATGAGACACCATCTTCAGAACATGCTTAATCCTTTGACTATTCTTTTGATGTGCGTTATATAAATACTGTATAATACATAATTGAAATGATATGGTTGTTTGGCACAGTAGCAGCAAACTTTAAAATCATTGGCATATCATCTGCTCTGATCCTTGTCTCCGAAAATGCTGGTCATTTCCTGTATGACAGTATTTTAACTATAAAAGTGGTAAATGGCAATTTTAGTCTGCTTCATAACTGCTTTAAAATCTATGACACAAAAAGTTTACTAGGTTTAATTACTCTTATTAAATACTAAGTGTACCTAAAATATCATTCCTTTCATACTTTTGCTTGGTTTGTGGGTTGCAATCTCTGCTTTGTGCCCTTTTATTTAACACTTTCTTTCTCTTCCTTCCACTCAAATAATTTTATTTTCTGTTTTTAATTTGTTTTTCCACAGCCTGAAGAAAACTCAAAATAAAATGGGAAAATATTATTAGAATTGTCACTTTGAATCAAAGTTTCCATTCCCCAAAAGCATTTTTAAGGTGAACTTTATTTTTGTTTTTGTTATAGAGCTCACTTTCTTCAGATAACACAGGAAAAGGGGTTACTGGCTTCTTTTTCAGTTCAGAATAAAAATGGATTACAAGAAGCCCAAGGCTAAGTACCAAACTAATCTATACTAACTTGACCTATACTAATGGCAGGTCAAGAATGACAAATTCCACCTCATCAGTGACCTTAAACAAGTAACGTTTTACCCAACTCGCTGGGAAGTGCTTAAGGATGCCATATGTTAGAACAAGACATTTAGTGCCTGGCAATCATCAGTGGGCTGAAACTGCTTGTAAGCCTTAATATTATTTTTTTTTTTAGTATTATTATTTTTTCTCCCAGGAACAACATTGCCTACTAAAAGTATGTTCTTATTGTGTTTTCTTAAAAGGATTGATTTGTCCTCTGTCCAGTCAGTAGGCCTAGTCCAAGGAGCTAAGCACACATCTGGGGACTGAAGGGGATGTTGTTTACTACTCTTACTCTGACTTGCATTACTGTTCTAGAAAGAACATATACTTATTTATGTCTCACTTTTTTCCTGCCTGAGAAACAGGCTATTATCTTGCAGGCTGTTTAATGTTTTGTCTGATGTTGGTGAGTGGTGTAAGTATATGAAATAGAAAACATTATATACTTACCCTTTTTCTGTCCTAGCCCTTTATAGACTGGACCTGAGATGGCCCTCTTTGTTTCCTATGCCTTTCCTATGCCATTATTTGTATGCCTATGCCTTTATTTCCTGCTGCCTTATATTAAGGCAGCATTTGGGTTTATAAATGGAAAATAAAGTATCCTTATTGAATGAAAAGGCTATAAAATGTCTGGGAGAGACAATGTATGACAATGTATGAGCCTATTCTGAGGATGTCTATCAAAGCCCTCTCCTCTAACAGTTGCATCTTTGGCATGAAAATAGAGTCTATCCTTCCTAATTATGATGGGAGTATCATCATGCAAAAGGCATTTCTGTCAATTCACTTATTCTTGTAGGAAGATGTTTGATACTCCAGTCATTCATAGTTCTACTTCATAATTTTTCTTACCTTTTGGTTTTTATCTGCAGCCCAAAATGATTGTGATTTTTTCAGACAACTGCCTGTGGCTCTTTCACAAGTGACCTGTAATGTCTTACTATTATTTAGTCAATTCATTGTATAACAGCCAAGTATAATTTGTGTTTACATCTCAAGAAAATACAAGACTTGTTACCCCAGAAGAACTAAGAGACCAAAAATAGACAAATGTCTTTGTGTTTCACTAATGGAAGACAGTAAGAATATGATTTTAAATAATTGTTTTAATATGCTTTTTGATTCTTCATTAGTCATCATCTTTGTGTGCTTTGTACTAACTGCTACAAGAAGGAGATAATATATGTGCAGAAACTGTTGCCTTTTACTAGATAGAATATTTGAGACATCACACCTAATAATGTTCCCATTAGCTAAGGTGCATTTCCTGCATCTTGGAGGTAGAATTCAACAAGTACTGAAGTACAAGCCAGCTAAAAATTCCTGACCAATACTGAAAACATTAACTGATACCGAAAAGAGAAGTAGCTCTTCCTGGAAAGTGTCAGAGGAAGGGAAGTGCAGGAGTGCCATTTGATGGAGAGAAAGAAAGGGTGGATAGATAGGCATAACGGCAGAACTGAAATATGGGTCATATCTGGTATTTTATCATATTTGTGGGCTTTTCTTTTAAAAAAAGAAATGTTGTGATAAAGTGGAATAAATGACTGTCTGAAGGGTGGTGCAGACCAATTATATCTAAATGTATCTGGGGTGAGCAGTCACCCTCATATAATTCCATAGAAAGCACCCTCAAGGTGCATGTTCTAAAGAGAAAAGGACATGCCTCTTAGAAAAGTCTAAATCAGTTAAACTCTATTTAACAAGTCTTTCTTGGACAACAAAACCTAGTGAAGGATGTGGTATACTCTGGTACGCCTGCTGAAGAAGAGAGATCACTTTAGAGCTGGAAAAGTAGCTGGTGGGCAATATACACTGGAAGGACAACTGCAGCTTGGTTGAGGCCTTGCTACAAAACAAAATAAAACAACAGACTTTACAAGCTTTATGGGTTACCGTAGCAAGAGGAGAGAACTCCAGTGTTACTATTTTCGCACTTCAGGAAAGAGGAAGCTGGTTATTGACTGTTACCCTCTTTTTCCTTCCTTGGGCATTTTCTTTTCTTGAAGTAGTATTTTGTTAAGCCTTTTTAGAGTACAACAGTATAACTCACTGTGCCCTGAGACAGTTCAGCTTAATTTGGGGTAAGTTTTTCAATTGGGCATTCATTTTTGATCCTCAGAATTGAATTTTGCCTTTTCTGCATCCAGTTACAAGTTGGAAGAGGGGTATGCTGAAAAGAAACCTAAATCCTCTCACTGTGTTCTCTTGCCTTCAGATATCCACCAGTAAAAAATTTGGGGTTTATAGCCTTAGGTAAAAAGGTTTATACTTTTTTTCTTCTCTCCACTGAATTTTTCTATCTACTATTAAGACAGGCTTGTTATTCCTCCTTGTTTGTTAACGGGTCTATACTAGCACTAGCAACTAACATCCCTGACTTACCTTCAGTGTCAAGTTTGTACAATAAGTAATTTCCCAGCAGGGAGCAAAGAAGAAGTCACACAACCAAATCTTAGTCTTGTAAGGTTGTGCCACATGAGTCAGAACTAATTGTGGTTGATGACTACTTCAAAGGAAGCTGTGTAAAATGTAAATGCACTGTGAACGGAATGAAACAGAGAACAGCAACAAAACAGCTTTAGGTGGGGCTGGAAGTCTGCTAGGGAGTTATGTTTGAGTCATTACAGCTCCATACTAGGTAGATGGCTAATATGTTTTGTGACCTTGCCTCTGTTCACCTGTTGCAAATGAATAGCTTTCTCAGGTATCTATTAAACTGTTCTTACAAGATTGCTTGTTTCTGTTTCCTTTTAAAAATCTATTCAGAAGTTATATTTCTTTTTTACTACTTATTCTTTTTCCTCCCTCAAAAAAGTGTTCTGTTCCAGGAGCTGTTCACAGTTTTTACCTTTGCTTTGATCTTCAGTCCTTTCTTGTGCATTTGATTTGTCGTTTTCACTTTTCCTTTCAAACCACAGTTCTCTGTTGTAGCACTCACTACTGCAGATACTGGATACAAGACCCCTGCTGTAAGACTTGAAATAATATAAATCTTTTCATAACTATCCATGTCATGTGATGAGGGACTGGAAATGAGATTACACTCTTCGTAAAAGTCCTGTATATGACACATTCACTACGTTTATGATGCCTTCTTTTCCCTTTGGCAAAGAAGTAGTTTTCAGAACCTGAGAAATCACTGGTACTGAAGCATCGAACTATTGAACTGCATAACTCAGTAGGAGTCAGAAACATACACTGCTCTCCTTTGGTTAAGGGGATCTATTTAAAACGCCATCAGTATGCCAGTATTCTGTTTCCCTGTAATCTCCTTCATCCATAATCATCTATTTCCTTGTAATTCATAACAACAGAGTAACTGTGGATCCAACTTCTCAGTGAGACAAATGTAGTTCTTCTGGCACTTGATTCTCCTGTCCCTCTGGTGACAGCAAGATTCAGTAACTTACAATATCAAGCCTTTACTGAGGGAGTCTAGCCATTTCTTGCCTGGTGAGCTGAGTATGTAAAACTAACATTTGCTTTCATATACTTCATGTTTGCAAGACATGTTCAAATGCTAGAAAGATTAATTTTCTCAGAAGAAATTGATCCTAAGTTAATCTCTTTAGCTTAAATGTATGTATAAAACATATACATGTTTAAGCAGATATACTTTTTATATATATATACTCTAACATATGTATATACGCACACTCTAACAAATACCCCATAGCCTTGTCTTACAGGAATATAAGTGAAAAACAGCAACCCATAAAGGGTTGTTTCATAGAACAGAAATAAAGTGTCTAGTTCATGAATACATCATTAAAATATTGTTGCAAAATTTATCTTGAAAAACTGGTTAGTCAGATATTTGACTATTTATTTTTAAATGTAAAAAAAAAAGTGTTTTTTTTTAAGTGCCATCTGTGTTTTTTTTTAATGTTCTCTAGCTATATCATAATACTGAATCTATAGAAAAAAGTGGTGTACAAAGAGTCTTGGAGGACCTCACACAGGATAAAGGCAATAAAAAGGACAGAGAAATAGAAAACCACATAAACACAGAAATTTAGTCACCACAGTCCAGCTTGGCTAGTCTGTTAATATTTCTCCATTCACAATAAATGCCAACGAAACATCTTCTCTATTTGGCTTTCTGGCTACAAATCTATGTGATCTTTTCATTTGTTATGAATGTTTCCTTTTCAAACCTACTATGTGGAGACTCCAAAGCTCTGCAGTCACAATGAAGAACTTGTGAAGCTGTTGTCCTGTATTTCTGAGTGGAATAACACCTATGCACACACTGGCATCGTGTGCTACTGTCAGAACATACTATAACAGTGTCATTTTTAGTGTTATTTTTGCTTCACTTAATACCAAGAAGAACTGTCCTTTTGTTCATTAGTTTTACTTTGAAAACCTAAACAGGCTAGTTGGGGGTGATGATTTCATAGCCTGTCTGGGCCATCTGTTTCAATACTTTGCGATCCCAGCTGTCTTCCCTGTCCAACTAGAGACCTTTGTTTTTATCTTATCCTGCGTTGACAGGAAAAACAGCTTATTTTCCTCTTCTTTTCAAGTATTCGCCGTGTATATGAAGTTTTATACTGCATCTCTTCTCCCTAGATTGAACAAATCCAGTTCCTTCAAACCATTCTTATATCTTATCTTTGCAGGTTACTTATTCTTATTGCGTTCTTCGGATTTTGTCCAGTCAGTCCACCTATTGCTTGTTGGACACAGTCTGCAGCTGAGATCTTACAAGTACCACATACAGTGAACTGATTACCTTGCTTTTCCTGTGCCCCACAATGTTTGCTTTTCTCAGAACGGCAATATTCTTTCCTTTGCTTTAGCTGTGATCAAATACCCATTTTGAAGAAATTGCCTATTGACAAATAGAGAACTTGCATTTTTCCATCCTAGATTGCTTCCAAAAATCTCATGATTTATTATAATCCTGTCTTCTGATATGTTTTTCAGCCTTCAAAGAGTGGTGTTGTCTGGGAACTAATTAAATATACGATTCATCATTCAGCTTCACATCATATCTTAAGATAGGCTAGGAAAAGAGCTCTGGCTCAAACTCACTCCGTCTTTGCAAGTAAATGGTCCAATTTTGTATATGCCTAAATGCAACAGGAATTAAAATTATTAATGGAATTTAATAACAATCCTTGTGTGATTAGATATTTGTAGGATAAGGTTCATAAGGACTGATGATAGAATGACAATAATAGCTTTTTTTATTAATGATACATTCTTTTACATTTTTGCTAAGTTTGCCAGTGACACATGTTTGTAAGAGTCATATTAAACAGACCCAAATAAAGAGTACATTAGTAGTAGTAGTAGTCCAGCAATAAGAAGATTGACTTAATAGACTTGTGCATCATCACATAGGCAATGTTCAGGTTCTGTTCACAGTGGTAGAAATGTCAGTACTACAGTAGGTCATTCAACTGCCTGATGTATCTATAACAACCTTATACTTAACAGCAAAGTTTCAAAGCTCTCTTAAAAGTATGTCTCCTTAATTCATAAACGTATATCTTTTGGAAGTAAACCCAGTAAAATCTGTTCTACTAAACTAACCAGTTTGCAAAGTTGGTTTTGAAAATAATTCACAGACGCTTTTTTTCCCCTACTGAAAATTTCAGCTACAGAAGTAGATACAGATTTAGCTATGAATATGAGCATACAGATAGGGATGTCAGTTGAATTTTTAACTGTTGGTGAAGAACTTACGGGTTTTTTAAGTCTCATCTAGAAAACTTCTCAACAGAGTAAAGCTTTCTGAATGTTTACCAGGGCCAATGATTTCATTGTCTGAGACCTGTTTCAAATGAAAGCATTGCGTAGCATAAACACCTTTGTCTGAAAAAGCATTCTAAGGATCATGTTTTGTACTTCACAAGAATTTGCTGAGCTCCCAGTCATGCAGCAAGTATAAACCCTTGTGCAATAAACTAGGTCTGTATCAGCTTCAGAAATGCCTGAAAAATGCATTACTCGTAATGGCTTCATGAAACATAAATTGAATAACCATATACTTTCAGTTATTTAAGTGTAGTGCTCTACTCTGTAGTCAGTTGTCTATTTATTGTATCTTAGCTCATTTATGGTTATTTGGTAATACAGAGATAAACACAAGACAGTAACCAAGCTACAATTTCAGTAGAACTGGGAGATTAGATACAGATAAAGACATTCAAAACGTGGTTAGCAGAGAGAGGGGCTGCAGACTAATTCTTGTTAAGTGCAATAAACCCGCAAAGTTTAAGCAGGCAGTATGGCTACGGGAGTTTGCACTGTTAAACTGTGTTCTGCAGGAACACAGAATCCTTGCAACTCAGTCCTTTCAATTATGAGGAAAGATCCAGAATTATTTAAGGCCATTTTTCCCAAATTTTAGACAGCAAGCACATTAGAATGTGCAAATATGTGGCTGTTAATCTGGCAATAAAAGCATCAGGCAAGAACAGCTATGTAAAAATATCATTCTTGGGAAAGAGTGTGACAGTCAGTCTGAGTGCTTCCTCTTGATGTTTCTTAACATGTTAGCCTGAAAATCTAGATTTAACCTTTTTATCAAAGACTTGCTATTTTATTACTTGTATTTTGCTTCTCCCTCCATATTTAACTATTACTATGCTTAAGAGTATATAAATTTTAATAAGCCATATTGTTACTAACAAAATAATAAGTAATGCATGATAATGAATGCTGTAATCTGCAAAGTTAAGTCATAGGCATAAAAATAATATGAATTTGAGGAAAAAAAATCTTTTTCCAATAGAAAGAGAATCTTTGTTACAAATCCAAATGTATTTCACATTTGACCATGTTAGCAATCACCCCACTCCTGCCATCAGTATTTTTTCATTGGAACTTTGGATGCAGGGCCTTGAAGTAATATGCAGAAAAGGAAGAAGATAGGAGGAGGTAGGTTTGAACAGTCATTCTGTTGCTGACTTGAAGTACTGCTCACTTGTAACGGTAGTAAAATTTTTGAAAGAAAATTTTTGTCATCAAAATAGTCAGACAGTTTGTACAGTCAGACATCATGATTGCACTAAAAGAAGAACACAGGTTGGGAAGAACTAGCCTAAATTTAGAATCCCGCGAGGTGCTGTGATGCCTTTGAAGAGCATCTGACATCTAGCTGTCCAAAATTATAAACTTGGAGGATATTCAAATCAGTAAAAAGTGAAGTACTCCTCAGTTCGATTAACCATTTTAGCAAAACAAAGCAATTCTTAAAAATAGAATACTTACAGAGTTAAAGTTACAATACTTTGTCATGTTTGTCAACTGATCATCCAGTTGAAAACCATCGGGAAGAGCACTACATTGTGTAAGAGATACTGCCTCCTTTAAAGTTCACAGCAATATAGTGTAGCATCATATGAGAGCTTTGCAAATACTGAAAGAAATAATTGTCATAAATTTTTCAGTTTTTTTTTTTCTTTTTATGACTATCTAGAAAATGAGAATTTTTACCCTAGAAAATATCCGTTTTGGGGTTTTCACTCTTTCATGGATAACAATACTGAAAGCATTTTCTTAGAAAATGAAGACACTGGATCAATTTTCTGATTAGGTTGATATAGATAGGTAGGTTAAACCCACTTATTATCGGATTACTCCCTGTCAGACTTTTGGATATTCAAAAGTGGGTTTCCATCTCTTTAACTTGAAAACTTTTTTTGATGAAGCACTGTTTCCTGTGCATAATTCTGCATTTATTTTTGTGATATCTGCATCCATCTTTGTGATATCATTTCTGTAATTTTCCATGGAAAAATTGGCAAATGCCCAAGCCTTCATAAATTTTGTTTGATATAAAGGTATCAGCCAGAAAGCCTGAAAAAGAGACAATTATTGCTACCAATCACTATAGATGTATGTAGAATGAATAGATCCTAAATGACTAAGTGGTTTGTCTACTGTCACTTAAGGATAAGTAGAATCAGTGGAACAGATTGTCACTTAATGTCTGTTCTCCCTAGACAGAAATTCTAGTTGTTCCTCTGGATAGCCCAGCACACCTTAAGATGATACAGTTTTAATTCAAATGATCCTAGTCACATGCCTTCAGTCAAAACATTGGGTGTACATATGTAAAGTAGTTAGCCATAGGTCACTTTTCAAGTAGGCAACTGGTAAGAGGAGCCGAAGCTAGCAAAATTAAAAGAAAATGTTAGGATGGAAGAAGCTGCAAACGCAGAATAGGATGAATTATGGAAGTTAGCTGAAGTAATAAAGCAAAGGAGGTCATAGTAAAAACTAAGATTACAGGTACCAGTACTGAATGCAGCAGCAACTGAACAGATCAAACTTCTCAGCTGTAGAATGCAGGAGGTGTGACTTAGGGAAAACAAAAGCAGCAGAAAACCTTGCTAACTCACGTCAAACTACTCAGCTCTTAAAGGACAATGGTAAAAGATCTCCCCAGGGAAAAGCTTATCCACTGGGACAGGCATGGTCTTCATATTCTTAAATTAGCATTAAATTAAATACCAGAAGCATTTCTAGAGTATCAGAGGAGAAAAATGGAAGGAAAAAGTCTGCTCTCAAGTTTATGTGTGATTGTCACCAGTGGAGATTGCTATTTCATGAGTTGTTAATCTCAAGTGAACGTTGAGGCTCATTTGGGGGCAGACTTGATTAAGCTAATACTTCACAACTATAACATTCACAGGAGAATCCCAAGACGTATTTCTGAGCTTCCCAACTTCCTGCAATGGGCTCAAGCCAGACAACCTGTCTCTGTCTGTCTGTCTTTCTCTCCCCCCCACTTCCTCTCTCGCACACAAACACACACAGATATTATTTGCAGGCCAAGTCCTTCATTTTAGTCAATGTGTTTGATTATCATTCTGTGAATTCTGTGTTATGACTCATAACAGGTCTTGTTTGCCTTAAAACTCAAGTATGGGTACTGTTAGCTATTTAAAAATATCAGCTTTCTAAAAATAAATTAAAAATAAGGAGGGTCTTAGATATCACAGTTGCTAGTGAAACTCTGAAGATGTGACCTATAGCTCTATCACTCAGGATTCAAAAGACAATTACAAACAAATCAACTGTAGTCTTTCATAAGTACTCAGAAATCTTTGGGTGTAAATGTTAGTGATACTGCTATACCAATTAATTAATACGTATTTTATTTTAGTTCCCAGTGGCCAAAGAGATGTAGTCTAATAAAGGCGCCTAGCCTGGACTAGCCTAGGAGTCATCTTCAACAACCTGAGCCAAGTAAATTATCATTTCTCTATCTTCATTATATGAGTCCACACTGAAATATCTAAACTATGATTCATATTTGTCCTCTCCAGTACTGAAAAGTAGAGTACATCCCTTTGTACCATTCCAAGCAAAGGCAATGCAGAAATAAATCTGAAACCCACTTGCTTCTGTTCTGAATTTGTTTCTAATCACCGATGCGCCAAACTTACCTATCAGCAAGATAGGACTACGTGCCCAGTGCTGGCAGCAGTTAGTTCAAGATATACCTCGAAACTGGGCAGACTGGAGATGGATGGTTCGAGCTATGGTGGATCACCAGCATCAAGCTGAGCAGCAGACTGTGCTGATGATCCAGTGAAGGAGGAACTCAAGGTCAGATCTCATTAGTAATGTAGGCAATATAACTTTTGGTTGTTTCTGCTGCTTCCTGACAGGCAATTTTTTCCCTGGGGAAGAGAATATGGAACTGCATAAAGGATTTACTTTTACATTATTTGTTAACAGATTCTTGCATCTTTAACAAACACATAAACTGTTCTGATAGTTTTGTAAATATTGTATTGCAGCCACAAAAAGAGATTTTAAGGTTTGGCTCTGTATCTCTAATCTCTGTCCCTGCAGGGTGTGTTACTAATGATGATTTCTTGTTTGGAGTTTAATTAAGAAAAAGTTAAGCTTTACTTACTTACGTTCTTGAAATTCAATGCAAATGGGTTTAGAAGAACCTGGTTGGGTATGCAAAGCTGAATAATACTGATGATCCAATAAAAAACAGTGAATATAAAAAGGCAGCTTAACTCCTAAATAAGGCAGAGGAGACACGCTACACAACAGGCTGTTTTACATAGACTTGCAGAGGGTGAAGTGGTGGTTAATAATCAACAGTAAATCTCATTCAAAATAATAGATACTAAAAGTTTTCTGTCTTAACTATCTTCCTGGTCATAACTGTTCATATTGCCCCAGGTCTTTCTTTCGCACTTTCACTGGCTCTGGTATGTTGGTACATTTCCTTTACTTCATTTTTTTTAAGCAATTCTTGGTTTGTTTTCTGTTGCTTCCTTCCTTGTTGGACTTGCTCCTACATCCATACCATCATATTTGACCTGATCCTGGGCAAGTACAGTATGAATACAAATTCTATCTTTTTATCTGTCCTTAAGGCATGATATCTAGCATATTATCCTACGTGCAAATGCATATACATGCAAATTTCTCATGATGAAAATAATGAGAAGTAGATGAAAATAAAGCATAGTTTTAATATTCATTAAATTAATCATATTGCATTAGCAATTCTATCACGTGGACAAATGTTCTCTTAAGAAGTTTCTTTAAGGGAACATCAAGGTTTCCAGTACAATTTTGTATCCCTTTTCAGCTTGATACATTTAGCATTTGTGTGTTCTTATTAAGATAAATCAGATTGTCCATGTGATTAAAGTTGGGCACTCACTAAATCAGGAATTTACAATGGAATTTTCAAAAGTACAAAAGGAGAAAGGAGTTTTTAAAAATCCAATAAAAGGCACTATTTCCAACACATCTGATTCCTGGGTATCCATTTAGAATAAAGCAAAGTTCTCTATTAAGTTCAACCACTTGCAGTATTTCATTGTTTTGTGAGCTAAAACAATGTTATGCTAATCTGATCTCATATTTAAGAATTAATGTGATTGCCTGGGAGATTCAGAAAAGATCTTTTTCCCCTACTAATGGTTTTCCAGATTATGTCTATTGACTGGTTTTCTTTTGTTTGCTGAACAGTAGACAAGCTAGTAATCATATATAGGGTGGCTAATTCTGTCATTTTCTATACACCAAATACTCTTTTTAGCAATCTTAGAGAAATTCAGAGCACTTGGAAGGGCTGTGCAAGGTTTCTAAACTCACCTATAATAGCTACACCCATATACATGTCACCTTTCAAAAACAGATTTCTGTTTACAGTGTCACACCCATCCACTCTTCCTTTCTTAATATTGTGTTTAATGCTAAGCCTCCTCTACCCATGTCAGCTACCTCCTTACCTAAGACTAAGACTAATTTTGTTTAGAACTGCATGCTGGCCACCAGAATTGGATATTACTTCCTAAGAAATGGAGATTTAGATAACTAGATATTTTTCCTTGGTGCAAATACCATCCTAGCTTAAGTTATACAGTAAGCTCTGAAGTCCTTGCTTCTTTCAAGAAAGACCAAAATAAATAGTAAGAATAAATATTCACACTGAAGAAAAGAAGGAGATGGACAACTACTTCTTTATCTGAGCAAGCACTGAAATGTCAAATCAAAAGAATGAAAGGGTTGCTAATTTTCATATTACAAGTATATATTTCACTGATTTTCAGAGCAGCAATGGACAAATTTTACTGTCAATTTATTGGCCTGTGCTGTTTGAATTAGCTTATTGTACATATTTTCCAGAGAGATTTTAATCCATGAATATTTGCATATATGATACTACAGGAGTAATAATTCCTGTAATAAAATATTTTTTAAAAAATTTGAAAAGCAGTTTAAAAATAAAATTGACAGTATCCCTTAGAAAGTAAAACACTGTCTGAACAGTCATGAAAGACAGTTACACCTAATGAAATTAGTCCAGATGAATTACACTGCTTCTGTAAAGGAGGTCTATACAGACAATATTAGGTAGTTCATCAAAACTCTTCAAATGGAGAACAAGCTACATTAAAGAATAAGACATCTTTACAGGCCTAGCAGAATACTTACAGCGTCGACCAAGGAAAGATAAAGACTTTCCTCCTAAAACCTTAAGAGAAATATCCAATTTATTTCAGTAAGTATAGGTTTTCCTCTTATTTCACCATAAGAATATATGATAACTGGTTATCATTTGATAACTTGTAGTGGGTTGACCCTGGCTGGATGCCAGGTGCCCACCAAAGCCGCTCTGTCACTCCCCTCCTCAGCTGGACAGGGGAGAGAAAATATAATGAAAGGCTCGTGGGTCGAGATAAGGGCAGGGAAATCCCTCAGCAATTACTGTCACGGGCATAACAGACTCAACTTGGGGAAATCAGTTTAATGTATTACCAATTAAATTAGAGTGGGGCAATGAGAAGTAAAACTAAATCTTAAAACACCTTCCCCCACCCCTCCCTTATTCCTGGGCTTAACTTCACTCCTGATTTTCTCTACCTCCCCCCCGCCCCCGGCTCCTGCAGGGAGACGAGGAATGGGGGTTTTGTTCAGTCCATCACACATTGTCTCTGCTGCTCCTTCCTCCTAAGGGGGAAGACTCCTCACACTCTTCCCCTGCTCCAGCCTGGGGTTCCTCCCATGAGAGGCAGTCCTCCACAAACGTCTCCAACCTGAGTCCTTCACATGGGATACAGTTCTTCACAAACTGCTCCAGCATGGGTCCCTTCCACAGGGTCACAAGTCCTGCCAGCAAACCTGCTCCAGCGTGGGCTCCTCTCTCCACAGGGCTACAGGTCCTGCCAGGAACCTACTCCAGTGTGGGCTTCCTACAGGCTCACAAGCTCTTTCGGGGCATCCACCTGCTCTGGCATGGGGTCCTCCGTGGGCTGCAGGTAGATATCTGCTCCACCATTAACCTCCACCCTCCAGGCTGCAGGAGGACAGCATGCCTTGCGATGGTCTTCACCATGGGCTGCAGGGGAATCTCTGCTCCGGCGCCTGGAGCACCTCCTCCCCCTCCTTCTTCACTGACCTTGGTGTCTGCAGAATTGTTTCTCTCACATTCTCTCATTCCTTTTTTTCTGACTGCTGCTGGTGTTGTGCAGGGTTTTTTTCTGCCTTCTTACATATGTTATCCCAGAGGCACTACCACTGTTGCTGATGGGCTTGACCTTGGCCAGCAGTGGGTTGGTCTTGGAGCTGGCCGGCATTGGTTCTATCAGACATAGGGGAAGCTTCTAGCAGCTTCTCACAGAAGCCAGCCCTGTAGGCCCTTTGCTACCAAAACCTTGCCACGCGAACTCAATATGTAACTGCAATCAAGTAATGACTTTTAACTGTCCACCTATGTTATAAAGTGGGTCAAGACTAAAATCCTAAACAATTCCAAATGATACACTAAGGCTCACATAACTGGCTGCTTCTGTGAAAATTCAACTGGTTGCTCTGTAAACACAGACTTAATAAATACTCTTCTCTTTACAAAGGAAAAGAAATCCCCTTTGTTAACAGTGAAATCACCACAGTTAATTCTTTAATAGTGAACATGTGAATATTATAAAATCTTCATAATATTAATTGAATGAGCAAAAAATTCTATAAAATATTGAAGTAATCTGTTCTAGTAATGTTCTTACATTTAAAAAATTATTAGCTATTGGATATATTAGCTATTCTTTAGCTTTTTTAATGGGAAAGCAACGTCATTCTAACATCCTTGTGGCAGTGGGTCCAGAGGCTTCTTTACAGTTACTCAGGAATTTTTAGTACTCTTCCCTGGGAGTGTTCAGACACCTCATTAAGACAGTCTCAGAGAAACTAAGAAAAATCACCTGTGCCCATTCAAACACAAACACTTTCAAACACTTTCAAAACATAGGACACAGCTCAGTAGTTAGAACTGGATATTGTAGAGCATTGTTAACAGTCCTTTGTTTTGCTCTCTATGAATTTGACATGGCTGGTAGGTGTTGTAATATGTTTGGAGATTTTTGTGTCCCTTAGTTTTACTTCTTTTTTTTTCGAAGCATAAAAATATTAAGCCCTAGCAAGGTTATTTATTTTGGTTCAACCCTGATATTCTTCCGATGTTTTTTTTTTTCCATCTCTTCAGACCTTTTTTCACAAAAGATAAACTGCAAGTGGCTAAAAGCGCTAAATGACAAACAACATACAAAAGGTCAATAGGCAAAGTACAAGACAATGTAAATGTTTGAGTAAATCTGAAAGTCCTTTTTGGATTTCATTAAATAGGCTTAGAAAGATATTCATACCTCTCACGTTGAACCTGTGTAAAACCAATATGGTATGTAAACAAATACAAAGGAAGCTTTACCACTGGTCTTACTGATGTGGTGTACACAAGGTATTTATTCTGTGTAATAAGAGAATACTGATATGTAAGTTTTCAAACTTCCTAGGTTTTAGACTTACTAGTTATAAATAATAACTACCTGTCAGGAATTAAACTGAGCTTGAGACTTGAATATTTCAACTCCCCTCTTTAGAAACTCCTCCCATCATCTTGACATACAGGTTAGAGCTAATATATTGCACCTGCCACTACAGAGGTGCAGAGTTTTCTTTCAGAAGCAGAGTGAGTTATCTGATGGATCTGTTTGCCACTGACTACACAGGAAGCACATGAAAGAAGAGGCTTATAAGCATGATAAAGGGTGTGGTAATCTTTATGTAAGCATGTGAAATATTATGGCTGTGTTGATGAGCAAGAAAAATAAGAGAGTGTAATACTTGCCTTAGCACATTGTATGGAAGTGCTGGGAGAAAGAGTAAAGCAATGCTGTGTAACAGTGTCTTAGTGATGGTACTTGATTGCAGCCAAATCTTTGGAAGCTTTTCTGAAATATTAAGAGACCATTTTGGTCCGGAGGAATCAAATGCAATAGGTTAGTGTCTGTGTGAGTTTGTGTGAATGTTTCCCCCGAATGTGATAGAAAAAATGTATCTGATCCACTTAGAGAGTAATTTTTTTCATTTACTAGATGAAATATAGTGAAAGTAGTTCAAAGACATGTAGCTTTCTTGTTAATTTTCCAGCAGTATGCTCACAAATTTTTGGTAAGGTTAAGGGACATGTGACTTTGAATGACAGACATGCATGTTACTCCAATACCGTGGAAAGTTGTTTTCCTTTATTCTCTGCAGGGGAAGAAAAATTGTATTTCTTGTTCTAAAACATTTGGATGCAGCATGCCATCATTTTGTAACTGAGAACTTTCCCCATTGTCTAGCTTCATTAATCGTCATTGTTGAATTGGATTCATTAACCCTTGACTGTTGATTTACTTGTCAAATGTTCACCATTCACTAAATTGCTAGGTTATGTGCTGTGCCTTGAGTAATTTGTAAAAAAGCACATTGGTAACCTATGGAAGCTACTACTAGTAGTGAGAGACAGTCTCATGAGCTAAGGAAGGACAGCCCCTTAGCTGTTAGCCAAGCCGCAGAAACACTGATGCATCTAGGTACTTTTTTTTTGTCCTTAAAAGTGTGTATCTCGAGATATGCAGAAAGACGGAATCACAGAGTTTTCAGAGTTGGAAGGGACCTCTAGAGATCATCTAGTCCAACTCCCCTGCTAAAGAAGGATTACCTAGAGCACATTACTCAGGACTGCATCCAGGCAGGTCTTGAAAATCTCCAGAGAAGGGGACTCCACCACCTCCCTGGGCAGCCTGTGCCAGTGCGCTGTCACCCTCACTGTAAAGAAGTTTTTCTGTGTATGTGAACAGAATTTCCTATGTTCTAACTTGTGCCCATTACCCCTCGTCCTGTCACTTAGAACCATTGAAAAGAGCCTGGCTCCATCCTCCTTCAACCCACCCTTTAGATACCTGTACGCCATAATAAGGTCTCCCCTCAGCCTTCTCTTCTCCAGGCTAAAGAGTCCCAGCTCTCTCAGCCTTTCCTCATAAGGCAGATGCTCCAAGCCCTTAATCATCTTAGTTGCCCTTCGCTGGACTCGCTCCAGCAGTTCCCTGTCCCTCTTGAACTGGGGAGCCCAAAACTGGACACAGTATTCCAGTTGTGCCCTCACCAGTGCAGAGTAGAGGGGGAGAATGACCTCCCTCGACCGACTGGCCACACTCTTCCCTATGCAGCCCAGGATTCCATTGGCCGTTTTGGCAACAAGGGCACATTGCTGGTCCGTGGATAATTTACTGTCTAGTAGGACCCCCAGATCCTTCTCCTCAGAGCTACTTCCCAGCAGGTCCACCCCTAACCTATACTGGTGCCTAGCATTCTTCCTCCCCAGGTGCAGGACCCTGCACTTGCTTTTGTTGAACCTCATTAGGTTCTTCTCTGCCCAGCTCTCCAGCCTGTCCAGGTCACGCTGGATGGCAGCACGGCCCTCTGGGGTGTCAGCCACCCCACCCAGTTTGGTATCATCAGCAAACTTGCTGAGGATACACTCTGTCCCCTCATCCAGGTCATTAATGAATATATTAAACAAAAGTGGACCAAGTATTGACCCCTGGGGGACACCACTGGTTACAGGCCTCCAACTAGACTCTGTGCCGCTGATCACAACCCTCTGAGTTCTGTCCCGCAGCCAACTCTCAATCCACCTCGCTGTCGCCTCATCTAGCCCATACTTCCTCAAGAGACCATTGCCTTTTTTTTTTTTCTCTTTTTGTTTCTCATTCTGCTTATTGAATTGTGGTTTACTTAAACTGAATTTTAAATGAAAGAATTTTGGAAGGTATCATTGATGTTAATAGGAGAGTCCTTGTTCTTGCTTTGGTGACAGCCAATTACCAATTATTGCTGAATATTTTGCCTCTAGGATATACCTGGAGAAGAGAAGGCTCCAGGGAGATCTTATTGCGGCCTTCCAGTACCTAAAGGGGGCCTACAGGAGAGCTGGGGAAGGACTTTTTACTCGGGCATGCAGCGATAGGACAAAGGGCAATGGCTTTAAACTGGAAGAGGGCAGGTTCAGGTTGAACATTAGGAGGAAGTTTTTCACTTTGAGGGTGGTGGGGCACTGGCACAGGTTGCCCAGAGAGGTTGTTGAGGCCCCATCCCTGGTGATGTTCAAGGCCAGGCTAGACGTGGCCTTGGGCAACCTGGTCTAGTGGGAGGTGTCCCTGCCTATGGCAGGGGGGTTGTAACTCGATGTTCTTCAATGTCCTTGTCCTTTCCAACCCTAAACCATTCTATGATTCTATGACTCAGAAGTCACAACTAGTACACACCAGACCACAATGTCACAATGCATTTTATCTATTCAACTATAAACAAGCTAGAGCAACAACAACGAAGAAAAGAAATCCCACAAGTACATTTTGCTTGGTCTATTTTGTGACCAAGAATATTCGTGACCATTTCACTCATTTTGACACTGAATATACTGCCATGTAGATTGAGTCTGAAAGGCTGAAACCTCAAGCTCGGGTTTACTGTAAAATATGAGTCTGAGATATGCTATAGGGTTTCTGTTGAGATATTGTTATTATAAAACTCCAGGACCAGATTTTGGTTATGGATTTAGCATTAGTAGAAACAAATTATGATTCTGAACAGAACTGTTTCACTGAGGGACACTTAATTTGCCTCTATACAGCTTGGAGACAAAATAATACTAGTATTGGGTAGGCTCATGAATTTCTGGCTATGCTAGATGACAGACTTTTTACTAGCCATTGAACCAAGAGCAGGCTGTATAATTTTGCAGCCTGAATGGTAAGAGATAACTTACTGAGAAGAGCTGATCATAGGAAACAATTCTGGATTGAGTGACCCTGATTTAATTCAGTTTAAATTTAATAGAAACATAAACCAAATGGGTTAGTAATTACAGTTTTTAATTATTTCAAAAGGGCAAGCTTTGAGAAATTAAGGGAGCTTGTCAGAGAATTCAGCTGTGCTGAAGAGCTCGAGCTTTTCAGTGTCGATGAGGCTTGACGTTTCTGAGGTTTTTGTTATTAATTAAAAATGCATAGCTTTCCAGAGTTATCTTTACAAACTTTTGAAATTCTTGCAGGAAATGGTTTCAAACCTACGGGGTGAATGGCTACTCAAGAATATTCAGAGAATATATGCAGAGAGCCTGTAGGGAATGTACAGATGGATTGATCAGCAAATAAATCTGCTTCAGAAGTCAGAAAGCTTAGAAAAAAGATAAGAACTGGCAAAAAAAAAAATCCTGGTAAAATTTAAACAGTTAAATCTGGTAAAATTAAAACAAATAATGAAAGGTTCATGCAGTACAAATTAAAGAGTGTCTAGCTTCAATGGAAAATATGTTGCTTGTTTTTCAATGGAGGCAATGTTGAACTGGAAGAGGTCATTCAGTGATAACAAATAGTCAGAAGAGCCATGAAAAGTTGCTACACTGGGGCAAAAATTAAGGTTATTTTTTAAAGACTAAATGACTTACTGCATGACATTGCATGTACTGCGGTAGGAATTTCTAATAGGTGTACTGCTTTAGAAACTGATGCCTAGTTTCCTCTAATATTGTGATCCACAGCACAGATCTGTGCAGGGGCAATCTTAATCAAACAATCGAACAGTGTGATTTATTACTCATACTGTCTTGAACTGTTTAATTCCCTTGTAAACTAATGATCATAGGTTTTGCAGAGAGTGCTACTTCCTCAGCATTCTTGCAGCATAACTTATGACTTCTGGGGAGACCTATTTTGAGGGTGTTGTAACATTACAGCACTGTCAGGCAGAGAAAGACCAGTTGGGCTCTGAGTCATCACATTTGTGCTCTGTGCTGCATTTTTGTTTGTGTACTCCACTCAAATGTTCCAACATGTACCTGTTAATTACTTTGACTCTTGATGTTCATGGATTACATTTAAACTTCTCTGATAACTCAGCCTGTGGAAAATGGGTACAGAATGTTACAATTCTAATTTAATATCATTTTCAAGTAATCTTGAACTTTTAGGTTTTTATATGTTATGTATGTGAAAACTCCCTCTCATTTTCTTCTGCCATAAAAAGGGTTTAATAATTGGTTTGTGAAACAAGAAAAAATCCCATGCCCCTGTCAAAACAGAATATATGTTTAACAAAGACTCTTGATTGGTCTTCTTTCTAAGCTTGATTTTTATCTGTGAGGTTTAATGGAATCCTTCATGTTGGAAACATCTTTGGAGGCAAGTGAAAATAGTCTGTTAGTTGCTGTGGACACATTGATGTGAAAACCCTATATTCCTCTTTTACTGTGTGACTGCATTATGATACGTGCTCTATAGAACAGACCGAGTGTCCCCAACTTATTTCCTTACATGCACCGTGACTTTTATGCAACTCCCTACACAGCTAATTTACACAGCTTGCTTTCATTGCAGTCTGTATCAATTTTGGCATTTCTTGCGAGAAACATGGCACCGCAAGCTCAGTGATAGCTCATAATAAGCCAGTATCTTTGCTGTAAAGATAATTGTGAACATCATTAAATGAATGCTGTGCCAGGGGGAATGGGTATCCTTCCAAGAAAGCTTTTCATTTATCCTGTGGTGTCAAGCACAACAAACAAACTGTAATCAGCCTGAGCTTCTTGGGATTTCTGGGACTGGAAATTTCTCCTACAGTGAAAATTCAGTACATTCATGTATGAGGACAGCAGTTCACCCTCCACCTTCTGGTAGTACCCTAGAAGTCCTAAGACAAACCCAGTTTGCTATTTGCTTCAAAAAAAAATCCAGCCAGCCAGACGCTTCCAGATGAAGAGTTACATATTGTTTTATCATTATAATAGTGTTAAAAATTGAGATGAAGGTAATTGGGCGATACTGATAGATAGGAGTAATGTAGAGAATGCATTTTACCTCCTTAAAATTTTGCTATAAAGAACATAAATATATGATAAAGGATACAGGTAAAATGTGGGTTATGTATGTTATAAATCTACTATAAATAAGAAATGAAATGGGAATAAACTGAGGAAATACTGCTGAATGTATCTCTAATAAATTCATTTACTATAAAAATTATTTTATGAGGACATAATAACAGTGTTTTTGTGAAATGTCCAGCTGACTGGTCTGCTACCCCGTTCATCAGATCCAGTGTATATGGTGCAATTTGGGAAAAGACTATGTTAAATTCACATTCATCCTACTCATTCTGGGCTAAAAGTAAGTCTGTGAAAACACTTGGGGCCCTTCTGAGGGCCTTGGAGGGAATGACAGGTTTCATTGATATATTAGTGGTTCCTTGAGATTTTGTCCAAGCCAGGACTTCGAAGAGGAGGAAGTAAGAAACTTGGCAACTACATACATGTATAGGAATGGACTAGCTGCCCCATCATTTAAGTCACTGGCTGTTCACGTACAGCTAATGATAGTAATATTCCCCTATTGAAACACACAAAAGAACAATGTTGTTGATTTATTCTACACTATGAAAATAGCTTTGACAATATTCTCTAAAAATTTTCATATAATTGTATTTTTAGAAAGGAAAATTTGTTTAGTTAAGAGTAGAGAGGAATAAAGAAACTCTCATTGGAAAAAATATGAAACCACGGTAGTTACGTTGGAGACAATATGCCATCCTCTAGCTGATACTATGTGAGTTGTAAAAGTCTGTATGACAATGAAGGAGAGTCTGCAGACCAAGAGGAATGTGTTCGTACTTTCCTAATCATAGATGACAGGATATTGCAGCCATCTGGGCTGCCCTATGTTGATGTTGTTTCAATGGCCTCATTAGGAAAATTGAATTGCCATAATGTAAGTATATTTGCCTCCATCTGCCTGGAAATTTCCTGAACCTTTAGTGAAAGCACTGGGGTACTTGTCCAGAATCTGTTCTGCTATTTTGCTTTGATCTACCTGTTAAAGCTACTTTGCTTTGATCTATGTAATACTGACAAGACTGATACTGACACTTAGCAGCCAGTTCTGCAGAAGATACGGTGAAAAGCTTGTGCCAAAGATGTGTAGCTACATTACAATGAGACAGCATCAGCACTAGTGACCCTGAAGGAGTCATAGGGTCTAGGCACTATAGTAACATATGGAAAAGTTTCATGACTAGAGGCTGTTCAGTGTAAAAATGTCTGTTCCTGGCTGTGTACACTTGTCTGCTTTTGGCTTTGTACCCTTACAGCTAGAGGTCCTTTCCTCCCTTTTCCCTTTTGGAGGCATGTCAGAGACTAAGATGTCTGCTGTGATATATTAGAAAAGGGAATGTTAAAGACATGATGTTGTGATTAACCAGATAAACTGTTGTTAAATTAAAGCAGAACTGAAATTTTTATCATAGTTCTAAGACTGTAGCATCTAAGAAGTGTTCTGAATTTGTTGGTGCTTCTCAGCTGAAGGTCAAAAGTAGAAGAGATTTATGTAGGCATTTAGGGAGTTGATTACTTCTGTGGTAGAGCTGGTGTATGGAACATACCTGTCCATATAGCTCTCCTGCTGGCCTCCTAAAATGGTAATTCCAGTTAATCAGGTTGGATTTGGAACTCAGAAGGCCAGGAAGAGCAAAGTTTTTTTGTCCTGTGTATCAGGAAAGGTGGGAACAGGAAACTGCTGTAGTATATATGTATCTCTGTTCTGAAGGCAGTAAAGGAAACTGTTAAATTATATCCGTTTTGTACCTCCAAAAGTACAAAAGTAGTAGTCAGATCTTTTAAGGCACTTCTTGCTTCCTCTGAGTGATCCAGAAAACTTCCTGAAAACTCAGTGGGATTAATCACATCTTTCTTCTGCCAAAGCAAAAGATTCCCGTCAGTTTATGTAATAAAATGGTAATATTGTGCCTATTTAAAATATTGTTACCAAAACCATCTCCTTAATTCTTAGAAATTATTCTGTACATCCCGAGTTCTTTGCATGATGAATTTTTGTAAACTCGCATTATATTTTTAAAGCAATTAGGATTGTTTGACACCAAAAATGAACTAACCCTATAAGTCAAATGAAAAAGCTGTCCTAGAAATTAGTATTTCATAATGTAAAACTTTTCTAGCAAAAAATTCTTAATTTGAGCTTTTTTTTTTTATATACAGCTGAAATTTCTTGGTCAATTAACCATCAATGATGAACAGAAGAGGAATTTCTTGAGCAAACTCATGCATAACATGTTGGCATTTAATACACTGCAGCCGTAAGGCATATCAGAGAATGGATGGAGCCATCTGGAAAAGGGCAGGGTAGGGGGAGTGAGCAGGGGTTGTCTCCTAAGGGAATTCCGTAGTTGCCCAGATAAGTCTGTAGCGCATAAGAAGCTTGTCAGCATCATATAATCCTACCACTGCAATACATTTTGGCACTGTGCTACTTATTTCTAAACGACTGATCATTGAAAAGAAAAGTCAACTTTACCTGCTTGCTATGTGATTAATACAGAAGCAGGACCAGCTTTCTAGTTCTTTTGTCATTATGATGCGGAACTGGAGGAGACCTGTGAGGTCCAAACTAGGTTGTTACTATCCTTTTCCTTCCTCTACTTTAACTAGCTCTCTCCTCACAGGAAGAAGGACAGCATTGTGTTTTGTGCTGTCTAGGCAATGGAAGGTCCTGTCTCCCTGCCCGGACTGTCTCAACCTTCTGACCCAATTAAAAGTTGTTTTACAAATGAAATTAAGTACCCAGATACAAAAATGCTTCAGAATTAAGTGGAATGGAAGGGCATAGTAGCTATGAAATAATAGTCTGATCAGGTCAAGGTCGAAAGGTATATCTGAAAAAAAACCCTGAGCCTATTTTATGTAATTAAAAGGAAATAAAAAGATGGATTAGTGAAATTGAATCAATAGTACTTTTGATGCCTCTTCCTTCCATAAATTGGCTAACTGGAGGCTGCTTAAATTCAAAATGAAGTAGCCAGAACCTCAGAAGACAGTGATTAAGACATTAGAAGGAAACATTCTGTCATTAATATTCTGAAGTGTGCTCAATCTCACATGTCTTACTGCAGCATCTGCTTCCAAAATGAGTAATGATGCAAAAGAAAGGGGGAGAAAAAAATGCTTAGACAACTTTTTATAAATAGTGACGTTTAAAGGAAGAGACATCCCTGAGGAAGTTTAGGGATTAAACCAAATATTAATCCTTAGAAGCAAGCAAGAAGTCCTATGATGGGCTGAGTAGCAAGATTAATGGTTAAAATTAGTCATCTGTATTTTATAATTCTGATGAGAGTGAAGGATAGGTAAGGACTTCTTTGGTAATGGTGATCAGAAACCAGCAACCATCTTTCTTTTCAAAGGTGCTTTTATTTGTTGACTTCAGCTAGTTATTACTGTACTGGCATTGGTATTAGTATTGAGAAGTAAATTCTATAGCTGTATTCAGTAGTAGAAAAATACCTCCCTGTTGCTTTCACAGGCTCAGATTATTACATTTCAGTATATATATGAAAAAGAGAATAAAAACATGCATGGCCTATTGGTCATTGACTGAGAAACTTGTCTGACTGACTTAAATGAAAATATTTAGGGGCTTTTTTTGTACTACCTTTTACTGCAAAATTACTATGTTATCTGTACTCTACTATACTGCTAGCTAAATTTAAAAGAAATAAAAAATTGAACAACCATATTGATAGCTTTTTCTAAAAAAATAGAAGTATTTCCTCCAGATTTCTGAAATAACCTGAAACAAAGCTAAATCTTTCATAATAGACCAGTGCTGTGGCATATTAACATTCCGGTAAAGAAAGGATAATTTTTGTTATTCTGCATATTCTTTTCTGTTTGAGTTTTAGTATTCCAATTTTAAAGCACACAGAACAGTGACACTTTAATAGTACTGAGGTTTACAGCTGCACAATCACCCTTTTGTAAATTCATGATGACGATTATTGGTTAAGCCACATTATTTAGTTATGTTCTGATGCAACTATATATAGAAGTATTTGTTATTTTACCTAAGTGCTTTAAAATTTGAATAAATTAAAAAAATACCAAAACAAATAAATATGACCTTTTGGTAATTCTTTTACTATTACTTTTTAACAAATATGTATCTCATTTTCATTGTCATTCACAAAATTATTTCCTGAAACTCTAAAATGTTACACATGTAACACAAAGCACATGTGTTAAAATGGATTTTGTACTTGCAAAACTAATTATATGTTAGAGCCCCAAAGTAGAGGACAGAGCTGAATGTATAGCTAACATTTTTTTCTAATTGTTACAGTGAATTCTAAAAAAAAAAAAAGTGTGAAATCCAAATTACCAAAGAATCTAAAATATCTACTAAACTCCACTAATTACTGTTGAGCAAAATCTGAATTTTTGTGAAAGTATGAATAAGTAACAGTTGCTAGCATAAATTAATAACTTGCCATAAATATCGTATGAATTTTTTTCAGATTCTGCTACTTCTACTGTTTTAGTGGAACAATTTTAAGATGCCTAATTCAAGTTCAGCTCCACAGCTTTCAGATCAGAAGTTTACATCCTACTTTTAGCACTTCTGCAACTTCTAAGTCAGAAGATTGCCAAAACTCAATCTTTTTGTGATTTTTATAATTATTTCCCTGCTTGCAAACAAGAACGATTTCTATTTCTTTCCATTGCAGTGATAGTCCTTGTTTGAAATTTAAGTGTATATTGTAAACTTCCATATCTGCATATGAACTTTAGAATTCCAACGTAGTGGAAGGTTTTTCAGAAATTATCTCAAAACCTTCTTGTAGTGACTAGGCTTACCAAAGGAATAAACTTTTTCTCTGCTTAATATCAAATTTTATTGGTAATTTCCAGAAGGTGAAACTGTCCCAGAGAAGGTCTCCATCAGATACTGTCTTAAATTAACAACTCTGAAAATGATGGTTATAAGTCTTGCTTATTTCACTTTTCTAAATTAGGAGAGCTGTATAAGTTTCTGGAGCAGTTACTCTCCTATCAACATGAACTTGCTGTCTATATAGTGTATTAAAATACCTTAATCATTGAAAAGATTTTTCAGACTATCAGAAACTTCAGTTTCCTTTTTTAACTTACTAGTTTATCTCATTTCATTGCAAGTCATTCTTCAGACTCTGGACTTGTAACATGAAGATGTTGGTTTAGGTACAGATTCCATTTTATCTGAATCTCCCGAATGTGTTATCATTTGCATATAAAATTGTAGATTTTTAATTAAAAACATAGGTTTCCAAAGTTGTCTTTTAAATGTTACTAATGGTACAGATAGGTAAATACCCATGCAAGCTTTCTAGATTCAGAGTTTTCAAACTATATCTTTCAAATAATGTTTCAGTAAAGTGACAAAGATTCAGTTCAGTCATCTATTCTTTGTGTTTATTCCCGAAGACTCTAAAACAATTTCAAACAAGTGCAATTATATGCTAATATCATATTAACATCTTAACTTTATTATACAGTTTGCCTGATTCTTTTTTATTAATAGGAGTATTGTTAGAAAGGGGGGAAAAACAACCTGTCACTGTGCTCAGGCAGAGAAAGCAAGGTTTCAAGAGATACCACACATTTGTCCTATTTACATTTTTTATTTCCCCTCAAGGTGTTGTGTATAATGAATAGGAGATACTGAAATCAGTAAATATCCAATGACTACCCTTTAAAAAGGCAGTGAAGATATACTGACCATAAAGCAAGGTTATGAGGAAAATATGAGATGCAGGACTCTTGGAACTGCTGTGTCATAGCTTCCATAAATAGGTGGAGATTGTCCGTATGCAACTATGCAATGTGTCTTTTCCAGTCCTTTATCATGGCTGTGGGGTTCAGTGCTCTGGAAAACAATTCCTCGATGAGATGCAAATGCAAAAATTTAAGTATCCAAGGGTATAGTGTAAATTCATCACAATCCTTTACTTCATTTGTTATCTACTTAGGAGTTCAACTAAAGAAAATACAAAATTATACAACTGAAGTTCCAATGATTGAAATATATTAAGCTTGTGTCCATGTAATCTTAGGGTAATGGAAACCTTGTAGACAGGAGGATTCCTCTGTGGGGGAAAAAAAAAAAAAGGAGTTGCTGTTTGTTTAAATTGCTGTTGTGATTTGTTATCCGTAAAAGAATAAGGGGAGGAATCATCTTCCAATTGGCTAAAAATATTTTGTAATAGAATTATTAGAAAATACAAGAACTACCAAAATATTTCTTTATCTGATTGTGCATAAGTTATTATTTTTAAACAGGCATTACACAAACAATTTCCCCAACAGCAATGGAAATGCTGGTATTGAAGTTTCAGGTTAGAGAATGCCAACATCCATATTTATTACTGCGTTAAGGCAATATGGGACAAAATTCTCAATAGATAGGTAGTGAATTTATAGCTGATGAGAATGATGGGTTTCCTGGCAGTGACCTACCTATTGAAGAGGATGGGAGGATTTTAATGTCTATGTCAAAGGTCAAGAGTTTCACAGTATTGCTTTTTCAACTTGGACCATATGTTCTTCATCATATATATCTCAGAACTTACTGTGAAATACTAAAGGCCTTTCTTTTCCCCTCTTAATGCCTTGCCACAATTTGTAATACCACATCATTCATGGATTATAATTTAAGGAAGCACACATAAGAGTAAGGTTCATTTTGTCTATGAACTATTCAAGGCTTTCAGTGGATACAATTTTACAGTTTCAAAAGTCACAAAAAACAGAGTACTTGGCCTTCTTTTTTGCAGAAGCTCTCAGGTTCTGCAAAAATTCCCTGTTCTTTCAGTGGTAAAGAATTTGTGTCAGACAGCATCATTTTTAGGGTTTTTTTTTTTGCATACACATGTAAGTTTAAAAATGTCTCTCTGCTTAAGTGTTTATTTCGTTCTCTTAATTGACACAGTTGTATCACCATTTCCTTTACAAAGTTTTTATTTTGAAGTTGCAGAAGGTATAAGTATAAAGGAAGCAAGCACTGTTACTTTACAATGGGTTTTTTTGTTTTGGTTTGTGTGCTTTATATTTTGTTGTTTTTAACAGCATTTAGGTAAACTCATATCCATTGCTATCAATCAGATACAAAATATCCCGTAAAGACTAGATGTATCGCTGTACCAAGGATTGACTGCAACTGGTGCTAAAACCTTCTCTAATATGTTATCATAATATATTCTGCAATATTGGATTATCCCAGAACAGGCTGAGCTTTATGAATCCATTACTCCTTAAAATTTCCATGCTTAGCATGGATGGGAGCAAGTTACAGCATCTTATATTTCCATTGTCTCTGAGTCTACACCACCAACGGGAATCAATTTAATATAAGCAGGCTGGTTCAATACTCCGTAAATATCTATGCCCCTCTTCATTAGGTATTTTGAAAATGGTGAAGCAAACTATAGCTATAGACAGGGTATTTGCATTGTAACCCAACTCATTTGGTTGCCTGAAGCATTACAGGTGCGTGCCTGCCTCGTCTCTATTTATTTAGACCATTATTATGGACTTGTCTTATACCAAACTAGTTAGCCATACACCTGCAGCAGTTCAGGTTGCCATTTTCAAAATAACACTTTTAGTTGTCCTCTGTACCTGTTTGGCTCCTTTCCTCATGTACTGTGGCACCAACAAGTTGGAATAAATCTCTCACCCAGCACTCTAAACATTTTATTTCCTGTGGAAGCTCCTGGATCACCACCTGTCATTGCTGATCCATAAAGCAGTGCGCTCCCAAATCTGTTTAATTCTTGTGTTCCAGTGTACATGTGGGGACAGAGCAACAATTGCAGTATTCATCAACTTCTGAAACATATGCTTCCTTTGCAACTCTGTAATAAGTCAAAAAGATCCCAAATACTCTACCTTCCTTAGATCCTTTTGTGCTGTAGTTTATTTTAACAATAGCATTAGAAGAGAATAGGAATGCTCTTTCTACATGGAAAATTATGTTTTTTCTACTATCTAGCAACATCTAGGAGTTGCAGATATACATTTTTTTTTCCACTGTTTTTTTTCTTCTCTTTAAAAAAATCGCAACATCTTTTCAGTCAGATCTCTGTGACTTTTATATCCCCTGCATCTATCACATCAGGTTGCCATGGCAATGCTACAAAAATATTCAGAGTCACAAGACGTTCATGAATCATTCTAGCCAGGTTTCTGAAATTAAAGATAAAACAAGTAACTTAAAAGTGACCCTAATGTCTGTGTATCTCTTGAGACTTTATCACAAAAGTCCTGGGATCAGTTCCCAGGACTAATGATGATGTCCATTTACAGATGTATTTATGTACTGTGCATGTTGGTATACTAGTAGGGCTCATGCACGATTTATACTTTAGGGGTTTTCTTCCCTTCTCCCACACCAGGCCCCAATATTAAAAATCTCAAGGTTTGACCACATATGTATGTTCAGTCACAGTTCACTTTATGTAGAAAAGACAAGCACAGAAAGGTCATCTCGTCTCCTCTGTTTCCCTGTCTTCAGGCATTGTCAACTGTGCTGCACCATTCTTTACAGATGCTTGAAAAAGCTGCTATTATAGGCTCCATTAATGGATGGAGGTTCAGCCTTGCAGGTAGTCCCACTGAGAGATCTTTAGACTGTCCTTACTGCTAAAAATTTTTTCATAATATCTTACCTGAATCTTTCTTCCTGAAATTTATTGCTATTATTTCTTGTTCTGTTCCTACTGTATGACAAGAACAGATTGCTCCTTTGCGCTCCCCAGCGCTCTTTTATATAGTGAAGACTCTTACAATATTTTCTTAGTATCTATTCAACTCCCTGCGTAAGAAATTTTGCACATTTAGGACCTGTTTCTAGATCTTGTCTCATTCACTTTGTTCTCTTCTGGGTATTCTAACTGATACATAGTGCCTAAAATCAGACCTAAAGCATCAGCTGGGGTGTTTTCAGTATCAGTACAAGAGCAGAAAACTACATGTCTCTTACAGGACTAACTGTTTCTATATCATAATGCAGTCACCCATTATCATGACATGCTCAGCTAAGGCTTCATAACAGTCCCCAGAACCTCTTTTGCAGAACTGTTGCCCATACTGTTTTTTACATACCTTAAAATTCTTGCTAGGTATAGCAAATTAATTTTGCCCTTTTGAATAGCATCTTTTTTTCCAGACCAAATCTCTCATTTGTCAAGATCAGTATGAGTTCTGAGCATATCTTCTTAACTACTGGCAATCTTTACTACTCTGCAAATTTAATAAAACTAATCTTTATTTTGTCTGCCGGGACAATATGAAATTATGGACTAAGAACATACATTTGTGGAACCCTATTCAATGCATCCTTCTGCTTTGATAATGCTTATCTGTTGTTTTTTTTTAAATTAAATGGAGAACACCTCAAAATTACCCAAATTATGGAGAACTGCTTCAAGTACCCAGGAATCTTGTACCTCTGTAAGTCTGCTGGCCTTAAGTTATATGGAAAATGGGATACAGTATGTCCGTATTGCACTGAAATATTTAAAGTAACTGAGGCAAATGTCAGGTATCAGAACTACTTCAGATGTGGTAGTGTGGAGCCAGACAGCTTTTCATGGTACTTGCAATGCCCCTATTAGACTGTTCCGGGAATCTGAACTGTACTGGAAAGTGTAGTTATTCAGGCTTCTAAAAAGATAAGAAGCTTTTGAAAATTTTGCTTCATGAATATCAGTCCTACAATGTCAGTAAAGTAGAATAAAATTAAATAAATTGCAACATGGACATTGCCAAGCTGGCTCCAGGAGAAAATTTAAGACTTTTACAACCATCCCTATCTTCAGGTATCACGCTATAGTAGCTAATTGGTTTTGTGACCTAGTCAGGTTTTCTTTCCCCTTGTCCTGGGTTGTATAAACCTATCATTTACTCACACCATGGAATGTGCATTCCCCTTCAGGACGGTATTATATGGCAATATTAAGTTTGTCATAACAGAAGGCAAATCAGGAGTTATTCCCATGGACATTAGGACTCCCCAAAGTTATTTCTGGCAGAGCTGTGGAATGTGTATGGCAATACATACAGAGTACATCCCAGTGTGCTGCAGGTGGCTGCAGCAGTTATATCAGAAAATTCTGGAAACCAGAAGTTTTGAATAAACATTACTGTCTCTGATGAAGTGCAGCATTCTTTCTAAACTAAGGTCAAAAACAGCACTTTAAACAGAAATGAAAATTCCTGTGAAGTCAGAAAAGAAGAAATCATAGGAGACAACAAGGAAACATCACCTATTAGGTTGCAATTCACAAATCTTTAGTGCAGTTCCTGTGATAGTTCTTTTCAAGACCAGGTTTCCACTGAGGTTGACTTTGCCACTTTTCCTAACGTGTATCTTAGTGATATTGTTGTTAAGAAATCTTTTATGTAATCCAGCAGAAGAGAGTTCAGCTGAACTAATGAGCTACTACAGAGCTCTGTTATTTCAGGGAAGCCTTTCCCAGCATACTCTTTGTCAAAAGTCCTTTATACCTGTGCTAGAGAAGCACCTGTAGCTTCAGTGTTGTTCTTTCGCCCACAGCTATTGCAAGCGGTGCTTCTCTGATACTCTTTTAGCTAGTATGTTTTCTTTGTGTGTGTGTGTGTGTGTGTATTTTGTGTTTGTCTGGAACTCTCCTCATGATATGACTCAGGATCACATGCATATTGAGGTGTTACTGATTTTTTCATAAGGTTATTAGCCTTGCTTTTGACTTTTGTTAAAGCTGGTCTGTTGACTTTTCTTATAGACATGTTGCTAATATTCCCTGTGTTGATCATCCACTGGCATGCCAAGAAAATTCACTGTAGAGCAAAGGATGAAAAGCAGTAACTGTTAGCAGAGTTATATTAATGTCTACTTTTAAACCTGTTGTGATGACTGCTCAAATGTGTTTATTTAAATTCTAGAATGCAGCATTATTTCTTCTTTTTTATTCAACATTCTACAGTGATTTTGTAAATTTTGGACTATGTTACAATTGGTGGTTTCTAAACAATATTTGATAGGAGCCTTATTGGAATTTTAAGTTTAGTAAACGTGGCAGGGTCCATGTAGAGGAAAAACCTGCTCAAACGGAAAAAAAATCATGTTGGAGGACTTCACCATCTTGTAAGATCTGTATTGCCTCATGTGTTAATTATGTTTTAGAAAAAATACCTGATTTAGAAACAATTTAAGGAAACAAAAATCTAGAAATAAAGTTTTCTTGTAGGCTTTGCTTATACCACTCCTTCATAAAGAGAAACTTCAGTTTAAGCCTCCAGTGGAACAATCTTTACTGGTACTGTTTTTCTTGTGTCTTAACATATCGAATAATCATTATAGGGAAAGATAATTGACCTAAATTTCATTGTTTCTCAAATGTTTAAGAACCTAAACTTCTTTTGAGATTGTATTAATAATGTTTTAGCTGAATGCAATATATATATTGCTCCATATATATATGCAATATATATATGCTCCATAATAACTTATGTTATTAATTGAACGAGTAATTGAATCAACATATTGCTAGGGTGTTGGATGCTAAAACTGATTCCTATATACCATAAGGGAAATAAATCATTACTTACTTTAACAATTTGAGTAGAAATCCTTATTTTAAGATAAACATAAGTTTCAGAATAATAATTTGAAAGATCAACAGAGTTACAGAATATAGACATATTTGAAATTGAAGGTATTTTATCAGGAGACAGCGAGCCTTTGTATGCTCTCAGACTTGTGTTCTGCAAAAGTTTTAATGTGACATTCCCTCGCAAGTCTTTTGCAGTGTACCCTTCAAGAAATATTCAGTGCATCTGCAGACAGTTATATCTTTAGATCATAGTCTTCAGTTTAACAAGGAGCATTTCCCATGCCCATCAAGTTTGTTTTGAAAACCTGCAAAGCATTTTCAGTTATTAAAAAATACCTTTTTCAACATGATCTTTTACATTATCTTCTCTCTTTGTCTCAAATATATTAATTGTGTCTTTTCAGAAAGGTGTAATGTAGGTCTTTTAATTGCTAAGATTATTTCAAAGGTTTTAGTTTACTTCAGTAATTTTAAATATGGAAATTTCCTAGAATAAAAAAATTATCCTTAAAAGACATTGTTGTGTTCCAAGTGTCTATTCTGGTAAAATCTTTCTGATCTTCCATGAAATCAGACATCATTAACAGTTGTTAATGTCTTGTCTTTCAAGGAATGATGTTTGCAAAATTGCCTTAGCAGAAATAAAAAGGGGAATAAAATCATTAATAGGATGGTGACAAAGAAGCAGAAGAAAAACCCTGTAATACATTAATTACTGCAGAAAGGTCGATAGACTTCAGAGACACAAGTTATAGACCATGTATTCATATTGATATATTAATTCTCCCTTGTATTCCTAAAGATATAATGTCCTGCATGTGCTGCTTTTGCAAAACACTATTTTTTCTTTTTTTTTTTTTCAATAGTGTACCAGAGGAAAGATATGAATAAAAGCTTTACTAAATTTTGTAAATCTAGAAGATAAAAAGCTAAAATTAAGAAACCTAGTGATTCTATCCTAAAAATGTAGCATTTTCTTATTTAAAATGTTCACTATCGAAGTTTTTCTGCTGAAGAAACAGCTTTTGATACATATGTAAAAGCTGGGCTTTAAACAAAACTAAGTATGACAGGAAATGCATAAAATGATTTGGAATCTTGGTCAACACACATCATCCTCTTACCCAAGAAAAACACTTCTACTCAAACTAATTATAAGTTTATGCAAAACAGATTACAAGCTCCAGAAAATTATCAGTTAAACTGCTTATAGCTTCTAGAAGCGTGCAGTCCCTCCAGAGCTTTCATCTTCTTACAAAGAAGTAGCAGAAATGAGATGATCAATGTGACGGAACTCAAAATTTATTTATTCTATGTTCTACAAAGACTACAGCTAGTTATCTTTTCATTGAATATCTAACAGATGTCTGCTGCTCAAAATGTTTTGAATATCCCTAGTGAAAAAAGGGATATGAAAAAACATTCAACAGGTTTTACACAAGTGTCTTCTTACACAAATCCTGCCCTTTGAAAGAAGAAACTTAGAGGGAATTTAGGATTTCCTATAACCTCCAAAGATAGCATGCCTGTTTCACTTCACCTATTTTAATTCTCTTTCATCAACTAAGATGAATTGTATTTTTGTTTGCAGCACTGAGCAGGTAGAAAGCAAGTCCCACGTTTCAGAAAGGCCAGTCTAACATATCTAGGTTAAAGGCTATTGTTTCTATGGTACATGCAAATGCGGTATGTGTGTATATCTGTGTGTGTGTGTATATTTTAAATATATAGATTCATACTTTTTACATTTTATCTATACTGTTTTTTGATGTGGAAATCTTTTGTGCCTAACCACAGATTTGTGAATCTACAAAAGTGAAAACAGAGTATATTTATGCTCTGTATCATATGAACAATCTCACTTGCATCATAACATTTGACTGTTATTTACTTTATTATTTGTGTTCTTTGTCATAACCACAGTACTTATTCTGCTACCATGTAAAATTCTCCCTACTTCCATTCAAAATGAAGCTCATTTTGCATACGAAATAAATAATGATGTCTTACTACCAGTTAAAATTAGTAACAGAGATGTCTGCAAGTAATCCAGCTCTCCTGGTTTGTTCTTTTTCTTGTCCAGCTACAATTAAGAATATAAAGGAAATAACTAAAGAATTCCTTAGTTCTACTAACAATATTGTGTCCCTTTTAACCACAGAAAGTCAAAACAGAGGTGTCTCTGAATGATGTCTGTAGAGATATCCCAGTATCTGGAGACTTCAGTTATTGTCTGTGTTCTTTCTATACATCAGGTGTCTAAGTTTATGCTCCAATACATCCAGCAGAGTTGAGTCATCAACATAATCTGTGATTCATGATGCTGGCAAAGAACTGAAACAATTCTGAACTGTCTTCAGGTTAAATGAGCTGCTTTGCCCAAGTTTTAACAGCTAGAAAGAAACACATAGGTAGAAACTGCAAGAGCAATGTTCATAACTCTGAAGACAGTTAAGAGAGACCTCAGCTTTTCCAATAAGTTTTTTTTTCTCCAGGTGAAATATCTGGTTTGTTTGTTTTTCTGTGTTTTTCCAAAATGCTTGGTTATGTTTAATTTCCTTATACAAAGCTTTGAGATTTTTCTGCATGTACATGTGTTTTAGAGGGAGGAAAATGGGGTGGAAAGGGTTAGGACTGAAGGTAAGAAATAGCCTGTATTTATATAGTCCTTCAGAAGGCGGGGGAGGAGCAAATTGAGACTTCATGGACTTTTGAGTGCTGAATAGCAAACAGTGCTGTTTTGGTGGGATTTTATAATTTGTAAATTGGTTTTGTAGTTAATATTATGCATAACATGCATTTATTTGGTAAGTTTTACCTTAGTTGCTTCATCCATAGAAATTTTCATCGTAACATCTAGCTTCTGTTTCTCCATGTGTTGCTTCGTCTGCTGCTCAGCCAGCAGTACAGCCACCATCATTTCTCAGCCCTAAATAAGCTTCTATCTGAAATGTCTTTCTTGCTTCCTTAATCCTTCATGAATTTAATTTGCTGCCCTTTAGAATGTCCTCCAAATGGTACCTATTTAGTCAGCCTGTTTTAAATTTCTTGTTATTTAATAGGTGAATTTGGGATTTCTGATATTTACCATGTTATAGGCTTTTTTCCCCTGTTCTGTAAACTCTGATTTCTACTGTTAAAATTTATTAATATGTCACAAACCTGAAAGCGTAACTGAAAAAGGGTGAAAAAGTACCTTATGCTGTGGTCCAAATATTGCTGCATGCATGTATATGAAGAAAAATTATACTACTCATTTTTAAATTTTACATACAGAACACATATAGAACCTCAACTGAAATATTTTGTAGGGGCAGGTCCAAGGAAGGAGATAAAAACATGAGATGTGAAAACTCTGACAGGCAGTAGCTCAAAGGCTGAGCTCTGTCTGCTAGGCAGTTTTATTAGCTCTCCTGACAACAGAAACAACAGCCACCAATGACATAATATTTACAGAACATTATCTCCTTGAAGGCATATAAGCATAACCCTGATATATTTCGCCAAGTACTTAGCTAAAATTGTCAAGAGCAGCTGTAGATGTCTTCAATTTCAGTGATTGGTAGTCCTTAAATCCATCACTATTTTGTCTCTTTAGTGGAAATGGTTTGGTTTTTTCAGTTCCCCAGAGCTAATGGAGCTGATGTTTTTAAAATCAGACCAAATTTTTGTTATTATGTTTAAAAACAGGTTCAAGACCCCACCTGTATGAAAACTTATGCTGAGCCACTAAACTTTGATAATGCCATAACCCCAACATATTTAATGTTACTTCTCTTATTTGGTCCATTTCGGTGGATAAAGATGTTATATTGTGCTTCAGTATTCTTGCATATCACCTAAAACTGACCTGTATTTGCAGTGGTTTGTTTGATTTGTTCCTTGACTTAAAAAGTTTCTCTTCATTTAGTAATCTCATGTATTTCAATTAGATTCCGTATAATGTTTTCATATATTCCAACATAGCAAGGGATATTTGTAGTTACATCATTTTGTATGTTTGTTTCAATATAGCTTCAATAATTTATTCAGATATCCCTGAATTCAGATAACACAGAACTGAGTTTGACCCACTAGGTATCTTTCAAAAAACTATTGAATATTTAAGCAGAAACAAATGGAAATGGAAAATCCATCTCTTGACGATTTATTCTTATAATCGGTTACTCTCGATGGAAAAAGTATGGACTTTTTTTCTGACTAACATTAGTTTGTTTTAAACTTCTACCTACATTGCTCTGATTTTAACTTTTTATTTAAATTCTCTGTTGTTTTTTTTTGTTTTGTTTTGTTTTTTTATATGAAAGAATGTGACCTGGGAAGCCACAGTTATGGTTACACTGGAGAAAAACAAAAAAAGTGGATGAGCATACTATGAAAAACATAACTGTTGATTTCCCCTAGATTTGGGGGCAGGGGGGTGTGAAGGGGCATTTTTATTTCTGGAAGCGTTGTGTTTATTTAATCTATTTTTTATTCTATGACATAGTGTAGAAAAGGAAAGTAAAAAACCTCAAAAACAATTTAACGAAATTCAGTACATTTTATTGTAAAAATATTTGGATTTTGCTAATCTACTGTATGTGGAGGGACACTTCCATTGATTTTCTTTATTTCTTTTTTTCTGCACAATATTGTGAAGAAGAATTAACTGAAGAAGGTGTTACCTCCGGTTCTGACTCTCCTTTTTGAATGCAGAGATGTAACCGATAGAAGCAGCTTTTAAGTTTACTATTTAATCATTACACTACTAATAAACAAATTATCTATTGATAGGCTAGTTGATAAACATACCACTATTATTAACTTACAGCTCTATCACTCCTCACACCATTATTAATCACAAAAAAATGTTACTGAGTTACAGTTCTATCACTCTTTACCTGTCTGCACTAAGTCTTTTGGATATAGACCTAGTGGCGAGTCTCAGAATTTCTCAAGTGGATTCCCTCAGCATCCCAGTGCACTTGGTCAGTTTTGCTATAATCTGCCGGTGTTGGGACTCCTACAATTGTGAAGATGCCGTCTTCTCTTGTTCAGTGACAGAATAAGGTCCTATTTGCCACCCTTGATCTTCTGCCACCCCTTTTCTCTGCCCCAGTCTGCTCTCAGATAAGTATCCTGTCCTAACTATTTGTTCCTGTTAATCTCAGTTTTGCTAAATCCATACCTAAATTTAATATTTCCCATGCTATTACCTAGGTAATCTTAACATTGCACGGTTACTCTGTGGCTGCCTAAGTACAGTTTGCCTTGTAAGATTCTGCTCCCAAAAATCCATTGTCAGCTTTCTGGTTCATGCTGTTTACATATTGTTTACTTTGCCTGCCTTCTAATACATTTGATTCTACATTAGCTCTGGTTCCTCTACCTTCTATCTTATACAGAAATAGTCTGCATACCAGAGCAAACTCATCATGTTATATGCTTTTTCTTTTTGTATGATCACAGAGTATCTATCCTAAGATGCTTAGGATGCGTTAATTAAAGAATTAACACATAGGTATTTAATCACAAATTAGGCAAGATGTTGTAATCTCAACCGTGAACCACCATGAAGCTATCTAAAATGTGATTCTGCTCTCAAGGAACTTCAAGTGAATTCAGCAGTTGTATATTAGGCATTTAATTTTACCTTTTATAGGTTTTATATATATACTCTACTCTGGCTTTCTTTCTCTCTTTTTAAATTATATATTGTAGATTTAAAGCCACGGTTGTTAGATTTGTATACAGAAATAGTAGATATAGGCCAACTGTCCATATCAATACTGGGGTGCAGGTACACTCTGCAGGACAGCATTCACCAACTGTGTGCCCTGATGTCTATGAGCATATGGATAAAGAAAAACACACAAGTATTTTTGACTAATAGAATAGGATTTTGACTATTCAGTCACACTTCAGTGAGCTATATCTACTCACATAACAAATATTCTTATCAAAGCCAAAACCTTTACAAGATTTGCATTTCTTATGTTTCACTGGTATTTTGTACTGGTTTACAACCTATTTTTGTATTCTTAAACCCTTACTTTTTTCGATAGAAGTGTATTAGGTTATATGATCCTTCTTTAGTTATCTTTTATGGTCCTAGTTACAGATTGTAAACCATTCACTTTATCTATTTTTTTTTTTCTTGATGCACTTTCCTAGATCTTAAGGAACTTTATCCCCTTTGAAGTATTTTTCTGTCCACTAATCCTTCAGCATTTCAGTGATTTTAACCTCTTCATTACATTCTTCCAGTGCTCATATTTGCCTCTTCCCTTTAACCTAAGTTCTGAATGTGTCTATAGATCTTTCTCAACTTCACGCTTTCCATAGTCATTTGAAATGTATTTCTCACATTCTTGTCTGTTTGGTTACTTTTTAAAATTTTCAAAATAATGAAAAATTTAACTTTTAGAAATATGTAGCACTTACTACTTTCTCCCTGCTCACTTAGTACTTTCTCCCTGCTTCTTCAGATTTCATTATTTTCCATATTCTAATCCTCTCCTGGTTTAGAACATATTCATCCTTCTAATGAACTCTCTGAGGCTTTGGCAGAAGTTTGCAGAACTCTGCACGAAGTGTTTCCATATGTTTTCCCTTTTCCACTCATGAATATTGTGTCCAGCATACTTACCTCTTATCTGAGCTGATGCTGCATCCTACATCTGCAGCCCTGAAATATGTTCCAGTATTAATTTACAGTAATGTACAGAACTAGTACTAAATTTGGACACAAGGAGTAAGGGTATAGTAAGGGTTAATTATAAAAAAGTATTAAAATACTTTCACTCCTCCAATATTTCACAAGAAAAGAGCCAAGGAATAAAATTGTGGATGCAGTATTATCTAAAGAGCTATAAAGTTAGCTGAGCATGCAACAGTTAGAAATATGAAAAACTCTGGGGAGCGAGGAATGTACATTTTCCATTTTATTTTATCAAAACAAAATGTAAATGCTTCAAATGAGCTGCTTAGATTTATATTTTCACTAAAACCTTTGGTAAGCCTCTTACTGCTTTACAATTAAGTTGCATTTAGTAATGTACAATTAAGAAAACAATTTTCTAATTTTTAAGTACCTCTCACTAATAATTCCCATGGTAAAGAAAAAAATCATTTTTTTCAGCCTAAATTTCACCTAATTTTCAGTTACAAGTTATCTAGCAGGCTGTGTGCATATTTTTCAGTATCGAGAAACAAGATGCTAAAAATGATAGGCAATCAATTTTGTCTGCCTGACTTGGAATCTTTTCAAGGTGGGATGTTCTAACTTTATTCAGAATGTGCTGAGTACCAACCCACAGAAATTTGGCTCGAAAATAAAGGTTGCTTTCAAAAAAAAATAAGCTACCATAAATATATGTCTTTCTGTTTGTATTTATAAGATTTAACATTGTAGACAGTGATCTACTTTTATTTCAGCTGAGAAAAAGGAATAAAGGTCAAAATAGTAATATCGCTCAGAAGTTTTGCTAGCAGAAATGTACAGCATTAATTATCTGACAAGGCTTTAAGGGTCTGATCTCCAAGTCCATTGAAGTGAATAAAAAAGATACTTTAATGATCTTCTGCGATTCAAAAATCACAGTATCAATTCACAGTAAAGATCAAAGATTCTTTTGGATGTTTTAAGCATCCTCCTTCCTGTTCCCATGCCCCCCTTTCTCTCTGTGCTTGCTTTCTGCTGTTTTCTTTTCTTTTTTTTTTTTTTTTTAATGCAAACTGATGATTCATAGTGCGGACTAAGAATATACTATGTTCCTTTTTAAAATGGCAGCACTAGATTCTGAAATCTAGCATAGCTGAGAAGGATGTACTTGAACAGAATTTAAAAGCTACTGTGGATCTTTGTAGTATGTAGTGGTAGGAGTTTTCTTTGTGGCTTTCTTTTTTTAATCCCACTGCCTTAAATGGTCTAACCTTTTTATCTTCAGATATGATTAAGTTAACTTTCTCATTATTTTAGAAAATAAGAATAACACAGAAATGCAAATAGACTCTTGTCTATCTTTATTAATTCTGAATTGAAATCAGGTGGGGATAGCCTTGTTAAGTAAAACTGCCTTGGTTTTTGTTTGTTTGTTTTTTCATTTCTCATCTTAACAAGGAGCTGTTTGATAGAGGTACACTCACTTTCACTGCATCATTAGAGTGTACACCTTGTGGAATCAGTATTTTAAAATGAAGGCGTTGGGATTTCCAGGAGATTGAAGTATCAATTCATCATACTCTATGGCCATCTGTTGGAAAATAAGATCATAAGGAGCTCTAGAAAGAAATGACACTTCTTCAACTGTACATTTTTTTCTAAAGGGTCTTGGGGTCAAGCATCTGTGATGCTGGTTCACCCGCTTACCGTATTCCTATTGAGATTGTCCATTTACCTTTCCTTCAAACATGTGATATAGTGGCATAACCCTTAGGTTCCTGAAAACTACCATGGCCTTTTGGACTGCGTGTCTCGTATTAGCCTCCCTATTCTGTCATAGTAGCTTTGCCGTCTGGTACCCAGGCTTAAATAAAACATGATTAATAGAATTGCTGGGACATACTAAGTGCTAAGTGGCAAGAAGAAAGAGTTGAAGAGTAGACAATTAGATCTTCATAAACAATTTCCTTTTCCCCCTCAGATTAGGGTTTTTTTAATTCCACTGCTTCTAGTGAAGGGTAAATAATAAAATGATCAGATTGGACTGTTCCAGGGAGGTGCTGTGTTGCCTTAGCATATCTTTAGTCCTCTTTCAAATGCCAGTATGTCTGAATGTCACAGGCAGAATCCTCTTATGAAATGCCACTTCAGCAATTATCATTTGCAAAGAAGGAAGTGCAGAGAAGGAGATGAGAACTGCAAATCAGTTTAGCTTTATGTTCTAATTAAGATTTTGATCAAACATTCAGCTATCTTTCCTGATCCCTGCTGCTAGATATAGAGGTGGAGAAAGCCTTGATGTGAATATGGGGAAAGGAGAGCAGGTTATAGAAAGGGACAGGCTCTCCGCTCCTGAAGAATTACGCCTCATGAAGTGCAAGGCTGCTGCAACCCAGGGTAACAGGCCATCCCTGGTGCAGACCACCATCTCTAGGCCTGGAGCTTGGGTTTAGGGCTGTCTGCCATGTGGACACAACAGCGCTGCCCCATCCTGCTGTGGTTTAAGCCTTCCTGCCTTCATTATCCCTTGTATTCTCTTCCCCTACCATGGCACTGCATGAGAAAACAATCTTTTGTAAGATGGGGGTTAATGAGAAGGAGGTCATACAACACTCTAACTTTCTTTCCCTCACACCCGGAAATCCTGACATGATTAGAAATGCACTATACTTTTAGTTTCTCCGCATACCTTGTAGTACATGATCTTAGAAGATGAGAGATTGAAATTTGGACAGTCTTCCAATTGGTCTTAGATTCTTTTATGTTCCTCAATGTGGATAGTCAAGCATGTCATCATCTTTATTATCTCTCCTCACAACAACCTATAAGATTTAGCAATTATGTTATTTTCAGCTTCTAAAATGAGGTACAGGGAGGTTAAAGCCAAAACCCACTTATCTTAGATTATTTATATGCCTTTAAAACTAGCCAGTGGTAGACAGTAGTAGGTGCAAGGACTTTTGACAGATTCCGAGACACGTAATCTCAGCCTTACACATTCAGCCCAAGGTCTGTGATTTACATACACGTCTAATCTCTGGACAGTCCTTTCCAATTCAGTCATTCCAGCAGGCAACTGGGACTAAGCCACAGACATACCTGTTGACTGAGGTTAGTTACTTTGGCTGGAACTGATGCAGGGAACATCACATATTGCAAGGCAAATTCTCTCAGTTAGAAAAAATAAGCACACTTTCATGTTCTGTTGCCTAAAATTTGTGCATTAATTGAGTGCATAGTTTTATGGTACTTATTCCTGATACCTGGTGTTTACAAAATATTTTGAAAAAGTATTACACTGCCTCTGTAGTTTCCTTCCCAATTTATTCCAGCTATGTTAACCATTCTGAGACAAAAATTAAAACACATTCGAACAAGCTTCTGTTTTGCAGATAATAATGATAGAACATCCTAAAGAAAATCCAGTAGAGGAAATCATCATTGTGGGAAAATTCATCGGACTAAAATGTTATTTACTTTCTCTTCTTACAATTTAAATTCACATTTTGAAAAGGAAATCATTATCCAAAACTATACAGAGGGAACTTTAAGGTGAAGTAGAGACCATAAGTCTTTCCTAAAGAAAACAGAGATGTTGCAAATGCTTGTCTTAGTGTTAGAAGGAATAGAATTTCAATGTAGCAGCTACAGAATGTGTTCCAAGTCAACTTAGATGTGAAAGAAGAGGTTCGTGGGCTTTACACCAATTAAAAAGAATTGGAATCGCAATTAAGCCCTTGATAACAATTTCTGCAATATAAAAGATAATCGAATGTTTGGTTGTACAACCGGATGTTAGCCATTTGTAGGCCCTGAGCTAATTCTGCCTGTGATTGTACAGACTGAAAAAAAAAAAAAAAAAGGCTGCTCTGTTCTAGTAGCATACACTAACAGGTTATGCTAAAAGTGAATGATCATTTTGTTGTGCTGGATCACTAAAAAGTTACAGCTGTGGTCAGAACATCCTTTGCTGTTAGTTTAGAGAGTTATTGTGGTACTAGACTGTAGGCTGAAGTTGTCAAACCCCCAAAATCTTTAAACGGAAACTTCAAGATTTTCTGTGGCAGAGGTAGCCACGACTGCTGGTAGCTGAAAGTAGTCAACAACAATCTCAGTGTGGTGTGGTTGTATATGAAGACCTGAATCTGCGCTCATGGCTGTTGTATCTGGAGGGATGGAGGAAGGAGAGCCTTCTCCGTCTCAGGACCCATTTTGTAATAAGACCAAAACAAAGATCCCAAGTCTGATATTTCAGGCATGACTTCAAACTTCTGTATTCAGGCTGTGGTAGGCAAGGGATGATTAGTGTATTTGACTCCTGTAATTTTTGAACACAACCATTTCTGAAGTTCATGGCTCACTTATCAATGTTTACAGCTGTTCACAATAAAGTGGACAACTTTAGCTCTTGTTTACCCAGAGATGAAAGCAGGAGCACTATTGATGTTGGCAGTTCCACAAATTGATTAGAAAAGGATCACTCCATTTGTCATTTCTTAGAAGAGGCACAGGGCAGATTTATCTTAGTCACAGGCTGGTTGGGTAATGTGACTAAAAGCACAGCACATCAGAATATTCACCTCCTTAAAGATTTGACATTTTCTGGATTGTTTTTATTGTTGAGCTATATTTAGGATGTATTTTACTGTGTATTCACGAGTTTCTGTTGATGTGCATGAGTGTTTTCACCCACGTACTATATTCAAATTGGTTAAGAAATGATTGACCGTAATTTTGAAAACTATGAACAAACAACAGAACTATAAAAGCTACTTAAAACTTATTCATATGTCAAATCCAATGAATGCTAGAGGTGATACAACAATAACAGTTGTTTACATGACTTATGTGGTAGGCTATTAATTTGCAAATACAAGTGCTTCCACTGTGAGGATTTATTGTCTGTTAGGGTGGTGTGTAATAAATAGGAATTATATTAAACTAAAAAGATTTGAAGTTAATACTGGTTTGTTGCTTTTTGTAGGGTATTTATAGCAAGTTGCATGTCCCTTTATTGATAACTTGAACTAACCTGAATGCTTTTGTACGGTGAATATTCAAATGGTATCTAATGTTTAAACCACATTACTATCAATTAATATCAATAATTTATATTTCAAAAACCATGGGGAACAAACATCACTAAGTGATAAAAGCAATCACCATCTTTTAAAAGATATTTCATTCCACCTTATATGCAGATTGTAACACATTATTTGATGATCTGCTATTATCTGGCGTCCGAAGGGGAGATATTACTCTTTCAATAGTAGATAAATTAAGCATTTCCTTGAGGTGGTCATTGTTATCAACAAGCTGTAAGCTAGATTTAGTTGAGTTTTCCTAAGCAAGATAATGCTTAAAATTTAACGTGATGAAGAGTCTCTGGAATTATGTATCTAATGTATATTGGAGTACCGAGCCATGAGTGTTCTCATATCATAACTGATGGCTTGCAAATTCAGTGTATGCGAAGTAAGTTACTCTCCTGTATACATTACATACACAAATACAGTTCTTTTAAAACACTGAAAATACCCTCTTTTGGGCTATACAGCTCATTTGGTAAGAAATCAACTGAAAATCGAAACAGATCTAAAAAATAATCCCTATTTTAAAACATTGGTCTTGATAGAGTCAAAAGCCTGAAATAGCAGTTTTGCTCCTTGGGTTCTAGCAAATAATATCCTTACCTAGAAAAGTAATTCCACTGCATTAAAGTAGAGATACAGGCATTATATTTTTGCAACTATTTTCTACCCACATATAGCAGAACTTCATGAATAATAAGCCAGATTTGCTTTAAATTTCAAGCTACTGAGTACACAAAGCAATTATTTCACTTCTTCATGGCACTGTAATCTGCAGTGATAGCAAAGTTACCTTAACAAAATATGAATATGAAACACGTTTCAGTCCTATATTTGAAAAGTTTTGTACAGGAACTTGGATACTTTATGTAGTTTTATCTTTTTTTTTTTTTAATATATATATTGTGAATAATTTCCCTTGAACTGAAAATTAATGGACTGTCAAAAGTCCTCTGATAACATTTCAGGCATTATATGAAGTGTATTCTATCCTGACTCACTGTAAGGCTTGGGTGTAGTGTCTTTGTCATGCTTGTTTAGTTTCTTGGTTCATCTACCAAAGAGTTCAATATGCGTTCCAGTTAGTACCATTAATAGTGTGGTTATGGCGATGTGAAATTGGAGTGTGATTCTACAGGAAACACCTCCACTGTCAGTCTGGCTCTTTGTTTTGCTCCTAGGATCTATTCACTTACCCTTATACAGTCTAATTTGCCCCCTGGGTTCGCTTCTGAAGTTGGTCAGCTAAATCTCTCTATGGGAATCTGGGCTCAGTTGACCACATAGGCTTAAGGGTTCTTCCAGAGATGCTGAACATGCTGTCCACACCAGCTTTGGCTCCCGCTGCCCAGGGTTTTCCTCAGACGCTATTGCATCTGGTCCAGAGTTCTTGCACACCCTCCTGCCTCAAAGCCAGGGCATTTAATACTCACTCAAAGAGTTACCCTACACAAATACTTTTACAGGCTACAGTGAGAAACCCTCACAATTTTAGACAATTGAACCAAATAAGAGAATAAAAAATAATCTTTTGCTGGGCCACAGGGATGACATGGCATATATCCAGGCACAGCAAAGTCTGCTCCGGAAACTAAGAGCTACGGGCAAGGTGAGCACAAGACTATCCAAACCAGCTGGTCCTGGCACAGTTCATGAGCACAGTGGACTGGGTAAACCAGATCCCTTCAAACGTACAACTGGATCCCCTTCTGTCAAATTTTCCTGTCTTAAAGAGAGAAATGCTCTCTCTGCTGCAGTCACGTAGTTTGATGATAGGACAACTGTCTGAGAACCTGAAGCTGCCACTTGACTCAATTTCACAGAGAAGCTGAGAGAAAATCAGTAATGTTATTTGGTCAGGTCAGAAGAGGCTTGAGACATGGTTTTAAAGTAGTTAGGGATTAAGTAAAGAAGAGGCTGACAGTTTTGATATGTGATAGAAAAAATGTTCCAAAGGAAGACAAACAGAGTATCAAAGACAGATGTATAGAAAGTGCCAGTAAGGGGGTGGTAAGGTAAGTGAAGATCAGGAGGGAGAAATACAGCTATTAGGAGTCTGAAGACAGATGACAGCTGGTGAATTTTGAACGGTCCAGGAAGAAGAAAAGCCTGAAGACTGTATCAAGGTTAATGACATGGATATAAAACCTGAAATGATCTTGTAGAAATCGTCTTGCCAGAGCCTCTAAAACTGACCATTATATTTCCATGAGAATACTGTTTGAAATGCACAAATGGGCTTAAAGACAAAATTGGATTTCTTGCTAGGTGTAGAGTAGTATATGAGAAATATCAGCTGATAGTTTACAGTGTGATGGCCACAAGTACAACAAAGCCATATTAGTGAAATGAAATCAGTTAAAGCCAGAGGGACTGTGGACTGTCAGATTCAGAATTCCAAATCTCATTTTGAAATATTCTAGAAACCTAAGAAAAGACATCTTCATTGGACTGTAACTTACATCAAAAATTTTTATGTGGGAATTTCTAAATTATTCCTAAAGTAAATGTAATGCTTGTTAAGTTATAAAAGAATTCAAGATACAATTCTAGTCACATAAGTCTGCAGAGCATGAGACTAGAATAAATTAGGTTGAAAGAAAAAGAAAGGAAAAGAAGCAGAATGGTTCAGATTCCTTGATATCCCAGAGATTCGCTTTGTTCCCAGTGGCCATTCCCACAAGCCTGAGAGTGCAAACAAGCAGTGATGCCTGCTTACTGCTTCTGCACGAGCCAGAGATGCACAACCCATCCTGCTTGTAGTCTGTTTTTCAATTAGTGTGATCCAAGTTCATGTAATGCAGCCACAACGTTGCACACTTAGACTTTCTCTTTTTTTCCAGAGGTGAAATCCAACTGGCATGGAAATTGCTGTTACAATCTAAGGTTCATATGCACATAAAGGGTTGGAAACATGAACAATACTGTGGCAGGATGAGGAACTTTCCCTTTAGACTCCAATTATTTTTTTTATGTTCATTAGCCAATATTTAGATCCCCTAACATTTGCCACTTTCAGAGTTAGGACATGTGTAGGAATACTACCTTTAAATTCTTGGTCTAAAATCCAGTTAGTATGTAGTTATTTGAGAGTTATGAGTTCATCCAGAGTGTCTTTTTTGTCCTCTCCATTTGGTTTGGGTTTGTTTTAGCTGCCATTGATTTTATTTGCTGCTTCTTAGGAGCCCAGAATTTTCATTGCCCAGTTTACGTATCTCACTTCAATGTTAACATTAAAGGCTCAGCAAACCTTTATTGTTTCCATAGTAAATTGGAGTTTGGAGAATGGCTGACTTCTAAAATAGATTACCTGAACTGTCCTTTAGGATTGCCTCAATTACCTCAGTTATTTGCCTGAAGTCAGTAATGCGAATACTGTCCACTGGTCTCTGTTTTGAACATGCTGTTTTCTTCTTATGCTGCCATGGACAGAAGTAGCAAGAACTTGGCTTCCATCAGTTAGACCTGAGGTATGCTGGAGCAGAACACTTAGAAACTGCAGAATGGTGTTGTTTTTGACATTTATCGCTGGAATATTATATCAGCTACCATGTCACTTTAGAACCTTTCATTTGTATGCCATTTGATACTGCATTTAGATGTAAGATATGTCATTGGTAGGCAAGACATTGTCACTCTGTGACTAAAACTTCCTTATACAGGAGCATTTTCAACATATTTAATTGTTTCTGAATTACTAATAAGGACCATTTTATTTCCATTGAGATTTCCACTGTAATGATCATATTTATCCTGTGAGTTGTGACCCTCAGTAGATGCTATTAGTATTGCACTCCTTAAGCATATCGATAACTTTGAACAGTTCTTACTATTCTTTTATCCTTTTGCTGCTAAGAGTCCTTTCTGTAAGTATTATAGAATAGCAAAAAACTTCTTCAGGGCATTAAAGTGCAGATGCCTATATGTTACTGGGCTATAAACGTTAAGCCAGTTGTTGGTATGGATAAAATGAGGCAGATTGGAAACATCATTGAAACATGGCCATTGTCAGTGTGATATAAAAAGACGCAGTCTGAGAGTTAAGGAAAATCACTGCTGTGTCTGAAAAGTCTGACACAGATGTGTAGATTTTGTCAACAAAGTCACAATTTATGTCACAAGCAGCCCATTTCTATCAGTTATATTTCCCCACAGCTAATACTTGAACTGAGAGAATAAATAAAGAGATTTCGGTGAGAGAGGGGCAAGAGAGAGAGAGATGGGCAAAATTTGAAACACATTTTAGACACAAAAATCCTTTTTTAGTCTTCCCAGCAGTTTCTCTGTGCTATATGAAACTGGCTTAGAGCATGTATTTCTAGCAGCTGTACTATGGAATCTGTGGATCAAAAATTAGATAGGAGGTAAAGATAGGGGTAGCTTCAGGCAAGTAGAGAAAGTTCGATTTCAAAGGAATGCAGAAGTTTTAGTACAGAAGTTTTCAGGCTTTATCTCTGCTAACAGCTGTAATACAGGAATGCCATGGTAACCCATTATGAAATAACTTTACAAGTGGAATGCAAACGTGGGTGGACGTAGGTTCAGTCCATAGTTTCTCATTCATTGATTCAGTGTTTACATTCCATATCTTTCAAGTGGCTAGTAAACAGTAAGCTAGTTAGCCTCTTTGTGGTCATAACTAAGGTGAGCTAGGTGACTAGACCTGTTAATTTTATTTTTGAGTGTCCAAAGCTTCACTTGCATTCATAAGTGTGATGGTCGTAAGCACTCCATAGAGAGCAAATGCTTGGATTGAGTTTTGTAACACCCTTCAGCTTCTTGAAGCAGAATATTGTCAGTAAGCGCTGTGTAGCTTGTTAGGTGGTTTCCATCACTGCTTCACTGAATGTGGGAACATAACGATGAAATTTTTTCTGCCAGCTCTCCTGTAGATCCAATAGCACTACAGTCACCATTGTGCAGCAACAGTGACTTCAGTAGTCACAATTTTCCTCTGTTTTGAGAGTATTTATCCCCAAATTGGTTATGTAAAACTTTTAGGATAATTTTGTTAGATCCTTGGATCCTCTGTCCACTTCCTGCTACATCTGTAGTAACACTTCTGAAAGAAATATCTATGTTTATTCAGGACGATTAGATAGTTACTCCTTCTTTGGAAATTTTGTATTAAAGTGACACATATAAAGGTACCTCTTGTTGTGCATTAATGCCATAATGCCTTATCTGGATGCCTAATCCTCATCTGGATTTATTCAGGTAGGCTCAACAATTGTACTCATATTTTGAACACTGTCTTTTTATGAATCTTTTCCATTTCTTATTGAGTTATCTGAAGAAATTTTTTATGATGTCTAAAAGCCAGCTGGCAGTTTCTTCTTATCAGGGAACTTTTCCTTTCTAACAAATTCTGTTTCAAGGACTCATTATTTTCAAATTTAAGGAGCAGAGGAACGAAAAAGAATTTTGAACAAGTTGAAATACCATAAACTCCAAGGTTGTGTCTGTAGCTAACTCTGCTTCAATGCTTTCTCATTGTCACTTAGCCTTTGTCAATTAAAACTAGTTAAAACTTGTCCCTGAATAATTTTTTTTTAATATAAATTTGCATTTTCTGGATGTCTCTTCTAGACATCCAAAGATTAGGCATTTAGTCTAGGCTCCCACTATAATCAATAGGGAGCACAATGTGTCTTCGTAAGTGATTTGTCCTATGCCTCTTGGTTACTAGCTTAGAATGAAATTAGTCACCCCCAGACAGCACTTAGCTCTTTCCAAGTGAAGGCACTTACAGCGATCTGCTTTGTTGGTTAAACACTGGTGAGATTAGTATTCTTACTGTGTCTTTATTTCTTTTAATATAAAGGTCAGTGACATAGCATAAAGTGTATTACAGGGAATTATAAAAATGCAATACATATAAAAATGCAATCTGTACACATACATAATGCATACTAGTAACAAAAATATGTCAAATCCTTCTGCATTTGGCTTTTCTGTATTTTTACTTTGGAAATTCTCAGATATTACTTTAACAATAATAGAATTTCCAAAGATGTTTCCTCCCATACAGTGTTAAACTGAACAGTCTTTGTACAAATATTCTCCTTTGCTTGCATAATGTCACATCCGATGAGAGAATAACTTTAATTGATACAGCTATAATTTTACTGAATCTCACTGGGTTATTCTGGATGAGGAATATATGCCATTTGCTGTTGTTGCACAGCTAGCCAAAGCAATCCACCGTCTGTAGATTATGTGATTCTTTACTGAGCCATATGGACTTCTTATTTCCCTCTTAATGTGACCTGAAAAAAACGAGACCCTAGTAAATTGAAACATAACTGAGGATTTTGCTTTTTTAGATTTGGTAGGTAGGTGTCTAGAGCTGATTGAATCTTGAATTTCAATTCCAACAACAATTCTGACAATAGACTAATTTCCTTTCTGTTTAAATTACAAAAAGAGTCCCTGCAAAATAAGCTTATTGAAACACTTCATTATCAGTTGCATACAAATATTTAAGATGAAAGCAAGCTCTACCATAGTGCTTTATCAAAAGCTGAAAATGCTGATGTGTTCTTGTGAAATATTTGGAGTTTGTCTAAACAACCTTTCCTGATGCACAACAGTTTGGTTAGAGAACTTGCAGCCTCCCCCTCCCTTCAGTAATGAAGTCCCTGCTAATGTAAATAGTTCCCCATAAATGAGACATAAAACCTTCTTCTTCCTTTGTATTCTTTCTAGTGTTTCTAATGAAATCATTTGGTGTAGGATTCTTACACAGACAAGAGTTGAAAAGATTTCCATCTCCATTTCATTTAAAGCTGATAGGATATTTGCATAAAATTATGAATTACAGTCTCTTCTTTTGAGAGTCTACTATAAAAGTGGCCGTACCACAGGATGGGAAGAGCTGACTCACTGCTCTAATTATAAATCTAGAGACTAATTAACCTTCCATGACTAAATTAAATTCCAAAATAAAAAGAACAGACAGAAGCCTTTAAACAAAGATTTAAAGCCCACTAGAATATAAAGTACAAAATATATTCAGGAGGCTGTTTGAATTTGACATTGATGAAGATGTACTGTATTTGCAAATGGTACATACAGCACTAGTTTGGGAAACAGGCATTCAGAGCTTAACAGCTGGGGCAAACACTGTCACAACTAAAACGTAGTACTGCAAATAGCTGTGTAAATTTATAAAAAAATTCTTTCCTGCAGCATTGTTTTAGATCAAGATTCATTTGTGCATTATTTAAAATTAAAATGGTTTAATCCTATTTTTATTCTGTTGGAGGGCAAAACCCACAGAATATATGCTTCCTGGCAACTTTTTTTTTTTTTAGAAGTTAAACAAAACTGCCTTGTATAATTGACAACATCCTTGTGGACTGGAGAACAAAATTCCATTTCCCTCACTGGAGCTGAATCGGCTTCATGAGTCCAAACAGCAATAAAATTTTCCATCTGTTTGAAAAAGCAAATAGACCTGATTCTGAATGGATGAATTGCATATTTTTTATTTGTTTCTATTCCAATAGAACCTTAATTTAAGATTTTAGTACATCTTTGAAATGCGGTCATGAATAAATTAATCATGTGTTGAACAATTGCTGCCTTGGTCTTCTTTCCAAGTTTTTATTCCCAGAGATTAAGACTGAGTAAACACCAGAGATGTAATTTACAGCCACTGTCTCTGTCCTTGATTACTTTGCTCTGCATTATTCCTCTTGGTAGTTTGTTATATGACTGCTAGATGCTGTAGATTTTGCCAGTAACTCACTCATGTGAGGACAACTCAGAAGAAAAATCTAAATAGGCTCACATTCACATTGTTAATGTTTGACTTTTTGTGAGTTCTTTAGGAGTCAGACATTTCGAGGAAAGGATCAAATATTAATTTTCTATTCTGAATCAATACAAAGCTTTTGTATTGTTGCTGATTCTGTTTTAAGTATCATAATGGCTAGAAAGTATCACCTTCTGCTGCAGTGATTTGCCTCAAATGTGTGATTCTGTTTTCCCTGAATAATGAATCAAAAGAGAATGTGGAAGTTTTTAGTAATAACTGTGTTGCATAAGAATGTGCTGCTGATTTCTTCTGAACTGCTGAGGGTTCCTATAAAAAAAACATCTTTCAACAAGAAGTGTCAAAATCAGATCCTTTTTTCAGAGACTGGTTATTGATAAAATGAATCTGGACAACAGAATGTCTGCAATTGAATACTACTTAGGAAAATTTACATACTTTTGTGGCCATTACCCTGTAAGAGGTTGACGGTGTGTATTCCTCAGCTGTGGTTAGGACTTCAATAGCCTCATTCTGGAAGTCATTGGTTATGTCAGCTTCAGTGTAAATCTACTGTGCTGTTCAATATCTCTGAAAGTCGAGCTAAAAATAAAAATAAAAAAATTGTTATAAAAGAATTATTGTTATTAAAACATTACTTAAGAACTAACTCATCTGTTGCTTCACTATATCATTAAGCTCTGCTGAGTTACTTAGGTTATTATTCTTAATATTGGAAAAATTCATGTTCAGTTTCTGTAGTTTTTTTACTTAGAAACTGCTGCTTAAATATACTGTTTTAAGAAGGGAAAAGAATACAAAAATTAATATATACTTATATTAATATATTCATATAAGTACATTATTAATATGTTTAGGTTGAAAGGTATCACTGAAGTGATGTCCAATTAGAATGGAAAGCCCAATTAAAACAAAGATGCCTCTGCACATTAGTTTGGTGAATTTAATTTTTTTGTATGATATTTGATGTTATAATAAGTTTCACATTAATTGTGTATAGACAGACTGAGCAAAAAGCTTCCTTTCTGAAATGATCATAATTTTAAAAAGTATTCTTACTTCCTAAACTGAAATTTTTACTGATAATGTGAAAAAATGGTCATCTTAGCTGGGCAACATGCAGTAGATCTGATTCATCACCATCCCCAATTTATTGGATGAATTCTCATCTGTTAAACTGATGTACCTATTGAATTTAAATAAATAAATAAATAAATAGACTGGTAATAATAAAACAGTCGTGTTGATTTACATCTACGATATCCAGTTTGGCACTTACTGCAGACTTCTTTAGTAACAGGAAATGCAACGTACATGTCTTGAGAGCTGATGACTAAGGAAAAATTTAGTGCTAGGCTGCTAGGAAGTCCAATTCTTTGGTAAAATGCAGTCCCACTACTTCCCTGCTGCTGGATGCCACTGCACTGTCCAGTTGTTCAGTATACCACAGAGATGCAATAACCATGGGAGACAGCACTTGAGACCTTGAGAGGTTATCAAGAATTGGAGAAATTTGCAGTTCTTGAAACAATTCTTCTCATAAGTACCTGCTTTTAGACACAGTGTGCCTGAAAAATCTGCAACTTCAGTGTAGCATGCACTGTATAATAGCATGGGTTTGTTTTAGTAGCCACATGTGAAGAAGCATTCCTGGATACATAGAGAGGATGGTGCTACGGGGGCTGGCCCACGGTAGGGTGGTATCCTGGTTTGAGAGCCACAGGACTAATTTCTCTGTCTGAGTTTGTGAAAATATTTACTTTACAGCCAGCTATGGTGTGTGGGTCTCAAGGTCTCAGTGTTTTCGAGCTCGCCAGGTGCAGGGATGAGGAGGAGCAAGACCCGGGCACTTGACCCAAGCTGGCCAACAGGATTATTTCATACCATCAACATCACACTCATTATAAATTAGAAAGTTTGCTGCAAAGCTCTCTCCCTTGATGGCTGCCATCCCGAGAACTTCGTGCCCTGGTGCCGGAGCCCTGAGCCCTTCCCTTCCTCCTGAAGCCGTAGCGCTCTGAGTGTCCGACATTTGCTGTCCACTGCTGGGAGTGCGCAGCTTCCTACTGATAGAATTGGCTGAGTATAATCTTTGCATATTCTGTATTGGTGTCGGGATCAATATCAGTTCTTTAGCGCTGTTAATGTTAATTATCTAATCTTATTCTATCAAATCTATTTATACTTCAGCTCCTGGGTTTCCTTGTTTTACCCTATTTCCCTTTCCCAGGTGGGGAGGAGTCATCGGGTGATAGAATGATTGTCTAAATGACAACAAATTGTTATGGGTCTCTCAAACCATAACAGGTGGAAATACAATGTTATTATTCATAGATTCTTGGATCACTGTGGGATGGGACTATCTGTCTTGAGGATCACATTCAAGGTCTAACCAATAAGGAAAATTATTACTTCTGGGACAATATAGATTCTTGCTTCAACTGTATCAACCATTTTTGAAACCTGTTTGCTTAAGAAAACCTACTGATTTTGTTTACGCTGTTCTCAGCATCTTCCCAGCATGTTTTGTTAATGAACTAACGGCTCATTCTTAAATTAGAAATAGGCATAGAAAAAAATCAGTGAGGATATGGAATCTGAGGTAGACAAAGGAGCTGAGAACTTGAGACCTAGTGGAAGAATTCAGTCTGGAGGAAGTACTAATGTGATATTGTTTAGAGCCTGTCAAACCAGGTGCCTAATCTACCCTCTGCTGACTTAATGTTTAGTAACAAAGGTGGAGACAAGAATGTGCCAGGTACTCTTCAATTTCTTTCAGTATTAGGTAATTTGCCGAGGACAGTAAATCTCTCTGGACCTAATGAAGTTGTTGTCAACAGCTAAAATATCAACCATCCTGTCTTTCTTGAGAAAGAACTTGATAATAGTATGTAAGCAATAAGCAGTATTTTTTATTACTCTGAGTCTATAATTGCAATTTATAATGCTCTTACTAACACTAGCTGCTTACGTTTCCTATCTTTTTTTTTGTAGGGGATGCAAACATATTTCTCTAATGTGCTTACTAACTAAGCTGTTATCGTAATTAATATTTCTACTTTGTTATGTGAAAAACAAATTATTTCTCCAGATTTGTATTTTTTTCCTTCTTTCTGACTTGGCAAAATAGGATATTGATTCTTCTTACTTTGTGGTTTCTCTCTGTTATTATCTAGTACTCAAGGGAAGATACAGAGGCTAAACAGGCCAAGCAACTTCTTGTTGTCAACAGGTAGTATAGTATCTTTTTGTAGTGTCACCAAAAGATATATTTATCAAATTACAACCTTCAAGTCTTTCATAGAGTTAGTGGATTCTGGCAAAAGGCGAACACTGGAGGAAATTGATCCTTGTAAGAACTGCTAATCTTCTCTTATGTGCAAAACCTGAAAATATTTAGTTGAGCGTCTTTTATTTAAAAAATATAAAAAAGGGAGAATCAAAGCTCCTCAAAAAGAAAAGGTTAGACCAAATTTTCAAGACAACTCTGCATTTTGTTTTCAGCTTCTTAGCATCCCAGTTGGGACGGGCTCTTCAAAGGAGGTAAATTTCCATGTAGAAATCAAATATGGAACATGAATTGAGATGCAGCATCTCCCAGCTGGACAGCATGTAGTAGGAGCTTTACAACTTTACCCCGCAGCATGTTTACTTCTATTGAAAATTTGATTCCCACATTACATGTCAAGCACTTTGGGGACTGTGTGCCACAGTACTTCCAAACGGTGACAATCTGCTTTGAGCTAACCACAAGGTAGCTGCCTGGCTTAGAGGACAGTGTAGTGGAGATGTAAAGAGAAAGTACAGTACAAGTAAGTGGTATTATACAAATAGCTAGCCACATTAATGACAAGGGATGCGCTCTTCCACTTAATATGAAACAGGTACAATGGGCACTGCAGATCCAATTGAATTAATTACTTATTTTGTGCTAAATAAGGACAGAATTTTTCACTCATCTCAGCCTGATTTTTGCCAGACTCTGCAAGGATTTTCTCTGTAAATAAAAAAGAGAAACAGATTTCTCATTGCTTGATTAGGCAAAAAGTATGTAAAAATGATTCTGGGCTTTTTCTTTTCTTTGCTTTTCTTGATGATGAAAAGACTTGGGGCCAAATAATAGAGTTCAAAGGACATCTGTAACTTGATACTTGTTCTGCATTTACACAACAGTTATTTTCTGAAACACATTTAATTTTCATTTTGTATACCATATTTTTGTAGAATACCTCACTATGCTTGTTAGGCAAGAAATCAATTATTCTGTTTTTACACTTTAGCAATTTTAAATTACATTTGTTGACCTGTATGTTTGCAATTAATGTATTCATTGTTTTAATTAATTTTGATGTTATTTTTAATAAAAATTCAGTGATATAAATGCATAATAATAGATTGAAGAATTAAACTCCAAGTTTATTAAAATAAAAGAAAATGAAGCTAACAGCACAGACACTTGAAGACTTTCAGTTTTAAGAAAAGTAAAAGTCTTGTTGCAAGCAGTAGGGAGTTTGTAATGTATGACTATGTTTAACAAAAGCAGGTCAGATTTTGGATAAAGACTGTATGATATTGGAAGAGTGCAGTGAAATGTATGTATCTGAAATAATTTTCATAGTATCGGGAATGATTTTCATTATAAAAATAATGGGCCAAATTTCACCAACTCACTCAAATTGCCTTTACATTGACAGTCGAGAGTGGAATAAGCAAGGAGAATTAATCTGAAGCACATTTTTTACATTTCTTCTCCAAGCTCTGAATTGGTGATACTTTGTGTGTGTTTGGGCCACAAATCTTTGAAAAGAATGTAGCATACAGATTGAAGATTGAATTCAGAGTAATTCTTTATACTCAGTCCGATTAGAGTTATGTGTTTTACTTGGCTTTACTGGAATATGTCATTCTCTCTAGAATAACATTTTCTGGAGAAATGAAGAGATGCTCACATCTCATTTGCTTTAAAGAGACATAAAAGAGGTGTGAAAGAACACCAGAAGTACTTTTCTGAACTGATTACATAGTGAGCAATTGCATCAAAAGAAATGCAGCTCAGTGATGCCCTTCTCATTCACTGCATTTCTTCCTCTAGCTGCACCATCGCTTCTATAAGACAGAGTTCAGCTTGAAGCACAGGGCTGGTTTCATTGTCAGACAGTGTATTTTTGTGGAGGGTTTGTTTGGTTTGTTTTTTTGTTTGTTTTGTTTTGTGGGGGGTATCAGAAACTGGCTGTTTCTGATAATGAGGAAGAGAAAACAGGTATCTTTATGCCATGTCATTTCGCTTATCGTGAAAGATAAACGTGTGCTTGGCTTTCACCTTTCATCGTCACATCGAAAGGTTTTGTTCAGGGAAGTTGTTAGGCAGCGTGTAGAAAATGTCTGTGAAGAAGAGTACTTAAATGTAAGTCTTTCCTTGATCTTTTGGTTCATGCAGAAAACTGGAAAGACTATCTTTTGCTTCCTACCCTGTGAGTTACTTATTTTATTACAAAAATGGATATTCCTTGTTGGAATAACAGTGGATATTGCAGCCTGAAAGTCTTTTGCATTTACACACCTGAATTGTAACAGAGGAAAGCAGAGAGGGAGAATTCAAGCAGGTGGCTCCAATTAAGCATTAATCCCTCCTAAGCAGGAAATGGGAGGGTACTGAGCTCTTTAAAAAACAAACAAACCAACCACAAAACCTCCACTTAGTCCAGAGTGTTCAGGAGAAACAGGAGAGAAGGAAAACAAAAAAAAAGCTGAAGTTTATTTTGTATTGAAAAGAAAAAATATATTCAGTAAGGAACTGAAAAAAAGATGAATGCTATAGGGGAGAAAGTCTTGCTTAACAGGAGCTATGTGTAGTCTAAGGTTTGTCTTCCTTGAAGGTATCTCATCTGCTACAGAGGTAAGAAAACTCAAGCAGTTTTTGGAGAAATTTTGGTACAGGCTGTTAAGGACTACTTTTTTCCATGACCTCAGTTTAGAAGCAATGTTCAGAACGTTTTGGTTACCCCAAATTGTAGGTTGGTTCCAGCTGCTTGTAAGTGTAGAGCTAAAGTTGTTGAAATGGTCAAGTTCTAGGGAAGATCTCTTATTTTGGATAGGAAAATAATTCATAGACTAGCTGAAATGTTTGGCCCAAGCTTTAAGTAAGGGCTGGATGCTGCAGGGGAATGAATTGCTCAGTCCTGTACACTTGCTACCCTTCCTTTTTAAGTGTCCTATTTTAAGTGTGCAACAAACTGAGCATTTTGTTCACTTCGTTCAGAGAAAAAAATCTTTAAAAGATAGGCCTCATAATTATTATTTAGTTGTACTGTTTACTAGTTGCAAAGCCCAGAGTTAAGCTTTCAGAAGCCCTCAAGTTTTGTGATAATAATAATATAATAATTATAGTAATAATAATTATTATAATTATTGTATTTCTGTTATAATAATTAATAATAGCTACGTGTGACTTGTGCTATTTTTCTGGGTTTTTCTTATAAGTAAGTTGTATTTCATAGCACTGGTACAATGCATAAATATCTTGTTTAGCAGGTATTTGATCTGTGGGAAGTAGACTTGGTTTGGGTTTCAGGTGTTTGGATGGGTTTTTTTGGCCTTATACGAAATTACAGGCTTTAATAGGAGTACAGAGAGGCCCTTGTCTTATTGCTGAAGAATTTAACTCTCTTTCTTCATCTGTAGCTTATTAGTGCAATGAGTATTTATTATTTGCAAAGTTTTTAAGTACAATTCATATTATTCCTATGCTGTGCTTAAATGGGAGCTATAATTCAGACTTATGCAGATAGCCTCTTTGGATTGTTTTCTCAGGATATTTAAAAAACAAACAAACAAAAAATAACAAAGCAAACCACATATTTCTCTGTATTATCCCAGTGATCCAGAAGAAAGCTGAATACTGAACCTCAAAAACGATTCCCTTTGGGCCAAGCTTAAAAAAACCTACAGTGTCCCCATCAAGCGACTCATTCACTATCTCCCCCATTTTCTCTAGTGCAGTCTTTGTTGCCAGCTGCAGCTGACCAGTGTTATCTCAGGTTCTTGGACTAGCCATGCTTGGTATGCACCCTTTGAGCTGTTGTGGAGTTCAGTGTACTCTAGGACAAGTACAAGCATGAATTATGTTGTGGTCTCTGCTACATGGTGCTGGGAGTGTGTATTTGCTCCCAGTAAATTGCTCTCTATGTTAACAAGTCAGCATGCAATTTTTCATGCAACAAGGAGAGACAGAAAGATGAGACATCCAAAAAACAGCAATAAGAGTCAAAACTTTCCTGTCAGAAGACCTTAACTTTATCAACTGATCAATCTAACAACAATTAGTTATGTTACTGCAAAATCTCAAGCGTTTAGTCTAATGTGGCTATTACGTTCCTTCACAGAATTTTTGCAATCCAGCCCTCAACAATTATGCTCCGTAAGAGTGCTGCCATCCTTGCTATCCTATCTTGTTTGAATAACTTTAATTCCAATAAAATTTAATTTTATGTTATTTTTAAACATTTGTGTAGGTCCTTACTAGAATTGTTTACCTTCTGGAGACAACACTTGTTTTTCCTTATTTTCCTCTGGATGAAGATCTGTACCTTTGAATTTCAGTCTTTGATTCCTAATATCAGCTGTTTCTGTTTGGCAAATGTAGGTACATCTTCATTTTAAGACTTTTGTCCTGAATTGTGGGCTGGGTGCTTGAGGACTAGCGTATTTCAACCTGGTTCGTAATTGTGTGTTCCCCTAAGAACAGAAGTTCATTCTCTTTGTCCTTGAGCATGAAATGAATGCCCCAAGCTTTAAACAATGTGTGCTTTAGAAAATGCAAAGTGAATTGAATAAAAACAAAGTGAACATATCTTGTAGAAAATTGGAAACGCTCCACTGAAATGCCCAAATCCCAATCTCAGCTTAAAGAATTTAAAACAAACTACAAGTTATCTCACATACTCTGTGGTTTATTTGTAAGGAAAAATATGAAGTTAATTCAGATTCATACTTGCAAGAATTATGGAAAGTTCATCACTTGCTTTGGGCAAAACAGGAATGCAAGATGGGTTTTTCTGAGCCCAGTTGACTGGCCCATCCTGGACCCACACTGCTTGTGCACATCTCCTCCCTCCATAGATAATGCTGAAACTTGTCAAACTACCTTGCTTTGCACTATTTGCTGACTTCTCTTCCATCTTCTCTTTGGGATGTGGTTTAGTGGTGGTTTTGGCAGTGTTAGGTTGATGGTTGGCCTTGATGATCTTAAAGGTCCCTTCCAACCTAGACAAATCTATGATTCTATGAATGCATGGTGCCTGTTCTTGAAGATACTCTTCAGTCCTTGCTAGCAGATATCTTGAGTTAACAGTTGGCAGAAGCTGGAAATTATCCCATGGGTAGAATAGTGGTTTGAAGAACACGTGATAGTCTGCAGAATTTATCAGACCAGCAAGAGATCCTGCAGGGGAGAATTCTTAGTTAACTAATCTGTTAGCCCTGTGCATTGGGCCTTCACGTGTCTAATCCAGTTATCTTTTTTCCATTTCTGTATTTTGTGTGTCCTGTATACTGAATTTTTATAGTAGAGAGCATAGACTCCTGCTAGTGGAAAAAAACAAAACAATATTCTTCTAAATATAAGCTGTCGAAGTTTCAATGTGTTTACTAGAGTTTAGGCCAGGTCAATCTGCACTGGATGTGAAATACCATACCTCATCACTGAAAAGTGCTCTGTAGATGTATGTATGTTAATATGTGCATTTGTTGTCAGGGTTGTACAGCAGCTTTATTCCTTTTAGTTCTGTATTCTCTAAACTATGACTGATGGTGGCCAAAGCATGCTGTGTTTCAACAAGCTTTGCTTGTAACCTGCTAAGTGATGGCTTCCCATTTGTCTGTAGGATTATGGGATTACAAAGATGATCACTTCTCATAAACAGCCTTCACTCAGCAGAGATGAGGAAAACACTTTGAAACACTGCTTCCTAAAAGGGATAGAATTTTAGTCAACATGCATAAGAACGTTTTTGCACCTAGTTGTAATTGACAGGAGATAATAAAATTTGACTGACTTTTAAACAGTTACAAAAAAAATGCTGTGCATGTAAGACTTTTTTAAAATAACAATTAGAAACTAAATGTTTGGAGATGGGGGAATCAAAACTTCACCCTACAAGAAATAGAGCTTTTCTACTTATACCCAGAAATTAATATTAATTTATTTTGGAATTTAGGATTTGCTTCTATTTGAAATTAAAGATAATTTTTCCAGTTACACTAACTGAGTCCAAGTATCTCGGCAGTTCCAGCTTGGTATGAAGTCTTCCATTTCTAGAGCATCCTAAACGTTTTAATTCTCTCTGACATTGCTTTATATTGCTTAAAATAGTTCTTGAATTTAGAACATGGAAATATATAAACATGTGTTTGAAATATTCAGAATGAATATGCCATTTAGTTTCTTTCGCTTTTTCTATTGAAGGAAATTAAGATAGGAGCAGAATGGTATTTTAATAATTCAGTAGGCAGACTCTTCTGAGAATGCAGTGATGGATTGCAAATTCTGAATGTCTGTCTTATTTGTGTATGACAGCCCTTACTCTGTGTAAGCAGAATATCTGAGAATCCAGCGAGATACTCCAGTGCTGCTCTGAGAAAAAGGTGGAAAAAGTGTTGTCCGTTCAGGATCTTCTTTGCAAAAAGGTTAGAATGATGTTAAGATCAGAAACCACCATGAAAATGTTGCTTTGTCTTTTGACTCTTACATCTGACGTGTGTCTACGTCATATCTACTTTTGTTACACTAGATTTTATTTTTTTCCTCTGCTATCAGTGGTTCAGAAGCTGGTGGGATGATGCAAGACACTGAGCTGAAATCTAATTTACTGCTTCAAACAAATCATCCAAACCATCAGAGAAATCTTAATCACCTGTTTACTTCATATGCCTATGCTAAAAGATTATAGTTTAGGATTTGTTAGCTCTTAGTCTGCTTGAAAATTTTAGCAATTAAAAAAAACGCGCTGAGAAAATGTCATATAGTATATAACTTTGTCATGCTCTCTTTAATGCCTAGAATGCATTTATACATATATATCTTTTTTTTTTTAGAAAGAGAAAAAGGATTTAAATGTATTTTAAAGGTATTATAATCTAATATCACAGTGTTGAATCTGCAAAACTTGGAGGGAGAAACACCACAGACTCTTAGTGTTGCTTTTGGATTTAGCTGTAATTCCTATTTCTTGTTCATGTAACAAGTACTTCCATGATCCCCTTTGCATAAAAAAAAAAAAAAAAGATATGTTTGCAGCAGTGTTTGTTATTATTTTCTCCTTTCTGTCTTATCATCCAACTGCTGTTCTTATTTCATATTTCTGGCTTTATGGTCAAAAGTTTTGTCAACCAATGAAGTTGCTTTTGCTACCTAACAGTGGAAACTTCACTGGAGGAGCATCTGCGCATCTCCTGTTAATGGTCTGGTTTGTAACACCTTTGCTCTTTCCTAGTATTGCATGGTACTTGTGCGTGAACTTTTCAAATCTAATCCAAAGAGGGTAAGGCCAGAGGAAAAAGCATAGTCTCACCCTTAGCAGTATGAAGGGGAACTGTAATCACAGAATCACAGAATTTTCAGAGTTGGAAGGGACCTCTAGAGATCTAGTCCAACTCCCCTGCTAAAGCAGGATTGCCCAGAGCACATTACTCAGGACTGCATCCAGGTGGGTCTTGAAAATCTCCAGAGAAGGGGACTCCACCACCTCCCTGGGCAGCCTGTGCCAGTGCTCTGTCACCCGAACCGTAAAGAACTGTTTCCGTGTATTTGAATGGAACTTCCATTGTTCTAACTTGTGCCCATTACCCCTCGTCCTGTCACTAGGAACCATTGAAAAGAGCCTGGCTCCATCCTCCTTCAACCCACCTTTTAGATACTTGTACGCCATAATAAGGTCTCCCCTCAGCCTTCTCTTCTCCAGGCTAAAGAGTCCCAGCTCTCTCAGCCTTTCCTCATAAGGCAGATGCTCCAAGCCCTTAATCATCTTAGTTGCCCTTTGCTGGACTCGCTCCAGCAGTTCCCTGTCCCTCTTGAACTGGGGAGCCCAAAACTGGACACAGTATTCCAGTTGTGGCCTCACCAGTGCAGAGTAGAGGGGGAGAACGACCTCCCTTGACCTAGTGGCCACACTCTTCCCTATGCAGCCCAGGATTCCATTGGCCGTTTTGGCAGCAAGGGCACATTGCTGGTCCATGGATAATTTACTGTCTAGTAGGACCCCAGATCCTTCTCCTCAGAGCTACTTCCCAGCAGGTCTGCCCCTAACCTGTACTGGTGCCTAGCATTCTTCCTCCCCAGGTGCAGGACCTTGCACTTGCTTTTCTTGACCCTCATTAGGTTCTTCTCTGCCCAGCTCTCCAGCCTGTCCAGGTCACGCTGGATGGCAGCACGGCCCTCTGGGGTGTCAGCCACCCCACCCAGTTTGGTATCATCAGCAAACTTGCTGAGGATACACTCTGTCCCCTCATCCAGGTCATTAATGAATATATTAAACAAAAGTGGACCAAGTATTGACCCCTGGGGGACACCACTGGTTACAGGCCTCCAACTAGACTCTGTGCCGCTGATCACAACCCTCTGAGTTCTGTCCCGCAGCCAACTCTCAATCCACCTCACTGTCACCTCACAATGCAGGTGTCAGAAGCAAAATAATATAAGGGGACATGGACAACATTTACAAGACATGTCTTCTCAAGGTCTGCCATAACTGTAAACCGACCAATGTTTGCATTAGTTTCTTCCTAAATAAAATTGGGTGATTTTGTTCTCCTATTTTAATGCACTCCTATAACACTATTTATAATTAATATTACCAGATAATGGAGGATGCTGGTTCACAACACTGTTCTCTTTCCTTCTAGAGACTTGTAGTTTAAGTCATTAATTTGTAACTATTTCCTATTGTGCTCCAAAAACTTGCATGAAACACAGCCTAACTAAAATTGGTGTTTATTCAATCACTTGCAAGGCATCGCTCTTCACTAGAAGCTGGAGCACCCTCTATAGTTACAGTAACTACCCAAATGTGAAGTCAAGCAAATGAATATTCTTGCAAGGTCAAGTCCTGGCTACAATATAAAATAACACTCGGCAACAAGATTATGGCTGTCATACAGTGGGAACTGATGACTTCTATACACAATGTATTCTGTATGAATCCTTAATGAAATCTTTGGCAACATTCTATATTTTGCCAAATACACTTGGCATTTCACTGCCTGTACTACACTCCTGTCTAGGCATCAGCAGCTGGAAGAAACTGAAGAGAAATTTGTTCTAGAGGTACTGTTGACCAGAAAGGCATGAAGTTGAACTACAAAACTGAAGAATGTAGGATACTTTTGTAGCAATAAAGTACTTTAAGAATTGGTTTGGCATTTAGAACTGACTAAGAGAAATATTTCTATTGTTGGATGTTCTGAAGTAAAAAGTAGAGAGAACTGCAGAAGGAACCATCACCATGTAGGATCAAGACTGTGCAAAAACTCTTTAGCTCTCCTATGGGCCCATGGAATGCAGTTATGTGATGCATCTTTTGTTTGTGTAGTCTCTCTCTAAATTATCCTCTGTAAATTAATATGTAGATCAAATCATTGGAAAAGAATGTAGTATTTGATTCTAGTAGTATTGTTTCAAAAGATCTGTCTGTCAGGTAAATGATTCGCTTGATGCTTTCTGCTGAGGACTTGAATGGCAAGATATGGCTCCTGGCTTAATATCCGTTACCTAGGATATAGGAGACACTTGCATGCTGTATTTAGCTTTAGTTAACTTGCTGATCCAGCAGGGTTTGGGTTTTGGTGGCATTCTACCTAAATTTGTTTTAATATTAAAATGATAAATATTTTCCCTTAAGTTAAGTTATTTACATTGTATCGTATGTACTTGTGTCAACAAAATCTTTTTTTTTTGTGGTCTACTTGTATTTTTCTTCCAAATGAGAAAATACTTTCTTGGGTATCTGAATAACAGTTTAAACAAAATGAAATGTGTCTGCCCTACTATACAGCTTTATTCACCATGACAACCAATACATTTCCATTCTATTGCACCAGACCTTTTCTAACCTCTATTCATCATAGTATTGTTCAAAAAATAATTTGTGTTTTTATATATATACACATAGATACTTTTTTTTTTTTTAAATAGCATTTAGGAACAAAGCACGCTCTTTTTGAGTGGACATCCACCTATGCAAACCCAAACTAGGACACATTTATGACAAGCTTTACAGGTTGTTTGTCTGATGAAATGGAAGGTCATTAAAATTCAAGGAAGGTTAGAGAAACTTACCAGTTGATCTGTACAGATCTGAAAACTAGATTGTCAAATTCGACACCCGTTGTGAGGCTTGGCATTTAAATAACTTCAGTGTCTCTTGTCAGGAATTAGAGAAAAGCTAGTTCTTTAAAGATGGGTGCTTTATTGCTCAATGCAAATGCAATGAGACTTGAAGCACAGTATTGCATGCCAATGTTATATTTTTTGGGTTACAGTGACACAATCTCCATTTATGTACCAGTAATACAACACCATGCAAGCCATTGTGTGAGCTACATAATCCCTGCCTAAAATATTGTAATGGCAATAAGAAAAAAAAAAAAAAATTATGGGAATAATTAAAAAAAAAAAGTGTAAAGGGATGGACATGAACTGATATTTTGGGATAAGTTTTTGTCCTGACCTTTTTTCTTAATCTCAACTACTTCAGTGAAAATGCTCACTGATGGCAGCGGTGTATTAGTAGATGATAAATGAACGCTCAAGCTGCTTGAGGAAAAATGTGCCAGCGAAATAAAATGTTATAATCTATATCAGAGATATGCCTCTGCAATACTTGAATTTTGGAGATTTTTATCTATGTATGAGACTGCTCAAAAGGTTTGTCACTCCCATAGTAGTTAGTTGTTTTCTGTATTGTATGCACGTGTCGTCTTGTGTCTCATTTTTAAACCAGTAACAAATTAATTATAAATTAAGTTATTGTTGCTTGAGTTTTTGCTGTATGTATGTTTCCAAAAGGATTAGTGTCATGAAACTTCCTTGAGGAATCAAGTACTCGCCAAAGACACTGGAGTACTTATTCTACACAATACTAGTGACGCTGAATAGGCCGAGTGAGTTTTTGCAAGAAGTAATTCTTACCTATGTCTCTAGTGAAGCTAACTTCCCCTCCCCTGACTCCATCTAAAGCAGCATGCTTTGGTTCCTATTTCCCTATACCTGCCTCCTGCTACAGAAGCCAATCTCTTTTCATTGCATATAATCTAAGGAAATTGGATAACTGAGGTTAATTTGTGTAAATAACGTTCTCTCCTAATGTAAAGTTTGACTGATGTCCCCAAGCACCATTGTGATTTCCCATAACGAAAAGATAAATTGTGCTGAACGTTGGCCCCTAAAGAAAATTTCAAATTTTTTTTTGAAGCAATTGTTCTCTGTTATTTGAAGAAAAAAAAAAAAAAAAGCTTTATATCCCTTTATCTGTAAAGGTGTCGTGAAAAATGAGTTCCAGGTAACCGCTAAACTAATTTAATTAACAAAAAATACTAGGATGTTTTTTCTAAGACTTGATTAACAATGTCTCCAAAGAATTTATAAAAACACCTAATAATGCTATTTTTGAAATTAAATCAATCTGTTACAGATACTTAGGGTTTCTTATGAGATGCAGCTTAACTATTTTGGATAACTCTACATAGGGTAGATATTCACTCTTGATGTATCTTTTCAGTATTGGATGATTAATTTTTATCAGTAGGCTTCAATCAAGAAAAAGACAGATAATTCATTCAGTAGAACGACTAGTTGTGGTTTGGGCTGGACTGGCCACTGAATGAATGACAGATGCTCTCTTTAACCTTTCTAATTAGTCAAAGTATGATTTTGGTAAGTATGTATCCTCAGGCATAACTCTTATGTAATGATTTTTAATGCACTGCAGTTGATATTTAGTTCCTATTGCTTCTTTTGAGAAGTGACGTATTTTCCTGTTGGTAAGCTTTTCTTTCTATGTAACCTGCATTTTCTTTGACATAGTCTAATGCTGCTGTTTCTAGTTATGCATTGTGTACCACACTAAGTAATCCTTTCCCACTTGGAAGTTAATAGCCTGAAGTTATGTTATGCCTGCTATATTATTCATTCTTAGTCATCACTTACCCAAACAAGCTGCTTGTGTAGTTTTTTTTTTACTTTTATTTTTTAACCCCCTGTAATCCTCTCAAAAAAAAAAAAAAAGTTAGGTTTGTTTTTCCAACTTATTTTATTTTCTTTTTCCTCCAAACTCCCTCTAGTTTTTCCATGTCTTTCTTATAATATACTGCCTAAAACTAATTGAAATGTCTTCTACGGTTATTTAGGAGAATACTCTTTGATTTGTGATAGGCAGTTAGAAATAATCTTTTCACCTTTTTTGTAGGCATATTACATTGCAAACAGATGCAAGATTTGCTATCTGCCATTACCTGTAGACTTTCATCTTGCAATATGATTGCTTTTACTGAATATAAACACTGAAAATTACTTCCCTCTCAGGGACGTTAACTTACATTTTTCCATGGTGACTCTCATTTATACATTTCTTTTTGAGAGGCCTCATTGGAGCTCCATACTAAGGTATAGAAACCAGGTTTTGTTGGGGTTTTTTTTTGAATGCTCAAAAGGATTATCCTTCTTTAAGAATACTCGAAGTTTGAGGTGAAAGCTGAGTTTTTATTTTGACTTTACCTGCAGAAAACTGAAGATGTTATTGAATGATATTAGCCAAGTGGCTTGGTTTGGTGTTTTACAGATTGTCTAAAATGTTTTGTTGGGTTTTTTTCCTAAAATTACAGGCACCTTTTTTTCCCCTAGATACTGCAGATTTCTCTTCAGAAGGGTTTCAGAAGATGTCACGTTAGCTATAGAAGTCTATTTTGATCAGTAAAGTTTGTTTAATGGTAACAAATACCAAGGATGATTAGTTTACTATGTAACTTTTTTTTTTTTCAGAATCTTTACATGAGAGCTGCAGAGACAACACTGGTAAAAAAAAAAAAAGATAAAACGAGCAGTATATTTGGCCTAAACACAATGAGATTCCTTTACACTGTATATGAAGGTGGTAATGATTCTGAAAATGTATTAAGAGATTCAGACCTTAACTCTGAAAGGCAGTAGCTGTAGCTGGCAAAACACCAATTTAATGTATTTGGTACTTTACAGCTATTTCCCTCTTCCATGTGTTTCAGCAATTTTATTCTTATTGATGTTATTTACTTCGACTTCAGTAAAGCCTTCAATACTGTTCCCCACAGCATTCTCATGAAATAACTGGCTACCCAAGGCTTGGACAACCATACCTCCTACTGGATCAAACACTAGCTGGAAGGCCAGGCCCAGAAAGTGGTGGTGAAGCGAGTTAAATCCAGTTGGTGGCTGGTCACTAGTGGTGTTCCACAGGGCTCAATGTTGGGGCCACTCCTGTTTAATATCTTCATTAATGATCTTGACGAGGAGATTGAGAGCACCCTCAGTAAGTTTGTAGATGACACCAAGTTAGGTGGGAGTGTTCATCTGCTTGAGAGTAGGAGGGCTCTTCAGAGGGACCTGGACAGGCTGGATTGATGGGCTGAGGCCGATAGTATGAGCTTCAACAAGGCTGAGTGCTGGGTCCTGCACTTGAGCCACAACAACCCCATGCAGCGCTACAGGCTTGGGGAGGAGTGGCTGGAAAGCTGCTTGGCAGAAAAGGACCTGGTGGTGTTGACTGACAGCTGGCTGAACGTGAATGAGCAGTGTGGCCAAGAAGGCCAACGGCATCCTGGCCTGTATCAGGAATAGTGTAGCCAGCAGGACTAGAGAAGTGATTGTTCCACTGTACTCGGCACTGGTGAGGCCACACCTTGAGTACTGTGTTCAGTTTTGGGTGCTGCAATACAAGAAGAACATTGAGGTGCTGGAGAGGGTCTACAGAAGGGCAAAGAGGCTGGTGGAGGTTCTTCGGAATAAGTCTTATGAGGAGCGGCTGAGGCACTTGGGGTTGCTTAGCGTGGAGAAGAGGAGGCTGAGGGGAGACCTTATTGCTCTCTACAACTACCTGAAAGGAGGTTGTAGAGAGGTGGGTGTTGGTCTCTTCTCATAAGTTACAGTTGATATGGAAATGGCGTCAAGTTGTGCCAGGGTAGGTTTGGTTTAGGTCAAACATTAGGAAAAACTACACTGAAAGGGTCATCAAAGACTGGAACAGGCTGCCTAGGGAAGTGGTTGTGTTGCCATCCTTGGATGTATTTAAAAGCCGTATACATATGGGATATGGTTTAGAAGTGGGCCTGGTAGAGTTAGGTAATGGTTGGACTTGATGATCTTAAAGGTCTTTTCCAGCCATAATGACTCTATGATTCTGTGTTAGGAAGAATTAGATTAGTCTGGGTATTCAAAAACCATTTTGTGTTAGCAATCCATATAAAATGATCTGAAACTACTGAAAGGATTATTGTGTATCAGATATTATCAGTTAAGTGTATTACAACAACAAGTATAAATCTACACCTGTCTAATATATGTGCTTAAAATTAGGTACTTACCTTGGTTCTTTTATGGCCTTTTTCCAGGACTTCCTTTGCTAATTGTTCACAATATGCACTAAAAAAGAGAGAATTTGCATGATCTTCGGTCTATAAGCACTATTATTTTATGTTCATGAAAAGTCACAGATTTTTAGCTAATGAGGTGCAACTTTAGGAAGTATCAAAAGTTGCTAGTTGTTTGGAGAAATTATTCTAGAACCTGAAGAAGATGATTACTGTGAAAGGCTCCTTAATTTTGCTGTTGGATTTTCATATTTAAACATATCAGATTTATTCTGCCTGATAATAGCAATCTTATCGGTCTATCAGATTGTCTTGAACGCCAAGCCTGATAACAGTAAGTATTTATGATCCAAAAATCATTGGAGGGCCATCCTGCATAATAACAGGCTTTTTCCTAGTCTTTCTCTCTAAATATGTGAATGGGTTTCTGCATTTCAGAACATGAGAAAGTCTTCAACATACTAGAAAATCCTGTATGTTGGCTTTGATATCTCATATTCAGCATGAGTAAAACTTCCTTTTTTCATACAATCTCACTGCAAACACCCTTGTTATGTCCATTGAACGAAGTCAAAACCTTTGCAATGTCGAAAAGAAAAACTTGTGCGCTAGGAAAGAAGACTACTCGGTCCTTTAGAATCTCTTTGTACATGTGTATTCTACTCCTCAGAATTAATAAATCCTACTTCTGGATTTGAATATCTTACTGTTATACTGACTTAAAGAAATGGGAAAAATAAAGTGAGTTCCTCAGTATATCAACATGGAAAGAGTTGTAACTTACATCCATGTGGTGTTACAAGCTTTAGTTAATTTTTAAAAGTAGTGTTAACCTGCAAATTCGTATCTCCTTATCTAGAATTTCATTTTCCATTATGAAATTCGTTGTGCAATAAGTCACATCGCAGCTTACACCTGTTTGCGTTGTTCATGCTTATTCGGTATCTCCACAAAAGGAAGGCGTGAAAGGCAGTGGAAAATGAGACTCTTATACCTGCCTTTTCTATAAAATATTACTATTGTGGGGAAGATAAATAGGAGAAAGATTATTCATGATTCCTCCCATTAATTTCATTGAGTGTCATTTAGCAGACAGAATCTTAAAACAATGTGTTGTTTTGGCTTTTTTAATTCAATTCATTATTCAATTGTGGAACCCATTGCAAATTACATTCTGTCAGGAAAAAATAGGAAAGTTCAAGAAAGCTTAGGCAAATTCATACAAGATAAGTTCACCTGTGGCTATAAAATCATGATCTGAATGCATCTTCCATCTCAGAAATTGCTGCACAATCAAGGCACACAGAGACAATATACCAGAGATGAATCACTCCTTTACTGCCTTGTTATTTATGCTCTTTACAATCTATTATTGATTCAGATGGTCCTTATGTCTTGCTTTTTCTGACAGTTGTGTTTCTAACAATATAAATACAAATTCATCTAGCTACATTGTTCTGATGAAATGGTATTAATCCATAAATTCAAAAAGTAAGAATGGGAGAGCTGAGCTATTGAATAGCGTGTAAAGTGTTGTCGGAAAAGTGTGAGAGAAGATGATTAATAGTGGCTAGTGTGTCACACAATCTATGTGAGACTTTAAAGTTATCTAGGGAACTAGAATTTAAGTCTGGTGTCCATATTGGCCAAATAGGTAGAATTAGTGGACATGGAGATGAGTATGAAAAAAAGGTAATCAGCAAAACTTGAAAAGTCAAGTCATGACTCAAAAAAAAAAAAAAAAAAAAAAAAAAAATCTTATTTACTTTCTGTGAACTGTCAGCAAGGAAGTGGACTTGCAAGATCCAGCTGAGGTAATCTGTTTCAAGTGCTAAAATATATTCTTTGCTGAAGGACTTTGTAGAATCTCTAGCCAAGCTGTCACAAGACCAGAGAAGTCAAGTGGGCAAAGGATTGGATAAAGAAGAAACATAGGGTAAAAACTAGTAACCAGTTTTCATAGGGGAGAAAGGTCTCAGCAGAGTGCCATCATGATCTGTGTTAAAGGAAAGGTATGACTGAGAAATAAAAAAAAAAAAAAAAGAGGATGAAGCAGAGAAGGAAGAAACATTTCCTTTCCCTGTAAGAGCAGGGGTCCTGGAATAAAGTAATAGATAGTAGATTGAGAACAAAATTAAATGCTACTTCTTGTAACAGGTAATCAGACTGTAGAAATCTCTGTTACACTGAGCTATTAGCTGCTGTTGAGAAGAGCAGCACCAGTGTGCTTTTGACCCACTACCAAGGCTCCTTTTAGGTGGAATGGAAAATAACAGCATACACCTGCAGGGAGGGGAAAAATACTGATAATCCATTTTCCTCAATTTAAAAAGAGGAAGCATCCTTTAAAACTTCTTGTATTCAGAGGTCTATATCTGCCACCATAAACTTTCAAAGCCTATACTATAGATCAGATTTGTCTGGTTTTGGCACTGTAAGGGTATCAGAATATTTTATCTTTGGAAATGATCTTAATTACCTTTCATGGGCCAACCCTGTTTGATTCTTGATAATTTACACTTTGTTTCCATTCTTGCGGACTCTAAATTATGTTCTTTTAGGTCAATGCTTTTTCTCCGTCTTTTAGGTTCTCTGAGACTTCATATCTGAGACTTGGATCTTCTAAAACTCTTCTTTTACAAAAGTTTAATTTCTTTTGGATGCAAAGATTGTCTTTACATCATCACATAAAATTTCCAGTCTCCATTAAGAGGGAAGGCCAGATCCCTTTTTGGGATAGGTTTGCTTCTTTGTGAGGACACTTTCCAAGTGCTTACGGTTACAAGTTTAGCAATAATGTACTAAGTCTTTCTGTTATACCCAGTTCTAACTTAACTATGGAAAAACCCAAAGGCAGGTGTCATATATAGCCATAAATAGTTTTTATGTTAAATTACAGCTTCTGCCTCATTCCAGGACTGTATCATCCTGCAGCGTCTTTACATTAAGTTCACTGTGGTACATTTATGTCACCCTTCCTATTTATCTGCTGTTTCATATACAGTTTACCATAAGGAATACATAGGGAACAGCAGAATATACATTAAAAACTAGCAGGTTTTGCCAACTAATGGGCAACTACTGTGTGCCTAAATTTTTAATAACTAAACCCTCCTCAAACTGTGGTTAATTTTCAGAGTATGTATTCAATACAATGCTTGATTGTTTAGATCACTAGTCTAAGAAGGCTTCTTACTTAAGACTCAATTGAAGATATGTTTCAGCTCCTTAGTGGCCATATTTGCCTGTTTTATTCCATTGTAGAATATATTCTTTCTGTACTGAATCTCAGAAATCCATTTTTACAAAGAAATCTGAGGCTATTCAAAGGAAAGATATTAAGCCTGTTACAAATACGTAGGCTAACTCAAACCAATTATTCAAATCCCCCTGTGTTACAACCGCTTTTCTGTTTTCTGAGGTTATACAGTAACTTGAAGTATAATTAAAATTTCTTTTCAAGTAATTGATATTGCTCAAAACCCATACATTTTCATGTGTTGTACTATTATAGCCCAGGCCTTGGAAGAATCTGAAATGTAAATGTCTTAGTAGTTGTTTTTTAAAGAGTTTTTATTTCATTGGACCAGTATTGAGCAGAAAAATTTATTGCTTGACATAGCTAATTATTCTAATTATGTTCACCTTTGGAACCGGTTAAATAATTATGTACTGTCTCCTGATTTTAAGTAATTAATTACATTAATTGCTTAAAAACATTTTTGTTTAATCTGGCTAACCACTTGCTACTATAACCACAATAAAATATTTGTGGTTTGGTTGGTGTTTTTTTTAAACCTTGCCCCATTCACTCGAAGAGAAGGGACACATGTTTCTCAGCTAGCTTAGTATAGGCTATATATAAAGCAAAAGTATATCTAAAAGCCATCGTGGTCTTAAACATAAAAGAAAATTACATACTCAAATGATTTAGATGAGCTCTTTCCCTGCTGTAAAGCATTCAAGTGATTTAGGCAAGTTCCCATACCCTTGAGCCGTTCATGCTGTTTTACTATGATGGAAGGAGAGTGCAACCATGTAATGCTACTGGAAGTGCACACGCTGTGTCTGACCATCCTAAAACCAATTCCTTCTTCCAACCTGTTTAACTTCATTCCTTTTCTGTGGTTGCAAAATGAGAAGATTTAGCAGATGGCATTGACCTGTATGTATCATACAAAGTTTAAGTAAAACAGCTACTGAAAATTGGCCATGGCTACTACTTTAAAATGTTTGGCTGTAATGTAAAATACTAACTCATTGGTTTCAGAAGACCAGTATAATGAAATGGAAAATATGAAGTTCAAGGAGAGTAAATTACACCTGGAAATTGCTAATATAGCAGATAAATTGTCATCAGGGTTTTAAACTTTGAGATAATTGTGCATAAGAAAGTAATTTGTTCTATAGTAAAACTTTCTACTTTAATGTCTTTACAGAATTGTCATAAACATGCAGAATGTGAATCAAGAAGGTACAACTATTTGTACTTTGTTGATAAAATAAGCTCGTGGTATGAAAACAGTGCAAGCTGTCAGGTGGCAAATGCTGCCATTTGTCTCCTTAGCACCTGGCTAATGATCCATGACAGAAATATCAGAGCTGAGTGATAACTGTACAGTGATAGAATCTGACATCATAGCACAGACTTTACACCAAGGGCTTCAGTCGTGTGTTTTAGCCGCTTTGCTGTTGAAGACTAACACTGAAAGGGCTTTCCTGTCCAAATAGATTACTCTGGGTGACAGAAACAATTTACAAAGCTTTAAATGTCGTGCTTGGCCTATTATTTAGAAGATCTAACTGTGGAATATTTAGCATAAATAACATTCTGAAAGGTGTCATCAGGATCGTGTCTGATTAAACTTGCCTATAAAGCAAAGGGCTGCATGATTGATAGACTGGGGTTTTCTGCATGCTATTTTGTCAGGCCATGAGAGAAAACCAGATAAGACTCATCATGATTTCAGGGTGCATCTGATACCATGTTTGCTGCCCTTCATGTCTTAAGTTCTTGTCACCTCTCAGAAGCTAATAAAGATTGTACTTAAACAGTTAATTTTAGAAGAGCAGACTGAAGGGACTAACTTCTGTGAGGGTTTAGCACTGTACATGTAGAGAGCTATGGCTCTAGATGTACTGGTCTTCAGATTGGATGCTTAGTTAATACTTTGTGGACTATTAGGCAGTTCCAAGGGGTTTATCCGACAAACATGGTAGAGGATACAAAAAACCTATCTTGTACTACCTAAAAGTTTAAATTAAAATTCAGTTAAATTTCTCACCCTCATATATAAAAAAACCTGGCATGTTTTAGCCCAGTAGTAGTGTCGCTACATGGTTGTGAATTGATTCTGGTGCCCAGATATTACTCTGTTTATGAACTCTGCATATCTGTCTTGATAGCATCTGCTTAAACTTACAGTGACAACGTAGGAGGAGTTTCTACTCTGACCAGCTTACCCTTGGAATACTTCTTCTACATGTTTAGAAAAGACATATGAAATAATTTCCTTAAATTTTATTACCTATTTTCCTCCGTGAGATGGTTATAATCATCCTTTTGTACTCTTAGCCAGACTGATTGTTAGAAATTTTAAATTCTCTGAAACCAGTGGAGTTGTGTCTAGTTATATTAGTGAGTAAAATAGAATATACATGCACCAAATGAAAAAGCAGTAGATTTTTGTCTTCCTCAACCTATTGACAAATCTGTGACATAATAAGAAACATCTGTTGGCTTGCTTTGTTTGTTTGTGGGGTTTTCCTGTGTGTGTTTGGTTGAAGTTATGGTAGTTGTATTCAGAATCTCGAGCACCCTGTTCCATCAGCTCAGGTATTCATCAGACCTTGCCATGATCTGACATGGTTTACTAAGCCAGCAAAACAAATTGGAGAATTTTCTTCTAGGTTAATGAGCTGAAACAGCTCAATTGAAAAGCAGCATGGACATACAAACATGAGGTAGAACTGCGTGACAGGGAGCAGACATGGTTAAGAGGGTCAGGAAAAGTAAAGTTTCACCATATATATGAGACTGACCAGGTCTGACAGATCCCTGACATATAACTTGTCCCGTACAGAATGGTCTGTCTGCATAGGTAACACAGAGGGTGACCAGGAACTGATCATTTGGATCATATAGAGAAGAAAAGAGTCTCTATGTAATGGCCATTGGTTTTGTTCCATAGACCTATGTGGAAGAACTCAAATATCCTGTTTAGTTGGTCAAGCACAATGGACTCTGTGAAGTGAAAATCTTCTGGGCAGGACTAAACTGTTCCTGCAGAGTGAAGATCTTCTTCCTTTTAACTGAGGCATTGAGTTAATTACTGAAGGACAAATCTAAGCAGCCAAATTGTCTGAGTATTATACACAACTTTTGCTAATTATCATGTTTTTATATGGTAAATCATAGGAGGTTTGCAGTGATAAGAACATGATTAAATAATATCTAGGAAAATGACATCTAAAATGGATTCCTCTAATACTTAGAGGTTGCATGATCTGATCACTTTTTGAAGGGAAAAATGAAAAATTGAATGAATTGATATAGAATTGCTGTAGTATAGAACATCACTTCTTAGCCTTTAAAGAATTTGGGAGTCCGTGGGAGAAAGTTCTCTTGACACGAAACAATCCATTTGAATGAAATTTATGAAAGTTTTGGATTAATTTTACTTTGAATTCTCACTTCTGCCTTTGGCACCTTGTCATTTGGATTGGTCAATTTCATTTTTCTATTTGTGTACATATAGGTGGACTTTCCCTCGTTCCTGTTGTTTCATTTGCTTTTGTATTATTATTTAATATGCATGGAAACAGCAAGACTTACAAAAGATAAATCCCTTTCTTCCTGCCTCATGGAAATGGTGTATCCAGGCAATGCTCTGTAGCACCTAAGATTTGGGGGTGGGGTTGGAAAGTGAGGCATTGGCAGACTGCAGTTCCCTGATTTTGTGTGTTTGACATTCTAAGCATAGGCCAGGGGTTGCACGTACAAACCCCTTTTCTTATTCAAGGTTGAACCATAAAAAAAAAAGTTCCTGAAACAGAATTTGGCGTTAACTCCTGGCACATAATTAAATTGCCAGTGTCAAACTGAAAAGGACACATCAATTATATAATAGTGCTAGCTTCCCTATTTAGAAGTTAAATGCTTTGCTGTTCTTTATCCTTCCTGTCAACAAGGAGAGCAACATTGCAGAAATTACGGTGCTCTGTTGGGATGCCATCCTGGTATCTATTCCCCATGAATACCATAAGACTGGTGGAGTAGCCTCTAAAGTGTTCTCTGTATGAACATTCCTGTTCGATCAAATTAATTTTTCAAAAATAAGGGGGGGGGGGGGGGAGGGGGGGGAACACCCACACCACAAAAGCCCTCAAGACCCACCCAGAATTATGTCTGTTTCTTTCTAGAACTTCGATACATAAACAGTATTTATCAGCAGACTGTGAAGCAGGCTTTTGTAATGACAGTCCACCATCTCATCAGAGAGAGTACTTCAAAGTTGCATGTTCTTGAAGGCAGTATTTGCAAGGGGCGTGTTTGAATATGCCAAGCACAGAAGCTTGACCCTTTCAGCCACAATGGTTACCTGCTCTCCTGAGATAAAGCTGACAAGCGATTGAATAACAGAGGCCAGAACACAGAATCAATTCTGTGCTAATGAGCATGCAAGGCTATCAGGGAAGCAAATAGCACACAACTGGTTAGGTTAAAGACAATATTAATCTACTCATGGTGAAAGGAAAGAGTGCTCCTGATGCTGTGAAATGCATTGTGAAAGTTAATTTTTTACTTCAGTGTTCCTGTCCTCTATGTCTTAACCACTTTCACTCTTGAAAGTTATGGAATCCCAGAGCTATTTTTCAATAACCTTTTTTTCTTCAGTGCGTGTCTTGACTGAACACCTGCAGTCCCAGCGTATAATCTTTTATTGTGTGGACCAGAGATACTTAAGTTAGTTCGTAAAGTTAGTTAGTTAAGTTATTGGCTTGGTTGAGAACCATCCCCTTCTGTTAATGAGGATAGATGAAGCTCCTGAGACCTACTTCATTTGGACCGCAGCTATTTTGGACGTGCACTCTTTCCTAGACAATGTAAAGGATATCTAGATCCTGTAGAATGACATTCAGAAGTTGTGTGATAACTGAAGTTTTTACTTGCTTTCACTGTAAAAATACCTCAGAGTGCATTAATACTATACACTCTTATTTGTGATCTGATTTCTTATACTTAATATCTGTAGTAGCATTCCTAGAAGGTCCTATATTGCTGTATCATGACCACTTGGAGATCTAAACAGAGTGTAGGACCGTCTGGGTAAACACAGCAGGTTGTAGATCAGACACATTGGAGGGTGGAGAATGGGGCTCTCCACAAGGGATTGTGTTCCTTGATGTTTTCTGATGGTGTTTTCAGGTCCCTGGTAAGAGATGGCAGATTAGAAAGTAAGAGGGATTCAGTTCATTATAACACTTCTTTTTTTGTTTGTTGTGCCAATCCCCACCCCAAACTTGGCCTGCTTATTTTTCTTTGGCAGCAATCAGTTTCCAAAAATAATCATAGCACCTGCCTCAGAACTGTTGGCAGTGTACTCTCACGCAATGGCTCTCAGCTCACCTGGCTGAGTGACTCATGGTTTCCTTGTAAGTTGAGAAATAACCCTGTTCTTGCTAATTATTAATTAGTTCTTCTTTTATCTGTGAGAAACACTTATCACTTTGACTAAAGGGCCAATGACTTGATTTAAGATCTAGAAACATAGCTTTTCAGCTCTCCTGGATGTCTCTTTTGGATGCAGGCTGTCCAATGTGTGTAGCCTGATGCTGTACAAATATCTAACTTAAAAGTGCAAGCTATGAATCCCAAGTGACTAGCCATTATTACTGTCTTTCGCAAACTGACATAATTTGTCTTGCAAATGTATCCTGTTGCTTATTAAATATACATTCATACTAATAAAAGCTGCAGTTATTACTGACTTTTTCCCTGGCTCATAGCCTTCAGCATGACTTTAGGACAGCAAGGTCTTGTAAGAGCATCTAATCAGTTGTGCTGAGGAAGAAGTGATCACCTTAGGTCAGGGGTAGTGTTTCAAACAGTGCAAAGATGGCTTGACCATCATTCCAGTTTCTACATATGTTCTTTGTTCCACTGCTATCAGTCCAGCTATTTTCAGCTGTCTGTGTTAAGCAAAATTATGCATCTAAAGGATGTTTAATGGTTTTGATTTCTTGGCTGTGTTTGTTTGTTTTCCTAGAAATGTGTGTGTATATATATGCAACTCCAGTGGAAACAATTTGTTGACTTGTTAAGATTGTTAGAGAATTCTGTCCCCCCTACTCCACTCTGGTGAGACCCCACCTGGAGTACTGTGTCAAGCTCTGGAGTCCTCAATATAAGAAGGACATGGACCTGTTGGAGCTGGTCCAGAGGAGGGCCACAAAAAATGATCAGAGGGCTGGAGCACCTCTCCTATGAGGACAGGCTACGTTGGGGTTGTTCAGCCTGAAGAACAGAAGGCTCCAGAGAGACCTTATTGCAGCCATTCAGTACTTGAAGGGCATTTATAAGAAGGATGGGGACAAACTTTTTAGCAGGGCCTGTTGCAATAGGCCAAAGGGTAATGGTTTAAAACTAAAAGAGTGTAGATTCAGACTAGATATAAGGAAGCAATTTTTTGTAATGAGGGTGGTGAAACACTGGAACAGGTTGTCCAGAGAGGTGGTAGATGCCCCATCCCTGGAAACATTCCAGATCAGGATGGATGGGGCTCTGAGAAACCTGATCTAGTTAAAGATATCCTGGCTCATTACAGGGGGTTGGACTAGAGGACTTTTAAAAGTCCCTTCCAACCCAAACTATTCTGTGGTTCTAAGTAATACTCACCAGGTCTGATAGATTTTAATTTATTTGGAACTGTTTAGCTCATGTCTTCTGATCATAGATGGCAGATGTCACTGCAAAGAGTGATACAGAGTGGCAAAATTCAGTCAGATGCAGTCAGTAGTCTCTTCTGGTGTGTATGAAGAACAGAGGAGGGTGCTCTGTCTATGTCTTGCATAGTCAGCAATGTTTATCTAACATGCTATTTAAAAAAAAAAAAAAGCTATGAAGATAGGATTTCTATCCTTATTGTTGATCTATACAAGTAAAGAACATAAATGTCACAAAGTGAAATCTTAGATGCCTCTTTACCTGCAATTCAGGGTCAGTTAGTGTAAAATACATTCCTCTGTCTCCTGCTCCTTTTTCCTTGCATTCACTTAGGTCAGTCAATAGGTGAGACGCATAATTCTTGCAGTCTTCAAGCAAGTATCACCTGCATCTCTCCAACATTATACACTTTATCATAAATGTTCCCCTGGAGGCTTACTTAATCCTTTACAGCTGAGTGAACCAAGACACTGTGGACCCAATTTAATAAATTCAGTGTTACAGCTCTTCTCTACTGAGTCAGAAATCTTTTTTTTCTACTCTGCTGATGTAGCTGTTTTATAAATATAACTAGGGTGGATTAAATATCTGAATGCATCCACCTAAAAACATCTGCTTGTAGTCTTAGTTTTTAATCTAGCATTTAGTAGATCTGTATATAAATAGATTTATTTTATTATTTTGAGGGAGCAAAGAGAATTGGGAAAATGGACTAGGCGGAAAACAGGATGGGGGACAAAGTAATGGAGAAGAAAAGCTCTAGAAATAAAATTTTTAAACTGTTACATCATAGCTTTTGGTTAGTACTATACCTTCAACCGCTTTTCCTTTAAAGGAATATGAGAACTGTTTAATATTTGTAGGGATGCAGCAGTCTCAGTGCAGTCTCTAGTGCTGACTGTTATACTGTGCGAATTGGTTGCTAGACAGCTTGTGATTGTTGGACCAGGCTAGGAGGTTTAGAAGTTGTTTATGCCTCCTTATGAGATCTATGGTATATGTATAGGATCTAAGGTCATTTGCTGTAATACAGGAGTACTTACTGGGTCAGAGTTCACCACTTTATCTAAAACAGAAGGCAATGAAGTTACTTCATGCTTTAGAAATTTATCTTTTTAACTGAAAATGATTGATTTATTATTATTCCTTATAATATATTCAAGAATAGGAAGGATTAATGAGGAAAATGTCACTATGATATCTATGGGAGTCTTGTCCTCAACGTGCCTTCACACTAGTGAAATAATATCATGGCTAGTTACAATAAGAAAAAATTAAAATTCAGATAATCCATTGAGTTGATTTGAAAGTTTGAAAATTGCTTTCCTCTAGTGAAAGTGTTGAAAGGCAAATAACACAAACCACATCAAGAAAATGGCTTTCTGTTAGCTAACAGTGCAGCTCAGACACACCCTCTACTTTCCCTCTTGTACACATAACTATTTTAGATTCCATCCCACAACAATTGCACTTACACTAGTACCAAAATCTAGATTCCATGATCAATGCCTCTGGAGCTGAGCTGTGGAGGGTTTCTAACTGAGAAGCTGAGTATCTCTGCGTACTTTCTAAATGACTGCAAACTTTGTACTGTTCTTCTGTAGCAGGTAAAGCTGATGTGTAGATGTCAGATGCACTTTCATTAATGTTGTCATCACCTTTTTGATCATAGAAACAAGAGACTACTGAATTTAACCCTAAATAAAGAAAGCCTGTATCAGTGTAAGATAATTTTTTTTAAATGCTTCAATGCAGAACTAACATGTATACCCACTATATGTCTGAGCATCCCAAGTTGCACTTCTTGTATTGCGGAGCTTTTTTTAAACTGAAAAAATTAAAAATCTTATAGTTTAATTACTGCTGAAAGATTTTTTTTTTATAACTAGAGTGCTAATAGTTTTTTCTCTTTATTGTAAGTAATTTTAAACGAAAATAGTATTTTCAAAATAAAATGTTTCAAAACTCTCATATTAAACTAATTTCAACTCTAATTTTTCCCTCTTTTTTTTTTTTTTGGCTTACACTGTAAAGTTATGCTTTCTAGCTACCTGGCTATAATCTGGACATTTACATTTTTACTCTTTCACTTTGCCTCCCCAGTTAATCCAATGAGTAGAAAAATCCATTATTCCCCTGTTCAGGTATTATCGCTGCAGGAGACAGTCTCAACCAGAGAACTTTGAATGTGTCTATAGCCTTAGCCTGTGAAAGAATTATATTCCCTGGCTGTCTTCTCCAGATCTCTCTGTTCACATCTCCCATGTTATGTGGCATAAGGGATGCTGTTTCTCTGCCTTAATTATGTTCACAGTTAAGAAGTTAATGAAGGTGTATTTTGGGTACTAATGTGTCATAAAATTGGGTTTGGGTGTGTGTATGTGTTATGTGTGTTTCAAGACTTTCTACAGGAGACTAAAAGTTGCAAGAAGTGTTGGGAGTACGGATAAACAATAGAGCTGGCTGAAATGCGGAACTTTAAGGTAGTCGGAAAACTTTTTTCACAAGCTGATTCAATTCTAACTGGAAACATCCTGGCAAAAAAAAAAAAAAGGCGTTTCATTGAACATTCTTTTTAGTAAAAGACCCATGGTACTCTTCAAGTAAAATGTGCTGCCTGACAGGCAGTGGCTGGAACTGATGTGCCTTCAGCCAGTTTCATTAGGGCCTATACTAAGCAATGGTGAGGCTAACCAGCCTTTCACATCTATTCGTTTTACGTAGCCAAAGCCATTCATCTTGTACCTATTTATTTCAACTATTGCCTTGTTCTATGGAAATATTAGCTGAATTAAAGATACTCCTGTGGTGTGTTTTAGATTAATCACCATTTTTGGAGATGTTGTAACTCTTGAAAAAAAATAATGTAGCATGCAGAACATATTTTTGTTGGAGTGTGGCTGTAAGAGACATATCATGCAGAAAACGGGCAAGATAATTATTCAGCTCTATTTGGCAGCACTTACTCCCTAGCTGAAACAGTGAGGGTTTATTTTTCATCTGACATCTTAAAAAGCAATTAGATTCAGAACAAAACAACAAAAAGATGGCAGACAGAATCTATGAAATAAGGTTTCTAGAACTGGACATCTTCCATTCTAGACAGAATTATCGAGGCGATATGGAACTGCCTACAGATATTTTGAGGGGGATTGTTCTGGTTTGGTTTTTAAGGAAACGTTAGCTCTTTGAAGCTTTTGCTTTTGAAAGATAAGTAAAAACGGTTGCTCTTTGCCAGTGAGAGCAGAACAAAAGTAATTGACTTAAAGATTAGTGAAGAAACAGAAATTAAATTACAGGTAATTTTACATCTTGTTTTACTGTATATATTTTAGAAAGAGACTGTAGAACCATCATCATCTGAGATTCTGAACGTGGACTAGATAAACAAATATTAGTGTAGATTTCTTTTTCTGGAGGGGAAAAAAAAAAAATCTTCCTTTTTTCTGCACTGCTATTTAGTTCATACAGGATCTGGGGGGAAAAATGAGTGTCCTGTCGTACAGGGTTTGCAGTCACAAGCAAAGTTCTTATTACCTTGTTTCTCAACCAAAGCTCAGACACTGAAATGGTAATCAAGCCCAGGGTTTTGCAAATAGATTTGTAAGTAATGCATTCCATTGCGTTGCAAGTAAGACAGAATGATTTTTCCAATAGAATCAGATGAATCGTATCTCTCTTGCTTTACTAATACCTATTTTTCATCATTAGTACCCACATGATAGTACCTTCCTTGAAATTCTCACCTTCAACAACAGTCAGCCAACAATTTCTTGGACTCATGGAGGAATTTGAGTTCATATCTGCTCTAAGATGATCAGTGACTCGTACTGCAAGCCTACTGTCTTTTGATATCACTAAAGAGCTTTTAAAAAGGGGAGGAGGGCAGTGATGTAGTGAAGTGAAAAATCAGGATGGGTATTTTACTTATGAGTAAATATAGGAAGTGATCTGAGTGTTGATCACCTCTCTGAAATGAAGAGGACAATTGTGTTAGAGAAAATTCCTGTAATAGTTAATTTGGTTATTTGTGTCAAAAAAAAATAAATTAATCATGCACTTAGACACTAGGCTCAAAAAAGAAAAATAACTTTGCACTTGGATTCCTATGGAAAAAGATAATTAACCCAATCTAAAAGATATGAGGGAAGGAGAAGGGGGGAAGTGCTAGTTGTGTTCATTCATTGTGCATCAGATTTCTAAACTAACCTTTGAAACAACGTTTGCTTTCATTTTTTCTGACTTAAGCTAATGGGATGAAAATAGCTTCAGAATATACCATTTCTTTTCCAATTTCACATAGTCACAAATCTTTTATTAGACAGCTGTGACCTTCAACACTCCAGTAAATATTTCTTGCTCTTTTAATTTTGCCTTACAGCAGCTACTTAGTTTGGTGTCACTCACCACTACGTAGAGCGTGATGATTAGCTTTTAATTGGTTAATAAGGAATGTACAGAATGGTAGTCTTCATTTGAATTAAAACACTGACTGTTTTCAGCCTGCCTGGTAGAGGAGTTTGGGTAGTCTGTTACTTGTCACTCAGATACAATTCTTATCTGGAAAAGTAGATCTAAATAAGAGATGCAAATGGATTTAAAAAAAAAAAAAAAACAACAAACAAAAAACAACAACAACAACAAAAACCAAAACAAAAAAAAACAAAAACAAACAAACAAAAAAAAAAACCAAAAAACACAACAAAAAAGTAATAGTGCAAGGTGCCTGGACATAATCATCTGAAGCAGGTGTGGGGTGGGTTTTTTTTTCTAGTATTCCAGTGTGTGGAACTGTCCCAGTTAAGTGACCACATATCCCAGCCTCTTACCGCTATGGTCTGGCAGTTTCTTCTCAGGCTGCTGTTTTTAGGTAGGGCCTGAAACTAGTGTCTCCCAAAACAAACCCTTATTCTTTTTATTCAGAAGTTATATTCCAAACAGTAACCTAATGAAACTGAAGACTGACTCGTTCAGGGCTTGCTCTGACTCAAGTGGTGATGGCAATAAAGCCTGAGGCTATGCAAATGGACTGGAACCAGTATTTTTGTCTGTTTGAAATTCAACAGCAGGTAGTCGACTTTAGATAGTCTTTTAAAAGTAGAATGCAGTGGAAATATGGGTCAAAAGTGCTGAACTTCTGGCACATCCCTGTGAATTCTTCTTACCAACACCAAGCAAAGAACCGAGAAGAGCTCTTCACTAGGCTGTAGGGATTACCCTGGGGGGATGGGGGCTGTTTCTTCAAGGAACATGTGGGGGGTTTTTATCATTCCAGCAGATCTATGTGTTTCACAGAAATAATTGTGCTTTATTAATGTCTCTCTGTTGTGCCCAACACACCTAAAAAAAAAAAATTATATATATAAATCAATCTTTTCTAGAGGCCTATCCCATCAGCCTTTTCTCTCAAAATATTGTCATAGAGCTTGTATCAAATGTGAAGCAGTCCTGAAGACTGTCTTGCTTTGATATTCTGGAAGGACAGCTTAATTTCAATGAGAGGTGTATTCTGGATACAAGTCTATTGTAAACACTGAAACCTCATTTTCCAACAGCATTTTGAGGAATCTCTGGAGGGAAACAGCTTTCAGGAATTAGACTGAACTGCTTTAGTAAAACTTGGTTTATATCTCCTAAAAAGCTAAGGGTCATTTGAATCGCCCACAGAGGTATCTGATATGTGTTGCAGGCAATACCAGGGAGTGTAAACAGACCTGTTTGGCCAATGATAAAATGCAAATGCCTTAGTTAATTTTTTTCATAAGTGAACAGAATTTGTGGACTGAGGAGTTTGAGTTTGCATTGACGTTATTTGATTATTTATTATATTTTTTTAAATCAACAGATACACCTTTTTTTTTTTGCTACCCTGGAGGGAAAAATAGGAAAACTGTAAGATACATGCAAAATAATTTCAAAGAAAATCTGCAAATGCTTCAGGCTCTTCGTGAACTAGATTTCAGTACACTTTGAATAGTAGGATTGTTTTAGACCCAAGTGTTGAGGCAACAGCAGAGACCATGATGTGTTTAGATTGCTACATTACAATAATC